>NC_064635.1:55590292-56985292 GCF_023864275.1 Schistocerca cancellata
TGAGCTCACACTGTCCATGATGTTGCCTATCTTGCGCATGGACTACTCAGTTTATTTATTTTGCTTATTTTTTTCATAGTTCCACACAACTTCTTCCTGTTTTCTCGATTTATCTGTGTTCAGTTTTTCAATGCCTATCCACTGTGCCAACTTATAACTAAATCTGAGGGGGGTGCGATGGGGAGGTTCCCTTGTAAGCACTATGGGACTTACCATCTGAGGTCATCAGTACCCTAGACTTACTTAAACCTAACTAACCTAAGGACATAACACACATCCATGCCCGAGGCAGGATTCGAACCTGCGACCGTAGCAGCAGCGCGGTTTCGGACTGAAGCGCCTAGAACCGCTCGGCCACGGCGGCCTGCGCTTATTTGTAGTGCGGTCTTACCTTTAACGTGCTAGTAGAACTGGAGCTCTTCAATAGCGGAAAGCCATACCCGAAAAACGCATTCAGACAAACACGGCGAATTTCATCAAAAACGTAAGTCCAACAGCTTCGAAGAGTCGATTTCTCGCAACGCTTCGTTTCCAGTGTGTGGTGCGAACGTACGCGCTCTGCAGATGGCTGGAAGGCCGGGACGACTGCTTCTCGCCTCCCGTCCGCGTGCTGTCATGGCGGAACGCTGACTAACAGCTGCGACAGCGAAACAAACAACCCGAGAGACCTCTGTCGGCCCCATTAGGCCAGCGTTATCAGCTCGTCTTGCACCGGGCCTGTGGTCGTCAAACGGCGCCCGGAAGGCTGCGTGCAGTCACGTGGCCCGCAATTCTCAGCCGTATTTCAAAGGAATACGCGTGTAGCTCAGTGGGGACTGTTAAATGCAGAGAAGAGAGCGGGTAGGTTGAGAGAGTACATTGAAGGCCTCTATGAGGGGGAAGACTCGTCTGGTGACGAATCGGGAATCGACATAGACGAGATAGGGGATCCACTATTATAATCAGAATTTAAAAGGGGGTTCGGAAGACTTAAGATCGAATAAGGCACAAGTGGTAGATGACATAACATCACAATTTCTAAAATCGTTGGGGCAGTGGCAGCAGAACGACTATTCTCGTTGGTGTGTAGAATGTACCAGGATAAGTCAATTATTACCCGCAATTTATTATTATTATTTTCGATTATTCCCATTTAAAGAGAGCGTTTGAACTTTAATTCCTTTATGATTATTGTTTGTTTTTTTCTGAGCCCAAATTTTCTTCATGTGTTTACTGTGTTGTTTATTTCGCTCCGCTGTCCATTTGCATCCTGGTCTTTTCTGTGTTGTGGTGTCAAATTTATGTTTTTTGATGATGTTACGGAATTCAGTTCGAGGTCCTCTTCAACTTCTTTTATCCATTTTGTTTTTCCCCTGCCTCAGTTGATGACTTTAAGAATTCGCTTTGAAATTCTGTTTTCATTCATCCTGTGGATATGTCCGTACAACTGCATTCTTCTTTTCCTTATTGTATCCGTAATCTTGTCTGTGTATTCATATAATTCTGATGTTGGTCTCTTCTTCCAGATTTCTTGCTCTTGTATAGGGCCAAAAATTTTCCTGAGAATTTTCCTTTCTTGTTTACTTCTTAGCCTTTAGGTTGCCCACCTCTTTGTGTTGTTTCAGATGGATACAGTGCCTCCGGAAGTACGAAAGTGTTGTAGTGCCTCTATTTTGCGTTAATGGACGTGGACTTTTTGTTATAATAGTTCCACGTGAGTTTATAGGTTTTCTGTAGTTTTTTTTTAATCTCTTCTCATTGGCCTTTAGGTTGATCTCTGATGGCTGGATGATTTCTCCCAGGTACTTAAAACGTGGTACTTGTACGATTTTCCAATGGGTTGTCACAATAGACAATTTGTCTTGTGGCACTCTTTCTGTGTACTATGTTTTCTTATATGAGATTCGCAGGCCAGTTCTTTGTGCAATTTCGTGCAACTTCTCTATGGCGTTAGTGGCTTCTTTTCTATTATTTGTGAGGATTGCAAGGTCATCTGCAAAAGCTAAACACTTCACATTGAATCTATTACCTGCAATTTAGTTATATTTTTGTTCATTTTGGTAGTACTATCGCTTTACGAAGATGACGCTTGCTTTATTTGTTGTTATATCTTTGCAATTTTCAAGCTGCTAGGTTAGTTTCGTCATCGCTGCCGTGCTGTTAATCATGGCTGTTCCGCTGTCTATTTGCACCAAAGAAGAGCAACGTTCACTGATCCGTTTTTTGTGGTCTGAAGGCGTATCAGGGGCCGAAACTCATCCAAGACTTTCGGTACAGTACGGGAACAGTGTTTTGCCAAAACCGAGTGTCTACGAATGGATTGAAAAATTCCGAAATGGTCGCACAACTGCTACGCACGATGAAGGAGCCGGACGACCGTTTACCGCCACAAATGAAGAAACCATTGAGCGTTCAAGTGAAATGATTCTCTTAGACAGACGACTGACTATTGACGAAGTGGCACACCGTCTGCAAATTAGTCACGGCCTGCCTACGAAATCATCCACAACAGACTTGGGTTTCATAAAGTTAGTGCAAGATGAGTCCCAAAACAACCCACACAGTTGCATAAAAAAAAAAAACGCGCTTGGACACCTGCATAAAAAAACGTTGGGATCGCTATGGTAACGAAGGGGACAACTTCTTAGACAGGATCATTGGTGACGAAACATGGATCCATCATTACAAGCCGGAGAGAAAACGGCAGAGTATGGAATGAAAACATCCAAATTCGCTGTGCAAGAAAAACTTCAAGACCCAACCGTCCGCAGGAAAACAGATGCTTACGGGTTTTTGGGACGCACAAGGTACAGCGCTGGAACACTATAGGGAAAGGGGCACAACAATAAAAAGTGTAAGTTACAGTGAGATGCTTACTGCCAGCGTGCAATTCGAAACAAACGCCGAGGATTGCTGTCAGGTGTTGTGTTGTTGCACGACAATGCCCGTCCACATACTGCTGCCCACTCCAGAAATTCAAATTTGTAGTACTTGATCATCTTCCATGTAGTCCCGATCTTGTCCCTTCCATCACTTGTTTGGTCCACACAAACAGGCATTAAGGGGCCGTCGATTTGCCCCGGACGAAGCAGTGAAAGAAGCGGTGCATTCCTGGCTCGCAGCTCAACCGAGAACCTTCTTTTACGAGGGCATAAGGAAGCTTGTACAACGATGGACCAAGTGCGTTGAAACGGAAGGAGACTATGTCGAAAAATGATGTTCTTTTAAGTTTCCTATTTGGTAACAATAAAATTTTATACCTACTTCCCTCGTATGACTATGGCGATATACCATTTGACTTTCGGAAAAACATCATTCGCAAAATTTCGAAGACTGCAAGAGCCGACTAGTGCGAGAATTGTCGTACAATTAGATTAACAGCGCATGCATCTAAGTTGTTGACAAGAATGACACACAGAAGAATTGAGGAGGTGTTACACGGCGATTAGTTTGGCTTTAGGAAAAGTGAAAGCACCAGAGAGGCACTTTTGACCTTGCGATTGACAATGGAGGTAAGACTAAAGAAAAATCAAGATGCGTTCATAGGTTTTGTCGACCTGGGAAAACCATTCGACAGTGTAAAATGGTGCAAGATGTTCGAAATTCTGAGAAAAATCGGTATAAATTGTAGGGGAAGACGGGTAGTGTGGTGTCACCGCCAGACACCACACTTGCTAGGTGGTAGCTTTAAATCGGCCGCGGTCCATTAGTACATGTCGGACCCGCGTGTCGCCACTGTCAGTAACTGCAGACCGAGCGCCACCACACGGCAGGTCTAGAGAGACGTACTAGCACTCGTCCCCAGTTGTACGACGACTTTGCTAGCGACTACACTGACGTAAGCGTTTCTCTCATTTGCCGAGAGACAGTTAGAATAGCCTTCAGCTAAGTCCATGGCTACGACCTAGCAAGGCGCCATTAACCATATCTGGAGAGAGTCTCACTTGTATAATCAAGAATGCTGTATACAAATGATGGAGTAAAGTTAAGTATTCATGGAGCTACATACTTTTCTTTATAGCATTCATAAAGTATCCTGTTTCAGACCCCACGCCCGTCTGCGTTAGATTATAGCGTGCATTTAGGCCTCCTCTATCTACAAGGTGTTGGCACATTTGCCAACACAACAGGTAATATAAAATGTGTACAAGATCCAAGAGAGAATAATAGGAGTGGACGACGAAGAACGAAGCGCTAGGATGAAAAAGGGTAAGACGGCGATGTAGTCTTTCGCCCCTACTGTTGACTATATACATCGAAGAAGCAACGATGGAAATAAGAGAGAGATTCAAGAGTGGAGTTAAAATTCAAGGTGAGGATATCAATAATAAAATTCGCTGATGGCATTACTATCCTCAGCGAAAGTGAAGACGAATTGCAGGATCTGCTGAATGGAGTGGACAGCCTAATGAATACAGAATATGGATTGAGAGTAAATCGAAGAAAGACGAAGTCAATGAGAAGTAGCTGAAATGAGAACAGCGAGGAACTTAACATCAATATTGGTGATCACGAAGCAGATGAAGTTAAGGAATTCTTCTACCTAGCCAGCGAAATAACCCATGGCGGACGGAGCAGAGGACATAAAAAACGGACTAGCTTTGGCTAAAAGGGCACTCCTGAGCAAGAGAAGTCTGCGAGTATCAAACATAGGCCTTAACTGGGAAAGAAATTTTTGAGAATGTACGTTTGGAGCACACCATTGTACGGTAGTGAAACATCAACTGAGGGAAAACCGGAAAAGAAGAGAATCGAAGGCATTTGAGATGTGGTGCTAGAGAAGAATGTTGGAAATTAGGTGGACTGATAAGATAAGGAACGATGATATTCTCCAGAGAATTAGCGAGGAAAGCAGTATGTGGAAAACAATCACAAGGAGAACGGGCAGAATGATAGGACATCTGTTATCAGGGAATGACTTCCATGGTACTAGAGGGAGTTGTAGAGGGGGGAAAACTGTAGTGGAAAACAGAGACTGGAATACATCGAGGAAATAACTGAGAGGACGTAGGTTGCAAGCGCTTCTCTGACATACTCCTGAGGGGGCTGCATCAAAGCAATCGAATCGAAAAACATCACCTGAATCAAGAGCTTCTTCAGAGTGTAATTTTGCTACTTACTAACAAACAAAATGCTTAGTTAGTAGCAATTTAAGATGGGCGTGCTTTTTTTTTTTTTTTTTTTTTTTTTTTTTTTTTTTTTTTTTTTTTTTTTTTTGACGCTGCTGAATTCCACCGTGTCCACCGTGATCTAACAGTAAAGCTGTCGCTTACAAGGGAGCTGAGGCGTAAATAGCAAAGGCTCTGCAGGATTAGGAGATATCGGAGAGGGAATCATTTACTGTTTGTTTTCCAGTGCTGACAACTCATGGACGTTGCCGTCATACACTGCTGCTACGCTATAAATTTCAAACGGAAATAACGTAGTTTCGTGAATGCATATAATAGAGACAGTCTTCAAATCTTCAAATACGGTAAATCTTTGTAGCAGGGAATGTAAAATTAAATTAAGGTTGTTGAAACACAACGCAAACAGAAGACAAAAACGACATTCAGAACGCTTAGTAAATATATGTGATCGTGTCTCATACTGAATATTTCATTTAAATACAGCGAGGAACACTTTAAATAATTTATTGTAGCCGTATGAGTAGCATTACAAAGTAATAATACAGATAATTTGAAAGAGGAAACTTGTAGGTTTTATTTCTTATTGCAAGTGTAAGGTGTGGTTCCATGTAGGGTCCTAGGTGTAGTGATGGGCCATCTCGGGTTAATGCCAAACCGAGTCAACGGAGTTGAAAGTTTGCGTAAACCGAGTTATAACGAAGCTGAGCTAACATTCAATGCCTTTGTCTCTTTCGCGTCTACACAACTACGATTCAGTTCCGTTAACCAACCCGAGCTGTGCGGTTTCCCAATCGATGGATAGCTGTATACATTGAAGCGACGAAGAAACTGGTACAGGCATGCGTATTCAAATACAGAGATACGTAAACAGGCAGAATACGGCGCTGCAATCGGCAACGCCTATATAAGACAGCAAGTGTCTGGCGCAGATGTTAGATCGGTTACTGCTGCTACAATAGCAGATTTCAAGATTTAAGTGAGTGTGAATGCGGTGTTATACTCGCAGCACGAGCGATGGGACACACAGCATCTCCGAGGAAGCGATGAAGTGGGAATTTTCCCGTACGACCATTTCACGAGTGTACCGTGAATATCAGAAATCCGGTAAAACATCAAATCTCCGACATCACTGCGGCCGGAGAAAGAGCCTGTAAGAACGCGACCAACGACGACTGAAGTGAATCGTTGGACGTGACAGGAGTGCAACCCTTCCACAAATTGCTGCGAATTCAGTGCTGGGCCATCAACAAGTGTCAGTGTGCAAACCATTCAACGAAACATCATCGATATGAGATTTCGGAGCAGAAGGCCCACTCGTGTACCCTTGATGACTGCACGACACAAAGCTTTACGCCTCGCCTGGGCCCGACTGTTGAAGATGGTGGGGCCGCGCGAGGTAGCCGCGAGGTGTGGGATGCCTTGCCACGGTTCGCGCGGCTTCCCGCGTCACAAGTTCGAGTCCTCGCTCGGGCATGGGTGTGCGTGTTTTCCTTAGCGTAAGTTAGTTTAAGGTAAATTAAGTAGTGAGTAAGCCTAGGGACCGATGACCTCAGCAATTTGGTCCCATAGGAATATACCACCACCACCACCACCACCACCACCACCACCACCACCAAGCTGGTGGAGGTTCTGTAATGGTGTGGGGCTTGTGCAGTTGGAGTGATATGGGACCCTTGATAGTCCAGATACGACTTCGACAGGTGACACGTACGTAAGCATCCTGTCCGATCACCTGAATCCACTCACGTACACTGTGCATTCCAAAGGACTTTGACAATTCCAGCAGGACAATGCGACACCCCACACGACCAGAATGGCTACAGAGTGGCTCCAGGAATACTCCTTTGAGTCTTAACACTTCCACTGGCCACCAGGCTCCCAAGACATGAACATTATTGAGCATATCTGGGATGTGTTGCAATGTGCTGTTCAGAAGATCTCCACCCCCTCACACTGTTACGGATTTGTGGTCAGTCCTGCAGGATTCGTGGTGTCAGTTCCCTCCACCACTACTTCAGACATTAGTCGAGTCCGTGCGACGTCGTGTTGCGGCACTTCTGCGTTCTCGCGGGGACCCTACCCCATAATAGGCAGGTGTGCCATTTTCTTTGACTCCTCAGTGTGTATCCTAAAGACAAAAGATCAGCGATTCGAGTTTTGCTGTTCATCGCAAATCGAAGATGAAGGTTTTGTGAATTCAATTTTTCGGCCGAGGCAACATTTCGTACAAATAGGAAAGAAAACAGGCACAATTGTGGGATTGGAGGAACAGAAAACCCGCATAATATTGTTGAACAGGAGCGAGATTCTCCGAAGGTCCATGTTCAAATGGCACTGAACACTATGGGACTTACCATCTGAGGTCATCAGTCCTCTAGAACTTAGAACTACTTTAACCTAACCTAAGGACATCACACACAGCTATGCCCGAGGCAGCATTCGAACCTGCGACCGTAGCGGTCGCGCGGTTCCAGACTGAAGTGCCTAGAACCTCTCGGTCACACCGGCCGGCGAAGGTCCATGTTTCTTGTGCCATGTATCACAAGAAACTTATGGTCCTTTCTCCTTTAAAAAACAAACTGATACTGGAGAGTCCTTCCTCCAGATTTTGCAAAACTGGTTAACGTCATTGTTGAAAACAGAATCAGAGAACTGTATCGTTCAGTTGGATGGCGTACCCCCAAATTTTCACCGTGATGTTAGGGCGTATCTGAACGCAATGGCCGGCCGGGGTGGCCGAGCGGTTCTAGGCGCTACAGTCTGGAACCGCGCGACCGCTACGGTCGCAGGTTCGAATCCTGCCTCGGGCATGGATGTGTGTGATGTCCTTAAGTTAGTTAGGTTTAAGTAGTTCTAAGTTCTAGGGAACTGATGACCTCAGAAGTTAAGTCCCATAGTGCTCAGAGCCATTTTTGAACGCAGTGCTGTTGTATTGCTCGTGGTAGAGCAACAGACCAATGTGTGTTAAAATGACCTCCTAGGTTCCAGAAAAACACCTGTAACGGAACTGAAATGATGGTGGGCTGACAGTAATTTGGAGCCCGCGCGTCTGAAACGGGCGCGCTTGTGTGAGACTGCCAGGGAGTGCACCCTGATGCCATCTATTGGCGAAACTGGGAATTAGCGCTGCCTGTCAGACAATGCACTAAGCTCTCAGAGTCAAATGTATTCTTCTTCTTGGTAATTATAAGTTATTACTGTATAATTTAATGTTGTAAAGCGCTAGTAGTAAATTATTATGACTGGTATGAACTCCAGGGTAGTAAATATAAATATTCTTAAATACTAAATGATTTCGGTAAAAAAGGTGGTAGGGGAACGCCCCCACTCTTGGTGATACGAGCGTAGCTAGGGGTAGCTGGAGACACAGGCACTGAACAATGGAATGGCCTGGGGAGTGTTGACATGATCGGACGTGCGTAACTGTGCTCACGCAAAAGTGATTGTGCAACAGCGAAGAGGCGAATATCGTCGCCGTTTTTGGAGTAAAACGCGACGAATGGTTGTTGAAGCCGCCTCTATGCCACTGGGGCTGATTGTAAGAGTTCCTGTGCCCAGATTTTATGGCGGACGTGCAGTAGCTTATACGAGTGCTACAGCTCATAGTTCCAGCCGCCATTAAGGGCATGAGGCGTGAAGAGCTGCGTTAGCCACATGCATCTCACCACCAGCACCGACATGTCTACCCAAGGCAAGACTGCTTGCAATTGTTAAGTCGAACTTTGTATACATGTAAAAGGAGAATACCAGTTTTCTTTTATGCAAGTGCAGAGGACAGAATATAGTAATGAGTAAAATTACGACGCATGTTGTTCATTGTAAAGTGTAGTAACCTCAAACATAGTATAGTGAAACCAGACTGAGGCCACCATCGCCTCTTTCATTTACAATTCTTTTGGTTGTAGAATACTTTAGCGTATAAGAATGTTGAAAAGAGCAATGGTCACACCAGAATGAGTCGCCTATTTATAGTTACTTAAATTTTTCTGAGCAACCTTTCAAGTAAAGTCACTTAACTAATTCTGTATCAATGGTCCAAAGAGTAATATCCAAAATCATTAAATAAGTTGAAGGATAGAATTTTGTTAACCGAAGTTGCATAACCTGTCTTGGTAGTAATTACCAAGCCAACTCACAGAAACTGAGAGAGTATTTGCGTTGTAGAATCATCTAGAATGATCAGAAATAGTAATATTCAGAATTAAGTTTAAATTCAACTCAAGCCATTTCACTTTGAAACGAGCCCAAAAATTGATTTATTCTTTTGCTCCTTCAGAGCTGGCGACCATAGTTATAAGTATTTTCAGGAGGATTCGACGGTAAGTCTGCTGCTCTCGTCGTGCTGATAGGATTATCCACTGCTGCTAGCAGTGGTGATTGGATACACAAGCTCACTACCAAGTTAAGTGGGTCAGGTAAGCAGTGTTACCGTGTGAACTGTAGGGCACTGTAGGCCGTGGATCGAACCCGTTCAATCATCACAGCTCTTAGGGAAATAGTCCGGTTAGGAGTGTACTAATCATTAGGTAAATACTGGCGAGTAACGGTCAAAAATGTATACGCTAGTGAATTTAGCAAGGTCCACGTAGCACCTAGTTAATGTGGTGCAATGGCGAGGGTAGGAGTGGAGTAAAAGTGAGCTGAGCTTGTGGCAGCTGTGCTGGATTCAAATATTAACTACGTGAATTCACTACTGCCTCTTACCATTGGGACTGAGCTATTTACAGTTAAAATACGTAGCAGTAAGCGCAAAGGCGTGACAGCTACAAGTCCGTATTGGTTTTATACATACGGAATTGGGAAGTGGGTCATTCCGTCAGTGGAGGGGGTTAAAACAACCGAGTCAGTGGAGAACATACCCCATTTACTGATGGAAAGATTCAGCGGTTCGGTCGCACACCCTTTGTGATTTCTTTTTACGGGATTATGTAAAGGACTTTGTTTACGTCCCTCCTCTTCCATGTGATGTTGTGGAACTGAAAAGGAGAATTGAACAAGCTGCAGCCACCGACCGTCTCGGGACACATGTTGGTCCGTGTGTGACAAGAGCTAGATGAGCGCGCCTACGTTTGTATGATCACACATAGTTCACACTGCATTACTTTTTATTTCATCCTGTTTTGTATGAACTGTTTGTGAAATAACTCTGTAAACCTGTGCTCACGCTTTAAATTTACGCATTTACGTGGTTGTGTCGATTCCCAAGAGCTCATATCTAATCGCCGGACTAATTTCGTTCGTCTGATATTTTTGTACTTTGGCGTTTTTTTAGCTCTTGTGAGTTTTGTCTTTCATTGTCGCGCTCTCGTAAAGTGCAGACAGCATTCTCCTGTGCTCATAGTAAAAATAACTATGTAAATGAAAATTTGGTTTTCTTAATATAGTATGAAGCTAAACATAACCTGTCTTTTGTTTGTAACAAGAAACATATCACTTTATCGAAACTGGACATGGTTGTCTCACTGGGAATTCCGCGATCGTTCATGAAATAAAATATGGCGTTTCAGTCTTCGATCGCTATTCTTTTATTTTCAATTACCGGTTTCGGGCTAGCTGCCCATCTTCTGATCTGTTAGACAATGTTAAAAATGCAATTAATAAGAGAGATACAGTTAGTGATAAAAATATCTTGGTTTACAAAAAGAAATTTTGGAACGTATTAAATGCCAACATACCATGTGTTGTAGTTACAGAGTAACTTGTCCGTACAGAACACACAGTTCATTGTCTTAAGTAAAGTAGATTTCAATCTGTTAAAACATTATATCGCAGTATTTAAGAGTAACCTGATTGGTAACAGTAAAAAGTGCCCTCTACCTAAAACAATTGTGCATCTGTTATTATTTCGCCGTATATATTAATGGCGAATATTCTTTTTAATAAAACAATTTTTAAGGTAATAACATATGAATAATCTTTTTGAGTGGACCATGAAACGAAAGATTTTTACATTAATTTAAAATTTCTTTATAAAGAAACATAAAATATAATTAAAATGTAGATATTCTTCCGAAAATTTGCGTTTGCTCTTCTTTGTTTTTGATTGGTGGTGGAGTGGGTTTCCCTACGTCAGAAGGTATACAACGCCACGCCGAGTCGTCTTGCGCCGCGCCCAATTCACCTCGCCGACAGTACGCTGAGGGCCGTTCCGCTGTAGCTGTTTCCTACTGGGGCGTGCTGTTGCATTCAAGAGTAAGCCTAAAACAGGTCTTTAAAAATCTCATAATAATTCCTGTGCATAAAATCACTTTGTTCATTAAGTAGTAGGCCTGGGGTTTTTCTTTGATGTGCGTATATTTCAATCTCTTCGAGCACGTTGAGATAGAGACTTTTTGGAGCTTTATGTAGCACCTCCATTTGTTCATTTGTATTACTCACTTCATGTCTACTCTCTTTTACATGTGTTCCAAATTCTGTTCGATTGCTATGACTGCAATGTTCCCTGTATCGAATTTCAAAATTCCGCCCTGTTTGTCCTATATAATAACTGTCACATTCAGCACATTTAATCTTATATACTCCGGAATTATTGTATTTCATTTGTTTCGTCGTTGCTGGTTTATGTCTTAATCTATGTGCCATTTGCCCTTCGTTCTGAAATGCCACTGCGATGTTTTTGGAAAGCATTTAGCAATTCTTTCCGACACATGCCCTTTGTATGTCAGGGTGACAAACTTCTTCTTAACTTTAATTTTCCTAGAATCGCTACTGATGCCCGCGGATTTGTTTTTGATTTTGTTAAACATACGTGTAACATCTTGTGTCCTGTATCCGTTAGCTGCTGCTACTTGCTTAATAATTCCCAGTTCTTTCTGCAACTCATCTTCCTGTAACGGCAATCTGAGGGCTCTGTTGCACATTGCATGAAAGTACGCTCTTTTATGCTGTGCCGGGTGGTGCGACGTCGCTACTATGATGTTGTCGGAGCAAGTGTCTTTTCTATAGACGCCGAAAACGTGCCTGCCTCCCACCTTTCTGACGGTCAAATCTAAATAGTTAATCGCCCCATTGTTTTCCATTTCTAGTGTGAATTGAATTTTTGGATGCTGCTCGTTTAAAACTTTAGTCACTTCCTCTACGTCTTCTTTTTCCCCTTTGAATAATAAAATAGTGTCGTCAACATACCGTCTGTAATAAATTAACTTCTCCTTAATTTCTGGAAAAGAGCTAAAAACTTTGTTCTCAAAGTCATTCATAAAAATTTCAGCTAAAATGCCTGATAGACTGTTACCCATAGCTAAACCTTCATCTTGAATAAAAACTTTATCGTTAAAGATAAAAATATTAAAACTCAGTGTGAACTCTAGCATATCTACGAGTTCGACGATTTCACCCATGCTCATTGACTTATTTTTTATCAGGTTTTTCTTTATAATTTGCAAAGTTTCCGGTATTGGTATATTACTGTAGAGGTTCACGACGTCCAATGAGGCTAGGACTGCATCCTCTGGGATTGCAGTGTCCTTTACTTCGTTCGCGAAACACACACTATTTTTTACGCTGTAAACTTGCTCGTATTTATACGCAGATTTTAACTTACGGTACAAAGCCCTATTCAAGAGCTCATTAACAGCTTCCTTCCCATTGCAAATAACACGCATTGGTTTGTTCTCCTTGTGCAATTTTATTTGCGCTCTTGCTTCTGGTGTTCTTGGATTCATCTTTATTAATCTAGCTTTTTCATTTGGAGTGAATAAAAATTGTATTGCTTCTATCCTTGCCTTTAAATCTGTCTGAAACTTCTTTGTTAAATCTTTTTTGACTTCTTTAATTCCATTTCCCTGAAAAAACCGCAATGTCTTATCTATATATTCCTTTTCGTAAATGACAACTGAGGTACTGCCCTTATCTGACTTAATCACGATTGCGTTGTTAGAATCCAGTTTTAAGTTAATTTCTTTCACTAACCTCATCTCATTATATTTACCGTTATGTAAAGTTTTCTGGCATTCAATTGCCTCTTTGGCTTTGATAGCGATACATGTCTCCTGGAATTTAGTTAACTTAGCATCCCTACATGCTACCTTAACTTCTGCGATCATTCTCTTGATGTCTCGATCTTGCAAGTTCGTTCGCGGATTATGCTTAAGCCCCTTATCCAAAAGCTTCTGCTTTCCTTTAGAAAAGACAGTATCTGCTAGGTTAACGGTTCTGTCATAAAACTTATGTACATACTGTATTTTATCTGTTTCCCCCTCTGCCTTTGCTATTGCTCTACACAGATTAGTAATTTTCTTATTCTGTCTTTTTATGATTTCTTCCCTATGTACCTGGATTCTTGCTTCAATCTCATATTCAACTTGTCTAAACTGCAGTGGCGACAATAGGTTACCTAACTTCATATGTAAATCGTACGAAGGCTTATTGAGTTTGTCTTTCTCGATGTACCCTGATTTGATCTCCTGTCTTATCCATGACTGTTCTGCTCTCTTCTTAACTTTTGTGGCTGAGATACTGCTGTTATTTATCTTTACCCTTGCGTACTTCGGTACAACACCTAATTGCAAACAGTTCTTATTGAAATGTATTTTTAAATTAGCTTTCACTATATTAAGCTTAGCTTTAAAAAATGCTTTCACATCTCCCACAGCCTGACTAGGCACAAGTTTATCAAAACTGGACATGCTTGTCTCACTGGGAATTCCGCGATCGTTCATGAAATAAAATATGGCGTTTCAGTCTTCGATCGCTATTCTTTTATTTTCAGTTACCGGTTTCGGGCTAGCTGCCCATCTTCAGATCATGTGTTGTAGTTACAGAGTAACTTGTCCGTACAGAACACACAGTTGTAAACTAAGATATTTTTATCACTAACTGTCTCTCTCTTATTAATTACATTTTTAACATTGTCTAACAGATCTGAAGATGGGCAGCTAGCCCGAAACCGGTAATTGAAAATAAAAGAATAGCGATCGAAGACTGAAACGCCATATTTTATTACATATCACTTTTTTATGATTTTTAATCTGTATGATGTGTTTTCAGAGGTTCGCGGCTGGAACAGAGGCGTCGACGGCAACACCTTTCGTGTTCAGTCATTACCTCTAATTACGTCTTAAGCTATACGTCCGTGAGAATAGCCTTCTTGTACCGGTCATTTTATTTGTATCTTGTAGGATTTTCGCGCAAGGTGAGCAAAGAGTGATACGGTCATTCGTCTACTAACAATGACGTTGTGCCGTCTGCACCAGTCGGACACAGGCCCCGCGAACATTTAAAAGTTTTGGATGGTCGGTGGTCGCCGTTGTATGTTGCATACTCAGCTTCACGCCGAACTCGGTACGTTCCTACCGTGCGTATTGCGGACAATACACGCAACCACCATCTGGTAATACCTAGCCCTTTTGTAAATTTATATTAATTCATCGACATTACTGATTCTGAATCCATTTAAGAGTAGTAACGTATCACTAAATGGAGTGTATGTGAAGTTAAAGTCGTTGAAAACAAACTGGCGAATTTGTTCTTTGAAATTATGTATGTTGTTATTTTGTAATGCTACTCATTCGGCTACAATACAATTTTTAAACACACTGTATAAGTGCAATTTATCACCCACTCACACCGATATCACAACAACACTTCGTCAGGCAACTACAGCGTTACAAATTCGGAGTTGCTGATGGTGGCAGCAATGTGAAAAAGAGAACAGTCGACACGAAGAGTTCCGAATTGTGCCGAGGTAGTTTCCCGACTTGATAGACCATCAAACTGTTCGTCTCAACTTGCTCTACACGACTGTGGTACATTGTAATCCACAAATTGGCCTACGAAAAGTACATAAGCTACAGCGCATGCGCGTCGAGCGAGTTTTTCAACATTCTCGCGGTCTCTTCGCACAAACAAGAAGTTCTAGAGAGAAAAATGAAGA
The DNA here is from genome assembly GCF_023864275.1 of Schistocerca cancellata. Classification (NCBI taxonomy): domain Eukaryota; kingdom Metazoa; phylum Arthropoda; class Insecta; order Orthoptera; family Acrididae; genus Schistocerca; species Schistocerca cancellata. The sequence continues at coordinate 55,605,272 of NC_064635.1, forward strand.
GGACCTTTCGTGTAGGAAATTTAATATAGTTTAACTTTGTACTGCCACACGTTTTCTCTGGAGGGTGCGGTTTTCGAGTTATTAAAAAAAAGTACAAAAGTGATATTGAGTGTGTTCTATCTCGAAAACCATTCGGAATAGGGCATACCTCCATATAAAGTTTTTTGTTCAGAATCACTGATAGTATCATCCCTCAAAGCATGTTCCTTTCCTCCTGACTCACCCTGTATAACAGTCAGGTTCTACATCTACATTTACACTACGTAAGCCACCCAACGGTGTGTGGCGGAGGGCACTTTAAGTGCCACTGTCATTACCTCCCTTTCCTGTTCCAGTCGCGTACGGTTCGCGGGAAGAACGACTGCCGGAGTGTCTCCGTGCGCGCTCTAATCTCTCTAATTTTACATTCGTGATCTCCTCGGGAGGTATAAGAGGGGGAAGCAGTATATTCGATACCTCATCCAGCAACGCACCCCCTCGAAACCTGGACAGCAAGCTACACCGCGATGCAGAGCGCCTCTCTTGCAGAGTTGAGTTTGCTAAACATCTCCGTAACGCTATCACGCTTACCAAATAACCCTGTGACGAAACGCGCCGCTCTTCTTTGGATCCTCTCTATCTCCTCCGTCAACCCGACCTGGTACGGATCCCACACTGATGAGCAATACTCAAGTATAGGTCGAACGAGTGTTTTGTAAGCCACCTCCTTTGTTGATGGACTACATTTTCTAAGGACTCTCCCAATGAATCTCAACCTGGCACCCTCCTAACCAACAATTAATTTTATATGATCATTCCACTTCAAATCGTTCCGCACGCATACTCCCAGATATTTTACAGAAGTAACTGCTACCACTGTTTGTTCCGCTATCATATAATCATACAATAAAGGATCCTTCTTCTATGTATTCGCAATAGATTACATTTGTCTATGTTAAGGGCCAGTCGCCACTCCCTGCACCAAGTGCCTATCCGCTGCAGATCTTCCTGCATTTCGCTACAATTTTCTAATGCTGCAACTTCTCTGTATACTAAAGCATCATCCGTGAAAAGCCGCATGGAACTTCCGCCACTATCCACTAGCTCATTTATATATATTGTGAAAAGCAATGGTCCCACAACACTCCCCTGTGGCACGCCAGAGGTTACTTTAACGTCTGTAGACGTCTCTCTGTTGACAACAACATGCTGTGTTCTGTTTGCTAAAAACTCTTCAATCCAGCTCGTCTGATATTCCGTAGGCTCTTACTTTATCAAACGACTGTGCGGAACAAATAAAGCGAGTTGGGTCTCACACGATCGCTGTTTCCGGAATCCATGTTGATTCCTACAGAGTAGATTCTGGGTTTCCAGAAACGGCATGATACGCGAGAAAAAAAAATCCATGTTCTAAAATTCTACAACAGATCGACGTCAGAGATATAGGTCTATAGTTTTGCGCATCTGCTCGACGACTCTTCTTGAAGACTGGGACTACCTGCGCTCTTTTCCAATCATTTGGAACCTTCCGTTCCTCTAGAGACTTGCGGTACACGGCTGTTAGAAGTGGAGCAAGTTCTTTCGCGTACTCTGTGTAGAATCGAATTGGTATCCCGTCAGGTCCAGTGGACTTTCCTCTCTTGAGTGATTCTAGTTGATTTTCTATTCCTTGGACACTTATTTCGATGTCAGCCATTTTTTCGTTTGTGTGAGGATTTAGAGAAGGAACTGCAGTGCGGTCTTCCTCTGTGAAACAGCTTTGGAAAACGGTGTTTAGTATTTCAGCTTTACGCGTGTCATCCTCTGTTTCAATGCCATCATCATACCAGAGTGTCTGGATATGCTGTTTCGAGCCACTTACTGTTTGAACGTAAGACCAGAACTTCCTAGGATTTTCTGTCAAGTCGGTACATAGAATTTTTCTTTCGAATTCACTGAACGCTTCACGCATATCCCTCCTTACGCTAACTTTGACATCGTTTAGCTTCTGTTTGAGAGGTTTTGGCTGCGTTTAAACTTGCAGTGAAGCTCTCTTCGCTTTCGCAGTAGTATCCTAACTTTGTTGTTGAACCACGGTGGGTCTTTCCCGTCCCTCACAGTTTTACTCGGCACGTACCTGTCTAAAACGCATTTTACGATTGCCTTGAACTTTTTCCATAAACACTCAACATTGTCAGTGTCGGAACAGAAATTTTCGTTTTGATCTGTTAGGTAGTCTGAAATCTGCCTTCTATTACTCTTGCTAAACAGATAAACCTTCCTCCCTTTTTTTATATTCCTATTTACTTCCATATTCAGGGATGCTGCAACTGCCTTATGATCACTGATTCCCTGTTCTACGCTTACGGAGTCGAAAAGTTCGGGTTGTTTGTTATCAGTAGGTCCAAGATGTTATCTCCACGAGTCGGTTCTCTGTTTAATTGCTCGAGGTCATTTTCGGATAGTGCACTCAGTATAATGTCACTCGATGCTCTGTCCCTACCACCCGTCCTATCTGAGGGTCCCAGTCTATATCTGGTAAATTGAAATTTCCACCTATGACTAGAACATGCTGAGAAAATTTATGTGAAATGTATTCCAAATTTTCTCTCAGTTGTTGTGCCACTAATGCTGCTGAGTCGGGAGGTCGGTAAAAGGAGCCAATTATTAACCTAGCTCGGTTGTTGAGTGTAACCTCCACCCATAACAATTCACAGGAATTATCCACTTCTACTTCACTACAGGATAAACTACTACTAACAGCGACAAACACTCCACCACCGGTTGCATGCAATCTATCCTTTCTAAGCACCGTCTGTGCCTTTGTAAAAATTTCGACAGAATTTATCTCTGGCTTTAGCCAGTTTTCTGTACCTATAACGATTTCAGCTCCGGTGCTTTCTATCAGCGCTTGAAGTTCCGGTACTTTACCAATGCAGCTTCGACAGTTTGCAATTACAATACCGATTGCTGCTTGGTCTCTGCATGTCCTGACTTTGCTCCGCACCCTTTGAGGCTGTTGCCCTTTCTGTACTTGCCCGAGGCCATGTAACCTAAAAAACCGCCTAGTCCACGACACACAACCCCTGCTACCCGTGTGCTGCGTTTAGTGGACTCCTGACCTATCCAGCGGAACCCGAAACCCCACCACCTTATGGCGCAAGTCGTGGAATCTGCAGCCCACGAAGTCGCAGAACCGTCTCAGGCTCTGATTTAGACCCCCCACTCGGCTGTGTGCCAAAGGTCCGCAGTCAGTCCTGTCGACGATGCTGCAGATGGTGACCTCTGCTTTCATCCCGCTAGCGAGACTGGCAGTCTTCACCAAATCAGATAGCCGCCAGAAGCCAGAGAGGATTTCCTCTGATCCACAGCGACACACATCATTGGTGCCGACTTGAGCGACCACCTGCAGATGGGTGCACACTGTACCCTTCATGGCATGCGGAAGGACCCTTTCCACATCTGGAATGACTCCCCCCGGTATGCACACGGAGTGCACATTGGTATTCTTCCCCTCTCTTGCTGCCATATCCCTATGGAGCTCCATTACGCGCCTGACGTTGGAGCTCCCAACTACCAGTAAGCGCACCCTCTGCGACCGCCCGGATCTTGCGGACTGAGGGGCAACCTCTGGAACAGGACATGCAGCCATGTCCGGCCGAAGATTATTATCAGCCGGAGACAGAGCCTGAAACCGGTTCGTCAGACGAACTGGAGAGGCCTTCCGTTCAGCCCTCCGGAATGTCTTTAGCCCCCTGCCACACCTCGCGATGACCTCCCGCTCTACCACGGGTGACGGCTCATTCTCAATGTGGGCAGTATCCCGGGCAGCAACAGCTGTAGTCCAATCGGGGGATGCGTGAGACGAGCTGGCCGTCCCTGACAAACCCCCATCTGGACCCCCACAGTGATGCCCATTGGCAACAGCCTCAAGCTGTGTGACCGAAGCCAACACTGCCTGAAGCTGGGAGTGAAGGTATGCCACTCAGGCCGCATCCTTTCAGAGCATGCTGATACAACAGCTCCTTACTTAGCAATCCTATACAACTGCTCGCTCGTACAAAGACCCGTACCCCTGGAAATTTGTGCAAGTCACACCGATATCCAAGAAAGGAAATAATCCACTGAATTCACTAACGTCGATTTGCAGTACGATTCTGGAACATATACTGTCCTCGAACGTTATGATCACCTCGAAGAAAACATCTTTTTGACAAATAGCCAACAAACATTCAGAAAATATTTTTATTGTGAACCGTAACTACCTGTTTATTCTCACGAAGCAATGAGAGCTATCGACACAGGACATCAATTGGATTCCATGTTTTTAGATTTCTCCGAGGATATTGACACTGTTCCTCACAAGTGACTTCTAATTAAATTGCATACCTATTCGGAGTTGGAATTAAAATCCATGGAGAAGAAATAAAATCTTTGATAATCGTGGATGACATTGTACTTCTGACAGAGACAGCAAAGGAACTGGAAGAGCAGCTGAACGAAGTGGACCGTGTCTTGAAAGGAGGTTATAAGATGAACACCAACAAAAGCAAAACGAGAATAATGGAAAGTAGTCGAATTAAATCGGGTGATGCTGCGGGAATTAGATTAGAAAATGAGACGCTTAAAGTAGTAAATGAGTTTTGCTGTTTGATGAGTAAAATAACTGATGATGGTCGAAGTAGAGAGGATATAAAATGTAGATTGGCAATGGCAAGGAAAGCGTTTCTGAAGAAGAGAAATTTGTTTACATCGAGTATAGATTTAAGTGTCAGGAAGTTGTTTCTGAAAGTATTTGTATGGAGTGTAGCCATGTATGGTAGTGAAACGTGGATGATAAATAGTATAAACAAGAATAGAATAGAAGCTTTCGAAATGTGATGCTACAGAAGGATGCTGAAGATTAGGTGGGTAGATCACATAACTAATGAGGAGGTATTGAACAGAATTGGGGAGGAGTTTGTGGCACAACTTGACTAGAAGAAGGGATTGTTTGGTAGGGCATATTCTGAGGCATCAAGGGATCACCAGTTTAGTATTGGAGGGCACTGTGGAGGGTAAAAATCGTAGAGGGAGACCAAGAGATGAATACACTAAACAGATTCAGAAGGATGTAGGTTGCAGTAGGTACTGGGAGATGAAGAACCTTGCACAGGATAGCGTAACATGGAGAGCTGCATCAAACCAGTCTCAGGACTGAAGACCACAACAAAAACAATGGAGTATCGTGTCGGTTGTGTGAATGGATTCGTGATTTTGTATCACAAGAGTCACACTTCATAGTAACTGACGGAAAGTCATCGACTAAAACCGAAGTAATATCTGGCGTTCGCCAAGAAAGTGTTATAGGCCCTCTGTAGTTCCTGATCTACATCAACGACTTAGGAGACAATTTGAGCAGTCTTCTTAAATTGTTTGCAGATGAGGCTGTCATTCACCCTGTCATCAGACGGTCAAATGGACTTACAAAACTATTTAGACGAGATATCTTTATGGTGCAATAAGTATAAAGTCATTCACTAAATTCTTATGGATTACAATTACGAATCACTTGAAACGGATCGATCACGTAGCAAATGTTCTGGGGAAATCAATTCAAAGAATGCGATTTATTGGCGGAACACCTACAAAATACAACAGGTCAACTAGAGAGACTGTTTACAGTAATCTTGTCCGCCCTCTTTTGGAGTATTGCTGTGCGTCGTGGGATCAGCGTCAGGTAGGCCTGACGGAGGACATAAAAGAAGTTGAAAAAAGGGCACCGCGTTTTGTACGAGGGTGAGTCAAATGAAAACCTTAAATATTTTTTAAAATATTATTTATTATGCAGAAGTGGTACAAAGCTGTATCACTTTTCAACATAATCTCCCCCACGCCCAATGCAAGTCCTCCAGCGCTTACAAAGTGCATAAATTCCCTTAGAAAAAATTTATTTTGGTGGTCCGTGCAACCACTCATGCACCGCGTGGCGTACGTCTTCATCAGAACGGAACGTCTTTCCTCCCATTGTGTCTTTAAGTGGTCGAAACATATGGCAATCACTTGGGGCAACGTCTGGTGAGTATGGTGGATAAGGAAGACACTCAGAATGCAGGTCTGTGATTGTTGCAGCTGTTGTATGGGCAGTGTGGGGCCTTGCATTGTCATGCAAAAGGACACCTGCTGACAGCAGTCCACGTTGCTTTGATTTGATTGCAGGCCGCAGATGATCTTTTAGGGTGTCTGTGTATGATGCACTGGTGACAATGGTCCCTCTAGTCATGTAATGCTCCAAAATGACGCCTTTCTCGTCCCAAAAGAGAGTCAACATAGCCTTCCCTGCTGATGGTTATGTTCGAAACTTCTTTGGTTTTGGTGATGAGGAATGGTGCCATTCCTTGCTCGCTCTCTTGGTTTGCGGTTGGTGGACGTGAACCCAGTTTTCGTCCCCAGTAACGATTCTTGCAAATCACCCTCTCGTTCAAAGCGCCGATGAAGTATTTCACAAGCACCAACACGTCGTTCTCTCATTTCAAGAGTCAGCTGCCGTGCCACCCATCTTGCAGACACTGTATAAACTGGAGCACATCATGCACAATGTGGTGTGCTGACCCATGTCTAATCTGTAAACATGCTGCAATGTCATTCAGTGTCACTCGGTGGTTTTCCTTCATTATGGCTTCAACTGCTGCAATGTTCTGTGGAGTCACAACTCGTTGTGCCTGACCTGGACGAGGAGCACCTTCCACTGAAGTCACACCATTTGCGAACTTCCTACTCCATTCGTAGACTTGCTGCTGTGACAAACATGCATCACCGTACTGAACCTTCATTCGTCGATGAATTTCAATAGGTTTCACACCTTCACTACTCAAAAACCGAATAACAGAACGCTGTTCTTCCCTGGTGCAAGTAGCAAGTGGGGCGGCCATCTTTATACTGCTACTGCAACGGTATGTGTGCACCTGTACTATGCTGCCACCCGCAGGCCATTCTGCACGCTGTTTGTAGCACGCTTACCAACTTACAGGATAGCGGCGCGAAGTTTCGATTTGTTATTACAAATGTAAGGTTTATATTATCGCAAAGTACGGGAGAGAGTGCCACGGACATGATACACGAATTGGAGTGGCAGTCATTAAAACATTTTCACCTTGGCAGGACCTTCTTGTGCAATTACAATCACAAATTTTCTTCTCAGAGTGTGGTAATATTTTTTTGGCGTCCACCTACATAGGAGGAATCTGTCATCATAACAAAGTAAGAGACGTTAGAGCTCGCACCGAAAGATTCAAGTGTTCATTTTTCGTGTGCGCTGTTCATGAGAGGTGCGGAAGTAGCTTAAACGTGGTTTGATGAACCCTCTGCCAGACACTTGATTGTGAGATGCAGAGTAATCATGTAGATGCAGATCTAAATGAAAGTGCTCATACCTGTACGGCCACCGAGAGGTTGTGGGATTGAAACCCGGGCAGACTACAGATATTTCCAGTCATCCTTGGATCTAGCCTTCAGCCCTGAACAGTGTGGGAAGTCGCCAGAAACGATACCTCCTTCGGATTTCAATTTAAACTCTAGGTCTCCTTTGCCCGGTTGGAAAACTGGGGTAGTTTAGAGACATGTACTCGACCACCCTTCTGTGGGATGCTGCGTGTAACGTGGTAGAAACCCAAGTACGCGAATTATTTTCGGCTGTGTAAGCATTGTGAGAGTTAAATATGCATTACTTTTTGACAGTTTCACAAATAGTGGACGTGTGTGTTGCATTATTTTGTGAATGCTTTATTTTGACAGTTTGTAATTAGTGAGCATGTTTGCATAGCATTTTACAAGTGTTATTTTGACAATTGGTTCAAATGGCTCTGAGCACTATGGGACTTAACATCTATGGTCATCGGTCCCCTAGAACTTAGAACTACTTAAACCTAACTAACCCAAGGACATCACACAACACCCAGTCATCACGAGGCATATTTTGACAATTTACGAGTTGCTTTCGTGTCTGTATGCTGTCAATGCATTATTTCGGTGAGTTGCGAGTAGTTTGCAGATATGTAGGCTGTGTATTGTGACCCCAAGCATGTTAAAGTGAGTGTTTTGTATCATATTAATAAATAATGTATGTGATTTCTGTCCATAAATAAATTGTTCCAAAATAAATAAAGTGCACTGCTTCCTCTCTCCAGCAGCTGGACACATGCTAAGTCGTTTTCCTGCCATTTTCCCCCAGACTGCCATGGGACAGCAGTGCTCTCTGGTTGCAGTACTGTGTACTAGGTCAGTTGGACCCCAGACCTCATGGTGAACACACTGGATGGACCTACTGCCTGTGACAACAAATTGTTGAAATAAAGACAGCATGCAAAATAAAGACTTATGTGTATCCTATCCAGCAGCAAAGCACAGGCTAAGTCCTTTTCCCACCAATTCCAAGCAAGAGGTGGCGGTCAGATGACTTAGGTTAGTGGAGGTAGCCTAAGTAACCTTTTTTCCCCACAATTTTCTTAGGTTAGCGGAAGTAGCCCAAGTGCCCATTTTTCCCCACCAAAATTTGAACTTCCCATCATTTTCTTGGGTGGGGAGGGGGTGGAGAGTGGGTTAGGTTAGTGGAGGTAGCGCAGTTGACCTATTTTCCCGCCAAAATTTGAACTTACCGCCAAAATTTGAACTTACCGCCAAAATTTGAACTTACTGCCAAAATTTGAACTTCCCACTATAATATTGTGATGTTGCCATGCAACAATGCAGAGTGGGACCAACTTCAATGGGTCGCTCGCATGCCACGTGTTTTCATATACGTATTCTGACACACACAGTGCCATCTATTGATCAATCTTCACACTATCTTTGTTGTCCTAGTACTACTGTCCACTTTCATGCGAGGAAGAAATTGTTATCAGGTCAACATGAAGCAACTTGTGCACGTGGGTAATTTCGAATGGATAGCAAAGAAGGATGTTTCATAGGATTTTACACACCATGCTCATAGGTGTGTCCAATGTTCGGGCAACTCTCCATGAACATGTCTGCACACCACCACTCATCTCCTCTTGCATTTCTGTGGCCACTGTTTCCACTGACGTCGAATCAGTTCGTTTTCTGCCTCTTCCAGGTTGCACACCAAAAGTATCTGTCTTTTCGAATTTCTGAATCATTTTTTCCAGACCCATGGCAGTCATTGGACCGGCGCCTTTTTTCCAACCCTTCAGTGTCCGGAACTTCTGCAGAGCGACGTGTGCACAGTCATCATTCTTCTAATACAGCTTTACAAGCAGAGCGCAATCCTGTATTGATAGAGTCATGGCGAACGTCGTAGATACGAAAGGAGGAAAAGCCATGTACCTGGCATGTTTATACCAACTTCAATGGGTCGCTCGCATGCCACGTGTTTTCATATACGTATTCTGACACACACAGTGCCATCTATTGATCAATCTTCACACTATTTTTTTCTTCTGCCATTCTTTTTCCTCGTTCTCCCATAATATTCCTTGGCAATTTGACGTCATTCTGATCAGTGGTGTTATTTCTAAAGCGTTTTGAAAGTTTAACTTTAACTATAATCACCCTGTAGGATAGACAGGGAGGGCAGTTTAGACCAGCTTTTGTGAGCACTTGTTCAAAAAGACAGAGAGAAATCACATAAGTCAACTTTTGCTGTACACCTTAAAACAGGGAAACACACACCTTCCCCACCTTTCTTGCTTAACATGGAATTTTTACATATAATTGACAAGGGCTACAAAACGAACCTTATAGAACGATTTGAAAGACATAATCATTTTCACCTAAATTAAAGAGGCTTGGTGAGTGATCAACTTGCATTAAAAATAGACACTATTTTCATTGCATACCATCTCTTATAAAATGTGAACATCAGGCTAACCTTTCATATATTAGAATCATGCATCACGTTTTCTTCAAATGTATTATATGTATCTCATTTATATGCCTTCGTTATATTTTTCAAATATGATTTTATATATGTTCCTAACTGCTAGCATAATGGAAGCATAGATGTGATTCAGTCATTGTAAACTGTCAAACAGTGTTCAGAATGATCATATGCAACATGTAAATTTCTGGATATACGATGGCATGGAGAAGATATTAACTGTCAGCTAAACGAAGTAAATTTCTGTAATATACTTTTTATACTTCATATAAATATATAGCCAAGGTCTGAAGATCTATAATATCCCCAATTTTGTAGGCTTCTGAAGATGACAAATTAATTAGCCGAAACAGGTAAAGATAATAAAAATTATTTGCAGCTGATGACTGAAATTTGTCCTGACAAAGTACTACCCATTGCTTGGGTCCCCATTTTTCGTTATAAATTTTACGAGTATTATTACAACTGTTGATAATTTACAAGCTGAGATTTTCAGTTCTATTTTTATGGGGTTAGGAATCAGGATGTAACTAGGAGAAATTATACATTTTAGTACAGTTTAAAAAACTTGTTATATTAAAAATTTATTTTTATCCAAATAATTATTACCTGCTTTTTGTTCTTTTGTGTCAAATTTCTCAATGGATTTTAAACATTTTTATAATACGAGGGCTATCCACAGAGTACATTACGTTTTGGAATTAAAAATAAATAAAGTATTGGAATTTTTTTTTATTATATACAGATGAAAGCCACACTCCAATACTACTTTTCTACATAGTTGCCATTTAAATTAAGGCACTTCTCGCAGCAATGGACGAGCTTGGAAATTCCTTCGTCGTAAAATTCGGCCGCCTGCGCCTTCAACCACGTGGTTAATCAGTAACCCGGTAGAAATACGATTTTTGTGGATTTCCTGGAAAGAGGCACTACAATAAACTCTCAAAGATATTGCCAAATTCTGCACAACCTCAGAAGTGCAATACAAAACAAGCGCAGGGGAAAGTTGGGCTCAAAGATATTGCTGATTCACGACAACACCCGGGCCCACACGGCAAATGCCATTCGTGAAGTTCTCGAATCTTTTAAGTGGGAGTTGTTTCCTCATCCGCCGTACAGTCTCGACCTGGCACCGAGCGACTTCCACTTATTCCCAGCAATGAAGAAGTGGTTGGCTATGCAGCGTTTTGATGAGGACGCACAGCTTCAATAAGATGTAACCACGTGGTTGAAGGCGCAAGCGGCCGAATTTTACGACGAAGGAATTTCCAAGCTCGTTCATCGCTACGATAAGTGCCTGAATTTAAATGGCAACTATGTAGAAAAGTAGTATTTGAGTGTGGCTTTCATCTGTATATAATAAAAAAAATTTCCAATAATTTATTTATTTTTAATTCCAAAACGTAATGTACTTTGTGGATAGCCCTCGTATATTTTTCAAATAACGATTTATAAATACAGGATGAACTATTTTAATATACAATAGGGAGTAACTCGGGATGCAGATGAGATACAGCAAGATGTAATAGATAGAAGCTGTAGGTGATAAAGAGGGTAACGCATTGCTACTATTCGATCATGACCTTGAATGTGATTTTCAAGGTGATCTGGAGTTTAAAGTGATTTTTTTTTGTTTAGATGCGAGCCCTATTATTTGGTTTGTAGAATTGAAAACAATGACAAATTTTATGCATAATATGACATTATTCAAGGATATGGCAAAATTCAATGGTCAAATAAGCAAATATGTTTTTACTTCTAATGGGGATTAATTCAGAGGAGAGGAAGTATGCAGCAAAATACAATGTTAGCGCAAATTGGCGGGGGCTCCTGAGGAATGAGAGATGTGGCACCTCACTCAACGACTTGCAAATACATAATCTACCTTTTATTAATGTTTGTTATATCTTGAAAAGGCCGAAATAACATACCTTGTGATATATTTAGCTTTGCCAATGAACGTGTTGATTAAAAATCAATGTTCAAATCTCTCTTCTCTCTTTCCAAATCCTACATAAAAAATGGGGGTTTCCATGAAACAAAATCCAATTTTCGAATGACCTTCGATAATTACCTTTAAGATCATAGTTATTGGTAATGATACATGATTCCTTATGGCCCCTCCCGTTTGTACCTAAATCTGCATTTTTCTGTATTCCTCTTCTATTCTGAATTCATCCCTACGAGAACTAAAAATGTATTTGCTTATTTGACCTTAATCGAACCTTGCGGTGAATTTGAATAATGTACCACTCTATACGTAACATTTGGCTCTCTTTTCAAATCTTAAATTGATTATTAGGATTCTCACTTTAAAAAAGTTACTTTTCCTCCAAATCACCTTGAAAATCACCTTCAAGGTCACGGCCATCAGTAGCATTGCGTTCCCCTGTGGCTGTACAACCACGAACCAGTGTGGTAGAACCGCCTCTATTACCTTTTCTATTACCGTGACGACGTGGCTGCACTGTGGATCAGGTGACACATAGAGGTAAGTGAAATAATCGTTATTCGTGAAAGGAACACTGCTGCAATGAAAACTGGGCAAACAAAAATATACAGACTCAAAAATGTTTTATTTGTTTCCATTTCCACTACTATATACATAGGGAGATTCAGTAGTATCGTCATCGTTGCCCCCCTGATTCATCCGCAGTCTCTGCTGCACTTAGTTCTACATCATAATCAGAATAAGGTGAAATACGTTATATACTCTTGTTCGTATTCTGCTTCTTCATTATTATTTACCAAAGTTAACATCCGTGAGAATGCAACAGCGAACGATGCTGCGCTACCTCACTATTTACACTACTTGCCATTAAAATTGCTACACCAAGAAGAATGCAGATGATAAACACATATTCATTGGACAAATATATTATACTAGAACTGACAAGCGCTTACATTTTCACGCAATTTGGGTGCATAGATCCTGAGAAATCAGTACCCACAACAACCACCTCTGGCCGTAATGACGGCCTTGATACGCCTGGGCATTGAGTCATACAGAGCTTGGATGGCGTGTACAGGTACAGCTGCCAATACAGCTTCAACACGATACCACAGTTCATCAAGAGCAGTGACTGGCGTATTGTGACGAGCCAGTTGCTCGTCCACCACTGACCAGAGACGTATTCAATTGGTGAGAGATCTGGAGAATGTGCTGGCAAAGGCAACAGTCGATCATTTTTTGTTTCCAGAAAGGCCGGTACAGGACCTGCAACATGCAGTCGTGCATTATCCTGCTGAAATGTAGGATTTCGCAGGGATCGAATGAAGGGTAGAGCCACGGGTCGTAACACATCTGAAATGTAACGTCCACTGTTCAAAGTGCCCTCAATGCGAACAAGAGGTGACCGAGACGTGTAAGCAATGGCACCCCATACCATCACGCCGGGTGATACGCCAGTATGGCGATGACGAATAGATGCTTCCGATGTGCGTTCACCGCGATGTCGCCAAACACGGATGCGACCATCATGATGCTGTACACAGAACCTGGATTCATCCGAAAAAATGACGTTTTGCCATTCGTGCACCCAGGTTCGTCGTTGAGTACACCATTGCAAGCGCATATGTCTGTGATGCAGCGTCAAGGGTAACCGCAGACGTGGTCTCCGAGCTGACAGTCCATGCTGCTGCAAACGTCGTCGAACTGTTCCTGCAGATGGTTGTTGTCTTGCAAACGTCCCCGTCTGTTGACTCAGGGATCGAGACGTGGCTGCACGATCCGTTACAGCCATGCGGATAAGATGCCTGTCATCTCGACTGCTAGTGATACGAGGCCGTTGGGATCCGGCACAGCGTTCCGTATTGCCCTCCGGAACCCAGCGGTTTCATATTGTGCTAACAGTCATTGGATCTAGACCAACGCGAGCAGCAATGTCGCGATACGATAAACCACAATCGCGATAGGCTACAATGCGACCTTTATCAAAGTCGGAAACGTGATGGTACGCATTTTTCCTCCTTACACGAGGCATCACAACAACGTTTCACCAGGCAACGCCGGTGAACCGCTGTTTGTGTATGAGAAATCGGTTGGAAACTTTCCTCATGTAAGTACGTTGTAGGTGTCGCCATCGGCGCCAACCTTGTGTGAATGCTCTGAAAAGCTAATCATTTGCACATCACAGCATCTTCTTCCTGTCGGTTAAATTTCGCGTCTGTAGCACCTCATCTTCGTGGTGGAGCAATTTTAATTGCCAGTAGTGTATATAATCCTCCACAGACCCCACAATGGCAGTTTTAGACCTTCATTGCAGCAGCAGACCCAATAAAGGCTGTCAACAATGTGTGGCAGTTGGTACCGCTTGCTACCTTCAGTGGCACAAAAATGTCACGTTGGCGGTTCTACCAAGGAACCCATTGAGAGCGAGATCTCAAGTTCAGTTTTTAGTAAGGTTCATTTGAAACTGTTGTGTAAACGATTATGTAAGGGAAAAATATTAGCTTCTAACAACTCTGCATGCGTGCCAGGAGGGCGCCATAAAATTAGTGTCCTCGAGATGCAGCGACGAGCCTTATATAGGATGTACACTCCTGGAAATGGAAAAAAGAACACATTGACACCGGTGTGTCAGACCCACCATACTTGCTCCGGACACTGCGAGAGGGCTGTACAAGCAATGATCACACGCACGGCACAGCGGACACACCAGGAACCGCGGTGTTGGCCGTCGAATGGCGCTAGCTGCGCAGCATTTGTGCACCGCCGCCGTCAGTGTCAGCCAGTTTGCCGTGGCATACGGAGCTCCATCGCAGTCTTTAACACTGGTAGCATGCCGCGACAGCGTGGACGTGAACCGTATGTGCAGTTGACGGACTTTGAGCGAGGGCGTATAGTGGGCATGCGGGAGGCCGGGTGGACGTACCGCCGAATTGCTCAACACGTGGGGCGTGAGGTCTCCACAGTACATCGATGTTGTCGCCAGTGGTCGGCGGAAGGTGCACGTGCCCGTCGACCTGGGACCGGACCGCAGCGACGCACGGATGCACGCCAAGACCGTAGGATCCTACGCAGTGCCGTAGGGGACCGCACCGCCACTTCCCAGCAAATTAGGGACACTGTTGCTCCTGGGGTATCGGCGAGGACCATTCGTAACCGTCTCCATGAAGCTGGGCTACGGTCCCGCACACCGTTAGGCCGTCTTCCGCTCACGCCCCAACATCGTGCAGCCCGCCTCCAGTGGTGTCGCGACAGGCGCGAATGGAGGGACGAATGGAGACGTGTCGTCTTCAGCGATGAGAGTCGCTTCTGCCTTGGTGCCAATGATGGTCGTATGCGTGTTTGGCGCCGTGCAGGTGAGCGCCACAATCAGGACTGCATACGACCGAGGCACACAGGGCCAACACCCGGCATCACGGTGTGGGGAGCGATCTCCTACACTGGCCGTACACCAATAGTGATCGTCGAGGGGACACTGAATAGTGCACGGTACACCCAAACCGTCATCGAACCTATCGTTCTACCATTCCTAGACCGGCAAGGGAACTTGCTGTTCCAACAGGACAATGCACGTCCGCATGTATCCCGTGCCACCCAACGTGCTCTAGAAGGTGTAAGTGAACTACACTGGCCAGCAAGATCTCCGGATCTGTCCCCCATTGAGCATGTTTGGGACTGGATGAAGCGTCGTCTCTCGCGGTCTGCACGTCCAGCACGAACGCTGGTCCGACTGAGGCGCCAGGTGGAAATGGCATGGCAAGCCGTTCCACAGGACTACATCCAGCATCTCTACGATCGTCTCCATGGGAGAATAGCAGCCTGCATTGCTGCGAAAGGTGGATATACACTGTACTAGTGCCGACATTGTGCATGCTCTGTTGCCTGTGTCTATGTGCCTGTGGTTCTGTCAGTGTGATCATGTGATGTATCTGACCCCAGGAATGTGTCAATAAAGTTTCCCCTTCCTGGGGCAATGAATTCATGGTGTTCTTATTTCTATTTCCAGGAGTGTATATATCACACTACACAAAATGAATATCATCGACATTCAAGACACCTTCAAAACAATCTATTAACTTGCACCATGAACACCCAATGAGAAATGGCGCACCACAGTGACCACAATGGGTTAAATGGCTCTAACAAGGGAATCTGCCCATCGCACCCCCCTCAGATTTAGTTATAAGTTGGCACAGTGGATAGGACTTTAAAAACTGGACACACATCAATCGAGAAAACAGGTAGAAGTTGTGTGGAACTACGAAAAAAATAAGTAAAATATACAAACTGAGTAGTCCATGCGAACATAGGCAACATCAAGGACAGTGGGAGTTAAGGAGCGCCGTGGTGCCGTGGTTATCGAGAGCAGCTACGGAACGAGAGGTCCTAGGTTCAAGTCTTCCCTCGAGTGAAAAGTTTAATTTTTTATTCTCAGTTTATATGACAAACTCTTATGTTTTCATCACTTTTTTGGGAGTGATTATCACATCCACAAGAAAACCTAAATCGGGCAAGGTAGAAAAATCTTTTCACACATTCGCCAAGTGTACACGTTAGGTGGGTCGAGAACATATTCCTGTCAAGGGACGCACATGCCGTCACCAGTGTCGTATATAATATATCAGACGTGTTTTCCTGTGGAGGGATCGGTTGACCTATGACGTCGCGATCAAATGTTTTCGGTTCCCATTGGAGAGGCACGTCCTTTCGTCTACTAATCGCACGGTATTGCGGTGCGGTCGCAAAACACAGACACTAAACTTATTACAGTGAAAAGAGACGTAAATGAACGAACGGACAGACCATAACTATGCGAAAATAAAGTAAAATCTTCACTCGAAGAAAGACTTGAACCAAGGACCTCTTGTTCCGCAGCTGCTCACGCTAACCACGGGACCGCGGCATTCCTGTGCTTACATTCTCATTAATGTTGCATATCTTACCCGTGGACTACTCAGTTTGTATATTTTGCTTATTTTTTTCATAGTTCCACACAACTTTTTCCTGTTTTCTCGATTGGTCTGTGTTCAGTTTTTCAAGGCCTATCCACTATGCAATCTTATAACTAAATCTGAGGGGGGTGCGATGGGGAGGTTCCCTTGTAAGCACTATGGGACTTAACGTCTGAGGTCATCAGTCCCCTAGAATTAGAACTACTTAAACGTAACTAACGTAAGGGCGTCACACACATCCTTGCCCGAGACAGGATTCGAACCTGCGACCGTAGCAGCAGCGCGGTTCCGGACTGAAGCGCCTAGAACCGCTCGGCCACAACGGCCGGCTTGATCACAAAGGTTCGCACCACCATGATGGAAGGCCAACTCCTCGGGAGTTATAAATCGTGCAGGGCGTTCGGCTACGTATCCACTCTTAAAGAATGCATACAGGATCATATCGGTGTAACGGAGCGATGAGAACTGGTGGAATGTGATGAAACGCAACCGAATGCTATCCTTAGGGCGTAGCTGCAGATAATGCGATAATATACACTCCTGGAAATTGAAATAAGAACACCGTGAATTCATTGTCCCAGGAAGGGGAACCTTATTGACACATTCCTGGGGTCAGATACATCACATGATCACACTGACAGAACCACAGGCACATAGACACAGGCAACAGAGCATGCACAATGTCGGCACTAGTACAGTGTATATCCACCTTTCGCAGCAATGCAGGCTGCTATTCTCCCATGGAGACGATCGTAGAGATGCTGGATGTAGTCCTGTGGAACGGCTTGCCATGCCATTTCCACCTGGCGCCTCAGTTGGACCAGCGTTCGTGCTGGACGTGCAGACCGCGTGAGACGACGCTTCATCCAGTCCCAAACATGCTCAATGGGGGACAGATCCGGAGATCTTGCTGGCCAGGGTAGTTGACTTACACCTTCTAGAGCACGTTGGGTGGCACGGGATACATGCGGACGTGCATTGTCCTGTTGAAACAGCAAGTTCTCTTGCCGGTCTAGGAATGGTAGAACGATGGGTTCGATGACGGTTTGGATGTACCGTGCACTATTCAGTGTCCCCTCGACGATCACCAGTGGTGTACGGCCAGTGTAGGAGATCGCTCCCCACACCATGATGCCGGGTGTTGGCCCTGTGTGCCTCGGTCGTATGCAGTCCTGATTGTGGCGCTCACCTGCACGGCGCCAAACACGCATACGACCATCATTGGCCCCAAGGCAGAAGCGACTCTCATCGCTGAAGACGACACGTCTCCATTCGTCCCTCCATTCACGCCTGTCGCGACACCACTGGAGGCGGGCTGCACGCTGTTGGGGCGTGAGCGGAAGACGGCCTAACGGTGTGCGGGACCGTAGCCCAGCTTCATGGAGACGGTTGCGAATGGTCCTCGCCGATACCCCAGGAGCAACAGTGTCCCTAATTTGCTGGGAAGTGGCGGTGCGGTCCCCTACGGCACTGCGTAGGATCCTACGGTCTTGGCGTGCATCCGTGCGTCGCTGCGGTCCGGTCCCAGGTCGACGGGCACGTGCCCCTTCCGCCGACCACTGGCGACAACATCGATGTACTGTGGAGGCCTCACGCCCCACGTGTTGAGCAATTCGGCGGTACGTCCACCCGGCCTCCCGCATGCCCACTATACGCCCTCGCTCAAAGTCCGTCAACTGCACATACGGTTCACGTCCACGCTGTCGCGGCATGCTACCAGTGTTAAAGACTGCGATGGAGCTCCGTATGCCACGGCAAACTGGCTGACACTGACGGTGGCGGTGCACAAATGCTGCGCAGCTAGCGCCATTCGACGGCCAACACCGCGGTTCCTGGTGTGTCCGCTGTGTCGTGCGTGTGATCATTGCTTGTACAGCCCTCTCGCAGTGTCCGGAGCAAGTATGGTGGGTCTGACACACCGGTGTCAATGTGTTCTTTTTTCCATTTCCAGGAGTGTATTTATAGGCATGGATAAAACAAACATCCAGAGGCCGAATTTGTCCAGTGGTTCCACGGGTGTGAAATGCAATGTCACATATTTTTCAGGAGGAGTACTTTGCTTTAAAGCCATATGATTTTCATAAGCAGACTAGGAATCGAGCAAAAGCATGTTATTTTGACCAGCTACTGGTCAGAAGCAGTGCTTATACGTCGACATCTACGTGATTACTCTGCTGTTCGCAACTAAGTGTCTGGCAGGGGGTTCAATGAACCACCTTCAAGCTGTTTCTACCGTTCCGCTCTCGAACGGCGAGCCGGAAAAACGAGCATTGAAATTTTTCTGGGCGAGCCCTGATTTCTCTTATTTTGTCGTGATTATCATTTCTCCCTATGTCGGTGCCAACAGAAGTTTTCGTAATCGGAAGAGAAAACCGGTGATTGAAATTTTATGAGCAGATCCAGTCGCAACGAAAAACGTCTTTGTTTTGCCACCCCAATTCACGTATCATGTCTGTGGCACCATCTCCCCTATTTCGTGGTAATACAAAACGAGCTGTCCGCCATTGAACTTTTTCGATGTCATCCGTCAGTCCCACCTGATGCGGATCCCACACCGCACTGTAATACTCCAGAATAGGGCGGACAAGCGTGGTGTAAACAGTCTCTTTAGTAGATCTGTTGCACCTTCTGAGTGTTCTACCAATGAATCGCAGACTTTGGTCGTCTTCTAACCACAACATTATCATTTAGCTACAATATAGCAGGTCAGCAACTGGAAGCAGTTAATTCCATAAATTATCTGGGAGTACGCATTAGGAGTGATTTAAAATGGAATGATCATATTAAGTTGGTCGTCGGTAAAGCAGATGCCAGACTGAGATTCATTGGAAGAATCCTAAGGAAATGCAATCCGAAAACAAAGGAAGTAGGTTACAGTACGCTTGTTCGCCCACTGCTTGAATACTGCTCAGCAGTGTGGGATCCGTACCAGATAGGGTTGATAGAAGAGAGAGAGAAGATCCAACGGAAAGCAGCGCGCTTCGTTACAGGATCGTTTAGTAATCGCGAAAGCGTTACGGAGATGATAGATGGACTCCAGTGGAAGACTCTGCAGGAGAGACGCTCGGTAGCTCGGTACGGGCTTTTGTTAAAGTTTCGACAACATACCTTCACCGAGGAGTAAAGCAGTATATTGCTCCCTCCTACGTATATCTCGCGAAAAGACCCTGAGGATAAAGTCAGAGAAATTAGAGCCCACAGAAGCATACCGACAATCCTTCTTTCCAGGAACAATACGAGACTGGAATAGAAGGGAGAACCGATAGAGGTACTCAGGGTACCCTCCGCCACACACTGTCAGGTGGCTTGCGGAGTATGGATGTAGATTTAGATGTATGTGATCGTTCATATTTAGGTTATTTGTAATTGTAATCCCTAAGTGTTTAGTCGAAATTACAGCCTTCAGATTTGTGTGACTTATTGCGTAATCGAAATTTAGCTGATTTCCTTTACTACTCATGTGAATAACTCCACACTTTTCTTTATTCAGGGACAACTGCCATTTTTCGCACCATACAGATATCTTATCTAAATCATTTTGCAATTCGTTTTGGTCATCTGATGACTTTACAAGACGGTAAATAACAGCGTCATCAACAAGCAATTTAAGAAGGCTACTAAGATTGTCTCCTATGTCGTCAATATAGATCGGGAACAATTGAGTGCCTATAACACTTCCTTTGGAAACGCCGGATGCTACTTCTGTTTTACTCGACGACTTTCTGTCTATTACTACGAACTGTGACCTTTCTGAAAGGAAAATCACGAATCCAGTCGCACAACTAAGGCGATATTCCACAGGCACGCAGTTTGGTTAGAAGATGTTTGTGAGGAACTGTGTCGAAAGCCTTATGGAAATCTAAAAATATGAAATCAATTTGACATCTCCTGTCGATAGCGCTTATTACTTCATGAGTATAAAGAGCTAACTGTGTTTCACAAGAACAATGTTTCCTGAACCCGTGCTCTATATGTCAATAAATCGTTTTCTTCGAGGAACTTCATAATATTCGAGTATAGTATATGTTTCAAAACGCTACTGCAAATCGACGTTAGTGATATGGGGCTGTAGTTCAGCAGGTTACTTCTATTTCCCTTTTTGAGTATTGGCGTGACTTGAGAAATTTTCCAGTCTTTAGGTACGGAATTTTCCGTGAGTGAGCAGTTGTATATAATTTCTAAATATGGAGCTATTGTATCAGCGTACTCTGGAAGGAACATGAGTGGTACGCAATCTGGACCGGAGGCCTAGTCCTTTATTAACTGATTTAAGCTGCTTTGCTACACAGAGTATATCTACTTCTATGTTTCTCATCTTCGCAGTTGTTCTTGATTGGAATTCAGGAATATTTTCTTCGTCTTCTTTGGTGAAGGAGTTTCGGAAAACAGTTTTTAATAACTCTGCTTTAGTGGCACTGTCATCAGTGACCACGATTGTTATCGCGGAGTGAAGGTATTGATTGCGTCTTGCCACTGGTTTGCTTTGTGTATGACCAGATTCTGTTAGGGGTTTTCTGTCAGATTCCGAGACAGAGCTTCGTTGCGGAAATTATTAAAAGCATCTCGCATTGAAGTCCTTCTGTAAAACTTTGTCAATCTTGGGGATTTTGCGTTCTTTTAAATTTGGCATGCTTTTATCGTTGCTTCTGCAACAACGATCTGACCTGTTTGTGTACCATGGGGGATCAGTACCATCACTTATTAATTTATGTGGTATTTATCACTCAATTGCCGTCGATACCATCTCTTTGAAATCATTCCACATCTTTTCCAAGCTTACGTGATCAGATCAGAAGGTGTGGAGACTCTCTTAAAAAGGCGTTAAGAGCATTTTTATCAGCTTTTTTAAATAGATATACTTTGCGCTTCTTTTTGATCGTTGTGGGTGTTACGGTATTCAGCCTACCAGCAACTGCCTTGTGGTCGCTAATTCCTGTATTCGTCATGATACTTCCTATTTCTCCAGGATTATTTGCTGCTAAGAGGCCAAGTATGCTTTCGCAACCATTTACGCTTCGAGTGGGCTCATGAACTAATTGTTCAAAATAATTTTCTGAGAAAGCATTCAGTACGATTTCGGATGACATTTTATGCCTGCCGCCGGCTTTAAACGTATAATTTTTCCAGCATATCGAGTGTAGATTGAAGTCGTCACCGACTGTAATTGTATAAGTGGAGTACTTATTTGAAATGAGACTCAAGTTTTCTTTGAACTGTTCAGCAACTATATTTTCTGAGTCGGGGGGTTGGTAAAACGATCCACTTAATAGTTTAGTCCGATTGTCAAGTGTAACCTCTACTCATACAACTATAATACCGATACTTTCTACAACTATCTTACTGTGTTTTACCTGTCCCCTTTTAGACGGAACCCCCTTTCTGTGGTTTCCTGAGACCCTCTAACCTAAAAAATCGCCCAGTCCCTTCCACACAGCCCCCGCTACCCATGTAGCCGATCCCTGCGTGTAATGGACTCCTGACCTATTAAACGGAACCCGGAAACCCACCACCCGATGGCGCCAGTAAAGGAATCTGCAGCCTACACGGTCACAGAACCGCCTGAGCCTCTGATTCTGACCCTCCACTCGGCTCTGCACCAAAGGACCACAGTCTGTTCTGTCGACGAGCTGCTCCTTAATTTTACAAGCAAGACTGGCAGTCTTTACCATTTCCGCTAGCCGCCCGAAACCAGAGAGAATTTCCTCCAATCCAAAGCGACACACGTCATTGGTATGGACATGGGCCACCACCTGTAGCTGGCTGCACGCTGTTCTCTTCATTGCATCCAGAAGCACCCTTTCCACATCCAGAATGAGTCGTCATCCCAGTATGCACACAGAGTGCACACTGGTTTCCTTCTGCTCCTTGGCAGCCATGTTCCTAAGAGGCCCTTTGACACTCCTAACATTGGAACTCCGAACTACCAACAAACCCACCCTCTGTGAATGCCCAGACCTATCAGGCTGAAAAGATTCCTCTGTAACAGAGTGGACGACTGCATCTGGCTCAGAGACTTCATCAGCCACAGATAATGCCCGAAAGCTGTTTGTCAAATGAACCGGGGAGGCCCTACGATTGGCCCCTCAGAAAGTCTTTTACTGCCTGCCAGACCTTGGAATGATCTCCCACTCGATCACGGGTGAAGGGTCAACCTCAGTTCAGGCAGTACCCTGGGCGATCACAGCAGTGGATCGATTGGGGAACACGTGGGCCGTGCTCAACGTCCCTCGCATACGTGCGTTCGCCCCCACAGTGATGCACATTGGCAGCAGCCTCAAGCTGTGTGATGGAAGTCAACACTGCCTGGAGCTGTGAGCGAAGGGTCACCAACTCAGCTCGCATCTGTACACAGCAATCACAGTGCCTATCCATTACTACAGTCGCTCCTGTTTGAAACTCGTAAAAATATGTAATAAACGAATGGTGTACTCGCCTTATTAGCAGCAGGAACACGCAGTGTTCTCTGGTCTAACTGACACTCATAGTTCTCTTACGCCCATTTTCCCACTTTTGTTTGCTGTGACATAAACATTCGCTACTTGGCTTACCAGATCGCCCACACGAGAAAGAATCGTAATGTGCAGAGCACCTCCAACTTCTTGCAGCACAATAGATAACTTTCCAGCGAATGTACCATCCATATTAACGATCAGCATAATTGTATACAAATTACTTAAGTTATTGATATTAGTTGATCTTGATACAACTCTCTTGGCATCTCTAACATCCAGGGTTCCTTTTGTATGCATTTCCTCTTTAGATCGTGATTGGTCGGAGTTGAAAAATTCCTTACTGAACGATGGGATAAGTTTATTTACCTCCTCTACAAATTTTCGTGCCGATTCTGCAGTCTGCTGTGAAAGATCATGGTTTGATTGAAATTTCGTTACCTAACGTCTTTCAATTCTGTATCACTGTTTAAAGCTATGTAGGCATTCACGGCTCACCTTGAAATCACTGTAGAGCATGTCACACACAGTTTGATGTACATAACGTAGTAGGTCACTGTCACGGACATCTATGAAACACGGAAACACCAGTTTTTGTAAGAGTGCGCCCTGTCCTCCCTTGAATATCCGTAGTTTTTCTTATAGACTGCACGGTCATAATTGTTTTCCTTTTCCTATGCTGCGGATGATCTTCCATATACCTAATTATGTTTAGAACCCGCTACTAGGACAAACGATTGTCCTGTACTAAGTTGCACGGGAGACGGGAGTTGCGGTTCCCTGTCTGACAAGGACGATGAACTACATGGTTAGACACCTATTGCAGCATCGTCGAGCGTATACGGCACCACGCGTTCCACTGACTCATATTGCAGAAACGCTAATACCCCGTCTGCCACTTGTTTCTCACTCTACGAAATTCCTTGTGTTCCTTTGTGACTAAAACTCAACTTGGGCAACTATTGTAGTTATTGTGCAATGTTTTCTTTGTTCATCTTTGCCATTACTCTACTTTGTATCGACGCCTCTATCAGTGTAGCACTGTTGTTGTTGTTGTTGTTATTGTTGCGAGTTACCCGCCGATTAAGCAGTTCAGCTACGTTCCGTACCCGCATGCTGTGCTCACCACTGAATAGCTACAGTCCCGTCCCTATTGTCATTAGTAGCCAATTTTGCGGTTACTCGGTAGACAATAGAGTGCTGCAACGCTCCATGTTTGACCGGTCACGGCTCGCCTGTTGAGGGGGGGGACCGAGCCGCTCGTGTCCGGCCCCATACGACTCGGCTCGGTCACGTACTCGCCCCATGTCTGGTGTCCGGATTCCGGACACGCGGATAACCGAGCATGACCGGTCGCCGCTGACGTCTCACCTCGCCTTGCCCCGGCTCGCTGCACTGTACTGTACTGTACTGTACAAATCCAACGCCTCTCTCTCTGTCTCTCTCTCTCTCTCTCTCTCTCTCTCTCTCTCTCTCTATTTCTGTCTCTCTCTCTCTCTCTCTCTCTCTCTCTCTCTCTCTTTCTTTTAATACAAAAGTAACGTTTCCAAGAACGGGTACGTTACTCAGCTAAATTCATAGAGCACTTTCTTTTATAATATTTACTCCCGTCTTCCTAACGTCCGGGAATTTTGTAGTAAATAAAACATTGATCAGAAGAGACCAATCTGTGTTAATGTAATGAGATGTAAGCGTCAAATAGTGCACCTGATTATGCGAATCAGTCCACATATCAACCATCGCAGCACATGTTTTATTAATAACTTCCGCAACAACAGAAGGCATTATACTGTATTGCATCAGCTTGTTCTTTGACATGTCTGCTTATAGTAGAGGGATGTGGCATGACATCTGCCACGTTAACTTTTCCATAATGCGCACCTAGATGTATTAATTCTTGGCCTAGTTCTCTGAAACCTTCACCGCAAACAGTATTAAAAGGTCTCATATCTTTAGCACACATTGCAACACACTTTGCTGTAATACTATTTTTTATTACTGCCGGTATTCCTGAAGGAGCTGTATCTTTGTGAGGTTACTTGCAACTGTGTTTCTTTAAAAGAGTGGTTCCCGATTGGAAACACAATAATGTGGAGCAGTTTATCCACGATACGTATCCAGTAGACGCACTGTTTTCGTCTACAACCACAAAAAATATGCTCCGTACTTGGCTTTTTAGATCTTCCCGTCTCTTCAATGTGTAAACATTGATTTCAATCTTACGTCTTACTGCACTGGTTTCCTCGCACTGCATGATTGCAGAGAGAGAGAGAGAGAGAGAGAGAGAGAGAGAGAGAGAGAGAGACCACAAATGAGAAGCCCGTATTGGCTGCAGTCTCACACGGATAATGACACGTGTAATGTGTTTGAAGTTGCGTGCTACGTATTCGGTCACGGCTTCTATGCTCGGTCACTAGAACTAGTGCGGGCAGCCTATCCAGTTAGGGTGTGCTCGCCCCATCTCGTATTTTGTGCTCGCTTACTCGGTCATGCAGGACTCTAGTAGACAAAATGTGGGGCGTCGAATGCCGTAAACATCATTGACCTTTGTGAACTCGCACACAAGGGGTTCCTTGTAGGTGTTTCTTGTTTTGTCTCGAAATACGCTACTGGCCATTAAAATTGCTACGCCAAGAAGAAATGCAGATGATAAACGAGTATTCATTGGACAAATATATTATACTGGAACTGACATGTGATTACATTTTCACGCAATTTGGGTGCATGGATCCTGAGAAATCAGTACCCACAACAACCACCTCTGGCCGTAATAACGGTCTTGATATGCCTGGGCATTGAGTCAAACAGAGCTTGGATGGCGTGTACAGGTACAGCTGCCCATACAGCTTCAACACGATACCACAGTTCATCAAGAGTAGTGACTGGAGTATTGCGAGGAGCCAGTTGCTCGTCCACCATTGACCAGACGTTTTCAGTTGGTGAGAGATCTGGAAAATGTGCTGGTCAGGGCAGCAGTCGAACATTTTCTGTATCCAGAAAGGCCCGTACAGGACCTGCAACATGCGGCCGTGCATTATCCTGCTGAAATGTAGGGTTTCGCAGGGATCGAATGAAGGGTAGAGCCACGCCTGAAATGTAACGGCCACTGTTCAAAGTGCCGTCAATGCGAACAAGAGGTGACCGAGACGTGTAACCAATGGCCCCCCATACCATCATGCCGGGTGATACGCCAGTATGGCGATGACGAATACACGCTTCCAATGTGCGTTCACCGTGATGTCGCCAAACACGGATGCGACCATCATGATGCTGTACACAGAACCTGGATTCATCCGAAAAAAATGACGTTTTGCCATTCGTGCACCCAGGTTCGTCGTCGAGTCCACCATCGCAGGTGTTCCTGTCTGTGATGCAGCGTCAAGGTTAATCGCAGCCATAGTCTCCGAGCTGATAGTCCATACTGCTGCAAACGTCGTCTAATTTTTCGCGCAGACGTTGGTTGTCTTGCAAACGTCCCCATCTGTTGACTCAGGGATCGAGACGTGGCTGCACGATACGTTACAGCCATGCGGATAAGATGCCTGTCATCTCGACTGCTAGTGATACGAGGCCGTTGGGATCCAGCGCGTCGTTTCGTATTACCCTCCTCAACCCACCGATTCCATATTCTGCTAACAGTCATTGGATCTCGACCAACGCGAACCGAGCGAGGTGGCGCAGTGGTTAGCGCACTGAACTCGCATTCGGGAGGACGACGGTTCAACCCCGTCTCCGGCCATCCTGATTTAGGTTTTCCGTGATTTCCCTAAATCGCTTCAGGCACATGCCGGGATGGTTCCTTTGAAAGGGCACGGCCGATTTCCTTCCCCATCCTTCCCTCACCCGAACTTGCGCTCCGTCTCTAATGACCTCGTTGTCGACGGGACGTTAAACACTAATATCCTCCTCCTCCCTCCTCGACCAACGCGAGCAGCAACGTTGCGATACGATAAACCGCAGTCGCAATAGGCTACAATGCGACCTTTATCAAAGTCGGAAACGTGATGATACGCATTTCTTCTCCTTACACGAGGCATCACAACAACGTTTCACCAGGCAACGCCGGTCAACTGCTGTTTGTGTATGAGAAATCGGTTGGAAACTTTCCTCATGTCAGCATGTTGTAGGTGTCACCACCGGCGCCAACCTTGTGTGAATGCTCTGAAAAGCTAATCATTTGCATATCATAGCATCTTCTTCCTGTCGGTTAAATTTCGCGTCTGTAGCACGTCTACTTCGTGGTGTAGCAATTTTCATGGCCAGTGTATATGCAACAGGCGGCGTTGCCTTTTAATTTAAAATGAACTATGCTAAGAAACATTAAGAGTCACCGACACTCATTCACCTTCTAAAACAATTAGAGGAAGACGCGCTAGGACAGAAGCGAACATGCCACAGTGAACGAAAATTCTCCCTGGTGTGAACGCTAGGCGCACGTGAGCACAAGGCATTCGGTCGTGTTGATCTGGCATTTGCTTGTGTTCGTTCGTGTTCCACTGGTTGCCCATCTACACTCCTGGAAATTGAAATAAGAACACCGTGAATTCATTGTCCCAGGAAGGGGAAACTTTATTGACACATTCCTGGGGTCAGATACATCACATGATCACACTGACAGAACCACAGGCACATAGACACAGGCAACAGAGCATGCACAATGTCGGCACTAGTACAGTGTATATCCACCTTTCGCAGCAATGCAGGCTGCTATTCTCCCATGGAGACGATCGTAGAGATGCTGGATGTAGTCCTGTGGAACGGCTTGCCATGCCATTTCCACCTGGCGCCTCAGTTGGACCAGCGTTCGTGCTGGACGTGCAGACCGCGTGAGACGACGCTTCATCCAGTCCCAAACATGCTCAATGGGGGACAGATCCGGAGATCTTGCTGGCCAGGGTAGTCGACTTACACCTTCTAGAGCACGTTGGGTGGCACGGGATACATGCGGACGTGCATTGTCCTGTTGGAACAGCAAGTTCCCTTGCCGGTCTACGAATGGTAGAACGATGGGTTCGATGACGGTTTGGATGTACCGTGCACTATTCAGTGTCCCCTCGACGATCACCAGTGGTGTACGGCCAGTGTAGGAGATCGCTCCCCACACCATGATGCCGGGTGTTGGCCCTGTGTGCCTCGGTCGTATGCAGTCCTGATTGTGGCGCTCACCTGCACGGCGCCAAACACGCATACGACCAACATTGGCACCAAGGCAGAAGCGACTCTCATCGCTGAAGACGACACGTCTCCATTCGTCCCTCCATTCACGCCTGTCGCGACACCACTGGAGGCGGGCTGCACGATGTTGGGGCGTGAGCGGAAGACGGCCTAACGGTGTGCGGGACCGTAGCCCAGCTTCATGGAGACGGTTGCGAATGGTCCTCGCCGATACCCCAGGAGCAACAGTGTCCCTAATTTGCTGGGAAGTGGCGGTGCGGTCCCCTACGGCACTGCGTAGGATCCTACGGTCTTGGCGTGCATCCGTGCGTCGCTGCGGTCCGGTCCCAGGTCGACGGGCACGTGCACCTTCCGCCGACCACTGGCGACAACATCGATGTACTGTGGAGACCTCACGCCCCACGTGTTGAGCAATTCGGCGGTACGTCCACCCGGCCTCCCGCATGCCCACTATACGCCCTCGCTCAAAGTCCGTCAACTGCACATACGGTTCACGTCCACGCTGTCGCGGCATGCTACCAGTGTTAAAGACTGCGATGGAGCTCCGTATGCCACGGCAAACTGGCTGACACTGACGGCGGCGGTGCACAAATGCTGCGCAGCTAGCGCCATTCGACGGCCAACAGCGCGGTTCCTGGTGTGTCCGCTGTGCCGTGCGTGTGATCATTGCTTGTACAGCCCTCTCGCAGTGTCCGGAGCAAGTATGGTGGGTCTGACACACCGGTATCAATGTGTTCTTTTTTCCATTTCCAGGAGTGTATTAGCGAACCATCAAAGGAAGTTCGCGTCGCCTCCGCTTCGATGCTAGCATTACACAGAGCTTTCGTCTTCCACATTGTCTACTTTTGTCGCTGTTGGCGAAACGTGCACGAGCGATGGAATGATTCAAAGTGAATGTAATGTTACTGATGTATATAAGAAAGTACATAGTGGTTGAGAAGATCCCCTAACGCTATAACTGTCAAATGTTATTATGCAGGTTGGTAGCTATGTTACTTCTTATCAGTTGTTGGAATTCATGTTTACTTGTTTTCGGAGTCGCAGTCAAGTTTTAACTTCTAGCCATCGCAGATCTGAGCGGTCATAGTTACACTATCGAGCAGCGCTTAGTGACAAATGTGAGGGCGCACGATCGCCAAAACACGGTGCAGGCAATCAGACGGATCATGGGAGCATTCCAGGAAACATTCAGTAAGGTTCCGCCGCGAAAGGCAACACTTCTGAATTAGGAAAAATGTGCTCTTGCTTTTGACAGTGTTAAAGATATGGCGTGGAGTGGAAGAAAGCAGACACGAGAAGAAACATGAGCCGAAGTCTCTGCTTGGATTGAACAGTCTCCTATGAAGCCGACTTTTACGAAGGGGCATTAAAAAAAAACAGATTTTTGTTACAAAAAATTTATTCGTGGATATTTTTACAAAATCCCTTCAGCCACCTTCAAAGTACTCTCCATTAGATGGGATGCAGTTGCCAAGTCTTTTTTCTCGCTGTTTGAAGTATGTCTGTAACTCTTCAATTTTGATATCGTCCAGTGGCTTTTGCAAAGGCCTCCACACCATCATAACGCTTCCCTTATAGTGTTTTTCTCATTCGTGGGAACAGGAAAAAGTCACTTGGGGCTAGATCTGGCGAATACAACGGGTGGGGAACGACAGATCATCACTGAGATGCCAAGTAGTGGGTCACTTCTAAGGCCGTGTGTGGAGGGACTTCGTCGTGATGAATGAACCAGTCACCTGATCGCAAATGTTCCGGGCATTCGCACCTCCTCTCGCAGCCGCCTTAAACGTTCCAAAACCTGCTTAAGGGGCTCCGGAAAAGCTCAAAATCATGAAAAGTTCAATTTTTACTTTTTTGCGTTTTTTGAATCTGCAGACTATTACCTTTTAATAGATATATAATTTATTCAATTCCGAAGACTACAACTATTTTTAATTTTTTTTTGAAACGTGTTCTACATGGGCGTGACCCACTGTGGCGCTGTTAAACTGCTGTCAAATGGTGTTATTATTAACGTCCGTGTTCATCAGGTACATTTTGGTGATGTGAGATAAAGTATGTGTTGTGGCTAACCTGTGATGGTTCAATATATATCACTGGTGTGATTGTCGATTGTTTCATGTTTATTTACTCTGTCGTTATCTCGAAAATATTCGTAATTAATTCTGTTTCTTGAGTCTCTGTTTTGTTGAAGTATAATAATGAGTAAAAGTAAAGTTATTAGAATGCTGTTGCGACTTTCAATGATGGCAACATTGTAAGGTGCAAGGTATTTAGAAATATGGGAATGAAGATAGGTTCTAACATGGTACGAGCGATGCTTGCTTTAGACAAGGAACGCCTTCGGGCTGCAGACAGGGCTGTAAAGAGTCTAGAAATACAAGCAAGAGTAAACAGGAGGAGGAACAAGAGGAAGCTGGAGGAGGAGTTTGCAGAGGATGAACATAATTCATCCTATGGACCTGGAATGCACTAAAAAGTTAATCCAATCTTTGTCGCTCGATTCCCAAAACTTTTATTTTCTCATACTAATTACATGTTTTCTAAGGATCTTCCAAACATATTTGTTTCAAACTTTCAGTAAATGTTACACAGTACCTTCTGCATAATTTAACACAGCCTTTTTCCAAAAAAAACTGTATATTTTTGAATATATAAATAAAAAATTGCAAAAAATGTTGTGAATTTTCATTACAATTGAAAAAAATCATCTTTAATAACTGACCTAAAATTTTGTAAAATCCCTGTGTTAAGTTGTAGCCCATATTCCAATAAATAATCTGTAAAAAGTTCAACTTCCTACCTCAAATACTTTGTGAGGAAAGATGTAATTTATAAGCGTTATTTTAACATTGCAAGTACAGGGCGTTCCGGAGCCCCTTAACAATCTGGCTGGCGGCTACAAACTCCCGACGCACTATTCCACGAACGTCAAAAAGACAACGATCGTTGTTTCCATATTCGATCTCACTTGCCTTGCTTTCTTTGGTCTGGGACAGTCGGGAGTCCTCCACTGGCTTGACGCTTGCTCGGTTTCTGGATCATGCCGAGTATACCGCCTCTCATCGCCTGTAAAGACTTTCTTCAAAACGTATGGATCATTCTCAGTCTCTGTTTTCAAGTCGTGCCACATTGCTCCTGTGTGAGAAGGCACGGAACAGATTTAGCGGCAACGTGTCTCATGCGCAAATCCTCACTCAAAATCCGCTACTCTCTCTCTCCGCCCCCGGTAGCTGAGTGGTCACCACCCCGGATACTGACGTGCAATCTGCATGGTACGTAACTGTTAATGGGAAACAGTTGTGCCAGTCCCGCCTACATCACATCCACCTCGCCGACTCACCCTTGCGTGCCACATGCCAAGTGATTCCCACGGATGAACCTCGTGTCGAATGCGGGTCGGCAAAGGACGTTTGGTATTTGTTGCGTCATATATTGGCACGAATTCTTTACAGGCGAATGGAAAAACTAGTAGAAGCCGACCTCGGGGAAGATCAGTTTGGATTCCGTAGAAATACTGGAACACGTGAGGCAATACTGACCTTACGACTTATCTTAGAAGAAAGATTAAGGAAAGGCAAACCTACGTTTCTAGCATTTGTAGACTTAGAGAAAGCTTTTGACAATGTTGACTGGAATACTCTCTTTCAAATTCTAAAGGTGGCAGGGGTAAAGTACAGGGAGCGAAAGGCTATTTACAATTTGTACAGAAACCAGATGGCAGTTATAAGAGTCGAGGGGCATGAAAAGGAAGCAGTGGTTGGGAAGGGAGTGAGACAGGGTTGTAGCCTATCCCCGATGTTATTCAATCTGTATATTGAGCAAGCAGTGAAGGAAACAAAAGAATTATTCGGAGTAGGTATTAAAATCCATGGAGAAGAAATAAAAACTTTGAGGTTCGCCGATGACATTGTAATTCTGTCAGAGACAGCAAAGGACTTGGAAGAGCAGTTGAACGGAATGGATGGTGTCTTGAAGGGAGGATATAAGATGAACATCAACAGAAGCAAAACGAGGATAATGGAATGTAGTCGAATTAAGTCGGGTGATGTTGAGGGTATTAGATTAGGAAATGAGAGACTTAAAGTAGTAAAGGAGTTTTGCTATTTGGGGAGCAAAATAACTGATGATGGTCGAAGTAGTGAGGATATAAAATGGAGACTGGCAATGGGAAGGAAAGCGTTTCTGAGGAAGAGAAATTTGTTAACATCGAGTATACATTTAAGTGTCAGGAAGTCATTTCTGAAAGTATTTGTATGGAGTGTAGCCATGTATGGAAGTGAAACATGGACGGTAAATAGTTTGGACAAGAAGAGAATAGAAGCTTTTGAAATGTGGTGCTACAGAAGAATGCTGAAGATTAGATGGGTAGATCACGTAACTAATGAGGAGGTAGGTATTGAATAGGATTGGGGAGAAGAGAAGTTTGTGGCACAACTTGACCAGAAGAAGGGATCGGTTGGTAGGACATGTTCTGAGGCATCAAGGGATCACCAATTTAGTATTGGAGGGCAGCGTGGAGGGTAAAAATCGTAGGGGGAGACCAAGAGATGAATACACTAAGCAGATTCAGAAGGATGTAGGTTGCAGTAGGTATTGGGAGATGAAGAAGCTTGCACAGGATAGAGTAGCATGGAGAGCTGCATCAAACCAGTCTCTGGACTGAAGACCACAACAACAACAACATATTGGCTTTTCTCACAAGCAAGACTCCCGACGGAATAATTACCCGATCACTTCTTTTCCCCTATGAGTTGTATTTCCCAAGAGCAAAAACGAACTCTGTGACGTGGATTAGCGGCCACGCTGTCCACTATCTATTCGGTAATGGCGAAAGGACTACCCGATTTTTGGTGTTACCTCAACGAACGATACTGTGCGATCGTCAAGAACCCTAAATACAGGCCATATTTTTCTGATTTTCTTTGGAGCGCATTCCATAATCCGCCTCGCAGCTGGATTATCGATGACATGAGAAGATTACCATCGCACCACTTTCCAGATTGAAGAAACAACGGAAACAACACAGCAACGAGACGGCAGTCGTCGAAAAATTCGCAAGCGGGCTGTAGTATGGAGCATCCTTATGTTGCAACTGGACGACTTTCCATTATTCTGTTTATGTAGCCGAAGAGGAACGGCTTTCCTTTATCCATTTGTATAAAAAAATAAAAAATAAAATAAATAAATAAAATAAAAAAAGAAAAACAAACCTTCCAAAATCCTTTTTCCTTTTTTCATTTTTGTTTGCTAGAAAAAAATGGTAAAAAGTGACAAGCGATAGAGATTCCCATCCAGGCGACCCTGGTTCGAGACCCGTCTATGCTACTTTTGTTTTTGTTTTTTCAAATGCTTGTTTTAATTTATAATTACTCATGAAAATTTTGCAAGGAATTGATTAAAAAGAATTACAAGCTTCTATAAATCAAAATTACAAACTGAATGTCACATTTTGTTTCAATCTTTTGCGTTTTTATTTTATTTTAACGGGAAATAAACGGTAAATGAAACGCTGGCAAAAAAAAAATAAAAAAGAAAGAAAAAGTGGTCAGCGCGACAGAATGTCAGTCCTAAGGGCCCGGGTTCGATTCCCGGCTGGGTCGGAGATTTTTCTCCGCTCAGGAACTGGGTCTTGTGTTGTCCTAATAATCATCATTTCATCCCCATCGACCCGCAAGTTGCCGAAGTGGCGTCAACTCGAAGGACTTGCACCCGGCGAACGGTCTACCCGACGGGAGGCCCTAGTCACACTGCTGTCTCTGTTGAAATTTGGTCGATAGTGAAACGACGATCCTTTTTTATTTTTTGGCATGACTCGCATCTCATGTGGAGATAGCTTTAGTGACTTATCGCTAATCCTGCTGAGGAAGACGGGTTTAAATCCGTCGAAACCATGGTAAAGGATATCCTAAAGCGACTATTTATTGCAACTGGTTGCTGGCTATTACATCACTGTTCTGTAACCGCTGCTATAGTGCAGCGATGTTCAAAATACTGCGGGTTGCATACAGTGACATCGGTAGGGACGCCTGAATCACCGTGTATCTGAAATGAAATGAAATGTCGTGTGGCTAGGGCCTCCCGTCGGGTAGACCGTTCGCCTGGTGCAGGTCTTTCGATTTGACACCACTTCGGCAACCTGCGCGTCGATGGTGATGAAATAATGATGATTAGGACAACACAACACTCAGCCCCTGAGCGGAGAAAATCTCCGACCCAGCCGGGAATCGAACCCGGGCCCTTAGGATTGACAGTCTGTCACGTTGACCACTCAGCTACCGGGGGCGGACAACAGTGTATCTATTTCGCTAGTTAAAAGTAAAAATATACGAAAGATTTCTTCAACGTCATTGCTTACATTCAGGAAGTCTGTAATTACGTGGCTGATGTACCACTGCTATGTTAGACATTTCTGATGATAAATAAAAATGGTTTACTCGGGATCACGCTATATGCCTTCGAAGGAATTATATAGCGGATTTTATAAAGTACCCTATGTGACTGGTCGTTTGTATTTTACATTTCGTTAATCGTATTTGATCAACGTTATCTTCGTAGTACATATTTTAATAAAACCCTTGATGTGCTAGGAACACGTCACTGCAGACAACAGAAACCGTCTGGTACATTACTTATGAAGGGCGAAACAAGTACTAACGTATGTGTCACATACCTGTTAGTGTCGAGATGTCAGAGGCAGTCCTCACGGCATAAGAATAACACTGCAACGAGTGTCAGTTTCCTCCGAATTCAGCACTGATTATCTATCTTATCGTTTCCGCATATCACTTTCACGGAATCAGCTCGTCGTTCTCTCGAGCATTTGTCATTAACATTAATCTTGCTCCTTTCGAAGAGCTACAACAAAGGTAAGTTCCAATAAATGATGAGCAACAGAAGAAATGCTTTAATTGTTCGACGAAAGAAGGGAATACAAAATCGTCCAGAAAAGAGTGGGTTGAAGCACTACACGTCGCTTGGTAATGAACTCATTAGGAAGAGCACTGAGGCTAAAGTGAAATGACTGAGGCAAACATGCGAGGAAATAAACACGGAAATACGTGCTACGTTGGCCACACAAACCGCGGTCAGTCTTTGGCCTCGCCGATCAGCGTCTCCAATCTTCTACGGTCCGTGTATTCTTCTGCAGCTAGTCCCTTCGTACTCATATCCTTTCTGATCTCAGTCCAAAAAAATGGTTCAAATGGCTCTGAGCACGATGGGACTCAACTGCTGTGGTCATAAGTCCCCTAGAACTTAGAACTACTTAAACCTAACTAACCTAAGGACAGCACACAACACCCAGCCATCACGAGGCAGAGAAAATCCCTGACCCCGCCGGGAATCGAACCCGGGAACCCGGGCGTGGGAAGCGAGAACGCTACCGCACGACCACGAGATGCGGGCTCTGATCTCAGTCCATCTCAGCTGTGGTTTTCCCCTCAGTCTATTATTTCGGATGCCTTCTTGCAGCACCTGCGCGGTCATCTGGCCTTCTCGAAGAAGTACGTGGGCCACACCATTCTGGCTCTTCTCTTTAATCACGGCCACAATATCCAGCGATTTGTATAAATCTTCTTGTTGTTATGGTCTTCAGTCCAGAGACTGGTTTGATGCAGCTCTCCATGCTACTCTGTTCTGTGCAAGCTTCTTCATCTCCCAGTACCTACTGCAGCCTACATCCTTCTGAATTTGCTTAGTGCTTTCATCTCTTGGTCTCCCTCTGCGATTTTTACCCTCCACGCTGCCCTCCAATACTAAATTGGTGATCCCCTAATGCCTCAAAACATGTCCTACCAACCGATCTCGTCTTCCAGTCAAGTTGTGCCACAAATTTCTCTTCTCCCAATTCTATTCAATACCTCCTCATTAGTTATGTGATCTATCCATCTAACCTTCAGCATTCTTCTGTAGCACCAGATTTCGAAAGCTTCTATTCTCTTCTTGTCTGAATTTATCGTCCACGTTTCACTTCCATACATGGCTACACTCCATACAAATACTTTCAGAAACGACTTCGTGACAAATCTATACTCGATGTTAACAAATTTCTCTTCTTCAGAAAAGCTTTCCTTGCCATTGCCAGTCTACAATTTATATCCTTTATACTTCGACGATCATCAGTTATTTTGCTCCCCAAATAGCAAAACTCCTTTACTACTGTAAGTGTCTCATTTCCTAATCTAATTCCCTCAGCATCACCCGATTTAATTCGACTACATTCGATTATCCTCGTTTTGCTTTTGTTGAGGTTCATCATATATCCTCCTTTCAAGACACTGTCCATTCCGTTCAACTGCTCTTCCAGGTCCTTTGCTGTCTGACGGAATTACAATGTCATCAGTGAACCTCAAAGTTTTTATTTCTTCTCCATGGATTTTAATTCCTACTTTGAATTTTTCTTTTGTTTCCTTTACTGCTTGCTCAATATACAGATTGAATAAAATCGGGGATAGGCTACAACCCTGTCTGACTTCCCTTTCATGCCCCTCGATTCTTATAACTGCCATCTGGTTTCTCTACAAATTGTAAATAGCCTTTCGCTCCCTGTATTTTACACCCGCCACCTTCAGAATTTGAGAGTATTCCAGTCAACATTGTCAAAAGCTTTCTCTAAGTCTACAAACGCTAGAAACGTAGGTTTGCCTTTCCTTAATCTATCTTCTAAGATAAGTCGTAGGGTCAGTATTGCCTCACGTGTTTCAACATTTCTACGGAGTTCAAACTGATCTTCCCCGAGGTCAGCTTCTACAAATCCTGTAGTTGACAGTTTTTTCCTCCAGTCATCTCCATCCTTCTATGGTCCAAAAAGTCAGTCTAAGAACAGCGTTATGAAATGCTACCAGTTTCCTTTCTACCTTGCGTTTCAGAGGCCATGTCTTTGCTCCGTATAGTACCACGAGTTGTATTACAGTCCTTTAGGTCCTAAACTTCGTGGGTATCGAAGAAGCCGGGACCCGGACAGCTTTCTGACTTCAAACCTCGATCTGTTTCCTGCCTGGATTCTTGTCATTATTTTCTACTGTATCTCATTCCTTTCACAGAGTATTGCCAGGAGATATTTGAACACTTTTACCTCTTCAAAGATTTTACCATTCACCTCTAAAGGTCTGTCATCGGGCTCTCTGCTCACTACACGGTATTTGGTCTTATCCACATTCATCTTCATCCCTTTTCTCAGTGTCTTTTCCATTAATGCTCTTATCATATGAACCATATCTTGCTCATTCTGTATGATTAGAACACGGTCGCACAGACTTTCTACCCAGCTGTATTCCTGTCTCCAAGCTTGTTACCTTTTTCAGTTCCCTTCCCAGAACCTGATTAAACCGAAGCGGAGAAAAGCAGTCTTCCTGTCGCATTCCATTCCTCATCTTTAAATTCTCTGATATTTTTCGATTCACTTTCACCATACATGTTGTCTCTTGCATGTCTGTCTTAATTTTATCAGTTTTCTAGGAACCTGCATTCTTTCCAGTTTTTGCCATATTGTCCATTTACCTGTTCACCCTATCATATCTGGAAGCTCTCAAAACGACAGTGAACACCTCTGCGAAATTTCCAGCTCTTTGATAACACTTGCCACATTATATGATCTACAACTCATTTTCTCTTTTGTAACACTTTTTTGGAATCCTACTTCCTCCTCGACGTACGAGGGGCGTTTGAAAAGTCCGTGAGATGTAACCACCGGCGCGTATCGAAGCCATATTTAGTTAGCAGCATCTTTGGAAAGAACGCACACCAAGTTTCAGCCATATTGGTCTATTTCTTTGTGTTTGGTATTCGTGTGAATCAATTAACGAAAAAAGAATTTCATGTGGTGTTTAAACATTACTTTATAAAACGCAAAACGCCTCAGGAGACTAAAGAGAAGCTTGATAAGCATTACAGTGACTCTGCACCTTCGATTAGAACAGTTTATAAGTGGTTTCAAAATTTTCGGAGTGGCCATATGGGCACAAGTGATGCTGCACTTTCTGGACGCCCTGTGGGGGTTACGACTCCAGAAATCATTGATAAAATCCATGATATGGTGATGGATGACGGAAGAGCTAAGGTGCGTGAGATAGCTAGTGCTGTGGGCATCTCAAATGAACGGGTACATAATATTTTGCATAAACATTTGGACATGAGAATCGTGTGAAGTGTTGGAAGGATGGTTTGCAGCTGTTCAGGAAGAATCCGCAGGACTTAAAGCGTCGTTTCGTCACTGTGGATGAAACGTGGATACATTACTATACTCCTGAGAGCAAACAACAAACTAAACAATGCGTTACCAAGGGAGAATCTGCACCAAAACAGGCGAAGAGCATTCCTTCGGCCGGAAAGTTTGTGGCGCCTGTCTCTTGGGATTCGCAAGGGATAATCCTCATAGATTATTTGGAAAAGAGTAAAACTATTACAGGTGCATATTATTCATTGTTATCGGACTGTTTGAAAACCGAGCTGCAAGAAAAACGCCGGCGATTGGACTGCAAAGAAGTCCTTTTCCATCACGACAATGCACCAGCACACACCTCAGCAGTTGTGGTCGCAAAATTAATGGAAATAGGATTCCAACTCGTTTCACATTCCCCCTGTTGTCCAGACTTGGCTCCCTCGGACAACTATTTGCTCCCCAATTTGAAGAAATGGCTGGCGGGACAAAGATTTTATTCAAACGAGGAGGGGATTGCAGCAACTAATAGCTATTTTGCACACTTGGACAGTTCCTATGATTCGGAAGAGATCAACAAATTAGATCAGCGTTGGACGAAGTGTAGAAGTCTAAAAGGTGACCGTGTCAAAAAATAAAAAAAGCCCCTCGTACCTATCAGAGTGACAAGAGCAGCAGGAGTTACAACTAAAATATTCCCCAGACCATAACGCTTCCTCCTCCAAGCTGGACCCTTCCAAAGATTGTTCCAAGGTGTGTGGGGCCAAGGTGTGTGTGTTCCAAGGTGGCTGTGTGGCCCGTGTTGCTTGATTTTCAAGCAACACGGGCCTAGTAATACTAGGGCCCGTGTTGCCCGGATTTGAATGCCCGCCACGATTCGTACTGCGCGCCACAGGCTAGCCAGCCAATCAGAAGCCGCCAAGCGCTCAGCCCAGCGACTAAGTCCGCTTCAAGGTCACCCGCCTAGTGAGCAACCAAGAGAGGCGTAGCCACGTACTTTCAAATGAATAGTGTTTTTAGTCTTTTAAAAAAAAAAAAATCTCACGGGATAGATAAGGATGGTTCTCGGGTAGGTGGATCAATCTTTATTGTCTATAATACAACATACAGTCACCAATTATTTTTATTTTACAGTTTCCATTGCCAACTTTTGCCCATATAAAGAGGTACTCGTCAGCATTCAATTTCTTCTTTCTTCTGATAGTCAATACAAATGGCATACTGGGAACAAGCGTACCATAAGGAACTTTAGCCAAGAGTCCTGTTGTCTCTGCTATACGCCACGTTCTCCAACAGAGAATATTTGCATCTGGAAAGGCTTCAAGGCCACCGTAGTCACAGTGATTGCCCCACACTACAGCAAGTGTGAGCCATGTACTACCTCCAAACAGAGCCTGTACATCACATGTAAAGTTCAAACGGAGGCCTCGAAACACATTCGGGCCTCTAATTAATTGTTGCTTATTGAACTGTCCAGCCAGATCAATGTCTATCGCCTTCAATGCACGATACACAGGAACGCTGTGCCGCAAGCGACGTCGCCATGCACGGGCCACACAGCCAAACTGTCAACTACAGGATTTGTAGACGGTACTTCAAGATATTTCACAACTTACACGCCAACGGCCATCTTTCTGATGGGCGCGATTTATTTGGAAAGGCCACGCGTAGCTACCCAGTGGACATCCAATTCCGATACTGGCGAGCAAATTCCAGCCTTCATCACGATGAACAGCAGTGAACACGGGTGCATGAACCAGGCACCTGCAACATTCACTGAACGGTCGTTGAGGATGCGTTGTTGGTAGCCTCTTGTTTCATCTGGACGGACAGTGCTTAGCGGTCACACGTCTCTAACGTCGATCAGTTGTAGAATTTTGGAACACGTATTATGTTCGAGCATAATAACTTTTCCGGAGACTAGAAATCTACTCTGTAGGAATCAGCACGGGTTTCGAAAAACACGGTCGTGTGCAACCCAGCTCGCGCTATTCGTCCACGAGACTCAGAGGGCCATAGACACGGGTTCCCAGGTAGATGCCGTGTTTCTTTACTTCCGCAAGGCGTTCGATACAGTTCCCCACAGCCGTTTAATGAACAAAGTAAGGGCATATGGACTATCAGACCAATTGTGTGATTGGATTGAAGAGTTTCTAGATAACAGAACGCAGCATGTCATTCTCAATGGAGAGAAGTCTTCCGAAGTAAGAGTGATTTCAGGTGTGCCGCAGGGCAGTGTCGTAGCACCGTTGCTATTCACAATATACATAAATGACCTGGTGGATGACATCGGAAGTTCACTGAGGCTTTTTGGAGATGATGCTGCGGTGTATCGAGAGGTTGTAACAATGGAAAATTGTACTGAAATGCAGGAGGATCTGCAGCGAATTGACGCATGGTGCAGGGAATGGCAATTCAGTCTCCATGTAGACAAGTGTA
The DNA here is from genome assembly GCF_023864275.1 of Schistocerca cancellata. Taxonomy (NCBI): domain Eukaryota; kingdom Metazoa; phylum Arthropoda; class Insecta; order Orthoptera; family Acrididae; genus Schistocerca; species Schistocerca cancellata. Next base: position 55,646,226 of record NC_064635.1, read on the forward strand.
AAGTGCTGCGAATACATAGAAAGATAGATCCCTTATCATTTAGCTACAATATAGCAGGTCAGCAACTGGAAGAAGTCAATTCCATAAATTATCTGGGAGCACGCATTAGGAGTGATTTAAAATGGAATGATCATATAAAGTTGATCGTCGGTAAAGCAGATGCCAGACTGAGATTCATTGGAAGAATCCTAAGGAAATGCAATCCGAAAACAAAGGAAGTAGGTTACAGTACGCTTGTTCGCCCACTGCTTGAATACTGCTCAGCAGTGTGGGATCCGTACCAGATAGGGTTGATAGAAGAGATAGAGAAGATCCAACGGAGAGCAGCGCGCTTCGTTACAGGATCATTTAGTAGTCGCGAAAGCGTTACGGAGATGATAGATGGACTCCAGTGGAAGACTCTGCAGGAGAGACGCTCAGTAGCTCGGTACGGGCTTTTGTTGAAGTTTCGAGAACATACCTTCACGGAAGAGTCAAGCAGTATATTGCTCCCTCCTACGTATATCTCGCGAAGAGACCATGAAGATAAAATCAGAGAAATTAGAGCCCACATAGAAGCATACCGACAATCCTTCTTTCCACGAACAATAAGAGACTGGAATAGAAGGGAGAACCGATAGAGGTACTCAGGGTACCCTCCGCCACACACCGTCAGGTGAATTGCGTAGTATGGATATAGATGTAGATGTTCGCCCGTTCACATCTCTGCAGGGTCATCTATGGCTTGGGAGGAAGCACAGTTACCTCGGCGCAGTTTGTGGATAGCGCCATTATGCCATAGACGGTATTCTTTAACCACGACAGCACTTGGACTTTTTACAGACTTAGTCGTTTCGAGAATGCTTCCACCGTTGGCCCGAAAGCCAATGATAACGCTCGTTTCGATGTCAGATAAATCGTTCCGTTTCCGCACACCGAGAACGACTGCACGGTTTTCTGTCCCTCTAACATACGTTATTCACCCCCCTACTGCTAGTGCTGTTACGCGCCGTCTGTGAGTATTTACTGCACGCTGAGGTCGAACGTAGGTTGTGGTCTCACAAATGTGACTGGACCGTGTATAGGTTGCACATAGTGGGCTAATTCCTCTCTAGCTGCCGCATCTCATTGGGTCTTCTTTCTTAAGGGGCTCCGGAAAGGCTCAAAATCATGAAAAGTTCAATTTTTACTTTTTTGCGTTTTCTGAATCTGCAGACTATTACCTTTTATTAGATATATAATTTATTCAATTCCGAAGACTACAACTATTTTTAAATCACTTTTAAAATGTGTTCTACATGGGCGTGACCCACTGTGGCGCTGTTAAACTGCTGTCAAATGGTATTATTATTAACGTCCGTGTTCATCAGGTACATTTTAGTGATGTGAGATGCAATAATGGAGGTGATAAAACATATTTTCAGAGACTTAGCAGCGCCTGAACTGTTGAAAAAGTGTATTCACGGAAAAACTCAAAACCCCAATGAAAGTGTAAATAGTGTTATATGGTCGAGAATCCCCGAGACTGTATTTGTTGGAATAGAAACACTTCACTTTGGTGTGTATGATGCTGTTGCGACTTTCAATGATGGCAACATTGTAAGGTGCAAGGTATTTAGAAATATGGGAATGAAGATAGGTTCTAACATGGTACGAGCGATGCTTGCTTTAGACAAGGAACGCCTTCGGGCTGCAGACAGGGCTGTAAAGAGTCTAGAAATACAAGCAAGAGTAAACAGGAGGAGGAACAAGAGGAAGCTGGAGGAGGAGTTTGCAGAGGACGAAGATAATCCATCCTATGGACCTGGAATGCACTAAAAAGTTAATCCAATCTTTGTCGCTCGATTCCCAAAACTTTTATTTTCTCATACTAATTACATGTTTTCTAAGGATCTTCCAAACATATTTGTTTCAAACTTTCAGTAAATGTTACACAGTACCTTCTGCATAATTTAACACAGCCTTTTTCCAAAAAACTGTATATTTTTGAATATATAAATAAAAAATTGCAAAAAATGTTGTGAATTTTCATTACAATTGAAAAAAATCATCGTTAATAACTGAACTAAAATTTTGTAAAATCCCTGTGTTAAGTTGTAGCCCATATTCCAATAAATAATCTGTAAAAAGTTCAACTGCCTACCTCAAATACTTTGTGAGGAAAGATGTAATTTATAAGCGTTATTTTAACATTGCAAGTATAGGGCGCTCCGGAGCCCCTTAATTATTGGGCGGGGAGACTGCTTTCCTTCTGCCGGGGTCCTTTTGTACTCAAAGTAAACTGATGCGTTGGCGTACTCACTCTCGTAGACTGTCTCTTTCCTTTCCACAAGCTTCCTAAGTTTCCACCAATACCTGGTGCCTATCGTTTCCTTCAGCATTTTTATGACTCCTCCTACAACATCCATTCTCGACAGTTCGTTCGCTCTTGTTGGCACTGTCGCTCTGTTTCGTCTGTACAATTCTTCTTCTTCCTGTCAGAGTATGCAGACACAATAGCGCCTTTCTTAGCAATCATATACAACCGCTTGACGAAAGGTCTGTTCCTAAAGACTGGAAAGTAGCACAGGTCAGCTGGCCGGAGTGGCCGAGCGGTCCTAGGCGCTTCAGTCTGGAACCGCGTGACCGCTACGATCGCAGGTTCGAATCCTGCCTCGGGCATGGATGTGTGTGAAGTCCTTAGGTAAGTTAGGTTTAAGTAGTTCTAAGGTCTAGGGGACTGATGACCTCAGAAGTTAAGTCCCATAGTGCTCAGAGCCATTTGAACCATTTTTTAGCACAGGTCACACCAATATTCAAGAAAGGTAACAGGAGTAACCCATTGAATTACAGACCCATATCACTGACCTCAATTTGCAGTAGGATTTTGGAGCATATACTGCGCTCTAACATTATGAATCACCTCGAAGAAAATGACTTATTGATACATAAGCAACACGGATTCAGAATATATCGTTCTTGTGCAACACAGATAGCTCTTTATTTCCATGAAGTAATGAGTGCTGTCGACAAGGGATCTCAGATCGATTCCATATTCCTAGATTTCCATAAGGCTTTTGATACCGTTCCTCAAAGCGACAATTAATCAAATTGCGTGCATATGGAGTATCGTCTCAGTTGTGTGTCTGGATTCGTGATTTCCCCTTAGAAAGGTCACAGTTCGCAGTGATAGACGGTAAATCATCGAGTAGAACAGAAGTGATATTTGGCGTTCCGCAAGGTAGTGTGATAGGCCCTCTGCTGTGCCTGATTTGTATAAATGATCTAGCTGATAATCTGAGCAGCCCCCTTAGATTGTTTGCAGATGACGCTGTAATTTACTGTCTTGTAAAATCATCAGACGATCAATACCAATTACAAAATGATCTATAGAGAATTTCTGTATGGTGCGAAAAGTGGCAATTAGCACTAAACAAAAGTGCGAAGCCATCCACATGGGTACTAAAAGAAATCCGATAAATTTTGGGTATACGATAAATCGCACAAATCTAAGGGCTGTCAATTCGACTAAATACTTAAATACCTAAATATTTTGTTGACACCCACCTACGTAGGGAGCAATGATCATCATAATAAAATAAGAGAAATCAGAGCTCGAACGGAAAGATTTAGGCGTTCCTTTCTCCCAAGCGCCATTCGAGAGTGGAATGGTAGAGAAGTAGTATGAAAATGGTTCGATGAACCCTCTGCCAGGCACTTAACTGTGAATTGCAGAGTAACCATGTAGATGTAAATGTAGATGCTCTTCTTCTTCTTCTTCTTCTTCTTCTTCTTCTCCGCCTGTTCCTGCTGTCGTAACTCTGTTGTTGGTTTCGTCCGCGTTCAGGAGTTTTTCGAAATACTACTTCTATTCCTCCATAGCTATCGTTTCATCCGTTACCATTCGCCTTGCTTGACTTTTGATCACGCAAAACTTTGCTTGATATCGTTTCTTGAAGAACCTGACTGCCCAGTAAAATCCTCTTGTATTGCCTACTGTTCGATCCCCTTCTGCCAGTGCAATCTTGCTGTTTGTTAACTCTCACTCTTCTGCTGACAAGGCCGTTCTTGCTTCTCTAGCTGCTTCCATGTATCCCAGACTTGCTCTTTCATCTTGTTAGTTTGTCAGCCGTAACACTTGGCCGCTTTTCTCTCCACACCGATCGTTTAACGATCCTCTGCTTCTTCCTGTCTCCAATGATTCCAGCACCTCATCTGCGGCGTCTTTAACTCCAATCTTGAGACTGGATGGTGGTTCAGCTATACTGCTTCTCTCTTCTTCCAAGACGGAAAACCTGTTTAGCATTTCAGTAGCTTATCTGTCTTTAATGAGGGCCTCTCTCACTTGATCTCGACCTATTTTTCGGTCTGATACTCTTATTTTTACAAAAAATGGTTCAAATGGCTCTAAGCACTATGGGACTTAACATCTGAGGTCGTCAGGCCCCTAGACCTAGAACTACTTAAACCTAACAAACGTAAGGACATCATACACACCCATGTCAGAGGTAGGATTCGAACCTGCGACCGTAGCAGCAGCGCGGTTCCGGACTGAAGCGCCTAGAACCGCTCGGTCACAGCGACCGGCTCTTATTTTTACACCTCTTTGAGATTTTACATTCTGTGTCTAGTATCTACTCGTACTACTAGTATGTGGTCTGTCGACAACGAAGCAGTTGTATAAAAAAAAGAAAAAATAACTTTTGGTGAAATTTTTTAATCCGCCACCATTAAGATTGTAAAATTAAATCCACCGTTAAGTGGTAGTAGAACATTGAGGACCTTTGTAGTGTTTACGATAATCGTAGTGAACACTGACATGTTCCGGCGGGTGACGCCAGGCAAGTATAAAAATGTCTCATAATTTTGTATTATAAATTATAGATGAACTGTTTTATAAAAATGCTATGTTTGTGTAACACACCACTTGCGCTTTGTTTGGAAGGAACTATCATAAATTAAGCTTTTAAAATTTTCACAACTTAAACAGTAATTTTGTAATCTTTTAAATTTTCGCAAGTTAAACAGAAGTTTTGTAACCTTTAGAATTTTCACAAGTTAAACAGAAATTTTGCAACCCTTTGAAATATCAGTGATGCTATAAAATTAATTGAGCACAAAATTTACAATAAACATGACAATTTGATTCGAACAGCAAAATATGAAGTAAATGTCACAAATAAGGAAATGCTAGGGACTACAAGTACTAACCCGCCGTCACCATAAAATTTTGGGACACCTTACAGCATGGAAACCCTAGTAGAACTGGGAGCTGCCGCTTCTACAACACGCAGTAAAATATTCTTTAAAGCACGAGCAACTTAACATAAAAAGCTAATGCGAAGGTAAGAAATACAAGACACAAATTAAATACGAGGCTAAAGGATTTCTTTAGTTCCGACTTAACGTTTGAACCACACGACTACAGTTTAAGATAAGTGACACAAGCCAATAGCCGCATCAAAATTTACTTAACAGTGGACCCAAATAACCAAACCATTTGCCCCAAAATGACAACGGCGTCTCAGATAAGAAAGAAATACAGTCTTGATTGCGGGCGTTTTTATTTTGAAATTTCAGTAAGGCATTTTGCCGTTGGCAGGCATCTCCAGATTATCTACAATGTAAAAATGTACAAAAATAGATACACAGGAACGTCTTCATCCTATCTTGTGAAAGAACGTACTCTACAGGAAAAAAGATTATGCAAAATTACAGAAACTGTTCACTGCGCAAGCCACCCACAAAAATGATTACACAATGCGAATACATCAGCAAAATACGGTTGTTGTTGTTCTTGTTGTTGTGGTCTTCAGTCTAAAAACTGGTTTGATGCAGCTCTCTATGCTACTCTATCCTGTGCAAGCTTCTTCATCTCCGAGTAACTACTGCAACCTACCTCCCTTTGATTCTGCTGAGTCTCCCTCTACGGTTTTTACCCTTTACGCTGCCCTCCAATACTAAATTGGTAATCCCTTGGTGCCTGAGAACATGTCCTACCAACTGATCCCTTCTCTTCTCCCCAATTCGATTCAGTACCTCCTCATTAGTTACGTGACCTACCCACCTAATCTTCAGCTTTCTTCTGTAACACCACATTTCAAAAACTTCTATTCTCTTCTTGTCTAAACAGCTTATCGTCCATGTTTCACTTCCATACATGGCTACAGTCCATAGAAATAGTTTCAGAAAGGACTTTCTAACACTTTAATCTACACTCGATGTTAAATTTCTCTTCTTCAGAAACGCTTTCCTTGCCATTGCCAGTCTACATTTTATATCCTCTCTACTTCGACCATCAACAGTTATTTTGCTTCCCAAACAGCAAAACTCATTTACTACTATAAGTGTCTCATTTCCTAATCTAATTCCCTCAGCATCTCCCGATTTCATTCGACTACATTTCAACATCAAAAAGTGGAAAATCCCTGTAGTCGTCAAGTGGGTTCCTGTAAAGAACCAGAATGATGCAAAATTACAGTGAAAAATTTTAAGGTTTGATAAAATGGAATATATTACATTTGAAAAGGATGGCTAAGTAGACCGTGAAAGTAAATACCGAAGAATCCTTTAATTATTTTACTTCCTGTCAGGCGTAAAGCACGCCGCACAAGTTAGAAAATAGATCCACAGCAGATCTTCATGCAGCGGGAGTGCAACATGGATAAGGGGCCACACAGACAAACACAGAATTGCGAAAAGTGCGATAATCGGGCCTCGAGTGCACGTATTGCAGCAGAGTGAGACAGATGGCGTTGACTGATCTATGCGTTACACATTGCGCAGGGCCGCATTCGTACACGGAACATGAAACAGCCTTATAAATAAAAATGTACGTCACTTCCAAAATGACAGCCCTAAAAGTAAGACTTAAGTTAATTGGCATCCATCTGGCAAGATAATTATACGTTATGAAAAGGTCATCACAAATATAAAAGAACAAGAATTAAATTATGCTTTAAAGGTAAGAGAGTCAAACAAGTAGTAAAAGAGACACCAGCCTACTTCACAGGACCGAAGCTAAACCTCTTTAAAAAGGGACATCATCGTATCAAAAAATGATTATCAAAACTAGACATGATTGTCTCATTCGGATTGCCGTGATCGTTCTTTAAATAAAAATATGGCATTTCAGTCTTTGATCGCTATTTTTTTATTTTCAGTGACCGGCTTCAGGCTAGCTACCCGTCTTCAGATCTGTTAGATAAAGTTAAAAATACAATTAAAAAGAGAGATATAGTTACTGATAGAACTATCTTAGTTTACAAAAAGAAATTTTGGAATGTATAAATGCCAACATACCGTGTATTGCAGTTACAGAGTAACCTGTCAGTACAGAACTATTGGTTCTGTGTCATAACTAAAGTAATTTTTAATCCGTTAAAACCTTATATCACAGTTTGGAGAAACCTGATTGGTAAGAGTAAAAAGTGCCCTCTATCTGTAAGAATTGTACATATATACTAAGATGTTATTTTTGCACCATGCATATTAATGGCGAATAAACATTTTTTTAAAACTAAGACAATTTTTAAAGAAATAACATATGAATAATCTTTTTTGAGTGGACCATGAACTGAACTAATTTACACCAATTTAAAATTTTTTAGAAAGAAACTTAAAAATATAATGAAAACATGTACATATATTTTCGAAAATGTGCGTTTGCCCTTCTTTGTATTGATTGGTGGTGGAGAGGACTTCCCTACGTTAGAACGTACACAGCGCCACGCCGAGTCTTACGTCCTGACGTAGGGAAATCCTCTCCACCACCAATCAATACAAAGAAGAGGAAACGCACATTTTCGAAAATATATGTATATGTTTTCATTATATTTTTAAGTTTCTTTATACAAATTTTTAAATTAGTGTAAATTAGTTCAGTTCATGATCCACTCAAAAAAGATTATTCATATGTTATTTCTTTAAAAATTGTCTTAGTTTTAAAAAAAATGTATATTCGCCATTAATATGTATGGTGAAAAAATATCATTTTAGTACATATGTACAATTCTTACGGATAGAGGGCACTTTTTACTCTTACCAATCAGGTTTCCCCAAATTGTGATATACGGTTTAACGGATTAAAAATTACTTTAGTTATGATACAGAACCAATAGTTCTGTACTGACAGGTTACTCTGTAACTGCAATACGCAGTATGTTGGCATTTATACATTCCAAAATTTCTTTTTGTAAACTAAGATAGTTAGTAACTATATCTCTCCTGTTAATTGTATTTTTAACTTTATCTAACAGATCTGAAGATGGGCAGTTAGCCTGAAACCGGTCACTAAAAATAAAAAAATAGCGATCAAAGACTGAAATGCCATGTTTTGATTTTACAAAAAATGATTGATTTTTGCTGAGCTGCTGATCATTGATGAGTCCATCAACAGCAGAAAAGACGGGCAATGGTCACATGCCTTTAGATGTTCTGCAGTGGTGAGTGCTGCTTCATCTCAGTCTTTGGTAAGCACGTGTTCATGAAATCTGGCTTTAACCATCCTTGCTCTTTGTCCAAGATATTCAGCGCTGCAATGGCTACATCTAATCTGTAAACACCTGATTTATCACAGATACTTTTCTGTGCCTATTCATTCACGTCGTGGTTCAAAAAATGGCTCTGAGTACTATGGGACTTAACTTCTGAGGTCACCAGTCCCCTAGAACTTAGAACTACTTAAACCTAACTAACCTAAGGACATCACACACATCCATGCCCGAGGCAGGATTCGAACCTGTGACCGTAGCGGTCGCGCGGTTCCAGACTGTAGCGCCTAGAACCGCTCGGCCACTCCGGCCGGCCATTCGCGTCGTGTAATCACTTTTATGCACGGAATGCGCCGTGACCAATTTCTGTAAGAATGCATAAAAACTTTTCCCGTAGAGTGCGCTCTTGCAAAAGATGGATTCAGAGCGTTTCTTTATAGCTACTTTCGTACTTTTTACACTGTAGATAACCTAAAGATGGCTATCGTAGACGAAACGCGTCACTGAAATTTGAAAATAAAAACCTTCACAGCCAAGACTGTATTTTTTATCTTAAATTTTACACTGCTTGTTGTATCGGCCACAACGATACACTGGAAGGAATTTCAACGGCCTGTCAGTCCATAACACAGAAGGAAGTATATCGAAAACCAATAATTAAAATGACTTATTAAAGCAAGATGTCAGTAGGACCCCAGCGAGAGGAAATAGTTCAGCAGTGACCTCATCCAACTTAATCAACGAGGACAACTTATAAACATTAGCACCCTTCACTATTTCCAAGCCCTTCAAGGCCAAATTACCAGGCTTATCAATCTAGAAGAATGGAATAACTGGTACAAGCTAAGCTCCAGTAAGATCAGCTTGGATTCATGAGAAATGTAGGAACACGCGAGACAGTACCGACCCTACGACGTATCTTAGAAAATAGATAAATAAAGGCAAACCTACCTTTATAGTATTTGTAGACTTAGAGAAAGCTTTCGACAGTGTTGACTGGAACACTATCTCAAATTCTGAAGGTAACAGGCGTAAAATAGAGGGATCGAAAGGCTATTTGCAACTTGTACAGAAACCAGGCGATAGTTACAAGAGTTGAAGGATATGAAAGGGAAGCAGTGGTTGCGAAGAGACTGGGGCAGGGTTGTAGCCTATGGACTGTTATTCAATCTGTACGTTCAACAAGCAGTACAAGAAACCAAAGAAAAGTTTGGAATTAAAGTCCAAGGAGAAGAAATAAAAACTTTTAGCATTGCCGATGACAAATTTTGCCAGAGACAGCGAAGGTCTTGGAAGAGTAGTTGAACGGAATGGATTGTATCTTGAAAGGAACATATGAGATGAACATTAGCAAAAGCAAAACAGGGATAATGGAATGTAGAAGAAAGGCAGCACGTTTTGTATTATCGCGAAATATGGGACAGTGTGTCACAGAAATGAGACAGGATTTAGGCTGGAAATCGTTAAAAGAAAGGCGTTTTTCGTTGCGACGGAATCTTCTCACGAAATTCCAATCACCAACTTTCTCCTCCGAATGCGAAAATATTTTGTTGACACCGACTTACATAGGGAGGAACGATCACCACGATAAAATAAGGGAAATCAGAGTTCGTACGGAAAGATATAGGTGTTCATTCTTTCCGCGCGCTATACGAGATTCGAATAATAGAGAATTGTGAAGGTGGTTCGATGAACCCTCTGCCAGGCACTTAAATGTGATTTGCAGAGTATCCATGTAGATGTAGAAGCAGAAGTAAATCAGTGGGTGATGATGGAACCAGATTAGGAAACGAGGCACTTAAAGGAGTAGATGAGCTTTGCTATTTGGGCAACAAAATAACTGATGATGGCTGAAGTAGAGAGGATCCAAAAGGTAGACTGGCAATGGCACGAAAAGCGTTGCTGAATAAGAGAAACTTGCGACTATCGATTATAGACTTAAGTGTTAGGAAGTCTTTTCGGAGGGTCTAGCCAAGAATGGAAGTGTAACATGGGCGATAACTAGTTTAGACAAGAAGACCGTAGAAGCTTTCGTTAATGTGGTGCTACAGCAAATGCTGAAGATTAGATGGGTAGATCACGTAACTAATGAGGAAATATTGAATAGAATTTGGGAGAAGAGGAGTTTGTAGCACAGATTGACTAGAAGGAACCATCGGTTGGTGGGACACATTCTGAGACGTCAAGGGATCACCAATGTAGTATTGGAGGGCGGCGTGGAGGGTAAAAATCGTAGAGACCAAGAGATGAATACAGTAAGCAGATTCAGAAGGATGTAGGTTACAGCAGAAGCTTGCACAGGATAGAGTAGCATGCGGAACTGCAGCAAATCAGTCTTCAGACTGAAGACAACAACAATAACAACAACTGAGAGGCTCAGCAGAGTTCTACATCTGCATCTACATTTATACTCCGCAAGCCACCCAACGGTGTGTGGCGGAGGGCACTTTACGTGCCACTGTCATTACCTCCCATTCCTGTTCCAGTCGCGTATGGTTCGCGGGAAGAACGACTGTCTGAAAGCCTCTGTGCGCGCTCTAATCTCTCTAATTTTACATTCGTGATCTCCTCGGTAGGTATAAGTAGGGGGAAGCAATATATTCGATACCTCATCCAGAAACGCACCCTCTCGAAACCTGGCGAGCAAGCTACACCGCGATGCAGAGCGCCTCTCTTGCAGAGTCTGCCACTAGAGTTTGTTAAACATCTCCGTAACGCTATCACGGTTACCAAATAACCCTGTGACGAAACGCGCCGCTCTTCTTTGGATCTTCTCTATCTCCTCCGTCAAGCCGATCTGGTGCGGATCCCACACTGATGAGCAATACTCAAGTATAGGTCAAACGAGTGTTTTCTAAGCCACCTCCTTTGTTGATGGACTACATTTTCTAAGGCCTCTTCCAATGAATCTCAACCTGGTACCCGCCTTACCAACAATTAATTTTATATGATCATTCCACTTCAAATCGTTCCGCACGCATACTCCCAGATATTTTACAGAAGTATCTGCTACCAGTGTTTGTTCTGCTATCATATAATCATACAATAAAGGATCCTTCTTTCTATGTATTCTCAATACATTACATTTGTCTATGTTAAGGGTCAGTTGCCACTCCCTGCACCAAGTGCCTATCCGCTGCAGATCATCCTGCATTTCGCTACAATTTTCTAATGCTGCAACTTCTCTGTATACTACAGCATCATCCGCGAAAAGCCGCATGGAACTTCCGCCACTATCTACTAGGTCATTTATATATATTGTGAAAAGCAATATTCCCATAACGCTCCCCTGTGGCACGCCAGAGGTTACTTTAACGTCTGTAGACGTCTCTCCATTGATAACAACATGCTGTGTTCTGTTTGCTAAAAACTCTTCAATCCAGCCACACAGCTCGTCTGATATTCCGTAGGCTCTTACTTAGTTTATCAGGCGACAGTGCGGAACTGTATCGAACGCCTTCCGGACGTCAAGAAAAATAGCATCTACCTGGGAGCCTGTATCTAATATTTTCTGGGTCTCATGAACAAATAAAGCGGGTTGGGTCTCACACGATCGCTGTTTCCGGAATCCATGTTGATTCCTACATAGTATATTCTGAGTTTCCAAAAACGACATGATACTCGAGCAAAAAACATGTTCTAAAATTCTACAACAGATCGACGTCAGAGATATAGGTCTATAGTTTTGCGCATCTGCTCGACGACCCTTCTTGAAGACAGTCAATTTCGACACAATACAGGGTAACACAGGCCAAATTTGCGCAAGATAACGCGGCACTAAAACCGTTCCACACGGCGACGAATTGACGGACACGCTAACACCACGTGTTCTCCAAAATGTTGAGGCGGCTAAGCAACTTGCAAATCACCTAGCAGTACATTAAAAATCCGCTCACCAAATAATCAGAGGCCGTGACGATGCTCAGACACACAGATCCGCGCAGCAGTAGTAACACACACAGGAGATGCGGAGGCAGAGTTGACTGCAAGAAGCCACGGCGGAAGACGGCTGTCCGCTGGGAAGGCGCGCGAAATGCAGGCCCGGTCGAGGCAGCCTTCCTCGCGTACCCGAGGCGTGGCCTTGGCGCAGTAACGGGACACGTCACCCGCCAGTGCCACTGACTCTGCAAACACGCCTGCTTCCAGCGTCCTTCCCGCTGACAACCAACTGAGAGCAACTGCCTCTGCTCGCTGTCCTGCACCACCTGAGACACGCTTGGGCAGCATTCATCCCACGCTAGGTGAGGAGAGCCCTACGTCATAGTGACGTAGGCACGCGTCATCTCGAGTTTCACGAGTTGTCCTATCGACTGTTGTGTGCAATCCTTCGACCATAAATATAATAGACTGGCCCTGACGTCATTTTCGTGGCTCCAACATCTCAGGGCTAAAGTCACGTGAATGTTGGCAAAACATGGTTGTTTCGTGTTGCGCTTACGGCTGTACTCAGCGTTTTGTCGGGGGAAATGGCATTGCATTTCACGTGTAAGTGTTCCTATGATGGTGCAGATGCGTTTCTGGAAATCTGCTGAAGTGACTTATGTTTTTTACACTTGAAATAGAGTATCACGTAAATTAAAGTGTTGAAAGTGATACCTGTAAAGTCAGACTCATATCCCATTTTCGAAAGTATCTGTGATAATTCGGTTACAGAAGTAAGTATAACTGCTTCTCGTTCCTACTCATAGGTTCCCTAAGGATGAAAACCGAAGACAGCTTTGGATACAGGCCCTGAAATGGAAAAACTTTAAGCCATCTGCACACACGCGCCTTTTTGTATATACAAGTGAGATTATAATAAGGTAAGAGCACCTATAGTCGACACATGAAAAGAATTTCTTTCTACCATCTGATACTATTAAATAAATGTAGGCTCCAAAATTATTTTCTGAAACTTCAAAGTCTCACCTTTCATCTAAAATATCATTTTTTTTAACTGATAGTTTAGACTTTTGTAAAAATAGTACGAACTGAACCTTTAGAGTGCACCTAAAATTGATACTCTAAAATGGACCTGCTCCTAAAGTCGACAATTTTGGCACCTATAGTTGACGTAATTCCCATATCCCATTTTCTTTTATAAGTGACTAGAGCTCAAAACGCGGTGAATCCAATGTTAGAAGTTTTGACACGAGCCCACTCTTACCGTTTAAAAGAATTTTAACGACATTTTACTTTAATTGATATTTTATAGTAATTTCGTCCCGCTGGCCACCAGAGGGGCGTTCGATGTATTTGTTAGATTTTATAAATGGTCCTGTGAATAAATCCAGGTCAAATGTAGTTCTGATATAATTTTTCGCAAATAAAAAAGTAATTTTTGTTGGAAGCGTTTGGCAGTCAACTGAGAAATGTGGGTAAAGTACGATACAAACATAGGATGGCAGACCGCTAATTTGAAACCCCGCCACGTTTTGCCAACAGTCACGTGGTTTATGTTGGAGCCACACCAGCCCTATAGCTTCTGCACAGCAAGGCCAGTCTACTAGTATCTATGGTCGAAGGTGCAATCTGTATATATCGACTGTTGTGTGCGTCTTGAATTATTCGTTTATGTGCTTTCATTGTCCTATTGTCCGGTGTTGCTAGCGTGTACGTCGTTCTGAACATGGGCTCTAACGGAGATGAGAGAACTTTCGAGCAGATCCATGAAGATAGTCTGAATGATTTCACTATCTTTCTTAGTTGATCTACAACACGAAGGCAAAATTAAATGGAACTACATTCGGAATTATCTTCAGAACCACTTCAGTTTCTCAGTTTAACGTTTCTGCCTACATGAATTATGTACAATTCATTGGATTTTATAAAAATACGAAACACTTTAATTTCTTCCTATTTCACGTTTTTATCCACATGATTTATTCAATATTAATCGGACTGAAAACATGACTAGAGACTTTTTTAACTTTCGTTATGGTTACGATTCCTTCATTCAGATATACGTTACGTTCACGAAACACACAATAACATCCCACATTCTTTGGATTACAGCTTAATAATTAATTACTTCACTTTTCTGTCCTCACGATTTATGCACGATTCATCGGTTTTAAAAAGAATGACAAGCTTTTTTTTATTTCGTTATGGCTCCTTCGCACAGACATTAATTATGTTCATGAAATACACAATAACATCGCAAATTGTTGGGATTACATTTAACAATTCATCCAGCTGGGATGAGCATATCACACAACTCCTGCCACTTCGTCTGTACACAAGTATTTATATTTAGCTTTGCGTTATCGGTTCAACTGCAAAGATCGATATACGTACTCATTTAGTCGATTTAGGTTATTTACGTCACGATGACGTAGCGTTACGTCATTATGGCGTAGGGTTCTCCTCACCTAGCGTGAGATGAATGCTGCCCGAAACGCTTAAGCAAAGATGTTATTTAAGGAGTGAGACCACCAGTGGCGTAGCGTGGTTGTAAAGGTTGGGGAGACTCTGCAGTTATTATAGGGAGACAAAATAGTACAATAAATAATAATTTAAACAAATGAAACAAAATTCATCAGATAAAACAACAACAACAACAACTACTACTACTACTACTACTACTACTACCACTGCCACTAATAATAATAATAATAACTTGTTCAAAAAACGATGACAAATTTGTAGAACTCCAACAGCAAGAGAAGAAGCACTTATATTTTTTTCTTGTACACAAGTGCAATGCGCCTGTCTTTTCTTCCCACGAATAAGTCTATAACTCGGTCTATAAAGATCTGATAACTGGATAGCTCTCCAAGTAGTGTATTTTCTTTTGCTAACGTGCTCAAACACGGCAGCCGGATGTTGAACATTGAATTCCTTTAACTCTTCACTCGTTTTAAGAGTACTCATGATTCGTTCACAGCTTGCTGTAGTAGCGGGTAGGGTCAAAACCAAACGCAGGAACTTCGTTGTTTCTTCATAAACGAAGTCTAAATCGTTGTTGACAATGTACTTTAAGACGATTCTTCGAGATAAGTGTTTTTTCTCATCAGCGTGTATGTTACACAGTTCATTTTCCAGTTGTTCTTGTTAGAAAAAGGGGTACTGTTCTAATAATTGAAGCAGTTTCAACTTCGGGAATTCTTTTTGATAGTTCGGGATACATTTTTCGTTCAAAAGTTCAACAAACTGAATTTGGGGAAAGTCTTGAAACCTTCTTTCCATCTGAACAATTTGCAAATCCAGTATATCGTAAGTTAGTGCCCTGAGAGATGTCTTTTGACTGTCACAGAATGATAAGTTGCCATTCAAACACAAGCGACATTTGATGCATTCATCAACGAATGTTTCTGTTCTTAATTGTCGTAAGTTTCCCAAAACAGTTCTTATTTCGTTGTGGCAAGCAGTTATACTGACCGATTTTGACTGAAGAACATTAAAGAGATGATCAACATAAACAAAGCACTCTCGATAGAAGCAAAGCAAGCAGACAAACGTAGGATCATCCATCCGTCGTTTCATTTCCACAGCAGAGCTCAAAGATTCTGGGTCCCACTGAGAATCTGTATCATCAAATATATAATTAAAAACACAATATAGCCCTGAGAAATGATTAGATGTTGTTGAAATTGCCCTGGAACGAAAGTTCCAGCGAGTGTTGCTTGCATGTGGCAGTTTAAATCCTTTCTCAGTTAGCAATACAGTTCGTTTTGACGATTTGCTGTAAAACTAATGGAAGACAGTAAGCTCACTTACAAACATGCGCAATTGTATGATTTTGGAGGCATGTAACAGAACCAAATTCAGTTGGTGTGCGTAACAATGAATAAACAGCGCATAGGGACAGAACTGCTTCACCAATACTTGTAGCCCTCTTTCTCTGCCCGCCATTACTGAAGCGCCATCATATGTTTAACTAACCACTTTTCCTTCCACATTCCTTTCTTTCAGTACTGTATGAATAATGTTTGACAAACCTTCAGCAGTTTTATTTCCAGTAACATCGTAAAATCCCACGAATCTTTCCTCAGTTTTGTCTGCAATACAATACCTGAATATTATACTCATTTGACGCTTGCATGACACATCTAATGTTTCATCAGCCTGAATCGAAATGAATTTCCGATTTTATTTTCACATTAACTGCTAGAGTTATCATTTCTATTACACCATTCTGTATATCTGGATAAGTTCCCTTAAAGGTTGAAGATGATGACAGATGATCTCGGATTAACTGCTCTCCTTGAGCTAGTAAATCCAACAATTCCAGATAGTTACCTTTGTTGCTGGAGGATTCGTCTTCTCGATGGCCGCGATAGGCTAGTTCTTGTTTACAAAGAAATACAATTGCCTGAATAAGATGGGCCAATACTCTCCTGCTGGATGCAGCTTGTTTGTTGTATTTTATTGTTGTCAGACGAGCGGCTTCAGAAAGGGCGTGCTCATTCTACTTTTGCCCAATAACTGAAATGATTCTTTGTTCTGCTGGTGACATTTTGATATCTGATGCTTTTGTGCTTTCCTGTCAAAGTTCTTTATTGTATATATGCTCTCATTGCATTATTCCTTTTCACCACCAAACAGAAGACATATACAACAATATAATCTGTTATTAACTGCATTCGCAGTCAGCCAAGCATACTTTTCGTACCAGCCTGACTGAAAAGTGCATTTTTGTTTGGCTTCACTTAAAACTACACTGAGTATAGGAGTAGGTCTTTTGTCCTTCAATTCGCACTTTTTTTCGTACGTTAATGTAGGAAAAAGCGTTTTTAATAAAAATTCTGTAAGGTGTTCAGTTGCTGGCTCACTCATGTTGGCGGCACAACGATAATATCCACTAAAATCAGCCAAGAGTGACTATGAACAACAAACCGCGCGACTTCACTCCCGTGTTAAGGCTCGTTTCACACTGGGACACTTGTGACGGTCACCGGTGACGGTCACCGGTGACTGTGGCGAACACTCCTGGGTCACTGGTGTCCCACACTGCTGCTGTTGCCAACTGACTAGTTGGTGAAATGGACTCGAGCGAGGAGGAACTGTTGTTAGTACTTGTGATGAGGAGGACGAGGAGGAGGAGAATGAAGACAAAACGTTAATTGGAATTGTATTTGAAATGTGCAGTGTTCAATTATTACCATATTAACTGTAACAAACCATACTGTTGCGTTCACTGAACTGATTAAAACTTGCAATTAAAATTATAATTACAATGCACTTTTTTGTATTACAGTTGTGTGTACCTAATTGAACAGAACCCAAGCACGAGGACTGTTCTCATTCGGGTGTCAAAAACTTGTAAGTCAATAGTATTATGGTAAATAAATAAAATTCATTATTATAGTAACAACATATGCGTAAATTATTGTTGTTTTGGATAATATTTTAACTGTATTTTTCGGACCTTATTAGACTACGAAAAGACGTACCCTTAATTTTGTTATGAAAATGTTTAAATAAAACTATTTATTTTATTTTACTTTCATTCGCCCTGTAGGGGTGAGTACATGGTTTCTGCGCTCATCCATTTGTCCATTCTTCTCGCATTGAGACTGCGTAACAGTACACTTGCTATTGGTAATGCAAAAGAAAAGGGGTGAGGGATAGCATTCTCCTTGTAGGTTATTAACCTCCTAGCCTCGTACAGGGGTAGAAAATATATTTCGCTATTCTTGTGGTCCAAAAAATACGGTATTAAAGTGAAAAAAGAATATAGAACTTACCAATTTTGTTTCTTTCATCTATGCTCTTTTCATCGAAATGAGGCACAAACTTCGTAATAATTTCTTGCAAAGCTTTCATTTTCATCACTTTGTTACTGTAGTCATCGCTTTTCATATCCCAAATAACGGGACGACTTTCCACTTCACTTATAAAATCTCCTGTGTTGATGAACTCTAAACTCATGGCTGCACTGTGTGGAGAATCACTGGCCTCATCAACGGCTGCCGGTCTGTTGGCAACTCTGCACTGCTGTGTCTTTGATCCGTGTCCCAGTATGAAGACTCCAATACAAGCTAATGCATGTCCGGCTGTGACCGCAGCGAACACAGTGTCCGTATCCGTCACATGTGGCGAGGGTGAGTCACTGCTGGGTCACCGTGACTCGGTGACTCAGTGCAGTGTCCCGGTGTGAATGCTCCAATTCAAACGAATGTATCTCTATCAGTGACCGTCACCGGTGACCGTCACAAGTGTCCCAGTGTGAAACGAGCCTAAAAGCCAGCATGGAAGCGGCAGAGACTGGTCTCGATAAGTCGATACCTGGTAGCAAGTGCAGCGCACCGGCCTTCGTGGAAGAGGGGAAGTGGAGGGGAGCCGAGAATGCCACTAACGCCCAGGCGCACACAGCCAGGTAGGTAAGGGAAGGGAGGCAGAGACTGGAAGCCGTCCAGTCTCAGGCAGGCACACACACAAGTCCAATACTCCAGGTGCGGCGGCGCGGGCTACAAAGCTGATGTCTTCGCACATTTAGTGCTCTTAGTAGAAAGTTGTTTATATTTTTGTTATGAATTACTATTGCATCTTTTTTAAGCACGAATACAGGGGACACTAAGTCTCAAAGTCTCCCCTCACGCTACGCCACTGGAGACCACTGTCGATGTTCGTGTGGCACGGCCCACGTGCACTTATTTACGGAGTGTGAAAATTATTAAACTAAACTCCTGGAAATTGAAATAAGAACACCGTGAATTCATTGTCCCAGGAAGGGGAAACTTTATTGACACATTCCTGGGGTCAGATAAATCACATGATCACACTGACAGAACCACAGGCACATAGACACAGGCAACAGAGCACGCACAATGTCGGCACTAGTACAGTGTATATCCACCTTTCGCAGCAATGCAGGCTGCTATTCTCCCATGGAGACGATCGTAGAGATGCTGGATGTAGTCCTGTGGAACGGCTTGCCATGCCATTTCCACCTGGCGCCTCAGTTGGACCAGCGTTCGTGCTGGACGTGCAGACCGCGTGAGACGACGCTTCATCCAGTCCCAAACATGCTCAATGGGGGACAGATCCGGAGATCTTGCTGGCCAGGGCAGTTGACTTACACCTTCTAGAGCACGTTGGGTGGCACGGGATACATGCGGACGTGCATTGTCCTGTTGGAACAGCAAGTTCCCTTGCCGGTCTAGGAATGGTAGAACGATGGGTTCGATGACGGTTTGGATGTACCGTGCACTATTCAGTGTCCCCTCGACGATCACCAGTGGTGTACGGCCAGTGTAGGAGATCGCTCCCCACACCATGATGCCGGGTGTTGGCCCTGTGTGCCTCGGTCGTATGCAGTCCTGATTGTGGCGCTCACCTGCACGGCGCCAAACACGCATACGACCATCATTGGCACCGAGGCAGAAGCGACTCTCATCGCTGAAGACGACACGTCTCCATTCGTCCCTCCATTCACGCCTGTCGCGACACCACTGGAGGCGGGCTGCACGATGTTGGGGCGTGAGCGGAAGACGGCCTAACGGTGTGCGGGACCGTAGCCCAGCTTCATGGAGACGGTTGCGAGTGGTCCTCGCCGACACCCCAGGAGCAACAGTGTCCCTAATTTGCTGGGAAGTGGCGGTGCGGTCCCCTACGGCACTGCGTAGGATCCTACGGTCTTGGCGTGCATCCGTGCGTCGCTGCGGTCCGGTCGCAGGTTGACGGGCACGTGCACCTTCCGCCGACCACTGGCGACAACATCGATGTACTGTGGAGACCTCACGCCCCACGTGTTGAGCAATTCGGCGGTACGTCCACCCGGCCTCCCGCATGCCCACTATACGCCCTCGCTCAAAGTCCGTCAACTGCACATACGGTTCACGTCCACACTGTCGCGGCATGCTATCAGTGTTAAAGACTGCGATGGAGATCCGTATGCCACGGCAAACTGGCTGACACTGACGGCGGCGGTGCACAAATGCTGCGCAGCTAGCGCCATTCGACGGCCAACACCGCGGTTCCTGGTGTGTCCGCTGTGCCGTGCGTGTGATCATTGCTTGTACAGCCCTCTCGCAGTGTCCGGAGCAAGTATGGTGGGTCTGACACACCGGTGTCAATGTGTTCTTTTTTCCATTTCGAGGAGTGTATATGAAAACAAGTAAATTAGTTAAAAAATACAGTGTGAACACACCTTATTCAACATCTACATCCACATGGATACTCTGCAAATCACATTTCAGTTCCTGGCAGAGGCTTCATCGAACCACCTTCACAATTCTCTATTATTCCAATCTCGTATAGCGAGCGGAAAGAATGAACACCTGCATCTTTCCGTACGAGCTCTGATTTCCCTTATTTTATCTTGGTGATCGTTCCTCCCTATGTAGTTCGGAGTCAACAAAATGTTTTCGCATTCGGATAAGGACGTTGGTGATTGGAATTTCTTGAGAAGATTTCGCTGCAACGCGAAACGCCTTTGTTTTAATGATGTCCACCCCAAATCCTGTATCATTTCGCGATAATAGAAAACGTGGTGCCTTTCTTTGAACTTTTTCGATGTACTCCGTCAGTCCTATCTAGTAAGGATCCCACATCGCACAGCAGTATCCCAAAAGAGGACGGACAAGCGTAGTGTAGGCAGTCTCCTTAGTAGATCTGTTACATTTTCTAAGTGTCCTGCCAATTTAAGTTGTTCGTAATTGTAATACCTAGGTATTTAGTTGTATTTACAACTTTTCGATTACATTGATTTATCGTGTAACCGAAGTTTAACGAGTTCCTTTTAGCACTCGTGTGGATGGCCTCACACTTTTCGTTTCAAATGGCTCTGAGCACTATGGGACTCAACATCTTAGGTCATAAGTCCCCTAGAACTTAGAACTACTTAAACCTAACTAACCTAAGGACATCACACACACCCATGCCCGAGGCAGGATTCGAACCTGCGACCGTAGCAGTCCCGCGGTTCCGGACTGCAGCGCCAGAACCGCTAGACCACCGCGGCCGGCAGACGAGGTACTGGCAGAAGTAAAGTGTGAGTCGCGCTTGGGTAGCTCTGTCGGTAGAGCATTTAAAGCGAAAGGCAAAGATCCCGGGCTCCAGTCTCGGTCCGGCACACAGTTTTAACTGGCCAGGAAGTTTCTCATTAGCACACATTCCACTACTGAGTGAAAGTTTCATTCTGGTAGTACTACTGTTCTCTGAAATGAAACGACGTTTGAAACTTTACGAAGTGATCTAAACAAGTTCCGTATTTGAGAAAATATTTGAGTACTATAGTCCGATCGACGAACGATGGCGGTTAGCGCAGGTCTAGACAATGACGGAGATTGCATTGTTGCCTATTCCAAGCGACAGTTGCGGTACGCGCGTGCGTCTGTTTTGCGCTTAGTGAAAGCGTGTATCCCGAAAATTGTCTCTCGCTTGCTTGGGTAGAATCTGTCGCTCGCCACCGCCATCACCCATGATAGCCCGAAACAATTGGAATATAAATTCAGTAAATAACTCGCTACGATCGCGTACATAGCTCGCATTGCATACAAAATTCACAGTAGAGCGCTGAGAATACTGTGAACGCTCAGTGGCTGTCAGAGAACGAATTACGTCTGTGGGCAGAACACGCCTAACTCGACCGCCATCGTTCGTAACTCCAACTACAGTTGAGTTTTACATATACAGGGCTATTACAAATGACTGAAGCGATTTCATAAATCCACTGTAGCTCCATTCATTGACATATGGTCACGACACACTACAGATACGTAGAAAAACTCATAAAGTTTTGTTTGGCTGAAGCCGCACTTCAGGTTTCTGCCGCCAGAGCGCTCGAGAGCGCAGTGAGACAAAATGGCGACAGGAGCCGAGAAAGCGTATGTCGTGCTTGAAATGCACTCACATCAGTCAGTCATAACAGTGCAACGACACTTCAGGACGAAGTTCAACAAAGATCCACCAACTGCTAACTCCATTCGGCGATGGTATGCGCAGTTTAAAGCTTCTGAATGCCTCTGTAAGGGGAAATCAACGGGTCGGCCTGCAGTGAGCGAAGAAACGGTTGAACGCGTGCGGGCAAGTTTTCACGCGTAGCCCGCGGAAGTCGACGAATAAAGCAAGCAGGGAGCTAAACGTACCACAGCCGACGGTTTGGAAAATCTTACGGAAAAGGCTAAAGCAGAAGCCTTACCGTTTACAATTGCTACAAGCCCTGACACCCGATGACAAAGTCAAACGCTTTGAATTTTCGGCGCGGTTGCAACAGCTCATGGAAGAGGATGCGTTCAGTGCGAAACTTGTTTTCAGTGATGAAGCAACATTTTTTCTTAATGATGAAGTGAACAGACACAACGTGCGAATCTGGGCGGTAGAAAATCCTCACGCATTCGTGCAGCAAATTCGCAATTCACAAAAAGTTAACGTGTTTTGTGCAATCTCACGGTTTAAAGTTTACGGCCCCTTTTTCTTCTGCGAAAAAAAAAAACGTTACAGGACACGTGTATCTGGACATGCTGGAAATTTGGCTCAAGCCACAACTGGAGACCGACAGAGCCGACTTCATCTTTCAACAGGATGGTGCTCCACCGCACTTCCATCATGATGTTCGGCATTTCTTAAACAGGAGATTGGAAAACCGATGGATCGGTCGTGGTGGAGATCATGATCAGCAATTCATGTCATGGCCTCCACGCTCTCCCGACTTAACCCCATGCGATTTCTTTCTGTGGGGTTATGTGAAAGATTCAGTATTTGAACCTCCTCTACCAAGAAACGTGCCAGAACTGCGAGCTCGCATCAACGATGCTTTCGAACTCATTGATGGGGACATGCTGCGCCGAGTGTGGGAGGAACTTGATTATCGGCTTGATGTCTGCCGAATCACTAAAGGGGCACATATCGAACATTTGTGAATGCCTAAAAAAACTTTTTGAGTTTTTGGATGTGTGTGCAAATCATTGTGAAAATATCTCAAATAATAAAGTTATTGTAGAGCTGTGAAATCGCTTCAATCATTTGTAATAACCCTGTACTTTGTAGAATCGATTTATGAAAACGTCAGGTTGCACACACTCAAGTTTAAAGCAGATTGTAGTTTTCGTAATAACACTCATATGAATAAAGACACTTGTTATCTACCAAAAGTAGCACATTCTACACACAGGATCACTTTCAGAATGAATATACGAGGTTTGTTCGGAAAATAGGTATAAAAGTTGAATAATGTCTTTATGTTACAGGTTGCAGTCACCGCCAGGTGGGACTACTGCTGTAATCAATCCCATCAACGCTCAGTTCGAGTCAGAGCACTCTGCGTGAAGGTGGGAGTGTGCAGCAGCTTGTTGACAGTTACCCTTTTTCACCTGCCGTCGGCATGGAGCTCTCTCTGATTGAGGAACAGCGCGTCAACACCAAGTTTCTTGCAAAGCTAGGCAAGAAAGGTCGTGAGATTTTTGAGTGAAACAGGTTTACTGAGACAATTCTCTGAAGGAACCAACCGTGAACAAGTGGTTAAAAAGGTTCCGGGATGGCCGAGAAGAAGTAAACGATGACCCTCGCCCAGGACGCCCGTCGACATCGAGTTCCGATGCAAATGTTGAACGAATTCTTAAAGACCGTAGATTGACAGTCAGAATAATTGCTGATGAGCTGTCAATTCCCAAAACAATCGTTCACGTAATCCTGACACAAAAACTTGAAATGAAGAAATTGTGTGCGAAAATCGTACCGAAGCTCTTGACGCCAGAACAGAAAGCAAAGAGGGTTGAGTGCTGTGAGGATAGGTTGGAAGCAGAGGAACGAGGGGACTTTCTCAACCGAGTCATCACTGGAGACGAGTCCTGGTTTTACGAATTCGATGTGGAGCTCAAATCTCAAAGCAAGGAATGGAAACTAGCAGGAGAACCGAGAACAAAAAAGTCGCGAAAATCAAGGTCCAATGTGAAGACAATGTTGATTGTTTTCTTTGATTCTAGGGGCATTGTTCACAAGGACTTTGTCCCTCCCGGCCCGACAGTGAACGGAAATTTTTACGTTGAATTTCTGACACGTCTCAGAGCTCGCGTGGCCCGAGTTCGACCGGAGTTGGCAAAAGGGGGCAGGTGGATCCTTCATCACGACAATGCGCCCGCTCACACGTCGCTCGTTGTGCGCGAGTTTTTGGCCCGAAGCTCAATCACCGCGACAGACCACCAGCCATATTCACCCGATTTAGCCCCGTGTGACTTCTTCATGTTCCTGAAATGCAAAATGATGCTTCGGGGCGGCACTTGGGAGATGTGGAAGCCATCAAGGCGGAAACCACACGGCAACTGAACAACATCACAACTGAAGAGTTTCAGCAATGTTATCAACAGTGGAAACGGCGTTGGCAGAAGTGTATCGCATCTCAGGGAGAGTACTTTGAAGGAGACCATATTGTGATACCTGAATAATTGTAAAATAAAGTTATTATTCAACTTTTATACGTATTTTCCGGACAAACTTCGTGCTATTCGAAGAAAAGCGGAAGTTGATCAGAACTGATCAAAAATACATCAATAAAGTATGTCTGTTAATACTGCATGATAAAACCCCTTAAAATATAGGGTGTACATGAAGTCAGTCAGCACTTTCAATTATTTATTGCACAAGAACTAAATATTGTACAGATGTCATACATATTGCATTTTGAAGAGAAACTCTTAAAGTTTTTTTACAAACATTTGATATGCTAACCATGAGTGACTCGGCAGACGTCAATACGGTCATCGAATTCTTGCCATACCCATCCCAGCATGGCACCGTCGACTGTGGCAGTCACTTCCCGTATTCTCTCTCGGAGCTCTGCTACATCATGTGGTAGAGGCGGTACATACACCAGATCTTTAATGTGTCACCACAGAAAAAAGTAACACTGAGTGAGCTCTGGTGATCGGGGAGGCCATTTCTTGAAACAGCTGTCCCCTTCTGTAACACGCCCGTCATGTTTGCGACAAGCACTGAATATCGGGAAATTACCAAATTACACTGTGGGGGTGTACACAAAAAAAACTTTCAGGGCTTCTCTTCAAAATGACATATGTGTGATGTGCGTACAATGTCTGGTTCTTGTGCAATAAATAATTGCAAGTGTTCCCGGACTTTATGTACACCCTGTATACGTGTACCATTTAAACACTGCCGGTTTTTCAGATAGGACAAACAATACAAGGAGATACAAAAATACTACCGGGAATGACATAGTCGTGGGCGGAGCTTGTGTAGCACGCATTTCAACCGCTAGGCTCATTTCCGGTACAGTGCCGCCTGTGTTGTCGACTTCGATTGTTCTGTTCATCTGCAATGAGTGTTTTTGCTAGTCCTGTTTTGTTCTTATTTGTTTTTTATGTTCACAGGTGACCAACGTGCAACTGTGAAATTTTGTTTTCTACTCTGTAAAACTGCTGCTGAAACTGTTTTAATTCTGAAACCAGCTTACATCTACATCTACATTTATACTCCGCAAGCCACCCAACGGTGTGTGGCGGAGGGCACTTTACGTGCCACTGTCATTACCTCCCTTTCCTGCTCCAGTCGCGTATGGTTCGCGGGAAGAACGACTGTCTGAAAGCCTCCGTGCGCGCTCTAATTTCTCTAATTTTACATTCGTGATCTCCTCGGGAGGTATAAGTAGGGGGAAGCAATATATTCGATACCTCATCCAGAAACGCATCCTCTCGAAACCTGGCGAGCAAGCTACACCGCGATGCAGAGCGCCTCTCTTGCAGAGTCTACCACTTGAGTTTGTTAAACATCTCCGTAACGCTATCACGCTTACCAAATAACCCTGTGACGAAACGCGCCGCTCTCCTTTGGATCTTCCCTATCTCCTCCGTCAACCCGATCTGGTACGGATCCCACACTGATGAGCAATACTCAAGTATAGGTCGAACGAGTGTTTTGTAAGCCACCTCCTTTGTTGATGGACTACGTTTTCTAAGGACACTCTCAATGAATATCAACCTGGCACTCGCCTTACCAACAATTAATTTTATTACCAAGAAAAAGCTAAGGGAAAAACTCAAAGAGTATGCGTTGTTTGCTCGATTTAAAAATGGCGACGTCGGCTGATGATAAATCTCGTTCTGGACGTCCATTACCTGCACGAATCAACGACAATATTGAAAAAATGAGAGAGCTTGTGCTCACAGACCGTCGACAGAAAATATGAAAGTTTTAAGAAGATTGTGCGGCAGTGTTAGTAAAAAAAAGATCCGATCTGTGGCAGAACAGGAGTCTGGTTTTCCAACACAACAATGCACCTGCTCACACAGCCATCTCTGTTACACAGATTTTGGCTAAAAATGGGCAGGTTCCACTGCTCCACGTACCTTATTCGCCTGGCCTAGCTCTGTGCGGTTGTTGCTTTTTTCGATACATGAAAAGGGGCATCAAAGGACACCGATTGGACAACACTGAAGTCAAGAAAGAGAACGAGGGAGAAGCTATCAGCCATTTCTAAAGATGACTACAAAAAATGTTTCGAATATAGGAAGCACTTGTGGGACAAACAAATGTGTTAGTTGTAATGGAGAGTGTGTTAGTTGTAATGGAGAGTATTTAGAAGGAAATAAAGAGAGAAAAGAGAACTACTTGTATGAATATCAAGAGCTCAGATGGAAAACTAGTCCTAAGCAAAGAAGGGGAAGGAGAATGGTGTTGTGTTGATCTCAAAAAAATTCTCCAGAAGTTGGACCATTACAGAATATGGAGAGTAGCTCACAATTGGTTCACCTCTTACTTTAGCAAGACAACAAAAGGTCATTATCCACAATGTTGAAAATGGCTGTGATGTTGGGTATGAGTGGGGTACGGTCAAGTTGGGAGTGCCCCAGGGATCAGTGTTGGGGCCACTCCTGTTCCTTACTTATAAAAATGATATGCCCTCTAGTGTTATGGGTACCTCTAAAATATTTGAGTTTGCTGATGACACTAGCTTGGTAGTAAAGGATGTTGTGTGGAACATTGGCTCAGTTTCAAATAGTGCAGTTCAGGACTAAGTTCATGGCTTGTAGAAAATAAACTAATGCCAAATCACAGTAAGACTCAGTTTTTACAGTTTCTAACGCATAATTCAACAAAACCTGACTAATTTCACAGAATGGGCACGTGATTAGTGAAACTGAATAGTTCAAATTTCTAGGTGGTCAGAGAGATAACAAACTGTCGTGGAAAGCCCACGTTCAGGATCTTGTCAAAGACTTGATGCTGCCATTTTTACTATTCGAACGGTATCTGAAGTGAGTGATCGTTCGAAACGAAAATTAGTCTACTTTGCTTATTTTCATTCAATAATGTCGCATGATATTATATTTTGGGGTAACTCTTCCCAATCTAAAAGGATATTTTTGGCTCAGAAATGGGAGGTTCGGGCAATAAGTGGTGTAAATTCACGAACCTCTTGTCGACCCCTGTTCACGAGTCTGGGTATTTTTACAATGGCCAGTCAATATCTATATTCCTTAATATCATTTCTTGTTAACAATATTAGCTTATTCCCAAGAATAAGCAGCTTTCAATCAGTTAATGCTCTGCAGAAATCAAACCTGCATTTGGATCGGACTTCCTTAACTCTTGTCCAAGGAGGTGTGCAGTATACTGCTGCATCCATTTTCAATAAGGTACCAATCGAATTCAAAACTCTTAGCAGTAATACACACGCTTTCAAATCGAAACTGAAGAATTTTCTCATGTGTCACGCGTTCTATTCTGTCGAGGAGTTCCTTGGAAATTTAAGCTGATTCTTGTTGTATTGTTGATTGAGTTTACTTAAACATAAGGATTGACTTTTTTCGGGTTTATAAACTTTTATTTTTATCTGCTATTACTTTTACGTTGTAATTTCATGTACGGAAACGTTCCATGACCTTTTAGATTTGCTCCTCAATTTGGTCCTACGGAACTTGACGTGTAAATAAAATAAAATAATATATTTTTTTAAAATGGTGGAAGGCCTATATAGAGGGTTTATGGAAGGGCGATGCACTTCAGAGCAATATTATGCAAATGGAAGAGGACGTAGATGCAGATGAAATGGGAGATATGATACTGTGTGAAGAATGACAGAGCACTGAAAGACCTAAGTCGAAATAAGGCCCCAGGAGTGGACAAATGGTTCAAATGGCTCTGAGCACTATGGGACTCAACTGCTGTGGTCATAAGTCCCCTAGAACTTAGAACTACTTAAACCTAACTAACCTAAGGACAGCACACAACACCCAGCCATCACGAGGCAGAGAAAATCCCTGACCCCGCCGGGAATCGAACCCGGGAACCCGGGCGTGGGAAGCGAGAACGCTACCGCACGACCACGAGATGCGGGCCAGGAGTGGACAGCATTCCA
Organism: Schistocerca cancellata; assembly: GCF_023864275.1. Lineage (NCBI taxonomy): Eukaryota > Metazoa > Arthropoda > Insecta > Orthoptera > Acrididae > Schistocerca > Schistocerca cancellata. The sequence goes on from NC_064635.1 coordinate 55,674,912, forward strand.
TTGGAATGACTGATAGCCTTGGGAGAGCCAACCATGACCAGACTGCACCATCTGGTGGGCAAGATATACGAGACAAGCGAAATATCCTCAGACTTCAAGAAGAATATAATAATTCCAATCCCAAACAAAGCAGGTGCTGACAGGTGTGAAAATTACCGAACTATCAGTTTAATAAGTCACGGCTGCAAAATACTAACACGAATTCTTTACAGACGAATGGAAAAACTGGTAGAATCCGACATCGGGGAAATCAGTTTTGGATTCCGTAGAAATGTTGGAACACGCGAGGCAATACTGACCTTACGACTTATCTTAGAAGAAAGATTAAGGACTGGCAAACTTACGTTTCTAGCATTTGTAGACTTAGAGAAAGCTTTTGACAATGTTGACTGGAATACTCTTTTTCAAATTCTGAAGTTGGCAGGGGTAAAATACTGGGAGCGAAAAGCTATTTATAATTTGTACAGAAACCAGAAAGCTGTTATAAGAGTCGAGCGGCAGGAAAGGGAGGCAGTGGTTGAGAAGGGAGTGAGGCAGGGCTGTAGCTTACCCCCAATGTTATTCAATCTGTATATTGAGCAAGCAGTAAAGAAAGAAAAGAAACATTTGGAATAGGAATTAAAATCGATGAAAAAGACATAAAAACTTTGAGGTTTGCCGACGACATTGCAGTTTTAGAAGAGACAGCGACGGACTTGGAAGAGCAGTGGAACGGAATGGACAGTGTCTTGAAAGGAGGATATAAGATGAACATCAACAAAAGCAAAACGAAGATAATGGTATGTAGTCGAATTAAATCAGCTGATGCTAAGGGAATTAGATTAGGAAATGAGACACTTAAAGTAGTAAAGGACTTTTGCTATTTGGAAGCAAAGTAACTGATGATGGTCGAAGTACAGAGGATATAAAATGTAGACTGGCAATGGCAAGGAAAGCGTTTCTGAAGAACAGAAATTTAACATCGAGTATGCAGTTAAGTGTGAGGAAGTCCTTTCTGAAAGTATTTATGTGGAGTATCGCCATGTATGGAAGTGAAACATGGATGAGAAACATTTTAGACAAGATGAGAAAGAAGCTTTTGAAATGTGATGCTACAGAAGAATGCTGAAGATTAGATGGGAAGATCATGTAACTAATGAACTGAGTAGAGAAACTTGCGATATAAACTGACCAAAGAAGGGATCAGTTGGTAGGACATTTTCTGAGACATCAGGGGATCACCAATTTAATACTGGAGGGAAGCGTGTGGGGTAAAAATCGTAGAGGGAGACGAAGAGATGACTATGGTAAGCAGATTCAGGAGAAAGTAGGTTGCAGTAGTTACTCGCAGATGAAGAAGCTTGTACAGGATAGAGTAGCATGGAGAGCTGCGTCAAAGCAGTCTCTGGACTAAAGACCACTACAACAGCAACAAAGTTTGTTTCGTAAATATTTCTGTCTAGTAAGCAATGAGACCCGTGTTCAAGACCCGGCCGTGGTACCAATTTTAATTCATTTCTTCATCTTCCATCATTATCGTTTTGTAAACAATTTGAAAATATATAACTTTTAAAAAATAACTCCTGTGTTTTACTTTTTGGGTTCGCCCTCCGAATGTCATTATTGAGGCTCAAATACGTACAAAAGCAAAAATACGTAAGATATTTGTAGTCATGCTTGCAATTAGTCACGTTCCTTTCCTTGTATTTTCGGTCTAGTGTACGAAAAATTACAGCCAAAAAGGACGCATGTTCAAATGGTTCAAATGCCTCTGAGAACTATGGGACTTAACATATGAGGTCACCAGTCCCCTAGAACTTAGAACTACTTAAACCTAACTAACCTAAGGACATCACACAACACCCAGTCATCACGAGGCAGAGAAAATCCCTGACCCCGCCGGGAATCGAACCCGGGAACCCGGGCGTGGGAAGCGAGAACGCTACCGCACGATCACGAGCTGCGGACAAGGACGCATGTATTGACCGTTATGTCGCAACTGTAAATTTAACGTAGCTGCATCAGTTTATCTTACGACTGTTATATCTGTAAAAACGAAAAAAAAAACAAAAATAGCTGTGTACCCGTCCTTTGCGCTCCCCTGCATACTGCGATTCTTCAGTGACCCCATTGATACTGTATACGGTATTGCATGGAGGTAAAAGAAGAAAGAGGGTGTCATTACGTCACAAACTTGAACCCGATGTCCGCCATCTTAACTAGGCCACATCATTAGGTTCACCGCATTCATTCATACACTCATGGTTCACCGCCGTGGTACTTCCCAGTGACGTCACTCTCTTTGCCCGTGCCTAGTTTCGACAGCGTTGGATGCTTCGATGGTGTGGAGACGCAGTTTTATCAAATTCCAGCTTGCATTGCACTAATCATTCCGATCGTAATCTAAAGTTTAAAGGAATCACATTTCATTCGTAAGTGGAGCTGTCCAAGCAATATTTTCTTATTTTCATTTCTGTGATTTGACTTTTAGATTTGCCTTACTATACTCAGTGTCCATTCTTTCTCTTCTTGCCTGTGTTTTTCATTGCGTTGCAAATCGCAAAAGGTCCGACATACGCACCACGCTGTATCAACGGTCTCGTCCCCGCACAAAACACGGCTACCTGTAGACCTGTATCTCTAACGTCGATCAGTTGTAGAATTTTGGAACACGTATTGTGTTCTAGTATAATGACTTTTCTGTAGACTAGAAATCTACTCTGTAGGAATCAGCACGGGTTTCGAAAAAGACGGTCATGTGAAACCCAGCTCGCGCTATTCGTCCACGAGACTCAGAGGGCCATAGACACGGGTTCACAGGTAGATGCCGTGTTTCTTGACTCCCGCAAGGCGTTCGATACAGTTCCCCACAGTCGTTTAATGAACAAAGTAAGAGCATATGGACTATCAGACCAATTGTGTGATTGGACTGAGGAGTTCCTAGATAACAGGACGCAGCATGTCATTCTCAATGGAGAGAAGTCTTCCGAAGTAAGAGTGATTTCAGGTGTGCCGCAGGGGAGTGTCATAGGACCGTTGCTATTCACAATATACATAAATGACCTTGTGGATGACATCGGAAGTTCACTGGGGCTTTTTGCAGATGATGCTGTGGTGTATCGAGAGGTTGTAACAATGGAAAATTGTACTGAAATGCAGGAGGATCTGCAGCGAATTGACGCATGGTGCAGGGAATGGCAATTAAATCTCAATGTAGACAAGTGTAATGTGCTGCGAATACACAGAAATATAGATCCTTTATCATTTAGCTACAAAATACCAGGTCAGCAACTGGAAGCAGTTAATACCATAAATTATCTGGGAGTACGCATTAGGAGTGATTTAAAATGGAATGATAATATAATATTGATCGTCGGTAAAGCAGATGCCAGACTCAGATTCATTGGAAGAATCCTAAGGAAATGCAATCCGAAAACAAAGGAAGTAGGTTACAGTACGCTTGTTCGCCCACTGCTTGAATACTGCTCAGCAGTGTGGGATCCGTACCAGATAGGGTTGATAGAAGATATAGAGAAGATCCAACGGAGAGCAGCGCGCTTCGTTACAGGATCATTTAGTAATCGCGAAAGCGTTACAGAGATGATAGATAAATTCCAGTGGAAGACTCTGCAGGAGAGACGCTCAGTAGCTCGGTACGGGCTTTTGTCAAAGTTTCGAGAACATACCTTCACCGAGGAGTCAAGCATTATATTGCTCCCTCCTACGTATATCTCGCGAAGAGACCATGAGGATAAAATCAGAGAGATTAGAGCCCACACAGAGGCATACCGACAATCCTTCTTTCCACGAACAATACGAGACTGGAATAGAAGGGAGAACCGATAGAGGTACTCAAGGTACCTTCCGCCACACACTGTCAGGTGGCTTGCGGAGTATGGATGTAGATGTAGATGTACCTATCCGTGCTGGTTCTTGGCGTAGCATCTTCTAGCGTAAGTTCCTCGCGCCGAAAAATCTTCATTGTTTACATTTCCTCAGTCTTGAAGAAAGATTCTCGCTACAATAGCCGGAGACAGCGGTCACGTGTTTGTGCTTTTGTGTCTGATTGTGTGAATGTGTATGTAAGCCTTTCTTCCATTCTGAAGAAAGCTTCGGCTGAAAACTTAAGTTAGCACTTTTCGTCGTGCCTGTTTGCTGCTCGGCGTCTGAGTAGCAATTTCTCCATTCCACAGTATAATTATTTCCCAATGAAGTTTGTTGTAAATAATCCACTGCACCCAAACAGGAACAATGATAAACATAATTACAATACCAAATGAACAAAATGGCATTCATTACGCCACATTAAGATTTTCTGTAGCGCAAACAGGGTTCACAATGCTGCAACCGAAAATTTTGATCGCTTACTCATTGATAAAAAATGCCTGACACACAGCAAAATAAAATTTGAAACTAAACTGAAAACGTTTGTCTTTGATAATTCCTCTTATTCCGCAGAAGATTATCAGTTAGTGAAACGTGTAAATGGTAATGGGTAGGAATCACTGACTAACATCTGTCTTTAATTAAAAACGTAAAAACTAACAAATGATGAGCATGGAGACACATTTACAAAAAAAATGATGTCAGTATATAAAGACTCATTCCGTATTATTACGATTTACCACGCAGATGATACATGGAACAAGAAAGCATAGAAATAATTATTGGTATATCACAAAGCATGGTATAGGTTTACATACTTTGAAAACCTCAGAATGAAATTCAAAAGTAAACCTAAGAAGGTGATCAAAGTAGACGTACATTCCAATTGTGCTATGTTTTGTTATGCCTGAAAAACTGACAGTTATTGGCGAGAGATATCCTGGGAAAAGAAGAAAATAGGCTACTGTTGGAGAGGTAAGCCTACAAGGACCACGGGTTAGGCCACCACCACCTAAAGAGAAGGCCGCGGCGCGCTCTTGTGACGTCACGCAAAGCGGGCCAGGGTTGGATTGGCGCTGCGCTTAAAGAAACGAGACGCACGGCCTGCAAATCTTTGTCAAACGGTTTTACAGAACCTATTCCGTAAAAAATAATTAATTTCTGAAATACTTTTAGCTTTATATGGCAGCTTCATGATGAAGTGCCAATCATTTCGATAATGGTCATAACTATTGTGGTATTTCACAGATGAATATCAAATTTGAGATCGTTGCCATCAAAAATAGAGGTCGCTATGAATTTGTGTTTGATGCATATTACACATTCTATTGCTGAGTATGAAATACAGATGAGGTTTTGAAATTTTCGTAAAACTTTGGATCAATATCTGCTTCCAATCTCGAAAAAATTGAGCATCTGCAGCAACTTCACTTCCGATCGCAACGCGCGGGAATGAAACATTCATAACACCTGTCATATCTCGTAAACCGCTGGAGATAACGAAACGAGATCTTGGCAAATGATACTACGCAAAGAGGAGAGTACTTTGCCGAATGGTTAAAATAAGTAACTTTATCAATCGCGATATAGCAGAAACTATAGTTTATAATTCTTTTTTACCGGTAATGTAATTGCATAAGACTTATCAATAGCCAGTGAAAACGTACGAGTGCGGGATGTAAATAATATTGCGATATACATGATAAAACAAGGTACATTTGTGAAAAATGCACCGTGATAAAGTACATTCTTTCTGGACCAGACAACAACTATTATTTACACTCACTTGAAAAATTCTGCACTAATACAGTGTATAATATTAAATTCCTCTGCCTTCAGTATCCTAAATAAATATTGTGTAGCTGTTTATAGAGCTCCCTCAGGAAAGCTGAGTACATTCCCCAGGCAAACAATCACTTTTAACTCACCTCACAAAAACAATTATGCGTTGTTATTGTAATGTAAATTTTCTTTCCTGTAAAAATATGGCAGATTTTGAGCATAAGTCAACAGTGAAAATCTACAAACCTTCAGCAGACATTTGCAGCAGTTGGAATGAGACAATGTGTCAAGCTAAAAACGTCAATAATAAATTTAACCTATTTCTAGATTAATTTGTTCCATTGTTTGACACATCGAAAAATAACACAGATATGCTTCATACAGAGAGATCGCTTTTTAAACATGAAAACAGCAGTTTCAACATTCGTTAGCACTCATGATAACTAATGCGAGAGTGAAAAACAACACCCACTCACAAATAGAGAATAAAACATATCGGTAATACGTAACAAAATACGAACTGCAGAGAAATTTAAACACGAATAAAAAGTAACACGAGCCACAAATTTATATTTCGTTTTCAAAATCAAAATAAAGCCACTTGATAACGAATACTATGCCTACTTACTGCGAACTTTTGCTCACAATTTTAGTCTAATGTATCCAAAATGCAAGATATTCCACCAGAAAAAATAACAATTGTACTAGGTATATAGTTTTTACATACCTTCGTGTGCTCAGTGGGTTGGAATTTGACCCGATGAATCGCTGAAAGACATTTCCAACGCAGATTCACATCTTTCGGAAAGGAAAACAACATTACTTTCGGTAGAGTTCCGTAATTCCCACGACACCTTGGCACACAGCACTTGTAAACCATGTTCACAGTAGCTTCACTACAGGCAAACACTGTAATCGCTAGTTTTAAGCACGAATATAGCACTCGATCCAACAAACGTGTAGATAAACAAACGCTTCGAAACACAACATGGTGGCCCACTTGGAGTGACGTCACGACCTGCTATGAATTTCGCGCCGCGGCCTTGTCTCTAGGTGGTGGTGGTTAGGCCAACGTTACTAAAAACTACTCCCATACATGTTAAGACAAAATATCCATATTGAAGGGTCTTAAGTGTTTGAGACCATGGCCTTAATCACATTTATAGCATTCCACAATGCTGGATGTCTGAAAATTTTTATAGTTTTTTTATCCTGTAAATTGCAATTACGGGTCACACACTGAATGACACATAATGAGTAACATTTTAAAGTGAGAAAATATGTAAACTACAGTGAAAGTAATGAACTGGCAAGCTAATAAAACGAACTCTGTTCTGCATGCAGATATAACTAGCTCTATGCAGTCGTGTTTCTATGACATTTCAGTAATCGTTCGCTTCGCTGGCATGCACAAGATACAATAGCACGCCTAGCTTCTTTCCTCGTTGCACACGTTTATTTTAGAATCATTTTTACAAGCATCTATGTCTTCTGATATTACACAAACTCTTGGAGGCAAAAAAATAATTCAAATATTTCGTAAATCGCGTAGGAAACGGATCCAAATCAAACACTACGCTTACGACGCATCTAAAGTTCTCCTTTCTCGCCACTTGGAATGCTAGTGTCGCTTCAGTTGTCAAACGGTAACAACTTGTACAGCAGTGAGTGTCGCGTCTGTTATGTTAGACTGTGGTATTGCGTAAATCTGTAGTGTCACCTCCCTTCTTATTTTACCTCCATGACGGTATTGCCAGTCCAGCAATGCATCTGCGTGGTGTAAGCAAAGACCTTGTAAAAAATAACTAGACTCACTGATGGCGCTGCAGTCGCGGGATAATTTGAACCTTCGGCTGGACGCCATTATAGTGGTTTTAGTCTGATGTGTTGTGTAGTACTGTTGTTTATGAAGACCCTGATTCAACGTTGTATATTTGTTGGGGCGTACATACAGTATTTGTTACTCGTAATTCTACTGTCTGTACGTTCCAATCAAAATAAGTACAATGGTGAAGAGTTGTGCAGCGCTTAATTGTACAAATAAATTCGAGAAAGGAACGAATATTACACATTTCACAGGTATGTGGATATTTTAAGTTGTTTTGTATGTCAGTGCACTTGCTTAGTAAATGTTTTTGTAACATGGTATTAGCATAATGTCTCTGCATATATTTGCAGGTATCCTTTCTCAAAACCACAGCTGTTACAAAAATGGTTACACGCTGTCAGGAGGCAAGATTTCCGACCGACAGAATACCATTTTGAAGAAAGTTGTTTCCTTGAAAATTACGTAAATCGCAGAAAGCTGAAAGATGATGCTGTTCCATCCATCTTTCGTTTTCCAGACCATATACAGCAGAAGATAAATTTTTCTTTGTGAACCACATTTTATTTTAACTATAAAAGTTGAGTTGCAAGCAACACGAAATTTGAGTTACCAGGCTTTTTATCGTTATAAAATGCAACTGAATGTGTGTAATTGTAATCCGATTTCACAACTTCTCTCGATGGAACAGTTGTTGAGTTTTATTTATTATATAAAAAACCACACATATAAACTGAAGTGTACATCTTCGAAAGTAAATATTGTGACTAATGCGATACTGGATGCCTGCCTGAAGTCTTGTTTGTTGTAGCTGGCTGATCGGTAGTGTTTTCATGGTCTAGGTTAGGTTGAAACTTGATAATTTGGTCGTGAGTTGCCAAAGCACTATGCCATATATAACGCACTTCTCGTCATAAAATCTAAAGCAAGGTAGAGTCAGAAAATATCTATTAATATAGTGGGCCGCAAATCTTCGAGTATTTTGATGCATTTTGCGTACATCTATCGTAAATGAACTACGAAAAATGCTAGGGGTCCAGTACATAACTTTTTGCTACGGCAGATTCCATGTAGTACGTAAGATAAATTCATAAACAGTGACTAGTTGCTGTTTGTTCATAAATTAAAAAGTATATTCTAGTAACGTATTTAAATGAGGCATTATATTTGCGACCTAACTCAAGGGAAGGCATTTTATAACCAAAAGCGATGTATAAACATTCGAACTCCGCGCGTCAGTCTACCACTCTAATGGCCGCCGCCCAGCTATTCAATTTGTCCGCTCCTCACAGTCGACCACTCGTGCGGTTGTGGGGGCCTGGGTGTAAGCTATGCTCACTCCATAGAAATTCCTACCTACGGATGGGACCAAAGTTATTCTATGCATCGATTTCAGAGATGATACTCTGTCGAACGTATATCTGACATATGATGATCTAGAGACAGTAAACAATAAATAACGTGGTGCTTCCTCCAGCGTGTACAAAATTTTGTGTGAGCTTTCATCGGCAACAAGTGAGTCGTTTGTGAAAGGGAGTGCGATAAAATTGTATAGGATAATCTTCTTGTTGGAAAGCGCGCCGAGCATAAAATTTCAGCGAGACACTGAATGCAATTTACGTGTGACAGCCTGGATAGATAGGCGTCTGTTGAAGGACAGCGCAGCAAATTTTGTCTACATTGTCGCTGGTGGGCCGACAGCGAAAGTTGCCTGCAGACGCCGGACAAAGGAGTTGCGTATTGTACGAGTGGGGGGCATGGAGCTGGTGTTTCGGATTGTCGTGTGGAGCTCTGTCGTCGCGCCGATTGGGTGCGGCCTGAATACACCAGAGGAACTGCGGATGGGGAGAGAAGCCATCGAGCAGTGGCGCTCCGAGAGGGAAGACAACGGTTGTCTCGGGAACAGAGTGTTCGGAGGATTCGTGACCCACGTCAGCCAGTATCCGTTCGCCATCTACTTCATGGGGAAGGAGGAGGGGAGAGTCTGGGACTGCTCCGGCAGCATCCTGGCGCCCACGTGGATCCTGACAGCGGCGCATTGCATGGGCCTCAAGAGAATCTGGGCGGGTGAGTACGGCTCGCAGATGCGTATTCGGTTTCCAGAATGTGTGTATATCTAAATGTCACAAAGTGGTATTCGTGTGCTGCGCTGGTTTACGGTATACAGTAGATGACTCCACGTCAAGTTGGTGGTAGCCACAGTAAGGATATCATGTTTCCAAAATGAGATTTTCACTGGGTAGCGGAGTGTGCGCTGATATGAAACTTCCTGGCAGATTAAAACTGTGTGGCGGATCGAGACTCGAATCGGGACTTTTGCCTTTCGCGGGCAAGTGCTCTACCAACTGAGCTACCCAAGCACGACTCACGCCCCGTCCTCATAGCTTTACTTCTGCCAGTACCTCGTCTCCTACCTTCCAAACTTTACAGAAGCTCTCCTGCGAAACTTGCAGAACTGCACTCCTGAAAGAAAGGATATTGCGGAGACATGGGGGATGTTTCCAGAATGAGATAGCTCAGTTGGTAGAGCACTTGCCTGCGAAAGGCAAAGATCCCGAGTTCGAGTCCCGGTCCAGCACACAGTTTTAATCTGCCAGGAAGTTTCAGGATATTATGTGGTAGCCAAGAAAGAGCTGTTACCTCTTGCCATTAACATAAGAGTTCATCATATTTCGTGGACGCCCCTTCTTCATATTCTGCTTTTGCTGCATACTGACATTTTGTTTATATACTGAGGTGACAAAAGCCATGGGATACCCCCTAAGATGGTGTCGGAGTTCCTTTTGCCTGGTGTAGTCCAGCAACTCGACGTGGCAACGACTCAACAAGTGGATGGAAGTTACCTGCAGGAGGATCTGCAGCGAATTGACGCATGGTGCAGGGAATGGCAATTGAATCTCAATGTAGACAAGTGTAATGTGCTGAGAATACACAGAAAGATAGATCCTTTATCATTTATCTACAAAATACCAGGTCAGCAACTGGAAGCAGTTAATACCATAAATTATCTGGGAGTACGCATTAGGAGTGATTTAAAATGGAATGATAATATAATATTGATCGTCGGTAAAGCAGATGCCAGACTGAGATTCATTGGAATAATCCTAAGGAAATGCAATCCGAAAACAAAGGAAGTAGGTTACAGTACGCTTGTTCGCCCACTGCTCGAATACTGCTCAGCAGTGTGGGATCCGTACCAGATAGGGTTGATAGAAGATATAGAGAAGATCCAACGGAGAGCAGCGCGCTTCGTTACAGGATCATTTAGTAATCGCGAAAGCGTTACAGAGATGATAGATAAATTCCAGTGGAAGACTCTGCAGGAGAGACGCTCAGTAGCTCGGTACGGGCTTTTGTCAAAGTTTCGAGAACATACCTTCACCGAGGAGTCAAGCAGTATATTGCTCCCTCCTACGTATATCTCTCGAAGAGACGATGAGGATAAAATCAGAGAGATTAGAGCCCACACAGAGGCATACCGACAATCCTTCTTTCCACGAACAATACGAGACTGGAATAGAAGGGAGAACCGATAGAGGTACTCAAGGTACCCTCCGCCACACACCGTCAGGTGGCTTGCGGAGTATGGATGTAGATGTAGATGTAGAATACTGAACCATGCTTCCTCTATAACCGTCCATAATTGCAAATGGTTTACCGATGCAGGATTTTGTGCTCAAACGGTCCTCTCGACTATGTCCCATAAATGTTCGATGGGATTCACGTCGGGTGATATGGGTGGCCAAAAAATTCGTTCGAACTGTACAGGGTGTCCTGACATGGCTTTTTGTCATCCATAAAAATTTAATTGTTGTTTGGAAACGTGAAGTCACATGAATGGCTGCAACTGACGTCCAAGTAGTCGAACGTAACCATTTCCAGTCAATGATCCGTTCAGTTGGATCAGAGGACCCAGTCGATTCCATGTACACACAGCGCACACCATCATGGAGTCACCACAAGTCTTGTAAGTAGGCTGTTTAGGTTTTTATGTTGGTAACTCCATGTAGCGCTCTGTATGAAAATCACTGGATGTGCTGTGTGCAGTCTGTGGCTGGTTTGCATTGTTGTTGGCTACTGTAGTGTTGGGCAGTTGGCTGTTAACAGCGCGTAGCGTTGCGCTGTTGGAGGTGAGCCGCCAGCAGTGATGGATGTGGGGAGAGAAAAGGCGGAGTTTTGAGAGCGGATGATCTGGACGTGTGTCCATCAGAGACAGTAAATTTGTCATACTGGATGCCATGAACTGCTATATATATTATGACTTTTGAACACTATTAAGGTAAATACATTTGCTAACTATGCCTATCAGTAGTTAGTGCCTTCAGTAGTTTGAATATTTTATTTAGCTGGCAGTAGTGGCGCTCGCTGTATTGCAGTAGTTCGAGTAACGAAGATTTTTGTGAGGTAAGTGATTCATGAAAAGTATAGGTTATTGTTAGTCTGGGCCATTCTTTTGTAGGGATTTTTCAAAGTCAGATTGCGTTGCACTAAAAATATTGTGTGTCAGTTTAATGTTGATCAGAATAAGTAATGAGTTCAGTTCTGCTCAGCTGTTTGAAAATCAAATAATGTAAGAAGTTTATAAGCACAGTAATTCATTAATTTTTCTAAGTAGACGTATCAGTCTCTAGAGTTGACAACGTGGGTCTTCTGCTGCCAGTAAAGTCGACCACTCGGCCGTGGCGTTCCTCCTGCCGGCTGCTTAGGCGGGAAGAGGTGGCGCTCACACGTCTTCGGATCGGGCACTGTCCTCTGACACATAGCTATTTATTAAGGCGGGAGGATCCTCCGTTTTGTGATGCTTGTGGTGTGCACATCTCTGTCCGGCACATTTTAACAGACTGCGTTTTATACCCTGATGCAAGGGCAGAAGCACAAGTTGATGGGGATCTGGCCTGTGTTTTAGCTAACGATGAGTCGTGTGTGTCTAGGGTTTTTAAGTTTTGTGATGTGTCTGGACTCTGGCCTAAACTTTTAGGCTGGCGGTTTTAGTGTGTTGCAGAGTGGCTGACTCCTCCCTTTTTTCCTTGCGGTCAGCCAGCCACTTCCATCTGCTCCATTGTTTTAGCTCCCTCTACCTTTTTCTTCCTGTGTTGTCCATGTTTTCCTGCTGACGCCCTGCTTCATCCCACGCTTCGGTGTGGGTGAGCACATATTTTTCAATGATTGTTCCCCGTGTTTTATGTTCCGTTTGATGTAAATGTTCTGAGTTTTTTTCTTGACACCCGTCTCACTATGGTACTGAACGGGCGCTGAAGACCTTGCTGTCGTGCGCCCACAAAACCCTTCTACTACTACTACTACTCCATAAAGGCCAAATTTTGTCGCACTATCTAAATGGAACGTCCTACATTGATTTCTACGGTTATTTCAGTCTGATACCACTGACATGCAAACGCCGCTGCTCCCAATCGTTAAGTGAAAGCCGTCGGCCACTGCGTTGTCCGTGATGAGAGGTAATGCCTGCAATTAGGTATTCTCGGTACACCCTTGAAACTGTGGATTTCAGAATACTGAATTCCCTAACGACTTCGAAATGGAATGCCCTATGCGTCTAGCTCCAACGACCATTCCCCGTTAAAAGTCTTAATTCCCATCATGCTGCCTCCCGTGCAAGCGGACCCGGGTTCCATTCCCGGCCGGTTGGTTCAAATAGCTCTGAGCACTATGGGACTTAAACATCGGAGGTCATCAGGCCCCTAGAACTTAGAACAACTTAAAACCAACCAACCTAAGGACATCACACACATCCATGCCTGAGGCAAGATTCGAACCTGCGACCGTAGCGGTCGCGCGGTTCCAGACTGAAGCGCCTACAACCTCTCGGCCACAGCGGTCGGCTTCCCAGCCGGGTTGGACTGGATGTTGTGTTGTCATCACACACAATATTATTTAGCGCAACGCAATCTGACTTTCAAAAATCCCTACAAAAGAATGGCCCTGACTAACATTAACCTATACCTTTCACAAATCACTTACCTCACCAAAAATCTTCGTTACTCGAACTACTGCAATACAGCGAGCGCCACTACTGCCAGCTAAATAGAAATTCAAACTACGGAAGTCACTAACTACTGATAGGGATAGTTAGCAAGTGAAAGATTTTAATAGAGAACAAACAATGTATTTACCTTAATAGTGTAGAAAAAGCATAATATACATAATATCCATTCTGTACTCAAAAATCCGCCATCTCATTTCCCACATCCACCACTGCTGGCGGCTCACCTCCAACTGCGCAACGCTACGCGCTGTTCACATCCAGCTGCCGCTGCCCAACACTACAATGGCAGACAACAATGCAAACTAGCCACAGACTGCACACAGCAGAGCTAGTGATTTTCATATAGAGCGCTACGTAACGTTGCCAATAAGAAAACATAAACAGCCTACTTACATAAAGAAAACATAACAGCCTACTTACAATCATTTCATCCTCATCACCGGCGCGCAAGTCGCCCATTGTGACGTCGAATGAAATAAGACTTGCACTTCACTGCCGAACTTCCCTGAATGGGGCCTCCCGGCCAACGATGCCATACGCAAATGACAGATCCGCCAATCACTGCCCTTGTATACTTTGTATACGCGATACTACCAACTTCTTTCTATATGAATATCTCTATCCTATGACTTATCACGTGAATGCATACAGGCTGTTATATAAACTAGTTACACAAAAGTAACATTGAGTTGCGAAAAAATAAACAACTTACGGAAATGGTTGATACACCGATGAATGCAGTGTATCGTCAAGTTTTACTCCCGGCTAACACTGTTAGTTCCCGAGGTTAAATTTTACTTATGGCAGCGGCGGCGTAGTGTGCTGATGCTGGCAACGACCGTTGAATGCTGGGATTTAGATGACGCTGATGTTAGCCAATCGGCTGATAATATGCGGGGTCCAATGGCATTCGCTGTTTTGTTTTGGCGGAATATACGAACGTACATTGTTTGTCAAACAGGCGTAATGACTTATGCTGATCTTGTTACCATGGACTTTAAGATACGATTACTTCCTTCCGTATTTTTCGGTTTTTGGTATGTTTGTCGGACAATGTTAGGGGTTTCCGTGATTGATTCGTTTTTCAATAGAGCTGCTTCAATTTGCGGGGTGAAAGAGTGGATTGGTGCTTTTCATGGTATTCTCTCCATATTAACGCAAAAGTTTGTTACGAAATTTTTGCCTTACGAGGATAATATAGAGTGTGTGTGTGCGCGCGCAAGTGTATATTTTAGAACCTGTCAACCATAGGGCAGGAACAGCAATAATTTTTTACTTCGTGGACAACAAAACAAACTACTCCCCTCATTCCGTATGGTAGGGTTTTCAAGGAGTAATGATATCTTTGTAATTAATTTGTAGCGTCTTGTTGATTATAATACTGCTTGTCATAAATGTTTTAATGTTTCTGTGTCAATTTCTTCCCGGTTACGATAGAATAATTACTTCAGTATCGCGACAAAACTACATACAACTGTTTAACGGGAATAGTATTATTTCTTTTCAGTGATGGAGAACAGGCAGGATTATTCTCGTGAACCTGTGTAGCTAGGTTTCCATTCAAGATTTCCACACGGCCAGTATGTTTGGCCATTCAACTTTAAAGACAATTTTTCGTAAGCAAATTTAACGTGTCAGACACTAAAATATTGTGAGCATTCTACTACGGGTAAGGAGTTATTGTGTATCTACATCTATGCTCTGCAAACCATCGTGAGGTGCATGGCAGAGGGTACGTCCCATTGTACCAGTTATTAGAGTTTCTTCCAATTCCATTCACATATGGAGCGCGGGAGACAGATTATTTGAAAGTGTGAGCAGTAATTATTCTAACCTTATTCTCACGGTACCTATGTGAGCGATACGTGGAGGATTCTAGTATATTCCTAGAGTGATCATTTAAAGCCATTTCCAGTTCTTGAAAGTTTGTTAATGAATGTTGCCGGGATAGTTCACGTCTATCTTAAAGAGTCAGCCAGTTCAGTTTTCTTCAGTGTCTGTGACATTCTCCCACGGATCAGACAACCCAGTGACCATTCGTACTGTCCTTCTCTGTACATGTTCAATATCCCCCGTTAGTCCTTGTGCAATATTCTAGAACCGGTCGCACGACTGATTTTTTACTAGTCTCCTTTCTAGACTGATTGCTCTTCCCCAGTATTCTACCAATAAACCGACTGAGATTATGTGATCATTCCATTTCATATTCTCACATAGTGTTACAGATACGTATTTGTATGAGTTGACAGATTCCAACAGTGATTCAATCATAATACCGTCATAGGATACTACACTATGTGATCAAAATTATCTGGACACCTGGCTGAAAATGACTTACAAGTTCGTGTCGCCCTCCATCGGCAATGCTGGAATTCAGTATGGTGTTGGCCCACAGTCTCGATGACACCTTCCACTCTCGCAGGCATACGTTCAATCAGGTGCTGGAAAGTTTCTTGGGGAATGGCAGCCCATTCTTCACCGAGTGCTGCACTTAGGAAAGGTGTCGATGTCGGTCGGTGAGGCGTGGCACGAAGTCCGCGTTCCAAAACATACCAAAGGTATCCTATCTGATTCAGATCAGGAATCTTTGCAGGCCAGTCCTTTACAGGGATGTTATTGTCGTGTAACCACTCCGGCACAGACCGTGCATCATGAACAAATGATCGATCGTTTTGAAAGATGCAATCGCCATCCCCGAATTGATTTTCAACAGTGGGAAGCAAGAAGGTGCTGAAAACATCAATGTAGGCGTGTGCTGTGATAGTGCCACGCCAAACAACAAGGAGTGCAAGGCACCTCCATGACAAACACGACCACACCATAACACCACCGCCTCCGAATTTTACTGTTGGCACTATACACACTGGCAGATGACGTTCACCAGGCATTCGCCATAGCCACACCCTCCCATCCGATCGCCACATTGTGTACCGTGATTGGTCAGTCCATACAACGTTTTTCCACAGTTCAATCGTCCAATGTTTACGGTCCTTACCCTGTAACACCGGAAATGCATATCCTCCTATTTCCATCTATTGTACTATAAATTTGTTTTCCTTATTTTTGTTACCTGAATATATGACATTTCTGTGTCTTCACATATTGTAATTGTTTTACTATTTATATATATATATATATATATATATATATATATATATATATATATATATATATATATATATATGCATTTATGTCGATGTATAATTGGTTTGTTTCGTAAATATTATTTGTATTTTTACGCTGGGTCTTGCCTAGGGAAAACTGCTATCGAACGATTACATCGATAGGTCGTGTGAAGAATCAAAGTGTGTAGGATCTTTGGTAGTGTTAACTCTGCCGCGTGGAGCGCGGGCAGAGCAGAGAGAGTCTGGCTGGAGTAGCGAGTGGAGCAGGTGTGTTGTGTGAAGCTCCTGCGAGTTGCCGCGCTTTCGGGGTTTGGCAGAATGTAATTGCGCTCGACTCGCGATGATAGTTTCTGACATGGTGTTGCGGACGGGAAGCATTAGCTGGCGCACATCAAGAGCCCGTTTCGCCTGGTGACCGTGTCGAGAAGAAGGCGCGCCAACATCCAGCTTCTGCAACAGCGACAGCCGACAGTGAGTGACTGTCGCCTCAATCAACCGACAAGGAAGACTGGACGCACGTAAAGTTTTAGAACTGTATGGCAGACCTCAGCTTTTAAAACTGTTCAAATCACCAAATTATTGCAACGTAGCATGAACCTTTGTTGCTCATTGTCCCAATTGCATTACCAAGCAGAGTCCCTTCCTTTTCCGGAATGAACCCGAGTGTCGTTGAAATTGAAACGCCAGCATTAAAATAATAATATAGCATTTCACTGCTTTAATTTCAAAGTTCAGTTAAAGTATTCATAGCTGGCCACAATATTTAGATTACACAAGCACAAATTAAGAGTGCAAGTTTTGTTACCATATTTTAGTTTACCTGTGACTGCAGCTCAGCTTGGTACGTACTAAATTTTACTATTGTTAATTGTTCAGAATCATTTAATTCAAGTTCAAAGTTAAATCCCTTATTTCTAAATTGCGTAGATTCAAGTAGCTTTTGAAATGATTGTTGAGGTAGTCCAAGACTAACCGTGTTTTACTGAATTTCGATGTGCTTCAGAAAGAAAGCTCACTATTAACTTCAGTCACTAAATTAACTTTCGATTTTCCGGTTTTATTAATTCTTTTGCTAAATTAAGTCAGGGTGTAGCGAAATTTATTACTTCTGACAAACTTTCAGTTTTCACACTACACGTGTCAACCTTCAGTTGCCACGCTTCTAGTGCTAATTATATGTGTAATAATCTTTCTTTTTCAGTTACTATAGTAATTGTCCTTAGGACTGGCGATCGTAATTTCCCCCAAATCTCAAATATCTAATTACCGCTAGTTATTTGTTAACGTAACGGCTGCACATTTACTTTCTTTATTAACTTTACCCCTTTTCAAAATTAATTTCCACCAGTTTCATTAGCACTTTTCCTTTCATTTAGATGTAACCCTTTCCTCCCTCTTTACCGACAGATTAACTTCGGTGACGTTTGCTTTTCCCAAATTTCCATTAGGTACAAGCGGTTTAATTTTTCTCTGTCATTAAGGTCGATAAGTGAGGGGGAGGTTACAACCCCACGTCGTTTGGCATTTACCAGCGTGATGTACGGCTTATGAGCAGCCGCTCGACCATGGAATCCAAGTTTTCTCACCTCCCGCCAAACTGTCATAGCACTTGCAGTGGATCCTGATGCAGTTTGGAATTCCTGTGTGACGGTCTGGATAGACGTCTTCCTATTACATATTACGACCCTCTTCAACTGTCAGCGGTCTCTGTCAGTCAACAGACGAGGTCGGCCTGTACGCTTTTGTGCTGTACATGCCCCTTCACGTTTCCACTTCACTAACACATCGGAAACAGAGGACCTAGGAATGTTTAGGAATGTGGAAATCTCGCGTACAGACGTATAACACAAGTGACACCCAGTCACCTGACCGCGTTAAAAGTTCGTGACTTCCGCGGAGCGCACCATTCTGCTGTCTCACGATGTCTAATGACTACTGAGGTCGCTGATATGGAGTACCTGGCAGTAGGTGGCAGCACAGTGCACCTACTATGAAAAACGTATGTTTTTGGTAGTGTCCAGATATTTTTTATCACATAGTGTACGATTTTTGCACTTCCGTACCTTTAAAGCAAGTTGCCAAACTTTGAACCTCTTTCAAATCTTATCAAGATCTGTCTGTACATTTATGTAGCTTTTCTCAGACAGTACTTCATTATAGACAACTGCATCATCTGCAAAAATCTGAGGTTCCTGTTAATATTGCCTGAAAGGTCATTAATATACAACATGAACAGGAAGGGTCACTGCACACTTCATTCTGAAGTTACTCCTACAGCTCACGATGACTCTCCATGCAAGATAAAGTGCTGCGTCCCCCCCCCCCCTCCCCCGCCCCGGAATGCGAGTGACAGCTGGTACCACTTCCGTGGCATTAATGAAAACTTCAGTCAAGCAGTTTACAAAAGATTTTCCAGTTGGAGGAACAATTTTAGCCCCTAATACTCCCTGTGTGAAACTCATACACTAAAGCGCCAAAGGAACTGCTACAGGCATGCACATGAAAATACAGAGATATGTAAACAGGCAGAATACAACCCGCCAGGTTAGCCGAGCGCGCTAACGCGCTGCTTCCTGGACTCGGGTAGGCGCACAGGCGCCGGTTCGAATCCGCCTGGCGGATTAACCACGAGGGCCGGTGTGCTGGCCAGCCTGGATGTGGTTTTTAGGTGGTTTTCCACATCCCCTATGTGAATACTGGGCTGATCCCCACGTTCCGCCTCAGTTACACGGCTCGCAGACATCTGAACACTTTCGCGCTATTCCATGGATTACACTAGTCGCAGACAGTTGGGGTACACTAATTCCATCCCGGGGGTACAGGCTGGCGGCAGGAAGGGCATCCAGCGACCACTTAAGGGGCTCCAGAAAGGCTCAAAATCATGAAAAGTTCAATTTTTACTTTTTTGCGTTTCTGAATCTGCAGACTATTACCTTTTAATAGATATATAATTCATTCAATTCCGAAGACTACAACTATTTTTAAATTTTTTTTGAAATGTGTTCTACATGGGCGTGACCCACTGTGGCGCTGTTAAACTGCTGTCTAATGGTGTTATTATTAACGTCCGTGTTCATCAGGTACATTTTAGTGATGTGAGATAAAGTATGTGTTGTGGCTAACCTACACTCCTGGAAATGGAAAAAAGAACACATTGACACCGGTGTGTCAGACCCACCATACTTGCTCCGGACACTGCGAGAGGGCTGTACAAGCAATGATCACACGCACGGCACAGCGGACACACCAGGAACCGCGGTGTTGGCCGTCGAATGGCGCTAGCTGCGCAGCATTTGTGCACCGCCGCCGTCAGTGTCAGCCAGTTTGCCGTGGCATACGGAGCTCCATCGCAGTCTTTAACACTGGTAGCATGCCGCGACAGCGTGGACGTGAACCGTATGTGCAGTTGACGGACTTTGCGCGAGGGCGTATAGTGGGCATGCGGGAGGCCGGGTGGACGTACCGCCGAATTGCTCAACACGTGGGGCGTGAGGTCTCCACAGTACATCGATGTTGTCGCCAGTGGTCGGCGGAAGGTGCACGTGCCCGTCGACCTGGGACCGGACCGCAGCGACGCACGGATGCACGCCAAGACCGTAGGATCCTACGCAGTGCCGTAGGGGACCGCACCGCCGCTTCCCAGCAAATTAGGGACACTGTTGCTCCTGGGGTATCGGCGAGGACCATTCGCAACCGTCTCCATGAAGCTGGGCTACGGTCCCGCACACCGTTAGGCCGTCTTCCGCTCACGCCCCAACATCGTGCAGCCCGCCTCCAGTGGTGTCGCGACAGGCGTGAATGGAGGGACGAATGGAGACGTGTCGTCTTCAGCGATGAGAGTCGCTTCTGCCTTGGTGCCAATGATGGTCGTATGCGTGTTTGGCGCCGTGCAGGTGAGCGCCACAATCAGGACTGCATACGACCGAGACACACAGGGCCAACACCCGGCATCATGGTGTGGGGAGCGATCTCCTACACTGGCCGTACACCACTGGTGATCGTCGAGGGGACACTGAATAGTGCACGGTACATCCAAACCGTCATCGAACCCATCGTTCTACGATTCCTAGACCGGCAAGGGAACTCGCTGTTCCAACAGGACAATGCACGTCCGCATGTATCCCGTGCCACCCAACGTGCTCTAGAAGGTGTAAGTCAACTACCCTGGCCAGCAAGATCTCCGGATCTGTCCCCCATTGAGCATGTTTGGGACTGGATGAAGCGTCGTCTCACGCGGTCTGCACGTCCAGCACGAACGCTGGTCCAACTGAGGCGCCAGGTGGAAATGGCATGGCAAGCCGTTCCACAGGACTACATCCAGCATCTCTACGATCGTCTCCATGGGAGAATAGCAGCCTGCATTGCTGCGAAAGGTGGATATACACTGTACTAGTGCCGACATTGTGCATGCTCTGTTGCCTGTGTCTATGTGCCTGTGGGTCTGTCAGTGTGATCATGTGATGTATCTGACCCCAGGAATGTGTCAATAAAGTTTCCCCTTCCTGGGACAAGGAATTCACGGTGTTCTTATTTCAATTTCCAGTAGTGTATTTTCAGAGACTTAGCAGCACCTGAACTGTTGAAAATGTGTATTCACGGAAAAACTCAAAACCCTAATGGAAGTGTAAATAGTGTTATATGGTCGAGAATCCCCAAGACTGTATTTGTTGGAATAGAAACACTTCACTTTGGTGTGTATGATGCTGTTGCGACTTTCAATGATGGCAACATTGTAAGGTGCAAGGTATTTAGAAATATGGGAATGAAGATAGGTTCTAACATGGTACGAGCGATGCTTGCTTTAGACAAGGAACGCCTTCGGGCTGCAGACAGGGCTGTAAAGAGTCTAGAAATACAAGCAAGAGTAAACAGGAGGAGGAACAAGAGGAAGCTGGAGGAGGAGTTTACAGAGGATGAAGATAATACATCCTATGGACCTGGAATGCACTAAAAAGTTAATCCAATCTTTGTCGCTCGATTCCCAAAACTTTTATTTTCTCATACTAATTACATGTTTTCTAAGGATCTTCCAAACATATTTGTTTCAAACTTTCAGTAAGTGTTACACAGTACCTTCTGCATAATTTAACACAGCCTTTTTCCAAAAAACTGTATATTTTTGAATATATAAATAAAAAATTGCAAAAAATGTTGTGAATTTTCATTACAATTGAAAAAAAATCATCTTTAATAACTGAATTAAATTTTGTAAAATCCCTGTGTTAAGTTGTAGCCCATATTCCAATAAATAATCTGTAAAAGGTTCAACTTCCTACCTCAAATACTTTGTGAGGAAAGATGTAATTTATAAGCGTTATTTTAACATTGCAAGTATAGGGCGTTCCGGAGCCCCTTAAACTAACATTGCCACATCCGATTAACCATGCCGACCCTGCGTCTCCGCGGGAAAACAGGCAGAAACGAAAGAAAGAAAGTAAGCAGGCGGAATACAACGTGCGGTCGGCAACACATACACAAGACAACTAGTCTGGGGCAGTTGCTAGATCGGTTACTGTTGCTACAATGGCAGGTTAGCAAGATTTAAGAGAGTTTCCACGTGGTGTTATAGTCGGCGCACTAGCGATGGGACGCAGCAACTCCGAGGCAGCAATGAAGTGGGGATGTTCCCGTTCGACCATTTCACGAGTGTACCGTGAATATCAGGAATCCGGTAAAACATCAGATATCCATATCACTGCGGCCGGAGAAAGTTCCTGCAAGAACGGGACCAGCGACGACTGAAGAGAATCGTTCAACGTGACAGAAGTGCAACGCTTCCGCAAATGGTGGTATATTTCAATGCTGTGTCATCAACAAGTGTCAGTGTGCGAACAATTCAAGGAAACATCATCAATATGGGCTTAATGACTGCATGACACAAAGCTTTACGCCTCGCCTGGGCCCGTCAACACCGACATTCGACTGTTGACTGGAGACATATTGCCTGGTCGGACGAGTCTCGTTTCAAATTGTATCAGTGGATGGACGTTTAAGGGTAGGAGACAACCTCGTGAATCCGTGGACCCTGCATGTCAGTAGGGGATCGTTCAATCTGGTGGAGGCTCTGTTATGGTGTAGGACGTGTGCTGTTGGAGTGATACAGGAACCCTGATACGTCTAGATGCGACCCTGACAGGTGACACGTACATAAGCATCCTGTCTGATCACCAGCATCCGTTCATGTCCGTTGTGTATTCCGACGGTGTTCGGCATTTCCAGCAGGACAATGCGACACCCCACACATCCAGAACTGCAACAGAGTGGCTCCAGGAACACTCTTCTGAGTTTAAACTCCTCTGCCGGCTACCAGACTCCCGAGACACGAACATTATTGAGGATATCTGGGATGCCTTGCAAAGTGCTGTTCACAAGAGATCTGCAACCCCTCTTGCCCTTGCGGATTTATGGAAAACCGTGCAGGATACACGGTGTCAGTTCGCTCCAGCACTACTTCAGACCCTAATCGAGTCCATGACACAGTATGTTGCGGCACTTCTGCTTGCTCACGAGTGGCCTACACGATATTTGGCATGTGTACCAGTTTCTTTGGCTCATCAGTGTACTTATATTATAATCTGTGCACTAGGTAAAGTCTTATTTTAAACCACCATCCCATATTTGTCCCTAGTTGTGAAACGAACTCCAGATCGAGCTTAGCAAAGATATTTGTGGTAAATTCCTACGGGACCAAACTGCTAGGCCTACACACTACTTACAAGGGAATGGTCAGACTTGTCATGCCGAAACACGTATTGCTTTTTTTAGCACTGTTATTTAACTGTGCAAAAGGTCCGTATGCAAAATTGTAGCTGCTGACATGAACTGGAAGTCACCTAAAAAAAATCACGAACATGGCTGTGTTTCCTGCTTGGCGCTTGCAGTGACGGCTGGACACCCCTGGAAATGGCGAGTCGCGAGCGTTGTGCGCATTGTCGGGAAGTGCGGCCGTCTTATCGCGGCGTTCACTGAAGAGGAATATCGCTGCACGGTTTTGGTGGAAAGGGGAAACGAATATTCGTTTCTGTGGCATGCACGTCCTTTTAATTTCTGGTACGTATTACGAAACATACCGTCCTGAAACTGGTTAGAGTTGTGAAAGATGTTCTTTACGCGTTCATCTATTCTCCGCAAGCCACTTTACGGTGAACATTCAATCTCCCTTCACAGGTGATGGCGAACCCTGTAAATATTTTGCTGCATGCCATGGAGATATACCACAGACGCCAAATGAAGCAATCAACAGAAAAAACGTGTGAAGACTATGTGTTGTGCGACATGGTTGTTAAACTTCTAGACGAGCATGTAAATGGCGCAGACATGTGGCTACAAACAACTGAAACACTCGATATTGCAGACTGTGAATCTACAGACGGCGAAGACACTGACGAAGGTTGCACTCATGAAGACTCTTCGAGTGATAGTGCCACGTACCATCATCAATTATCTCCGAAAGTAACACCAGCAACTACAATTACATTATCAGACAAAGAAAAAGCGGTGAGGTATTGGATGAACGAAAGTGGTAAGAAACGCCTACGTGTCAGTACTGTTCAAAATAAGTATCGCTTTGTCCGTTCTGAACGTGAATTGTATAGATGGAAAAAGGAAGTCGCTGGACGACGTAAGAGTCGACTGGAAATTGCGACGGAGACAAATGCGCGACGTTTTGAGCTATTTACCGATGCCAGACAACAGTCATTTAGTGTCAGCGATACAACTTTGCATGATTGGGCGTTAGAGATTGCCAACGCGATAGGCGCTAAAGAATTTACAGCTTTTCAAAGTTGGATTAGTCGCTTCAAAAGATCACATAAAATTGTGGCAAGAAAAATAACAAAATTTGTATCGAGAAACAGGTCGGAAAATGAAGTGACACAAATCGAAATGATAGAAGCTTTTTTACGAATGCAAAAAATAAGATCGCTAGTTTTAGTGAATCGTACGTGTACAATGCAGATCAGTCAAGTCTTCAAAAAGAAATGCGTGCGAAAAGAACACTGTCATTCAAAGGGGAAAAACATATTGAGGCGATTGCGCAGTCCACGACTGCACTCACCCATTCATACACTATAATGCCCATAATTAGTCTGCCTAAACTATATGTGTGTCTTCAAGAACTTACTGGACGTTTTGGACCACGTGTCAAAAGAACAATGTTCTACGCAAACAGTCTTGTGGTAGACGCTTCGAAGTCTGGAAAAAATGGGAAAAGAAAACGTTACACTTTTCATGCGTCATGCTTTTCTTCCGTTCTTCTCCTTCTAGATTCATGGTCAGGTCATAAAAGGTCTGATTCATTAAAAGCTGTATTTCGAGCCCACCCTGACAAGGAAGTAGAGATACTTCAGATTCCACCCGGCACGACGAACGCAATTCAACCTTCAGACAGAGAATTTTTCCGTCAGTGGAAGGCATTTTACAGAAAACTAACAGAGAAAATTATTGTGTGCAGATCACTGCAATTTCCTGTCTATCACAGTGACAATATTCTGAAGCTGCAATTAGTAGTACATTATCAGTTTTCCTCTCCACGGTTTCAGAATTTGATTAAATATGCGTGGCACTCCTCGAAATATACTGATACTAGGCCTGATTCATTCCTAACACGAGCCCAGTTTTGTCTACGGACATCTAACAACGTCTGTGATTCGCAGGGCTGTCATATGTCGTCTTTGCTTGTATGTTCTTGGTGCACAAAAAAACTGTGTTTTGAACATTGTATCAATATTTCGCATTCTTGCGGTAATTACAAGAAATAAAATTTGGACGTGTTCTAAACCGTATATTTATTTGTGTCTATTTCATAGCTATTTGGAAAGAATGTTGTAGATAACATATCAGCCATATTTGTCAACGAATGTTTAATTATCATACGATCGCTTTGACAGGGGGAATCAGCTCTCTCACTGCTGTGACAAGAGAGCGGCGCGTAGCTAACGCCACCTTGTCCCTAGATGGCGTTGGTATAACGTAGCGAGAGAGGTCTTTTTTTTTTGTGGTTTTAGGGCGCACAACTTCAATGGTCATTAGCGCCCTGACTACTCTAAGAATGCACCGCGAGGCACAAGTGGACAACAACAACTAAAAGGGAAAACACGATAAAAGACAGACTGACAAGCATAGGATTAAAAAACAGCATCATTAAATGTCCTGAGAGAGGTTTGTCAAACTGATAAAACGAAGAACACGAGCAACTGCTCATGGGTCATCCGCTAAAATGGCATCGAAAGTACTTGGCAGGTTAAGATCTAGACGCAGTGTGTTGAAATATGGACAGGACATTAAAATGTGTCGAACCGTCAGCAAGTGCCCACATGGGCAGAACGGCGCTGGCGCAGCCGTCAGCAGATGGCGATGGCTGAACCGGCAGTGTCCAATTCTTAACCGGGCCAAAACTACCTCCTCCCGCCGAGAAGGGCGTGAGGAGGACGTCCAAGCCACGGGAAGAGGTTTTAAGGCCCGAAGCTTGTTGTCTGTAAGTGGAGAGAGGTCAGAGTTGTACAAGAGGCAGTTATAAGCGCGGAAACCATGCGACAATAATATCTTACTTCATAAAATTGTTTACAGACTTCCAGGTCATGTCAGCAGCTAAAATTCTGCATACATACTTCTTGCAATGTTAACTCACAGTGGTAAAAAAAGCAACACAGGTTTCGACATGACAAGTCTGACCATTCCCTTGTTAGTCTAACTTAAACGAACTTACGCTAAGGATAACTGACACACACAGTGGTTACGGTTACTACAAGCCACACCACAAGTTGGGAAACGGGGCCAAATTTCTAGTAATTTACTGTCGAGTTGATATTTTCACAAATGTTTTATTCGTATCTTACAGCAGTACGGCAATAACAGCCTTTTAAACACGCCGCTAACGGCAATCAAGTAATTTATAGCAATACAACAATTTAAAAAAAGTTTAAGAACATTAGTAAACAGGCTACTAAAGTAAATACAGAACTTTGTTAATAAGGTACGGTGAGGTAGTTGAAGCTACCAACACCGCCATTAAAAAAAAATTAAACAGGTCTCAGCAAACACACAATTAATGGCAATACAAGGAATTTACAAACTTGGAGGAATTTAAAAAAAAAATCATTAGGACATAACAGATATGACGGACCCGTGTAACGCGGCCACAAATCACCCACTCAGGGATGCTCAGGCTAGACAGAATACTGATCAATTTAAATACACCCGTAAACACAATTGACACTCTCAGGCTGGTCACTGCACCGACTTTTAGCCAGCGAAAACTTGTTATAAGATGGCTTAACTTGCTGACAGTATTAGAGCTAACCTCGTTCAAAAATGGCTCTGAGCACTATGGGACTTAACATCTATGGTCATCAGTCCCCTATAACTTAGAACTACTTAAACCTAACTAACGTAAGGACAACACACAACACCCATTCATCACGAGGCAGAGAAAATCCCTGACCCCGCCGGGAATCGAACCCGGGAACCCGGGCGTGGTAAGCGAGAACGCTACCGCACGACCACGAGCTGCGGACGCTAACCTCGTGCAAGGAAACATTACACCACACAGTCCTGAATGAGCGACCACACAATTAACCAACAAGAAGCATGAATTTACTCATAACCCACGACAGAATAGCGAAACAATTAAACTGCCCAAAACTACACCTCCCATCGGAGAGTAACGAGAGGACGAAAGATCACTGTCTTCAAATACACCGGTGCCGGGGACAGGAGACCCGGTCGCCGGAGGCCACAATGGCAGAAGAGACGCTGGTTGCACAAAATTATTACTTAATGATTAAACCTTCCACGAACTTAACTTGCAATTATGCTCGAACAGGCAGTACACGACCTCCGATGGCAAGGATCCACACATCCGACCGCGCACGCGTCGCCAGCGTACCCAACACGCCACGGTCACGCGACAACACGCTCTGTCACCGGAGTTCACGTATTCTCTGCAACGTTGACAGGTAGTGACCGCTCCTTCATGTTAGGTTTGTCCTTTTAAACTCCAGTGTTGAAACGGAGAAGCTTGTTAACGTCCCACCAAGGTGAAGTGAACAGCAACTATTCGTGGGGCGATTCTGTATACAACCAACACGCGGGGAGCTCTTCCGTCAACTCGACCCGCTCGTTACACACAACCGACATACATCACGTGACGACTCGGCACAACCGACCACGCCTGCTTCGCGCTGGAGAGCCACACTGCCCTCCCGTGTCCACCAGACTCTCATCGCGCAACGCCCCTACTTCCGCGTCACCACCCGAGGTTACAACCGGTCAAAGATCCCCCTTCCTCTATAGCAGTTTCCCGGAAGCAAAAACGCAGATGCCGATAGCAGAGGGAAAAGACAACCAAGCAGCCACTTAATGACAGACAACATATCAAACAAACATATCGGGGGAAGAAAAGGAAAACCAATGCAATCTAAACACAAGGTGTAGCACGAGTCGACACACGGCTCAATAACATACATAGCCACGTTCGAGGGAGGACTCTAACCTCCAATGGGGGGAGCGGTGCGGACCGTGGCAAGGCGTCCTAGAGCGTGCGGCTACGCCGCACCGCATCTTATCAAAATTATTGTGTTTATCGTGGAGACAAATTAGATGTAATGGCGCACTCTGTCTGTACCCAACAAGCTGCGGCGTGTAAAGGAGACCACGACCGTGTGGGGTTCCTCCATGCGTGCCTCTCGCAGGGATTCTGTTATTCTCTGTAGGCTCCGCATTGGTCACTCTTGGCTGACGCATGGTCATCTGCTGCGTCGAGAGGACCCCCCTCATTGTCGCTGTGGTGCAACCGTGACGGTGGCCCATCTGTTGTTGGAATGTCCTCATTTAACCGCTCTCAGGCGTGCTTTTAATCTCCAGGGTGATTTATCGTCTCTTTTAGGTGACAATGTCTCTCTGGCAGATCGGGTTTTAAGTTTTATTCGCGCAAGCGGCTTTTATAGGTCCATTTAATTTTATTACATCACCCTCTTTTGTGCTGTATCTTTTACTTTGTTTTGTGTTGCAATTCGACTCCACCCTAATCTTTTAGGCTGGACGTTTTAACGTGTTGCAGAGTGGCTGGCTCATCCTATTATTTTCGTGATCAGCCAGCCACAGTCCTCTGCTGTGCAGTTTTCATTCCTTCTGCCTTTGTTCTCTATGTAGTTTTTGTTGCTGTGCTCCGTTTTCCGTGTTGTCTTACCATTGACCATGGGGCTTTTCTTCCCCCGGAATTTTTATTTTAGTGCTTCGCCTGACTGGTGGATGGTTTCACTGTGCTCTGTGTTTTTATGAAGCAAGGGACCGATGACCTCTGCAGTTTGGTCCCTTTAATCTTTAAACCAACCAACCAACCAACCAACTAACCGGCTGAAACCTCATTGGTTGCCTGCGTCTGTTTCGAGATTGGTCGTCGTGAAATCCCAGCATTCGACGGTCGTTGCCAACACCTGTACACTACAACACCCGTATCGTAAGTAAAATTTTACTATTCTCGACATCCCCCCTAGGTGGCCTCCGCGAATGAGTTACTCCAACATTCGTCATCGAGTCTTACATCGGTGCAGAGTGTGTGCAGTGTTTAAGGTTTCATGAATCCAAATTCACTATATATTCCAGGGACAATTGAGGACTAAATATCGCAAGCCACCACCTCGAAGGCAGTTATTAATTGGTACAATCGTTTCACGAAAACTAGCTGTAAATCACATAGGGCGCATAATGTGGTGTCACCGCCGGACACCACACTTGCTAGGTGGTAGCCTTTAAATCGGCCGCGGTCCGCTAGTATACGTCGGACCCGCGTGTCGCCACTGTCAGTGATTGCAGACCGAGCGCCGCCACACGGCAGGTCTAGAGAGATGTCCTAGCACTCGCCCCAGTTGTAGAGCCGACTTGCTAGCGAAGCTACACTGACAAATACGCTCTCATTTGCCGAGACGATAGTTAGCATAGCCTTCAGCTACGTCATTTGCTACGACCTAGCAAGGCGCCATTACCAGTGTATATTGAGATTGCAGTTACGTATCATCAAGAGCGATGTACAACAATTATGGATTAAAGTTAAGTATTCCAGCAAATACGTTCTTTTCTTACTAGACTCAACTACTTTACTGTTCCAAACCTCACGCCAGCCTGCGTGATCTTAACGCGTGCATTTCGGCCTCCTCTAGCTACACGGTGTTGGCTCTTCTGCCAACACATCACATAGTCAGTCTCCGACGTAGCAATTAAACTAGTTCGACAGTCTTACATTCGTAATCCGAGTAAATCAATGAGACGTGCCAGCTGAGAAAATGCCTTTCGTAACAGTGTGGAAGGTATTACGGAAACGTTTGTTGTCCAAACCCTACAAACGGGAATTTTTGCAAGCTTTAAGAGAAAGTGACAAAGAAAACAAGCTGAGTTTTGTGTAGAAATGCAGACTGAACATGATTTAATTGCGTAGGCTTCGGCGGCCAGAGTCAGTCGACATAAAAGTTTTCTTGGTTTGGTACCGCCTCATAATGTAAAAAACTACTGCTGCTGCTGGAGAAAAACGTTTCGGCCATGATTGCAGCGGATTTCTTCTGGGTCTAATGGTGCGTTCTAGCTATGCAGTGCCCTTTATGTTTTGTTGTTAGTGTTCACTGCGCATGCCATTACGTCATAATTTTAAAAAGGTAGTTAGTTTCATCGGTCACTTAAGGAAGAAGGAGAGGGAACTTTATTTTAATAGGTTATTGCGGTGGAGGGAGAACGTGACCTCTGTTGTCTATTGGCTCTTGTGTTGTGTGCCATGACTGGTGGCCACCGTCGAATGAGAAGTTGGCTGCTGTTTACCAACTGCTGGGCGGCGGCAGCTACTCGCCGGTAGTGCTCGTGCCTCGTGTTGACAGTGCGGTCTGTTGGGCTCTGATTGCTGGCAGCCGAGATGGGGCAAGCCTCAGTCCATCCTCCCTGTTCATGTTGTTACGGTGTTTCAGTATTTCGATGGCCTCTCTGATTTTGCGTTTCGTCATTATTGGCTGCTTGGCCAACACACGAGGCACGAGCACTACCGGCGAGTAACTGCCGCCGTCCAGCAGTTGGTAAACAGCAGCCAACTTCTCATTCGACGGTGGCCACCAGTCATGGCACATAACACAAGAGCCAATAGACAACAGAGGTCACGTTCTCCCTCCACCGCAATAACCTATTAAAATAAAGGTTCCTCACCTTCTTCCTTAAGTGACCGATGAAACTAACTACCTTTTTAAAATTATGACGTAATGGCATGCGCAGTGAACACTAACAACAAAATATAAAGGGCACTGCATAGCTAGAACGCACCATTAGACCCAGAAGAAGGCCGCTGCAATCGTGGCCGAAACGTTGGTTTCTCTCCAGCAGCAGTAGTTTTTACATTATGACGCGGTACTATACCCAGAAAACCTTTATGTGAACATGATTTCCTTAATAAAATTGCGTCCAGAGATGAAGCCACCTTCCATATCTCTTGTACAGTGATTCGGCATACTGTTCGGATATGGGGCGAACCGAAAGCACGTCATGTAGTCGAACATGTACGAGACTCGCCTAAGGTAAATGCTTTTTGCGCTTTAAGCTGTGAAACGATTTACTGTCCTTTCCTTTTTGCTGAGTCAGCTGAAAGTGGCGTATCGTCCCTGGATTTGTTTGAACATTATCTAACGCTTCAATTACAACAGGATATGGGCAGAAAATTTATTTTCCAGCAAGACGGTTGCCACCTCATTGCCAGCGTGATGTGTATCTTCGTACGAATGCGCCGACTTGGAATGGACGTGGTGGGAAAATACCCTGGCCACCAGATCACCTGATTTAACCCCACTGGACTTTACTGTATGGGGTTACATGAAAGACAGACTGTTTGTTTCTCCGCTTCCGGGACAAGTCGACGAGTTGCGACAACAGATGACGCAAGCAGTTGCCACCATACATAAAGACTAGCTTCATAGGATTTGGCAGGAAACTGATTACACATGGGACATTTGTCGTGTTAAAAAAGGTAGCAACACTGAACATTCGTAAATAAAACGTGAAGATTACTGCCTTTAGTGCTATATCAAGCATATCTGCAAGTTATTCACCCTTTTCACAATTAATGGACACTACTTATTAAAGGTAACTAATTTATATACTTAAGACAGACCACTTGAATACGTCAGTCACTTTTAGTGACAGAAGAATACCTTTCAAACAAACCCTGTTGAACTTGGAGAGGACATACAATGGTGTTCATAATTTTTCGTAGGTGGAAGGATAGGGGAGATATGATATTCAAGCTCGTTATATTAAATGGACTGGCATGTGATACTATTTACGTTTTACTTACACAGGGTAACACAGGAAAACGGGAACATTTCCACAATCCAATAAAACTAGAAGTGATGAAGGAAAGAAAATGCATTCATAGTAATTGCAACCTTACAATTTGGTAAATTTACGAAACATTGAGGGCATTTATCACTTTTTTAAAATTACGTCCTTTAGATGGTGTCCTCCTGTACGAATACATTCGTGAAATCTGCTGTTGAGACTCCTCATTGACCGCTGCAACATCTCAGCTGGGATACTGTGAATTGCATCCCGAATTCTCTGTTTTAACTCGTCAGGGGTTCTTGGTCGAGTCGCGTACCCTTAGCTCTTGAGGTAGCCCCACAAGAAAAAAAAAGTCACAAATGGATAAATATGGCGATCTAGGGGGCCAGGAAATGTTACGAAATCGTGAGGTCACACGGTTGCCAAACAATTCTCCCACATATGCCACTGATTGCCGTGCAGTGCGTGATGTCGCTCTGTCATGTTGAAAACAGGCTTCTTGAACTTTTGGAACATTGAACAATTCAGGCAAAACGAACGTTCCTAACATCTCCACGTAACGATCGACATCGACAGTTATTAAGTTTCCCTGTTCATTTGCGAAAAAATACGGTCCGATAATTACACGTGATAAAACACCACAACATACTGCCACTTTAGTAGTGTGTGAAGAGTGCTCACGAAAGTCATTTGGATTTGTGTTTCCCCAGTAACGGTAGTTACCTGAGAGATGAAAACGTGCCTCATCTGACACCCACAACTTGTTTAGAAATTCATCGTCATTGTTTCTTTTCGTTCTCAGTTGTTGACAGAATCCTAATCTTAACCGGTAATCGTTGCCCTTCAATTGTGGCCCTTCAATTGTTGCACCATCTGACCACCTGTAGTTAGTACGGATGAAATTTTAAATCAAGTTGAAGAATTCTGGAAACACTCTCCCGGGACATTCCAACCACTGCTGCTTGCTTACGAATTTAACGCCCTGGGCTCCGTCAGACAGACTCGCGTACAGTATCTATGTTCGCTGAAAAACGCACACTTCTTGGTCGTCCTGTTGGTTTCTTACATCTACATCTACATTTACACTCCGCAAGCCATTCCACAATGTGTGGCGGAGGGCACTTTACGTGCCACTGTCATTAGCTCCCTTTCCCGTTCCAGTCGCGTATGGTTCGCGGGAAGAACGACTGCCGGAAAGCCTCCGTGGGCGCTCGAATCTCTCTAATTTTACATTCGTGATCTCCTCGGGAGGTATAAGTAGGGGGAACCAATATAATGGATATCTCATCCAGAAACGCACCCCCTCGAAATCTGGACAGCAAGCTACACCGCGATGCAGAGCGCCTCTCTTGCAGAGTCTGCCACTTGAGTTTGCTAAACGTCTCCGTAACGCTATCACGGTTACCAAATAACCCTGTGACGAAACGCGCCGCTCTTATTTGGATCTTCTCTATCTCCTATGTCAACCCGACCTGGTACGGATCCCACACTGATGAGCAATACTCAAGTATAGGACGAACGAGTGTTTTGTAAGCCACCTCCTTTGTTGATGGACTACATTTCCTAAGGACTCTCCCAATGAATCTCAACCTGGCACCCGCCTTACCAACAGTTAATTTTATATGATCATTCCACTTCAAATCGTTCCGTACGCATACTCCCAGATATTTTACAGAAGTAACTGCTACCAGTGTTTGTTCCGCTATCATATAATCATACAATAAACTATCCTTCTTTCTATGTATTCGCAGTACATTACATTTGTCTATGTTAAGGGTCAGTTGCCACTCCCTGCACCAAGTGCCTGTTGAGGGCAAAGTTATTAATCCAACATTTTATCGCGTGTTTCGACGGATCGGCATCATGACGTCCTAAATCATGAAAACATCGAAACTCCCTCTGCGCCGCTACCAAACTGTCATTGTTTTTATAAAACTTTTTTAGGGGCTAATGCAGCCTGTTGTCCGTTCCACTGATCCATGATTACTGAAATGGCGGACTGTTTATTCGCTGTCACGATCCCGCAGTGCTGCCACCTGCCCATGGCTGCCACTACTCATTTCAAACATTCCGTTATTCTCTGTCACCCCGTACGTTCGGAGACACATGCAATGTATTAGGTTCTGTTAGATTTGGTTTTGTATAGGGTCTGTTAATCATGGAGTATCAGCAATAAAGATCAAGCATACTACGTGGTTGTTTTGGTGTATAGTGTAATGGTCGCCTGGTCGTAGATGTTGCTAATTGCTATAATCGCACTATTTCACTCCCATTTACGGAGCTTGTTAGCACTTGATGTTAGGTTGGCGCCATTAAAATGCATTGTGTTGTGGTAATCGCTGCTACTTGCTGGACTGCTGCTGTGTCTCGATGCTGATGCTGGCTCTAAATCTGGTTGTCCAGGGTTAAAAACATGAGATCCCGTGTTTTTTATATGCTTTTGATGATAAAGAACGAGCGAAACCAACAAATATGTAAACTTCAAATATTTATTACTCTGGTGGCCATCTTAATTCCACTGTCCACCAAAGACCATGACTCAACACAAAGTAGTACTTCCGTTACATGTTCTTTGCATTGTTTATCCACCTCAAACAATAACACACAAACACACTTTACCAAAGTGACATTCCGACTGCCTCCCGACCCTTATTGCTGCTTGTATTTATAACATTGTCAAAGAACTACTAAAAAGAGATATAGTTTATAAGTCACATGTACATCTGTTATCATAATTTGTGCAGAAAAGTTATTAATTTGCATCGAGTGACATAATTTAACATGTTATTAAAATGACAGACAGATTTGTTGACTTGACAGAATAATTCTTTGTTACAAAAAGGCCGTTTTTTAGAAGTTTGTCAATTGACTTCTCTAATTTGCATAAATAAGTAAGTAACATGAATTATTAAGAATTCCATTGGTTTTCGTCTAAAATAGGATTGTTTACGTGAATACTGAGTGAAAACGCTCCTAGTGAACAAATAGGTTTCACTGGGTGATTTTTATTTAAGGAGATCCAAAATACCTAAGTTGGCCACTATTTTTCGTACTTCATATTAATTATTTAAGATGAACTTAGTGTTTTTACATGATGACATTTGCTGTATCAGTGATCAAGTGATATAAACTTTTGTGTGGGTCAGTTATTCAGTATAATTTAATGGGTTGACTGTTTATGGAGACATGTTATGCAATCATTGTTAACATACACAATAACTTTTCTATAATCATAAATACTCGTTAAACTGGTTGAATTTGGAGGGTATCGCATACTTCGGTACAGTAAAACCTTTAATATGTTCCGTTACAATAGGTTACACTGAATGTAAACAACATTGTACTCACTGCAGGGTTCGCGTGTTTATCTGTTGATGAGAGCTATTAGTCTGTAGTTTGACGTCGTGGCGCATAGACGACAGTTATCAGAGTGTCCGCCTAGTTATACTGGGGTCATCATAAGAATAAACCTGATAAACATTACGCCATGTATTCTTCCGCTTTTGCTTGAACCTCGTTGGATTTCGTATCAAGTGGAGCGGAAGCTAAGCTGTATCCAGTGCAGTCCAATACGGCCATAAGGATAGGTTTTATGCTGTGTTACGCGCGCATAGATTGAGCGAAAATGCGAGATAACTTTACCGACGCATTTAATTTGAGTATGTGCCAAGCAAGATCGTAAGACATGGAAAAGAGCCACCGTGGTACAACAACCGAGCTAGAAAACTGCTACTTCACAGCAAACATAAACATAGCCAAAGCCTTGCAGACAAAAAAAAAAATTACACGAAGCAAAATGTAGTGTGAGGAGGGATACGCGAGAGGGGTTCAACGATTTCGAAAGTAAAGTTCTACGTACTGACTCGGCAGGAAATCCAAAGACGTTTTTGTCTTATGTCAGAGCGGT
This sequence comes from Schistocerca cancellata, assembly GCF_023864275.1. Taxonomy (NCBI): domain Eukaryota; kingdom Metazoa; phylum Arthropoda; class Insecta; order Orthoptera; family Acrididae; genus Schistocerca; species Schistocerca cancellata. The sequence continues at coordinate 55,710,725 of NC_064635.1, forward strand.
AGGTGGATCAAAACAAAATGTCCAGACACTCTGTGACCGAAATGGTACTGAAACAGGGGATGACAGACTAAAGGCCGAAATACTAAATGTCTTTTCCAAAGCTGTTTCACAGAGGGAGACTGCACTGTAGTTCCTTCTCTAGATTGTCGCACAGATGACAAAATGGTGGATATCGAAATAGATGACAAAATGGTAGATATCGAAATAGACGACAGAGGGATACAGAAACAATTAGAATCGCTCAAAAGAGGAAAGGCCGCTGGACCTGATGGGATACCAGTTCGATTTTACACAGAGTACGGGAAGGAACTTGCCCCCCTTCCTGCAGCGGTGTACTGTAGGTCTCTAGAAGAGCGTAGCGTTCCAAAGGATTGGAAAAGGGCACAGGTCATCCCCGTTTTCAAGAAGGGACGTCGAACAGATGTGCAGAACTATAGACCTATATCTCTAACGTCGATTAGTTGTAGAATTTTGGAACACGTATTATGTTCGAGTATAACGACTTTTCTGGAGACTGGAAATTGTAGGAATCAGCATGGGTTTCGAAAAAGACGATCGTGTGAAACCCAGCTCACGCTATTCGTCCACGAGACTCAGAGGGCCATAGACACGGGTTCACAGGTAGATGCCGTGTTTCTTGACTTCCGCAAGGCGTTTGATACAGATCCCCACAGTCGTTTAATGAACAAAGTAAGAGCATATGGACTATCAGACTAATTGTGTGATTGGATTGAAGAGTTCCTAGGTAACAGAACGCAGCAGGTCATTCTCAATGGAGAGAAGTCTTCCGAAGTTAGAGTGATTTCAGGTGTGCCGCAGGGGAGTGTCGTAGGACCGTTGCTATTCACAATATGTATAAATGACCTTGTAGATAACATCGGAAGTTCACTGAGGCTTTTTGCGGATGATGCTATAGTATATCGAGAGGTTGTGACAATGGAAAATTGTGCTGAAATGCACCAGGATCTGGAACGAATTGACGCATGGTGTAGGGAATGGCAATTGAATCTCAATGTAGACAAGTGTAATGTGCTTCGAATACATAGAAAGAAAGGCGCTTTATCATTTAACAACAAAATATCAGGTCAACAACTGGAAATTATCTGGGAGTAGGCATTAGGAGTGATTTTAAATGGAATGACCATATAAAATTAATCGGCGGTAAAACAGATGCCAGACAGATTCATTGGAAGAATCGTAAGGAAATGTAATCCGAAAACAAAGGAAGTAGGTTATAGTACACTTGTTCGCCCACTGCTTGAATACTGCTCACCGATGTGGTATCCGTACCATATACGGTTGATAGAAGAGATAGGGAAGATGCAACGGAGAGCAGCGCGCTTCGTTACAGGATCATTTAGTAATCGCCAAAGCTTTATGGAGATGATAGATAAACTCCAGTGGAAGACTCTGCAAGAGAGGCGCTCAGTAGCTCGGTACGAGCTTTTGTTGAAGTTTCGAGAACATACCTTCACCGAGGAATCAAGCAGTATATTGCTCCCTCCTACGTATATCTCGCGGACCATGAGGGTAAAATCAGAAAGATTAGAGCCCACACAGAGGAATACCGACAATCTTTCTTTCCACGAACAATACGAGACTGGAATAGAAGGGAGAACCGATAGAGGTACTAAAGGTACCCTCCGCCACACACCGTCAGGTGGCTTGCGGAGTATGGATGTGGATGTATACACCACTGGTCAGCCAGCTGGCCCAAATAACCTGCAATGATGTGAGCAGTTAGATGTCAGACGTAAAAAGAGACGAGCAGAGAAACAATATAGCTTCGAATGTTATTTAACTTTTAAAGAGAATGAAATAATATTCGGCAAACCTCGAGCACTACCGCATACTGCTTAGGTGACTAGATGGAAAGCATAAAATGCCCTCGTTATCACCTAACAAAGTATTCTAATTAAAAACAAGCGTGATGAAAATTTCTGGCTTAAACACAGGGTAATTGTTTTTGTTTATTTACGCGTCAAGTTCCGTAGAACCAAATTGAGGAGCAAATCTCCAAGGTCATGGAACGTGTCAGTACATGAACTTACAACATAAAAGTAATAACAGATAAAGATAAATGTTCATGAACCTGAAAAAGGTCACTCCATAAATTTAAGTAAACGCTATCAGCAATACAATAAGAATCTCCTTAATTTTTCAAGGAACTCTTCGACAGAGTAGAAGGAGTGACCCATTAGGAAACTCTTCAGTTTCGATTTGAAAGCGCGTGGATTATTGCTAAGATTTTTGAATTCGAATGGCAGCTTTTTGAAAATGGATGCAGCAGTATACTGCACACCTTTCTGCACAGGAGTTAAGGAAGTCCGGTCCAAATGCAGGTTTCATTTCTGCCGAGTATTAACCGAGTGAAAGCTGCTTATTCTTGGGAATAAACTAATATTGGTAACAAGAAACGACAATAAGGATAATACAATTTGAGGCGCCAATGTCAAAATACCCAGACTCGTGAACAGAGGTCGACAAGAGGTTCGTGAACTCACACCACTTATTGCCCGAACCGCCCGTTTCTGAGCCAAATATGTCCTTCTAGAGTGCGAAGAGTTATCCCAAAACATAATACCAGACGACGTAAGTGAATGAAAATAAGCAAAGTAGACTAATTTACGTGTCGAAATATCACTCGCTTCTGATACCGTTCGAACAGTAAAAATGGCAGTACTAAGTCTTTGAACAAGATTCTGAACGTGGGCTTTCCACGACAGCTTACTATCTATCTGAACACCCGGAAATTTGAACTGTTCAGTTACACTACTCACATGCCCGTTCTGTGAAATTAAAATGTCAGGTTTTGTTGAATTGTGTGTTAGAAAATGTAAAAACTGAGTCTTACTGTGATTTAGCGTTAGTTTATTTTCTACATACCATGAACTTAGGTCATGTACTGCATTATTTGAAACCGAGCCAATGTTGCACACAACATCCTTTACTACCAAACTAGTGTCATCAGGAAACAGAAATATTTTAGAGTTACCCATAATACTAGAGGGCATATAATTTATATAAATAAGGAACAGGATCGGACCCAATACTGATCCCTGGGGCACCCCCCAACTTGACAGTACCCCACTCAGATCCCACATCACAGTCGTTAACAACATTGTGAATAACGACTTTTTGCTGCCTGTTGCTAAAGTAAGAGGTGAACCAATTGTGAGCTACTCCCCGTATTCCGTATTTGTCCAACTTCCGGAGCAATATTTGGTGATCAACACAATCAAATGCTTTAGTTAAATCAAAAAATATGCCAAGCGTTGAAACTGTTTGTTTATCCCATCCAGTACCTGACAGATCCGTGTGATATAAAATGATCAATTATCCTTACATACACAGCCTTTCCAGTAACTTTTGCAAACAATGATGGCATAGAAATAGGTCTAAAATTATCTACATTATCCCTTTCTCCCTTTTTATAAAGCAGCTTTACTACTGAGTACTTTTCGCTCAGGAAACTGACCATTCCTAAAGGAAAAATTACAAATAAACGGCTAATATGTGCAGCACAGTACTTTAATATTCTGCTAGACACTCCATCATAACCATGAGAGTTCTTAGACTTCAGTGATTTAAATATTGACCCAATCTCCCTCTTGTCTTTAACATAGAGGAGTATTTCAGACATCAGTCTCCAAAAGCATTTGCCAAGAAAGTTATATGATTTCCTGTAGAAACTAAATTTTTATTTAATTCACCAGCAATGCTCAGAAAGTGATTGTTAAATACTATACATATGTCTGATTTATCAGTAAAGGAAATATTTTTACTGCGAACTGACTTTGTATCATCGACCTTGTGCTGCTGAACAGACACTTCCTTCAGAACTGACGCTATGGTTTTAATTTTATCATGTGATTTAGCTATTCTATTTGAATACCATGTACTCTTTGCCTTCCGAATAACATTTTTAAGCACCTTACAATACTGTTTGTAATGGGATACTGTAGCTTGATTGTGGCTACTTCTAACATTTTCATATAATTCTTGCTTTGTTCTACATGATATCCTTATCCCACTTGTGAGCCACAATGGGATGCCCATTACTGCTAGTACCCCGTTTAGAATGTTCTAATGGAAAGCAACTCTCAAAGAGCATGAGAAATAAGTATGTTATGGAAAGCATTGTATTTATCATCTATATTATCGGCACTATAAACATCCTGCCACTCTTGTTCCTTGACGAGGTTTAAAAAACTCTATTGCCGTTGGATTAACTTTCCTACATAGTTTGTAATTACATATGACAGTGGTTTGAGTGCAAAAGCCTTTATGTCTTAAAATTTGTGCATCATAGTCTGAAAGGCCATTCAAGCTTTTACTAACAGAATGCCCATCTAGTAATGAAGAACGAATGAAAATATTGTCTATCGCCCTGCTAGTGTTCCCCTGCACCCTAGTTGAAAAAAAACACAGTCTGCATCAGATCATATTAATTAAGGAGATCTACCAACATCCTTTTTCTTGCACCATCATATACAAAATTTATGTTGAAGTCACCACATATAATTAGTTTCTGGTACTTCCTACAAAGTGAATCAAGAACCCTCTCTAGCTTGAGCAGAAATGCTCTGAAGTCAGAGTTAGGGGACCTATAAACAACAACAACTAGAAGTTTAGTTTCACTAAAGTCAACTACTGGTGCACAACATTGAAATATCTGTTCAGTGCAGTCTTTTGATACGACTATGGACTCAAACGGAATACAGTTTTTTTATTTTGTTTATTTTTTATTTACTTTTTAACGTACATAGCCACTCACCCACCCTGCAAGGAACTCCTTAAGAAACAGCCAGCTAATCTGCTAATCTGTAGCCTGGTAAAGGAAGCCTCTGAATTGTCAAATTATTTAAGTGGTGCTCTGATATACCAAGAATTTCAGAGTCAACATCTATAAGCATTTCACTAACTTTATCTCTAATACCTCTTATGTATTGATGAAATATGCTAATTCCTTCTCTACTTGGAAACATTACATCCTTGGAAGGTGAGCCCTTTGTTAGAGGGACTTCCTTTAAACAGGTATACCTATCAGCTGACTTCAATCTAAAAAAAGGGCAGCTCTAACACCACCTACTACAGGAATTTTTTCATGAGTGACACCACCACCACCACCACCACCACCACCACCACCACCACCACCCACTACACTCTAACCTATAAGCTTTGTCAGTCTCCCCTTCATACCTACTGATGTGCAGGCGATGCCTAGGGAAACCCGATCTATTGATAGACTCAGCTGGCACGGCTGCAATGTGAGCCGTGCCCTCCGCCATCAGTGCCTTGTCCAGCACCATGTTAACACGCCTAATAGAAGCATTAAGATGAGGCCGATCATGACGCTGAAACACTTGCACGAAGTGCACGTTAGTGACACCAATTTGAGTAACTATCTTTACCAGGTCACCACCGACATCATATTCCCCGTCCCTATCAAGACTATTCTCAGCTCCACCCACAATCACTTCTTGATTCTTTTTCGTAAAATTCCTACATAACTCCCTTATGTCACCTGAGCCAGCCCTGCGCTAGGCTTCACAATGCTGGTGACCTGGTGTTCACTCCCCAACACTTCCTGCAACTGCTGGCCCACACCTCTGCCATGTGAACTACCTAGCAGCAGAACTTTCTTCTCTCTGTTAGACTTTGCAACTGACCTAGGCCTCCTAACTGCTGAATGTTCCCTACACCTACAGCTACAAGAGGCTCCTCTCCACTCAACTCTGACAGTTGGTCATATCTACTGCATGCACACAAAGTAAAACTGTCTGAATACCTTCTCTTCCTAGCGGCCTTCTTGCCAACTGCCAGTTCCCATTCCCCACCACCCTTCACCCTCCTCAACCTATCTAGTTCCTCCTTTGCGCATTGTAACTGCACCTGAAGGGCACAGATCTTACGCTCCTGCTCCTCTATTAACTTGTTTCTACTACAGATTCAACATTCCCAGGAGAGGATCTCCCTAAAATGACCATTGGCTTCCCCACTGCATTCCCCCCAATGAAAATACTTTGAACAAATCCCACACCGTAATCCACTACTCACAAACCTACGACAGAGCCCACACTTTTCACTCATGGTAAATTTTACAGTTACTGAAAAAAAAACTATACGTTACCAAAGTTCAGTTACACCAGTAGGACTATTTAAGAAGTAACAATAATCGTCTCGAAATTCTCTGCCTACTAAGAAAGCAACTACTCGTGTTAATACTGCTTCACAGCAGCTAATACCAGTACCAACAAAACATCACAAAATTATTAGCTAAAACCAAAAAATTCAAACCGCCACTGGAACACTAAGCGAAGTTAAAACACTGAATGAAAATTTTGCAGAAATATTTCACTTGAAACAATAAGAAACGCTAGCTGAAAACTAAAGCACCAAATTTACTAAACGACTTCAACGCACAGAAAACTCTAAAAAAACACAGCGAGCGAACGATTACAAAAGTTTATTAAGTCGTTATTTCTCCACAAACGGCACGCAACACGGCTGAAAACTATTAAATTTAATAACTGTATTACAGAGCACAAATAAGTTTATCAGTACTTAGCTTCATAACCGCTACAGCTGCGGTGCACGCCGCCAAATGTAAACACACTATCGAGGCGCGAGGCTTAGACGAACGACACAAGCACAGCCACGTATAATAGACCACTCGAGCCAGTAACACAGGAAGAAAGACTGAGATTAATGAAAATCCACTAATAAGTTACTTTTACAGCAAATATTAACACAAATTAACTTTAAAATAATTAAATGACAAGTAAAATTTTATAAAATATTAACGAGCAATTTCAACAGCAGTGCAGCACACGTGTCGTCACACCAGAGTTACGTGTGATGAAGAAGCATACTGCGGGGATTTCGCCGTAATGTTCTACATCTACATCCATCTACATCCATACTCCGCAAGCCACGGTGTGTGGCGGAGGGTACCTTCAGTACCTCTATCGGTTCTCCCTTCTATTCCAGTCTCGTATTGTTCGTGGAAAGAAGGATTGTCGGTATGCCTCTGTGTGGGCTCTAATCTCTCTGACTTTATATTCATGGTCTCTTCGCGAGATATACGTAGGAGGGAGCAATATACTGCTTGACTCTTCGGTGAAGGTATGTTCTCGAAACTTTGACAAAAGCCCGTACCGAGCTACTGAGCGCCTCTCCTGCACAGTCTTCCACTGGAGTTTATCTATCATCTCCGTAACGCTTTCGCGATTACTAAATGATCCTGTAACGAAGCGCGCTGCTCTCCGTTGGATCTTCTCTATGTCTTGTATCAACCCTATCTGGTACGGATCCCACACTGCTGAGCAGTATTCAAGCAGTGGGCGAACAAGCGTACTGTAACCTACTTCCTTTGTTTTCGGATTGCATTTCCTTAGGATTCTTCCAATGAATCTCAGTCTGGCATCTGCTTTACCGACGATCAACTTTATATGATCATTCCATTTTAAATCACTCCTAATGCGTACTCCCAGATAATTTATGGTATTAACTGCTTCCAGTTGCTGACCTGCTATTTTGTAGCTAAATGATAAAGGATCTATCTTTCTGTGTATTCGCAGCACATTACACTTGTCTACATTGAGATTCAATTGCCATTCCCTACACCATGCGTCAATTCGCTGCAGATCCTCCTGCATTTCAGTACAATTTTCCATTGTTACAACCTCTCGATACACCACAGCATCATCTGCAAAAAGCCTCAGTGAACTTCCGATGTCATCCACCAGGTCATTTATGTATATTGTGAATAGCAACGGTCCTATGACACTCCCCTGCGGCACACCTGAAATCACTCTTACTTCGGAAGACTTCTCTCCATTGAGAATAACATGCTGCGTCCTGTTATCTAGGAACTCCTCAATCCAATCACACAATTGGTCTGATAGTCCATATGCTCTTACTTTGTTCATTAAACGACTGTGGGGAACTGTATCGAACGCCTTGCGGAAGTCAAGAAACACGGCATCTACCTGTGAACCCGTGTCTATGGCCCTGTGAGTCTCGTGGACGAATAGCGCGAGCTGGGTTTCACATGACCGTCTTTTTCGAAACCCATGCTGATTCCTACAGAGTAGATTTCTCGTCTCCAGAAAAGTCATTATACTCGAACACAATACGTGTTCCAAAATTCTACAACTGATCGACGTTAGAGATATAGGTCTATAGTTCTGCACATCTGTTCGACGTCCCTTCTTGAAAACGGGGATGACCTGTGCCCTTTTCCAATCCTTTGAAACGCTACGCTCTTCTAGAGACCTACGGTACACCGCTGCAAGAAGGGGGGCAAGTTCCTTCGCGTACTCTGTGTAAAATTGAACTGGTATCCCATCAGGTCCAGAGGCCTTTCCTCTTTTGAGCGATTTTAATTGTTTCTCTATCCCTCTGTCGTCTATTTCGATATCTACCATTTTGTCATTTGTGCGACAATCTAGAGAAGGAACTACAGTGCAATCTTCCTCTGTGAAACAACTTTGGAAAAAGACATTTAGTATTTCGGCCTTTAGTCTGTCATCCTCTCTTTCAGTACCATTTTGGTCACAGAGTGTCTGGACATTTTGTTTTGCTCCACCTACCGCTTTGACATAAGACCAAAATTTCTTAGGATTTTCTGCCAAGCCAGTACATAGAACTTTACTTTCGAATTCATTGAATGCCTCTCGCATAGCCCTCCTCACACTACATTTCGCTTCGCGTAATTTTTGTTTGTTTGCCAGGCTTTGGCTATGTTTATGTTTGCTGTGAAGTTCCCTTTGTTTCCGCAGCAGTTTTCTAACTCGGTTGTTGTACCACGGTGGCTCTTTTTCATCTCTTACGATCGTGCTTGGCACATACTCATGTAACGCATAGTGTACGACGGTTTTGAACTTTGTCCACTGATCCTCAACACTATCTGTACTTGAGACAAAACTTTTGTGTTGAGCCAACAGGTACTCTGAAATCTGCTTTTTGTCACTTTTTCTAAACAGAAAAATCTTCCTACCCTCTTTAATATTCCTATTTACGGCTGAAATCATCGATGCCGTAACCGCTTTATGATCGCTGATTCCCTGTTCTGCGTTAACTTTTTCAAATAGTTCGGGTCTGTTTGTCACCAGAAGGTCTAATATGTTATCGCCACGAGTCGGTTCTCTGTTTAACTGCTCAAGGTAGTTTTCAGATAAAGCACTTAAAAAAATTTCACTGGATTCTTTGTCCCTGCCACCCGTTATGAACGTTTGAGTCTGCCAGTCTATATCCGGCAAATTAAAATCTCCACCCAGAACTATAACATGATGGGGAAATATACTCGAAATATTTTCCAAATTATCCTTCAGGTGCTCAGCCACAACAGCTGCTGAGCCAGGGGGCCTATAGAGACATCCAATTACCATGTCTGAGCCTGCTTTAACCGCGACCTTCACCCAAATCATTTCACATTTCTGATCTCCGTTGAATACTGAAGCTACTCGAGGTATTAATTACAGTCAGTCGTTTGGTAATCTCTTAGCTCCTTCCTTATCCGAATCCGAGAAGTATATTTCAGCTCTGCAACTGTCATTTGCTACGTTGATAACGAGACGATCAAGAGCAGAACACACAAAGGCACCCGGGCGCCTCAATTTCTCCTCTTCTTTTATGACGTGCCGTTCTATATCCCGCCAGCGTTCGTCAGTAACATGTGAATAAGCTGCGCGCGTTAGCTCCAGTACGTCAGACAGCTGAACAACCTTGTTATCTCTCGCGACAAATCCCTTAATTTGTCTCCAGATCAGTTTCGTTGGGTTCATATTGTAATCGAACAGTGGCACATGTAAATACGCAGCATTTGTATGGTGTGATCGATGCTGTGAAAATGATTCGTTTTTCATGTTTCCACGACTCTTATTACTCTGGTTCCTGTGAGACTACATCTATGACATAAAACAGTGGACATAGTCCAAAGAAAGAGTATTTGGTTTTTCATTTTGTCCTAAAAAATTAAATCGTTATGGTTTCTTAAGTTAAGCAGCCTTTATTTACAATAATTCATAAAATATCGATAATTAAGGCTTTATATTTAAAATGAAAACAGGAATTTCGCGTTCAGTACGCAATTAGAAACAAGAAGACATGCGTTACTCATAAAAATGATAATGAATTTTACAATTACGAGATGTGGTTATTTCAAACTGAATGAAAAGCAAAGATGACAAAGGCGAGATTGAACAAGCAATCCATGAACTGCACCAGATTATCGTCTTACTACGCTACTGATACCGATGTACATCCAGCGTGTATTTGTATCTCAACCGTATCATACACAGGCGCAGTAAATATACACTGAAAAGCCAAAGAAACTGGTACCTACCTAATATCGGCCCCTGTGAGCACGCAGAAGTGCCGCAACACGACGTGCCATGGACTCGAAAAATGTCTGAAGTACTGCTGGAAGGAACTGCCACCATGAATCCTGCAGGACTGACCACAAATCCGTAAGCGTGTGAAGGGGTGGAGATCTTCTGAACAGCACTTTGCAACACATACCAGACATGCTCAATAATGTTCATGTCTGGGGAGTTTGGTGGCCGGCGGCAGTTCTTAAATTCAGAAGAGGTTCCCGGAGCCACTCTGTACCAATTCTGGACGTGTGGGTTGTCACATTGTCCTGATAGAATTACCCGAGTCCGTCAGAATGCACAATGGACATGAATGGGTGCAGGTGATCAGAAAGGTGTTTACGTACGTGGCACCTGTCAGAGTCGTATCTAGACGTATCAGGGCTCCAATATCATTCCAACTGCACACGTCCCACACCATTACAGAACCTCCAACAGCTCGAACAGTCCCCTGCTGACAAGCAGGGTCCATGGATTCATGAGGTTTTGTCTCCATACCCGTACACGCCCGTACAATTTGAAACGAGACTCGTCTGAGCAGGCAACATGTTTCCAGTCATCAACAGTCCAATGTCGGTGTTGACGGGCCCACGCAAGGCAAAAGCTTTGTATTGTGCAGCCATCAAATGTACGGAAGTGGGCTTTCGGCTTCGGAAGCCCATATCGATAGTATTTCGTTGAATGGTTCGTACTCTTGTTGATGACACAGCACTGAAATCTGCAGCAATTTGCGGAAGGGCTGCAGTTCTGTCACGTTGAACGATTCTTTTCAGTCGTCATTGGTGGCTCTGAGCACTATGGGACTCAACTGCTGTGGTCATAAGTCCCCTATAACTTAGAACTACTTAAACCTAACTAACCTAAGGACAGCACACAACACCCAGCCATCACGAGGCAGAGAAAATCCCTGACCCCGCCGGGAATCGAACCCGGGAACCCGGGCGTGGGAAGCGAGAACGCTACCGCACGACCACGAGATGCGGGCTCGTCATTGGTCCCGTTATTGCAGGATCTTATTCCGGCCTCTGCGATGTCGGAGATTTTATGTTTTAGCGGATTCCTGATATTCACAATACATTCGTGAAATGATCGTTCGGGGATATCCCCACTTCATCGCTGCCTCGGAGATGCTGTGTCCCATCACTCAAGAACCGACTATACCACCAGGTTCAAATACACTTAAATCTTCCAGAATGAGATTTTCACTCTGCAGCGGAGTGTGCGCTGATATGAAACTTCCTGGCAGATTAAAACTGTGTGCCCGACCGAGATTCGAACTCGGGACCTTTGCCTTTCGCGGGCAAGTGCTCTACCATCTGAGCTACCGAAGCACGACTCATGCCCGGTACTCACAGCTTTACTTTTGCCAGTATCTCGTCTCCTACCTTCCAAACTTTACAGAAGCTCTCCTGCGAAACTTGCAGAACTAGCACTCCTGAAAGAAAGGATACTGCGGAGACATGGCTTAGCCACAGCCTGGGGGATGTTTCCAGAATGAGAAAACATCCCCCATGCTGTGGCTAAGCCATGTCTCCGCAGTATCCTTTCTTTCAGGAGTGCTAGTTCTGCAAGTTTCGCAGGAGAGCTTCTGTAAAGTTTGGAAGGTAGGAGACGAGATACTGGCAGAAGTAAAGCTGTGAGTACCGGGCGTGAGTCGTGCTTCGGTAGATCAGATGGTAGAGCACTTGCCCGCGAAAGGCAAAGGTCCCGAGTTCGAATCTCGGTCGGGCGCACAGTTTTAATCTGCCAGGAAGTTTCACTTAAATCTTGATAGCCTGCCATTGTAACACAAGTAACTGATCTATCTGACAACTGCGCCAGACGCTTGTTGTCTTGTATAGGCGTTGCCGATCGCACCGCCGTATTCTGCCTGTTCACAAATCTCTGTATCTGAATACGCACGCCTGTACCAGTTTCTTTGGCACTTCAGTGTACAATGCCTCGGAAAAATTCACAGCCGATTTTTTTCTGTACGTTTATTAAAAGCATTAATAACCTACTTCTCAGCGCTTTTTAACCGTGTTCCACAGGCAAGTTACACTACGGAGCAGGAAGAAGCTTCAGCCATTTTCATACTGCTTATTAACGGTGGACAATCAGTAAAAAACAGTACAGAGACTGTGATTGTACACAGTGTTTGAAATAAAAACTACATAGCTTAAGCGTAATTTAGAAAAGCCTTGACGATTGTTCATGCATGAGGATATCTTAATGTTTTATTTAACGTAATTTTGTAATAAGACATCTAATACAAAAGTAGGACCTACTTCCAAAAGCATAGCAACACCAGTGTACGTGTGCTCCGACTGCTGATCAATTACCGCCTTTGTGTTTGTTTACATCCGGTTTATTATTATGATAAACAGAGGATAGTTGCGCGATCAGTGCATAGGATTGCTAAGCGAAAGGACCCGGGTTCGATTCCCGGACGTGTCGAGATTCTATCCGCTCGGTGATGGGCTGTTGTGTTGTCCATACGCTCGTATCATCATAATTGATATTACACTATTGAGACAGTTGTACGGGCAGGTTCCTAAAGCTAGTTAAAAAATATGAAATCTGCACAATGTTCTACGTAAAAGCTGAGAAAGTTTTTATTTGCGGGAACGTTGCAGTGCGACTGTCTGCTGAGAGATATCCTGATCATGTAACCCCTTCGCGGATCTACCTTTGCATACATAACACAAACACTTCAGGAAACATTGATAATAAAAGACGTAAAAGGCTCAAATCAGAAAACGTCGAGCGACATGCAACTGAAATCTTAGCAGCCATAGCACACAAGTCACATACACTGAAACGTCCCCTTTGAACAATTATACATGACTGTCCTTAAACTGACACACAATATTTTTAGCGCAACGCAATCTGACTTTCAATAATCCCTACAAAAGAATGGCCCTGACTAACATTAACCTATACCTTTCACAAATCACTAACCTCACAAAAATCTTCATTACTCGAACTACTGCAATACAGCGAGCGCCACTACTGCCAGCTAAATAAAAGATTCAAACTACGGAAGGCACTAACTACTGATAGGCATAGTTAGCAAATGAAAGATTTTAATAGAGAACAAACAATGTATTTACCTTAATAGTGTCGAAAAATCATAATATACATAGCTGTTCATGACATCCAGTCTTACAAATTTCAAAACTCCGCCATTTCTCTCCCCACATCCACCACTGCTGGCGGCTCACCTCCAACTGCGCAACGCTACGCGCTGTTCACATCCAGCTGCCCAACACTACAATGGCAGACAACAATGTAAACTAGCGACAGACTGCACACAGCACAGCCAGTGATTTTCATACAGAGCGCTACGTAACGTTGCCAATAAGAAAACATAAACAGCCTACTTACATAGCCCCCATGCTCCCCACAAAAAAATTTACAAATTTTTTTGGGCAGTGGCCAATAATGATTTGATAAAATTTTTCATAATTACAATAACAAAGATATCAAATGCACATACTTATTGATACAATGTTGGTCAAAAGCTAAAATTTCCTCACAGTCCATAAAGACAGTCCTGATCATTCATCACAGTAAAATTACAGTGTTTTTCTCAAAGTCTGAGCAGTAAAAGAAAATGCACACGGAAATAGTGGATTTCCATGCAGTCTTGAAAAAGTAGTGTTGTCCTTCCAACGGAAAGACAGTGCTGACTCTCAACATGCAGACAGGTAATGGGCCACAACAGAGCAAACCCACAGCAGAGTCATTCGAAGTTTTGAAGAATATTGGTAGGTAGGTCATCACAGAGTAGACCCACTGTAGTCCTGGTAGAGATTACGGTATTGGTGGGCCACCAGAACTGCAGACCCGCTGCAGTCCTTGTAGAAATAATGGTACTGGTGAGTCAGCAAAGGTGTAGACCCACTGTAGTCCTTGTAGAAATAATGGTATTGGTGAGTCAGCAAAGGTGTAGACCCACTGTAGTCCTTGTAGAGATGGCCAGCAGCCATCTGTTGTGACTGTGCAGGTGCACAATCACTATTGAAGAGTGTTGCAGATAATATATCACTTCCATAAGCACCACTTGTGCACTCACAAAGTTTTTGGAATTGTCCTTAGAACCAGCAATGCTGTTATCCAGTCCCTTGCCGAATTATTAACACACGTGCAAATGCTAACAGTCCCTACTTCTCACATATTGTCCATATACTATGACCAACAGAAACGTGTGCAGTGAAATGGAACTTACAAGTTAATAATATGATGAACTGGTGTCAATTACAATTTTATAACATAAGAATTCAATTACAAAGGTACAAAATACATCATTAAAGAACATAACAATACAGATAACATATGTAGTAGAGGCTTTACAAAAGAATCGAAATAACATATACATCAGTGTTACAGGAATTATGACATGAGTACATACATAAAAGATCAGAATAACTTTCGAAACATAAACTTCACACATGGGCATTAAAACAGAACAGAATAAATAATGTCTAAACATCTTTACAAAGAAAATAACATATTATCAGAAAAATTCTACAATATAACTCTTATTAGCTAAACACATTAAGACAGGAAAAACACAAATTCACATAGTATAATAACACAAAAATACAGGACAGGGTTTGTTTTCAGTGTGACATTTGGTACTGCAGTCCACCCCAAAACTTCATTCCATATATCTTTCCTCTAACTTCAACATTTGTTTCCACTAAAAAAATTCTATCCAAGCATGCTTTCTGTATTTATATGTTCACATATATCTTACCTCATTATTTATTTTTCATTATCTTACCTCATCATTTATTTCCAAGAAAATCCTACCTAAACCTATTGTCCCTAAACCCTACTTTTTTGTTCGTATCCTCTTTCAAAATACTTTTTTGGGCAAACCATTTTCTTATAGCTTCTCAATGCATTTCTTCAAATTCATCACAACTTGTTCTCTTATATAGTCTACCCCCTCTTAAGCTAACTTAAATCTACTGAGCTCATATGCTAAACTAAGGGATGAGGTAATGCAGCACTGCAAAACAATTAACACAAACAGCAATGATAAAAAATGCAAATTGGCAAAGCAAGCAGCAAATGCAACATTACAACTAATATGAGCCAATGTGCAGCAACAAGAAAAATAAATCAGTAGTAAAACTGGCTTAACAGAGTAATGTAAAGTGAAATTTAGTAGCGCTATGCCTGGCAAACAGCAGCAGAAATGCAACAACTTATATCTAGACATGACATAGCTCAAGCAGAAAAAATATTACACTAAAGACAACAATGCAGACAAGGGAAATGTATATTCACATCTTAATGTCTATGTAATTAAAGTGGTGCACACAACTTATTCTACGAGAAATATTACCAAGTAGTTGAAAAGAAAATTATGTATGCAAATCCTGTGAAAGGAAATGATTATTTGTGCTCTTTTTTCTAAGAAAGTACATCATAAACGTATTCTTTACTGGGTCTGTAGACAGAAAATAGTGATATTAGTATATCTATTAAATCATCATAAACGTATTCTTTACTGGGTCTGTAGACAGAAAATAGTGATATTAGTACATCTATTAAATTTTATTTTAACCAATGCTGCAGTGCAGCTAGAAACTTGATATTAAACAAAATGAGCAAATATATATATAAAACAACATATCAAACGTCATTCACTAGGCAAATGGCGTCTCCAAAGGCAAAAAAAATTCTCTCAACTAGAAAGACAATAGATGTAAAATGTTTCTCATCATTTCATTAGGCATTTTAGTAAATATCATAAATTAAGAGCTCCACAGTGTAATCATATGTTTTCAAGTTTGAGCATGTCATATTTGCGATGCTTTCTACAAAGGAATGTCAATAGCGAGCATAATGGCCCCTTTTTTTTTCTCCACCTGTGACTCTGAAAGGCACAAACTAATGGCTTTTTTCCAGGCGACTGTCACGCAGCTGGGTGCCCACGACTCATTACGTGAAGGTGGTCACTTAACTTTCTTACTGAAATATTTACGACACCAGTTTGCATTACAGTGACAGTCTCATATAAAAAATTTCACAGGTCGAGAATTTGCATTGCAAATGTATAGAAACAATGTCCTATGAATATAACAGTGTGCAAAAAATTTTTGCCTGCATTGTGATACATTCACTCATTTACACACATTTCATAACTCTTAAAGTACGATTCTTGGTTTCCAACATCCTTTTTCACAAGTCAGAGTCCCTAACCACTACTCATTATTCCTTACCTTATTACACATATACATATTCGTCGACACTTCTTCAATATTTCATCTTAATAAATATGTAGCATAATCAAATTCCTCATATAACATCTGCTTATTGATCATAAACATACCTCAACAGCATAATACACATTGTCGTCATAAAAATAACATCATAACACCTCAGTCAAATCTCAAAAACGTCGTAGCTTTCTGCAATAATCTCAAAACCTAAAAAAAATTCTCTGCTCATTTCAATAGTGTCATCTACCTCAAACGTACTTTAAAATCATGCTCCGTTACCAAATACATCATTCAAAGCTCTCATATTATCACAATGGTTCCGAAAAAGTATGAACAGTTCACAAAGTACAGACAAAATACAATTTAATAAGTGTGAAGTTACCCAACTGTGTAATTGCGTAAACATGTGTCACTGATGTAGTAAAAAACAAAAATGTTTATCTCTCAGTTAAATGATCAGATAGCTATGTAATTTGTGTGTTACAGAAATATGGTACCGATGTGTAAAGTTGTATAAGCAAATACCATATTAGCTAGGGCTCCTTGTGCTTGCCAAACACATGGTACACAAAGTAGGCGTGTACCCCCTGAGGATTAATGTAGTTATACCCTCAGGTGTTACAGATTACAGCAATGGAATGAAATGTATCACGGAAAACCTTTGTATCATTGTACTTCAAATATCTTTAAAAATAAATGATTTAAGTACAAAATTAATCACTCAAATACATGTACTGTAGTGCTAAACTGTGCATCTTGTCGTAAGATAATCTCTGTGGAAGTGTTGTAGTTATCGTCCTCCGAAAGCTAAGTTCTGCAGAAGCCAATGTACTTACCTCATGATAAACAAAAGTGAAATGCTTTGCGTATAGATATCTTAGTTATTATGGTTATTGCTGTGATGAAGAAAGTACTGTGTTGTAACGTATTGTTGTGCTACAGAAAAGGCAGTCTCATTGTAGCTATACCACAAAAGTTACTACTAAAACATGTTTTACTTTCCAGAATAATACAGAAAAACTGTGCAGATAAAAAACAGAAACACTGCAAAAGCAACATTGTAAATTGTCACTCATTAGTAGCGTCGTGATAAAATCTTGTAGCTGTCACATAAACTAACCACTGTGTCATCTGGTATCTCACTGAAAGTACTTTAAATCCAGAATGTATTTTCAAGTAAACCAAAACGTTGCATTAAAATCTCATTAGCAGTACCAGTATATGTTCTAAGTATGTAAGCCTTATAGTCGTTACGTAATCATGCAACTAACAAGCAAGAATGTACACACACAATAACACTGTGACGTCTGTTCACTATAACAATGCATTCGTAATTTCTGTTTAAATAAGTTCTCTTGGTTCTTGATTGGATATTTAACTTCAAACATTGTTGCATGTTAACAGTTTAAGTCTGACAAAGCATACTAGAAATGTGGAGTGAAAAGTTTTATGGCAAAGACTAAGTTAAAAAGCAGATTATCTCTCAATGAACGGTTTTACATGTGAAATGTGGTGTAAACCTTTACTCTTCCTAGTACGCAGAGTTTCAACTTCAATGGAATTATCATGTGGTATATGGTATTTCGGTAAAGAATGCTCAAATTATTCTCGAGGTTAGTGTCTATGTTATTTTTCTCTGAGCCAGCCGGTGCACGTGGCTGCCTGCGGTGCGAGTCATTGTCTGCTATCTCTTTGTTGGCGTGCGTCGTTATAGGGATTAGGACACCTAACTTCTACAAATTCACTTTGCCCAGAGGGCCCAGCCCTGTTTAAATCCCGCCAGTTCTGATGAAATTCAGGTCTGTCGTTATGATTATATCGTCTGTCGTCATGTCGGTAGTTCCTGTAGTTTCTTTCTTGTCGGTTAAGTGGTGGAGAATTTCTCCCTGAATTATCACTGCACGGTGGATCGTTGCGTCTGAAGTTATTCTGTCTCCCGTGATAATAATAGTTCTGGTTGCCATATTGTCTGTTTCTATGATTGTCTCTGTCATATTCATTACTACGGAAATGTGATCTTTCTCTGCAATTATTACTACTCCGCCAAAGGTTGTCATACGGGTGGTGTCTGTTTTGGTCACGATTTACGTTGTAGGAATAGCCTTGTCGTGTCCACTTATTATTTCTTTCATCGCGGAATTATGACGGATGTAACCTGTAATTGTTGTGTTCCTGTTTTCGTGTTCCGCGATTGTCAGTGTCAATTTCCAGTTCTTTTAACAGTCTCTGAAAAGCTTCAATGTAGTCTTTGCAACGTCCCGCCAAAATAATATGTCGTAAATGTTCAGGTAATTTGATTAAGCAAATGCGGATGAGTTCTGAGGGGCTGTATGGGTTTGACAGGTACTGATTCTTGTGCAACAAATCTTCAAAATATTTCACAAGACTGGAAAATTCAGATTGTTCAAAATGTTTCATCATTATGATGCTATGTTTTACTCGGTCTTGTGTAGCTTGAGACCAATATGCTGAGAGGAAGGCATGGTAAAATTCTCCTTCACTGTGACAATCGTGAATGACCGATCGCATTCTTACAGCTGGTTCATTCTCTAAATAGCCACACATAAATTCTAATCTGTGCTCTAATGACCAGTTGGGAGGAAAACAATGAGAGAATTGATGGAGCCACGCTTGTGGATGAATGTCGTTGCCAGAATTCTTAAATGTTTTAAATTTACGTATAGTAACGAACAGCTTATAGTCAAAATCGTCATGTCGGCGATTCGCATATCGGTCATTGTTACGTCGTTTCGGCGGTTCCATTTCAAAATTCGGTGCACCTTGCCAATTTCTTTCATAATTTCCGAAATGCGCTGTGTTATTATTTTGTGGCTGTTCCATATTTCTATGTCCCTCTTCCCGTATTGGGGCGCGAGTGTCCTCTGAAATATATAATTTTTGTATTACTTTGCCAACTGATCTTGTACTTCCCGGATTTCTCTTTTGTGTTGCGTATTAATTTGATTCTGATTTTGTTTGAATTTCCTAATTTGTTCATACACTTCCGTTTCAGTGATGGCTACAGGTCTTGTGTCATTCAGATCATCATCTACCTTTGTAGCTAAGTTAGTGAACTGATCTGAAAGTTCAGCTACTTTATCCGTTAGTGAAATTATTTCCTCTGTGTGTTTTTCTGAACCAAGTTTCAGAGTGTCCATTTGTGTTGAAATCGTATCTACTGTGTCCTTTAAGTTTTCCTGAGTTTTTGCAAGTTGCGTAACCGAATCGGTAGATGCAACTGAGTCAATTTTAGCTTGCAAGGTCTCATGATTTTCATGAACAGTAGTTTGCAGTTCTTTTATGGCTAATTCGTGATTCTGTAATGTATTTTCATGCCGCGAAAAAATAGGTTGGAAATGCTCACAAATTTGTGTTTTTACGTCATTACAGACTTTTTGACATTTCGATTCGATTTTATGTAACTCAGTAGTTAAATCTTCACGTGTTTGTTCAAGCGTGGTGTCTAACTTCCGAAGATTTTGTTCCATTGTTTCTAACTTTTGCTGTGTTTGTCTCTGATTTTGTTCCATTGTGTCTAACTTTCGAAAATTTTTTCCATTGTGTCTAACTTTTGAAGCTTTTCCTGTGTTTGTCCCATTTGTTGTATTAATTGTAATAACCATGCGCTGGTGTCTGAAACATGTTCCTCAGTGCTTTTTGGCAGTCAATTTGCACCGGCAACATTCACATTTTGGCAAGCAGAAAATGTGTCTTGACTTATTTGAGAAAACGGTGAGGACGCAAAACCTGAATTTACAGTATTTGTAAAATTGTGTCCTGTCGTTTCGGATTCCTGAGGCGAGCTGTTGCCGAGCGATCGATCGATAATGCTTCCCTGTTCACTAATTGTTTCACTGCCTACGCTATTGTTTGCCGCCCGCTCCATTTCCCTATGCACAATTACCAAATTACTATGTTGAACATTAGTTAATTCATTACACAGTGGCGCTAACACACTGCTTTCGTCTTCACTGTCATTTCTCAGTTTACTTTGGAGCCTAGTATTACGTTTTTCACACGCCATTATTGTCACAATATTTCACACGATAACACAGAAAAGCACAATTTGAAGAGCAAAACAAGAAAACAAATTCACATAGCACTGAAAATAATATCTAGTTAATTGCAAGTGCAGTTGCGAAATACTTGGTGCAAATCTACATGCATGCCACAACTGTTTTACTGTACAACAATGAAAAACTACAACTACAAAGGAAATTCTCTCTATGATTACGCGCTAGCAATAAACAAAGCTACACTAATTACACAATCTACAAGAATGAAATCAGAAGATTCCACTGAGGTATCCTCGGCTAAGGGTCGACATATGAAACGTCCCCTTTGAAAAATTATACATGACTGTCCTTAAACTGACACACAATATTTTTAGTGCAACGCAATCTGACTTTCAATAATCCCTACAAAAGAATGACCCTGACTAACATTAACCTACACCTTTCACAAATCACTTACCTCACAAAAATCTTCGTTACTCGAACTACTGTAATACAGTGAGCGCCACTACTGCCAGCAAAATAAAAGATTCAAACTACGGAAGGCACTAACTACTGATAGGCATAGTTAGCAAATGAAAGATTTTAATAGACAACAAACAATGTATTTACCTTAATAGTGTTGAAAAATCATAATATACATAGCAGTTCATGACATCCAGTCTTACAAATTTCAAAACTCCACCATTTCTCTCCCCACATCCACCACTGCTGGCGGCTCACCTCCAAGTACGCAATGCTACGCGCTGTTCACATCCAGCTGCCCAACACTACAATGGCAGACAACAATGCAAACTAGCGACAGACTGCACACAGCACAGCCAGTGATTTTCATACAGAGCGTTACGTAACGTTGCCAATAAGAAAACATAAACAGCTTACTTACAACACTAATGGCCATTAAAATTGCTACACCACGAAGATGACGTGCTACAGACGCGAAATTTAACCGACAGGAAGAAGATGCTGTGATATGCAAATGATTAGCTTTTCAGAGCATTCACACAAGGTTGGCGCCGGTGGCAAGAGGAAAGTTTCCAACCGATTTCTCATACACAAACAGCAGTTGACCGCGTTGCCTGGTGAAACGTTGTTGTGATGCCTCATGTAAAGAGGAGAAATGTGTACCATCACGTTTCCGACTTTGATAAAGGTCGGATTGTAGCCTATCGCGATTGCGGTTTATTGTATCGCGACATTGCTGCTCGCGTTGGTCGAGATCCAATGACAGTTAGCAGAATATGGATCGGTGGGTTCAGGAGGGTAATACGGAACGCCGTGCTGGATCCCAACGGCCTCGTATCACTAGCAGTCGAGATGACAGGCATATTATCCGCATTGCTGTAACGGATCGTGGAGCCACGTCTCGATCCCTGAGTCAACAGATGGGGAGTTTGCAAGACAACAACCATCTGCACGAGCAGTTCGACGACGTTTGCAGTAGCATGGACTATCAGCTCGGAGACCATGGCTGCGGTTACCCTTGACGCTGCATCACAGACAGGAGCGCCTGCGATGATGTACTCAACGACGAACCTGGGTGCACGAATGGGAAAACGTCATTTTTTCGGACGAATCCAGGTTCTGTTTACAGCATCATGATGGTCGCATCCGTGTTTGGCGACATCGCGGTGAACGCACATTGGAAGCGTGTATTCGTCATCGCCATACTGGCGTATCACGCGGCGTGATGGTATGGGGTGCCACTGGTTACACGTCTCGGTCACCTCTTGTTCGCATTGACGGCACTTTGAACAGTGGACGTTACATTTCAGATGTGTTACGACCGTGGCTCTACCCTTCATTCGATCCCTGCGTATCCCTACATTTCAGCAGGATAATGCACGACCACATGTTGCAGGTCCTGCACGGGCCTTTCTGGATACAGAAAATGTTCGACTGCTGCCCTGGCCAGCGCATTTTCCAGATCCCTCTCCAACTGAAAACGTCTGGTCAATGGTGGCCGAGCAACTGGCTCGTGGCAATACGCCAGTAACTACTCTTGATGAACTGTGGTATCGTGTTGAAGCTGTATGGGCAGCTGTACCTGTACACGCCATCCAAGCTCTGTTTGACTCAATGCCCAGGCATATCAAGACCGTTATTACGGCCAGAGGTTGTTGTTCTGGGTACTGATTTCTCAGGATGTATGCACCCAAATTGGGTGAAAATGTAATCACATGTCAGTTCTAGTATAATATATTTATCCAATGAATACCCGGTTATCATTTGCATTTCTTCTTGTGTAGTAATTTTAATAGCCAGTGGTGTAGTATGTCACTGTACATTTCAGTGATATAGAAACGGAATATTTGGTTCTTGCAGGTACTACGACAGAATGCTAACCAAAGAAGAACGAATCGCTGTTGTTTCTGCTCGTCTTCGTGGAATGACGTATGAACAGGTGCGGACAGATTTTGCCCGTCGATTCCGGAGACCGCCCCAGGCTTGCTATCAAGACCCTAGTTAGTAAAGTCCAGCGTACTGGTAGTGTTGCAGGTGAAGAACGTCCAGGGAGGCCGGCCATAACGCCAGACACCGTGCGAAGTGATGTGTTGGCAGACGTGCCAACACCTTGTAGGTAGAGGAGGCCGAAATGCACGCTATAATCTAACGCAGACTGGCGTGAGGTCTGGAACAGGATGCGTAATGAATGCTATAAAGAAAAGTACGTAGCTGCTGGAATACTTAACTTTAATCCATCATTTGTATACAGCATTCTTGATGATACAAGTGAGACTCTCTATAGAAATGGTTAATGGCGCCTTGCTAGGTCGTAGCCATGGACTTAGCTGAAGGCTATTCTAACTATCTCTCGGCAAATGAGAGAAAGGCTTCGTACGTGTAGTCGCTAGCAAAGTCGTCCGTACAACTGGTGCGAGTGCTAGTCCGTCTCTCTAGACCTGCCGTGTGGTGGCGCTCGGTCTGCGATCACTGACAGTAGCGACACGCGGCTCCGACATGTACTAATGGACCGCGGCCGATTTAAAGCTACCACCTAGCAAGTGTGGTGTCTGGCGGTGATACCACACGAAGTGTGCAGGGTGCGATCACACGAAGCCCTCCCGTATCTACCAGCAGAATTAGTAGGGAGCTCGGTATTCCTCAAACCACTGTATGGAGAGTTCTTCGTTGCAAGCAGCACAAACGTTGTGTACCATATCCAGGTCGTACATAAGCTTGAAGCGAAGGACTACGCGGCCAGACAAGCTACGTGTCATGACCTGCTACAAGTTGTGGAAAATGACAATTTGATGCAAAATGTCTTGTTCAGTGATAAAGTTACATTTCATACCTGTGGATATGTGAACAGACGCAACTGCAGGGTCTGGCAAACGAACAACCAAGTGTGCTGCAGAAGTGGCAACGGGACATAGCAAAAGAGAATGTGTGGTTAGGGATAACGAGGTCAACAATGTAGGGCCCTTCTTCTTTGCAGAACAAACCGTTACTGGAACCACATACCTAGATATGTTGGAACAGTTTTTGGAGCCCCAGTTGATATCTAATGCGATTACGGATACTGTTGTTTTTCAAGAGGATGTTGCACCACCCCATTTTGCCCTCGTTGTTCGGGATTATCTGAATCGAGCATTTCCCGGCAGATGGATTGGTCGTGCCTCTCCACGGATGTGGGCCCCCCGCTCTCCTGACTGGACACCCTTAGACTTCTTTGCATGGGGGTTTATCAGGTCTAAGATAAACCGGATGAAGATCCGCAGCACTGAAAGTTAACACAGCGGATTCGAGCCGCAGCCGCTGAGATTACACTATATATGCTTGGGCAGGTTTTTCGGTCTACAGTGGAGCGCTGGGGGGTGTGCCTAGACATGCAAGGTGGTCACATTGAAATGTGCTGAAATTATGTCCAATTGTAACATACGTTACAGTGCCATTACATATTGGTTAATAAAATTTGTTTAAGTACAAAATGCATAGTGGCTTTAGAATCACCCTGTATTTCCTTTCCTCTGCTAAGTTTCTTTGTACCTTGGAACTCTGTTCTCCAGGTAATTTTTATTTGCCTCACCCTGTACAAGACAGCTCAAATGCGCGTTTGGAATCAGTCAACGAAGTGTCCTGCGAATATTGCACTCCACCAAATTCCACACCCACCACATTTCACATCATCAGGAGATCCATGGCAATGACTTTCGAAGAAGAGTAGCCGGCCGCTGTGGTCGAGTGGTTCTAGGCGCTTCAGTCTGCAACCGCGCGACCGCTACGGTCGCAGGTTCGGATCCTGCCTCGGGCATGGATGTGTGTGATGTCCTTAGGTTGGTTAGGTTTAAGTAGTTCTAAGTTGTAGGGGACTGATGACCTCAGAAGTTAAGTCCCATAGTGCTCAGAGCCATTTGAACCATTTGAAGAAGAGCACAGTTCTTCGAATGGGAGCTACGGAAACCACAAAAGGATGACATGTTCTTGACCAAGATGTTATTTACAGGTGAAGCATCATTTACAAACCGTGGGAACGCTAGTCTTTGGAGCGTGCAATACTCGTCCTATGAGAAGCCTAAGTGGCTGATAGAAGTGGACAGACAAAGGCCTTGGTCAGTCAACGTGTGCTGCTGTTTTCTAACTAACTGAATTATAGAACTTATTTTATTAATGGGAACTTAAGTAGTGCAAGGTATCTCGATCTCTTATCAGAGGTACCGCAACTATTACTAGAAGACATCCCACGGACATAAGACAAGGCATATGGTACCAACATGATGGATGTCCTGCATTTTCTGCATGAGGAATTATTGAGGATCTGAACAACAGATATGAAGATCGTTGGACTGATCGGTCCGGCAATAGAGAATGGACTGCACGTTTGGCGGACCTACCCCTCTGGACTTTTACTTGTGCGGTAAACCGGAACCACAAGTTTACAACAAAATTCCAAACAGCTGCGAAGACATGAAAGGCCGTATTACACAAACTTGTCCTGCCATCAGCTTGGATCGAATTCAGCGTGCAGTATTGTCCACATCGAATTCTTATACAGCATGTACGAGGTTGACTGAAAAGTAATGCCTCCACCTTCGTACTCTTCAACAGTTGGTAGCATTGGTATGCGGTAGGTACTGGCTTGTTCCGTAGCCTCTTGGGAAGCCTTAGAATTGAACGGTTATGTCGTTACAGTGTAAAGCATGGAACCCTGCGCAGACGGTCGGTCAATACGATTTAAACAACGTGGAGTCACTGAATTCTTGAGAGCAAAAGGTGTTACCCGAAAGGAGATTCATCAGAGAATGAAAGCAGTTTATGGTGATTGTGTTGATTACTGTGCGTCGTTGGGCGAGTAAGTTTAAAGATGTTGAGAGGCGGGAACATCTGACCTGCGTGACAAACAAAGAGTTGGACGGCCTTTGACAGCAGCCACCGAGTTTCACAAGAAAAATGTCGACAGATTGATTCAGGACGATCATCGTATCACTCAGAGAGAAATTACAAGCACAATTGGCATTTCACAAGAACGTGTGGGTCGCATTATTGCTTTGCTTGGCTATCGGAAGATCTGTGCACGATGGGTACCCCGGATGCTGACTCCTGAAATGAAAGCGCACAGACCTGAAATTTGCCAGGAACTCGAGAATGAAGGTGACACCTTTCTCCATTCAATTGTGAGAGGAGACGAAACGTGGGTACACCATTACGACCCAGAGACGAAACATCGGTCTATAGAATATCGACACAAGGACTTGACCCAGAAAAAGAAATCTAAGTCCAGACCTCAGCTGGAAAAATCGTGGCCACAGTGTTCTGGGATGCAGATGGTGTTATCCATGTTGATTTCCTTGATCGTGGTACAACAATATATTCAGAGCGTTGCATCACAACGCTGCAAATTCTGAAACGACGGCTAACAAGGGTCCGCAAGGGAAAGCGAAATGTTTTCCTGCAGCATGACAGTGCCAAACCGCACACTTCACGTGCCACCACAGCAGAACTTCAGAGACTGAATCTCAGCAGCGAACGGCATCCTCTTTACAGTGCAGATTTAGCGCCGTCTGACTTCCATCTGTTCCCGATAATGAAAGACGATCTGCTGGGACATCATTATGCTTCTGATGAAGACGCTGAGAGAACTGTGAGACTGTGGCTGCGGAAACAGAGTGTCGGCTTCTTCCGTGGCGGCTTCAGAAAACTTGTTCATAGTTGGCAGAAATGTATCCAATCGGCTGTTGATTATGTGGAAAAGTGAATACTGGTAATTAAAGATCACATTCTAAGGATTATTTCTGCGTCTGATTTATTAAAATATTCCCCCAATTAACGAATTTGGAGGCATTACTTTTCATTCAACCCTCGTATGACTGCTGATGGTCACCATTTTGAATACGTATTGCAACACTGTTATCTGACATTATTAAATTACTTATTGTACATTTCGCCCTAGTCTCATTGTATGTCTTTCGAAATGCATGTGTGAAAGGTCAACACGACTTTCGAATGTAGGATAATTACTGCACAAGCTAATGCATTGCATGCGTCTTCAGATGCAAATAAAATATAAAATAAAATATAAATAATGTAACATACCAGTTCATGTAAAATAACAGAGTTGATTGTCATATCTCGTCTACTCTTGTACCTAAGGAAAAAATAATGTACATCGCACTATGTCAAAAATGATGAGCACCACACTATGTCCACCACAGTATGTCCCCCTTCAAGCTAAGCAGCTTTTGTCTGAAAGATTTTCTCCTGTCACTGAAAGTGGCTGAGTTATTCAGGTGGCCTGTCTCGGCTGCCTCTTTTACAGGGTGTAGCGGTTGTTAAGTGCAGATCTTTTTTACGTAGTATATTAATATGCACATACCTTATTGTGTTGGTTGGGTTGTTTTTTCTCTGCGTTGAAAGGTCTTCCAGCAAACATGTCACGTAATTTACTACCTGATAGAATGAAATTTTCACTCTACAGCGGAGTGTGCGCTGATACGAAACTTCCTGGCAGATTAAAACTGTGTACCGGACCGAGACTCGAAGTCGGGACCTTTGCCTTTCGCGGGCAAGTGCTCTACCAACTGAGCTACCCAAGCACGACTCACGCCCTGTCCTCACAGCTTTACTTCTGCCAGTACCTCATCTCCTACCATCCAAACTTTACAGAAGCTCTCCTGCGAACCTTGCAGAACTAGCACTCCTGAAAGAAAGGATATTGCGGACACATGGCTTAGCCACAGCCTGGGGATGTTTCCAGAATGAGATTTTCACTCTGCAGTGGAGTGTGCGCTGATATGAAACTTCCTGGCAGATTAAAACTGTGTACCGGACCGAGACTCGAACTCGGGACCTTTGCCTTTCACGGGCAAGTGCTCTACCAACTGAGCTACCCAAGCACGACTCACGCCCTGTCCTCACAGCTTTACTTCTGCCAGTACCTCATCTCCTACCATCCAAACTTTACAGAAGCTCTCCTGCGAACCTTGCAGAACTAGCAATCCTGAAAGAAAGGATAATTGGCAGAGCACTTGCCCGCGAAAGGCAAAAGTCCCGAGTTCGAGTCTCGGTCCGGTACACAGTTTTAATCTGCCAGGAAGTTTCTTACTACCTGATATTTTCTGCACAGCTATAACTGTACCTCTAAGCGGATTACGCCTGTCAGAATAGACTAACCATTATATATATATATATATATATATATATATATATATATATATATATATATATATATATATATATATATACAGGGTGGTCCATTGATAGATACTGGGCCAAATATCTGACGAAATAAGCATAAAACCAAAAAACTACAAAGAACGGAACTCGTCTATCTTTAAGGGGGAAACCAGATGGCGCTATGGTTGGCCAGCTAGATGGCGCTGCCGTAGGTCAAACGGATATTAACTGCGTTTTTTTAAAGTATGAAATCCCGTTTTTTATTGCATATTCGTGTAGTACGCAAAGAAATATGAATGTTTTAGTTGGACCACTTTTTTCGCTTTGTGATAGATGGCGCTGTAATAGTCACAAACGTATAAGTACGTGGTATCACGTGACATTCCGACAGTGCGGACGGTATTTGCTTCGTGGTACATTACCCTTGTTAAAATGGACCGTTAGCAATTGCGGAAAAGGTCGATATCGTGTTGATGTATGGCTATTGTGATCAAAACGCCCAACGGGCGTGTCCTATGTATGCTGCTCGGTATCCTGGACGACATCATCCAAGTGTCCGGACCGTTCGTCGGATAGTTACGTTGTTTAAGGAAACAGGAAGTGTTCAGCCACATGTGAAACGTCAACCACGACCTGCAACAAATGATGATGCCCAAGTAGGTGTTTTAGCTGCTGTCGCGGCTAATACGCACATCATTAGCAGACAAATTGCGCAAGAATCGGGAATCTCAAAAACGTCGGTGTTGAGAATGCTACATCAACACCGATTGCACCCGTACCATATTTCTATGCATCAGGAATTGCATGGCTATCGTGATCCACGGACAACGCCTGACAACATACGTCAGCGCATTGTCAATGCATGTGCGAACATTACGGAAGGCGAACTACTCGCTGTTGAGAGGAATGTCGTTACACGTAGTGCCAAATGCATTGAGGTTGACGGACATCGTTTTGAGCATTTATTGCACTAATTTTGTATTTACAGGTAATCACGCTGTAACAGCATGCGTTCTCAGAAATGATAAGTTCACAAAGGTACATGTGTCACGTTGGAGCAACGAAATAAAATGTTCAAACGTACCTACGATCAGTATCTTAATTTAAAAAACCTACCTGTTACCAACAGTTCGTCTAAAATTGTGAGCCATATGTTTGTGACTACTATAGCGCCATCTATCACAAAGCGAAAAAAGTGGTTCAACTAAAACATTCATATTTCTTTATATACTACACGAATATGTAATAAAAACGGGGTTCCTATTAAAAAAAAAACGCAGTTGATATCCGTTTGACCTATGGCAGCGCCATCTAGCGGGCCAACCATAGCGCCATCTGGTTTCCCCCTTCAAGCTAGACGAGTTTCGTTCTTTGTAGTTTTTTCGTTTTGATACTTATTTCGTGAGATATTGAAGTCTTCCTGTTTTTGCTAGTTCAGAAGTAAGGAGAATTGCTTTATTATTCTATAAGAAAGGTTATTGGAAATTCACAGTATCCAATTGTTTCACTGACTCATTTGTTCGTGGTTTAATAGAACAACCAATGAAACTTAATACCATTTACATCAAATTTTTCTACTGTAAAATTCAATTAGGCGCTGATGTTGACGATAGTGAGGGACCGGCGAGGGGAGAGGTTAGTAGTAGCTATCATCCGATCAGACTCAAGGGCAGGGGCCTCA
The DNA here is from genome assembly GCF_023864275.1 of Schistocerca cancellata. Lineage (NCBI taxonomy): Eukaryota > Metazoa > Arthropoda > Insecta > Orthoptera > Acrididae > Schistocerca > Schistocerca cancellata. Next base: position 55,740,630 of record NC_064635.1, read on the forward strand.
GAAACCCTGGGAACCACTGAGTTCAGACGGTCAAAGTTGTAGGCATTACCGACGACACTACATTAAAGCAGAGACACTAAATATGGTTTTCCGAAATTCCTTCACCAAGGAAGGTGAAGCAAATATTTCAGAATTCGAATCAAGAACTGCATACAGAATGGATACCGTAAAAATACATATCCTCGGTGTAGCGAAGCAACTCAAATCACTTAAGGGGGGTAGGTCGTCAAACGGACCGACTTGGAGCAGGAGTGTCACCACAGGACATTTTAATTTCCACTGTCTGTACTTTCACCAAAAAAAAGCATAAAACATTGTCAGCATGACCAGGAAGGATTCAGAATTCACACTCACAGCAGTGGAAGTTCGAAAACATAAGGAAATAATTTTTTTACATGTGAAATTTCATCATTTTTTCACTTACTAATGGTAGTGTTTGTTGTTTTAGGTACACTTTTCTTCATAAGTAAGAGAGATTCTTCGATGAATTGTGCACAGCATACAAACCATACTTACAGGTGTATGAAACTCTAGAATTTTCGAAATCTATTAGAAACTGTGGTGAAAATTGAGGTAATTAAATACAAAATTTGTGTTTTTCCTAAATATGAAGTTTAAAACGTAACAGTTCATTCGTTTTTTCATAAATTATATAAATTCTAGAGTTTCTTACACCTGTGAGTATGGTATGTAAAATGTGCAAAGTTCATCGAAGAATCTCTCTTACTTATGAAGAAAAGTGTACCTATAGCAACAAATGCAGCCATTAGTAAGTGAAAAAATGATGAAATTTCACACGTAAAAAAAATTATTTTCTTTGTGTTTTCGAACTTCCACAACAATGAGTGTGAATCCTGAATCCTTCCTGGTGATGCTGACAAAGTTTTATGAATATATTTGTAAAAGTATAGACAGTAGAAATTAAAATGTCCTGCCATGCCTCTCCTGCTCCAAGTCGGCCAGTTTGACGTCCTACCCCCCTTAATAAAGGCAAGTCCTCCGAGCCACGCCGCTAGGTTCCTTTCAGAATAAGCTGATACAACAACTCTGTGCGTAACAATCATATGCAACAGCTCGCTCGACGAAAGACCTGTATCTAAAGACTGGAAAGGAAACAGGAATAATCCGCTGAATTACAGACCCATATCAATGACGCCGATTTGAGGTAGGATGTAGACTCATAGTCAGAAAGTATTCAGAACATAGCTTTCTCGTTCAAGAGAACTAGCTCTTTATTCTCATGCAGTAATGAGAGCTATCGATAGGGGAATTCAAACTGATTGCATATTTCTACATTTCCATAATGCTTTTGACACCGTTCCTCACAAGCGAATTATAATAATGCATGCCTAATGACCAGTATCTCAGTTGAGTGACTGTACTCATGATTTCCTGTTGGAAACGTCACAGTTTGTCATAACTGACAGGAAGTCATCGAGTAAAACAGAAGTGATGCCCGGCATTCCCGATGAAGTGTTATAGGCCGTCTACTGTTTATAATCGATATTACTGATTTAGGAGACAATCCGAGCAGCCCCCTTAGGTTGTTTGCCGATGATGCTTTCATTTGCCATCTAGTAAAGTTAGCAGAAGACCAAAACGTATTTCAAAATTATTTAGACGAAGTATCTGTATGGGGCGAAAAGTGGCAGTTGAACCTAAATAATGGAAAGCTTTAGTTCATCCACTTGAGTACTAAAGGAATCCGTTAAATTTCAGTTACACGTTAAATCACACAAATCGAAAGGCTGTCAATTTAGGTAAATACCAAAGGATAACTATTACGAACAACTTAAATTGGAACGATTGCATAGATAACGTTCTGGAGTATGTGAACCAAAGACTACGATGTATTGGTGCAACACTTAGGAGATGCAACGCATCTTCTAAAGAGACTGCCTAAACTACACTTATCCATTCCATGGTAGAGAAATGCTATGAAGAATGGGATCCTCAGCAGACACGACTGACGGGGGACTTGAAAAAAGTTCAAAGACGGTGAGTTCTTAATTCCCCCGAATGCGAAAATATTTTGTTGACGCACACCTACACAGGGAGAAGTGACCATCGTAATAAAATGAGAGAAATCAAAGCTCGCACGGAAAGATTTAAATATTCGTTTTTTCCCGAGCTGTGTTCGAGAATGGAATGATAGAGAATCCGTGTGAAAGTTGTTCAGTAAAACCTCTGCCAGGCACTTTGGTGTGAACTGCAGATTGGTCGTGCAGATATAGGTGCGATGCAACATGCTGTACATGACTGACTGTGTTCAGCTGCACACTGCGGTGGCGGGATGTTCATTTAAGTGAGGTGTGCAAACAAGTACCCACTTTGCTGAACACACAGTACAGTCCCCCCTTGCATGCGACCTGAGGACGAGGTGTAAAATTACTGGCTTCACTGAGCGACAAGCTTCCTCGATTCGCTGTTTCATCTGGGGTTGTGGGTTCCGTGGGATGAATATGATTCTCTAGAAATCCCCACAAAAATAGATCTATTACTGTTAAATAGGGCGAGCGCGCTGGCCATTCCTGAGGATCACGGCATCTTAACCATTTTTCACAAAATGTGTTGCTCAGTATTACATACTATTGCGTTCAGAATAGGCGCTGTAAGCATGATTATGTATCCACAAATGGACTTTAATGTCCAGGCATGTTCAAAAGTAGCAACTGAATTATCGACAATGAAAGGTCGATACATCTCAGTTGTCAGAGTACAGGGGTTGGTAAAACATTGAAACATCAAAAACACAATTCACTACTATGGTATTGCCCAGAAATCGTGGTGCTACGCCAAATTCGGCAACAAGTTTCGATACCACAGACATTAGTGAGATTTCGCTGCAATCAGCAACGATATATGGGAAGTGCTCCTAAGACCATGCTCCCCTGTCAGCACAGCAACACACTCACACCAGAGGTCAATATAGAACCGAGCATGGAAGCACTCTGCCCCAGTGCGTGACCTCGTCTGAACGACTCAACACCATAGTTCCAACAATTTGTTAAATTTTAAGATAGACTTGTACTTTCGTAACGTGGAACATTGTACTTCCCTGTACTAATTAGTGGATCAAGTGGTGCTTCCACAGAACAGTTTGATAATTAATTAATCATGTGATGCTTCAATAGTCAATGACGGTTGTCAGTACTCCTGTGGAAAGGAACTCTGTAGGTAAGTAAATCTCTTTATCATTTATGTAATAAAGTGAACTAATACACGGTGTGATCAAAAGTATCCGGACACCTGGCTGAAAATGACTTACAAGTTCGTGTCGCCTTACATCAGTAATGCTGGAATTCAGTATGGTGTTGGCCCACCCTTAGCCTTGATGACAGTTTCCACTCTCGCAGGCATACGCTCAGTTAGGTGCTGGAAGGTTTCTTGCGGAATGGCAGCCCATTCTTCACGGAGTGCTGCACTGAGGAGAGGTATCGATGTCGGTGAGTGGGACGCTCCTTACAGATCTCCGGCCGACTAAACCATGTCTGTTCAGTAGTCTGTAGACTGTGTGTCTGGAGACAACTGTTCCAGTGGGTGCGGTAAGGTGCCGAACAAGGCTACCTGAAGTACTCCGTGGCCGTCTGCGGGCAATGATGGTGAGATATCGGTCTTCTTGTGGTGTTGTACACTGTGGACGTCCCGTACTGCAGCGCCCGGATACGTTTCCCGTCTGCTGGAATCCTTACCATAATCGTGAGATCACACCTTGTGGCACACGAAGGGTCTGTGCTACGACCTGCTGTCTTTGACCAGCCTCCAGTCGCCCTAGTATTCTACCCCTCATCAATATGTGTTCCCTGAGCCATTTTAAACACACAGTCACCATTAGCACGTCTGAGAACGTCTACACACTTACTCGCTGCACCGTACTCTGACATGCACCAACACACCTCTGTGTATGTGGACTGCTGCCAGCGCCACCGTGCGACGACAGCAGGTCAAATGCAACGCAAGGTCACACCCTGAGGTGATTTAAACCCGCAAACCGCCCACCAGAGCGTTGTTTATGTTGTGTCTAGACAAGACAGTCTAGACACAAGGCGGAGATACCGAAAGGGCACGCGTCAACTCACGCCGACTGGCGTGAATTCTGGAACAGGATACGTAATTAATGCTATAAAGAAAAGTACGTATCGTCTGTTTACTTAACTTTAATTCATCCTTGTGGTACATCGCTCTTGACTATACAAATGAGACTCTCTCCAGATATGGTTAACGGCGCCTTGCTAGGTCGTAGCCATGGACTTAGCTGAAGGCTATTCTAACTGTCTCTCGGCAAATGAGAGAAAGGCTTCGTCAGTGTAGTCGCTAGCAAAGTCGTCGTACAACTGGGGCGAGTGCTAGTACGTCTTTCTAGACCTGCCATGTGGTGGCGCTAGGTCTGCAATTACTGACAGTGGCGACACGCGGGTCCAACATGTACTAATGGACCGCGGCCGATTTAAAGCTACCACCTAGCAAGTGTGGTGTCTGGCGGTGACACCACAGTTTCAGCATGTATCAGGATTATCCTTAATTTATGAGCATGAGTGTAGTACAGATCATACCCTGAACTGACCTCCGCCGATCAACAAAGTCACTGTACATTTGTACAGATTTGTGCCATAATCGACCTTAGGCAGCGAAACCAGATTGGAAAAATTCAGTATTTTGCTTCTTGATACATGATTTTAAAGCTTTTTTAAGATCATCCATGAAGAGAGAGTGTAGGAAGGCTGTAACAGACATCGGCAATGTGCGGCGTTGGCTGAAGAAAATCGATAATGGAGAAAGTGACATTCCAGATAAGGTGCGCTGCAGCTAACCAGTTATTTCAATAATGGACGTCAATCGAGGACGCTCCGATCAAGTGATTCGAGGAACCAGAAGCTTCAGAGTTGACAATTAACAGTTTCAAAATCATTCTGACAAAAATGGGCAACGAGGCAAACCCTTGAATTTTTCCAAAGTGGTTTTGATGCCTGGGTTCGACGACAGCGCAAAAGTGTACCAATTCAAGGTGGATATGTAGAAGGCTAGTGAGTTGTAGAGGACAGTCCCGGATGTGTGTACTAATGCCGCTTTTATATGTCAATTTGTGGTGTGTGTACTGTTAGACCTTCGGTACACACACCATAAGATTATTTGACTTGTCGCTCTAACGAAGTAGGCGAGTGTCAGCAATATGTCTCGTGGTCTTATTGTGGCGTGTTTATCTTCTGCCGTTAGGCCAGACGATAGAAATGCCACTTGCACGCTTAGAGTAGCAGATTGATGGTGACCAGCTTTAAACAGAACTTGATTAATTTTCACACACATTTATTAAAATAATGAAAATCATAGATATTACGTAACTTGATTCTGGATGCTGTTTACAATTGACAATCTGAAGTTCCTTTGGTCTTGGTACGTTAATCTTATTCTCACATATCTCTGATACTTGACAAAGTGGCTATACATTTCTCTTCATGGCTATGTACAGTAATAAGATAATCTTATTAGGCACAGACTGAAACTTGACTATAGACTGGTACAGACAAATGCAGACTAATGCAGACTGACTAATCGGAGGTCTGTACACCCGTTATAATACCTTGAGCGTTCAGGTATCACTGCACGAGTGTGATCCGCGAGGAGAAAAGTTTCTACGTTAGCAGCAATCTCATTGCCTGCGTTACATATTAATACGCGGGTCGGCGGAAGCAGATTTGGTCCATCTCTAAGACAGCGCCATCTCGTAGTGCGGAGACGGACGAGTGCTGCGCCTGCGCTGTTGTGCTTAGCGGGGCGCGCTCTATTGGGAAAGTTGTGTACGCGCTGACTACGCGGAACTATGTACACAACACAATTATTAATTTTCTACGTTGTACGAGGCATTACTTTCTGATACATTCTACTATTTTCCCTAGCGCGTCTCGTGTCAGCAACATCCATATCCACACGACTACTGTAATTCACACTTCAGTGCCTGGCAGAGGGTTCTTCGAACCACTTTCAGACCAGTTCTCTAGCGTCCAACCTGGTCACGAGCCCAGGACAGGCACTGCAGGCGATGTCGTGCTGTTAGCAAAGGCTCTCACATTGCTCGTCTGCTGCAATAGACCATCAATGCCAGATTTCGCAGCATTGTCCCACCGGATAGCTTCGCCGTATGTCCCACGCTGATTTCTGTGAATATTGCTCACAGAGTTGCTTGTCTGTCAGCACTGACAGCTCTATGCAAAAACTGCTGGCCTCGGTCGTTAAGTGAAGGCCGTCGGCCATTGTGTTGTCCGTGGTGAGAGGTGATGCCTGAAGTTTGGTATTCTCGGGGCACACTCTTGACACTGTGGATCTCGGAATATTGAGTTCCCTGACGATTTCCGAAATGGAATGTCCCATGCGTCTAGCTCCAACTACTATTCAGTGTTCAGAGTCTTTTATTTGCGGTCGTGCGGCCATAGTCACGCCAGGAACCTTTCCACATACATCACCTGAGCACAAATGACAGTTCTGCCAATGCCCTATCCTTTTGTTACCTTCAGTACGCTGTACTACCGCCAGAGTGTATGTGCACATCGCTATGCCACGATTTTTGTCGCCTCAATGTATTTGTTGCTACGACGTCAAGTATGTTTTCGCTACCGTTTACAATTCGAGTGGACTCCTGAAATGCCGGCTGTTGTGGCCGAGCGGTTCTAGGCACTACAGTCTGGAACCGCGCGACCGCTACAGTCGCAGGTTCGAATCCTGCCTCGAGCATGGATGTGTGTGATGTCCTTAGGTTAGTTAGGTTTAAGTAGTTCTAAGTTCTAGGGGACGGATGTTGTTGTTGTTGTGGTCTTCAGTCCTGAGACTGGTTTGATGCAGCTCTCCATGCTACTCTATCCTGTGCAAGCTTCTTCATCTCCCAGTACCTACTGCAACCTACATCCTTCAGAATCTGCTTAGTGTATTCATCTCTTGGTCTCCCCCTACGATTTTTACCCTCCACGCTGCTCTCCAATACTAAATTGGTGATCCCTTGATGCCTCAGAACATGTCCTACCAACCGATCCCTTCTTCTGGTCAAGTTGTGCCACAAACTTCTCTTCTCCCCAATCCTATTCAATACTTCCTCATTAGTTATGTGATCTACCCATCTAATCTTCAGCATTCTTCTGTAGCACCACATTTCGAAAGCTTCTATTCTCTTCTTGTCCAAACTATTTACCGTCCATGTTTCACTTCCATATATGGCCACACTCCATACAAATACTTTCAGAAATGACTTCCTGACACTTAAATCTATACTCGATGTTAACAAATTTCTCTTCTTCAGAAACGCTTTCCTTGCCATTGCCAGTCTACATTTTATATCCTCTCTCCTTCGACCATCATCAGTTATTTTGCTCCCCAAATAGCAAAACTCCTTTACTACTTTAAGTGTCTGATTTCCTAATCTAATTCCCTCAGCATCACCCGACTTAATTCGACTACATTCCATTATCCTCGTTTTGCTTTTGTTGATGTTCATCTTATATCCTCCCTTCAAGATACCATCCATTCCGTTCAAGTGCTCTTCCAAGTCCTTTGCTGTCTCTGACGGATGACGGATGTTAAATCTCATAGTGCTCAGAGACATTTGAATCATTTGAATCATGAAAGAATTACCCAAATAGGACGGAAATCGTTACATTTTATGTATATGTGCAGACAAACAAATGATTACAATTTCAGGGAAGTGGATGATTTATTCAAGAGGATGGGCTTCACATATCGAGTAAGTCAATAACACATTAATACACCTCTGACCCATGCGAAACAGTTATTCGGCTTGGCATTGACTAATAGCGTTACTGAATGTCCTCATGAGGCAAAATTCTGTCGAACTGGCGTATTCTGCCGAACTGGCGTGTTAGATCGACAAAATTCCGAACTGGTTGGAGGGCCCTGGAAATAATTCTCCGAACGTGCTCAATTGGGAGTGATATCCGTTGACTTTACTGGACAAGGCAGGGTCTGGCGAGCACGAAGACGAGCAGTGGAGACTCTCGCTGTGTTTGGGAGGGCATTGTCATGCTGAAACATAAACTCAAGGTCGCTTGCCACGAAGGGCAACAAAAGTGGCGTAATATACGGTCAACGTATCGCTGCACTGTAAGAGTGACGCAGATGCCCCTCAAAAGGGTTCTGCTAGGAAAAGAAACGACATCCCATGCAAACGTCCCTTGGTGTCGGGTTGTACTGCGGGCGACACCCACCTGCTGCTCAGGGCGTGCCCAGGCACGTATTTGGCCTGGAATCTCATTGACTGTAGTAGAAACGTCTTCAGCGACGAGTGGCGTTTCGGTCCGAAACCTGGCCACCAGCAAACACGTCTCTGGGGACAACACAAACTTTCCCGCCGTAAGTCGCAACAACCAGGAGTGATGGTCCCTCTCACATTGAGGTTAATTCCTGAATTATTACTTTGACATTTTATTAAAAACGTTACCAATATACGAGGATGAGTCAAATGAAAAACTTAAATATTTTTAAAATATTATTTATTGTGCAGAAGTGGTACAAAGCTGTGCCACTTTTCAACATAATCTCCCCCATGCTCAACGCAAGTCCTTCAGCGCTTACAAAGTGCAGAAATTCCTTTAGCAAAAAATTCTTTTGGTAGTCCGTGCAACCACACATGCACCGCGTGGCGTACCTCTTCATCAGAATGGAACTTATTTCCTCCCATTGCGTCTCTGAGTGGTCCAAACGTATTGAAATCACTTGGAGCAAGGTCTGGTGAGTGTGGTGGATGAGGAAGACACTCAAAATGCAGGTCTGTGATTGTTGCAACTGTTGTACAGGCAGTGTGGGGCCTTGCATTGTCATGTTGCAAAAGGAGACCTGCTGACAGCAATCCGTGTCGCTTTGATTTGATTGCACGCCGCAGATGACTTTTTTAGGAGATCTGTGTATGATGCACTGGTGACTGTGGTCCCTCTGGGCACGTAATGCTCCAAAATGACGCCTTTTTCGTCCCAAAAGAGAGTCAGCGTAACCTTCCCTGCTGACGGTACTGTTCGAAACTTCTTTGGTTTTGGTGATGAGGAATGGCGCCATTCCTTGCTCGCTCTTTTCGTTTCCGGTTGGTGGAGGTGAACCCAGGTTTCGTGCCCAGTAACGATTCTTGCAAGGAAGCCATCACCCTCTCGTTCAAAGTACCGAAGAAGTTCATCACAAGCATCAACATGTCGTTCTCTCATTTCAGGAGTCAGCTACCGTGGCACCCATCTTGCAGACTCTTTGATCAACTGGAGCACATCATGCACAATGTGATGTGCTGACCCATGCCTAATCTGTAACATGCTGCAATGTCATTCAGTATCACTCGGCGGTTTTCCTCCACTATGGCTTCAACTGCTGCAATGTCCTGTGGAGTCCACAACTTGTTGTGCCTAACCTGGACGAGGAGCATCTTCCACTAAAGTCACACCATTTGCGAACTTCCTTCTCCATTCGTAGACTTGCTGCTGTGACAAACATGCATCACCGTACTGAACCTTCATTCCTCGTTGAATTTCAACAGGTTTCACACCTTCACTACGCAAAAACCAAATAACAGAACGCTGCTCTTCCCTGGTGCAAGTCGCAAGTGGGGCGGCCATCTTTATACTGATACTGCGACGGTATGTGTGCATCTGCACTATGCTGCCACCTACAGGCCATACTGCACGCTGTTTGCAGCACGCTTACCAACTTACAGGATAACGTCGCGAAATTTCGATTTGTTATTACAAATTTAAGGTTTTCATTTGACTCACTCTCGTAATTTACGGAGAAAGCGTTTAGTACAATTTCTGACTATGTTTTACACCTCCCACAGGCTTCGAACATATACTTTCGCCAACATATCGAAGGTAGATCGAAGTAATTGTGTGAGTGGGTTACCTGGATTCGTATTTGAGATGATACTGAAGGTCTCTTTGAAGTGTTCGGCAACTGAATCATCTGAGTCGGGGGGTCGGTAAAAGGAATGCAACCAGGCGGCAATCAACATGTGGTAGACAGTGGTCTAATGTTTCGGCTTACCGGTGTACGTGAAGAGATTCACACGTCTTTTGTAGGCGGGCGGTGGTTGTTCTACGCCAAGATCTCTAGCCAAAGAACAAAAAAAAGATAAATCTGTATTATTTAGTGTTTTTCCGATAGTGAGTGAAAACCTGGGATATGCTTCGTCATTGTTACTGGGCTCTGTTCTAATCATGTTTCTTTCTCTACAGGGATTCTTTTCGCTGGCGACGTAGACTTTACGACTGATAGGGTCTTCACAAAGATCAACATCCAAATCCGCGCTCTCAAACAAGCCTATCAGTACAAAATGAACGACACCTACCGCCATGACATCGTGTTGTTTAAACCTTTCAGAGGCTTCGTCATTGAGCGGGGATTCGTCGATACCATTCCTATAACGGAAACCAGATCGTGAGTAACAAGGCTATTTCTTTTCACAGTGTAAGGTACAGTCAAATGAAAACGTGACAGGTGGAAAAAAGTAAGTAAACTGTTTATTGTTTCCAAACTAACTGTTAATATATTTACCACACTGTGAGACAACAAATTCGATGCCTTGATAGGTAAATCTTTGCGGTTGATTATGGAACCGTGATTGTACCCAGGTGTCGAAGAAAAATATTGTGACTTTCTTGGACCTGAAACTTCCTGGCAAATTAATACTGTGTGCCGGACCGAAACTCGAACTCCGGACCTTTGCCTTTTGCGGGCAAGTGCTGTACCACACTGCGGCAGGGTGAAAATGTTATTCTGGAAATATCCCCCAGGCTGTGACTAAGCCATGTCTCCGCAATATCCTTTCTTCCAGAAGTGCTGGTTCCGTAAGTTTCACAGGAGAGCTTCTGTGAAGTTTGGCAGCTAGGAAACGAGACACTGGCAGAATTGGAGCTGTGAGGACGGCTTATGATTCCTGCTTCGGTAGCTCAGTTGGTAGAGCAGATGCCCGCGAAAGGCAAAGATCCCGAGTTCGAGTCTCGGTCCGGCACACAGTTTTAATCTGCCAGGAAGTTTCATATCAGCGCACACTCCGGTGCAGAGTGAAAATTTCATTTCGTGGACCTGACATGCACAGTTTCGGATCTCTTTCTGTGCAGGTGAATCCATACCCTTCCGTTGTTTGCTCTGACCCTTACTCTCTGGCTCATAATCATGACATCACGCTTCATCTCCCACGAAAAGATGGGATTGGTTCCAGGTGCTGCAGTGATGTCGACATTCTCTTCAACTTCGCTCTTCCGTCAAGCTGGGCGCAGAGTTTTCGGAACTTCGTCGTCTACGTCATTAAGTTTTTTTTTCCCGAAGGTCGGAGCGCCTACATGCCTCCACCGACGTGGTGGCCATCAGTAACGTTGTACTGTCAGCTTCGTTTGGCGAGTTACAATAGAGGAGTTCACGGGATGTGGTGTGGTGATGTCCGTACGTCCGGGTAGGATTACCGACTAACACAGGTCCATCGATGAGATAGAAGTGGTCGGAAAGCGAATGGAGGGTAGAGGTTTTAAGGGCAGACGGAAAAAAGTGCTAAGGCAGACGACAAGGGGAAAAGTATCTGCCAGAGTTTGGATGGGTGGTAACTGCTCGGTAGCGGTTTTTTTTTTTTTTTTTTTTTTTTTTTTTTTTTTTTTTTTTTTTTTTTTTATCTGCGACAGATCGTGCAGCGGGGCGGTTGTTAGTTTTTGGGTATTGTGTCAATGATCTGTAGCGCTGTCATAGCTTAGGTCGTCATAAACACTAAACAACTATGAGTCTCCTCACAGGTCAGCGTCTGCCCTTCTAACAAGCCAAGTCACTGCATGAGCAGTCGATTGGCCATAAATCGATCGCAGGGTGTAAGAGGTTTCGTTGGATTTGATTGCGTTAAATGTGCGATACAGCTTCCCTCCACTGCCTGTTGGTTGGCTAGGCATTTGCAGCTCGCAAATCCAGTTAGTTCTGTCACGATGGCACGATCGGTACCGTGACTGATGCCCATCACGAGCGGAATGTCTTCCGTCGTCGAACATTTCTCACGACAGTATCCACCGCAAACCGGTTCCCGTGAGATCACCGAAGTTAAGCGCTGTCGGGCGTGGTCGGCACTTGGATGGGTGACCACCCAGGCCGCCATGCGCTGTTGCCATTTTTCGGGGTGCACTCAGCCTCGTGATGCCAATTGAGGAGCTACTCGACCGAATAGTAGCGGCTTCGGTCAAGAATACCACCGTAACGACCGGGAGAGCGGTATGCTGACCCCACGCCCCTCTTATCCACGTCCTCCTCTGCGGATGACACGGCGGTCGGATAGACCCGGTAGGCCACTCGTGGCCTGAAGACGGAGTGCTTTTAGTGCTTTAGTATCCACTGCAGATGTGACAGAAGGAGGAATGACACAATGAGCCTGTCCTGCCGTACAATGACAACCGACTTTTTCGAAATTTCGTGTTCAATGCAAACACATGTGCTAGCGACGTACGGTGTTCGCCAAACACAGCAGGTATTCGGGCATCAATTTCATTTCCTGACAGATCTTTCGTAGTCAAAAAGCGCTCTACAACTCTCTGGTCGTTTTTCCCAGCCTCCACAGTGAAGTTAGACACAAACACGACACTCTGACCTCATGTAAAGCTCTTCTAACAGACAAATGGCACAGCAGTCAACGTTCCCGCTGTTCCCTTCTGATTCCCAATAAGGGAGACTTCTATACACACTTACCTGGATTGCCAACGTTCTATGTACTGACTTGGCAGAAAATCCTAAGAAACTTTGGTCTTATGTCAAAGCGGTAGGTGGATCAAAAGAAAATGTCCAGACACTCTGTGACCAAAATGGTACTGAAACAGAGGATGACAGACTAAAGGCCGAAATACTAAATGTCTTTTTCCAAAGTTGTTTCACAGAGGAAGATTGCACTGTAGTTCCTTCTCTAGATTGACGCACAGATGACAAAATGGTAGATATCGAAATAGACGACAGAGGGATAGAGAAACAATTAAAATCGCTCAAAAGAGGAAAGGCCGCTGGACCTGATGGAATACCAGTTCGATTTTACACAGAGTACGCGAAGGAACTTGCCCCCCTTCTTGCAGCGGTGTACCGTAGGTCTCTAGAAGAGCGTAGCGTTCCAAAGGATTGGAAAAGCGCACAGGTCATCCCCGTTTTCAAGAAGGGACGTCGAACAGATGTGCAGAACTATAGACCTATATCTCTAACGGCTATCAGTTGTAGAATTTTGGAACACGTATTATGTTCGAGTATAATGACTTTTCTGGAGACTAGACATCTAATGTGTAGGAATGGCATGGGTTTCGAAAAAGACGATCGTGTGAAACCCAGCTCTCGCCATTCGTCCACGAGACTCAGAGAGCCTGTAACGTCCCCTTAGAACAATTGTACACGACTGTGCTGATAAACCTATTACACTATTTGCTTTTCAAACAGCTGAGCAAAACTGAACGTACTCAAACATTCACTAAAGTGACACACAATATCTTTAGTGCAACGCAATCTGACTTTCAATAATCCCTACAAAAGAATGGCCCTGGGTAACATTAAACTACACCTTTCAGAAATCACTTACCTCACAAAAATCTTCATTACTCGAACTACTGCAATACAGCGAGCACCACTACTGCCAGCTAAATAAAAGATTCAAACTACTGAAGGCACTAACTACTGATAGGGATAGTTAGCAAATGAAAGATATTAATAGAGAACAAACAATGTATTTACCTTAATAGTCATAATATATATAGCAGTTCATGACAAATTACAAAACTCCGCCATCTCTCTCCCCACATCCACCACTGCTGGCGGCTCACCTCCAACTGCGCAACGCTACGCGCTGTTCACATCCAGCTGCCGCTGCCCAACACTACAATGGCAGACAACAATGCAAACTAGCCACAGACTGCACACAGCACAGCCAGTGATTTTCATATAGACCGCTACGTAACGTTGCCAATAAGAAAACATAAACAGCCTACTTACATAAAGAAAACATAAACAGCCTACTTACATAGCCCCCATGCTCCCCATAAAAAATTTTACAAATTGTTTTGGGCAGTGGCCAATAATGATTTGAAAAAAATTTTCATAATTACAATAACAAAGATATCCAATGCACACACTTATTGATACAATGTTGGTCAAAAGCTAAAATTTTCTCACAGTCCATAAAGACAGTCCTGATCATTCATCACAGTAAAACTGCCGTTTCTTTTATCAAAGTCTGAGCAGTAAAAGACAATGCACACGGAAGTAATGGATGTCCATGCAGTCTTGAAGAAGTAGTGTTGTCCTTCCAACAGAAAGACAGTGCTGACTCTTGACATGCTGACAGGTAATGGGCCACAACAGAGCAAACCCACAGCAGAGTCAGTCGAAGTTGATGAATATTAGTAGGTAGGTCATCACAGAGTAGACCCACTGTAGTCCTGGTAGAGATTGTGGTATTGGTGGGCCACCAGAAGTGCAGACCCACTGCAGTCCTTGTAGAAATAATGGTATTGGTGAGTCAGCAAAGGTGTAGACCCACTGTAGTCCTTGTAGAGATGGCCAGCAGCCATCTGCTGTGACTGTGCGGGTGCACAATCACCATTGAAGAGTCCTGCAGTTAATATAGCAAGTCCATAACCACCACTTTTGCACTCACAAAGTTTTTTTTTCTAATTGTCCTTAGAACCAGCAATGCTGTTATCCAGTCCCTTGCTGAATTATTAACACACATGTAAACACTAACAGTCCCTACTTCTCACATATTGTCCATATACTATGACCAACAGTAACGTGTGCAGTGAAATGAATGCTTACAAGTTACTTAATTTGATGAACTGGTGTCAATTACAATGTTATAACATGAGAATACAATTACAAAGGTACAAAATACATCATTAAAGAACATAACAATACAGATAACATTTGTAGTACAGGCTTTACAACAGAATAGAAATATACATATACATCAGTGTTACAGGAATTATGACATGAGTACATACATAAAAGATGAGAATAACTTTTGAAACATCAACTTTACACAAGAACATTAAAACAAAACAGCATATTTACAAGGTAAATAACATATTATTAATGTCAATTATATTTGAGGAGAACAGTATTCCTCATCATAGTGAATGTAGCTTAATATTAAAAGAAAAAAAATTCTATGAAACTACACAGAGACAGGAAGAAAACAAATACACAAGAGTACACAAACACATAGTGGGATGACACAAAAGGAAAGGACAGGGTTTGTTTTACTGCAGTATTTTGCATGGAGATCTCCCTTTGTTCATCATTATTCCCAAAAGTACTATCTAAGCCTGCTTTCTGTATTCTGTTCACATCCTCTTTCAAAATAGTTTTTCTCCACTGTACACTACTTTTTTTTTAGCCAAACCATTTTCTTATAGCTTCTCAATACATTTCTTCCAAGTCATCATAGTTAGTTTCTTATATAGTCTACCCCTCTTAAGCTAACTTAAATCTACTGTGCTCAGATATATATACCAAGGGACGAGGCAATGCAGCATCACATAAAACAATTAATATAAACAGCAATGAAAAAAACGCAGATTTGTGAAGCAAGCAGCATTAAGAAATTAGCAAAGCAATTGCAATATTACAACTAATATAAGGCAATGTGCAGCAAACAATAAAAATAAATCATTAGTAAAACTAGCTTAGAAGAGTAACACAAAGTCAAATTCAGTAACACTATGCCTGGCAAACAGCAGTAACTTATACCTAAACATGACATAGCTCAAGCAGAAAAAATATTACACTAAAATGGCCATGTCTAATACCTATGTCACATCTTAACACTAGAGTGATGCATCACAAGAACTTACACTAGCAGATAAGTTACCAAATCGTAAAGAAATTAT
Organism: Schistocerca cancellata; assembly: GCF_023864275.1. Lineage (NCBI taxonomy): Eukaryota > Metazoa > Arthropoda > Insecta > Orthoptera > Acrididae > Schistocerca > Schistocerca cancellata. The sequence goes on from NC_064635.1 coordinate 55,756,493, forward strand.
TTATGCAATTCCTGTGAAGGGAAATGTCTATTTATGTGCCCTCGTTTTCTTGGAAGTAGATCATAAATTTCTTATTGACTGGATCTGTAGGCATAAAATAACTATATTAGTACATATATTAAATTTTATTTTAACCAACGCTGCAGTGCAGCTACAAACTTGATATTAAACAAAATATGTAAATAAATACATAAAGCAAGCCATATGGCATTTTTCTCCACTAGCAAGAAAATAGCCGTGAAATGTTTCTCATCGTTTCATTAGGCATTTCAGTAAATATCATAAATTACGAGCTCCACAGTATGCTATCAACAAGGAAATGTCAATAGCGAGAAGAATAGCCTCCCTTTTTTTTTCTACCTGTGCTCCCGAAAGGCACTAATGGCTTTTTTCCAGGCGACGCACAGCTGGCCGCTCAAGACGCATTACGTCAAGGTCACTTGGCTTTCTTACCGAAATATTTACGACACCAGTTTGCTACAGTGACAGTCTCATATAAAAATATTTCACAGGTCAAGAATTTGGGTTACAAATCTGTAGAAACAAAATCCTATTGATATGACAGTGCCCAAAAAATGTTCGTCGGCATTGTGATACATTCATGCATTTACATACATTTCATAACTCTTAAAGTACGTTTCTTGGTTTCCAACATCCTTTTCATAAATCAGAGTCCCTAACCACTACTCCTTATTCCTTACCTTTTTATACATATTCATATTCGTCGACACTTCTTCAATATTTCATCATAAGAAATACGTAGCCTAATCAAATTCCTCATATAAGGTAGCATCATCTTATTGATCATAAACATACCTCAACAGCATAATACACATCGTCGTCGTAATAATAACATCAAAACACCTCAGGCAAATCTCAAAAACGTCGTAGCTTTCTGCAATAATTTCAAAACCTAAAGAAAATTCTCTGCTCATTTCAATAGTGTCATCTACCTCAAACGTACTTTAAAAATCATGATCCCATCCCAAATACATCATTCAAAGCTCTCATAGCATCACAATGGTTCCGAAAAAATATGAACAGTTCACAAAGTACAGACAAAAATACAATTTCGTAAGTGTGAAGTTATCCAACGGTGTAATCACGTAAACATCTGTCACTGACGTAATAAAAAAGTTTGTCTCTCTCAGTTAAATGATCAGATAGCTGTGTAATTTGTGTTAGAGAAATATGGTACCGATGTGTAAAGTTGTATAAGCAAATACCATATTAGCTAGAGCCCCTTGTGCTTGCCAAACACATGGTACACAAAGTAAGCGTGTACCCCCCTGAGGATTACTGTAATTATACCCTCAGGTGTTACAGATTACAGCAATGGAATGAAATGTATCTCGGAAAACTTTCTTTGTAATTCAAAAATCTTTAAAAATAAATGTTTTAAGTACAAAATTAATCACTCAAATACGTGTCTTGTAGCGCTAGATGTGCGTCTTGCTGTAAGATAATCTCTGTGGAAGTGTCGTAGTTATCGTCCTCCGAAAGCTAAGTTCTGCAGAAGTCAATGTACTTACCTCATGAAAAAAAAAAGTGAAATGCTTTGCGTATAGATATCTTACTTATTACGCTTATTGCTGTGATGAAGAAAGTACTGTGCTGTAACATATTGTTGTGCTACAGAAAAGGCTGTCTCATTGTAGCTGTACCACAAAAGTTACTATTAAAACTTGTTGTACTTTCCAGAATAATACAGAAAAACTGTGCAGATATAAAACAGATACACCGCAAGAGCAATATTGTAAATTGTCACTCATTAGTAGCGTCGTGATAAAATCGTGTAGCTGTCACATAAACTAACCACTGTGTCATCTGGTATCTCAAAGGAAGTACTTTAAATCCAGAATGTATTTTCAAGTGAACCAAAATGTTGCATTAAAATATCATTAGCAGTACCAGATATGTTCTAAGTATGTGAGCCTTATAGTCGTTACGTAATCGTGCAACTAACAAGCAAGAATGTACACACACAATAACAATGCATTCGTAATTTCTGTTTAAATAAGTTCTCTTGGTTCTTGACTGGATATTTAACTTCAAACATTGTTGCATGGTAACAGTTTCGAAAGCATACTAGTAACGTGAAGTGAAACGTTTTATGGCAAAGACAAAGTTAAAAAGCAGATTATCTTTCAATAAACGGTTTTACATGTGATATGTGGTGTAAACCTTTATTCTTCCTAGTACGCAGAGTTTCAACTTCAACGCAATTATCATGCGGTATACGTCGGTAAAGAATACTGGAATTTTTCTCGGAGCCAGCGGGCGCAAGTGGCTGCCTGCGGTGCGAGTCATTGTCTGTTTCTCGTCCACGAGACTCAGAGAGCCATAGACACGGGTTTCCAGGTAGATGCCGTGTTTCTTGACTTCCGCAAGGCGTTCGATACAGTTCCCCACAGTCGTTTAATGAACAAAGTAATAGCATATGGACTATCAGACCAATTGTGTGATTGGATTGAAGAGTTCCTAGGTAACAGAACGCAGCATGTCATTCTCGGTGAAGAGAAGTCTACCGAAGTAAGAGTGATTTCAGGTGTGCCGCAGGGGAGTGTCGTAGGACCGTTGCTATTCACAATATACATAAATGACCTTGTGGACGACATCGGAAGTTCACTGAGGCTTTTTGCGGATGATGCTGTGGTATATCGAGAGGTTGTGACAATGGAAAATTGTACTGAAATGTAGGAAAATCTGCAGCGAATGGCAATTGAATCTCAATATAGACAAGTCTAATGTGCTGCGAATACATAGGAAGAAAGATCCCTCATCATTTAGCTGCAATATAGCAGATCAGCAACTGGAAGCAGTTAATTCCATAAATTATCTGGGAGTAGGCATTAGGAGAGATTTAAAATGGAATGATCATACAAAGTTGATCGTCGGTAAAGCAGATGCCAGACTGAGATTCATTGGAAGAATCCTAAGGAAATGCAATCCGAAAAGAAAGGAAGTAGATTACAGTACGCTTGTTCGCCCACTGCTCGAATACTGCTCAGCAGTGTGGGATCCGTACCAGATAGGGTTGATAGAAGAGATAGAGAAGATCCAATGGAGAGCAGTGCGCTTCGTTACAGGATCATTTAGTAATCGCGAAAGCGTTACGGAGATGATAGATAAACTCCAGTGGAAGACTCTGCAGGAGAGACGCTCAGTAGCTCAGTACGGGCTTTTGCTGAAGTTTCGAGAACATACCTTCACCGAGGAGTCAAGCAGTATATTGCTCCCTCCTACGTATATCTCGCGAAGAGACCATTAGGATAAAATCAGAGAGATTAGAGCCCACACAGAGGCGTACCGACAATCCCTCTTTCCACGAACAATACGAGACTGGAATGGAAGGGAGAACCGATAGAGGTACTCAAGGCACCTTGCGAGTATGGATGTAGATGTAGATGCATGTGCCATGCTCCTTATACACGCTGTAACGGGTACAAGTGCAGATGTTTCTGTGGGTGACTGAGGGCGGTGAACGAAAGGACGTTACATCAGTATTTACTTCATTTGCAGACTAATAATTATGGCTACTAGGTGTAATATGTTTTTAGGTTGGATAGCACCTAGAACTACATGTGATAAGAGCGAGACATTAATGCTTATTTTTCCCTGGGCAGCTGATGAGGTGTTGCAGTGTGGACGTAGGGACACGAAATGGTTAGCGTGTACTGACAGGTGTAATCCGTTTCGTGTTGCAGTTGCAGCCATTCATAAAACACCAGGTCGTAAAGTTTGTGACACGTTTGTGGAAAGTCTGATGCGTAGTTCATATTAACCCTTTCACACCTTCTGGCTAAAAGTGTGTACGTTAATATTCCAACGTAAATATTTTTCCTCGCTAGACACCTCATGTACACACTCTGAATACACAGTCTTTTTATTATGCACAGGTGCTACCATCTGCTGGACATCACTGCAAAAATATCAACAGCTTAATGTAGCAGTGAGGAACCCCTTGTGGCTGCCAGAGTTTACGGAAGTTGTTGGTTAGCTGCACTCCACTCTATAATTGAATATTATCATAATAATTACTGAATTATCAGTGCATTTACTGCAGCAGTGAATATTTCAAAACGACTTATTTTAGCCCATAAAAAGAAACCAAAAGTTCAAAATATGTATTGAAAATGGGTACATATATTTGTATAAGTCATACATCTAAAATCATTAAAAAATAACCTTAGAGTATTAGAGCATAAAAAAATGTCCTTCCTCTAGAAAAACTTCAGGTCTGAGAGGGTTAAGGTATCAGACAAAAATATATTTGCATTTATACACGTTACAGCCTTCACAGTCTGTCTCCTTTTCATTTGACTGCCTCTTATAGATGTATGTGGTTAAACTGAAGAACATGATGCTGGTATCATTTGTTGACTTTGCGGACAATATTGCTGGTAACCACAGACTTTTCTCATACGGTGCTGGTAACTATAGTGAATGCTGTCTGACAGAAGAAGTTATGCTCCAATATTCAGTCATATTTTAATAAGGACTGAAAGTGGGACTAAGACTGATACCTTGCTTTAAATATTCAGAAATGTAAAAATGTACGCTCCATAAAACGAAAGCAAGTAATATTACAATAACAAAGACTTTGGGGCTGTTGAGAAGACATAGTGAATTAGAGGTGAAATGTGTATTTGTTGTCCAATGTAAAGTAGCCACAACTTAAATTTCACATTCAGTTTAATATAGTGACTCACAAATGGAATCTTTCAAACCATAAAAATACCTGGGTGAAGTTATTTACAAGGATGTAAAATAGAAAACTCACATAGGCACAGTTGTAGGTGAAAAGGTGGCAGGCTTTGGTTTATTGGTCGAACACTGGGAAAATGCCGTCTAGAAACGAGATTGCTTAAAAAAGCGCTCTTGCGACACATCCTAGAATATTGCTGCGTACCATATAAGACCAACAGCAATCTGGCCAATGATTGACTCCGAGTAGCATCTTTGTACATGGCGACCATACACAAGCAGCGGAGTGGAGGCGCCTCCCTTATGGGCAACTTGCGGGACATTATGTCCACGCCTGTTTCCCTGCCGGTACCAGTACGTCGTATCACGTCCCATCTGGCGGAAGCTTCTGATGTCATCAACGGCTTCTGTTACGTTCACCCTTACTCACTGTTCGCCCCGATAGCTGATTGGTCAGCGTGACGGACTGCCGTCCTAAGGGGCCCGGGTTCGATTCCCGGCTGGGTCGGGGATTTTTCTCCGTCAGGGACTGGGTGTTGTGTTCTCTTCATCATCGTTTCATCCCCATCCGGCGCGCAGGTCGCCCACTATGGCGTCCAATGTAGTAAGACCTGCACCAAGGCGGCCGGACCTGCCCCGTAAGGGGCCTCCCAGCCAGTGACGCTCATTTCCATCTTTACCCTTACTCACAGAGCAAGCGCCCTTCTCGTACCAAAGATGTCTACACCCCATTACAGCGATGCACATCTCGCGACAACGTCAAACTCAAACATCCGTCGACACTGTGGCCCACAGTTTGGCGCCATGTTATAATGAATCATCCTCCTCTAACATCACCTTTTTGTTTTATAGAGATAACCGATACCATGTATACAGGGTGTTACAAAAAGGTACGGCCAAACTTTCAGGAAACATTCCTCACACACAAATAAAGAAAAGATGTTACGTGGACATGTGTCCAGAAACGCTTAATTTCCATGTTAGAGCTCATTTTAGTTTCGTCAGTATGTACTGTACTTCCTCGATTCACCGCCGCATGGCCCAATTGAAGGAAGGTAATGTTGACTTCGGTGCTTGTGTTGACATGCGACTCATTGCTCTACAGTACTACCATCGAGCACATCTGTACGTAGCATCAACAGGTTAGTGTTCATCACCAACGTGCTTTTGCAGTCAGTGCAATGTTTACAATGCGGAGTTGGCAGATGCCCATTTGATGTATCGATTAGCACGGGGCAATAGCCGTGGCGCGGTACGTTTCTATCGAGACAGATTTCCAGAACGAAGGTGTCCCGACAGGAAGACGTTCTACGCAATTGATCGGCGTCTTAGGGAGCACGGAACATTCCAGCCTATGACTCCGACTGGGGAAGACCTAGAACGACGAGGACACCTGCAATGGACGAGGCAATTCTTCGTGCAGTTGACGATAACCCTAATGTTAGCGTCAGAGAAGTTGCTGCTCTACAAGGTAACGTTGACCACGTCACTGTATGGAGAGTGCTACGGGAGAACCAGTTGTTTCCGTACCATGTACAGCGTGTGCAGGCACTATCAGCAGCTGATTGGCCTCCAACGGTACACTTCCGCGAATGGTTCATCCAACAATGTGTCAATCCTCATTTCAGTGCAAATGTTCTCTTTACGGATGAGGCTTCATTCCGTCGTGATCAAATTGTAAATTTTCACAATCGACATGTGTGGGCTGACGAGAATCCGCACGCAATTGTGCAATCACGTCATCAACACAGATTTTCTGTTAACGTTTGGGTAGGCATTGTTGATGATGTCTTGATTGGGCGCCATGTTCTTCCACCTACGCTCAATGGAGCACGTTATCATGATTTCATACGGGATACTCTACCTGTGCTGCTAGAACATGTGCCTTTACAAGTACGACACAACATGTGGTTCATGCACGATGGAACTCCGGCACATTTCAGTCGAAGTGTTCGTACGCTTCTCAACAACAGATTCGGTGACCGATGCATTGGTAGAGGCGGACCAATTCCATGGCCTCCACGCTCTCCTGACCTCAACCCTCTTGACTTTCATTTATGGGGGCATTTGAAAGCTCTTGTCTACGCAACCCCAGTACCAAATGTAGAGACTCTTCGTGCTCGTATTGTGGACGGCTGTGATGCAATACGCCATTCTCCAGGGCTGCATCAGCGCAGCAGGGATTCCATGCAGCGGAGGGTGGATGCATGTATCCTCGCTAACGGACGACATTTTGAACACTTTCTGCAACAAAGTGTTTGAAGTCACGCTGGTACGTTCTGTTGCTGTGTGTTTTCATTCCATGATTAATGTGATTTGAAGAGAAGTAATAAAATGAGCTCTAACACGGAAAGTAAGCGTTTCCGGACACATGTCCACATAACATATTTTCTTTCTTTGTGTGTGAGGAATGTTTCCTGAAAGTTTGGCCGTACCTTTTTGTAACACCCTGTATTATCGATTCTTGCATAGGTTAAAATTATCTCAGCTGTTTCATTAGAAGAATTCATATGATTTTCTGTACGATGTATTATACATACATCAAAAAAAGTTTTACATCACTCCAGTTCCCACAACTCCTGAAGATAGACGTTGACTGTGGATACTGTATCACAGTTGACTGTACAGAGATGTCACTAAACCCGCCCAAATATGTAAACAACCATGCATGAGCAGCGCCTATTAGGCGGAGTGAGTCCGACAGACGATCACTTCCAGTCACTCCACAAGGATGGAGGGTCGTGTTGTCTGTAGTTCAACCATGCCTAGACGGTCAATACCGCGGTCCGATCGCGACCTCATTGTTACTTTGTGTCACGAAGGGCTTTCAACAAGGGAAGTGTTGGGACATATCGGAGTGAACCAAAGTGATGTTGTTCGGACGTGGAGGAGATACAGAGAGACAGGAACTGTCGATGACATGCCTCGCTGAGGCCGCCCAAGGGCTACTACTGCAGTGGATGACCGCTACCTACGGATTATGGCTCGGAGGAACCCTGACAGCAACGCCACCATGTTGAATAATGCTTTTCGTACAACCACTGGATAGGTGTTGCGACTCAAACTGCGCGCAATGGGCTGCATGATGCGCAACTTCACTCCCGACATCCATGACGAGGTCCGTCTTTGCAACCATTACACCATGCAGCGCGGTACAGATGGGTCCAACAACATGCCGAATGCACCGCTCAGGATTGCCATCTTGTTCTCTTCACCACACAATTGTCAGAGACACGTTTGGAGGCAACCTGGTCAGGCTGAACTCCTCAGACACACTGTCCAGCGAGTGCAGCAAGGTGGAGATTCCCTGCTGTTTTGGGGTGGCATTATGCGGGGCCGACTTACGCCGCTGGTGGTCATGAAAGGCTCCCTAACGGCTGTACATTACGTGAATGCCATCCACTAACCGATAGTGCATCTCTAACGGCAGCAATTTGGTGAGGCACATCTTTTGAATGACTTCCTTCAGGATAACGACATCACTCGAATATAGTGGCCAGCATGTTCTCCAGACATGAACCCTATCGGACATGCCTGTGATGGATTGAAAAGAGCTCTTTATGGACGACGTGACCCGCCAGCCACTCTGAGGGATCTACGCCGAATTGCTGTTGAGGAGTGGGACAATCTGGACCAACACTGCCTTGATGAACTTGTGGATAGTATGCCATGACGAATACAGGCATGCATCAATGCAAGAGGACGTGCTACTGGGTGTTAGAGGTACCGGTGTGTACAGCAATCTGGACCACAACCTCTGAAGGTCTTGCTGTATGGTGGTACAACATGCAATATGTGGTTTTCATGAGCAATAAAAAGGGCGAAAATGATGTTTATGTTGATCTCTGTTCCAATTTTCTGTACAGATTCCCGAACTCTCGGAACCGAGGTGACGCAAAACTTTTTTTGATGTGTGTATGTCAAGATAAAATGTATAAAAAGAAATTAATCTGTTACAATCGATATGCACTAACAGTGAAAATTACTCTTCTTTTAAGAATAACTGAAATTACAAAATTTCTGGCATACTTAAAACTCATATTATTAATTGCGCAATCAATCGCTAATTATTAAATTTGTTCTAGATTATTTACGAAAGCATTATATAATTTGGTAAAGATTCTTCCCCTGTCGAGAAAGTTGTAAACTCTTTTGCTTTGTAAACTCTTTGGAAATTGTGAGCACCGCAGAACGTAAGTAGTAGTGGGCATGCCTCAGATGAAAGTTGACGTTTGTATAAGTTTGTCACCAACAATGTAATCAGCGGTTTTCTTGACTGTGGAAATTATACAGTCGGTGTGATTTACAAGAATAGGATAAAATAAAAAGCTATTCATAGCAACAGGCAGCTGTTGCTCAGTTATTTCCTCTTCAAGAACACGCAACGTTAAATCAATATTTTCAGCAGCAGCAATGTCCTCCTAGACACAACAAGACTTTCAACCAGCAACAAGACCAACAACGACATAATCAAGATGAGTTTAAAAGTTCTTCCTTTTGTAGTCTTACTGCTCTCGAAGTTTTCCGAATTTGTGCAAAGAATGAGAACTTAAATGGTGATGAATAGAGGGTTGTTGTTGTTGTGGTCTTCAGTCGTGAGACTGGTTTGATGCAGCTCTCCATGCTACTCTATCCTGTGCAAGCTTCTTCATCTCCCAGTACCTACTGCAACCTATACCCTTCTGAATCTGCTTGGTGTATTCATCTCTTGGTCTCCCTCTAAGATTTTTACCCTCCACGCTGCCCTCCAATGCTAAATTGGTGATCCCTTGATGCCTCAGAACATGTCCTACCAGTCGATCCCTTCTTCTAGTCAAGTTGTGCCACAAACGTCTCCTCTTCCAATCCTATTCAATACCTCCTTATTAGTTACGTGATCTACCCATCTAATCTTCAACATTCTTCTGTAGCACCACATTTCAAAAGCTTCTTTCTCTTCCTTTCCAAACTATTTATCGTCCATGTTTCACTTCCATACATGGCTACACTCCATAGAAATACTTTCAGAAATGACTTCCTGACACTGAAATCTATACTCGATGTTAACATATTTCTCTTCTTCAGAAACGCTTTCCTTGCCATTGCCAGTCTACATTTGATATCCACTCTATATCGACCATCATCAGTTATTTTGCTCCCCAAATAGCAAAACTCCTTTACCACTTTAAGTGTCTCATTTCCTAATCTAATTCCCTCAGCATCACCCGACTTAATTCGACTATATTCCATTATCCTCGCTTTGCTTTTGTTGATGTTCATCTTATATCCACCTTTCAAGACGCTATCCATTCCGTTCAACTGCTCTTCCAAGTCCTTTGCTGTGTCTGACAGAATTACAATGTCATCGGCGAAACTCAAGGTTTTTATTTCTTCTTCATGGATTTTAATACCTACTCCAAATTTTTCTGTTGTTTCCTTCACTGCTTGCTCAATATACAGATTGAATAGCATCGGGGAGAGGCTACAACCCTGTCTCACTCCCTTCCCAACCACTGCTTACATTTCATGTCCTTTGACTCTTATAACTGCTATCTGCTTTCTGTACAAATTGTAAATAGCCTTTCCCTCCATGTATTTTACCCCTGCCACCTTCAGAATTTGTAAGAGAGTATTCCAGTCAACATTGTCAAAAGCTTTCTCTAAGTCTACAAATGCTAGAAACGTAGGTTTGCCTTTCCTTAATCTTTCTTCTAAGATAAGTCGTAGGGTGAGTATTGCCTCACGTGTTCCAACATTTCTACGGAATCCAAACTGATCTTCCCCGAGGACGGCTTCTACCAGTGTTTCCATTTGTCTGAAAGAATTCGTGTTAGTATTTTGCATCCGTGACTTATTAAACTGATTGTTCGGTAATTTTCACACCTGTCAAGACCTGCTTTCTTTGGGATTGGAATTATTATACTGTTCTTGAAGTCTGGCTGTATTTTGCCTGTCTCGTACATCTTGTCACCAGATGGTAGAGTTTCGTCAGGACTGTCTCTCCCAAGGCCGTCAGTAGTTCTAATGGAATGTTGTCTACTCCCGGGGCCTTGTTTCGACTCAGGTCTTTCAGTGCTCTGTCAAACTTTTCACGCAGTATCGTATCTCCCATTTCATCTTCATCTACATCCTCTTCCATTTCCATAATATTGTTCTCAAGTACATCGCCCTTGTATAAACCCTCTATATACTCCTTCCACCTTTCTGGTTTCCCTTCTTTGCTTAGAACTGGGTTTCCATCTGAGCTCTTGATATTCATACAAGTGGCTCTCTTTTCTCCAAAGGTCTCTTTAATTTTCCTGTAGGCAGTATCTATCTTACCCCTAGTGAGTACATTCTTACATTTGTCCTCTAGCCATGCCTGCTTAGCCATTTTGCACTTCCTGTCGATCTCATTTTTGAGACGTTTATATTCCTTTTTGCCTGCTTCATTTACTGCGTTTTTATATTTTCTCCTTTCATCCATTAAATTCAATATTTCTTCTGTTACCCAAGGATTTCTACTAGCCCTCGTCTTTTTACCTACTTGATCCTCTGCTGCCTTCACTACTTCATCCCTCAAAGCTACCCATTTTTCTTCTACTGTATTTCTTTCGCCCATTACTGTCAATTGTTCCGTAATGCTCTCCCTGAAACTCTGTACAACCTCTGGTTTTGTCAGTTTATCCAGGTCCCATCTCCTTAAATTCCCACCTTTTTGCAGTTTCTTCAGTTTTAGTCAGTTTAAGATTACAATGTCCACTTCCTTCCAACGTCTGGCGAAGGTGGTGAGAAGTCAACGTCTTCACACAGTCAGATCCTCAGACACTCCACTTTACATGTGTTGTGTCCCAGGTAAAAACTACCAAATGGGAAGTCGGAATTAATTACAACTCAGAAGATTTATTCTGGAAACAAGGTGAAACATAACTCAGCGCAGTCGCTCGTGTCCCGGCCTGTAGCCAAATTTCATCTCCCGTAAACACTAACACAGCAACTGCAGGAGGCCCACCGGGCGACTACCCTTCCGGGTCGCGACGCGACTTAGTCACGTGCGGCTGCCTCCTGATTGTCTCCGTCGCCTCCAGCGGTACGACTGCTGGATCTCTTGTGGCGTCGCCTGTGAGCACTTTGAACTGTGCCGCGCTGCTGCCACCAAAGCGTCGATAAATCGGTGGCTGCGTCTTATGCGCTGCGACCGCGCTGTATAAACGCACGGCACAACGGTATCATTTCCGACCGCATGGACGACGACGCCCACCACCTCACTTGTGCTGCCACCAGTGACATCTGGAAACTGGACCGACAGTTTGTTGCTTGCTGCCTCCACATTCCGCTGGACTCGACTAACCCATGGACTTTTATCCATCCTCGGGACACTTATCTACCCACAATCAAAAATCGCCTTCTCGGATGGGTCAGGGTATGAACAATTACTTAACTGTATGCCATTGTCGATAAAACATGTCTAAAGTCCTGCCACTACTAGCAAAGCGCTCACAATGAAATCGAGTACGGACCATACTACCGCATCAAAAATGGTTCAAATGGCTCTGAGCACTATGGGACTTAACTGCTGCGGTCATCAGTCCCCTAGAACTTAGAACTACTTAAACCTAACTAACCTACGGACATCACACACATCCATGCCCGAGGCAGGATTCGAACCTGCGACCGTAGCGGTCACGCGGTTCCAGACTGTAGCGCCTAGAAACGCACGGCCACTCCGGCCGGCACTACCGCATCCTCTCCACCAATTACCTTCACGGGATCTTTATGTCAGCCCACTCAGCTGGGTGGTTCCACACGCAGTCGCAATCTCATCCCCCTGCCAAACCCCTCTGCTAACGCCTGACGCTCCCCACGCTACATTTCTTTACCATACCCCACAGAGGGATAGGCACATGCACATATGCCCCTTTCTTTTATGCACTCTACCAGCTCAAGCCGGGTATTTCCCCATTTCCATGGTCTCCCTCACCCCCACCTTCCTTCCACCTTCCCTTTGTGCCCTCCTGCCCAGTGCTGGTGCCAGGTCACTGTGGCCGGGTCTCGCATGTTGACTCTCGTCAACTCTGCCCTCCGCAGTCCATCTGCGGAGCAAGAGAATGCCTGCAGGTGTTATCGTGCCCCGCCATTGTTTATGGCACCACACCTCTTAGATTACTTTCAGGTTTTCTTGTTTACAGGTTCATGTACACTACTGGAAATTGAAATAAGAACACCGTGAATTCATTGTCCCAGGAAGGGGAAACTTTATTGACACATTCCTGGGGTCAGATACATCACATGATCACACTGACAGAACCACAGGCACATAGACACAGGCAACAGAGCATGCACAATGTCGGCACTAGTACAGTGTATATCCACCTTTGGCAGCAATGCAGGCTGCTATTCTCCCATGGACACGATCGTAGAGATGCTGGATGTAGTCCTGTGGAACGGCTTGCCATGCCATTTCCACCTGGCGCCTCAGTTGGACCAGCGTTCGTGCTGGACGTGCAGACCGCGTGAGACGACGCTTCATCCAGTCCCAAACATGCTCAATGGGGGACGGATCCGGAGATCTTGCTGGCCAGGGTAGTTGACTTACACCTTCTAGAGCACGTTGGGTGGCACGGGATACATGCGGACGTACATTGTCCTGTTGGAACAGCAAGTTCCCTTGCCGGTCTAGGAATGGTAGAACGATGGGTTCGATGACGGTTTGGATGTACCGTGCACTATTCAGTGTCCCCTCGACGATCACCAGTGGTGTACGGCCAGTGTAGGAGATCGCTCCCCACACCATGATGCCGGGTGTTGGCCCTGTGTGCCTCGGTCGTATGCAGTCCTGATTGTGGCGCTCACCTGCACGGCGCCAAACACGCATACGACCATCATTGGCACCAAGGCAGAAGCGACTCTCATCGCTGAAGACGACACGTCTCCATTCACGCCTGTCGCGACACCACTGGAGGCGGGCTGCACGATGTTGGGGCGTGAGCGGAAGACGGCCTAACGGTGTGCGGGACCGTAGCTCAGCTTCATGGAGACGGTTGCGAATGGTCCTCGCCGATACCCCAGGAGCAACAGTGTCCCTAATTTGCTGGGAAGTGGCGGTGCGGTCCCCTACGGCACTGCGTAGGATCCTACGGTCTCGGCGTGCATCCGTGCGTCTCTGCGGTCCGGTCCCAGGTCGACGGGCACGTGCACCTTCCGCCGACCACTGGCGACAACATCGATGTACTGTGGAGACCTCACGCCCTACGTGTTGAGCAATTCGGCGGTACGTCCACCCGGCCTCCCGCATGCCCACTATACGCCCTCGCTCAAAGTCCGTCAACTGCACATACGGTTCACATCCACGCTGTCGCGGCATGCTACCAGGGTTAAAGACTGCCTTGGAGCTCCGTATGCCACGGCAAACTGGCTGACACTGACGGCGGCGGTGCACAAATGGTGCGCAGCTAGCGCCATTCGACGGCCAACACCGCGGTTCCTGGTGTGTCCGCTGTGCCGTGCGTGTGATCATTGCTTGTACAGCCCTCTCGCAGTGTCCGGAGCAAGTATGGTGGGTCTGACACACCGGTGTCAATGTGTTCTTTTTTCCATTTCCAGGAGTGTATTTTTATTGCTCCCACACTTTAGTATTGGTTGGTTGGTTTGGGGAAAGAGACCAGACAGCGTGGTCATCGGTCTCATCGGATTAGGGAAGGAAGTCGGCCGTGCCCTTTCAGAGGAACCATCCCGGCATTTGCCTGGAGTGATTTAGAGAAATCACGGAAAACCTAAATCAGGATGGCCGGACGCGGGATTGAACCGTCGTCCTCCCGAATGCGAGTCCAGTGTCTAACCACTGCGCCACCTCGCTCGGTTCACACTTTAGTAATAAAGCTTCTGTACACCTGGTTAAAAAAAATTAGGGGTGGGGTGTTTCGGTAGAGCACTTGCCTGCGAAAGGCAGACATTTGGAGTTTGAGTGGCGGTGTGGTACACAGTTTCAATCTGCCAGGAAATTTTTTATCTGCGCACACTCCGCTGCAGAGTGAAAATCTCATTCTGGAAACATCCCCCAGGCTGTGTCTCCGCAATATCCTTTCTTCCAAGAGCGCTAGTCCTGCAACTATCGCAGGAGAGCTTCTGTGAAGTTTGGAATGTAGGAGACGAGGTACTGACAGAAGTAAAGCTGTGAGGACGGGGCGTGAGTCGTGGTAGCTCGGTCGGTAGAGCGCTTGTCTGTGAAATGAAAAGTCCCGGCTTCGAGTTTTGGTAAATGGTTGTGAAACGTCCCCTTAGAACAATTATACATGACGGTCCTTAAACTGACACACAATTTTTTTTTTAGCGCAACGCAATCTGACTTTCAGAAATCCCTACAAAGGAATGGCCCCGACAAACATTAACCTATACGTTTCACAAATCACTTTCCTCACCAAAAATCTTCGTTACTCGAACTACTGCAATACAGCGAGCGCCACTACTGCCAGCTAAATAAGAGATTGAAACTACTGAAGGCACTAACTACTGATGGGCATAGTTAGCAAATGAAAGATTTTAATAGAGAACAAACAATGTATTTACCTTAATAGTCATAATAGATATAGCATCCAGTCTTACAAATTTCAAATCTCCGCCATCTCTCTCCCCACATCCACCACTGCTGGCGGCTCACCTCCAACTGCGCAACGCTATGCGCTGTTCACATCCAGCTGCCCAACACTACAATGGCAGACAACAATGCAAACTAGCCACAGACTGCACACAGCACAGCCAGTAATTTTCATAGAGAGTGCTACGTAACGTTGCCAGTAAGAAAACATAAACATCCTACTTACAGTTGTATACTGGTTGCAGACTTATTGGCGGAGGAAGACTAATGGACAGACTTACCTGTGGGAAAGTTTATCTTATGAGTATCTGGTTACGCTTAGAGATAGAGGAATTTGTTGTGACTTGGCAAGACAGCCAAGCCACTATGATTGGTAGCCGAAAGGCACGCGTTTAAGCTCATGCAGGCTGGCGTGAGGTCTGGAATAGTTAAAGGAGTTGAGTCTAGTAAAAATAATACGTAGCTGCTGGAATACTTAACTTTAATCCATAATTGGTGAACATCGGTCTGACGGTACATGCATCACAAGATAAATAGCAAATGATAATGGCGCCTTGCTAGGTCGTAGAAAATGACGTAGCTGAAGGTTACGCTAACTATCGTCTCGGCAAATGAGAGCGTAATTTGTCAGTGAACCATCGCTAGCAAAGTCAGCTGTACAACTGGGGCGAGTGCTAGGAAGTGTCTCTAGACCTGCCGTGTGGCGGCGCTCGGTCTGCAATCACTGACAGTGGCGACACGCGGGTCCGACGTATACTAGCGGACCGCGGCCGATTTAAAGGCTACCACCTAGCAAGTGTGGTGTCTGGTGGTGACACCACAGAATTAGCCTCAGTAAAAGGCCATGGCCGATTCTGTTAGCACGAACAGGCACAGAGAGTAGGAACAAAACCCAGACCCACATGCCTTTGCACTGGCACAGCAGACTCTGGGTGTGTCGGTGGTTTAAACATGACCATTAGTAACGAAGTAACTTACTCGAGCGCCATTAATGTTGACAGACAGCCAATCTCTAAGACACTCTAATCCCCTATATTGATGTTTTTAGTGAAAAGCCTGGGACAGTGCATTGCTATGAGTGGCAAACTTGTCGTAGTGCCACACAAACAATTCAGTTTGCTGCCCATCTCTATTCCTCTGGCAAAGAGATCTACCGCGACTAAGGAAACAAAAACAATGGTAAATAGGATATTAACTCACACGGCATGAGAAGTGTCTTTTCCAGCAAACAAATGCTTTTTTAATATATGTACTACCGTAAGTTATTGTCTAGTGTAAGTATGTATTTTAACTGATTTTTGTGTTACCATGTACCATATCTTTCTCACCTGCGAGTGTGTGTTTAAATGCTTCTTTTTCGTTAATTTCGTTCATCACAATCGATGTTTCTGGAAATCCTGTGTTCCATTTTCTGTAGATTGTATTATATTCATAGAGTTGTAATTTAAATAATGAAAACCTGCCCCAGTTCCTAATTTTTTCATGCTTAGCGCAACATGTTTCGAGATTTTTTTCTCATTTCATGTGCATTTCTTTACAGAATTTCTTTGGGGATGTTGCATGTATCGTTTTCTGCCTCTCTTGCACTGTAGTTCTCTTTCTGAGGTTATACCACGAGAATCGACAAATGAAACTTGGAATGTTTTTGTATGCTATTTTTGTTTTTCCCTTACGAATATTGTGCCTTCTCCATTACATAGAATATCACAGGTTTTATATACAGTCAGAGGCGTTCTATTTTCTGTAATTGTATTATATACATAGAGTTATCAGTTACAACATTTTTTACCATTATTGACTATTGAATCAACTGTTATGTTTCTGTTTTGTTGTAGACGTTGAGTAGACTCCATGGGGTAATGTACACGTGTATGTAAATTACTAGAGTTATCATATGCAAGAGAACCAACGTCATAAATGTGTTCTATTAAAGAAGACGTTGCAATAATGAAGAACAATTTACCAAGCCACACTAAGTGTTCACAACCTGAAATTACTGAATTTATAGATCTACTAGAACTAATCATCAACTACAATTACTTTGCGTTCAGTAGTAATGTTTATCAACAATTAGTTGGGCTAGCCATGGGCTCATTCATATCTGGTACAATAGCAAACTTTTCATGAGCAACGTAGAACAAAATATTCAGTAACCAGGAAGCATGGTTAGAAAAAAAAAGCTTGGTGTACTACAAATGATAATAGATGATGCTTTAATTTTAAAAAGAGGTCACGCCAATGATAACAGTAACGTCATAAATGTGTTAAATAATGTACACAAGAAAATTCACAGGTGAATACCAATAAATGATAGGATTAATTTCGTAGAGTTGTCCTTAGAAAATCAAAACAAAAGCCACGATTTCAAGATATACAGGAAAAGACAACATTCAGCAACACAACTACTGCCACATTGTCACCTATATGTACACAGGAAAGTTGCATGCAAAACGATCTTACACAGAGCATTCAAAATTCGACTGAAAGTAGAGGACAAGGAGAGAGAATCAGACTTCAATAAGAAAACTGCAGTGGGTAATGCAGCTCAATGATAATAAGATGCAGAAACAAATAACAAAAAAATAAGTCAATACCCCCAGCTCTTTAGAAGAAACCAATAAAAGAATCAAGTGGTTCAAATGGCTCTAAGCACTATGGAAATTAACACCCGAGGTGATAAGTCCCCTAGAACTTAGAACTACTTAAACTTAACTAACGTAAGGACGTCAAACACGTCCAGGCCCGAGGCAGGATTCGAACCTGCGACTATAGTAGCAGCGCGGTTCCGAACTGAAGCACCTAGAACCGCTCGGCCACAGCGACCGGCAATAGCAGAATCAAATGTTTGACTAGCGTACCTTGTTCAGGAAAGTGTTCTCAAAAAACAGCAAACCTACTTAGGTCCATAGACTGAAATTAGCTTTCTCCACAAACAACAAAGTATAACATAAATTAGTCCACATCGTAAACAACAAAAAAGTTAAATTCTCAGACAGGAACACACAAAATCAAGTGTAAAACTTGCTCAACTATTAATAAGACAACTTGGCAGGAATTTTCAAGTTAGATACTCTGAACATATCAACCGTTATACACATACCCAGTTTTCAAAATTAACAGTAGAAACACACACAAAAACACTGAACATCAATTCAAAAACATAGAAGAAGATCTTAAGATACGACACCAGTTCCAAAGATCATATAAACTGGGTTTAATGGAGGAGCAGACATTTTTGTACTCCACAAAAAGCAAAGACAAAAAATTCTCAATAACAAACTGGACAGAGAATAATTTTTTTTTCATGTGTCACTCCTGTGTATGGTAGCTGTAGTAATTTCCATAAATATATACATTACCCCATAGACACAACTAAAAAAAACAACTTTACTGATATTTAAATAGTGTATTTTAATAGTAAAATAAATTTTATAATTGATAACTTTGTGTATGTAATGTAACACCTGCGACTGTATTCAAAGTCTTTGTGAAACCACATTGTTGTAATGTCTTTGTAGGATTTTTTGGTTGCAAAGAAAAAAAAACGTTGTAAGTGATGATTTGCCTGTTTGTGATATGTGATATTCTGTGTAATGGAGGAGGCACAATACTTGTAAGTAGAAAAGCAAAAATAGCCTATAAAACATTTCAAGAATCATTTATCCGATTTTTAGATTGCAGTATAAACTCAGAAAGACATCTGCAACGCAAGCGAGGCAGGAAATCACACACACAAATATCCCAAAAAATATTCATGCATACAATGTACTTGAAAATGGGAACAATTCTCTAAAGGCGTCGTGCAAAGCACGAAAAAATAAGTAGCAGGTGCAGTTCTTCATTATTTAAACGATTCTCAGTGTTTTCTCTACAATTTCGAGCTAAAACTCAGTGTAGAGTTTGCCTGTGAGGGACTTGTCTGGGTGCCAGCCACTGTGGCCGAGCGGTTCTAGGCGCTTCAGTCTGGAACCACGCGGCTGCTACGGTCGCAGGTTCGAATCCTGCCTCGGCTGTGTCCTTAGCTTAGTTAGGTTTAAGTAGTTTCTGTGTTAAGTGCCATAGTGCTCAGAGCCATTTGAACCATTTTGAACTTGAAACTTCCTGGCAGATCAAAACTGTGTGCCGCACCGAGACTCGAACTAGCCCGCGAAAGGCAAAGGTCCCGAGTTCGAGTCTCGGTCCGGCACACAGTTTTGATCTGCCCAGGAAGTTTCATATCAGCGCACACTCCGCTGTAGAGTGAAAATTTCGTTCTACATTTTGAACTTGTTTGGGTCGGGCTTGCAAACATGCAAAAAGGTAGTGGGTATCGCTTTCTCACTTCTGAATACTTGCCTTGAAGTGCAAGGGGTTGCCATAACAAATTGATTAATGAGAATAAGTTTTACTCGCTTTTCTTTAAAGTTGATTTTGTTTGCTATTTCAAGGTTTAGTCGTACTGACGTCTAATTTATTTTGTTGTTCGTTGAGAACAGAGCGTTTCGTATGACAAAAGTGTGCTGGAGTCTTGCGTTGTCTTTCAAGTAGCATTCATCGCAAGTCCTTCGCTCAGGCGTACACGCGCAAACTGTGCTGCCAGTAACATAGCGATTGAAACCTATCTTTTGCTGGGTGATCTGTTTCGCCGAGAAAGGCTGGTGGACTGAAGGCTTACACCGGAATGATGTGGTTGGTGACGATCCTACGAATTGTAAAATGTAAAATTACACTCGCGGAAATGTCATAATTAATAAACTGTTCCGGGCTATTATGCCGTGGTAGAATGGATACCCCAAGAGGTATCGTAACTTCTTTGAATGTCAGTAACGGGCCTGGGTGTGAATCGGACATTCAAAGAAGCTACGACACCCCTGCAATATGTCCTCAGCAGATGGGGACGAAACCTTGGGTTTGAAGGTGAAACCAGTTCGACCACGCCATAATAGTACGGAACATTTTATTAATTGTGATCCTACTAATGCTCACCAACATTAGTTGCAACATACACACAGTCACGTGAGTGTGCTGTGCCACAAAGATGTGCATGAGACACTAGGAGTGTTGTGGCAAGTGAGCTACAAGGACGTACGCTGTTTACGTCCTCACTGCTGTGAGTCAAGTGCCGAGGTGAGTGGTGAGTAAACTTGGTACGAAGAACGGTTGCTTGAACATGTCGGACGTAACAGTGACGTAACAAATGGTTCAAATGGCTCTGTGCACTATGGGACTTAACTTGTGAGGTCATCAGTTCCCTATAACTTAGAACTACTTAAACCTAACTAACCTAAGGACATCACACACATCCATGCCCGAGGCAGGATTCGAACCTGCGACCGTAGCGGTTGCGCGGTTCCAGATTGTAGCGCCTAGAACCGCTCGGCCACCCTGGTTGGCGTGACGTAACAACGGCATCCCAGTTCCGTAAGGACACTCTGAAATTTAGTTTTGACAGTCACTCAGCACGACCAAGGCCTTTCAAAGTAGAGATACCTTTGCAAGATGTGGTGAAACTAAGCTTTCACGAAACTATCAGGATTAGCTTGACGATAGTTAGCCGCATGGTCTATTTGAAGCCTATAAACACAGACTACTGTGAAAGAGTCATATCCTCAACAGGAGGATGAGTTAAATTCGACCATTGTGATGGAAATGTGGGTGAGGTAACAGTAGAAATGGCGGGATTTGGGACCAAGGACATAAGGATCTCTGAACTTCCCTTTGAAGTGTCTCAAGAGTAAATCACTTTAGTTCTCAAAACATACAGCAAGGTCCTGAGTAACAAGGCGGAAATATGGATACGTTTTCAAACCCTTCCTGTCACAAACGATGTTTGACAGGTTGAGACTGAACTCTATGGACGTGTCCCATCAAATATTAATGTCTGTGGATGTAGAGCGGTCGTAATGTACGAAGGGCAGCCCCAGACTTATTCAGGATGTGGCAAGGAGGTACATGTGTGATATGAATGTGTGCAGAAGAGAGTGGCCAAATTACCAGTGTGAGAAACAGTTGGCCCTGCGCAAATGTCAACACTGGCAGTGACTTACATTACAGCTGTCAGAGGGAGATGGACGGGAGTAGAGCCGTTACAAGCCAAGGAGGAGGGTCGACGGGTGATGGTTAGTGGGGAAAGCATCACAGTAATGGGCACAGATCATACAGAGGTGACAGAATCACCCGCTGAATCAATGGATCAATAGGAAACTAGTGATGGTAACAACACCTCAGAGAGGTCCCTGTTGAACACGTCAGGCGAAAGAGGTGGACGATCTGAAGCCGCCAAACCCAAGAATAATCTCAGATGATGGCGTGAATATACCGCGGCACTCACCACGAAACTACAAAGAAACAGCGTATAGCACCCAAAAACGTGGACCAAAAGGGGAGGGAAATGTATGAAAGAGCGCAGAGGATCGCCTGCACATGGGGTCGGGGGAGGGTGGGGGTGGGGGAACTTCGGACGGCCACCGAGACCCAATCTTCAAGATATCTCATCTGGCGGACCTCCCTGAGTCGTCCGAGAAAGGAAATGCACCCACCCATCAGACAGAAGCTGCTGGGACACAAGGAACGACGCTGAACGAGCTAACTGCGCAGGAGCGCAATGGTGGGATGGCATTGAGGTGCCTCAGGACGACAGGTCATTGGGCAGATGAAGCAGAATGTGATTCGTCGGGTGAAGCTGGGAATGAAAGAACGAAGGTAGGTGTCGGGACAGGGGAAGTGAACAGAGTCAAAGGACATACTTCACGACTTGTATATTTAGGATATAATCGTATTCATAAATGAAAAGCACCAGTTTGCTTTTGTTCTACAATATTATTTTTATTGCTAACCGGTTTTCGGCTTACAAGGCCATCTTCAGGGATTTACTGAGTATGATCACCAAAGAAGTTAAATGTTAGCAGACAACATTGGAAGAGAAGTAACACCTCTAGAGTGAAGTAGAAACATACAGTGAGTAACATCTTTGCAATGAAATAGTAAAAACTGAACAGTACATAAATAACAATGGAGTTGACAGGAAAACCTTTAGCACAAAATAAGAATAGCATGCCTACATAACAGTTTCTATTGATAAACAAAACTATTGAAATAAGATAAAATTAGTACTGGGCAAGGCTGCGTCAAGAGGTATGAAACATGGAGAGTGATACACAATCAATTAAAAAAGAGAAGAGGCAGTTGTCAATGTAAATACAGAATACACGAGGAACTTAAGCCATATCAATACGATAAACAGAAATTAATAAATGCAGGAAAATTGAGGTGTTTGAGGGAACCTACAGTTTGAGAGTGTGGTGGTACTGCATTTTAACATTAACATTATAATCAAAGCAGTGGCTGTATACCAGTTTACATTAAATAAATGAGCAAAGTAACATATGAACAGTATTTGATGAGACAACTACAAGGGGAGTTAAACATGGACAGTAATACAAGTACAAGTTAAAAGCAAACCCTTAACTATTGAAACTACAGCATATGTGGAATACAAAGACAACTGCAACAAATAAAACAACTTAATGACTACAGGAAAATGGGCCGAAAACCGGTTAGCAATAAAAATAATATTGTAGAACAAAAGCAAACTGGTGCTTTTCATTTATTATTATAATGTTGTTCTACCAAGAAACGACGGAAGATTCTGTTAATATAATCGTATTATTGTTTAGGTGTGCTCTCAGGGTGTTTCAAAAAGAATATATTTATTTCGAATGCATATATTTATTAAACCTTAAAAAAAAAAATGGTTCAAATGGCTCTGAGCACTATGGGACTTAACTTCTAAGGTCATCAGTCCCCTAGAACTTAGAACTACTTAAACCTAACTAACCTAAGGACATCACACACATCCATGCCCGAGGCAGGATTCGAACCTTATTAAACCTTAAGACGTACTAATATGAAACTTTACACACATATTTCCGAATCTCTCAAGTACAGATTACTGATGTTCAATAAGTCCTCCATCAGCGACACGAACAATATCACATCGATACTCAAAGTCCTCCCAAACTCAGGCAAGCATGTCCTTCGTCACTGACAGTATGGATCCAGTTCTTCAACTCTTCCAAGTTCTGTGGGAAGTGGCGGTACATAACTGCTGTCTTTAACGAAGCCCCACATGAAGAAGTCAGAGGGTGTCAAATCTGGTGACCATGGAGCCCAGCTGAGACGTGCCAAGTCGCCGGCTCCTTGGCGACTAATCCAATGGTTCAGTAGAGTTTCATTCAGGTATTCACGCACTTGGCGACTCCAGCGAGGGGGTGCCACGTCTTGTTGAAAAATGAAGTTGTCTTCGTGCAGCCTCGGAAACAACCAGTTTTGTAACATAGCGAGATACTGCTGACCATTAACCATATTTCCATCAAAGAAGAATGGGCCATAAACAGATGGTCAGGATATCGCACAAAACACATTGACTTTCGGTAAATCTACACGTTCAATGGGTGCATGTGGGCTCTGTAGGCCCCAAATTCGAACACTCTGTTTGTTTACCTGACCACTAACAAGGAAAGTCGCTTCATCACTGAACACGATGCGTTGTGCGAAAGTGTTATCATTGTCAACAGCATCAAGAATCTCGTTACAAAATGCCACACATTTGCATTTGTCGTCAGGACGCAGAGCTTGTAACAGCTGTAACTTGTACAGCTTCGTAACCAACCGACGTCACAAAACACGCCGATTTGTTCTTGTAGGCTGTTGTAACTCCCGACTGGCACGACGAGTTGATTTTGAAGGAATACGTTGGAAAGAAGTTTGAATTCGTGCAACATTTTCTTCAGAAACACGAGTGCGGCGAGGAGTCTTTCCTTTACACACAGATGTATCTAGAAACTCTCGATACCATCTGCGAATGTTCCACCCATTCGGAGGATGAATTTAGACGCTCAACCTGAAACGGAATTGCACTTCGCAAACTCGAGAATACAAAATATTTCTCCTGAGAAGTAGCCATTTTAAACATGTGACGGTTACCAAGCAAAACAGAAGACAACTGACACCTAGCGGCTATTAATATAAACTAGACTATGTATTCGTTTCTCCAGTAGCTGAGGCGAGGCGCAGCGATCGATAGCTTGGACAAAATAATACCTTGTGGTACGTATATTCTTTTTGAAACACCCTGTATTTTCTACTCTTTGACGTTTTTTCTGATTTTCGCATTTATAGATGCGGCACAAAAATTTTAAAATGTTGAAATTTAAGGAGTCGAACTGTGCCGATGTGGAAGCTGGATAAATACGTAATGGTCACTAGATCTAAGGCATTGCTTCAATATATTCCCGCAAACGTATGCTGAAATTTCTTCCTGTTTGGCCGATGTACAGCTTCGCTCATGAATTGGAGTTAAGTATGTATCTTCCTGATCGACTGCATGGCTTGCTGTTATTTTTAATATCGTAGATGGCTTCGTCCTTTATTTTGTTATTTCTGTAAAAACTGATTCTGACATTTGTTACTCGGAAAACGTTTGTTACTGTGTACGACAGTGCTGCTAAAAATGGCATGCCCACAAATTTTTCTGTGAGCTATGATATGGTGTCATTCAGAGTTGATTTGTCTTTCTGGTTACTCATGTGGGAATTTATTTCACTGTTTAGGTCATGTATTAATTCTGAAACGTGGCCATCATTGTA
Organism: Schistocerca cancellata; assembly: GCF_023864275.1. Taxonomy (NCBI): domain Eukaryota; kingdom Metazoa; phylum Arthropoda; class Insecta; order Orthoptera; family Acrididae; genus Schistocerca; species Schistocerca cancellata. Next base: position 55,781,378 of record NC_064635.1, read on the forward strand.
AGCAGTTGCTGTAATGGTGTTCAGTTCGTCAGTTTGGTCAGCTGTTTTTAGTGGGATTTTGTGCATTCTGTTGAATGCATTGTGCATTCTGTATGAAGTCATTTTGTGCTTAGGGTTGCTTGAGATCTTATTGTTGTCAAACGCGTCAGTCACTGCATTCCCGTGAGTTATCTGGATATTCTGTATTCTGAGAGACACTCGTGTTTCACAGTGGTCTCATAACGATGTTAAACATCTGGAGATGGATCTTGAGAGTTCTAAATTTGTTACTCTTTTAGGGGCCCGTACAACAGTCGGTAAAAACGGAACCACTATTGGATGACCTTGTTCTCCGTATGTCTGTTTGGACTGTAGAAAACCCTTTTTTCAGGAAAGGCTAGACGCATCAGCTTGAAGTTTATGCCATGTAGTTTATGTTCCTTTGGTGATATAAAAAACTGAAGCTTCTAAATCAATGTGATCGAAAGATACGGCCATTTATGTCACGTGTTTTGCTGCTCGCAATATCACTCATCAAAACCTATAGAGTTCTTCCCGTTGACCTGAATTATGAAATTTGGCAAGAAGCAAGGTTTCACAGTACAGCCAAAGCGAAAAACAATCCGACAATTGTTAATTTGAAAGTACATCACTTAAAATTTTGTCGTTTGTTATCTGTCTGTCCGTCCGTCCGTCCGTTTGTTAAGGCCGCTTGTTTTCGTGAACGGATCGACGTGTGACGTTGAAATCCACCTCATCTACATCTACATTTATACTCCGCAAGCCACCCAACGGTGTGTGGCGGAGGGCACTTTACGTGCCACTGTCATTACCTCCATTTTCTGTTCCAGTCGCGTACGGTTCGCGGGAAGAACGACTGTCTGAAAGCCTCCGTGCGCGCTCGAATCTCTCTAATTTTACATTCGTGATCTCCTCGGGGGGTATAAGTAGGGGGAAGCAATATATTTGATACCTCACCCAGAAACGCACCCTCTCGAAACCTGGCGAGCAAGCTACACGGCAATGCGGAGCGCCTCTCTTGCAGAGTCTGCCACTTGAGTTTGCTAAACATCTCCGTAACGCTATCACGCTTACCAAATAACCCTGTGACGAAACGCGCCGCTCTTCTTTGGATCTTCTCCATCTCGTCTGTGAACGCGACTTGGTACGGATCGCATATTGATGAGCAATACTCAAGTATAGGTCGAACGAGTGTTTTGTAAGTCACCACCTTTGTTGATGGACTACGTTTCCTAAGGACTCTCCCAATGAATCTCAACCTGGCACCTGCCTTACCAACAGTTAATTTTATATGTTCATTCCACTTCAAATCGTTCCACACGCATACTCCCAGATATTTTACAGAAGTAACTGCTACCAGTGTTTGTTCCGCTATCATATAATCATACAATAAAGGAGCCTTCTTTCTATGTATTCACAATACATTACATTTGTCTATGTTAAGAGTCAGTTGTCACGCCCTGCACCAAGTGCCTATCCGCTGCATTTCGCTGCAATTTTCTAATGCTGCAACTTCTCTGTACACTAAAGCATGATCCGCGAAAAGCCGCATGGAACTTCCGACACTATCTACTAAGTCACTTATATATATTGTGAAAAGCAATGGTCCCATAACACTCCCCTGTGGCACGCCAGAGGTTACTTCAACGTCTGTAGACGTCTCTCCATTGAGAACAACATGCTGTGTTCTGTTTGCTAAAAACTGTTGAATCCAGCCACGCAGCTGGTCTGATATTCCGTAGGCTCTTACTTTGTTTATCAGGCGACAGCGCGGAACTGTATCGAACGCCTTCCGGAAGTCAAGGAAAATGGCATCTACCTGGGAGCCTGTATCTAATATTTTCCGGGGCTCATGAACGAATAAAGCGAGTTGGGTCTCACACGATCGCTGTTTCCGGAATCCATGTTGATTCCTACAGAGTAGATTCTGGGTTTCCAAAAACGACATGATACTCGAGCAAAAAATATGTTCTAAAATTCTACAACAGATCGACGTCAGAGATATAGGTCTATAGTTTTGCGCATCTGCTCGACGACCCTTCTTGAAGACTGGAACTACCTGTGCTCTTTTCCAATCATTTGTAACCTTCCGTTCCTCTAGAGACTTGCGGTACACGGCTGTTAGAAGGGGGGCAAGTTCTTTCGTGTACTCTGTGTAGAATCGAATTGGTATCCCGTCAGGTCCAGTGGACTTTCCTCTCTTGAGTGATTTCAGTTGCTTTTCTATTCCTTGGACACTTATTTCGACGTCAGCCATTATTTCGTTCGTGCGAGGATTTAGAGAAGGAACTGCAGTGCGGTCTTCCTCTGTGAAACGGATTTGGAAAAAGGTGTTTAGTATTTCAGCTTTACGCGTGTCATCCTCTGTTTCAATGCCATCATCATCCCGGAGTGTCTGGATATGCTGTTTCGAGCCACTTACTGATTTAACGTAAGACCAGAACTTCCTAGGGTTTTCTGTCAAGTCGGTACATAGAATTTTACTTTCGAATTCACTGAACGCTTCACGCATAGCCCTCCTTACGCTAACTTTGACATCGTTTAGCTTCTGTTTGTCTGAGAGGTTTTGGCTGCGTTTAAAAATGCAGAGAAGCTCTCTTTGCTTTCGCAGTAGTTTCCTAACTTTGTTGTTGAACCACGGTGGGTTTTTCCCGTCCCTCACAGTTTTACTCGGCACGTACCTGTCTAAAACGCATTTTACGATTGCCTTGAACTTTTTCCATAAACACTCAACATTGTCAGTGTCGGAACAGAAATGTTCGTTTTGATTTGTTAGGTAGTGTGAAATCTGCCTTCCATTACTCTTGCTAAACAGATAAACCTTCCTCCCTTTTTTTATATTCCTATTAACTTCCATATTCAGGGAGGCTGCAACGGCCTTATGATCACTGATTCCCTGTTCTGCACTAACAGAGTCGAAAAGTTCGGGTTGTTTGTTATCAGTAGGTCCAAGATGTTATCTCCACGAGTCGGTTCTCTGTTTAATTGCTCGAGGTAATTTTCGGATAGTGCACTCGGTATAATGTCACTCGATGCTCTGTCCCTACCACCCGTCCTAAACATCTGAGTGTCCCAGTCTACATCTGGTAAATTGAAATCTCCACCTAAGACTATAACATACTAAAGTCTACGATCCGTTGGTCGTATAAGAGACTTAAGCTTCTACGTTTGTGCAATCAACAGTTATGGCCATATATGTCACAAATTTTGATATTTTGCCAATATCGATTCCGATCAGAGGCAAAACTCGTCGAAAACTTCGATTATCGGTATGGATGAACTGTGCATATGTTAGGTTGGTCCATAAGTTCGTAGCGTTCTTGTTTTGCATGTTGGTATTGTCGTTCCTACGGTTTTATTTATCGATTGGTATTTTAATTTGTGCGGCGATATTCACCAAGAACGTTACTGGAAGATATGAGAAGTAATGACAATATCGTCAACCCTGTGTCTGTACCGGTTTTTTCAAAAGCGACCGATTTTGGTGGTCCACGCTATCGTCCGTCGCCAGGCTCCTACGTACAGGGTGGGCGATAACTTTCCGTACCCCCTAGTATCGCATGCTAATTGATTTAATTTGTTTCAGTACAAGTACTTACTTAAATATAATGTGTCCCAAAGACGGTTCTTCTACAGTTTTGCAGGTGTATGTTACCCCGACAATTCTGTTTAAACTGTTTTTGCTTTCTGAGATTTATATACAAGTGAAGTAAAGCGCTCGTAGAGCAGGTGTATGGTCGATAAGGCCTTAGCCACGTCTAAAGTAAAGTAAAGTAAATTTTAATTTGTAGTTCATTGTTGCTATTTGAGTTTACATGTTGTCATTTGAAGATAGTGAGTGGAAATGTGGACGACAGAAAGTAGTGTGCCATGTGGAGAAATCGGAACATTTCCGACGTATTCTTCTGTTTGAGCTTAATAGAGGGGTGACAGCAGCAGATGCAGCCAGATATATTTGTGTCGTTTATTGGGATAATGCCACAGGACAGAGCACGGCAAGAAAAAGGTTTCCTAGTTTCAAGGAGGATCGTTTCGACAACGTTAGGCGGGTGATGGAGCCCCTTAGGGAAATAGCGAGAAGGTCGGGGAAGAAGGCCAGTGTTTACTCTGTCTGCTTGCCGGGGGGTCTCATCCGAGATGTGGAGGAGGCCCTACCGGCGGCGATAGAGAGCACTGGGTGCACCCGACTGCAAATTGTTGCTCATGTCGGCACCAATGACTCCTGCCGTCTGGGTTCAGAGGTCATCCTCAGTTCGTACAGGCGGTTGGCGGAATTGGTTAAGGCGGAAAGCCTCGCTCGCGGGGTGGAATCAGAGCTAACTATTTGTAGTATCGTTCCCAGAACCGATCGCGGTCCTCTGGTTTGGAGCCGAGTGGAAGGCTTAAACCAGAGGCTCAGACGATTCTGCGGAGATCTGGGGTGCAAATTTCTGGACCTCCGCTATCGGGTGGAGAAATGTAGGGTCCCCCTGAATAGGTCAGGCGTGCACCACACGCCGGAAGCGGCTACAAGGGTAGCGGAGTACGTGTGGAGTGCACATGGGGGTTTTTTAGGTTAGAGAATCCCCTCCCTAGGCCCGACAAGACGCCTCCTGAGACGCGGCAAGATAGGAGTAGGCAAAATGCAACAGGGAATAACAATATTAATGTGCTAATAGTAAACTGCAGGAGCGTCTATAGAAAGGTCCCAGAACTGCTCTCATTAATAAACGATCACAACGCCCATATAGTACTAGGGACAGAAAGTTGGCTGAAACCAGACGTAAACAGTAACGAAATCCTAAACTCAGATTGGAATGTATACCGCAGAGACAGGCTGAACAGTGAAGGGGGAGGCGTGTTTATAGCGGTAAGAAGTGCAATAGTATCGAAGGAAATTGACGGAGATCCGAAATGTGAAATGATTTGGGTGAAGGTCGCGGTTAAAGCAGGCTCAGACATGGTAATTGGATGTCTCTATAGGCCCCCTGGCTCAGCAGCTGTTGTGGCTGAGCACCTGAAGGATAATTTGGAAAATATTTCGAGAAGATTTCCCCACCACGTTATAGTTCTGGGTGGTGATTTTAATTTGCCGGATATAGACTGGGAGTCTCAGACGTTCATAACGGGTGGCAGGGACAAAGAATCCAGTGAAATTTTTTTAAGTGCTTTATCTGAAAACTACCTTGAGCAGTTAAACAGAGAACCGACTCGTGGCGATAACATATTAGACCTTCTGGTGACAAACAGACCCGAACTATTTGAAAAAGTTAACGCAGAACAGGGAATCAGTGATCATAAAGCGGTTACGGCATCGATGATTTCAACCGTAAATAGGAATATTAAAAAGGGTAGGAAGATTTTTCTGTTTAGAAAAAGTGACAAAAAGCAGATTTCAGAGTACCTGTTGGCTCAACACAAAAGTTTTGTCTCAAGTACTGATAGTGTTGAGGATCAGTGGACAAAGTTCAAAACCATCGTACAATATGCGTTAGATGAGTATGTGCCAAGCAAGATCGTAAGAGATGGAAAAGAGCCACCGTGGTTCAACAACCGAGTTAGAAAACTGCTGCGGAAGCAAAGGGAACTTCACAGCAAACATAAACATAGCCAAAGCCTTGCAGACAAACAAAAATTACGCGAAGCGAAATGTAGTGTGAAGAGAGCTATGCGAGAGGCGTTCAATGAATTCGAAAGTAAAGTTCTATGTACTGACTTGGCAGAAAATCCTAAGAAATTTTGGTCTTATGTCAAAGCGGTAGGTGGATCAAAACAAAATGTCCAGACACTCTGTGACCAAAATGGTACTGAAACAGAGGATGACAGACTAAAGGCCGAAATACTAAATGTCTTTTTCCAAAGTTGTTTCACAGAGGAAGATTGCACTGTAGTTCCTTCTCTAGATTGTCGCACAGATGACAAAATGGTAGATATCGAAATAGACGACAGAGGGATAGAGAAACAATTAAAATCGCTCAAAAGAGGAAAGGCCTCTGGACCTGATGGGATACCAGTTCAGTTTTACACAGAGTACGCGAAGGAACTTGCCCCCCTTATTGCAGCGGTGTACCGTAGGTCTCTAGAAGAGCGTAGCGTTCCAAAGGATTGGAAAAGGGCACAGGTCATCCCCGTTTTCAAGAAGGGACGTCGAACAGATGTGCAGAACTATAGACCTATATCTCTAACGTCGATCAGTTGTAGAATTTTGGAACACGTGTTGTGTTCGAGTATAATGACTTTTCTGGAGACTAGAAATCTACTCTGTAGGAATCAGCAAGGGTTTCGAAAAAGACGGTCATGTGAAACCCAGCTCGCGCTATTCGTCCACGAGACTCAGAGGGCCATAGACACGGGTTCACAGGTAGATGCCGTGTTTCTTGACTTCCGCAAGGCGTTCGATACAGTTCCCCACAGTCGTTTAATGAACAAAGTAAGAGCATATGGACTATCAGACCAATTGTGTGATTGGATTGAGGAGTTCCTAGATAACAGGAGGCAGCATGTTATTCTCAATGGAGAGAAGTCTTCCGAAGTAAGAGTAATTTCAGGTGTGCCGCAGGGGAGTGTCATAGGACCGTTGCTATTCACAATATACATAAATGACCTGGTGGATGACATCGGAAGTTCACTGAGGCTTTTTGCAGATGATGCTGTGGTGTATCGAGAGGTTGTAACAATGGAAAATTGTACTGAAATGCAGGAGGATCTGCAGCGAATTGACGCATGGTGCAGGGAATGGCAACTGAATCTCAATGTAGACAAGTGTAATGTGCTGCGAATACACAGAAAGATAGATCCTTTATCATTTAGCTACAAAATAGCAGGTCAGCAACTGGAAGCAGTTAATACCATAAATTATCTGGGAGTACGCATTAGGAGTGATTTGAAATGGAATGATCATATAATGTTGATTGTCGGTAAAGCAGATGCCAGACTGAGATTCATTGGAAGAATCCTAAGGAAATGCAATCCGAAAACAAAAGAAGTAGGTTACAGTACGCTTGTTCGCCCACTGCTTGAATACTGCTCAGCAGTGTGGGATCCGTACCAGATAGGGTTGATACAAGACATAGAGAAGATCCAACGGAGAGCAGCGCGCTTCGTTACAGGATCATTTAGTAATCGCGAAAGCGTTACGGAGATGATAGATAAACTCCAGTGGAAGACTCTGCAGGAGAGACGCTCAGTAGCTCGGTACGGGCTTTTGTCAAAGTTTCGAGAACATACCTTCACCGAAGAGTCAAGCAGTATATTGCTCCCTCCTACGTATATCTCGCGAAGAGACCATGAGGATAAAATCAGAGAGATTAGAGCCCGCACAGAAGCATACCGACAATCCTTCTTTCCACGAACAATACGAGACTGGAATAGAAGGGAGAACCGATAGAGGTACTGAAGGTACCCTCCGCCACACACCGTCAGGTGGCTTGCGGAGTATGGATGTAGATGTAGATGTAGATGTAGATGACTCTCCACGTTCAGGAAGACATTCAGTGTTTGATGAAGATGGTTTAAACGTATTAACCCACAATAATCGACGTCAATGCACTCGAGAATTGGCAAAGGTGATGAACTGTGATCATTTCACCATCGTCCGACATTTGCATGCAATGGGGAAGGTTCAGAAATTGGGTGTATGGGTATCACATACTCTAAGCCAAAACCACAGTAATCAGTGGTTGGCCATATATGCGTCTCTCCTTGTTCGTCATCAATTGACTCGTGAACAACACCTACCACTCCTATTTTGTATCGTTACTGGTGATGAGAAATAGGGTATTTATGCTAACATAAGGAAAAGAAAGATAACGTTATGCACCTGGTGGAACAGTGATGGTGTGGCGTAGTACAAACTGCATTCCCGATGTGTAACCATTATTGACAACAACTGAGACGTCTTGCAGACGCAGTCCAAGAACGACCAGGAAGACTGCGTGAAGACTCCACGACAACGCCCATCCGCGTTCTGTTAGTGTCATAAACAACACTATTCAGGGGTTGGGTTTGGAAATCATTCCACACCCACCTTGTTCACCTGATCTTGTGCCCTCAGATTTTCACCATTTCTGCTCTCCATCAGACAACCTTTAAGGAAATTCCTTTCTGGATGTACAGGGTGCCGCCCGGGAGACGGACGGTTGTGAACTGCGTAGTACTGAGGGCGCGGTGGTGGGAGGTGGTCGTGGTGGGGGTAGTTCTGATCCACACAGGACGCCATTTCATTTACTCAGTCACTATGGAGCAGTCGGACTTGCAACGTCGAGTGTTTGTCTATGACAGTTTCGTGAAAAGTGGTGAGCCTATTATTACTACGCAGCGGTTGTTTCGTGTGCAGTTTAATGTCGGTCAACATGGAGCTATTCCGAGGCGTAACACAATCCTCAGATGGGTGGAAAACTTCAGATCAACTGGAAACATACTGGATAAGAAGCATCCTGGCCCGAGACGCAGAGTAACGACCCCAGAAAATGTTGAAAGGGTAAGGCAAGCGGCAGTCAGAAGCCCAGGACGAAAAAAAAAAATGGTTCAAATGGCTCTGAGCACTATGGGACTAAACATCTGTGGTCATCAGTCCCCTAGAACTTAGAACTACTTAAACCTAACTAACCTAAGTACATCACACACATCCATACCCGAGGCAGGATTCGAACCTGCGACCGTAGCAGTCTTGCGGTTCCGGACTGAGCGCCTAGAACCGCTAGACCACCGCGGCCGGCAAGCCCAGGACGGTCAGTTCGACGTTATGCTAGTGAGTTACGAATTAGTCGTGAATCGGTTAGACGAATTTTGCATAAAGAATTAAAATTCCATCCCTACAAAATGCTCATTGTCCAACAACTTAAGGAAACTGATTTTTCTGTATGGGAAGACTTTGCTTACAGAATTCAAGTGATTTTGGGATCGAATGAAAATTAAATTTTATTGATGAGCTATGAAGCTCATTTTCATTTAAATGGGACCATGAATAAGCAAAACCTATGTTACTGGGCTCCAGAGCATCCACACCTCATCCTCCAGCATCCTCTACACTCAGAAAAAATAACAGTCTGGTGTGCTCTTGGCTCTGTTGGCATTATTGGACCTTATTTTTTTTTAAGAGAACGGGGCCACAGTTACTGTTAATTCGGTTCGTTACATTCGTATGCTTGAAATATTCTTGAAATCAGAACTAAGAAGACGACGAATCCCTTTAAAATGCGTTTGGTTCGAGCAGGATGGGGCAACATTGCACACCGCAAACACTTCGATGACAGTTCTTAGACGCATGTTTCCTGGCCGAATTATCTCATGTTTTGGCAATGTTCCTTGGCCTCCCAGGCCTCCCGACTTGTCAGTATGTGACTTTTTTCTGTGGGGGCACCTTAAGAACTTCGTCTGTAACCACAAACCACGAAATTTGGACGAGTTGAAGAATGCAATCATTCAAGAAATTGCTGTCATCCCTGCAGAGATTTAGTCCGTGTATGGAGGATTTTGAGAAGAGACTTGAGTCCTGCATTAGAAATGATCGACATCACCTTGATGACATTAGTTTTCACAACTAAAATGGCAAATAAGGAGCATTGATTTTGTGTAAATAAGCATGCATTAATTTTAAAGTTGGCTGAGTATTATTTCATTATAAGCCGCCCGGATCCCGTGTGTCACCCTGTAAATGCGCTCCAAACATGGCTCGACAAGTTCTTCGCTTCAGAACCACATGATTTCTACAGTAACTGAAACCAGAAGTTACCCCAGCGTTGCAGACTGCTGTAAATATTGAAGGAAATTACATTGTTGATTATTAAAGGCTCTGTTATGTGTATCTGTTGTATTTTTTAAACTTATGGAAAAACGCTACGAACTTATGCACTAACCCAATACTTAACCTAATCTGTAAGGAACCATCAGCGGTGTGAGTCTTATCCAGATTGATTTTTAATAAGCAGTTGCGACCTGCAGCTGCAGGGGGATGCTTTTCCCGTCATGTCTTTTTCCTTCTACCATTAACTCCTGCTTTATTTGGATCGAAGTGTTTCACAAGTGTGACTGTCTCAGGTGTGTGGTTTCGTGTGTTGCCCTGCAGATACGGCCCAGACTTCAAGGAAACCTGCACTATAGTGGGATATGGGCAGCGTGGCAGGAACCTCCGTCCAGCCACGGGGATCCAGAGGGCAGCTAGCTTCCTGATGGAGCCCGGGGAGAAGTGTGGTGCTCCAGGCATCAGGGTAAGTAAGGTAATGTAGGCTGGGACGGCCGCCTACCACTCTTATCATTAACCGATCACTGCTGCATCGCCACAGGAAAGTGTAGATTTGTTTCTTTTCTCTTTCACCATGGAGTTTTATGTCACATTACTGAGGGAAAATGCAATACCATCAAGGACAAGGTGATTTTATTGACAAGTGAGGTGACAGGTACTTCGTCATTCTAGGAGTACACGGTAACAAGTTCAGAGCAAATAAAACACACACGTCACAGTGAAAGATGCTGAAACACTCGCATCAGCACACAGTGTATCTCTCTTCGGCGGCAATGCAAGGGTGTATTCCCGCATGCAAACGATTATTAAGGTGCCGAATGGCACCCTGCGACTGATTGTATCAAGTATCTTCTGCCTTTTTCTGCAATTCGTCTTGCAGGCTCTGGAGACAGGGTAAAAACATGCCACATCGTGTCCAGCACATGTCCAATTGGAGAGGGATCTGGTGATCTTGGTTGCCATGACACTTGCTGGACACCATGATGAGCTCATTGTGGCTCTACGTTGCTGTGCTGAGAAAACATGTCACCATCCTGTTGAAGAAATGGCAGTAACATGAGTATAACAGTCTGTGAAATGTAGTGAGCACTGGTTACTTTATCCTGCAGAAACACCAAATGTGACTGAGAGTTGTAACTGGCGACCCCTCACACCAAGAAGCCTGGGATGGGACCTGTATATCATACACGAGTGCAAAAAAATGACTTTGAGCACTGTGGGACTTAACATCTGAGGTCAACAGTCCCATAGACTTATAACTACTTAAACCTAACTAACCTAAGAACATCACACACATCCATGCCAGAGGCAGGATTCGAACCTGCGACTGTAGCAGCAGCGCGGTTCCAGACTGAAGCACCTAGATCCGCTTGGCCACTACGTGAGTGCATTCCACAATAGGCTACTCACATGTGTGTGTCCATCACTCACATACAAACAAAATCTACTCTCACCACTGAAGACAACAGAGCGCCATTCCAGCCTACAGTCAGCTCTTTCACGACACCAGAGTAGCCATCTTTCGTGACGTCAAGGTGTCAGTCATAACCTGTCAAGAGGCACACACGATCTGTTGCGAGCAGACGGCGCAGAAGGTGCAAGACGTGCCCACTTTATGTCCCTGGATGATATTCAGTTGGCAATCTAGACATGGCAACAAAACAGGAAGTTACCAAACTAGGTTACTTGTGTAATAACGTATGATGCTCATGGTTTTGATTCAAGACAAGTGTATAGGAAGGGATACCCTATACAGAAACAGTAGGATAGCTATCATAGTTTACTATTTCGTGGTGTTTGTTTTTATTCTTGTGTGTTATTTAGAGCATGTTGCATGGACAGATGATAGGTTACTGTAGTAGGAGGAGCTAAGCAAGTAAAAATTAACAAAGAACAGTTTGAGAAATTGCAGCCCAGAAGAATGATGTGGCATTTGAGGTGTGGCAATGGATATTTAATGTCTAGCAGTAATATTTTATTAATGTCCAGTGATATGTACACTACTGGCAATTAAAATTGTTACACCGAGAACAAATGCAGATGATACATGGGTATTCATTGGACAAATATATTATACTAGAACTCACATGTGGTTACATTTTCACGCAATTTGGGTGCATAGGTCCTGAGACATCAGTACCCAGAACAACCAGCTCTGGCGATAATAACGTCCTTGATACACATGGGCATTGAGTCATACAGAGCTTGGATGGCGTGTACAGGTACAGCTGCCCATGCAGCTTCAACACTATACCACAGTTCATCAACAGTAATGACTAGCGTATTGTGACAAGCCAGTTGCTCGGCCACACGTTTTCAATTGGTGAGAGATCTGGAGAATGTGCTGGCCAGGGCAGCAGTCGAATATTTTCTGTATCCAGAAAGGCCCGTACACGACCTGCAACATGCGATCGTGCATTATCCTACTGTAATGTAGGGTTTCACAGGGATCGAATGAAGGATGGAGCCACGGGTCATAGCACATCTGAAATGTAACGTCCATTGTTGAAAGTGCCGTCAATGCGAACAAGAGGTGACCGATACGTGTAACCAATGGCACCCCATACCATCACGCCGGGTGATACGCCAATAAGGCGATGACGAATACACGCTTCCAATGTGCGTTCACCGAGATGTCGCCAAACACGGATGCGACCATCATGATGCTGTAAATAGGACCTTGATTCATCCGAAAAAATGACGTTTTGCCATTCGTGCACCCAGGTTCGTCGTTGAGTACACCATCGCAGGCGCTACTGTCTGTAATGCAACGTCAAGGGTAACCGCAGCCACGGTCTCCGAGCTGGTAGTCCATGCTGCTGCAAACGGCGTCGAACTGTTCGTGCAGATGGTTGTTGTCTTGCAAACGTCCCCATCTGTTGACTCAGGGATCGAGACGTGGCTGCACGATCCGTTACAGCCATGCGGATAAGATGCCTGTCATCTCGATTGCTACTGTTACGAGGCCGTTGGGATCCAGCACGACGTTTCGTATTACCCTCCTGAACCCACCGATTCCATATTCCGCTAACAGTCATTGGATGTCGATCAACGCGAGCAGCAATGTCGCGATACCATAAACCGCAATCGCGATAGGCTACAATCCGACCTTGATCAAAGTCGGAAACGTGATGGTACGCATTTCTGCTTCTTACATGTGGCATCACAACAACGTTTCACCAGGCAACGCCGGTCAACTGCTGTTTGTGTATGAGAAATCGGTTGGAAACTTTCCTCATGTCAGCACGTTCTAGGTGTTGTCACCGGCGCCAACCTTGTGTGAATGCTCTGAAAAGCTAATCTTTTGCATATCACAGCATTTTCTTCCTGTCGGTTAAATTTCGCGTCTGTAGCACGTCATCTTCGTGGTGTAGCAATTTTAATGGCCAGTAGTGTATATCATTTATTACCTTTCTTACAAATAATGATGAAAGAAGATACTGTTTTTTATGCAACGATCATAATTTTGTATATCTGGTTTGTAAATAAGTGTCTTATCTTCTTGTGATGAGAAGCGCAAAAGTTTTTAAGAATAATTTCATGAGAACGTCATTTAGTTTTAATAGGTGAGATGTAAAGTCCAGACACTTATCACATGATAAAACTATTCGTATGCCTTCCATGTAAAGTCAGAGATGGGGTTAGTATTGTTCTGTGTGTGCATAGATAACTAAGATGTTTCATTGTCCTGTGTAAGATTAATAGACGTGCAGAAGTGCGAGATTTACGAGCAGCGAATACAGACAAAGAGCCAAGGGGTCTGAGCAGCAGACAGAGTTCACTGGACACAACTAGCGACTGGGACGCACTGGCTGAGGCGTGGCTTTTCCCTATCCAGGGACAACACATGGTCAAATCATAGCGTGTAAGCTTTCACGGCCGGCGTCTTCATTAATTAAAACTTCCGGGCTGAATTGCCATGGTTCATGTATAAAACTACTACTCCTTGCTGACGTTTCGTTGCCTACCGCGGGCAACATCTTCTGAGGTGAGTCGGCGGCTCGCTGCTAGCCGCTGGTGGTCCGGATTATATAGAGCCCGCATCTCGTGGTCGTGCGGTTGCGTTCTCGCTTCGCACGCTCGGGTTCCCGGGTTCTATTCCCGGCGGGGTCAGGGATTTTCTCTGCCTCGTGATGGCTGGGTGTTGTGTGCTGTCCTTAGGTTAGTTAGGTTTAAGTAGTCCTAAGTTCTAGGGGACTTATGACCTAAGATGTTGAGTCCCATAGTGCTCAGAGCCATTATATAGAGCGCTTAGATGGCGCCACCACTCGTCACGTGCTTTCGACTTAAAACTACCTCTGGCTAGTGCCATCTCTCTCGATTACAGGTAATCGATTGTCTCTTCGTTGGTACAAAGTCGACCGCCATATCTTGTCTAGTTTTAATCCTTCTTCTTTTCTGTTAAAATTATTTCCGTGCTTGTAGATCTCTACAGCTTCTCTATAGACGCGAGTGTAATAATGTGAGGTCCTAGCTATCACGTTTGTCTCACTAAATTTTATTTCGTGATCACCGTCTTTGAAAACGTGTTCCGCTACAGCTGATTTCTCAATGTGTCCCAATCTACAGTTCCTTTTGTGTTCCGTTAGGCGGGTATTAACACTCCCTTTAGTTGTTCCAATATAAACCATGCCACAGCTACACGGAATTTTGTACACACCTGGGGCAGCTAAAGGGTGTCGTGCGTCTTTCACCGATCTTAAACTTTCACTAATTTTCTTGGTCGGTCGAAAGATTGTCTCCACTTGAAACTTGCCCAAAACTTTACCAATACGATCCGTGATGTTATGAATAAATGGAAGAAAAACTTTTCCAGCCGACGGTTGTTGATGTCGTGTATTTTCGAACACTTTTCTTTTAGGGTGGAGTGCTCGATCTATTTCCTTGTCAGTGTACCCATTTCTCTTGAAAGCTGTTCGCAAATGGCTTAATTCATCTTGTAAGTAAATTGGCTTACAGATGTTATTAGCTCTGTCCACTAAAGTTTTTATGACTCCTCTCTTCTGCCTAGGATGATGATTCGAATTCTTATGTAGGTAACGATCGGTGTGTGTGTCTTTCCCATATACCTCGTGCCCTAGAGTCCCATCTGCCCGTTTAATAACCAATACATCCAAAAAATTTAGTTGTCCATTACTCTCTTTCTCCATGGTGAATTGTATCCTTCGATTGAAACTGTTTATGTGCACCAAAAAATCACTCAGTTCCTCTTCGGCATGATTCCATATCACAAAGGTGTCATCCACGTATGGATACCATTTCAAAGGGCTTTTTTTGGCCGACTGCAGCACCTGTTGTTCGAAAAATTCCATAAATAGATTAGCAATAGCAGGGCTTAGAGGGCTACCCATGGCCACCCCATCAATTTGTTCATAAAACTCGTTGTTATATTGAAAATAAGTCGAGGATAGACAATGTCGATACAAAGCTATTATATCAGAAGGAAACATATCAGCTATGTAAGAAAGAGCTTCGTCAACAGGGACCATGGTGGACAGGGATACTACATCGAAACTGACAAGGATGTCTCTTGGACTAATTGTGATCTCGCTCAGTTTCTCGATACAATGCATGGAATTTTTAATATGAGTGTCAGTTTTACCTATATACGGTATATTGGAACAACTAAAAGGAGTGTTAATACTCGCCTAACGGAACACAAAAGGAACTGTAGATTGGGACAGATTGAAAAATCAGCTGTAGCGGAACACGTTTTCAAAGACGGTGATCACGAAATAAAATTTAGTGAGACAAACGTGATAGCTAGGACCTCACATTATTACACTCGCGTCTATAGAGAAGCTATAGAGATCTACAAGCACGGAAATAATTTTAATAGAAAAGAAGAAGGATTAAAACTGGACAAGATATGGCGTTCGACTTTGTACCAACGAAGTGACAATCGATTACCTGTAATCGAGAGAGATGGCACTAGCCAGAGATAGTTTTAAAGTCGAAAGCACGTGATGAGTGGTGGCGCCATCTAAGCGCTCTACATAAGCGGGACCTCCAGCGCCTAGCAGCCAGTCACCGACTCACCTCAGAAGATGATGCCCGCGGTAGGCAACGAAACGTCAGGAAGGAGAAGAAATTTCATATATGGACCACGGCAATTCAGCCCGGAAGTTTTAATTAATAATGAACATATGGTCAGTCTGCCACTGCAGAACAGAGGTGGGAGAGCTGAACAGAACTATTCTGACAGGGAATCTGGTGCCTGTGGGAAGAAGTGTGTCGTTGACGTGACACACAGCTGGTTTTGACCAGAGAATGACTTGCTAGTGCACCGCTCGGCCACTGCCACCTACACCATCTGCTGCGAGACAACTCAGGAGCAGTTGGTCACCAGTTCATCGTGTGTTCCCACTGGAGAAGGCCCTGACCTTGATCAGCGCCAGTCTGTCCGTGAGAACTGTCACTGCAGCAAAACTTCTTTCAATACTCAACGGGCATCTACATGTCTCATCACTTGAGTGAACAGAACTGTCACTTGAGATGCCAAGGGTCTGGTCCCCACATAGAGGCTCCTTTCCCCTTCCTTTCCAAAACTTTAGGAGAGTGAATGGTTGGAATAATAGGCCACACTTAATCACGTGATCACAGTGAATAAGGGTGCTTTGAACGTGAGGCACACCTAGGTCGCAATGGAGCCGGCAGTTTCGTTTTCCTCTTCCCACCCTCGAGAACGTTAATTCTGTCCTGCAGGGGTGCTGAGGATATAAGTGCATGTGGCACAGCTTGTCGATGATAATGTTTTGGTCTGTAAAAATCGATGATTACAGAACGATCTGCCAATAGCACGTCAGCATTGACAGGAGATGTCAAAGATGTAACTTGTTGCTGCCCTTTGTAAGGCGGACAAAAACTTCTCAGATTTTCCTTTTTTAATCACTGGCCTTCTGTAGCAAGGCCTAGCCATCTGGTCAGCATGGTGGTAACACTGCTCCTTTATTGTCTCATTGCCTCTGGACAGAAGCTGTCTTGAAGTAATTTTCCTGTACTTTTCTCCAGATCTCTTTAAGATGGCATGTCTAACCTTCTACTTCACCCAGATCAACACCTGCTGGCAATTTATTTAATTCAAACGAGGTGCTCATATACTTCTTCATAGGGCACATTGTCTGTTGCTTTGTGGCTCTTGCTGTTGTAGGCAGACAAGATATTCAGAAAATAATGATCCAATCATTAAATGCCTTAGTTAGACAAAAAGATAGCATTCTAACAATAGTTCTATGAGCACATTCAACTCAGCCGTTGACCTTAGGGTAGAAAAGGGTGTTTTTTTTTTTAATTTGTTGGGTGTTTTTTTAGTTTATTGACTTTTGAAACGTGCCTATACTGCTATCTCAACAATCGACAGTCAGTTATGACGATACAAACACAAGTACAGGACAACATTCAGTCCCTGAATGGAGAAAATCTCCAATCCGTCTGGGAATCGAACTCAGGCCCTTCAGTTAGCGTTCTGCCGCACTGACAATGCAGCTGCTGAGGCAGACGATGGGAGTGGATATCAATTTCTTAATCGCTCACAGTGTATACACTTGTACAAATAAAGTGGACATGGAATTCATTCCTTGGTCTGTCAAAATGACATCACGACTTCCGAATGGTAACGTTAAGTGATTCACAAATGATTTTTTCCCCATCGTCTCCACCATAATATCCACAACTGGCACCAAAAGAGTTACCAACAAGTGATCAGTAATTGACAGAATACATTTATTCTCCTGTTTTGTCAGGAGAAAAGCTGCCATAATATCCAGGTCACTACCTTAAATTACCAGCAAGCTTTCAGTACGGTTTGGAACGGAATCTGCAGTCGGGTTTGCTGTGCTCTTTGTGGCATGAAAGGCAAGCATGTATGTATCATTCGAAGTCACATTGCTGGTTTTACCACCAGTAGCATGTGGCAGTTCGAACATCATTAACTTGTTTGCTGCTGTGGCAGGCTTGGATGCTATCACGACACTGGGTGATGACATGGAATTGGAGTGCTTTCAGTATCATTAACCAATTTTCATGGGGCATTTTGTGGTACAGAACGTCATCTTTGGATGCAAAATCCAGGAGTGTTGCATTCTACCGACAATGAGCATTCTCTCTTGCTACCTCTTTCAGCTCTGCAATAAGCACAGCGTCCGTTTGCACTACACAGACTTTTCTACTTAATGCACCTGCGTTTCGATAAAGTTCCCCAGTTTATGATGTATGTCATTATTATATTCACTCAGCTTCAGTGTCCAGTATGTTAGTTGACTGCAGGGGTCCTTCAACTCAATTCAGCAACCACAAAAGGGGAGGATGGTCAGTTACCAACTGAACTTCTTGCCATACAAATAGAATTTAAAATAACTAACTCCAGACACAAGGCTAAAATTCTTTCGTTGTTGTACTGTAAATAATTCAGTCTTACTGAGTTATGACAAATGTTACCAGTCGGCTTTTCTTCACCATCCTGTTCCTGCCTGAGAATGGACTCCAGAGCATAATCTGAGGCATCACAGCATAATACAAAAGTTTCCCAAAAACTGGGTATATCAGCAGACGTTAATTCGTCTCACATCTTTGCAGTCCACTCAAAAGTTGCTCATTGTTTTAATAGACCTGTTAATTGTTTGGTTACCATAGCATAGTTTTTCGCGAAGTGATGGTAATAATTTGCAAGGCTCAGAAAACTCTGTAAATCCTTCAGATTACTGAGGGCAGGAAAACTGTCTACCGCATCTGTTGGTCGTTGATCACGTTTTTACACCTTGCAAGCTGATGTTGTGGACCAGGTGTTGAAGAAACACAACGATGTCATCTAGAAAGATCAAACATATAGTTCGTTTTAAACCCCTTAATAACGAACCTACAAATCGCTGGAACCTGGCAGATGCTTTTCTTAAGCCAAAAGGTTTCCTTCACAACATGCTATTTAATTATCGATCTCATAATTGTAATTTTTGAAACAGACAGTATGTAAATACACATGTTTATTAATTCAATACACAAGGCTGTAGCTCCATGCAATAATATTGTAACACACACAGAGTGTAGCAAAATAAAAACATCTGAATGCAAAACTGATGTCATGGCACTTCAATATGCATACAAATTCTATGTAAAGTTAGGAAAGTTCAAATACAACATTTCCTCCCCAGTTAGTAGTGAACCATGTTTCAGTAAATCCTTGTTGATCTCCTAAGTTCAGCAGATGTCCCCACTATCTGTGTATTTTCTGGTTCAGTCCCTGAAGTAGCACGGAATCCATTTTCATCATGTTGTACTGCAGGTCCAGGAGGCAGTCAAATTAAGTGCTATTCCCTTTCAGATCTTTGTCGCCCACTGTTTATCGAGAGTATGTATTTTCTGAGTTGGGTTTGACGCGTTTAAACACTTCCTTGAGGCAGTTTTATAATGTATAGCATATTTCCACAGCTATTTGTGTACACAGTGAGTGTTCCATGGTTAAAATGGTTCAAATGGCTCTGAGCACTATGGGACTTAACTTCTGATCCATCAGTCCCCTAGAACTTAGAACTACTTAAACCTAACTAACCTAAGGACATCACACACATCCATGCCCGAGGCAGGTTTCGAACCTGCGACTGTAGCGGTCGCGCGGTTCCAGACTGTAGCGCCTAGAACCGCTCGGCCACCCCGGCCGGCAGTGTTCCATGGTGATCTGCTTCACAATGTGTTTGAGAAATTTTTGGCATAATCTTAATTACCAGTCTGAGACTTTGAACCTTTCTTTATCTCCCCTTTTGATAGAAAAATTAATGACAATACGATCCTTGGCTAATGTCCATGAAGTTGTTCAACAGGTAATTTTCAAATTATTTCATTTGGAATTGTGGAATAGGAATAAGTAATCAGCATTTTCTGCAGAGCGTCCTGCCTGTTCTCTTCTTCTCAGTTAGCTTTTTTCACAGGTTGTCTGCTGTGAAATTGAGGTATAGTTAGGTGTTCTTGCCATTCCTGCCTGCTTTGAACTGTGGTCTTGGGAAACCTTTCTAATGCAAAGACTTTTTTTAGCGCCTTTTTTTGTGGCTTCTGAAGTTGTTGACATGATATCAAATATATATGAGAACTGTGAGAATGCGTCCACAGGCATGAACCAGGATGGTTTCCAAAACGGTCCAGCTTAATCAGTATGAATTCTTGCCCATTGTTCTATCACCTGGGCCCAGTTTTGAAAATCCTTTCGGAATTTGATTTTGCCATTTGATTTTGCCATTTCACAATGCTCAGATTATGAAATCATTTTTTCAATTTCTTTGTCCATATCTTCTTGCCATTTATTTCATTCTGATGATGCCCCAGTGTCTATCATGAGCTGTCTTCAAAATTTTCTTTTGGCATATATTAGGTAGGATAATGCTTGTGAAACTTACTGGTAGATTAAAACTGTGTGCCAGACCCAGATTCGAACTCAGGGCTTTTACCTTTTCCGGGCAAGTGCTCTACCAACTGAGCTACCGAAGCACAACTCGCGACCCATGTTGCCCGCGAAAGTCAAAGGTCCCGAGTTCGAGTTTCAGTCTGATTCACAGTTTTAATCTGCTAGGGAGTTTCATATCAGCATACGGTCCGCTGCAGAGTGAAAATTTCATTCTGGAAACCCTTGTGAAACCTGTCAGAAGAAGTAACAAGCCATGGATGGCTCTGATAGGGATCTTTTTATTAAAATATGGCTGCATATTATTTTTTCTTTGGCAAATATTCTGGCTATCAATTTTCATGGAATGCAGAATCATTGTTAGCGGTGTATCTTGGCTCATGGGTTCTAACATTTTTCAGTGATCAACTGAATATGAATGTATCTCTTTATTAATTTCTTCATTAAGTTGCAAGCAAGGTTCTTCAGACATATGGAATATTTCTCCAGACCAATAGTGAGTTCTGATAAGTCTCTAGCATTGCAATGTTTTTCCATTGACCTGCATCTGATTTCATAGTTATACCCATCAATGTGATTTGCCATCTGTGTAACCTCCAAACCATCTCACTCACAGTTATTTGCTTGTGTGAAATAATTGAACCAGAGACTTGTCATCTGTGATCAGTTCAAAACTTCTTTTGTACAAGAATTGGTGAAATTTCTACACACCATAAATCATAGGCCTTCTTTTCAGTCTAGCTGTATCTGGCCTGATGTAAATTTAAATTCTTGGAAGCAAAGGCGATAGGTTTTTGTATGACCTGTCCGAGTACTTGTTAGGCGATACTGCTCCAGTTCCATATCAAGATGCATCAGTGGGTAATACCACAGCCTCAGTTGGCTCAAAGTGCACCAATTTAGATTCCATGACAATTTACTTCTTGAGCTTCAAAAATGCTACTTCTTCTTGCTTGGTCCATTTCAACAGAGCATTTTTGTTTAGAAGTTGATCCAGCAATCCAACAATTTCAGCAAATTCCTTGATGAATTTGTTGTTTTACTTTACTTTTTCAGAGAAAGATTCTAGTTCCTGAATATTCTTTGGATAAGGTAGCTTTTTTATTTCTTGCACACTGGCTTTGACTGGTTGTATTCCACCTGCATGAATGATGTGGTATTCTACTTTGTTTTTGAAGAATTCGCATTACTTTTTGTTGTATCTGAGGACAACTTCTTCCAGTCGTGAGAAATGCATTCCAGATTCTTCATGTCTTGATCCATATTTGTGCCAGTAACCATTACGTCGTTAGAGTAATTTCCAGATCAACGTATGTTACTTGTGATTTGTTCCACAAATCGCTGGTATATTGCAGAAGTACTTGCTATGTTAACCAGTAACTTCTGGTATTCGAACACTTCAAGTGGAGTATTGACAACTGCCATCTTCTTGCATTCTTTTCCCAGTTGTAACCGCAGATATGCGCCTGATAAAACTATTTTTGTAGAAAATTTTTTGAAGGAACTCCTCAGGCCTTGGAAACGGAGACTGGTCTTTTTATGCTGGGAATTTACAGTCACTCTGAAATGTCCACAGATTCTTACTGGTCCATCTGGTTTTGGTACAGCCAGAACTGATGGAGCCCATTGACTGGTCTTCACTGGCTCCCAGATTCGCTCTTTAGCTCCCATTCATTCTCTAACTTTATCCATCATGGCAAAATGGTACTGGTCTGGGTCCAAAGAATTTTGGTGTGGCTCCTGTCCTTAATTTCAGAACTGCTTTGTAGATTTTTCAGGTGCCTAAGTCAGATAGTTTTTGTGATAATATTCAGACTGAAGGGTTTGAACCAGTTCATGCCAAAGAGATTCACTATTTTTTGTAAGTTGACAATCATTAATGTAAGCTTTTTGGTTGTTCCATTGTATTTGACAACTGCAATCATTTTTACCTTTAAGTTAATTCGGGCTCCATTGAATGCCTTTAATGCCGAATTTGAATTAAAGTATTCTAGTGAACCCAGAATTTCGCAAGCATCTAGGTTTATTAGTGGGCAACTTGCACCAGTATGAAGCAGGAATTTCTTTGTACATTTCCAGTGGTACACAGATTTTTCCTGACTCTTCATTGCTGATGAGTTCATTACTGCTAGCTGCATCAGCCAGTGAAGCTTCATTATCTTCAGTATATTTTTTCATGGTCAGTGAGTTTGAATATTGGTGATTCCTGGCAGTGAAAGAAATTTTATTTCTTCGCAGGTGGGTGGGGGATATGTGGCCGGTCTTCTTGCGTACTGAATTTCTGAATTTACATTCATTCTGAAAATTGTTTAATTCACATTTTGGGCAAGACACATTTTTCCTGGTTGGGGGTTCGTTTCTTTTGATGAACTTCTGGAATGTGTCCTTTCCGATTTGTAGCGACTGGCCACCTGAAAAATTTCAGGTGGCTCTTCTGAATTTTCACCCTCGATTTCTTTCACAGTTTGTTTAGTGGGTTCACATGCATCAGCACTCTTTAAAACTGCATCCAGTGAAATGCTGCTGTGTAGTAGAGCCGAATTCTGCACAGTATCATGAGAAAAATGCAGTATAGTGACATCTGTGATCGATCTGTCAGTATACACTGAGGTGAGAAGTCAGATGGCGGTAGTTTCGCTTACAAAAAAATTTAAAACAGTAGTACATTGGCGGAGCTGCCATTTGCACTCTGATGAATCATGTGAAAAGGTTTCTGACGTGATTATGGCTGCATAACAGGAATTAAGGCTTTGAACACGGAATGGTAGTTAGAGACAGACGTATTAAACATTCCATTTCGAAAATTGTTAGGGAATTCAATATTCAGCGAGCGACAATGTCAAGAGTGTGCCAGTAATACCACGTGCCAGGCATTACCTCCGCTCAAGGACAAGCAGGGGCGCACGGCCTCCACTTAACGACCAAGAGCAGCAACGTTTGTGTACACTCCTGGAAATGGAACAAAGAACACATTGACACCGGTGTGTCAGACCCATCATACTTGCTCCAGACACTGCGAGAGGGCTGTACAAGCAATGATCACACGCACGGCACAGCGGACACACCAGGAACCGCGGTGTTGGCCGTCGAATGGCGCTAGCTGCGCAGCATTTGTGCACCGCCGCCGTCAGTGTCAGCCAGTTTGCCGTGGCATACGGAGCTCCATCGCAGTCTTTAACACTGGTAGCATGCCGCGACAGCGTGGACGTGAACCGTATGTGCAGTTGACGGACTTTGAGCGAGGGCGTATAGTGGGCATGCGGGAGGCCGGGTGGGCGTACCGCCGAATTGCTCAACACGTGGGGCGTGAGGTCTCCACAGTACATCGATGTTGTCGCCAGTGGTCGGCGGAAGGTGCACGTGCCCGTCGACCTGGGACCGGACCGCAGCGACGCACGGATGCACGCCAAGACCGTAAGATC
This sequence comes from Schistocerca cancellata, assembly GCF_023864275.1. Classification (NCBI taxonomy): domain Eukaryota; kingdom Metazoa; phylum Arthropoda; class Insecta; order Orthoptera; family Acrididae; genus Schistocerca; species Schistocerca cancellata. The sequence continues at coordinate 55,804,908 of NC_064635.1, forward strand.
CTACGCAGTGCCGTAGGGGACCGCACCGCCACTTCCCAGCAAATTAGGGACACTGTTGCTCCTGGGGTATCGGCGAGGACCATTCGCAACCGTCTCCATGAAGCTGGGCTACGGTCCCGCACACCGTTAGGCCGTCTTCCGCTCACGCCCCAACATCGTGCAGCCCGCCTCCAGTGGTGTCGCGACGGGCGTGAATGGAGGGACGAATGGAGACGTGTCGTCTTCAGCGATGAGAGTCGCTTCTGCCTTGGTGCCAATGATGGTCGTATGCGTGTTTGGCGCCGTGCAGGTGAGCGCCACAATCAGGACTGCATACGACCGAGGCACGCAGGGCCAACACCCGGCATCATGGTGTGGGGAGCGATCTCCTACACTGGCCGTACACCACTGGTGATCGTCGAGGGGACACTGAATAGTGCACGGTACATCCAAACCGTCATCGAACCCATCGTTCTACCATTCCTAGACCGGCAAGGGAACTTGCTGTTCCAACAGGACAATGCACGTCCGCATGTATCCCGTGCCACCCAACGTGCTCTAGAAGGTGTAAGTCAACTACCCTGGCCAGCAAGATCTCCGGATCTGTCCCCCATTGAGCATGTTTGGGACTGGATGAAGCGTCGTCTCACGCGGTCTGCACGTCCAGCACGAACGCTGGTCCAACTGAGGCGCCAGGTGGAAATGGCATGGCAAGCCGTTCCACAGGACTACATCCAGCATCTCTACGATCGTCTCCATGGGAGAATAGCAGCCTGCATTGCTGCGAAAGGTGAATGTGTCAATAAAGTTTCCCCTTCCTGGGACAATGAATTCACGGTGTTTTTATTTCAATTTCCAGGAGTGTAGATTTGTCAGTGCTAATAGAGAAGCAACGCTGTGTGAAACAACCGCAGCAATCAATATGGGACGTACGACGAACGTATCTGCTAGGACAGTGTGGCCACATTTGGTGTTAATGGGCTGTGGCAGCAGACAACTGGTGCAAGTGCCTTTACTAACAGCACGACACTGCCCGCAGTGCTTGTCCCACGGCCTGGTCAGGCGAGTCCCGGTTTCGGTTGGTAAGCTGTGACGGTAGGGTTTGAGTGTGGTGCAGACCCCACGAAGCCATGGGCCGAGGTTGTCCACAAGGCACTGTGCAAGCTGCTGGTGGCTGTGCAGTGGTCTGGGCTGTGTTTACATGGAATAGACTGGGTCCTGTGGTTCAACTGAACCGATTGTTGACTGGAAATGATTATGTGCAGCTATTCAGAGACGATTTGCAGCTCTCGGTGGACTTCATCTTCGCCAACAATGATGGAATTTTTATGGATGACACTGCCCATGTCACTGGGCCACAATTGTTCGAGATTGGTTTGAAGAACTTTCTGGATAATCTGAGAGAATGGTTTCGCCACCCCAATCGTCAGATACGAATCCCGTTGAACATTTTTGGGGTTGTAATGAGAGTTTGCTTCGTGTAGAAAATCGTGCACCGACAATACTTTCACAGTTATGGATGGATGTAGCAACAGCATTGTAAGGTGGTAGAATAGATGGTCAGATTCGCACCTTACCTTACATGAGACCTTTACAAATCTCAATGAGAAGGTGAAGATGACACCCAACGTAAATCGATAGTTATGAGAACATTTTCCTATTAATATTTAATGCAAAAAGGGATGACACTCAATTGACGGTAATTAACACACCATTCCTATACAATGCATGTCTTTGAGCGGAAGGTAGAACAGGGAACGCGAGTCGAGTCACTTTTAGTTTTGAAAAGCCAGCTCCACAGTGGCGTAGTGAAACTGCGCTGCGGGAGTTACGCTGGCAACCACTTAAAGGGGTGGCAGGAAAGAGGACAGCGACCCTGGGCCAGGTGACTCAAGCTGGAGGGCCTCCTGCAGCAAGGGCATAAGTACAAGAGCAGAGAAGTAGCTTTAAAAAAACTGCATCCGACGAGTGCAACACACAGAAAGGTCAATGTACTTTAGGTATCTAGAATGGGCACGAAACTTCCGATTGGCGGAAACTCACTAGGAAGGAGAAAACTACTGAAGTTTCGACGCAGTTTGATACAAGGGAAGTTGCTATTGGTAGAGGGTGTTTCTACAAAATAAGAGGAACGCTACTATTGGTCGAAAAAAGCCGTGACGTGAAAAAGGAACCCAAGTGGAGGGAGGCAGCTCTGCCACGAGAGGACAAGAGACAAATTTTGGAAGAGGTCTCTTCTCTGAACTGGCGTCAAGGGCAGAACGGGGCGCTTAATGCTCCACACGACGCAGAGAAGAAATTGGTGTGGGTACTGCGTCCACAGTGGGTGCACTCCAGCTACACTCCTGGAAACTGAAATAAGAACACCGTGAATTCATTGTCCCAGGAAGGGGAAACTTTATTGACACATTCCTGGGGTCAGATACATCACATGATCACACTGACAGAACCACAGGCACATAGACACAGGCAACAGAGCATGCACAATGTCGGCCCTAGTACAGTGTATATCCACCTTTCGCAGCAATGCAGGCTGCTATTCTCCCATGGAGACGATCGTAGAGATGCTGGATGTAGTCCTGTGGAACGGCTTGCCATGCCATTTCCACCTGGCGCCTCAGTTGGACCAGCGTTCGTGCTGGACGTGCAGACCGCGAGAGACGACGCTTCATCCAGTCCCAAACATGCTCAATGGGGGACAGATCCGGAGATCTTGCTGGCCAGGGTAGTTGACTTACACCTTCTAGAGCACGTTGGGTGGCACGGGATACATGCGGACGTGCATTGTCCTGTTGGAACAGTAAGTTCCCTTTCCGGTCTAGGAATGGTAGAACGATGGGTTCGATGACGGTTTGGATGTACCGTGCACTATTCAGTGTCCCCTCGACGATCACCAGTGGTGTACGGCCAGTGTAGGAGATCGCTCCCCACACCATGATGCCGGGTGTTGGCCCTGTGTGCCTCGGTCGTATGCAGTCCTGATTGTGGCGCTCACCTGCACGGCGCCAAACACGCATACGACCATCATTGGCACCAAGGCAGAAGCGACTCTCATCGCTGAAGACGACACGTCTCCATTCGTCCCTCCATTCACGCCTGTCGCGACACCACTGGAGGCGGGCTGCACGATGTTGGGGTGTGAGCGGAAGACGGCCTAACGGTGTGCGGGACCGTAGCCCAGCTTCATGGAGACGGTTGCGAATGGTCCTCGCCGATACCCCAGGAGCAACAGTGTCCCTAATTTGCTGGGAAGTGGCGGTGCGGTCCCCTACGGCACTGCGTAGGATCCTACGGTCTTGGCGTGCATCCGTGCGTCGCTGCGGTCCGGTCCCAGGTCGACGGGCACGTGCACCTTCCGCCGACCACAGGCGACAACATCGATGTACTGTGGAGACCTAACGCCCCACATGTTGAGCAATTCGGCGGTACGTGCACCCGGCCTCCCGCATGCCCACTATACGCCCTCGCTCAAAGTCCGTCAACTGCACATACGGTTCACGTCCACGCTGTCGCGGCATGCTACCAGTGTTAAAGACTGCGATGGAGCTCCGTATGCCACGGCAAACTGGCTGACACTGACGGCGGCGGTGCACAAATGCTGCGCAGCTAGCGCCATTCGACGGCCAACACCGCGGTTCCTGGTGTGTCCGCTGTGCCGTGCGTGTGATCATTGCTTGTACAGCCCTCTCGCAGTGTCCGGAGCAAGTATGATGGGTCTGACACACCGGTGTCAATGTGTTCTTTTTTCCATTTCCAGGAGTGTACAATTACCTGCAGCAACGTCTAGTTCCAACTGTGGAGAAACGGACCAGCCAGATTGGTTAATTGTTCTTGTGAGAACTGAGAGGGCGCGTGTGTATATTGCCACATCATAAGACTAGGGCTGAGTACACATTTTCTCGCATAACGAGAAACATAGGGAAAGTTTCTGCTGGCAAGTTCAGCAAAGGCCAGATTAGTTTTGTAGGAATTTCACTGGGAGAGAGCGGCCTTGCAGAGAGCAGCACGTCGCAGCTTAAGGTAAATATGGCGTGCAGAGGCATAGACTTTCTTTGTTTACCAGCTTGCGTCCGCTGTAAACTCGAGCGACCATGGATAATCTTGGTCTCAGATTTGTCACTTGACTAACCATCCACTGTAGACTTGATTGTCATCGTAAATAGTACCGAACTTTGAACCGGAATCGGGTGGTTTTCGCAGTACTGACCAACATTATAACGTATGTGTAGGTGCAATTTTGTAAAGAAACGTCCAATTATACTTTCATATTATTGTGTGCTTAGGATTAATGTAAAAAACGTCCAATTAAACTTTCATAATATTGTGCCTAACATTAATGTTCTTTCAGAGAGTTAATATTTAACATTGTTGTGTATAAACTTATTTCACTTTTTGTTGTTGGCAAGATGCGTTATCCATTGCGCTGTTTTTATGTTGGCGAGTTGAAAACTGCGTGAAAGGCTGTAATATGGTGAGAAATATTGCGACATTAAACTTGTCATTTCACCTCACACAGTTGTTCCCAATTCAAGAATAAGCAAGCAAGAACAAAACCCCCACAACCCTTACAGCATGTCTCAACACTTCTGCAGGGGACATCAAACGAGCTGTTGAGTCCCTGGCACGTCGAGCTGCTGCGTGCACAGGACGAAAGGAGCTCCGACACGATGTTAGCAGGTACGCTATGACTTTTGTCGTTTCAAGATAAGACACAGTCGTTCAAGGCAAAAGCACCACAAGGTGGTGCTTGAGGCTCCAAGCTGAGAGAGGTCCCAAGCCTAAGATTTATGTACAGTGCGTATCACAATTACTAGCGAAAACTCACACCGGTGAAAGTGTATGAGGGAAAAGGGGGGATGTGGGATGCGGCCTGTCGTGTTGGCAGAAGAGCCAACACCGTGTTACTAGTGGAGGCCGAAATGCACGAATTTTAGCTCACGCAGGCTGGCGTGAGGAGGGAAGAACTATACTGACGTGAGGTCTGTAACATGACAAGGAATTAGAATTCAGAAAGCGGACGTAATTAGTTTGATACTTAACTTTAATCCATTAATGATGAACGTCGCTCTTGACGGTACATGATTCACAATATTATCAGTTCAGAATACATTCATAGTAACTGAATATGGCGCCTTGCTAGGTCGTAGCAAATGACGTAGCTGAAGGCTATGCTAAACTATCGTCTCTGCAAATGAGAGCGTATGTAGTCAGTGAACCATCGCTAGCAAAGTCAGCTGTACAACTGGGCGAGTGCTAGGGAGTCTCTCTAGACTAGACCTGCCGTGTGGCGGCGCTCGGTCTGCAATCACTGATAGTGGCGACACGCGGGTCCGACGTATACTAACGGACCGTGGCCGATTTAAAGGCTACCACCTAGCAAGTGTGGTGTCTGGCGGTGGCACCACAGGGTCATATGACAAGTAGCTTGTGTGGAAAAATATTCTAGAACCGGCCCTGGTTGAGCAATATCTTAACCATCATATGGGATTGTAATCCCTTGCAACACCACGCAGATTAGTGTTTTTGGTTTAAAATGTGCCGATAGTTGCTTCCTTACTGAAATACTTCTGTCCAAAGAGGTTCGTCACTAGATCCAATATGTCAGTCCCGACACGTGAAAGGGAATACGCCAGTCCTGAGACGCGTCTGATTCCGGTGGCACAGATTCCTGTCCATCGTTCGTCCGTCCTGTCGAAGTCGGTGAATGCCGGTACACTTGACTTTTGACCCGGTGGTGTAGCGCTGCGTTTTGCTAGCATTTTTACCAAATCCTGTTGGCCTTTTGACGCTTTCTGTTGTGTCGTAAACTGCCGCTGTTGGAGAGTAAACATCCTGATAAGCTTTGTGAGTTTTTCCGTTACCATTCTGGATCGTCTTTACGATTCTTTGAATTCCCGTCGCCAGATAATACGTGACTAGCGCACACTTAATTCTAACTCTTGATATGGGGTTCTGCCCACTCGTCACGTTTAGGGTGCGTAAGGGATGCTGCGTTGTCTGAGTGGTATACAACAATTCAAGCCAATAACATTAGTACACTACTGGCCATTAAAATTGCTACACCACGAACATGACGTACTACAGACGCGAAATTTAACCGACACGAAGAAGATGCTGTGATATGCAATTGATTAGCTTTTCAGAGCATTCACACAAGATTGGCGCCGGTGACAACACCTAGAACGTGCTGACATGAGGAAAGTTTCCAACCGATTTCTCACACACAAACAGCAGCTGACCGGCGTTGCCTGCTGAAACATTGTTGTGATGCCTCGTGTAAGGAGGAGAAATGCGTACCATCACGTTTCCCACTTTGATATAGGGCAGATTGTAGCCTATCGCGATTGCGGTTTATCGTATCGCGACATTGCTGCTCGCGTTGGTAGAGATCCAGTGACTGTTAGCAGAACATGGCCTCGGTGGGTTCGGGAGAGTAATACGGAACGCCGTGCTGGATCCCAACGGCCTCGTATCACTAACAGTCGAGATGACAGGCATCTTATCCGCATGGCTGTAACGGATCGTTCAGCTACGTCTCGATCCCAGAGTCAACAGATGGGACGTTTGCAAGACAACAACCATCTGCACGAACAGTTCGACGACGTTTGCAGCAGCATGGAATATCAGCTCGGAGACCGTGGCTGCGGTTACCCTTGATGGTGCATCACAGACAGGAGCGCCTGCGATGGTGTACTCAACGACGAACCTGGGTGCACGAATGCCAAAACGTTTTTGGATGAATCCAGGTTCTGTGTACAGCATCGTGATGGTCGCATCCGTGTTTGGCGACATCGCGGTGAACGCACATTCGAAGCTTGTATTCGTCATCACCATACTGGCGTATCCCCCGGCGTGATAGTATGGGGTGCCATTGGCTACACGTCTCGGTCACCTCTTGTTCGCATTGCCGGCACTTTGAACAGTGGACGTTACATTTTCGATGTGTTACGACCCGTGGCTCCACCCTTCATTCGATCCCTGTGAAACCCTACATTACAGCAGGATAATGCACGATCGCATGTTGCAGGTCGTGTACGGGCCTTTGTAGACACAGAAAATGTTCGACTGCTGCCCTGGCCAGCATATTCTCCAGATCTCTCACCAACTGAAAACGTCTGGTCAATGGTGGCCGACCAACTGGCTCATCACAATATGCCAGTCACTACTCTTCATGAACTGTGGTATAGTTTTGAAGCTGCATGGGCAGCTGTACCTGTACACGCCATCCAAGGTCTGTTTGGCTCAATGCCCAGGCGTATGAAGGCCGTTATTACGGCCAGAGGGTGTTGTTCTGGGTACTGATTTCTCAGGATCTATGCACCCTAATTGTGTGAAAATGTAATCACATGTCAGTTGTAGTATAATATATTTGTCAAATGAATATGCGTTTGTCATCTGCATTTCTTCTTGGTGTAGTAATTTTAGTGGCCAATAGTGTAGTTTTATTTCAATAAAGCATATTGACGTTACTTAACTATGTGTGTTACAAGGGTGTCGCAAGCGATGGGCGACATGCAAACACGTAATGTTCCTCGCTCTAGACAATATCCAAACAAGCAATGGGTACTGATCAGTAATGACTGATACTGTAGCACTCTCCGGTAGCCCGTGCTAATATTCTGCGAATACTGTCCACTAACGTTCGGTTTTTTTTTCTTTTTTTTTTTTCTTTATTGATTTTCAATTCCCCCCGAAGGGGGCGGGCCGGCAGCAGCTTACTACGCTGCTCTACAGCCTACAGACTTTTTGTAAATAAAGGAAGAAGAAAGAAACAAGGAAAAACAGGCGATAAAATGGCGATTTAAAGTGAAAAATGGCGTAAAATTGCGGAAAGTTAAAACAGAAAGCAAAGGGGGTTGGCAATGTAGATAAAAGACACAGGAATCAGACAAGTAACACAGTAGGCACACAATTAAAAAACATGGCGACAGTCTGGTTTCTGTTCGCAAGTAATAAAAAGCACACCCAGCGACAGTATGATGGCTGTTAGCTACACTTCCCAAAAGACGCAACACGGAGCACGCACTGGAAAAAACACACTGTAAAACACTGCACGAAAAAGGCGGCACAAAGATGGCGCTCCCGACCCAAGACAGATGGGGGGGGGGGGGACCTGGAGTAGGGGGAAAAACAAGGAGGGAGGAGAGGAAGAAACGAAAAGGAGGGGGGGGAAATCAAGGAGGGAGAGGACTAATAAAGGGGGAGAAGGGCAGACGCTAGAGGGAATGAGAGGAGGCAGAGGAGGGAAATGGAAAAGGACGCGGGGGAGAGAAGGGGGCAAAGAGAGGGGAGGTGGGTAACGTTCGGCCGAGGCTGGCACTTATATTCAGTTCAGCTAGAAGCCGCTCCTATCGTGGGCAGCGCGCTATTGGCTGGCGTCATCTCACCGCCTTCTCTGGTCTTGCGTTCTTGATCTTTGTTCTGGCGCTTGTGGTTACGCCAGAACCCTTCACATAGCCAGTATATAAATACACTCATTTGTTAACACAAACAAATCACTCTGCACAGTACTATTATATCATATACTAAAAGCAGCAAAATGTCAAAAACTAAATACAAAATTTAATGTTGTGGCATTTCTACATGTGCATAGAAATTCTATGAAAATGTAGAAAAGTTCAAACATAGCCAACGAAAGCTCATATAACCTTGGAGCTACTACGACAGCACTTTCTGGCCTCTCTTGAGGTGCAGTAGGAATCTGATAATATCGTCATTTCACATCTAAAGTGTTAATTAATACCGGCCTCTGTGGCCGAGTGGTTCTAGGCGCTTCCGTCCGGAACCGCGCTGCTGCTACTACGGTCGCAGGTTCGAATCCTGCCTCGGGCATGGATGTGTGATACCCTTAGGTTAGTTAGGTCTAAGTAGTTCTAAGTTCTAGGGGACTGATGACCTCAGATGTTAAGTCCCAAAGTGCTCAGAGCCATTTGAACCATTCTGTTAAAGAATTTACAAATCCGCATTAAAGGCACTGACGCTTATGGAGACGACAGTGATGTGAGGCAGCAACTGCAAGAAACTACCCGGCATCGGCGTAGGAAAAAAAAAAAGAAAAAGATTCATCAACTCTTAACCATAGTCGCTTTTCTTTTATTTCTATCAAGTTATGTGTGCACTATTACTAATTTACTAGGAACAAGTAAAATCTTTTCTTTACTTTACATCATACTACGGGTACTGATGGCCTCAGGAGAACCAGTCATGACAAAACTCTACCATCTGGTGAGCACGATGTATGAGACAGGCGAAATACCCTCAGACTTTAAGAAGAATATAATAATTCCAATCCCAAAGAAAGCAGGTGTTGACAGATGTGAAAATTACCGAACCATCAGTTTAATAAGTCACAGCTGCAAAATACTAACGCGAATTCTTTACAGACGAATGGAAAAACTGGTAGAAGCCGACCTCGGGGAAGATCAGTTTGGATTCCGTAGAAATCTTGGAACACGTGAGGCAATACTGACCTTACGACTTATCTTGGAAGAAAGATTAAGAAAAGGCAAATCTACGTTTCTAGCATTTGTAGACTTAGAGAAAGCTTTTGACAATGTTGACTGGAATACTCTCTTTCAAATTCTGAAGGTGGCAGGGGTAAAATACAGGGAGCGAAAGGCTATTTACAGTTTGTACAGAAACCAGATGGCAGTTATAAGAGTCGAGGGGCATGAAAGGGAAGCAGTGGTTGGGAAGGGAGTGAGACAGGGTTGTAGCCTCTCCCCGATGTTATTCAATCTGTATATTGAGCAAGCAGTAAAGGAAACAAAAGAAAAATTCGGAGTAGGTATTAAAATTCATGGAGAAGAAGTAAAAACTTTGAGGTTCGCCGATGACATTGTAATTCTATCAGAGACAGCAAAGGACTTGGAAGAGCAGTTGAACGGAATGGACAGTGTCTTGAAAGGAGGATATAAGATGAACATCAACAAAAGCAAAACGAGGATAATGGAATGTAGTCAAATTAAGTCGGGTGATGCTGAGGGAATTAGATTAGGAAATGAGACACTTAAAGTAGTAAAGGAGTTTTGCTATTTAGGGAGTAAAATAACCGATGATGGTCGAAGTAAAGAGGATATAAAATGTAGACTGGCAATGGCAAGGAAAGCGTTTCTCAAGAAGAGAAATTTGTTAACATCGAATATAGATTTAGGTGTCAGGAAGTCGTTTCTGAAAGTATTTGTATGGAGTGTAGCCATGTATGGAAGTGAGACATGGACGATAACTAGTTTGGACAAGAAGAGAATAGAAGCTTTCGAAATGTGGTGCTACAGAAGAATGCTGAAGATAAGGTGGGTAGATCACGTAACTAATGAGGAGGTATTGAATAGGATTGGGGAGAAGAGAAGTTTGTGGCACAACTTGACTAGAAGAAGGGATCGGTTGGTAGGACATGTTCTGAGGCATCGAGGGATCACAAATTTAGCATTGGAGGGCAGCGTGGAGGGTAAAAATCGTAGAGGGAGACCAAGAGATCAATACACTAAGCAGATTCAGAAGGATGTAGGTTGCAGTAGGTACTGGGAGATGAAGAAGCTTGCACAGGATAGAGTAGCATGGAGAGCTGCATCAAACCGGTCTCAGGACTGAAGACCACAACAACAACAACAACGGGTTACATCGTACAGTAGGTTACATCATACAGTAGGTGCCATCAACAAGGAGATTTTGATTTACTGAGCTTTCTTTCAGTTTATTTAGTAATTTAGGGAAATTTGTAGTTTATCTATGACCAGTGAATATCCAGCTCCAATATTTTAACGAATCGAAATGCCAAGTGTAAAACAGCTCTCCAAATGAGTGCCTTCAAAAAACCTAGTTTGTATGATGTCATACAGGATGTGATCAAAAAGTGGTAGGACTGATTTTATTACAAGTAATTATTGGCACACACTGGTACAAACGCTTAATAGTGTTCGAAGTAGAACCGAGTATAAACGTGTCTGTCAATCCATGAACGCCTTCTGGAAGTCTCTGGCCGCAATGCTGTTGAGTATTCATTACAGTCACTTTGTCATCGCCAAATCTTGTGTAATGATGGTTTGAGTGGTTCTGTAAGAAAGGTTTACTGCTCACTAATCAGACGAATCGATAATCGACGATCAGAGTGCGGAAGCTGATTCACTTTTTCTCTAATTTTCATTGACTACTGATGTCGATGGGTGACCGTTGCGTTGGTCATTCATCAAGAGCTCGCCCCCCCTCCCCGAAACAACTTGTGCCACTCAAAAGCACTTGACTGGCAGCATCCCCATACTCCTGCTTGAGCACATTGCCAGTTGCCGAGGCGGTTTTCTTTTCCAAGTTTGAAGCAAAATTTCATGGTGTAGCACAGCTTGAGATTTGTTGCATGCTGTAAATGACGACACTAGTTCACAACGGCTCACGGGAAACAGTATGCTCACATTCCATCGGCCCGCAGACGACTGTGGAGAGTCACATTCTGTTTTTGGAGATCCACCTCCCCCCCCCCCCCCTCCCCCATCCCCAACCAGTCAGCTACCCTTCTGTCTGTTTTTCTGGCCTACACAAAATCATCTGACTAGTTTTTGATCGCATACTGTATATCCTGAGCTATGTGCCGTACAATGATATAGTGTTTCAGGTTTGAATCCTGCCTCGGGCATGGATGTGTGTGGTGTCCTTAGGTTAGCTAGGTTTAAGTAATTCTAAGTCTAGGGGACTGATGACCACAGCAGTTAAGTCCCATAGTGCTCAGAGCCATTTGAACCATAGTCTTTCAGGCACATTCAGTGGTATATAAGGATACTGTCTGCAAAATGTGTTGCGGATAGAGTTTTTAGGAAAGAAGTAATAAATCAAATCGTCATTAGCGGAGCTGGAGTTTTACTGCAAGAGCAGCGAAACCTTATTAAGGGATAAACTTTTTCCCTTCATCGTTTTGTGGGGGTGTCAATGAGAAAGAGTTTCGTTAAACTTTGACATTACGCATAAAGTGTACTGAAGTCGCTAAGATGTCGCATTCTGAAATACTGGTTGAATGTAGTCTGCATAATTTTCGCGCTCTGATTTATGCTGCATCGTGAGAAGTACACAGTTACTAACTTTAATACTTGATTTATTGTGTTAAACCTTTAATTCATGATCACGTCTCTTCATGAGTAGATTATGACAGCACTTTAAATTAGATTAGTAATTGTTTAAAACACTGAGAATCAAGTTTGGGTTTCAGCCAATTATCGATGTATACTGACGCATTTAATCTGTTGTGTACTATATATCAATATAGTTCCTTTAGTAACATTTATCAATAATATTTTTCTTTTAATTAATCTCTTGCAAAATTATAAAATTTCATAATCTTCCATAGAAAGAAGCCGGGCAACTGAGAGCAGGACTTAGTGTCCGAGGGTTTCATACAAACCTATTTTTGCATACAGGATGATTCCATGATGATTTTACAAGCGTTCATGGATGATGGAGAAGGGTAGATGTATCAATTTGAGGTACAAGATCATGGTCTGGAAAGTTTTAGGCCAAAATCGTTCCGATACCTCTCACTGTGGACTTCTACTGCAAGCTCTTTGCTTTCCATATTTTTCGGGGAGATAAATTTGTTTTGTCCACATTGGCTCTAAAATGCATTAAGAACTATGAGCACTTGTTCAGTAGGAGAGATATATTTGACAGTAGCAAAAATGAGCGAGTGCTCATACCTCTTAAGGTATCCATCTTAGAGCCCAATTGTACTCGACTACTTTATTTCCTTTCGTTGGCCTCTACTGCCAAAGAGCTTGCGACTGAAGAGACCCGCTATCAAAGGTATCAGAACGATTTTCGTTTGTAACACCTTCATCTGTAGACTGTGATGAGTGACTCTGCCAGTGTCAGAATATGAGGCATCCACTGGTCGGCCAGAACATTATGACCTCGTAACTAATAGCTGATATGCACACTTTTGTACGCATAAGAACAGCAACGTGTCATCGCAGGGAAACAATAAGGCCTTGTGAGCTCTGACGCCACATTCAACTATATCCCAGATATGTCCAGAATGAGATTTTCACTCTGCAGCGGAGTGTGCGCTGATATGAAACTTCCTGGCAGATTAAAACTGTGTGCCGGACCGAGACTCGAACTCGGGACCTTTGCCTTTCGCAGGCAAGTGCTCTACCAACTGCGCTATCCAAGCCCGACTTGCGCCCCTTTCTCACACCTTTACTTCTGCCAGTATCTCGTCTCCTACCTTCCAAACTTTTTTTACATCCCAGATATGTTCGATCGGGTTCAGATCTGGCAAGTTGGTGGGCCAGCACATCAAATGGAACTCGCCACCATGTTTCTCAAACCACTCCATCACAGCTGTGGCCTTGTTACGTGGCACATCATCTTCTTGAAAGATGCCACTGCCGTCAGGAAACATGATCGTCATGAATGGGTGTACGTAGTAGTCAAATACTGTACGATACTCCTTGGCCATCACAGTGCCTTGCACGAGCTCCACTAGACCCATGGATGCTCACATGAATGTTTCCTGGAGGATAACGGAGCCACCGCCAGCTTGTCTCCATCGCGCAGCATAGTCAGTAAGGAGCTGTTTGCCCTGGAGGACGACGGATTCGCGCCCTACCGTCGGCATGATGAAGATGGTATCGGGATTCATCAGACCGTGGAACGCTCTGCCACTGTGCCAATGTCCAGTGTCGATGCTGGCGTGCCCGTTTCAGTGGTAGTTGCTGATGTCGTGGTGTTAACATTGGCATGTTCATGGGTCTTTGGCTGTGAAGGCCCATCGTCAGGAGTGTTCAATGCACTGTGTGTTCAGACACAATGGACTCTGTCCAGCATTAAAGTCTGATGCTAATTCCGCCACAGTTCGCTGCCTGTCCTGTTTTACCAGTCGGCCCAGCCCATGACGCCCAGCACGTCTAATGAGGGACCGCTGCCCTACATGGTTTCACCTTGGTTCCACCATGTGTTGAAAATACTCACTGCAGCAAACACCCAACAAGTCGTGCAGTTTCCAAAATTTTCGTGCCAAGACTCAGGGCTATCACTGTCTGCCCTCGGTCAGACTCAGGTAGATCACGCGCCTTCCACATTCTACACACCGACAGCACGCTCGATGATACTACGAGCACTGTGCGTGTGTCTGACCAGCAGTCATTCCTCACCACGTGATGCTGCTACAGCTGAAATACACTCCTGGAAATTGAAATAAGAACACCGTGAATTCATTGTCCCAGGAAGAGGAAACTTTATTGACACATTCCTGGGGTCAGATACATCACATGATCACACTGACAGAACCACAGGCACATAGACACAGGCAACAGAGCATGCACAATGTCGGCACTAGTACAGTGTATATCCACCTTTCGCAGCAATGCAGGCTGCTATTCTCCCATGGAGACGATCGTAGAGATGCTGGATGTAGTCCTGTGGAACGGCTTGCCATGCCATTTCCACCTGGCGCCTCAGTTGGACCAGCGTTCGTGCTGGACGTGCAGACCGCGTGAGACGACGCTTCATCCAGTCCCAAACATGCTCAATGGGGGACAGATCCGGAGATCTTGCTGGCCAGGGTAGTTGACTTACACCTTCTAGAGCACGTTGGGTGGCACGGGATACATGCGGACGTGCATTGTCCTGTTGGAACAGCAAGTTCCCTTACCGGTCTAGGAATGGTAGAACGATGGGTTCGATGACGGTTTGGATGTACCGTGCACTATTCAGTGTCCCCTCGACGATCACCAGTGGTGTACGGCCAGTGTAGGAGATCGCTCCCCACACTATGATGCCGGGTGTTGGCCCTGTGTGCCTCGGTCGTATGCAGTCCTGATTGTGGCGCTCACCTGCACGGCGCCAAACACGCATACGACCATCATTGGCACCAAGGCAGAAGCGACTCTCATCGCTGAAGACGACACGTCTCCATTCGTCCCTCCATTCACGCCTGTCGCGACACCACTGGAGGCGGGCTGCACGATGTTGGGGCGTGAGCGGAAGACGGCTTAACGGTGTGCGGGACCGTAGCCCAGCTTCATGGAGACGGTTGCGAATGGTCCTCGCCGATACCCCAGGAGCAACAGTGTCCCTAATTTGCTGGGAAGTGGCGGTGCGGTCACCTACGGCACTGCGTAGGATCCTACGGTCTTGGCGTGCATCCGTGCGTCGCTGCGGTCCGGTCCCAGGTCGACGGGCACGTGCACCTTCCGCCGACCACTGGCGACAACATCGATGTACTGTGGAGACCTCACGCCGCACGTGTTGAGCAATTCGGCGGTACGTCCACCCGGCCTCCCGCATGCCCACTATACGCCCTCGCTCAAAGTCCGTCAACTACACATACGGTTCACGTCCACGCTGTCGCGGCATGCTACCAGTGTTAAAGACTGCGATGGAGCTCCGTATGCCACGGCAAATTGGCTGACACTGACGGCGGCGGTGCACAAATGCTGCGCAGCTAGCGCCATTCGACGGCCAACACCGCGGTTCCTGGTGTGTCCGCTGTGCCGTGCGTGTGATCATTGCTTGTACAGCCCTCTCGCAGTGTCCGGAGCAAGTATGGTGTGTCTGACACACCGGTGTCAATGTGTTCTTTTTTCCATTTCCAGGAGTGTAGGTTTATACTGATAGTAGGTCAGTGGTCATAATATTCTGGATGACCACTGTAAACGGCCGTAATTTTTGATTGCATTGTCTAACGAGCTTATGTAGGCTGACAGAAGCTGAAGAAATGAATTAAAATTTGTGCCACAGCCAGAACTTGAGCTCTGGCCCCCTTACTTAAGGAGGTGTGCTAGCCATTACACCACCGCAGCAGTATAGCCAGCACAGCTGCATGGACTACCGTAGTACAATGCCCTCCCTACCATGAACTTCAATTCACATCTTCATCTTACTTTTCCCTTCTTAGATCGTCACTATTGACAAAGCTCTCCTGCATCAAAATATCACCCCACCATTGTACGTAATGAGGAAATCCTGCCTGTACCTTAGGTGTAGGTGATCTATAGATCTATATAATTAAATTTTCCTTGACACATTTGAGTCGCATGTTTATCTTGTTCAGCTTCTATCATTATCGTGACCTGCCAGGGTAGCCGAGAGTGATAACGTACTGCTTCCTGGACTCATGTAGGCCTGCTGGCCCCGAATCGAATCCACCCAGCGTATTAACGTCGAGAGCTGGTGCTCCGGGCGCCCTTTATGTGGTTTTTAGGCGGTTTTCCACATCCCGATAGTTGAATACCGAGCTGGTCCCCACGTCCTGCCTCAGTTACATGGCTCGCAGAAATCTGAACACATTCACACTCTTCCATTCCACTAGATGCAAACAGTTGGGGTATACTAATTCCTTCCTGGAAGGGGGGGGGGGGGGGTTATGGGGTGGCGACAGGAAGGGCATCCAGCTACCCCTTCAAATTAACATGCCACATCCAATTAACCAGCAGACCCCACAAGCCGGGATTAATGCTTGGAAAGAGGGAAAGAGAGAGCTTCTATCATTATTGTGGATAAAGATAAGACTCAAATGTCTCAAGGAAAATTAAGCGATATCAGGCATATATAAACATAGGCTTCCGCACCACTGTCGCAATCAATAAAATTTTTCTGGGTTTGTGACCACAATATGTAAAACTACCGCCTCAGGCGGCGCTAGAAAGCAAGAAAACGACGCCACGTCACAACTACCGCCTGGGTTTCCATTCGCCAATATCCACCAATCACAAGCATTAATGCAAACATCAATCGAAACGTCGGGTTTCACCAATGAAAAGAAATAATAACTTCTAACACCCCTCTCCTTCATCCGTAACAGCCTATCAGAATTAGATAACGCCCAAGTTTGGTATATAAGAAACAAAGTTTTCTCATTCAGCAGTAAACAAATACAAACCAAAGATGGTCACTTGAAATAGTGACCGAAGCGTCGGTGGTTTTACCTATTGACAATGCGGTCAGAAACCCAGAAAAATTTTATTGACGATATCAGACTTATACAGAGCGTTTCATAATTCGTGTTACACACTTCTATACGTTATAGAAGCGACTTAGCAAATCAAGTTTTGCATAGGGACCCATGTCTGGAAACGTCATCCAGTGACACTACAGAACATCAAAGTTATAGGGGCCAGCACCTGTAAATGTAAGGAAATAGAGGGTGACTCTGTGGTGATGTTACAGACCTTCAAGGATGACGGAGAAATGTATCAGTTTGAGGTAATGGTCCTGGCACCAGGTGGTACATGTAATGGCAGTGTTGTTGCTGCGATTGTAGGGTAGGCAACTTTCAGAGGTGGTAGTACAGACCAAAATAGGAAAAAATGACCAGTAAACATGGGCTCTAAAAGGCTTGGCTTAAGATCCATGAGCACTTGTTCAATAGAGGAGATGTGTTTCAGACTAGTGAAGATGAACAAGTGCTCATAGGTCCTCAGGTATGCATTTTAGAGCCCATGTTTACGAAACATTTTTTCTTGTTTTGGTCCTTTCTACCACCACTGAAAGTTGCGTACCCTACATTCTTACCTACAACAGCACCGGTACATATATTCCGCTGTCAAAGGTATCAGAATGATTTTGACTTGTAACTTATGGCTAGTTCGTTTCCAAACCAGAGACACTCATCTCAGTTTGAGACATTTGTCCAACAACGAACTGATCCTATAGTGGTACCATTTTGGCAGTTGAAATACAGAATCCAAAAAAGTGTAGAAAGATTTGACTGTCTACCAGGGTCGTAGGTATGCATGTGATGGGTGAGACGGACTGACACCTGTCGCTATCCACAGGACAACGGGCTCTGCACCTTCGATGTGAAGACGAAGTCCGCCTGCTCCGGGGACTCTGGTGGACCTATCTTCTGCGCCGGTAGGGTCATCCAGTTTGGACTCATCGTAAGCGCCAGGTACGAGAACTGCACGTTTTGGTACTGCGGCGCGCCGGCCGTCTGGAACGTCCACATGTTCGTGGGTTTCTACCACGACTGGATCGTCCAAACGATGAACAGATATCCGGACGAGACCCGGTCAGCCAGCAACCGCCGCCGATCCGCAGCCTGGCTAGAGACTCTACTGGTCAGCCTACTGACACCCAAACTGAGCCCTTTAATAAATGCGCGTACTCCTCTCTGACCTATCGTTTATTTATTTCCTTAAGTAACCTGTCCCTTTTTCTACAATTATCGTCGAACTGGGTGACAGTGTACCTAGGTGGGCGAGAATGTGCCAACGTCGGATTTGACTCTTGCGTCCCATCTAGCGGTTTTTCTGTGGAAGTAGGGCGTTCCATCTACTCGCTAAAGTTCACTAGTGTTGTCAACCCTCACGTTGGACACATTCCTTTGTTTATTTCGCCTCATCGCTGCTATCTGTACTTTAAATTGGTGGCTGCTTCATCAGTTTTATGGATAACTGGAGTATAGTCTTGTTTGTTCACTGTAGTGTAATTTAAATCACGGGAAGGTGAATTAGTCCATCAATGCTGTAACAGTTTGGAAGATGGCTGTGTAGGAACGTTTCCCGCCTCCCCCCCCCCCCCCCCAAAATTCTATGAGTCCCTCCAGATCACTGAGCGCCATGCACTCCACCTTTCGTTTACGCCTCCCATCCCCCATGCAGATCTTCTATGACCTCACTCCTTTCCCCCATCTGCTGCTTTTCCTAGAACGTATCTGTGTCCTCTACACCTCCCACCACCTCGATACCCCTCATCCAGTAGTTGCTCCTCTCCTCTCCAACACCTTCCACGCTACTGCACCTTCACTGTTGTGTCCCCCCTACCCTCCACCTGTATACCCATCATCTCCTTTCCTGAGGTGGCTTCCACCAACTCCCCCTCCCAGATGATGCCGTCTCTCCCACCATTTATCCTATCTGATCCTCACCTCCCTCTCCCTCCCTCTGTCCTCTTCCTCCGCTCCCTCTCCCCCCTTCCATCGTGTTCTTCCCTGCCTATCCTCTCTCTGACTCCCTTCTCTCCCCTCGAGTCCTTTGCTTTCCCCTCCCATGCCTTCCCCAATCCTTCTCGCATCTGCTCAGCTACCCCTTTTTCTATGTCCCTCCATCGACTCCCCCCTTTTTCTTTTCCACTTCTCCCCACTTTTTTCCCCCTCATCGGTCCGGGTCCTTTCCCCGCTCCCATCTGCTGCCGTGTCGACTATACTGCTGTTTTCAGTGAATGTTCAGTTATGTGCGTCCCCTTCAGTGTTACAAACAGCCATCATACTGTCGCTAGTTGTGTTTTTTATCTCATGCAAACAGACTCCAGACTGTCACCGTGTTTTTTCAATGTGCCTGTCTACTTAATGTGTGTCTTCATCCTTATAATCAACGCCGTGTTTTTATATTTTAAATTCCTCAACTTTCCGCCATTTTACGAGGGTGAGTCAAATGAAAACCTTAAATATTTTTTTAAATATTAGTTATTGTGCAGAAGTGGTACAGAGCTGTATCACTTTTCAACATAACCTCCCCCACGCTCAATGCAAGTCCTCCAGCACTTACCAAGTGCATAAATTCCTTTAGAAAAAAATTATTTTGGTAGTCTGTGCAACCACTCATGCACCGCATGGCATACCTCTTCATCAGAACGGAACTTCTTTCCTCTCATTGCGTCTTTGAGTGGTCCAAATACATGGAAATCACTTGGGGCAAGGGCTTGTGAGCATGGTCGATGAGGAAGACGCTCAAAATACATTTCTATGATTGTTGCAGCTGTTGTACGGGCAGTGTGGGGCCTTGCATTGTCATATTGCAATAGGACACCTGCTGACACAATCCACGTCTCTTTGATTTCATTTCAGGCCGCAGATGATTTTCTTAGGAGATCTGTGTATGATGCACTGGTAACAGTGGTCCCTCTAGGCTTGTAATGCTCCAAAATGACGCCTTTTTCGTCCCAAAAGAGAGTCAGCATAACCTTCCCTGCTGACGGTACTGTTCGAAACTTCTTTGGTTTTGGTGATGAGGAATGGCGCCATTTCTTGCTCGCTCTCTTCGTTTCCGGATGGTGGAAGTGAACCCAGGTTTCGTCCCCAGTAACGATTCTAGCAAGGAAGCCATCACATTCTCGTTCAAAGCGCCGAAGAAGTTCTTCACAAGCACCAACACGCCGTTCTCTCATTTCTGGAGTCAGCTGCTGTGGCACCCATCTTGCAGACACTTTGTGAAACGGGAGCACATCATGCACAATGTGGTGTGCTGACCCATGACTAATCTGCAAACAGGCTGCAATGTCATTCAGTGTCATTCGGCGGTTTTCCTTCACTATGGCTTCAACTGCTGCAATGTTATGTGGAGTCACAACTCATTGTGCCTGAACTAGACGAGGAGCATCTTCCACTGAAGTCACACCATTTGCGAACTTCCTACTCCATTCGTAGAGTTGCTGCTGTGACAAACATGCATCACCGTACTGAACCTTCATTCGGCGATGAATTTCAATAGGTTTCACACTTCCACTACGCAAAAACCGAATAACAGAACGCTGTACTTCCCTGGTGCAAGTCGCAAGTGGGACGGCCATCTGTATACTGATACTGCGACGGTATGTGTGCATCTGCACTATGCTGCCACCTACAGGCCATTCTGCACGCTGTTTGTAGCACGCTTACCAAATTACAGGATAACGGCGCGAAATTTCGATTTGTTATTACGAATTTAAGGTTTTCAATTGACTCACTCTCGTAATTTACGGAGAAAGCGTTTAGTAAAATTTGACTCACCCTCGTACTGTTATTAACAAAGTCACCGTTTTATCGCCTTTCTTTATATTGTTTGTTATCTTACCATTGTATATTTATCCCTTCTCTCGGCTGTAGAGCACCGTATTAAGCTGCTGTCAGTCCACCCCGCTCCCCTCTGGGAGGGGAGGGGGGTGGGGGAATCGAAAATCAATAAAGGAAAAAAATACATGAAGTTGTGAGAAGTCAGCACTTATGGGGATGAGTGTTTGTGTGTGCTACTAACTTGTTGTCCATTTTTCCTTTGTTATGTAGAGTATACACGAGAAGTGTTGGAGGATGGTAGTGTCGCAATTGAACAGATGAACAGTTACGCCTAGCATTGGAGAATATAAATAATAGAAAGATTTCCATCATTGAAGCTCTAAAAAGTGCTTCAGACGACATTTTAATTTCATTTTTTCATTGGGGCCCTTATTATTGAAACACAAGCTGTGACATGGTCGTGAATTGAACAGTGACCCAAATGTAGAATAAATTTCGTGTAGTTCACGTCTACAGTAATAAATTTTTTGTCATCAGACTACCGGTTTCGGTCTATGATGACCATCTTCAGATCTGTTTTAAAAGATGCCCCAATATACTGGAGCCATAGTGGCATCGTCAAACGCTAAACACAAAATCAACGCCAGCATCGTCAAATACGAGGTCTGTCTAAAACGTATCCGACCTTTGATTTTCCCGCGCAGAATAGACACGACAGCACGGCGCCATTGTACACAGTAAAGGAAGAGACCTTTATGCGCACGCGTGGATTTCGTCCCTGCCTTGCAGCGCGTCAGCCGCTGCCTGTCGGTCGCTGAGCGAGTTTCTACACAACGTGTTCGCCGGATTGCCGAGTCTCTCAAGATGACTGAACGTGTTGAGCAAAGACACTGCATCAAAGTCTGCCAAAAGCTTGGTGATTCTCAAAGCGAAACAGTTCACAAGATTCAGCAGGTGTTTGGAGAAGATGCGATGGGTGTAACACAAATTAAGGAGTGGTTCAACCGATTCAAAAATGGCCGCACATCAGCGGAGAGTCACCAGCGTTCTGGCAGGCCCCAAACTGCTCGCAGAGCAGCTGCTGTTCAGAGGGTGCAAAATTTGATGATGGCGTATCATCGTTTGACCGTGCGAGAGATTGCCCAAGAGGTTGGAGTGAGTAAAAGTTCTGCACATAAGGATGGGGCTCCACTGCGACCTATTGTCAGCAATATTGGCGCAGCAACTTACCCTACTGCGAAATACCTGAAGATGATGTTGACACCACATGTGGGTAAATGTGCACATCACATCCGGAACTCAGAGGATTTCCTGCAACGACTGGGCCAGCAACACATCACAGACACAGACATCATGGTTAGTTTCGATGTGGTGTCTCTCTTCACACGGGTACCACTGAAGGAGTCACTTGAGCTTATTGGAGAGAAGTTCGATGGGGCTCTCCTTGATCTATTCAGGCATGTACTCACCTCGACGTACTTCCTATATGGGGGTCAATTTTATGAACAAACAGAAGGGGTGGCTATGGGCAGCCCTCTATCACCAGTGGTGGCCAACCTATTTATGGAAAGGTTTGAAGAGGAGGCACTCTCTTCAGCCACATATCAGCCCAAGTGCTTTTTTCGGTATGTGGATGATACCTTTGTCATCTGGCCCCATGGTAGAGAGAAGTTAGATGAGTTCCTGCTACATCTGAACTCTTGCCATCCGAACATTCAGTTCACAATGGAAATGGAGAAGGATGGACTACTTCCATTCTTGGATGTTCTGGTGAAGAGAAAGGCAGATGGCACATTTGGACACAGTGTGTACCGCAAACCTACGCACACTGACTTACACCTACAAGCCAGCAGTTGCCACCATCCGGCAAAGAAGAATGGAGTGCTCAAAACACTGGTCCACAGAGCACAAACTCTGTCAGATCCTGATAGTCTGGCCACAGAAATAGAACACTTACAATCAGTGTTCAGCAGGAATGGGTACTCCTCTAGAGATATCCAGAAGGCACTTCAACTTGCTAACCAGCCAAAGGATCAAGAAGAAGAACCAGAAGAGGCAAAGAAGATGGCATACCTGCCATATGCCGGACCTATCTCCGCCAAGATCAGCAGGATTCTCCAGAAATATGACATCAAGAGCATATTTTGCCCACCCACCAAAATTGGGGCTATGCTGGGGAATGTAAAAGATGACCTGGGGCTACGCAAGCCAGGTATTTACAACATACCATGCCAGTGTGGGATGTCATACATTGGCCAGACCACCAGAACTGTGAACATCAGGTGTAAAGAACACCAGAGACATACCAGACTCAGGCAGGCAACTAAATCAGCCATAGCAGAGCATTGTCTGGAACTTGGTCATTCAATGGCTTACAATGACACCAAGATTGTGACACAGACCTCAAGATTTTGGGACAGTGTAATTAAAGAAGCCATTGAGATTAAGGTCACAGACAATCTAATCAACCGTGACTCGGGATACCAAATCAGCACTGCCTGGAATCCAGCGCTTGAGCTTGTGAAAACTCAACGCAGGACACTCCGGGATTCTACAAGAAATAGAAGTGGAGACCGAGAGAACAGCCGTGAGACAAGGTGTCTGACATTGGAGACCAGATCTGACACACCCCAGATCATGAACTCGACTTCAGAAGACGGCCAGGCCGGGCGCGGACGGCGGAGGGAACACCAGCGACCAGAGGGAGACTATGTAGCCGTGTCTGGCGGGCGCGGACCTCAGACGGAACACACGAGGCGGCGCGGACCGATTAGGGAGCGCCCAGCACGAAACAGAAGTGGAAATCATAGTAACAGTCAGGAGATAGAGTACCCAACATCTCAGACCAGGTCTGACACACCTCAGATGATAACCACATCCGTTGAGGACGGCCAGAACGGGTGCCGACGGCAGTCGGAACATCTGCGACTGGAGGGGTCCATTGAAGCCGAGTCTGGTGGGCGCGGACCACAGATGGAACACTCGACCCGGCGCGGACCGATTAGGGAACGCCCAGCTCCTCCCAGGCATAAATACAGGACTCGATCGACCCAAGGATCAGTCTCAGGTAGCACCTGAAGAAGACAGCGAGGCACGCTGTTGAAATATCGTGCGAGAACGTCGCGAACATCCGGCTGGATTCCCGAATATCCAAGATGTCAACAGATCGCGGGGAAAGCATGAAGAATTACATTATAATTATATGCAAATGATTAGCTTTTCAGAGCATTCGCGCAAGGTTGGCTCCGGTGGCGACACCTACAACGTGCTGACATGAGGAAAGTTTCCATCCGATTACTCATACACAAACAGCAGTTGACCGGAGTCGCCTGGTGAAACGTTGTTGTGAAGCCTCGTATAAGGAGAAGAAATGCGTACTATCACGTTTCCGACTTTGATAAAGGTCGGATTGTAGCCTATCGCGATTGCGGTTTATCGTATCGCGACATTGCAGCTTGCAGCAAATAAACAATTTTTCAGCCTTCAGTTGCAAGGTAATTTTACTCGTTTACCTAGGTTTCGATTCCAGTAATGGAATCATCTTCAGAACAAAAAATGAAATTATTTTGTGTGGTCCTGATTTATGGCCGGCGCAGCTCCGTCTACGTTCGCCCTAATGGTTTTAATTTTGACTGACATAATCTTATGATTATGCGTCTTTAATGTTTTAATTTTTAATCTGTGACATGGCCAGTGTTTGGCTCACAAAATAATTTCATTTTTTGTTCTGAAGAAGATTCCATTACTGGAATCGAAACCTAGGTAAACGAGTAAAATTACCTTGCAACTGAAGGCTGAAAATTGTTTATTTGCTGTACATTTCACAGTTGCTGACACGCTGCAATATGTTAAAGATTTGTAAAATTGCAGCTTGCGTTGGTCGAGATCCAATGACTGTTAGCAGAATATGGAATCGGTGGGTTCAGGAGGGTAATACGGAACGCCGTGCTGGACCCCAACGGCCTCGTATCACTAGCAGTCGAGATGACAGGCATCTTATCCGCATGGCTGTAACGGATCGTGCAGCCACGTCTCGATCTCTGAGTTAACATATGTGGAAGTTTGCAAGACAGCAACCATCTGCAGGAACAGTTCGACGACGTTGCAGCAGCATGGACTCTCAGCTCGGAGACCGTGGCTGCCGTTCCCCTTGACGTTGCGTCACAGACGGGAGCGCCTGCGATGGTGTACTCAACGACGAACCTGGGTGCACCAATGACAAAACGTCATTTTTCGGATGAATCCATGTTCTGTTTACAGCATCATGATGGCCGCATCCGTGTTTGGTGACATCGCGGTGAACGCACATTGGATGTGCGTATTCGTCATTGCCATACTGGCGTATCACCCGGTATGGGGAGCCATTGGTTACACATCTCGGTCACCTCTTGTTCGCATTGACGGCACATTGAACAGTAGAAGTTACATTTCAGATGTGTTACGACCCGTGGCTCTACCTTCATTCGAGCCCTGCGAAACACTATATTCCAGCAGGATAATGCACGACCGCATGTTGCAGGTCCTCTACGGGCCTTTCTGGATACAGAAAATGTTCGACTGCTGCCCTGGTCATCACATTCTCCAGATCTCTCAGAAATTGAAAACGTCTGGTCAAAGGCGGCCGAGCAACTGGCTCGTCACAATACGCCACTCTTGATGAGCTGTGGTATCGTGTTGAAGCTGCATGGTCAGCTGTACATGTACACGCTTCCAAGCTCTGTTTGACTCAATGCCCAGGCGTATCAAGGTCGTTATTGCGGCCAGAGGTGGTTGTTCTGGGTACTGATTTCTCAGAATCTATGCCCCCAAATTTCGTGAAAATGTAATCGCATGTCAGTTCTAGTAGAATATATTTGTCCAATACCCGTTTATCATCTGCATTTCTTCTTGGTGTAGCAATTTTAATGGCCAGTAGTGTATTTCTGCTCATGAGACGACGGAAGCTGTAAGCAGTTTCATCGGTATTTAATTTATTGTAAATCTTTGTAGGCAACAAATGCTTCAACAGTTGATGGACTTAAGGTACTCTGTCCTGCTGGTGATTCAAACCTAGTGCATGTTACATGTACGGCTCATACATTGCAATGAGTGGCAGGGACAGACATCATTTCCCAGAAGTAGATGCACAGATATCGCAAGGAGGCAGGTTTTCTTGAAATGTTCTTATCATGTACATCCCTACAAGCAGTAGCTACCTTATGTACCTCTGCCTGTGGAGCCAGTGACACAGTAATAAGGTGGACAGCATGGACTCAACTTGTGATTTTCTACAGTAAGCGCTTCGAAGCTGTGAAGACAGTGACGGAGAAATTTTCTTCTGATACTGCAGTGTCTGTCAGTGAATCCTTGTCAATATTCAACTGTTATAAAGAGCTCAGTTCAGTTTCATAGATCGCAAGATCGAAGACGCAGTCTGGAAGGCCAGTGTTGACCAGCCGAAGTGGGTGGTGTAGTTTCCAGCAAACTGCAACATATGCTGAATAAAACCCCTGATATTGTTAGCTAGTCAAGCTTCTTTAGTGACGAAGTTGTAGAACCCCCTGAGAATATTATTTCTTGCATAATCGCTCTATATGAATATGCATCCTTGACTTCTTGAGCAACTGAGCGATCTTTCTCCATATGAAAACATATTGTCAGAGACGTTACTATGCATGGCAACAGAACATTTGGAAAAGAATATTATAGAATGAGATTTTCACTCAGCAGCGGAGTGTGCGCTGACGTGAAACTTCCTGGCAGATTAAAACTGTGTGTCTGACGAAGACTCGAACTCGGGACCTTTGCCTTTCACGGGCAATTGCTCTACTCTACTAACCTTTTTTTTTTTTTTTTTTTTTTTTTAATCTGCTCGGGGTGGACGTCGCAAGGCACCCGTTTCAGTTCGTCGTTGATCCATTAACTTAGTTTTTTTGTTGCAGAGGGCAGCTAACCCTCTGACGGAACACGCTGAGTTACCGTGCCGGCAAAATGATGATGATTAGGACTACACAGCACCCAATCCCTGAGCGGAGAAAATCTCCGATCCAGCCGGGAATCGAACCCGAACTGAGCTACCCAAGCACGACTCACGCCCCGTCCTCACAGCTTTACTTCTGCCAGTAGCTCGTCTCCTACCTTCCAAACTTTACAGAAGCTCTCCTGCGAACCTTGCAGAACTAGCAATGCTGAAAGAAAGGATATTGCCGAGACATGGCCTAGCCAAAACCTGGGAGATGTTTCCAGAATGAGATTTTCACTCTGCAGCGGAGTGTGCGCTGATATGAAACTTCCTGGCAAATTAAAACTGTGTGCCGGACCGAGACTCGAACTCGGCACCTTTGCTTTTCGTGGGTAAGTGCTCTACCAACACATGCCCGCGAAAGGCAAAGGTCCCGAGTTCGAGTGTCGGTCCGGCACACAGTTTTAATCTGCCAGGAATTTTAAAGAATATTATAATTAATTGTGCATCCCCTTCCAGTCTAACTTAAATCTACATCTACATTTATACTCCGCAAGCCACCCAACGGTGTGTGGCGGAGTGCTTCAAGAGGCGACACCTGTACTTCAGTATTTTGTAGCAGAAGTGAAATGGTTAAGAATTAACAAACTTGTTGGACTAGCCTACCTGCGAACTTTTATTTTGTGACAAATAAAACAAAATGAAATTTTGCTTTTACATATAATTTCTTCAATACATGTTTGTTTACATATTTCACAAATTTTAAATACACATTTACTACATAATACTTAATTTGATACTTCAAAGGTGGTCTGATGAGTCTGATAAATTCCCATGAAAAAATGGAACATTGTTGTTGCACCTTAATGGTTGATAAGCTTGATATTTCCAAGGATCGTACAAAGAATTTCAACAATGTACAGTGCACAGTTCGTTGTTGGCAGCCATATGAATTGGTCAGTGAGTCCACTGTGACTGAAAATGGAGAAAACCGAGCTTTATGCTGTTATAAACATTTACATTTGAAGGGTTGGACTGCTGTACAAATCAAAATAGAACTGGCTAAAGTTCGCGACCTCTACACCATCATCGAAGACCATTTACTTTTGGATTTATGAACTTAAATGTGGTCGGACGAGCACCAAAGACGAAAGACGCTGTTCAACTGAGGTCACCTCAAAGGAAACCATGGACAAAATCCATGATATGGTAATGCAAGACCGCCGGATAAAAGTTCGTGAGATTGCTGAGACTGTAGGGATCTCCACTGAGCAAGTGCGTAATATCCTGCACGGAGGACTGGCTGTGAAGAAGCTGTGTGATAGTATACGTCGGACCCGCGTGTCGCCACTATCAGTGATTGCAGACCGAGCGCCGCCACACGGCAGATCTAGTCTAGAGAGACTCCCTAGCACTCGCCCCAGTTGTACAGCCGACTTTGCTAGCGATGGTTCACTGCCTACATACGCTCTCATTTGCAGAGACGACAGTTTAGTATAGCCTTCAGCTACGTCATTTGCTACGACCTAGCAAGGCACCATATTGTTACTACGTATGTATTCTGAACTGATAATATTGTGAATCATGTACCGTCAAGAGCGACGTTCATCATAATGGATTAAAGTTAAGTATCAAACTAATTACGTCCGCTTTCTGAACTCTCATTCATTGTCATGTTCCAGACCTCACGTCAGTATAGTTCTTCCCTCCTCACGCCAGCCTGCGTGAGCTAAAACGCACGCATTTCAGCCTCTTTTAGTAAGACGGTGTTGGCTCTTCTGCCAACACAACAGAACCTATTTTTCCGATGGGATGAGAAAGCTGGAGGATCGATGGACCAAGTGCAATACTCCTCAAAGGAGAAGGAAGATAAGTGGGTTACGAAGCAAACACTTTTTCTTGCCTTTTTATCAGGCTTATCAAACCACTCTCGAACATAAAATCCGGGTTCTACTTATTACCCACTTCTATCTCCAAGATGTCGAATTTGTGGCAAGAGAACGTAGCAGCAGAGTGAAGCATATTGAGATGTCTGCTCGTACAGCACAGTGCAGCGCTGCCTCGCCACTTTTGTCTGTGGCCAGCACATCCCAGCCGGCATCTATGAGAAGCGCCACGCAAGCCAAGTTCCTGGCAGACACGGCGTAGTGTAGCGCGGTTTTCCCTTGCTCGTCTCGGGTGCCCGAGCATGCGCCCGATGCAAGCAACAACTTGACACATTCCGCCGCACCGTCAATTAGTCCATCCTTGCCGAGAGAAATCGCCTTGTCTGACATCGCTGCGTAGTGGAGTGCCGTTGCGCCCTTCTTGTCTCGTACATCCACATTCGATCCAGCGCGTATGAGGAACAAAATGCATTGTGGGTTAGGTGCACGCGCGGCATAGTGAAGGGCTGTGAGGCCGCCAGCGTCCTGGATGCGAATGTCTGCGCCGGCGCGGACGAGGAGTGAAGCGCAGTCGGCATTACCGGCACGTGCAGCATAGTGCAAGGGTGTTGCGCCATCCTTGTCTGGCGCATTCACGTGTACGATATCTCTGATAAGCAGCCGGGCATCTTGTGCGCTGCCCCGAGACGCAGCATAGTGCAAAGCTGTTACCCCGTCCTCATTGCGGCTGTGCGGACGGGCGCCGGACTGAACCAGTAGCTCGATGACGGCCGTGGCGTTTTCCTCTGCCGCATAGTGCAGAGGGGTGGCCCCAGCTGTGTCGCGCACGTTCACATCTGCTCCCGCACTGACCAGCACCGAAGCGCACTCCGCCCCACCTTTATGTGCCGCATAGTGTAACGCCGTCTTGCCGTGTGTGTCGCGCATATTCAGAGACGCTCCAACGTCGATAAGTAACTCGGCGACGCCTGCGGCATTCGCTTTTACCGCGTAATGGAGGGGTGTCTTGCCGAAGTTGTCTTGCTCGTTCACGGCTGCACCGCTACTAACGAGCAACCAAACGCATTTTGCGCCGCCCTTATCCGCAGCATAGTGCAAGGCCGTCATTCCGTCTTCGTCGCGAAGATGCAGTCGCGCCCCGGCCTCGAGCAGTACGCTGACCACATCCGCGACCTTTCCTCCCCCTGCGTGGTGAAGAGGAGTTGCACCAAACCTGTCCTGCCTGTGTACACTCGCACCTTTGCGAACGAGCAACCGAGCGCATTTTACGCTTCCCTGGAGCGCAGCGTAGTGCAGCGGTGACATTCCATCGTTGTCGCGCGCCTTGAGGTCTGCACCAGCTCGGGTGAGCACTCCGGCGACTTCGTCAGCATCTGCTCCCGCCGCAGTGTGCAGTGGTGTCGCGCCGGTGTGGTCCCGAACGTCGAGCTCTGCGCCGCCGCTTACCAGCAGCCGCGCACATATTCCACTGGCCTGGCGCGCGGCACAGTGCAGAGCAGTCCGTCCACCGTCGTCTCGGGCCTCCAGAGACACACCAGCCTCAATGAGTAGCTTCACGACGTTCGAGGCTCCAGCTTTCGCTCCGTAATGCAGAGCACTCTCTCCATTTTCGTCCTGCACTTCGAGATCTGTACCTGCACGAATGAGCTTCCTGGCTTTCTCTTCGTCTCCATTCTGTATTGCACTGTGCAGCTCTGTCCTTCTTCTCCAAGACTTGCTCTTGTGATCTTTGGAATCCTCAGAGGCCTCATCGTCCGCATCCGCACTTCTTCTTTCTGGGCCACTGTAGATATTCCAGAGCATATTCAGCACCTGAAAAACACCATATCTCAAAAGACACTTACTACATAAACCACATATCTTTTCCATGTACACAAATTATACACTACTTGACAAACAATGAAGAGTCTGCCAGACAAATGTATACACTCTGTGGTGTACATAGTTCCGCGTAGTCAGTGCGTACACAACTTTCCCACCAGAGCGCGCCCCGCTAAGCACACAGCGTCTCCGCTCTACGAGATGGCGCTGCCGTAGAGACGGACCAAATTCTGCTTCCACCAATCCGCATATTAATATGTAATGCAGCCAATGAGATTGCTGCTAACGTAGAACCTTTTCTCCTCGCGGATCACACTCGCGCAGTGATACATGAACGCGCGAGGTATTATAATGAGTGTACAGACCTCTGATTAGTCAGTCTGCATTTGTCTGCACCAGTCTGTACCAGTCTGCATTAGTTTGTACCAGTCTGTACGAGTTCTGCATTTGTCTGTACCAGTCTATAGTCAAGCTTCAGTCTGCGCCTAACAAGATTACCATATTCCTGTACATAGCCATGAAGATAAATGTATAGACACTTTTGGCAAGTATCAGAGATATATGTGAGAATAAGTTTAATGTACCAATACTAATAGAACTTCAGACTGTCAATTGTAAATAGCATCCAGAACCAAGTTAAGTAATTTTTATGCTTGTTATTATTTTTAATAAATGTGTGTGAAAATTAATCAAGTTCTGTTTAAAGTTGGTCACCGTCAATCTGCTACTCTAAGCATACAAGTGGCATTTCTATCGTCTGACCTAACGGCAGAAGATAAACACGCCACGGTAAGACCACGAGACATATTGCTGACACTCACCTATTTCGTTAGAGCAACCAGTCAAATAATCTGATGGTGTGTGTTTGAAGGTCTTAGAGTATGCACACCACATACTCTTTGCAGGCTCTATCTGGATGTCGATATTGTCATTCGATTTGAGTTACGGGTGTGTTGTAGTATGGTCTTTGCCTCAACAGATGTTAGTACCTCAGTATTGAGAAAAGAAGGTGACTGGAGCACGCTTGACATTCTAGCAACGAAAATGTACTGTGAAGTGGTTTTTCAAGTTTGATAGCGCCATTGAAGTGC
Organism: Schistocerca cancellata; assembly: GCF_023864275.1. Classification (NCBI taxonomy): domain Eukaryota; kingdom Metazoa; phylum Arthropoda; class Insecta; order Orthoptera; family Acrididae; genus Schistocerca; species Schistocerca cancellata. The sequence continues at coordinate 55,836,321 of NC_064635.1, forward strand.
AACGTCAGTGGAGGCGTGAGTTTGAAATGGAACCGCCAACCTGGCTAACAATTAAACACGTCACTGACTAGTTTGAATTGGATGGAACGATTTGTGATATTCACAAAGGAAGATCAGGAAGGCAGCGTACAGCTACAAGTTCGATCGTTAAGTCTGCTGTGCAATGTGCACATGAATAAAGTGGAAAGTTTGCATTCCACGATTACTGCATGCGATTAATGATGATCCTGATTGCTGAATGCAATTTAGTGAATGGTATCAGCAAATGTTAAATGATGATGAACAATTTGCGACGAAGGTAGTGTGGAGTGACGAGGCACAATTTAAACTTAATGGAACCATGAATCGTCATAACAGTGTGTACTGGGCACCAGAAAATCCGCAAGAGCAGGATGATTTTGTATGTTCTGGCTCACTAGCTCAATTTTATAAAACAAAAAATTGCTCGTTAGCACTCGCATTTTTTATTTTTCAAAAAATTGATCTTATTATCCAGATCATACAAACTCATCCTACTGTCCCTTTCACCTAATAATAATATAATATAATAAAATAATATAATAATAGCTATAATAAAAAATCATTTATTTTACATACATTTCCCATAGGTGAACGTAATAACTTAAATAAACTGAATTAGTTAGCAAAGTACATTATTTTAAAAAATCGCATTGTGAACATAAGTAAATACTTAAAATGTATTAGTTAACACAAGTAAATTTTTTTACATTTATGAAATTCATTATTTCTATTTTTAAGTTTCTTCATTCCTTTATGTTTCAGTTTCATTTGCCCTTTTCTAATTATTTCAAGTTCCCAAGGATCAATTAAATTGTAATATCTATTTGGTAAAATTACTTTAAAATCATTACCAAGCTCTGAACAAATTTTTTCTCCATATCTAGTATTTAAATATTCACAATCAGTAACAATGTATAAATCATTTACCTCTAGTTCAGTTATTTATTTAATCTCTTTTGTGACACTAACATCATTGAGTTTGTTGATTATAGTCTCCATTTATATAGAAAATTTTTTTATTAGATTTATATATAATATTTATTCATTGAGTAATGACCATATGGTAATGTATCTATTTTACTTTCCAATAGATATATTCTATTATCATTAGGACTTAGTGCTTTTTTGTTTACTTGAATTGTATATATTTCATGTTTTTCACTTTTAATTAAATTAAATTTTCTGTATTGTTCTATATTGTTAAACAAACAATCTTTATAATCTTCTAAACTTATTTTGTTTTTAACAACACATTTTTTAATTCCTTTTGATTTCTTTTCTACTTTGTCAACAACTTTATAAGCATACATCTTGAACTTTATCCATACTAATTTTATGTTCATTACCTTCATCACTTATGTCACAACCACTTATTTCACTATAAAATTTATCTTTTGTTCGTAAATGTGTTTCTTCAAATTTTTCCACGTATCCATGTAATCATATGTATAAACACCTTTTCTAATTACTAAACTATATTATTCTGTAGAAAAATATTATTTAATATTTTTTAATTTATTTTTTTTTAAGTTTGATGAAAGTTTATCAAGTGAAGAAGCCATAAATCTAAATGTATCAACAAATCACAATTTCAATTTTTTTATATATTTCCTAAAACTAAGGTATTAATTTTCATTATTTGGTACTAATTATATTTCTTTATTATCATAAACAAGTTCTCTTACAAAAAGATGTGAATCTTAACCAGATAAATTATGTAAATAAATAGATACAAAATTAGGTTGTTGTAGTTTTAAATTACAACTATTAAATAATGAAGCAATATATTTTCTAGTTAAATGATCATGATGCCAAACTGTTTTATTCTTTTTTGTATAATGACATTTACATATTGTACAAACTGTAGATTTATGATACATTTTATATTCATCAAGTGTAAGTGGTTTCATTTCTTCAATTTCAGAATATATTTTTCCAATTTCTACAACTTTTTGTTTTATACATTCTATAAACTTTTTATGACAATTTGGTCCTCTATAAACAACAGAATCTTTATAATTTCCATATATATATATTTAATATAATAACAAAATCCACTTGGTTTATGTCTTTCATAAACAATTTAAAAGATGGGTTACTCATGAAATTTTACCACCAATTAGAAGACTTAGATAATATAAAATTAAAACTTTTTACAAGGATAAAATAAAACATAAAGATGATAGTATAGAACAACTGAAAACATTAAATAAATTAAACAAGGAAATAATTCAATTAAAAGATGTTCAAATTCAAAAATTGATAGAAACACTTCATACGTCTTCAGAAATAATAGGTAAAAAATGAAGAAATAAATAGTTTATTACCATATGTAGTTCCTAAAAAAATTAATAAAAAAATAAGACTAACATTCATTATTTAAAATTATTTGATGATGAATGTTAATATAACTATTATGTCATTAGAACATAAGGAAAAATTTATAGAAACAACTATTTAAAATCAAAGATAGACATCCAAATTGTGGAGAAATGTTATGATTGAACTATAATCCTAATTCAATAAATCTGTATCAAAGAATGAAAATTTAAGGATTGTCTGTCATTTGAAGTATTTCAATATTTTGAATAACTATACACAAGAACAGTTGATTAATAATATAATTATTCTTCATTTAAACTCAACTATTATATAATTACTTAATCATTATTTATCCAACTAGTGTGTGAATTATCAAAACCTAACCATTTAACATACACTTTATTATCTTTCTTTTTTAAAACTTTTCAACTAAGCATTCATCTGGATATTTGTTTTCTGTAGTTCTAGATCATAAAAATTACCTTTTATATGTTTTAATTGAGATGTAATTCGATTTGAATTAATAACACCTTCCATGTCAAGTATTTCTGCTGACCAATTAGCTGTATATTCTTTTTCAAAAAGACATTTAAGTTTACTAATTCTAACTCTGTCACCTTTTTTAAATTTAGCTTGGTCATTAGATACAATAGTACCTATTTTTAAATTTTCTCATTTACTTCTATTGCAATGATTTTTATTGAAGAATGTTTTGTATTTTTATATTTATCAATTAGATCTTTAACTAAATTTAACCATTTATAATTTCCATGTAAAGCAAATTTCTTCCACATCTTTCCTTTAAGTGTTCTGTTAAAATCGTTCAACGACAGATGCTTTTAATTCTGAAAAAGTTGAATAATGTTTAACGTTATACTTCTTCATTAATTCTTTGTTACAGAATTCTGTACCATTATCCATCTGTAAATTATTTGGTTTTCTATCTATAAAATTTTTTTACTAATATGCGAATTACATTCTTACTTATTTTTTCTTTAGTACAAACAGCAAACGCATATTTTGGAAAAACATCAATTATTGTTAATAAATGTTTATAACCTTTATTTATTTTTGAAATTTCTTTTAAATTACCTGAATCCATTTCTACTAGATCAGCTTGCCATAAATCATCTATATCAAAAGAAACAACATTTTTTCATTTAAAATTCTTTCTAATTGGTTTATGTAGTTCATTAATTATGTTTTCACGAATATTATTAATATTATTCAAACCCTCACCATTAAAAATTTTTTTAACTAATTTACTTCTTTTACTTGTACATTTTGTACAAAGACCAGCAATTCTTTTTCTTCCACATTCATTTGTCACTCTGTGTGGATTATGTGTATCAGTAAAATTTTTACACTTTAAACAATAAATATGAGAGTCATATGAAGTATGATTTTCCATTTATATAGATAAAAAATTATTAAATTTTAAATTTTAAATTTTAAATTATTTCACCAAATATAATTATATTTACACCTACAGGAACAGTTTAAACAGAATGTTACAATTTTACAGTTATAAACTTTGATTTGTGTACCATTATTGATTGATTATTATTATTTGTTTGACATCGGTTTTTCACCTACACTTACTGTTATATCAAAATCATCAAAGTTTAAAAACTATTTATATATTTACCAACAGTAATAATCGTCTTAAGTATGAAATCATATTCACAATTGTATATTTTATGTTCACCACTTGTCATAAAAGTAAATTCCATTATTTTTTTACCACATACATCTTCTTTAAGATTACTTCATTGTTTTAAGTATGGAGTTAAATCTACTATTGAAAAATAATCTGAAAAAGCTTTTTCTACTTCTTTTTTGGTAAAATAATTATTGAACTGTGTTAAAAATGCTTGTGTATTCAGTTTTTTAACGTATTCTATTTCTAAGTATTAACTACATCTTTGTCATCAGTTGGATCATTTACATTAGCAAGTCTTCTATTTTTAAAACCAATATGTTCTTTAGTTATTTTTAAAATTACATTAAATTCTTTTTGAAATTGTTTAATTGCATTAGTTCTCTTTGGATCTATTGATGATTGTAGTTGTTTAATAATATTTTCAATTCTTCAATTTTTTCAAATTTTTCTAAATTTAATGTAGTTGTATTAACAACTTGTTGGTTTTGTTTAAATAAATGTATCATATTTGCAACAATGCCCATTTATTAAATCTTAATTATTATTAAGATTATAATTATCACAAGGCAATTTTAAAACAAATATACATAAATGACCACATATTAATTCATCAAAATTTTGAATTCTTTCAGTATTGTAGTATAATTCTCTTTTTCCTAAATAGTTAACTAATTGCTTTGGTATATTACCACAAAATGAATCAAAAACAAATATTTTATCTTTATTTTTATAATAACCAATCCAATGAGTACCAGGATTATCAGATTTATCTCAATTTACTATACTACATTTAATTTAAAATCGTTTATTTGGTAATTCATCAATCATGTATGCACCACGAAAGTCTTTAATTTTTAATTCTTTATCAAGTTCGTCTATATCAAAATTACTTAATGTATTACGATATTTATCAATTACTATTTGAAATTTATTTGTTTTCTTTATTCCAGTTCCTGCTTTCTTTTTCCATTTCTAATTTATGACTGTTTGTTCTTCTAATTGTATATCAGCTTTCCTCTTATTCATAACTGCATTTCCAATTGCTGCAGATCCACCAGCCAAAGAACCAATTGTTGCTAAATAAGGTAATGCAGCTAATAATAATGGTAAAAATCTGCCTTCATGTTGTGTTAGCTCTATACCATCTTTCTTTTTTGTTAGATATACAATAATTTTTGAACAACAGGAATAGCTTATCTAACAAGTAAATTTCCACCAACTTTCTTTTCTTTTTTCCTTTTCTGAACATCTGTTAAAAATGGTTCAATTCCATTTAATTGTTCATTATCTAACTATAATTTGACTGATGACTTCCAATGTTAAGTTCCATAGTGCTCAGAGCCATTTGAATCATTCTTAACTTTAATTTAATTGACTTTGGTTTAGTTTTGCTACCAGATAGCGAAGTATAATCAGTTGTAAGTAATTCATTTATATAGTTAAAATATAATAAAGATTTTTTGTGTAGTTTAAAGATGTTTATAATCCCCAACCATGTTTATCAACAGCAATTCCCATTCTTAATTTTGTTTTCCATACATTATTCCACTAATAGCTGTTGCTGCTACTTTTTCACCAAATGAAGCATCATCTGCATACATTCTTTCTTTTGCAGTTAATTGTAGTTCTTTATCAGCTTCATGCTTTTTTTGTAAATATTTATTATCTCTATAAGCAATATCACGTTTTTTACAAGCTACATCTAATGTATTTAGTCGTTTATCACCTTTATCTAATTTTTCTTCTAATTGTGTACCTGTACTTCAATAATTATAACCTGGACGATGCATTTCAAATGGTAAGTTGTTAATTAAAGTATTTACTAATCCTTTTCCATATTTATCACTTTTACAAAGTGTATATGGAACATTATATAAAAATCTAATTAAATAATTAATTAAGTTTTGGATTATCAATAATAAAACCACTAAATATATTTGTTAACATTTTTGGAATACTAACTTGTCATTGTTATATTTTTTATTTCCAGTTAATTCTTCACCATGAATTACTGCTAATCTATCAATTAATTGTCAAATATCATTCATCCAAACATAGTCGATTGGTTTATCTGAATATATTTGAACTAATCCTTGACCCATTTTCTTAGGCTTCGATTTTTTTATTTTTTCCCATATTGGTTTGATTATTCGTTCATATTTCTCACTTCTACTTGACTTACATTTATTAGAATTTGGATCATTATTTTGATATATAACATTTGTCTTCATAATTATCAGAAGCATTTGTTTCATATTCATCTTCAACATTAGTTTCATTAAGTCATCAGTTGCTTTATAATTTTTTGGATTGATTAAGATATTGTCATTGTTAAATTTAACTTCAGAATCTCCTATATAGTGTTTGCCATTTTCAAACCATAATGCAAAATCTTTATCATTGATAGAACCAATATACTTTGTTATTGTTGGACCAATATATGTCATTTGAGGTAAAATTTTTTTTGACTCAATTTTAGTTTCTCCATTTCTTCTATATTTTTCAATGTTTCTTCAAGTCTTTTTCGTGTTTGTGGAGATGGACTTTCAGTATTAAATAATCTTTTTTCAAATGAAGTTTCGGAAGCTATTGAAGGAATAGGAAAAATATCATTGTATTTTCTTTATAGTGATAAAGAACCATTTCTTTTTAAACTTCTCTATTTTCTTCAATTGCTTTTCAAACATTATCACCTAAACCTTCAATACCTTGTTTTACTTTTCCAATAGCATCAATAACAGGTTGATCTTCCTTTTTGTATTTCTCATATTCTGTTCTTGGTTGCTTTTCCCAAAGCTTAAATTGTTCTTTTAATTCTTCAGCTTTCTTTCTATTTCGTTTAGATTTTTTAACAACTTCTTCATCATACTTTGCAAATATTTATTAAGGAAGAAAAACATTAGTTATGTTTATCTTTAATGTTCATGTTTACATTTACATTTGTGATTATGTTTATGTTTAATGTTAAACTTAATGCTAATGTTTTTATTTAATATTTATGTTGTTAAGAAATGTTGTATTTTATTTCTAAATTTAACTTCATTTGGTTTTCTAGACATCTATTGTGAAAAATACAAAGTCATCATTCCAACATTTCATACACAATTCCTTAAAATTATCAAACTTTAAATCGCCACCAACAAACTCATTGTAAATATGATTTAAATTTGTATCATCTTGTCTAAATATTTTTAAAGAATTTAGATTGTCTCTAACCTTTTTGGTATTTTTGAATAAGTTTGAGCTAAATAAAAACAATCTACTCCTTTATGTGTTCCTCTAGTAAAATATTCTCTTACAATGTCTTCATTTTCTAAAATAAAATCATCAAATACAACAACTGAATTTTCTTCACATTTATTTTCAATAAAACTAACAATGATTTCATTAATTTTATCATCAATTTTTTTACATTGTTTTATAAATTCTTGATACTTTGGTTGATCTAAGCTTTTTGAATAAACATATAAATGTTTAATTTTATTCCAATTTAACGATCCTCAAGCTAAAATATAATTATCAATCATTAATGTTGTTTTTCCACAACCACTTGGTCCAATAATTGCACACCTAGTAGAATTTGGTAAAAATTTACCATGTTTGTTTCTTAACTTATTTTTTGGAATTCTTACTTTTGGCTCCCAATGTGTTTTGTTCATTTGGTTAATAATTTTTTTCAGTAATAAATGAGTAGATTATTTCAACTGTGTGATAAATCTTCAACAAGTAGATAAAGATTAACTGTTCCAATATCAGATATTTATACTAATGTTTCCCTAGTTGGTTTTTATTCAGCTTTTTTTAACACCAAATATTACAACAGAAAATAGTAAACTTTATTGTGATGGAGAAACGATAGAAATTCCCATAGGTTCATATAGTTTAAAAAATTTAAAATAATTTATTCATTTGAAAAAACGGAATATACACATTAAAGCAGATTAAATATTATACAGAATAACTAATGAAAGTGATGTAAAATTGTATATGGATATAGAAGATAGTATTGGAGGTTTACTTGGTTTTAAAAATCAAGGTGTTTTACCTAATGAAAAAGCTGAAGCTAAAGATGTTCCTAAAATAGTTCCTTTTGAATTAATTAATATAAATTTTAATCTTGCTGATGGAATGTATGTAAAACATAATAATCATTTTCATAAAAAACTAATATTATTGCTTCATTTAAATATAATGAGGAGTTTGGTGGACCACTAAGTTATGAACCAAAATATCCTGTAAATGTTCCTATTTTTGATACAATTCAGGATTTAAAAATGACTATAACTGCTGAAAATGATAGTTTAATTCACTTTAATGGTGCTACTGAAACAGTTATTTTAGAAATAACTTAATAATTTATCCTTAATAAATAAGTAATTGCTAAATAAATAAGTAATTGCAAAATCATGAATAAAATTGGATGTTATCAGTTTTACTCATTCCCTGTGAATGCGAAAACTAAAAATAATTTAAATGATCCAAACAAAGATACAGAAATTGAAATAAATATTGGTTGGCTTCATGCAAATCATGCAGAATTATACATGAATTTTAGTATTGGAAATGATGGTACAGATTATTGAACTTATGATGGAAAATCGAACAAAAAATTAATTGATAATTATGTAGCAAAATTGTTTAACTTTGTAACAATAAAGAAAGCAAATAATATTTTATCTGGAATTGAACATCCTTTTATTTCTTCATCAGTTTTACTACATCTAACTTCATCTGTTACTGACAAAATAAGTTTAGAGGGACATATAATTAATACAGGAAAAATAAATAGTAAAAGAAATGAAGTTCTTTATCCATTGTCAGTGCTTGGTGGATTATTAAAAGATTATAAACAAATTAAGTGAGAAGGAAATTTAACTATAATTTTTACACATAGTTAATTTTCTGGAGAGGTAATTCTTCGTTGGGCTGATAAAAATGATGATGGAATTGACATAAAAGCTACTCTTCCTCAAGAAGATAAAATTGTTATAGAATCTATTCGTGTACCTGTTGTTAAATATAATCCAAATTATGAACTTGAACAATGTGAAAATATCCTTAAAAATCGGAAAATACCTATTTCTTATTATGAACTTCAAACCGAAGAAGTAGCTGATTTATCTAACAGATATAGTTCTGAACTAGATTTTACAAATTGCTATAACTCTACAGAATTTGATGCGCCATATTTTGCTTTTGTTGTATTTCAGATAAATTGTAAAAATAATCGAGTCGTTGATTCAAAATTATTTGGACATGTTAAACTACAGAATATTTATTTAAAAAATGGTAGTAATGATGTTTCGCCTCAAGAAATGTGGAATATTATTCTGCCAAATAAATTTCTAAAAGCATATGATGCATTTTTAGATTTTAAACGAATTACTATACTGTTGTTGTTGTTGTTGTTGTTGTGGTCTTCAGTACTGAAACTGGTTTGATGCAGATCTCCATGCTATTCTAACCTGTGAAAGCTTCTTCATCTCCCAGTACCTACTGCAACCTACATCCTTCTTAATCTGCTAGGTGTATTCCTCTGTTGGTCTCCCAGTACGATTGTTACCCTCCACACTGCCCTAAAATGCTAAATTGGTGATCCCTTGATGCCTCACAACATGTCCTACCAGTCGATCCCTTCTTCTAGTCAAGTTGTGCCACACACTTCTCTTCTCCCCAGTCCTATTCAATACCTCCTCATTAGTTATGTGATCTACCCATCAAATCTTCAGTATTCTTCTGTACCCACCACATTTCGTAATCTTCTATTCTCTTCTTGTCTAAAGAATTTATTGTCCATGTTTCACTTACATATGTGGATACACTCCATACAAATACTTTCAGGAACGACTTCCTGACACTCAAATCAATACTCGATGTTAACAAATTTCTCTTCTTCAGAAACACTTTCCTTGCCATTGCCATTCTACATGTTATATCCTCTCTATTTCGACCATCATCAGTTAGCTCGCTACCCAATTAGCAAAAATCCTTTACTACTTTACGTGTCTCATTTCCTAATCTAATACCGTCAGCATCTCCCGACTTATTTCGACTACATTCCATTATCTTCGTTTCGCTTTTGTTGATGTTCATCTTATATCCACCTTTCAAGATGCTATCCATTTCTTTCAAGTGCTCTTCCAAGTCCTTTCCTGTCTCTGTCATCAGCGAACCTCAAGGTTTTTATTTCTTCTCCATGGATTTTAATACCTACTCCCAATTTTTCTTTTGTTTCCTTCACTGCTTGCTCAATATACAGATTGAATAACATCGGGGACAGGCTACAAACCTGTCTCACTCCCTTCCCAACCACTGCTTCCCTTTCCTGCCCCTCAACTCTTACAACTGCCATTTGGTTTCTGTACCAATTGTAAATAGCCTTTTGCTCCCTGTATTTTACACCTGCCACCTTATGAATTTAAAAGAGAGTTTCCAGTCAACATTGTGAAATGCTGTCTTTAAGTCTACAAATGCTAGAAAGGTAGGTTTGCCTTTCCTTAATCTAGCTTCCAAGATAAGTCGTAGGGTCAGTACTACCTCACGTGTTCAAATATTTTTACGGAATCCACACTGATCTTTCCCGAGGTTGGCTTCTACTAGTTTTTCCATTCGTCTGTAAAGAATTTGTGTTAGTATTTTGCAGCCATGACTTATTAAACTGATAGTTCGGTAATTTTCACATCTGTCAACACCTGCTTTCTTTGGGATTGGAATTTTTATATTCTTCTTGAAGTTTGAGGGCATTTCGACTGTCTCATACATCTTGCTCACCAAATGGTAGAGTTTTGTCAGGACTGGCTCTCCCAAGGCTGTCAGTAGTTCTAATGGAATGTTGTCTACTCCCGGGGCCTTGTTTCGACTCAGGTCTTTCAGTGCTCTGTCAAACTCTTGACGCAGTATCCCATCTCCCATTTCATCTTCATCTACATCCTCTTCCATTTCCATAATATTGTCCTCAAGTACATCACCCTGGTATAGGCCTTCTATATACTCCTTCCACCTTTCTGCTATCCCTTCTTTACTTAGAACTGTTTTTCCATCTGAGATCTTGATATTCATGCAAAGGGTTCTCCTTTCTCCAAAGGTCTCCTTAATTTTCCTGTTGGCAGTATCTATCTTACCCCTAGTGAGATAAGCCTCTACATCCCTACATTTGTCCTCTAGCCATGCCTGCTTAGCCATTTTGCACTTCCTGTCGATCTCATTTTTGAGACGTTTGTATTCCTTTTTGCCTGTTTCATTTACTGCATTTTTATATTTTCTCCTTTCATCAATTAAATGCAATATTTCTGCTGTTACCCAAGGATTTCTACTAGCCCTCATCTTTTTACCTACTTGATCCTCTCCTTGAAACTCTGTACAACCTCTGGTTTAGTCAGTTTGTTGAGGTCCCATCTCCTTAAATTCCGAGCTTTTTGCAGTTTCTTCAGTTTTAATCTACAGTTCATAACCGATAGATTATGGTCAGAGTCCACATCTGCCCCTGGAAATGTCTTACAATATAAAACCTGGTTCCTAAATCTCTGTCCTACCATTATATAATCTATCTGAAACCTGTCAGTATCTCCAGGCTTCTTCCATGTATACAACCTTCTTTTATGATTCTTGAACCAAGTGTTAGCTACGATTAAGTTGTGCTCTGTGCAAAATTCTACCAGGCGGCTTCCTCTTTCATTTCTTACCCCCAATCCATATTCACCTACTATGTTTCTTTCTCTCCCTTTTCCTACTACCGAATTCCAGTCACCCATGACTGTTAAATTTTCGTCTCCCTTCACTATCTGAATAATTTCTTTTATTTCATCATACATTTCTTCAATTTCTTCATCATCCGCAGAACTAGTTGGCATATAAACTTGTACTACTGTAGTTGGCGTGGGCTTCGTGTCTATCTTGGCCACAATAATGCTTTCACTATGCTGTTTGTAGTAGCTTACGCGCATTCCTATTTCTTTTATTCATTATTAAACCTACTCCCGCATTACCCCTATTTGATTTTGTATTTATAACCCTGTATTCGCCTGACCAAAAGTCTTGTTCCTCCTGCCTCCGAACTTCACTAATGCCTACTATATCTAACTTTATCCTAGCCATTTCCCTTATTAAATTTTCTAACCTACCTGCCCGATTAAGGGATCTGACATTCCACCTCCGATTCATAGAGCGCCTGTTTTCTTTCTCCTGATAACGACGTCCTGTTGAGTAGTCCCTGCCCTGAGATCTGAATGGGGGACTATTTTACCTCCGGAATATATTACCCAAGAGGATGCCATCATCAATAACCATACAGTAAAGCTGCATGCCCTCAGGAAACATTACGGCTGTAGTTCCCCCTTGCGTTCAACTGTTCGCAGTACCAGCACAGCAAGGCCGTTTTGGTTAGTGTTACAAGGCCAGATCAGTCAATCATCCAGACTGTTGCCCCTGCAATTACTGAAAAGGCTGCTGCCCCTCTTCAGCAACCACACGTTTGTCTGGCCTCTCAACAGATACCGCTCTGTTGTGGTTGCACCTACGGTACGGCTATCTGTATCGCTGAGGCACGCAAGCCTCCCCACCAATGGCAAGGTCAGTGGTTCATGGGGGGGATTACTTTACTAAAATCAGATATTGATATTAGTCCATTTAATTTTATAAATAATTATCCAATTTATATAATTAATATGACACATAGAAAGAATGTTGTAACTACACAAAAAACAACTATGAAACTTTGAGCAAGTTTTAATGATAAAATTCCAAATGATACACTTGCTTATGTAATTATGTATGGTAAAAAGATTCTTACACACGATGCTCAACATAGATTACTTACTGAAAATTTTTAATTATTAACATTTGCTTCTATATAAATGAATTAAAAACTTAAAAAATTTATAAAAGTTTTAACTTCATGCTTATACACATTTCTGAAACATTTTAAGAAAGATAGAAAAAATAAAAATAAAAATTTTAAATATAATTTACATTCGTTAACTAATTCATTTTAATTATTTACTTTTGTTAACTAACACATTTTAATTATTTACTTTTGTTATCTAATACATTTTAATTATTTACTTACATTCACAATGCGATTTTTTAAAATAATGTACTTTGTTAACTAATTCATTTTATTTAATATATTGCGTTCACCTATGGTAAATGTATGTAAAATTATTGATTTTTTCTTATATACTATAGCTATTATTATATTATTTTATTATGTTATATTATTATTAGGTAAAAGGGAAAAAGGATGATTTTGTATGTTCTGGATAATTAGATCAATTTGTGAAAAATAAAGAATGTGAGTGTTGACAAGCCTTTTTTAATTTTTTGTAAGATTGAGCTAGTGAGCCAGAATATACAAAATCATCCTACTCGCATGTTTATGGGGATAAAGTGGTCAATCTACCAGGGGTTCATATGTGGTGTGGACTATCATCTAGGGGCTTAGTAAGAACCTTTTTCTTTGATGCTACTGCCACTAGAGAAGTGTACCTAGAAATGTTACGCACATCAATTTTTCCAGGTATATGTGCACTTTATGCAGCTGATGAAGAGGTCTTCTACTAGCAGGATGGGGCACCACCACACTACTATCTAGCCATACGAGGTTTCTTGGATGATAATTTTCCGGAACATTGGATTGGATGAAGAGGGCCTATTGAGTTCCCTCTACAGTCGCCAGATCTAACACCTATGGACTTTTACTCGTGGGGAACTGTGAAAGATAATGTCTATTGACGTAAGTCCCAACGCTGGAGCAACTTCGTCAGGAGATTACCATGACATGTGTTGTGATCTCCACTGTAACATTGACTGACGTACTTGTGACGACCGCTCGTCGTTCTGTTATGTGTATAGCCACCAACGGTAAACATTTTGGACATTTAAAGTTACCATGTGCTAAACTGAAGACTGTACAACATGTGTGACCAGTTATTAAATGTAAAATAAACACATAAGTAATACTTTTCATTCTTTAAAGTGTGTATACATTTTTCTGGTAGACTCTGTATAAGCACTCAGAGAGAGTAGGGGAAAATAAATGAAACTTCACGGAATGAGAGGGTATGAATTCTCATTCCAGTCATTATCAAATTGGGTGAAATTTGTAAAGTACTTAAATATACTACAATTTTTCAGTTTTTGGCTCAGTTCCTGTTCTTGCAGAAACATAACAATGAGTTAAGAGCATGGGTCTATTCTTTCTGCTTTTCTTGTGCAGAAGCTGACATTTTGTTTACAATAACTTTGATATAGTTAGGAATAACAGTTAACCTGCAAAGACTGTGATTCAGTATATATCAGACAGACATGACACTGAGAGCATTTAAGAGCACGGAAAAGTGATAGCACACATTTCACATATGCAGACCATCTCATTATAAACTACTACCTACCCTGTGGGGTGGAGACAGATCTTCAAATCTGTAATACTTTGTACCAAATTTTAACAATAGAAGAAAATTACTACATACAGAAAGCGATCACAAAGGGCAAAAAAGTTATCAATGACCAAAAACTGCTATGTACCAAAACAGTATTCAACAGTCTAAACAAATTATTAGAAAACACAAGATAAGATACACACACACCTACCAACCCACCCACCCACCCGCCCACCCACCCACCTCACACACACACCCCACACACAGACCCACACACATACCCACACACCCACCCACACACCCACCCACCCACACACACACACACCCACCCACACCCACACCCACACCCACCCACACCCGCACACACGCACCCACACCCACACACACCCACACACCCACCCACCCACCCACCCACCCACACACACCCACACCCACACACACACACACACACACACACACATATATATATATATATATATGTGTGTGTGTGTGTGTGTGTGTATGTATATATATACAGACATGACTAACCTCATGGCAACTGCACTGATGGGAGGCAGTGTTAGGAATAGGACACTGACCATTTACACACTATTTCCTCCTCCAGCTGGAGAATCCAACAATTCTGTGATATTTCTAGTGTGTCACTTTCATTCCAGCATGTTTTAACTATGTGTGTTAATTATATACCAACATCACAGCAATGTGCAGTTTGGCTGGAGATCTGTCCACTATATTTGTTGATGCCAACACCAGTGCATTTGAATTTCAGTGACAGGCCTCATCCCTAAAGCGGGGAGGTAAGCATCCTCTGAATGTGTAACTCACCGAGGGAGCTTAACGTTTTTCTTATTCAATTTTAACTGTCATAGTGTATTGTAACACATGATGGCAGTTTTTGCAATTTCTAGATGGGTTTTAATGTTCATTGGTGGACAAGATTAAGAAATGGATACCTCTTTCTCTCATTTCTCCAAAAACGCTCACACAAAGTCGGTACCATAGCATGCCATACAAAAACACTGTGGCGCTGCTGTTGTGAGGGTGGTCCAGTGAATGTAGGAGGTATAAAAATATGAGCAGCGACATCCGGTCCACAGTCCATTAGTGATTGTTGTTGCATTGCATGAATAATGGTGTTTTCTCTCTGTTTGTTTTGGTGAAATGAGTACACATAACCGCTTATACGATGGTGTGAGATGGAGAATCGTCAGTAGGCTCGAGGCAGGGCAGTTCTGATCTCAGGTTGCAAGAGAACTGGATATAACAACGAGTGTGATCTCGAATTTGTGGAAGCTGTTTAAAACCAGTGCGACAGTGACCAGAAGACCAGGACAAGGTTGCTGAGAGCCACAATGCCTAATGACGACCAATATTTGATGCTTTCAGCCAAGCACCAGAGGATGTCTACAACAGCTGCTCTCTCGTGACCCTGCTGCTGCTGCCACAGAAACATTAGTTTCCAGGAAGACAGTTGCCAGAAGGCTCCATGAGACAGGGCTGTACGCCAGAAAACCGGCCATGTGCATCCCGTTCACACCTTCCCCCAAAAGAGAGCATTTACAATATTGCATACAACTCAGACAGTGAACACAGCCTAAAATGGCTAGTGTTCTCTTCACGGAGGAGTCCAGATTCAGTCCACAACCTGATTCTTAGTGAGTCTTCATATGGAGGGAACATGGGACATGACATCCTCACAACATCACGTGAAGGGACACATATGGTGGTGGACATGTGCTGATTTGGTAAGGGATCATGCATCATACCCACACTCCACTCCATGCATTTGGCAGTGGTTCTGTGAACGCCCACAGGTGCAGGCAGGAGATCCTAAAGTCCTAAGGGCTACCTCTCAGGGATGCTATTGGCCCTCAGTTCATCTTTATAGACGACAACACAAGACTGTACAGGGCCCAACTAGTCAATGAATATCTGCAAAGCGAGGATGTTCACCATATGGCTGGGCCGCTAAATCACCAGACCTGAATGCTATTTAACGTCCTTGGGATACTCCTGGGAGGGCAGCTGCAACATGTCACCCCCCCCCCCTCCCGCCCAAAATCATTCAGTAGTTAAAAAATGCTCCATAGTAGCAGTGGGCGTGACCTGACCAGGCACTCTTGCACTCGCTTGCTAACAGTATGGCCACTCGTGCATGCTGTGTGTCTCTCCAGAATGACCACACTTCGTATTAGCCACGTTTTCACAGCCATTATGCAACCTCTAATTTGGACAGCATTGGACTCTTGGCCATTACTCATGCTAATTAGTAGCGTTTCAATTGTTGTTATGTACAAATGATTGTCATACAATAAATTGTGTCCATACTTGTTTTCCTTTGTGTCTCTCCAGTATTTCCCACATTATTAGGGTAATGTTACCCATCTCTTAATTTTGTCCACCATTGTATTACAAGCAAATCTGCGTGCGGTCTCAGCCACCGTCCTTCGCCCCTCACACGAGATTGTGATGCTGATACCTTGTTAGGGTGCTGATGACCATGCTATTGAACACCCCACATCCGACAGCATCATCATTGTCATCCTGAAGTGCTAGTCCAGCAAAGTATGCAAGAGAAGGTGTGTGAAGTTTGAAAGGCAGGAAAGAGGAACACACCCATCTCTGAAGTTTCTCTTTCTTAATGGGACCTGCAGAACATTATGCACGAATATATGAATGAACTAATATAGGTAAGTCGTGCATTATGTCTGGATATCTGAATCAGTAACAGCAGTGCCCTCAAAAGCCAAGAGTTTGTATTCAAATCCTGGCCTGGCACACAGATTTAATCTGCCAGAAAGTTCCATACCACTCTGCTACGGAATGGGAGATTCATTCTAATGGAACCACCTCGGGTTACCAGCCTAGCTCTAGCATTGTCCTTATCCTGTCACTATTGTAAGAACGACAGAATGCTGAGCGGCATCACCTTTTTGAACCTGCACTGAGTCTCCTTCGCATAGGTGTCTACCATATTTCCAGTTGGCTGATTACCCAAGAAGATGTAATGAGGTGAATCACTCGTATCACACAAAATGGTGCTGTTACGTTATGGGTACCGGGTGTATCAAATCAAAAATGAAGACATCAATTTTAATAAAGATCTTTAGTTCCTATAAGATACGGCAGTTAGAAGCACCGTGGATCAGCTGTGAGTAAGTTTTGGGAATCAATTGTACTCACCTTCGAATGACCGTATTTTTCTGCAATTCTCACAAGCAAATCCTGTACAACACCACTGACCCTCAAGCCGCTCTTGAGCAGGAGCAGAGACACAGCATCCTGTGAAGAACAGAAGCTTGCTGTAAACAAAATTCCGAATTCTTCATGCTAACAGTACTCAGTTAAAAATAATGGCGCCAAATGCAGATGAGAAATTGGCTCATACAACAGCAGTGACAAACACTTTAAATACATTCGATTCCATTCTTCAAGTAAAAACCGAAGTTACAAATCGAAATAGATGAAACAAGCCAATGTCTAGAACGCAGGAAACGGGATAAATAACACTTCAAAACACACTTACAGTTAAAAATTTTGTTTTATAGCTTACAAAATGCTTGAAATCCACTAAAATAAGTGTAATAGTCTGGTACAGCACTAGAACGTCAATGACGTTGCTGTTGCCGTCATCTTCAGTCCAAAGGCTGGTTTGACGGAACTTATCCTAACTCGTTCAAGTCTTTTCCTATGCGCATATCAACTGCATTTTACATCCATTTGAATCCGTTTATTTCAGTGGAGCCTTTGCATGCCGTTACAATTTTATGCACCCTACCCGCCCCCCAAGACATACCACCATTTCCCAGATATCTTTATGTCTCAGAATGTTTACTATCAACCAAGCTTTTCTTTGAATCAAATTGTGCCATAAATTTCTTTTTTCCCCCGTTTGGTTAAGTACTTCCTGATTAGTTATTTGATTTACCCATCTACTCTTCAGAGTTCTTGTGTATCACCACATATTAGAACTTTATATTCTATTTTTGTTTGCGCCATGTATCATTCTCTTTCCACTTCTGTGTAAGGCTAAGCTCCATACAGATACTTCCGACAAAGTAATTTTTATTCGTTGTTAATACGAGGTGTAATTGGAAAGTTTTAAGAATGGGCTTATAATTGTACAATGGTGGTACTTACATGCTACTGTGATGCATCTTCTTCAAAATAGTCCCCTTCTGACCGAACACATCGACTCCAACGGTGTTTCCACTTTTGGAAACATTCCTGGAAATTTTTTCCCTGAAGTGTGTTAAGGACGCTCTCCGTATTTACCTGGATGCCTTCAATCGAGTCAAATCGCTTCCCATTCAGTGAAAATTTTAGTTTAGGAAACAGGTAGAGGTCCGCAGGATCCAAATCAGGGGAATATGGCGGTTGTGGAAGCACAGGAATTTCGAATTTGGTCAAAAATTCAATGATGGAGAAGGCATGATGAGCCAGAGCATTGTGCCGGCCGTAGTGGCCGAGCGGTTCTAGGCGCTTCAGTCTAGAATCGCGCGACAGCTACAGTCACAGGTTCGAATCCTGCCTCGGGCATGGATGTGTGTGATGTCCTTAGGTTAGTTAGGTTTAAGTAGTTCTACGTTCTAGGGGACTGATGACCTCAGATGTTAAGTCCCATGGTGCTCAGAGTCATTCGAACCATTTTGAACCAGAGTATTGTCATAGTGTACCACCCAAGTCCTGTCTCTCCACAATGCAGGTCTTTTCTTCTGCACCTTTTCGCGCAAACGCTCAAGGACTAATTTGTTGTGTTCCAGGTTAATTGTCTGTCCTCCAGGGGTAAATTCATGATGCATAATACCGATAGAATCGAAAAAAGTCACCAACATTGTCTTCACCTTCGACTGACTTCGCCGTGCTTTTTTCGGTCGTGGTGAAGCTGGAGTCTGCCACTGCGAATTCTGCACTTTTGTTTCAGGTTCATATCCGTACTCTCGCGATTCGTCAGCTGTAATTACCCTATTTAACAAATCTGGGTCATTTTTAGTCCGATTAATGAGTTCCTGGCACACTTCAAGTCGGTATTGTCTCCGGTCACTTGACAACACTTTTGGAATGAATTGGACACTCGACATATATTCAGATCTTCAGTTAAAATTGTCTGAACTGCAAAGAAACTTAAATTAAGTTCATCTGCCATCTCCCTAATTGTAAGTCTGAGATCAAAGCGCACTAAGTCGCGAACCTTGACAACATTTTCATTGGTTTTTGAGATGGAAGGGCAGCCAGACCGTGGTTCATCTTCAAACAATTCGCGGCCATGTTTAAATCTGTTGAACCAGACAAAGGCATTTGACTGGCTGATACAATTATCTCCAAATGCTGTTTTTAATAGTTCGTAAGTCTCAGAAGCTGAGTTCCCGGTTTTAAAACAACATTTCTCACAAACTCGTTGATCCGTTTTTATGCCCATTTTTATTCAGACACAATCTGGCAACAAGCCCCTAACAGACCCGCACCCAGCCAGCTGCCACAACGAACTGAATGCAGGAAACGCAGTTTCCTGTCAGAGGGCGTTCAAGGACAAGGTACAGACTCACTGCCCACCCTCCGTGTACCTGCCCGCCAAGCCAGTAAGCAGTAGCGGATCCATTCTTAAAATTTTCCAATCACACCTTGTACATTCCTGCTTTGCAGAAAAGATTTTCTTGTTATTGCAAGTCTGTATTTTACGTCTTTATTTTCTTCCATTTTCCTTCCCAATTAATAAAACTCGACTAATACTTTATGTGGTGTCACACACCGTCGACAGCATACCAGGTAGTCAACATCAAAAGGGTGAAACAACACATATGACTGCCCTGACAATCTGCAGCTGGCTTTAAGGCCCAGCCTTTGCTGCATGAGCGAGTAGCTACACCATACAGCCGACTCACCAATGCCACTCAGTCGAAAGGTGGAGTTCACTCGATGCCTGCCGGCCGGAGTGGTCGAGCGGTTCTAGGCGCTACAGTCTGGTACCGCGCGACCGCTACGGTCGCAGGTTCGAATCCTGCCTCGGGCATGGATGTGTGTGATGACCTTAGGTTAGTTAGGTTTAAGTAGTTCTAAGTTCTAGGGGACTGATGACCTTAGAAGTTAAGTCTCATAGTGCTCAGAGCGATTTTTACATATTACGTGTGCTTCTCATTATCTCGTTCTCTGTCCCAGCACCTACCTATTCCTCGGCGTCCACCCCTCGACTAACACAATACTTCCAGTCTCTCATTTGATGATCTACACTCATGTTGTTCAGAGAAAACAGAACACCTTGAACGACTGGAGAGGGACGTTCATAGTCACAGGACCTGCCCATTAGTATGTCTCTAGAAATGATTAGCATTTTAGTAACTATGGTTCAGGATGTGAGCTGTTGCCTCGTAGGCACAGGGTCTGCCATGGACCCTGATAAATTGCTCCATGCATGATGGCATCGATGCATGTAACCTCTGGTACAGCCATCCACGCTGCATTCACCTGGTTGCAAAGTTCATCTGTAGTACTATCATTAGGTCCCAGCACTGCACCTGTCGTTTCACCATATCCCACACATTTTCGATTGGCGACAAGTCAGCTGATCTGGTGGGCCAGGGCGAAAGGCTTACATCCTCTGACACCAAGAAGGCATGTGTTCGTGCAACAACATGTGGTCGTGCATTGTCTTGCTGAAAAATGGCGTCGGGGGTGTTGTGCAGAAAGGGTATGGTTACAGGTTTCAGGTAGTCAATCACGTAGGTCAAACTGGTCACAGTGCCCTGGACACGCACCAACTGTGATTTGTGGCTGTGCCCAATAGCACCCCACACCATAGGGCTTCGATTTGGCACTGTATGTCTTGTGCGAATGCAGTCACTGTGATGCCGCTACCCCTGTCGGTCGTGAACCAAAATGTGGCCATCATTTGCAAACAAACAGAACCTGGATTCGTCCGAAAACACTATCTGATGCTATTCATGTCCCCAGTGACGGCGTTCCAAACCCCATTGCCATCTAGCACGTTTCTGCACTTTCGTCAAAGGTAGGCGGGGAAGTGGACGACGCTCACGTAACCCATGCGGTAATAAGCGGCGACGGACTTTCACCCATGATAGTGTACGATCGATGCGCTAGAGCTGAGGAGATCGTTGACCTGTCCTGCAACGCCAATCGGATGAGGGGTCGATCTTCTCGAGGGGTGGTCTGGATGGTACAACCTGACCCATCTCGCCGGCTGGTGTGGTCGAGCGGTTCTAGGCACTTCAGTCTGGAACCGTGTGACCGCTGCGGTCGCAGGTTTGAATACTGCCTCGGGCATGGATGTGTGTGATGTCTTTAGGTTAGTTAGGTTTAAGTAGTTCTAAGTTCTAGGGGACTGATGACCTCAGATGTTAAGTCCCATAGTGCTCAGAGCCATTTGAACCATTTTTTGACCCACCTCGTCGCGTTATGCGCCCTTCCGTGAATCATTCTTCCCACTTCGTCCCACACGAGCAACAATTTCCCAAATGGACGCATGACACTCTCTCATGCCAATAATCCTACCTCTTTCAAATTCACTAATTTGACGGTTCGAGGTTAGAATAATAGAGAATTATTGAGATAGTGGTCCGTTGAACACCCTGCTAGGCACTTACGTGTGATCTGTGGAGTATCCATGTGGAGGTAGATGTAGGAATCGCTTTACAGCATAACCTGAATATACACTCCTGGAAATGGAAAAAAGAACACGTTGACACCGGTGTGTCAGACCCACCATACTTGCTCCGGACACTGCGAGAGGGCTGTACAAGCAATGATCACACGCACGGCACAGCGGACACACCAGGAACCGCGGTGTTGGCCGTCGAATGGCGCTAGCTGCGCAGCATTTGTGCACCGCCGCCGTCAGTGTCAGCCAGTTTGCCGTGGCATACGGAGCTCCATCGCAGTCTTTAACACTGGTAGCATGCCGCGACAGCGTGGACGTGAACCGTATGTGCAGTTGACGGACTTTGAGTGAGGGCGTATAGTGGGCATGCGGGAGGCCGGGTGGACGTACCGCCGAATTGCTCAACACGTGGGGCGTGAGGTCTCCACAGTACATCGATGTTGTCGCCAGTTGTCGGCGGAAGGTGCACGTGCCCGTCGACCTGGGACCGGACCGCAGCGACGCACGGATGCACGCCAAGACCGTAGGATCCTACGCAGTGCCGTAGGGGACCGCACCGCCACTTCCCAGCAAGTTAGGGACGCTGTTGCTCCTGGGGTATCGGCGAGGACCATTCGCAACCGTCTCCATGAAGCTGGGCTACGGTCCCGCACACCGTTAGGCCGTCTTCCGCTCACGCCCCAACATCGTGCAGCCCGCCTCCAGTGGTGTCGCGACAGGCGTGAATGGAGGGACGAATGGAGACGTGTCGTCTTCAGCGATGAGAGTCGCTTCTGCCTTGGTGCCAATGATGGTCGTATGCGTGTTTGGCGCCGTGCAGGTGAGCGCCACAATCAGGACTGCATACGACCGAGGCACACAGGGCCAACACCCGGCATCATGGTGTGGGGAGTGATCTCCTACACTGGCCGTACACCACTGGTGATCGTCGAGGGGACACTGAATAGTGCACGGTACATCCAAACCGTCATCGAACCCATCGTTCTACCATTCCTAGACCGGCAAGGGAACTTGCTGTTCCAACAGGACAATGCACGTCCGCATGTATCCCGTGCCACCCAACGTGCTCTAGAAGGTGTAAGTTAACTACCCTGGCCAGCAAGATCTCCGGATCTGTCCCCCATTGAGCATGTTTGGGACTGGATGAAGCGTCGTCTCACGCGGTCTGCACGTCCAGCACGAACGCTGGTCCAACTGAGGCGCCAGGTGGAAATGGCATGGCAAGCCGTTCCACAGGACTACATCCAGCATCTCTACGATCGTCTCCATTTGAGAATAGCAACCTGCATTGCTGCGAAAGGTGGATATACACTGTACTAGTGCCGACATTGTGCATGCTCTGTTGCCTGTGTCTATGTGCCTGTGGTTCTGTCAGTGTGATCATGTGATGTATCTGACCCCAGGAATGTGTCAATAAAGTTTCCCCTTCCTGCGACAATGAATTCACGGTGTTCTTATTTCAATTTCCAGGAGTGTATTATACAGGATGTTTCAATTTGAATATACTGGTTTTAAGGCTTTGTAGCACATATCACATTCATATTACAGTTATAAATAATACACCGGATGAAAGAGAAACACGAACAGTTTTCCTTACAATTATTCAGTGTGAACACCGATCACACATCGAGTCGACAGGCGAGCTGTTCCGAAACCTTGATCAATGTGTCAGGAGTGACTGTTGCAATAACAATGTTTCTAAAGTCGGATAGATCAGCTGGTATCGGAGGCACGTTCACACGATCGCGTGAGATCGTGTGTGAACGTGGAGGTCATGCATAAAATGCTGTGTCAACCGGACCCTTGCGCCCAGTCCACCGGTCGGATACAACGTACTGAGTTACGCCAGTGAGGTGGCGCGCCATCTTGCTCCCAAATATGGATGTTCAGTTTCTTCCCAGGGATGCACGGGCTACAGCTGTAGCACATCAAGGTAAGAAACATTAGTTACAGTTGTTTCACCGAAAAAGATAGGGCCATAAACATTCTGCGGGATATTTCTTCGGGCTAAGCGTGAAAGACTCGCAGTCGTTCAACACGTTTTTCAGTCACTCTTTGTCATTCCGTATTCTTCCCATTGCGCACAGACATACAAACAAAACCGTTTCAGCTGCTCTTTCATTTGGTGTATTATTTACAATTGTAAGCTGACTGTAATAAATGGTACAACGCCTTAAAACCGGTTTGTTCATTTTGAAACACCATGTATAATCAAACACACACGGTCCCCAACTTTCTACCGTCTACTAAAAAGAGCAAAGTTTCCCATCGAATGAGGGAAGCAATGCGCTTAACGCACGGCTTCCGTTTCCAGAAAATTGCGCATGCGTAGTTGTCCTGCTGGAAATTTATACCAAAGCGCAAAGTTGAACTGAAAAAAGGCATTGTGTGGACGCTCACTTTTCAAGGCACTATCCATTTCATTCAACTGATCTTACAAGTGCCTCAGCCACGTAATGCCTATTTCTTCTACCTGTTATCAGCAGACTGAGATAATCCACGATCGCACTGCTGATTTCTCTGACCACAGTTCACACCGCTAGCCTCCTTGGCAGCCCCAACAGCAAGTTCATTTCCCTGGACTCCCAGGGGATCTAGTATCCAGTAGATAAATATTTCTCCTTCTTGGCTTTTAAAAAGGAGAGCGTCTGGACCACCTCGTCTAATGGCAAGAAGTGAATTAGAAATCAAAGCGGATGAGGAATTTCTTGCCACGATGACACCCTGTGTGTTCCAGTCTTTGTACACACATCAGAAAATGTTTTGGATCACCCCAGTTCCCAGAACTCCTGAAGATAGACGTTGACTGTGTATGTATCACAGACACAGTCCCTTTGACTGTTCAGAGATGTCACTAGACCCGCCCAAAGATGTAAACAACCATGCATGAACAGCGCCAATTAGACGGAAGGGGTCTCACAGCCGATCAGTTCCAATCATTCCACCAGAAAGGATGTACACGGCTCGTGTTGTCTGTAGTTAAACCATGCCTAGACGGTCAATTCCACGGTTCGATCGCGTGCTCATTGTTACTTTGTGCCAGGAAGGGCTCTCACCAACAGAGGTGTCCAGGTGTCTCGGAGTGAACCAAAGCAATGTTGTTCCGACATGGAGGAGATACAGAGAGACACGAACTGTCGATGACATGCCTCGCTCGGCCGTCCAAGGGCTACTACTGCGGTGGATGACCGCGACCTACGGATTATGGCAGCAATGGAACAGTCTTTACGCTGCGAAAACATGAAGATGCAAATCCCAGGCATGTTCGATAGGATTCATGCCTGTAGAACATGCTGCCCACTCTAATCGAGCAATGCCGTTCTCGTGAAGGAAGTCGTTCGCAAGATGTGCACGATGGGCGCGCGAACTGTCGTCCATGAAGACCAATGCCTCGCCAATATGCTGCCGATATGGTTGCACTGTCGGTCGGAGGATGGCATTCATGTATCGTAGAGCCGTTACGGCGCCTTCCATGATCACCAGCGGTGTACGTCGGCCCCACATAATGGCACCCCAAAATAGTAAGGAACCTCCATCTTGCTGCACTCGCTGGACAGTGTGTCTAAAGCGTTCAGCCTGACCGGGTTGCCTCCAAACACGTCTCCGACGATTGTCTCGTTGAAGTCATATGCGGCACTAATCGGTGAAGAGAACACGATGCCAATCCTAAGCGGTCCATTCGGCATGTTGCTGAGTCAATCTGTACCGCGCTGCATGGTGTCGTGGTTGTGAAGATGGTCCTCGCCATGGACGTAGGGAGTGTAGTTGCGCATCATGCAGCCTACTGCACACAGTTTGAGTCGTAACACGACGTCATGTGGCTGCACGAAAAGCATTATTCAACATGGTGTCGTTGCTGCCAGGGTTCCTCCGAGCCATAATCCGTAGGTAGCGGTCATCCACTGCAGTAGTAGCCCTTGGGCGGCCTGTGCGAGGCATGTCATCGACAGTCCCTGTCGTCGGAGACGTGTTTGGAGGCATCCCAGTCAGGCTGAATGCCTTAGACACAGTGTATAGCGGGTGCAGCGAGGTCGAGGTTCCCTCCTGTTTTGTGATGGCATTATTTGGGGGGGGGGGGGGGGTGGACGTACGCCGCTCGTGGTCATGTAAGGCGCCGTAACGGTTGTACGATACGTGAATGCCATCCTCTGATCGATAGTGTAATCATATCGGCAGCATATTGGCGAGGCATTGGTCTTCATGGACCCCCATCGTGCACATCTTGTGAACAACTTCCTTCACGAGAACGACATTAGTGGGCAGCTTGTTCCGCAGGCATGAACCCTATCGAACATGCTTGGGATTTGCATCTTTGCATCTTCATGTTTTCGCAGACTAAAGACTGTTCCATTGCTGTCCACACCGGTACCTCCAGTACCCAGTAGCACGTCCTCTTTCATTGATGCATGTCTGTATTCGTCGTGGCATACTATCCACAAGTTCATCAAGACACTGTTAGTCCAGATTTTCGCACTCCACAACGGCGATTCGTCATAGATTCCTCAGAGTGCACGCCCGGAATTTTATGGAATCCCTGTGATTGACAGAAAAGTGCTGCTTATGGCTGACGTGACCCACCAACCACTCTGACGCATCTACGCCGCCGCGCGGGATAAGCCGAGCGGTCAAGGGCGCCGAAGTCATGGACTGAGCGGCTGATCCCGGCGGAGGTTCGAGTCCTCCCTCGGGCATGGGTGTGTCTGTTTGTCCTTAGGATTTAGGTTAAGTGGTGTGTAAGCTTAGGGACTGATGACCTTAGCAGTTAAGTCCCATAAGATTTCACACGTTTTTGGATCTACACCGAACCGTTGTTGTGGAGTGGGACAATCTGGACCAACAGTGCCTTGATGAACTTGTGGATAGTATGCCACGACGAATACAGGCATCCATCAATGCAAGAGGACGTGCTACTGGGTATTAGAGGTACCAGTGTGTACAGAAATCTGGACCACCACCTCTGAAGGTCTCGCTTTATGATGGTACAATGTGCAATGTGTCGTTTTCATGAGCAATAAAAAGAGCGGAAATGATGTTTATGTTGATCACTATTCCAATTTTCTGTACAGTTTCTGGAACTCTCGGAACCGAGGTGATGCAAAACTTTTTCTAATGTGTGTATGTTCATCCTTGTAACAGATGGTTCAGTTGTTAACATTGAAATGAAAATTAAAACACCTGTAGCCATATCCTTTGCATTTAATTTATTAATTGTAGCAGTGTACCATTACACCATCTTCAGGGCCCTTGGGAATGTAAATTGGAAGGAACCCAGTCGCATGTGCAGCGGTAAGAGGAACCAATATTAAATAACCGGTGTCCATATACCTCTGGTTTATGTGACACTATCCACTTCATTCAGCAGCAGGCGATTGGTAGGACAACATTCAAACAGGAACGTCCAAAAGTAAGAGTCAAGGTCATGAAACTGACTTTCATCTTTGGACGTTCCTGTTTGAATGTTGTCATAACAGTGGTCTTTTGGTGAACGAAGCGTACACTGTCATATAAATTTGAGATCTATGGACTTCATAAGACTGTGAAAACTCTCTGAACCGTTGTCAGATGAGCGAGAAAGTGAAAGAAAGTTTGTCCGTATCGGAGAATTGTTTGAGATATTCTATTCTACTCCAACAGATGAATACACTAAGCAGATTCAGAAGGACTTAGGATCCAGCAGTTACTCGGAGATGAAGAGGCTTGCGCAGAATAGAGTAGCATGGAGAGCTGCATCAAACAAGTCTGCGGACTGAAGTCCACAACAACAACAACTCATTTGTCACGGTGGAAGCGCCAGAATCATCAAACAATTACATAAACTTTGGAAAACGTAACTCAAGTCCAAATAAAATTGATTTTGGATTTATGCGAACCTTGTAAACAAAAACACAAAAGTGCCGAGAAAGGGATTGTTTGTAAAGTCGATTATTTCATCGCATTTCAGTAGCAGATGCCAGATGGATGTAACTGATTACCAATCTCAGCCAGATGGAAAGTTTATTTTTCTCCTCGTATACCAAGATCTCGTAACAAAATCTATTGCAGCTGCTCACATGAAAACTGGCGGATTAAGTAGCCTATAATTTGCCTGATATTTTTCTCCTCTTGGGTGCTCGAAGTATATTGAATTCTAACAACGGACGCGAATTTTGTAATAAAATCTTAGCGACAGTAGCATATTTCTGGCCAGGAATCAAAATGATAAATGGCAAACCTAGACACGGCTAAAGTCCAGGTAGTGTAGAACGAGCGAATCAAGACATTGAAAACATACCCAGTACTTGGATAGCTGATATCCAAACTAACAAGTGAGTGGGGGCGTACAATTTATAAAGATTCGTGCTCATCATTCTGTAACTAAAGAAACTGAATACGAAGCCACATTCGGCCGGCCCCCAAAAATGAGATTGTCTTCTTGTATTAAACCACAATGTGTATTACACTCGATAAATACTTAAGTGACCGTGAAAAATCAGAAGATTGACAATAGGCTGTGATTTTGGGCCATCAGTCAAATACACTCCTGGAAATGGAAAAAAGAACACATTGACACCGGTGTGTCAGACACACCATACTTGCTCCGGACACTGCGAGAGGGCTGTACAAGCAATGATCACACGCACGGCACAGCGGACACACCAGGAACCGCGGTGTTGGCCGTCGAATGGCGCTAGCTGCGCAGCATTTGTGCACCGCCGCCGTCAGTGTAAGCCAGTTTGCCGTGGCATACGGAGCTCCATCGAGTCTTTAACACTGGTAGCATGCCGCGACAGCGTGGACGTGAACCGTATGTGCAGTTGACGGACTTTGAGCGAGGGCGTATAGTGGGCATGCGGGAGGCCGGGTGGACGTACCGCCGAATTGCTCAACACGTGGGGCGTGAGGTCTCCACAGTACATCGATGTTGTCGCCAGTGGTCGGCGGAAGGTGCACGTGCCCGTCGACCTGGGACCGGACCGCAGCGACGCACGGATGCACGCCAAGACCGTAGGATCCTACGCAGTGCCGTAGGGGACCGCACCGCCACTTCCCAGCAAATTAGGGACACTGTTGCTCCTGGGGTATCGGCGAGGACCATTCGCAACCGTCTCCATGAAGCTGGGCTACGGTCCCGCACACCGTTAGGCCGTCTTCCGCTCACGCCCCAACATCGTGCAGCCCGCCTCCAGTGGTGTCGCGACAGGCGTGAATGGAGGGACGAATGGAGACGTGTCGTCTTCAGCGATGAGAGTCGCTTCTGCCTTGGTGCCAATGATGGTCGTATGCGTGTTTGGCGCCGTGCAGGTGAGCGCCACAATCAGGACTGCATACGACCGAGGCACACAGGGCCAACACCCGGCATCGTGGTGTGGGGAGCGATCTCCTACACTGGCCGTACACCACTGGTGATCGTCGAGGGGACACTGAATAGTGCACGGTACATCCAAACCGTCATCGAACCCATCGTTCTACCATTCCTAGACAGGCAAGGGAACTTGCTGTTCTAACAGGACAATGCACGTCCGCATGTATCCCGTGCCACCCAACGTGCTCTAGAAGGTGTAAGTCAACTACCCTGGCCAGCAAGATCTCCGGATCTGTCCCCCATTGAGCATGTTTGGGACTGGATGAAGCGTCGTCTCACGCGGTCTGCACGTCCAGCACGAACGCTGGTCCAACTGAGGCGCCAGGTGGAAATGGCATGGCAAGCCGTTCCACAGGACTACATCCAGCATCTCTACGATCGTCTCCATGGGAGAATAGCAGCCTGCATTGCTGCGAAAGGTGGATATACACTGTACTAGTGCCGACATTGTGCATGCTCTGTTGCCTGTGTCTATGTGCCTGTGGTTCTGTCAGTGTGATCATGTGATGTATCTGACCCCAGGAATGTGTCAATAAAGTTTCCCCTTCCTGGGACAATGAATTCACGGTGTTCTTATTTCAATTTCCAGGAGTGTATTACTCAAGAGAGCATTTCTTTATCCCCTGCTTTAACAGAATTACCTATACAAAAAGAAGAATTTTTCAACAGTGATCTGAAACTGCCTTCTACAGCGTTGATTAATGATGCAGTCATGAAGAATATTCAGTTACCCTGCACCTTCAAGGAATCGCCTCTACATGTTGAAGAAGTCATCACAGACTTACACTCAACTTCAGCAGAATCGCCATCACAGTTTCGCTAAGAGCCTGGAAAGAGGACTATACAAGAAATTGTCTGTATTGTTTGCTCAAAAGCAGCATCAGGTGCCAACAAGTGTAAATCGTGTGTTCTTTTTGTTCAAGTGCTTTGTTGTGAAATACATGCTAAAGAGGAATGGTTTGGTAAGAATATGTTGTGGAACAGCTTTAAACACAGTTGTTGTAGTCTTGAGTCCAGAGACTGGTTTAATGCAGCTCTCCAGGCAGGGTTCTTCATCTCGCAGTACCTACTGTCACCTATATCCTTCTGATTCTGTTTAGTGTATTCATCTCTTGGTCTCCCTCTACTATTTTTAACCTCCACGCTGCCCTCCAATACTAAAATGGTGATCCCTTGATGCCTCAGAACATGTTCTACCAACCAATCCCTTCTTCTAGTCAAGCTGTGCCACAAATTTCTCTTCTCCCCAATCCTATTCAGTACCTCCTCATTAGTTATGTGATCTACCCATCTAATCTTTAGCATTCTTCTGTAGCACCACATTTCGAAAGCTTCTATTCTCTTTTTGTCTAAACTATTTATCGTCCAAGTTTCACTTCCATACATGGCTACACTCCATACAAATACTTTCAGAAAAAACTTCCTGACACTTAAATCTATACTCGATGTTAACAAATTTCTCTTCTTCAGAAACGCTTTCTTTGCCATTGCCAGTCTACATTTTGTATCCTCTCTACTTTATATCCTCTTTGCTCCCCAAACAGCAAAACTCATTTACTACTTTAAGCGTCTCATTTCCTAATCTAATTCCCGCAGCATCACCCAATTTAATTCGACTACATTCCATTATCCTCGTTTTGCTTTTGTTGACATTCATCATATATCCTCCTTTCATGACACTGTCCATTCCGTTCAACTGCTCTTCCAGGTCCTTTGCTGTCTCTGACAGAATTAAAATGTCATCGGCGAACCTCAAAGTTTTTATTTCTTCTCCATGAATTTTAATACCTACTCCGAACTTTTCTTTTGTTTCCTTTACTGCTTGCTCAATATACAGATTGAATAACATCGGGGATAGGCTACAACCCTGTCTCACTCCCTTCCCAACCACTGCTTCCCTTTCATGCCCCTCGACTCTTATAACTGCCATCTGGTTTCTGTACAAATTCTAAATAGTCTTTCGCTCCCTGTATTTTACCCCTGCCACCTTCAGAATTTGAATGAGAGTATACCAGTCAACATTGTCAAAAGCTTTCTCTAAGTCTACAAATGCTAGAATCGTAGATTTGCCTTTTCTTAATCTAGCTTCTAAGATAGGTCGAAGGGTGAGTATTGCCTCACGTGTTCCAACATTTCTATGGAGTCCAAACTGATCTTCCCCGAGGTCGGCTTCTACCAGTTTTTCCATTCGTGTGTAAAGAATTCGTGTTAGTATTTTGCAGCCATGGCTTGTTAAACTGATAGTTCGGTAAACACAGTATGGAGAAGAAAATACGGGGTGATGAAGCCTAGAAAGGTTTGTAAAAGCTAGAAAATAATACCTTAGCAGTCTTTAATGCAAAGCACCTAAATGTTGTAGAAGGTGTCGCAGGAACATTTAAAGTACCCGAAGCCGACAGAGGAAAAAGTGATGCCCTCTAGATTGTACCTGTATTTCCTAAAAAAACAGAGGCTGTTTTTAATAAACTTGGTACTAAAACGGTTATTTTAAACTAATTTTACGCAAAATCTGGGCAAAGAGAGAGATTTTTAACGAAAGAAGATGTCCCTGGTGTAGAAATATCTTTACGTCAAACAACAATAAAAGCACGGTTTAAGAAAATGTGACTGCAAATCTAAATTACCTCAAACAGGTGTGTTTGTGGCGAAAACCAATTGCTACATAAGCCTAATTCAAAGTGTCACCACTCTTTAGAATGCACTGATTTGTAATAACGTTCTACAAAATAATTTCCTTAATTGCAATGATCGACGGGAGGCCCTAGTCACACGACATTTCCATTTCCCAATTGCAATAATATTTTAAAGCATTTTATTCTACACATTATAGCTTTTTAATTGATTGAAATTGGAATTATATTAATGCTTTCAGGTGCTGACGGGCGTTGATATATACCAACGGGGACACGTAAAATGTGTGCCCCGAGCGTGACTCGAACCCGGGATCTCCTGCTTACAGAGCAGACGCTCTACCCATCTGAGCCACGGAGTGGATAGCCGATATTGCGACTGCAGGGACTATCTCTCGCACGCCTCCCGCGAGACCCACATTCCCACCTTGTACGTCCACACACTACATTCGTAGTGTCCCACCCCAACACACTCATTACTCGTGAAAGACGTTCTTACCAAGTCCCGTAAGAGTTCGGGGAATATGTGTGCATCCGCATAGAAGAAGCAGTGTGTGGACATACAAGGTGAGAATGAGTCTCGCAACAGGCGTGCGAGCGATAGTTCCTGCAGTAGCACGCTCCTATGTGTCCTCGGTGGCTCACATGGAAGCCGGCAAGGTAGCTCAGCGTATTCGGTCAGAGGGTTGAAAGGTCTCTGTTGGATTCCTTTCATGTTTAATTTCTTAAATCTGTTGACATTTATGGAATAAATTCCTCTTCTAAATGTACTGTGCCGTTTCTGACTATCTGGGAGGAGACTGAGCAGTGGAACGTGTTACTTTTACACATAAACAAGAACGATCTGTCACACTACTACACTTTAAAGCACAGTTTATATGTAATTCTTATATGTAATTCATGTCACACAGTCTCATACGGGACCTACATCCGCTTTCTTTTATATACTGTATATGATAAGATACTGTCATCCCCCTTCCCTTTTGTGTGAGAGGATGAATGAGCATATGTATTTCTAGTTGCATGCTTGAGGGTAGCAGACAAGGCTGTCTGCTAGAGAACAGTAGGACCAACGTCGGAACAGGTAGCTACGCTTCCTAAAAGCAAAGAGGTTTCTATTCTTAGTATGGTCCTGTCCGTCCGTTGTCATGTTGGTATAGGAAGCTGCCCCTCTGGCCACTTCCGTTGGTCTTTGTGAGCCACCCCTCAGGAAGCACGCTCGGAAGTAGGGCAGTTGCAGTGTGGCCGTGGCGAGCGTCTGAAGTGGTAAGATCTCCAGCTAAGCGCGTGTCTGTTAAGTCCGTAGGACAATGGATTTCTTAAGTTCAGCCTAACTGAAAATTTAATCACTTTTATTTCGGGTTTAGGTCTAAAATATCCGATGTTATCTTAAATTGCAGCGCAGTGTAATTATCGTGTGAAGTTCAGATTATTTTTCGGTAGTTGCTTTGTTACTACTTTGTGAGTAAAGTGGAACCACGTGTTGATCAGTAACTCTAACTAAGTTCATCAATCTTAAATCCGAATGTGCGTGAGATTATAACGTCTCGTCTTGAGAATATTTTTTTAATATAGCAACTTTTCTTTATGCTTTTCTTTATGTTCAACCCACGTGGGGTGTACTTTGCGAGACCAGTATCACGTGCTTATATAACTGTTTGACCCATCAGGTTAATAGTAAGACGTTAGTAACCAGTTCAAGGTTTTTCTTTTGTCAATTGCTTTTCGATCTAATGTATTTTAATTATCAAAATTATTGTGGAGTTGTACGCTTTGTGTAAACCAAGTTGACCACGTGGAGCATGTGGTGTAATCATCAAAGTAGCCCTCAGCTATTCTTTTTGCGAAGACTTCACAAAGAGTTAATATGAATTTAGTATACCAGTGTGTGGTAATTACATGACGGACAGGATTGTGATATGAACGTAATTTCTTTGGGTAAAAACTGAATCTGTTGGTTGTGGTTAATTTCTTCTTGCTTATGTTTCAATGTTCTTCGTGTGTTATTTTATGAATGGAGTGTTGTATGCAGTTTCCCAAATCTTGGCTCCATATTTATGTGTTCCGTAAGATTACAATCCCACATTCTTTTCAATCGTAAATAAGGCACCAGCTCAGTTATAACTCACGTATAATATGCTGAAATTTCAATGAACAATCTTAAAATAAATTTCCAAGTATAAACTGATTTCTTTCTTTTTATTTAAATTCTCCTTTTTATATATATATTTTACCGGTTTTGTATGACTATTAAAAGATTATCATTAATGTTAGTCTGCTAAATATCTGATGAAACAGTTGCCCAGTAATCCACGGTTAACGTCCCTAGACAGATCACAGCTTTTAACCCACTTTCATTGTCAACTAGCACCGACATCAGCATACCAAATTAAAGTTACAACCTTACACATCAGCATACCAAATTAGAGTTACAATATTACACATGGCGACCCTGTTCTGTGATTCCGCTAGACTCTGGAATCTCTGAAATGTTAGATTGCGAGCGTGTTATAATCTTAATTTTTTTCCCCTACAGCGCTCAAACAACTTCTGCGTTGTTTCCGAGCAGTCTTTCAAAAGGTTCACGGCGTTGTTGATCGGCGTTGCGTTGTTTGTCTTGTTTTGTTTTTTATATTTGTGTGTTTTATATGTCTGTGTGTTTTTTATTCTCGCTTGGAAATTCCACTGTTTCGATCAAAGATAAAAATTTGTTTTGCGTGTGAAAAAGTGTGTACTAGGTTGGGTATCTTTCGTGTGACTGTCGTAATTTTTGTGGGACACATTTATTTTGATTAGTGTGTCGCATACCGGTTATAAATTGCACTAATGCAGACACGTAACCAAACTAAAAGTAAGCGGTCCGACAACTTAAGCAACATGGACCAAGGGGATAATTTGATTTCCAATATTAACGCGTCAGGCGGTTCCGAAAATGCAATGGGGAATACTTCAGACGAAATGCAAATCAGCACGAACGGGCTCACATCAGAGCCAGAAATTAATTTGCCTCTAACTAACCAAATTGAATTGGCAGAACTCATGAAAGCCTTATTGAAACAAGACAAAGAAAACACAGAAAAATCGATCCGCGAGCTAGGGGAACAAATGATGCAGAAATCAGAAAAATTGTTCCGAGAACAAACAGAATCATTTGAAAAATCGATCCGCGAGCTAGGGGAACAAATGACGCAGAGCTTTGAAAAATCGATCCGCGAGCTAGGGGAACAAATGACCCAGAAATGTGAAAAATCGATCTGAGAGCTAGGCGATCAAATGACGCAGAAATCTAAAACATCGTTCCGAGAACAAAAAGAATCATCCGAAAAATCGATCCGAGAGCTAGGCGAACAAATGACGCAGAAATCTGAAAAATCGATCCGCGAGCTAGGCGAGCAAATAGACGAAAAACTAATACAGCAGACAAATAAGGTTGGCGGGTCGATGCAGAGAGTGTCCGATGGTGTCGCACAAAGAATGAGCGGTCTGGCAAGTGAAGTGAAGGGTGATATTATGAAGGAGTTGGGCTGTGCATTTGAACAAATCGATGACAGTCTGCAAGCCTTGGAACGGGCCAGGCGTAGTGGCGATGCCCAGTCTGAAGAAAGCGAAGAACGGCTACTTAGGAGTTTCCAAGAGCTGAGGGAAGAATGCCAAAGGGAACACCAGCAGGTACTTTCGAGGGTCCAAGAAGCGGAAACGCATTGTCCCACGTCCGTTAGCAACACAATAGCGGACAACAGTCTAGCGATTCATGCGCTGGAACAGCAAGTAGAACGATTGAAGCAGACTGGGGCGGAGGACAAGAGACAAATACATGTTAAGATGAAACTCAGGGGAATATCCGATCTGTGGGTATTATGGGTCTGGCAAACCCAGGTCCCCAGCTGTTAGTAGCCTTGTTTCCGATTTTCTGCTTTCAGTGCTACTATCTATCTATTACTATTCTATATCTGTCAGTATAAATGAGGATCTCTTACTATAGTATGCGTGCTGTATGAATATTTTAAGGTAGGAGAACTCTGAGAAAGGAATGAGTAAATTTGGAATCTTGAAAACAGGATGCGATAATACGATTGTTGAACCATTGGCTTCCAATATGCGACGATATGTTAATATTGATGATATATGTTTTTTTTGTTCTTTATAGCTTAGTACGTAAAGTGCTGTCTGTGGATTTCGTAAGTATATTGATTCCCTTCAAGGTGAAAGAAGAATTGTGGTTTGTGTAATTTACGTGGCTCTGAAATATTATTGTGGTAGTCAAATACGAGCAGCTTTTCAGCAAATGGAGAATGGAACGGAAATATGGATCCTTTTTGTAGTCTCGATTGATGTTGAGCCAAAGCCTAAAAAAAAAAAATTATTCTGCGTTAATACTTGTCCTAGAAAAGCGACGTTTATGTGTTTTGCTGATGCTATGAGCATTACAGCTTACTGTTTTCGCTGGTGCAGGATGCACTGCAGCCTATATGATTGGTACTGAGGAAATTTCCCTCTTGAAGGTAGAGGATGATTAAATAATTTTGATTATGGGAACGAAGAAAAGCTTGGTTTAAGGTAATAAGGATAAAGCAAAACATTTGTCATTTAAACTACAGGAGGATTCGGATCTTTTGTGTCTGTTGTAAGTTCAATATGTTAAGATGATACTGTTTTACAGAATAGAGGTGACCACAATTTTGCCATTCATGAGAAATGAATCCAGAATAACCACCACAGGCGAAATAACTGATTTGGAAGCGAAAGGTAACGTAAAGAAGGAACGAAATCGCAGCAAAATGGGTAAGAAAATGTAATATAACCTGTATAATGCAAATATTTTTAACCTTCTCAGAGTCATCTGCGTGATTAATTGTTGTGATAACGTAATTTTAGGTGAAATTTTCTTACTGTTTTATGTGTGAATATGAGTATGATAAATGTATAATTGCGAGTCTCTTTTCAGGTGTGCGAACTGGTATAAATGTTTTGGCGTGTAAATAACCATTGTTCTTTTTAATGTGTATGTTTAAGGAAAGTTCTCCATATTTATCATGTGACAAGACGTATGCCGCGAGCGTCAAGAAGAGGACGAATTAGAACAATGTTGTAGTGGTATATACACGGTGTTGAAATAGCTTTGAAGTAGCTTATTGGGTTAACTAGTAGTGGATAGAAGTAGAATATTGAGTAATGCATGTTTATGGGTAGTTAGTTTGTAGAATAGACAACAGGTGTGCATGTATGTGTGTGTAAATAACATGTGAACCCTATGCTGTCCTGACCTATACTTGCACAAGGCATAATCCTATTCATTTTAGTGAATTAATAAATAGCATTTGATTTATTAAAACGTAAGTGAACCACATTAGTGATGTGGATTTAAATATTATATTGTCAGTTCATTTAAATTTTTATTTTTATACTGTCAAGTCATTTCACTTTTATTTTTTTTTACATTGTCAAGTCATTTAAATTTTATTTTATATTGTCGATTCATCTAATTTTTTTATTTAAAAAAATATTAAGTCTCACTTTGTTCTTAAAAAATTGTGAAAGACAATACTAAGTGGTATTATGTATGACATTGTGTAATCACGTAAGGATGATGAAAAATTTCTGTGAATGCAGTTGAGAACGTGAAAGCGAACCGGCAAAACTCTTAAGAGACAGCGGGAGCAGCCGGACTAGTTGTAAACTGGCGGGTTTCCCAGCAGGACACGCTGTCAGCCAGGCCACTTTGGGAGCGCGGCCGACAACAAAAGAAGGTACGCGGCAAACACTTTCCCGTGTACCTGGAGCTAATGGGCGGCCGCCCCGGGCGACCTTTCCTCGAGGCGATGACCTGAGATGGGCGAGCGGTCCACCGCGCGGAAATCCATCTGCTGGCAACGCACCACACGCACGCGACCGTGACGGGACGGCCGCGGTGAAACAACACAAGGGGCGTGGAGCCTTTTGACAGGTACTGCCCAGAGAAACTTGCAGACGTCAACGACGCCTATCGACATTTCCTGATGGATGCCTACTGTCAAGCGACAGTAAATCTTGGTTCGATGTTCTCTGGTCGCTAAGGGTGGCACAAAAGAAGAGCCATTAAGTGTCATCCTTGCCCGAGAATATCAACCTAGCGTATCAAACGAGGATACCGCACGAATTTGACAATACAAACATGGAACCAAATCGAGATGTACGTGACACGAGAGAAACTTCATGAGAGGGCAGAGACGGCGGGATCGCACGCAACAGATGGACAAAAATCCCTACTGACAGCTGCGGCGACGAACCCCCCCCTTTCCCTTATATTGTGCCTCGGAACAGTGGAACTACTGAGTGTGTCAGTGAACATTGATTATACGGTTCTTAGTCCAGTGCATATACGTGTGTTTCTGTCAGAGAAACTCTGACTCGTGTGTTTTGCAGGAGTTCGATTTATTGGTGTTTATTAGACTGACTCTTGTATTTTGCAGGTGTTCTATTTATCTTTTTTAGACTTTGAATCTTGTGTTTTGCAGGTGTTTTATTTATAGGTGTTTTTTTTTGTTTTAGATGTTGACTATTGTACTGTTTTATTTATCAATGTTTGTTTTTGTGTGATGTATTAGATTTGTGATATTTTGTTTCGTAAATTCATTGCTGTGGCATTGCTTCGTTGATCAGTCAGATAGCTTTTTATTCTCATTGAACTGTGATCGATTAGCCTTTGCATGGGGCATATTTACTGTGAGGAACCCCTTAAGGGTAACAATCACATAATTATTGTAGTTTCAGTATAATGACACAGTGCTCATTGTTTGCTAGCTAATTGAAATATAGTAGAGTGATTAAATGAGTGCCACATAGTTATTTTAATTCTACAAATTATTAGTTTTATACGATATAGAATTTTTTTGCGATAACCACTTTGTAAAACATGTTTTTTCTCTTATCATTTTGTTGCTTTTGCAGATTGTGCATTGTTATGTTCTGCTTTTTAATACCGATGTTATTTGAAGTTCTTTTTTTTAATTGCTGTGGCACATTTGCTATTTTCATAAATTTTGCTTGTTAATAAACAGTCATAAATTTTCCTGTGATCAGTTGGCTCTTGCAATGAGCAAATACTGGTGAACTCCATAAGGGTAACAACCAGAAATTGTTTTCATATTAATGACACAGGAACCATTGTTTTTTCTTGCTGACCGAATTAGGTCTACACTACCTTTTAAATAGGTGTCACAGATTGTGTTTTTTTTTCTGTTTGAAATTGGTAGATTCTAAAGATGTGTTGAAATTATTGTGTTTTAGCAAGTAGCTGGTGTCCTTTTGCCTTTTCTTTTACACTTTTGGTTTAAGTAGGGTGTGAGAAGCCTGCTTGGGAATGTCCTAGCATGGCCAGAAAATTCCCTGCACAGTCTTTTCCCGGAGCGTTGGGGTTATGAAAGGTCTCTGTTGG
The DNA here is from genome assembly GCF_023864275.1 of Schistocerca cancellata. Lineage (NCBI taxonomy): Eukaryota > Metazoa > Arthropoda > Insecta > Orthoptera > Acrididae > Schistocerca > Schistocerca cancellata. The sequence goes on from NC_064635.1 coordinate 55,875,701, forward strand.
ATTCCTTTCATGTTTAATTTCTTAAATCTGTTGACATTTATGGAATAAATTCCTCTTCTAAATGTACTGTGCCGTTTCTGACTATCTGGGAGGAGACTGAGCAGTGGAACATGTTACTTTTACACATAAACAAGAACGATCTGTCACACTACTACACTTTAAAGCACAGTTTATATGTAATTCTTACATGTAATTCATGTCACACAGTCTCATACGGAACCTACATCCGCTTTCTTTTATATACTGTATATGATAAGATACTGTCATCCCCCTTCCCTTTTGTGTGAGAGGATGAATGAGCATATGTATTTCTAGTTGCATGCTTGAGGGTAGCAGACAAGGCTGTCTGCTAGAGAACAGTAGGACCAACGTCGGAACAGGTAGCTACGCTTCCTAAAAGCAAAGAGGTTTCTATTCTTAGTATGGTCCTGTCCGTCCGTTGTCATGTTGGTATAGGAAGCTGCCCCTCTGGCCACTTCCGTTGGTCTTTGTGAGCCACCCCTCAGGAAGCACGCTCAGAAGTAGGGCAGTTGCAGTGTGGCCGTGGCGAGCGTCTGAAGTGGTAAGATCTCCAGCTAAGCGCGTGTCTGTTAAGTCCGTAGGACAATGGATTTCTTAAGTTCAGCCTACCTGAAAATTTAATCACTTTTATTTCGGGTTTAGGTCTAAAATATCCGATGTTATCTTAAATTGCAGCGCAGTGTAATTATCGTGTGAAGTTCAGATTATTTTTCGGTAGTTGCTTTGTTACTACTTTGTGAGTAAAGTGGAACCACGTGTTGATCAGTAACTCTAACTAAGTTCATCAATCTTAAATCCGAATGTGCGTGAGATTATAACGTCTCGTCTTGAGAATATTTTTTTAATATAGCAACTTTTCTTTATGCTTTTCTTTATGTTCAACCCACGTGGGGTGTACTTTGCGAGACCAGTATCACGTGCTTATATAACTGTTTGACCCATCAGGTTAATAGTAAGACGTTAGTAACCAGTTCAAGGTTTTTCTTTTGTCAATTGCTTTTCGATCTAATGTATTTTAATTATCAAAATTATTGTGGAGTTGTACGCTTTGTGTAAACCAAGTTGACCACGTGGAGCATGTGGTGTAATCATCAAAGTAGCCCTCAGCTATTCTTTTTGCGAAGACTTCACAAAGAGTTAATATGAATTTAGTATACCAGTGTGTGGTAATTACATGACGGACAGGATTGTGATATGAACGTAATTTCTTTGGGTAAAAACTGAATCTGTTGGTTGTGGTTAATTTCTTCTTGCTTATGTTTCAATGTTCTTCGTGTGTTATTTTATGAATGGAATGTTGTATGCAGTTTCCCAAATCTTGGCTCCATATTTATGTGTTCCGTAAGATTACAATCCCACATTCTTTTCAATCGTAAATAAGGCACCAGCTCAGTTATAACTCACGTATAATATGCTGAAATTTCAATGAACAATCTTAAAATAAATTTCCAAGTATAAACTGATTTCTTTCTTTTTATTTAAATTCTCCTTTTTATATATATATTTTACCGGTTTTGTATGACTATTAAAAGATTATCATTAATGTTAGTCTGCTAAATATCTGATGAAACAGTTGCCCAGTAATCCACGGTTAACGTCCCTAGACAGATCACGGCTTTTAACCCACTTTCATTGTCAACTAGCACCGACATCAGCATACCAAATTAAAGTTACAACCTTACACATCAGCATACAAAATTAAAGTACCAATATTACAGGGTTTAGTTACCCTCTGTAATAAAAAACTGAGTTAATGGATCAACAACGAACTTAAACGGATGTCCTACGACGTCCGACCCGAGCAGATGAAGCGAACAAAATGAGATTAAAAAAAAAAAAAAAGATGGACAGAGCGTCTGCCATCTAAGCAAGAGAACCCGGTTTCGAGTCCCGATCGGGGCACTCATTTTGACCTGTCCCCGTTGATGTATATCAACGTCCGTCAGCAGCTGCAGGTATTAATACATAATTATAATTTCGTCCTAGACAGCTGCAGGTCATATCCGAAAGAACAGACACCACATCCATATTAGTATATTTTAATTGATTGGTGGTTGATTCTATGAACTAATTTGTTGATTGTTTGATCGTATTAACTTGATTCTGTAGATACCGAAAAATAAATAAATAATATCATGTTAATTATGCGTACAAAAACCTTGCTCTTGTTCCCACAGAGATCTCATTTCCACTTTAGCGAAACGGGTAATGTGGAAATTACCTATGTAATAGGAGAACGGTTTCGTTTTTACGATATTGCAGTGCCTATGTTATTTTGAATTAGGATGCAGAATTCCTTTGGACGTACGTGCATGTCCGAAGGAACAGCCACTGCGGCGACTGCCGTCATTACGAAATACATTAAATGATTTCACAGTTGTGAATATGGACTGTATAATGGAATGACGACAGTGAAAATTTGTGCGGACCGGCCACGAACCCGGATCTCCCGCTTATCGCGAGCGATCGCCTTACCATTTGGCTACCCGAGCTCGACTCCAGGCCAGATCCATGTCGTCAGCCGTGTGTCTACAACCTGGCGAGACTTCAGAATTAGAGAGACAAATGATGGAAGCGCAAGAAATGAATTAAAATTTGTGCTATGTCCAGGACCTGAACCCGGGGCTACTTGCTCAAGGGAGGTACGTCAGACATAACACCACCACAGCATTATACACCAAAAAGCCAAAGAAACTGGTACACCCGCCTAATATCGCATAGGGCCCTTTCGAGCACGCAGAAGTGCTGCAACGCGACGTGGCGTGGACTCGACTAATGTCTGAAGTAGTGCTGGAGGGAACTGACACCATGAATCCTGCAGGGCTGTCCATAAATCCGTAATACTACGAGGGGGTGAAGATCTCTTCTGAACAGCAAGGCAGCTCAGATGTGCTCAATAATGTTCATGTCTGGGTGTTTGGTGGTCAGCAGAAGTGTTTAAACTCTGTAGCAATTCGGGACGTGTGGGGTGTGACATTTTCCTGCTGGAATTGCACAAGTCCGTCGGAATGCACAATGGACATGAATTGATGTACGTGATCAGACAGGATGCTTACGTACGTGTTAGCTGACAGAGTCGTATCCAGACGTATCAGTCGTCCCATATCACTCCAACTGCACACGCCACACACCATTACAGAGCATACACCAGTCTGAACAGTCCTCTGCTGCCATGGAGGACCCATGGATTCATGAGGTTGTTTCCATGCCCGTATCCATCCGCTCGCTGCAATTTGAAACGAGACTCGTTCGACCAGGCAACATGTTTCCAGTTACCAATACTCCAATGACGGTGTTGACGGGCGCAGGAGAGGCGTAAAGCTTCCTGTCGTGCAGGTACACGAGTGGGCCTTCGGCTCCTAAAGCCCATATTGATGATGTTTCGTTGAATGGTTCACACGCTGAGATTTGTTGATGGTGCAGCATTGAAATCTGCAGCAATTTGCTGAAGGGGTGCGCTTCTGTCACGTTGAACGATTCACTTCAGTCGTCGTTGGTCTCGTTCGTGCAGGATCTTTTTCCAGCCTCTGCGATGTTGGAGATTTGACGTTTTACCGGATTCCTGATATTCACGTTACACTCGTGTATTGGTTGTATAGGAAAATCGCCACTTCATCGCTGTCTCGGAGATTCTGTGTCCCATCGCTCGTGCGCCGACAATAACACCACGTTCAAACTCAATTAAATGTTGATAACCTCCCATCGTAGCAGCAGCAACCAATCTAACAACTGCGCCAGACACTTGTTGTCTTATATAGGCGTTGCAGCCCGCAGCGCCGTATTTTGCCTGTTTACATATCTCTGTATCTGAAGACGCATGCCTATACGTTTCTTTGGCGCTTGAGTGTAGCTAACAGAGCTGCACGCACCACCCCAACATAAACTTCAACTCACATCTTCAGTTTACCTTCCCCTTCTTAGATCGTCACTATTGCTGAGGCTCTCCAATACTGGAATAGCAGCCCAGCGTTGGACGTAATGGGAAAATCCTGCCTGTACCTCAGGTGTGGATGATCTATAGATCTGATGTAATTAAATTTTCCTTGAGAAATTTGTGTCCCATCTTTATCTGCGATCTAAGAAGGGGAAAATAAGTTGAAGAAGCTAATTTAGGATTGTGTTACATTGGACTAAAGCAGTCCATGTAGATCTGTAAATTGTAATTGTGTGGTGGTGTAATGGATAGCATACTTGCCTACTAAGTAAGGAAACGTGGGTTGAAGTCCTGCCCAGAGCAAAAACTTTAATTCACTTCTTCTGTTTCCATCATTATTGTAGATAAAGACGAAACTCAAATATTTAAAGAAAATTTCATTATATCGGATCTAGAGAGATGACTTTGAGAAAAGCGTTCTGGGATACTAGTTCGGTGGAGAAGACGTTCAGGTTTGGATACTGGTGTGGACGGCTTAGGGGATCCAACTCGGGTGCTGTGACGGATGGTACGTTTCCTCTTCGTTGTTTGAAATTAACCGAAACTGGCACTGTCTGAACTTAAGAAGCGTCATAATAATGTTACATGTTACTTAACCGATTATTCGTGACTTTTATCCTTGTTATTTCAAGTCTTTCGCTATTTGGGAGCGGCAGTTTATTACAGCGAATCTTATGTTACCAAGTCTTGCTTGTTGGCATGCCAAGTGCACGCATTAGCTCCTGTGTGTGTGTGAATACCACCTCTCCTCATACAAGGCGTTTCACAATGTTTTGACGCTGGGACCGATGACCGTGCTGTTTAGTCCCCTCCCACACATCAACCGTGCAACCAACCAACCAATGTTTTTTGACGATTTCAAATCGAATAACGCGAATTAACCAGATACAATGACGGTGGAAGCATAAGCGGCCAAAGACACTACTAGCTAGGGTTATAACAGCCTATGGCAAGCTAACGTACACCCACAAGAGACAGACGTCGACAAGCCGCTGCATATAAGCAACGTTGAATGGATATGCCAGCTGCTATTAAAGCCGACCAACAGGCTACAGCAGGGAGATACGCAAGCTCGCAAAATGACGCACAAACAAAGCGCCAACATCACCGTAGACTGTGAATCTGATATATGACCTATCGGACACAAAACGATGACGCACTTAACTGTTACAGAAATGCTGACGCTGACCGAGAAACCAAAACTGGCACGCAGCGGCAGCCGCCGAGTAACAGCACCGCACAACGTCAAAGGCATCGACCTGCATGGTACCCACTACTATAGTTCAATTCTTTTATCTTGGCGGTTCGCGCATGCCCGCCCAGACGCGGGAGATTGCTGCGTTGCCAGTTGTACGCGCCAAGAGAAGCAGCGCCATAGTATAGTTCGCAAACTTACGTTTAGGGGGGAGCGCGCAGTTTATGAAGTGTAGCCACCACGGCCGCATTAACCCTTTCGCTGCTACAGAGACGTGCTCCCCGCATTACGCGCTGTGCGCGATTTTGTCATCACTGCACTGCTCGCCTGTGCAGACACATGGTGTTTCGACTGCTTTGACACACTTTATTATTCGATTTAACAAAAACTACTTGGCCCAAAAATTTGATTTTTACACATCTTCTTGACTGATACCTTCCCCCATAAATGAATTAATTTTGTTTCGATGTTCAACGCAGTTATTGTGCAGCATTAGAGGTAGTAAACCATTGCACGAAATTTTGAAGAGCTTGCAGAGGTAAAAGTCCATAGCGTATACTTTCTGTATGGTCGATTTTAGTTGCCACTAGAAATTTCCAAAAATTACATTCAAACGAATAAAATTCATGAAATAAGACACTTCAGTATTGTTTCTAAATAAAGAAAATATTAAGCACTGAATAAAGTTGGAACTCAAAACCTTTCGCTTAACAGCCGCTCATTTTAACCATTGCGCTAACGCAGCTTGTCATTTGATAGAACTCCCGGAGGACTGTAAAATGTCACGCAAAATACCGACAAACACTGTTGGTATGACTATGAATTACTCACGTTTCCGTGATGACTGGGTGTTGTGTGATGTCCTTAGGTTAGTTAGGTTTAAGTAGTTCTAAGTTCTAGGGGACTGATGACCATAGATGTTAAGTCCCATAGTGCTCAGAGCCATTTGAACCATTTTTTACTCACGTTTCGTCGAAGTACAATAGGAAATAAACAATTACCGCTGTTCTTTATTGCGAAAAAGCGGTTAGTGAGAATGATACAAACACCTTTCCTTGCTATCGCCTGAATTAGGAGACTTATTGCTTGTTTGGTTTGGTTAATTAATAGAATATGAAGCAACTGGTATAAAGAATGCTGTTTCCAAACTTTCTATGAAACAAAGTCTGCTATCAAGACATTGCTTTATTTATGACTGACCGTTTCTAAAACTGAAGACACTCGTCCGTGCTCTGCACTGCAGTCGAGCTCTGGCAACGTCGTTCTCTGTTCATTGGCTGACTGTGTTGTCCAGAACGAACCTGAACTCGGCCGCCGTCGTAAATGACGCGCACTTTAACAAAGCATGACCTGTCGCATGCAGCAACAAAACCGCTACTGCTCTTACAACCAGACACAACTAACGCAGAGGTTTTTTTCCCCCTTGGCTCTTGCCTTGACACTTTTTCCCCTCTGCCCTTCAAAGCACTAGCCTTCGTTCAACTTTCGACCAGATCTAACTCCAGATGAGAGCGTATTAATGGTTAACCTTCACCAGACGTACGCAAACATCTCAGTACCCACATCCTGCGAGACATCACTCTAGTGAAAACTAACCCTTATGCAGGGATGGCAGTAGACCTTTCGTGTTGGCCATCATGCCGGTGTGGGTGTGGAGGGGCTCCACCTCTTAAAAAAAACTTATTAGCAGTGCGGAGTGTCAACTTTCATCCCACACACAGATCAGTAATCGTATCGTACTGGTGGCAGCAACATCGTCCGTTCGCGTCGGGGTGTTATTTTCTCTGCGGCGAATCTGTCGTGACCGTGGGACGTGCCTGTCGTAAGCATTTCGAGATGTCCAATTCCCGCTCGTGGGACAATATTGAACTGGATAAGAAACTTCCGTGAAACTGTCAGTGCATCGAATCGAAAGTTAACTGGCCCTCGTGCAGCCGTCCGAAAACGTGCGCAAACGACCAGCCGAGAAGCTTCCAACAGTCACAACATCTAATTCACGACGAAATTTCGAAAAATCCTCCAGTAGTTACGAAAGATGTGTTCAAAATCTGGATGAAACAGCTCAAGTATTGTGTAGCCGCGAATGATCGTCGTTTATCCCGTATCGTACTTCATAAGTAAATTTGGATTAATGTTGCACCTTGCGTAATGTTTAACTTAGTTTCGCGATTAGTTTATGGGTTATTAAATTGGAAATTGTCAAAACATTATGAAACACCCTGCACCATGGAGCCGGCCGGTGTGGCCGAGCGGTTCTAGGCGCTTCAGTCTGGAACCGCGCGAAAGCTACGGTCGCAGGTTCGAATCCTGCCTCGGGCATGGATGTGTGTGATGTCCTTAGGTTAGTGAGGTTTAAGTAGTTCTACGCTCTAGGGGACTGATGACCTTGTCATTAGGTTAGTTAGGTTTAAGTAGTTCTAGGGGACTAGGGGACTGATGGCTCAGAGCCATTTGAACCATTTTTGCACCATGGTTGAAGTAATTATTTCTGCTACATCATTTAAAATCATTTCAGTTCTGTCTTCTGAAAGTCACGTCTCTTTCATATTATGTTTTCCATTACTTTGCAGGCCAGTCAAGTGTATATTACGAGGGTAAGTCAGTTATTACCCGGAATTTAGTTACATTTTTGTTTATTTTGGTAGTACTGTCGTTTTACGTTGATGACGCATGCTTTGTTTATTTGTTGTTATATCTTTGCAATTTTCAAGCTGCTGGGTGAGTTTCGTTATCGCTGCCGTGTTGTTAATCATGGCTGCTCCGCTGTCTATTTGCACCAAAGAAGAGCAACGTTCAGCTATCCGTTTTTTGTGGTCGGAAGGCGTATCAGGGGCCGAAATTTATCGAAGACTTTTGGTACAATACGGGAACAGTGTTTTGTCACAACGGAGTGTCTACGAATTGACTGAAAAATTCCGAAATGGTCGCACAAGTGTTACGCACGATGAAGGAGCCGGACGACCGTTTACCGACACAAATGAAGAAACCATTGAGCGTTCACGTGAAATGATTCTCTTAGACAGTCCATTAACTGTTGACGAAGTGGCACATCGTCTGCAAATTAGTCGCGGTTCTGCCTACGAAATCATCCACAACAGACTTGGGTTTCATAAAGTTTGTGCAAGGTGGGTCCCAAAACAATTTACACAGTTGCATAAACAAACGCGCTTGGACATCTGCAGAACAACGTTTGGATCGCTATGGTAACGAAGGGGACAACTTCTTAGACAGGATTATTACTGGTGACGGAACATGGATCCGTCATTACGAGCCGGAGAGTAAACGGCAGAGTATGGAATGGAAACATCCAAATTCGTCGTACAAGAAAAAGTTCAAGGCCCAATCGTCTGCAGGAAAACTGATGCTTACGGTTTTTTTGGGACGCACAAGGTTCAGTACTGGAACATTATGGGGAAAGAGGCACAACAATAAACAATGTACGTTGCAGTGATATGCTTACTGCCAGGCAATTCGAAACAATCGCCGAGGATTGCTGTCAAAAGGTGTTGTGTTGTTGCACGACAATGTCCGTCCGCATACTGGTGCCCACACTGCTGAAACGCTCCATAAACTCAAATCTGAAGCACTGGATCATCGTCCATATAGTCCCGATCTTGCCCCTTCTGACTATCACTTGTTTGGTCCACTCAAACAGACATTAAGGGGCCGTCGATTTGCCTCGGACGAAGCAGTGAAAGAAGGGGTGCAGTCCTGGCTCGCATCTCAAAAGAGAACCTTCTTTCATGAGGGCATCAGGAAGCTTGTACAACGATGGACCAAGTGCGTTCAAACGCAAGGAGACTATGTCGAAAAATGATGTTCTTCTAAGTTTCCTATTTGATTACAATAACATTTTATAACTACTTTGCGGATAATAATTGACTTACCCTCATATGTATAACTGAGACAGTTCAATGCTTCGCGGGCATTTTTATTGATTTTGAACGAAGACTTCGGTTGTGTTCAGTTTCTCTCCGTGTGTGTAGATTCTTCTGAAATAAATGTGCACTAAGTGAATTCCTTTTGCGTAGTTGATAAGCTCTGTCGCTCTTCTGAGTATGGATTAAGCGGGGCCATAAGCTATGCTTATAAGTGAACGACATTTTTCTTTGACGGTTCTGTTGTGCAAACTTTTCTGTAAATGAGACACAGAGTTTCAATAAACTTTCCATTGCCATGATATTCCCTTTTTTTTCAGACCCCCTCCCTCTCCCCACTAATAGACATCTTTCAGTAACCAGGTGATCCTGTGCCCCAATTTCGTTAGCTACAAGTAATTCAGCTACTGAAATGAGGTAGACATTACAAAACCCTCAGGGATCCCCAGTCAACAGTGATACAAGACTTTACTTTAGCTAAAGGAAGCAAATCTATTGCAGATACCATATCTGACCCTAAAGCAAATGTGGGGGATATTCATATTACTTTGCACAAATACTGTTGTTGTTGTTGTTGTGGCCTTCAGTCCTGAGACTAGCTCTCCATGCTACTCTATCCTGTGCAAGCTTCTTCATCTCCCAGTACCTACTGCAACCTACATCCTTCTGAGTCTGCTTAGTGTATTCATCTCTTGATCTCCCTCTTACGATTTTTACCCTCCACGCTGACCTCCAATACTAAATTGGTGATCCCTCGATGTCTCAGAACATGTCCTACCAACCGATCCCTTCTTCTAGTCAGGTTGTGCCACAAGCTCCTCTTCTCCCCAGTTCTATTCAATACCTCCTCATTAGTTATGTGATCTATACTGAAATATGCCAAATACCGTACCTACCTGAATGTTGCCCAACTGGTCGAGGTCAGCGCCAGCCTGCAGCAGCACCTCCACCGCCCCCCAGTGGCCTCTTTTGGCTGCATACTGCAGTGGCGTCCAGTGCATGAGTCTATCCTCCTCTGGCAGGGCCGACGTCATGTGCTCGCACAAGAGCCGCAGCAGCGACGACTCGACCCCCTGGGCGGCTGCCAGGTGAAGTGCATTGCGACCGCACGTGTCCCTCTCTGCCAGTCTCCCACGCTCTCGAAGCAGGGCCCTCACTCTTCTCTCATCGCCATCCAGCACTGCGCTCAGCAGGTGGCGTCCCTGACTCACCATGCGATCGAAGACTTCCAGGAAAAACTCCAGGCTCCTCCCTGAATGTGCACTACGGTACACTGTTGCACACGCATTTTGGCTGACATCTGAGAAATACCACTTGGCGAGAAAATATTCGCCGAAAGACCTGTGAACGAACAGTGGCATTTCTCCAGTGACTCGACGCACTATTCCAGCTTTCACGGAGATATCATAGACAGGCGGCCACTTTTGTTGCAACAAGATTTCCTCATTTCGCGCCAGACGTAGGCGTGCTAAACGCTTGAGCTCGGCCTCGACGAACCTCCATATGTTTTCCAATTCCTCTCTCTCTTCAGCATCAGACAGGTTACCCCCAAATTGTTCCTTGTTCAGTTTTCTAAGCTTATTGTAGAAAAAGGCTTCACAAAGAGTCACAATGTCATATGATCCAGCCTCCACCAGCTCCATGTATATTTCAGCCAACAGTGGGATTCGGAGCAGATTGTTGAGCGGCTTTGTCAGGGTATCGATTCGCATTCTGGGCGCCCTATATCGGAACTGGTCAAAGTATTTCTGGAGTTGACTGTCACTGAAGGCAGGCAGTGAGTGTGCCAGCGATCCCAGATGATCCTCCAGCAACCTTGCAGCGGCCGGCCGCGTCGTCACCACCAGCTTCCCTTGACGAGGTGAGAGCAGCCGCAGGGCCTGAATAAACTTCTCTGCGTAGTCTGGACACACTTCCTCGAAGCTGTCCACCAGACACACCATGTTTTTGTAATTCTGAAGACAGTGCTGGAGCAAGCCGATCTCCAGCTCAGCCAGTTCCCCTTCATTGGTCACCACACTCTGCAGGAGAAGTTGCCTGACTTCCTCAGCACTCATATGCTTCTCAAACTTCTCGTAACATTCTCTCAGATTTATCTGCACGACCCAGCTGCTTGGGTTATTTTGTTTCACTTCTCTAGCCAGATACAGCAGCATGGCTGACTTACCAACTCCAGGTCTTCCTTCCACAATTAACATGTTGTTGCTGGAATCCAGTGCCTCCAGAAACTGTACTTTCTGCTCTCTGGCATGGCGTCGAATCCTACCACTTCCAGCAAGAAAGTTCTGTACATTCCACCCACGTTCATTGTGCTTTACTACATACACATGTACTCCTTTGTATTTTCTGCGTATCTCCTCAGGAGTGATAATATCAGTCCTTTCAACTTTAGCCAAAATGGGCATTAATGTAGGTGCAGCAAGGTACTCCTCCAATTCCTCAAAGCTGCACTCTTTGTAATGCTTCATAAGGTGGTTCAGTTTGTCAGTAAATATGCTATAAGTACTATTATCCATAATGCATACATCTCTTACAGCCAGAGACGAGAAGAATTCGTCCTTCACATACCGTCTTGCAACCAACTGCTGTGGCACATAGTTAGCTGGTAGGGGATCCAGTGTTTGGCCCAGCTTCACATAGCCTGAGTCCCTGGCGAGGGCAACCAAGCAGGGCAGCCTGTGTTTTAACAGGTTCTGGAGCTCTGCTCCACTGGACACGAGCTCACCTAGCTGGCATTTACGCTTAGCCCCATTGAGCCTGATTTTTGTAAGCAGGAGATCGTCCCAGCTCTCATCACTGACATCAGCACACCGGAATGAGTCCTGAAAAGATGACTCTTCTCTCATTGACACAACAATCAGACGACGGTCACCTTCTAGCTGCCGTCTCGCCTTGCTAAGCAGGTTAGAGAACTGTCCACCTTCCTCTGGATCGTCGTCCACAAGGACCTAGACATAAAACACATACAATCGATAGACCATGTACATTCGTTACACATGATAATACAATCAACTTACACTGAGGTGACACGAGTTACGGGATAGCGATGTACACGTGTGCAGAGGAGGCTAGTATCACGCACACAAGGTTTCTGATGTAGAGAAACATCTGAAGGACTTGAAAGAAATACACTCATGCTCATAAATTAAGGATAATGCTCATACATGGTGAAACAACGCTCTGTTGGGCGTTTTGCGGCTCTAAATCACCTCGGGGCATTACCGTGTGGTGCATTTGACCTGCGGTCGTCACACGGTGGCGCTGGCAGCAGTCCACATACGCAGAGGTGTGTTGGTGCGTGTCAGAGTACGGTGCACCGATTAAGTGTGCAGACGTTTTCAGACGTGCTAATGGTGACTGTGTGTTGAAAATGGCTCAAAGAACACATATTGACGACGTTATGAGGGGTAGAATACTAGGGCGACTGGAGGCTGGTCAAATACAGCAGGTCGTAGCACAGGCCCTCCGTGTGCCACAAAGTGTGATCTCAAGATGATGGCAACGATTCCAGCAGACAGGAAACGTGTCCAGGCACTACAGTACGGAACGTCCACAGTGTACAACACCACAAGAAGACCGATGTCTCACCATCAGTGCCCGCAGACGGCCACGGAGTACTGCAGGTAGCCTCGCTCGGGAGCTTACCGCAGCCACTGGGACAGTTGTCTCCAGACACGCAGCCTACAGACGAGTGAACAGACGTGGTTTATTTGCCTGGAGACCTGCAAGGTGCATTGCACTGACCCCTGGTCACAGGAGAGCCCGTAAAGTCTGGTTTCAAGAACACAGTACATGGTCATTGGAACAGTGGTCCCAGGTTATGTCCCCGGACGAGTCCAGGTATAATCTCAACAGTGATTCTCGCCGGGTTTTCATCTGGAGTGAACCAGGAACCAGATACCAACCCCTTAATGTCCTTGAAAGGGTCCATGGTTTGATGGTGTGGGGTGGGATTATGACTGGTGCACGTACACCCCTGCATGCCTTTGACAGAGGAACTGTAACAGGTCAGGTGTATGGGAACGTCATTTTGCACCAATATGTCCGCCTTTTCAGGGGTGCAGCTGGTCCCACCTTCGTCCTGATGGATGATAACGCACGACCCCACCGAGCTAAACCCCATCCAGCACGTCTAGGATGCTCTCGGTCGACTTATCGCTGCACGTCTTCAAACCCCTACGACACACCAGGAGCTCCGACAGGCACTGGTGCAAGAATGGGAGGCTATACCCCAGCAGCTGCTCGATCACTTGATCCAGAGTATGCCAACCCGTTGTGTGGCCTGTGTACGTGTTTCGGGACGGTTTTCTCAACTTATCACCGATACCGTGGACTTACAGATCTGTGTCGTTTGTGTTCCCTGTGTGCCTATGCTATTAGCGCCACTTTGTGTGGCACCACATTCTGCAGTTATCCTTAATTTATGAGCATGAGTGTAAATCACCAGGTCCGGATTGAATCCCAGTTCGATTTTACAAAGAGTACTCTACGGTATTGACTCCTTACCCAGCTCGCATTTATCGTGTATCTCTGGCCCAGTGCAAAATCCCAAAGCGACGGGAAAAAAGGACAGGTGACTCCAGTACGTAAGAAAGGTAAAAGAAAGGACCTGCAAAATTACAGACCATCCCTAACATCTGTTTGCTGCAGCATCTTTGAACATATTCTCAGTTAGATTATAATGAACTCTCTTGACATTGAGAACCTTACGTGCACGAATCAGCACGGTTTTAGGAAGCATCGCTCGTGCGGAACTCAGCTTGACCTTTTCTCACATAATATACTGAGAAGTATGGAAGAAGGGCATCAGGCAAATTCCATATTTCTAGATTTCCGGAAAGCATTTGACACGGTGCCCCATTGTATGCTGTTAATGCAGGTAGGAGCTTGTGAAATAAGTTCACAGATACGTGAGTGGTTCGAAGACTTCTGAAATACACTCCTGGAAATGGAAAAAAGAACACATTGACACCGGTGTGTCAGACCCACCATACTTGCTCCGGACACTGCGAGAGGGCTGTACAAGCAATGATCACACGCACGGAACAGCGGACACACCAGGAACCGCGGTGTTGGCCGTCGAATGGCGCTAGCTGCGCAGCATTTGTGCACCGCCGCCGTCAGTGTCAGCCAGTTTGCCGTGGCATACGGAGCTCCATCGCAGTCTTTAACACTGGTAGCATGCCGCGACAGCGTGGACGTGAACCGTATGTGCAGTTGACGGACTTTGAGCGAGGGCGTATAGTGGGTATGCGGGAGGCCGGGTGGACGTACCGCCGAATTGCTCAACACGTGGGGCGTGAGGTCTCCACAGTACATCGATGTTGTCGCCAGTGGTCGGCGGAAGGTGCACGTGACCGTCGACCTGGGACCGGACCGCAGCGACGCACGGATGCACGCCAAGACCGTAGTATCCTACGCAGTGCCGTAGGGGACCGCACCGCCACTTCCCAGCAAATTAGGGACACTGTTGCTCCTGGGGTATCGGCGAGGACCATTCGCAACCGTCTCCATGAAGCTGGGCTACGGTCCCGCACACCGTTAGGCCGTCTTCCGCTCACGCCCCAACATCGTGCAGCCCGCCTCCAGTGGTGTCGCGACAGGCGTGAACGGAGGGACGAATGGAGACGTGTCGTCTTCAGCGATGAGAGTCCATTCTGCCTTGGTGCCAATGATGGTCGATTGCGTGTTTGGCGCCGTGCAGGTGAGCGCCACAATCAGGACTGCATACGACCGAGGCATACAGGGCCAACACCCGGCATCATGGTGTGGGGAGCGATCTCCTACACTGGCCGTACACCACTGGTGATCGTCGAGGGGACACTGAATAGTGCACGGTACATCCAAACCGTCATCGAACCCATCGTTCTACCATTCCTAGACCGGCAAGGGAACTTGCTGTTCCAACAGGACAATGCACGTCCGCATGTATCCCGTGCCACCCAACGTGCTCTAGAAGGTGTAAGTCAACTACCCTGGCCAGCAAGATCTCCGGATCTGTCCCCCATTGAGCATGTTTGGGACTGGATGAAGCGTCGTCTCACGCGGTCTGCACGTCCAGCACGAACGCTGGTCCAACTGAGGCGCCAGGTGGAAATGGCATGGCAAGCCGTTCCACAGGACTACATCCAGCATCTCTACGATCGTCTCCATGGGAGAATAGCAGCCTGCATTGCTGCGAAAGGTGGATATACACTGTACTAGTGCCGACATTGTGCATGCTCTGTTGCCTGTGTCTATGTGCCTGTGGTTCTGTCAGTGTGATCATGTGATGTATCTGACACCAGGAATGTGTCAATAAAGTTTCCCCTTCCTGGGACAATGAATTCACGGTGTTCTTATTTCAATTTCCAGGAGTGTAATAGTAGCTAGAACCTTGTCATTGAAATAGAAACGTTGTTGTTCTCTATAGACATATATGATTTGGCTGACAGGGTGGGCAGCAGTCTGGGGTTGTCTGCTGATGGTGCCATGGCGTACGGTAAGGCGTCGAAGTTAAGTGACTGTAGGAAGACGCAAGATGACTTTGTAGTTGGTGTGATGGCTGGCGGCTAGTCCTAAATATGGAAGAATGTAAGTTAATACGGATGAGTAGCAAGATCAAAGCTGTGATGTTCGGATACAGTATTACTAGCGAGGTGGACCGAGCATGTGGGAAGTGTTCTAGGGAAGGAGAACGGTCGACTTCGGTTTATTGGGAGAATTTTAGGAAAAGGAGGCTCACCTGTAAAGGAGACAGCGTATAGAACGCTGGTGCGACCTAGTCTTGAGTACTGCTCGAGTGTTTGGGATCTGTACGGGGACGGATTCAACGGTCGAACAATTCAGACGTCGAATAACCGTAGTTTCGAACAACATGTATGTTTTATGGAGTTGCTTCGGGAACTCAAATGGGAATCCATGAAGGGAAGGCGATGTTCTTTTCGAGAAACACTATTGAGAAAATTTAGAGTACCTTTGTAGCTGACTGTCGACCTATTTTACATTGCGCTTAAGGAAGACCAAGATAAAATACGAGCGTCACTCCAAAAGAGATGCACACCATTTTTGTAAAGATACAGTTTTCATTCTGCATGTGTAAAAGTCTTACAGTGTGTAGGTACATCCTTCCCGCTTGTTTTCAAACTTAGTTCAACCTGTTCCCGTGAGTGGCGCCGTCACAGCATGTCTCCTTGCTACACTTGACGTTCGTCAGAAGCAACGTGCTGTCGTAGAATTCCTGTGCAGTGAAAACTAGACAGTGGGAAACATCCACAAGTGGTTGAAAAAGGTGTACGGAGACGCTGCTGTCGATCGCAGTACAGTTAGTCGGTGGGCGAGCAGGTTACGTGATGAAAGCGGGCACAGCAATCTTGAGGACTGTCCTCGCAGTGGCAGGCCTCGTACTGCACACACTCCAGACAATGTGCAGAGAGTTAACGAATTGGTGACTGCTGACAGACGCATCACAGTGAACGAATTGTCACGCTACGTTGGGATAGGGGAAGGAAGTATTTGCAGAATACTGGAAGTGTTGGCGTTAAAAAACGTTTGTGCCAGGTGGGTTCCCAGGATGTTGACAGTGGCTCACAAAGAAACAAGAAAAACGGTATGCAGCGAACTTTTGGAACAGTTCGAGAATGGTGGAGATGAATTTCTTGGAACAATTGTGACAGGTGATGAAACATGGCTCCATCATTTTTCACCAGAGACGAAGAGGCAATCAGTGGAGTGGGATAATGCAAATTCACCCAAGAACTAAAATTCAAAACAACACCTTCTGCTGCAAAAGTTATGGTTACGGTGTTTTCCGATTCCGAAGGACTCTTGCTTGTGGACATCGTGCCAAGTTGAACCACCATAAATTCTGATGCATATGTGACGACACTGAAGAAACTTCGAGCTCGACTGAGTCGCGTTCGACCACATCGGCAAAAGCAGGATGTTTTGCTGTTGTACGACAATGCACAGCCACATGTCAGTCAAAAAACCGTGGAAGCGATCACAAAACTCGGATGGACAACACTGAAACACCCGCCTTACAGTCCTGACCTGGCTCCATGTGACTATCACCTCTTTGGGAAACTGAAGGACTCTCTTCGTAGAATAAGGTTTGAAGATGATGAGTCCCTTGTGCACGCTGCCAAACAGTGGCTCCAACAGGTTCGTCCAGAATTTTACCGTGCGGGTATACAGGCGCTGGTTCCAAGATGGCGTAAGGCAGCTGAGAGGGATGGAAATTATGTGGAGAAATGAAAATATTGTTCTTAAAGGATGTATATACACACTGTAAAACTTTCAGACATGTAGAATAAAACACGGATTTAAAAAAAAAAGTTGTGTGTATTTCTTTTGGAGTGCCCCTCGTAGGAGAAATTAGGGCTCACATGGAGGCACACCAACAGTCATTTTGCCCTCGCTTTATTTGCGAGTGGAACAGGAAAGGAAATGACAAATGGAGGTACAGAGCATAGTCCACCACGCACCCTACATTGGCTTGTGGAGTGTCTGTACAGATGTAAATGTAGATGGGAAAGGTCAATGCATTGGCGGACCTGTTGCTTGTATTCAGGTCATTCATGTGAAAAGAAGACTGTCAGAGACAGCAAAAGACTTGGAAGAGCAGTTGAACGGAATGGACAGTGTCTTGAAAGGAGGATATAAGATGAACATCAACAAGAGCAAAACGAGGATAATGGAATGTAGTCAAATTAAGTCGGGTGATGCTGAGGGAATTAAATTAGGAAATGAGACACTTAAAGTAGTAAAGGAGTTTTCTTATTTAGGGAGTAAAATAACCGATGATGGTCGAAGTAGAGAGGATATAAAATGTAGACTGGCAATGGCAAGGAAAGCGTTTCTCAAGAAGAGGAATTTGTTAACATCGAGTATAGATTTAAGTGTCAGGAAGTCGTTTCTGAAAGTATTGGTTGGTTGGTTGGTTGGTTGGTTTGAGGAAGGAGACCAGACAGCGTGGTCGTCGGTCTCATTGGATTAGGGAAGGATTGGGAAGGAAGTCGGCCGTGCCCTTTCAGAGGAACCATCCCGGCATTTGCCTGGAGTGATTTAGGGAAATCACGGAAAACCTAAATCAGGATGGCCGGACGCGGGATTGAACCGTCGTCCTTCCGAATGCGAGTCCAGTGTCTAACCACTGCGCCACCCCGCTCGGTCTGAAAGTATTTGTATGGAGTGTAGCCATGTATGGAAGTGAAACATGGACGATAACTAGTTTGGACAAGAAGAGAGTAGAAGCTTTCGAAATGTGGTGCTACAGAAGAATGCTGAAGATAAGGTGGGTAGATCACGTAACTAATGAGGAGGTATTGAATATGATTGGGGAGAAGAGAAGTTTGTGGCACAACCTGACTAGAAGAAGGTATCGGTTGGTAGGACATGTTCTGAGGCATCGAGGGATCACAAATTTAGCATTGGAGGGCAGCGTGGAGGGTAAAAATCGTAGAGGGAGACCAAGAGATCAATACACTAAGCAGATTCAGAAGGATGTAGGTTGCAGTAGATACTGGGAGATGAAGAAGCTTGCACAGGATAGAGTAGCATGGAGAGCTGCATCAAACCAGTCTCAGGACTGAAGACCACAACAACAACAACAACATGTGAAAAGGTTTCCGACGTGATTATGGCCGCACGAAAGGAATTAACAGACTCTGAACTCCGAATAGTAATTTAGATAGACCCATGGTACATACCTTTTCGGAAATCGTTAGGGGATTCAATATTCCGAGAATTACAGCGTCAATAGTGTGCCGAGAATACCACGTTTCAGACATTGGCTCTGAACACAGAGAACGCAGTGGCCGACGGCGGTCACTTAACGACGACAGCGTGGAGTTGTCGATGCTAACAGACAAGCAACACTGGATGAAATAGCCGCAGAAATCAATATAGGATGCTCGACGAACGTATCCGTTTTGGACGATGCGGCAAAATTTGGCGGCAATGGGCTATGGCAGCAGACGATTAACGAAAGTACCTTTGCTGACAGCACGACATCACCTACAGCACCTCTGTTGGCCTCATGACCATACTGGCTGGACGCTAGACGACTGGAAAACCATGGCCTGGTCAGATGAGTCCCAATTTCAGCGTCGTCGAAGGGTGAGGCAGACCCCTCGAAGCTATGGACACAAAGGCAGCGAGCAAGCTGGTGGTGGCTCCATATTGGGGTGGGCCGTGTTTACATGGACTGGACTGCGTCCTCCGGTCCAACTGAACCGATCATTGACTGGAAATGGATATCTTCGGCTTCTTGGAGACCACTTGCAATCATTCATGGACTTCATATTTCAAAACAATGATGTCACGTCACCAGGGCACAATTGTTCACTATTGGTTTGAAGAACGTTTTGGACAGTTCGAGGGAATGATTTTTCCACCCAGATGCCCGACATAAACGAGACGTGAGTTTGTGCACAAAATCCTGCAACAACAATACTTTCGCAGTTATGCATGGCTGTAGAGATAGCATAACTCAATGTTTCTGCAGAGGTCTTCCAACGACTTGTTGAATCTATGCCACGCCGAGTTTCTGGACTGTGCTGGGCACGAGGAGGCCCGACACGATATTAGAACGTATCCCATGACTTTTGTCACCTCAGCATAGCATAAACATTTAAGGCCAGTTGTTGTGATTTATGTACTAATATTACCTTTTTATCTCCTACAGTACTCCTGTGTTTCTGGTATTGTTGTTCGCTAGCTTGGCTGCTATTGCAATTCTGGACTGATGTTCAATCAGGCAGAACTTTATATGCTTGCAACGACTGAAAACTGCCAGCGCTCGATCAGATAATGCAGCATCTGAATATGTACAAGCCACAGATACAACTACAGGGTGATTCAAAAAGAATACCACAACTTTAGGAATTTAAAACTCTGCAACGACAAAAGGCAGAGCTAAGCACTATCTGTCGGCGAATTAAGGGAGCTATAAAGTTTCATTTAGTTGTACATTTGTTCGCTTGAGGCGCTGTTGACTAGGCGTCAGCGTCAGTTGATGCTAAGATGGCGACCGCTCAACAGAAAGCCTCCAAGAAGCCCTGATCTCACGCCCTGGGATTTTTTCTTATGGGGGTATGTTAAGGATATGGTGTTTCGCCCACCTCTCCCAGCCACCATTGATGATTTGAAACGAGAAATAACAGCAGCTATCCAAACTGTTACGCCTGATATGCTACAGAGAGTGTGGAACGAGTTGGAGTATCGGGTTGATATTGCTCGAGTGTCTGGAGGGGGCCATATTGAACATCTCTGAACTTGTTTTTGAGTGAAAAAAAAACCTTTTTAAATACTCTTTGTAATGATGTATAACAGAAGGTTATATTACGTTTCTTTCATTAAATACATTCTTTTTGAATCACCCTGTATTTCTTCTGGTATCGTGATGGCATTCAGTGTTTGGGAGCAAAAGTCATCCACTTGGTAGAGGAGCAGAATGAATCACAACTTCCATAAAGAGAGCTGAAGATTGTAAACCAATGGAAACTCGTAATGTGGTTGACTCTGTTCTCTTCTTCTGGAAAAGTTTGCACATGCAGAACACCGGGGGAAATGTACAATCATGGACTCCCTTCTTTCAATGATGAAGCATGATGGTGATCTGTGGTTCTCACAGTTCGTATACTGAGATTCAAGGAAAATTGGAGTGCCATATGAAATCATTTTAGGCGATTACGTTCATTCAGTGTGTGCTGGATGATAATGATGATAATGACCATAGTGATATAAACTGCTCAAAAAATACGCACATAAAAAAAAATGTTTTGCATTTCCTCGGTTCCGAGAGTTCCGGAACCTGTACAGAAAATTGAAATAGAGATCAACATAAACATCATTTCCGCCCTTTTTACTGCTCATGAAAACCACACATTGCATGTTGTACCACCATACAGCGAGACTTTCAGAGGTGGTAGTTCAGATTGCTGTACACACCGGTACCTCTAATACCCAGTAGCACGTCCTGTTCCATTGACGCAAGCCTGTATTCGTCGTGGCATACTATCTACAAATTCTTCAAACCACTGTTTGTCCAGATTGTCCCGCTCCTCAGAGTGGTTTGTGGGTCACATCGTCCATAAACAGCCCTTTTCAATCTATCCCAGGCATGCTCCATAGGGTTCACGTCTGGAGGACGTGCTGGCCACTTTAATCGAGTGATGTCGTTATCCTGACGGTAGCCATTCACAAGATGCGCACGATGGGGGCGCGAATGGTCATCCATGAAGACGAATGCCTCGCCAGTATGCTGCCGATATGGTTGCGCTACCGGTTGGAGGATAGCACTCACGTATCGTACAACTGTTACGGCGCCTTACATGACCACCAGCGACGTACGTCGTCCCCGCATAATACCACCCCAAAACAGCTCGGAACCTCCACCTTGCTGCACTCGCTGGACGGTGTGTCTAAGGCGTTCAGGATGACCAGGCTGCCTCCAAACACGTCTCCGACGATTGTCTGGTTGAAGGCATATGCGACACTCATTGGGGAAGAGAACGTGATGCCAATCCTGAGCGGTCTATTCGGCATGTTGTTGGGCCCATCTGTATTGCGCTGCATGGTGTCGTAGTTGCAACGATGGGCCTCGCCATGGATGTTGGGAGTGAAGTTGCGCATCATGCAGCCTATTGCGCACTGTTTGAGCCGTAACACGACGCCCTGTGGCTGCACGAGAAGCATTATTCAACATGGTGGCGTTTTTGTCAGGGTTCCTCAGAGCCATAATCCGTAGGTAGTGGTCATCCACTGCAGTAGTACATCTACATCTACATCTACATCCATACTCCGCAAGCCACCTGACGGTGTGTGGCGGAGGGTACCTTCAGTACCTCTATCGGTTCTCCCTTCTATTCCAGTCTCGTATTGTTCGTGGAAAGAAGGATTGTCGGTATGCCTCCGTGTGGGCTCTAATCTCTCTGATGTTATCCTCATGCTCTCTTCGCGAGATATACGTAGGAGGGAGCAATATACTGCTTGACTCTTCGGTGAAGGTATGTTCTCGAAACTTCTATAAAAGCCCGTACCGAGCTACTGAGCGTCTCTCCTGCAGAGTCTTCCACTGGAGTTTATCTATCATCTCCGTAACGCTTTCGCGATTACTAAATGATCCTGTAACGAAGCGCGCTGCTCTCCGTTGGATCTTCTCTATCTCTTCTATCAACCCTATCTGGTACGGATCCCACACTGCTGAGCAGTATTCAAGCAGTGGGCGAACAAGCGTACTGTAACCTACTTCCTTTGTTTTCGGATTGCATTTCCTTAGAATTCTTCCAATGAATCTCAGTCTGGCATCTGCTTTACCGACGATCAACATTATATGATCATTCCATTTTAAATCACTCCTAGTGCCTGCTCCCAGATAATTTATGGAATTAACTGCTTCCAGTTGCTGACCTGCTATATTGTAGCTAAATGATAAAGGATCTTTCTTCTATGTATTCGCAGCACATTACACTTGTCTACATTGAGATTCAATTGCCATTCCCTGCACCATGCGTCAATTCGCTGCAGATCCTCCTGCATTTCAGTACAGCAGCTATGTCTGTAGTCAGCACAGTGAGATTTCTGCGTGTGCAGCTGCCACAACTGGAGAAAACACACTAACAGTGCGAGAGGCCCTTCTTGACCTATGCCAAGTTCCTCGCTCAACACACATCTGTGCTCAGACATCAAAACTCCAACTGTGTATACTCTGATGACAAAAGTCAGCGAAGTGCACATACGCAGACTGCGGTAATGTCGCCTACACAAGGTATAAAAGGTCAGTGAATTGGCGAACCTGCCATTAGCACTCTGGTTACCAACGTGATTATAGCCACATGACGAGAATTAACAACAGACTGTAAACGTGAAATGGTAGTTGGAGCTAGACGCATAGGACATTCCATTTCGGAAATCATTAGGAAATTGAATACAGGGTGTTACAAAAAGGTACGGCCAAACTTTCAGGAAACATTCCTCACACACAAATAAAGAAAAAAATGTTATGTGGACATGTCTCCGGAAACGCTTACTTTCCACGTTAGAGCTCATTTTAGTTTCGTCAGTATGTACTGTACTTCCTCGATTCACCGCCAGTTGGCCCAGTTGAAGGAAGGTAATGCTGACTTCGGTGCTTGTGTTGACATGCGACTCATTGCTCTACAGTACTAGCATCAAGCACATCATTACGTAGCATCAACTGGTTAGTATTCATCACGAACGTCGTTTTGCAGTCAGTGCAATGTTTACAAATGCGGAGTTGCCAGATGCCCATTTGATGTATGGATTAGCACGGGGCAATAGCCGTGGCGCGATACGTTTGTATCGAGACAGATTTCCAGAACGAAGGTGTCCCTACAGGAAGACGTTCGAAGCAATTGATCGGCGTCTTAGGGAGCACGGAACATTCCAGCCTATGACTCACGACTGGGGAAGACCTAGAACGACGAGGACACCTGCAATGGACGAGGCAATTCTTCGTGCAGTTGACGATAACCCTAGTGTCAGCGTCAGAGAAGTTGCTCCTGTACAAGGTAACGTTGACCACGTCACTGTATGGAGAGTGCTACGGGAGAACCAGTTGTTTCCGTACCATGAACAGCGTCTGCAGACTATATCAGCAGCTGATTGGCCTCCACGGGTACACTCCTGCGAATGGTTAATCCAACAATGTGTCAATCCTCATTTCAGTGCAAATGTTCTCTTTACGGATGAGGCTTCATTCCAACGTGATCAAATTGTAAATTTTCACAATCAACATGTGTGGGCTGACGAGAATCCGCACGCAATTGTGCAATCACGTCATCAACACAGATTTTCTGTGGACGTTTGGGCAGGCATTGTTGGTGATGTCTCGATTGGGCCCCATGTTCTTCCACCTACGCTCAATAGAGCACGTTATCATGATTTCTCTACCTGTGCTGCTAGAACATGTGCCTTTGCAAGTACGACACAACATGTGGTTCATGCACGATGGAGCTCCTGCACATTTCAGTCGAAGTGTTCGAACGCTTCTCAACAACAGATTCGGTGACCGATGGATTGGTAGAGGTGGACCAATTCCATGGCCTCCACACTCTCCTGACTTCAACCCTCTTGACTTTCATTTATGGGGGCATTTGAAAGCTCTTGTCTGCGCAACCCCGGTACCAAATGTAGAGACTCTTCGTGCTCGTATTGTAGACGGCTGGGATGCAATACGCCATTCTCCGGGGCTGCATCAGCGCGTCAGGGATTCCATGCGACGGAGGGTGGATGCATGTATCGTCGCTAACGGAGGACATTTTGAACACTTCCTGTAACAAAGTGTTTGAAGTCACGCTGGTACGTTCTGTTGCTGTGTGTTGTCATTCCATGATTAATGTGATTTGAAGAGAAGTAATAAAATGAGCTCTAACACGGAAAGTAAGCGTTTCCGGACACATGTCTACATAACATATTTTCTTTCTTTGTGTGTGAGGAATGTCTCCTGAAAGTTTGGCCGTACCTTTTTGTAACACCCTGTATATCGAGATCCACACTGTCAAGAGTGTGCCGAGAATACCAAATTTCAGGCATTACCTCTCAGCAAAGACTACACAGTAGCTGATCGCCTTCACTTAACGACCGAGAACAGCGGTGTTGGTGTAGAGGGGTCAGTGCTTGCAGACAAACAATACTGCGTGAAACAACAGCAGAAATCAATCTGGGGCGTACGACGAACGTATCCGTTAGGACAATGCAGCGAAATCTGACGTTAATGGTCTGTCGCAGCAGACGAGCGACGCGAGTGCCATTGCTGACAGCACATCACCTGCAGCGCCTGTCCTGAACCCTAGATGACTGTAATACCGTGGCCTGGTCACATGAGTCCCGATGCCAGTTGGCAAGAACTTACGGTAGGGCTCAGTTGTGTGGAGACCCTATGAAGTTATGGATCCAATTAGTCAACAAATCATGGTCCAAGCTGGTGGCGGATATACAGAGGGGTCCAAAAAAAATGTATCCACTGTTTAAAAGTCCATAACTTGCAAACTAATTGACGGAGTTGTCTCATTTTTGGTGAAAGCGTAGCTGAAAGTCCAACTTAAAGATATCACTGTAGGTGTTCGAAATGGTCACCAGTAACATCCACACACAAACGATGCCGCCGAATTGCAGCACGAACTACTGACTGCAACGTGTTCAGTTGGATATGTGCTCATGAATGTACGATTGATTCTCGAAGTTCATCCAATGTGCGTGGCTTTTGTCGATAAACGACGTCCTTTAGTGTTCCCCACAGATAAAAGTCCAGAGGAGTTAGGTCTGGGGAACGTGGTGGATACTCCACAGCACCTCTGCAGCCTATCCAGATAGATTTTCATCGAGATACGCCCTAACACGATTTTGGTAGTGGACTGAGGCGCCATATTGTTGAAAGTAAACTCTTCCGTCTCCATAGAAGTCTCGGATGGCAGGTAAAATGGATGTCTGAAGCTTCCGAAAGTACACCTCGCCGGTAACTGTGCCGTCAAAGAAGAATGGCCCAATCGAGCACCGGTAAGACAACCCTCACCACACATTCACTCCTGGCAAATTCACGGCTTTGTCTACATGGATGTTCGGATTTTCGGCGGCCCAGTAGATGCAATTGTGGCGATTTACTGTACCATTGACTTTGAACTGTGCCTCATCAGATCACACAATCATCTCTCCAAACTCTTCGTCGTTGCGCACCATGTTAGAAAATCACTCGCAGTACACCATTCTACGATCTTGGTCGTCCTCGTTCATTGCGAGTAACAATCGTGGGATGTAGCACTTCTACTTTGCTGTCTTCAAAATTCGTCGAACACTTGAGCGACTCACTCCAGTTTCACGGGCACACTGTCCCACAGACTTCTGTGGTCAGCGAGTGAATTGTTGTAACACAGGACGGGAGTTAGCTGACCTTGTTACTGTTACACCAGATCGCTGGTTGTGTACATCTTTAACACAACCTCCGGCTTCAAATTTGTCTCGAATGCGACGAATCGTTAAACGTGTCGGTGGCTCTGTTTGATACTCATTTCGCCATTGCAGTTGAACCTCATTAATGTTTTCGTACTTAAAATACCACTTAAAAACTGACTTCCTTTCATCGAATGTAAGCCTTGCGCCAGCCATGTTTGGTTCAAATGGCTCTGAGCACTATGGGACTCAACTGCTGAGGTCATTAGTCCCCTAGAACTTAGAACTAGTTAAACCTAACTAACCTAAGGACAACACAAACATCCATGCCCGAGGCAGGATTCGAACCTGCGACCGTAGCGGTCTTGCGGTTCCAGACTGCAGCGCCTTTAACCGCACGGCCACTTCGGCCGGCAGCCATGTTTACTCGAGTAACTAGGTACAACTAAGAACAAAACACTATCTGCGACTGTCATCAGACAAAACAAAACAACGCAATACAACTCTTGTGTGACGATTGCCGGAGCTACAAACTATTACACTACCAAAGATGAGACAACTCCGTCAATTAGTTTGCCAGTTGTGGACTTTTAAGTAGTGGATACATTTTTTTGGACCCCTCTCTGTAGTGTGGACTGTGTTTACATGGAATGGACTGAGCCCTCTGGTCCAACCGAACCGATCATTGACTGGAAATGATTATAATCCACTACCTGGAAACCATGTGCAGCCAATTATGGACTTCATGTTCCCAAACAACGATGGAATTTTTATGGACGACAATGCGCCATGTCACCACGCCACAGTTGTTCGTGATTAGGTTAAAGAACGTTCTGGACAATTTGAGTGAATGGTTTGGCTACCCAGGTCAGCCGACATGGATCCCGTCGAACATTTATGGGACATAATCGATAGGTCGGTACGTCAGCAAAATCCTTCACAGGCAACACTGCCGCAATTAAGAACGGCTATAGAGGCTATAGAGGGGTTCCCAGGTAGATGCCGTGTTTCTTGACTTCCGCAAGGCGTTTGATACAGTTTCCCATAGTCGTTTAATGAACAAAGTAAGAGCATATGGACTATCAGACCAATTGTGTGATTGGATTGAAGATTTACTAGATAACAGAACGCAGCATGTCATTCTCAATGGACAGAAGTCTTCCGAAGTAAGAGTGATTTCAGGTGTGCCGCAGGGGAGTGTCGTAGGACAGTTGCTATTCACAATATGTATAAATGACCTTGTGGATAACATCGGAAGTTCACAGAGGCTTTTTGCGGATGATGCTGTAGTATATCGAGAGGTTCTAACAATGGAAAATTGTACTGAAATGCAAGTGGATCTGCAACGAATTGACGCATGGTGTAGGGAATGGCAATTGAATCTCAATGTAGACAAGTGTAATGTGCTGCGAATACATAGAAGAAAGATCCTTTATCATTTAGCTACAATATAGCAGGTCAGCAACTGGAAGCAGTTAATTCCATAAATTATCTGGGAGCAGGCACTAGGAGTGATTTAAAATGGAATGATCATATAAAGTTGATCGTCGGTAAAGCAGATGCCAGACTGAGATTCATTGGAAGAATCCTAAGGAAATGCAATCCGAAAACAAAGGAAGTAGGTTACAGTACGCTTGTACGCCCACTGCTTGAATACTGCTCAGCAGCGTGGGATCCGTACCAGATAGGGTTGATAGAAGAGATAGAGAAGATCCAACGGAGAGCAGCGCGCTTCGTTACAGGATCATTTAGTAATCGCTAAAGCGTTACGGAGATGATAGATAAACTCCAGTGGGAGACTCTGCAGGAGAGACACTCGGTAGCTCGGTACGGGCTTTTGTCAAAGTTTCGAGAACATAACTTCACCGAAGAGTCAAGCAGTATATTGCTCCTTCCTACGTATATCTCGCGAAGAGACCATGAGGATAAAATCAGAGAGATTAGAGCCCACACAGAGGCATACCGACAATCCTTCTTTCCACGAACAATACGAGACTGGAATAGAAGGGAGAACCGATAGAGGTACTCAAGGTACCCTCCGCCACACACCGTCAGGTGGCTTGCGGAGTATGGATGTAGACGTAGATGTATTATAACGAGTGTACAGACCTCCGATTTCATGTGTACCGTCGCCATCATCCATGTTAAGTGCGCCGTGTCAACCAGCGTTAGTGATGTTTTTCGTCCAGCGTGAACGGCTCCATGTTTTTTGTTTTTTAGTGTCTACATTTTTTCGCCCACCGTTTTGATTGTATTATCTGTGCCACCTCTATGTATTACTTATTGTAAACCTCAAGGCTGAAGAGCGGCGTACTCAGCTGCTAACAGACCGCCTTGTGTAAGGTGATAAAAATCACAATAAAGAAAAAAAAAAAAAAAAGAAGACCTCCGATCAGTCAGTCTGCATTTGTCTGCACCAGTCTGTACCAGTCGTCATTAGTCTGTACCAGTCTATAGTCAAGTTTCAGTCTGTGCCTAATAAGAATATCGTTTTCCTGTACATAACCATGTAGATAAATGTATAGACACTTTGTCAGGTATCAGAGATATGTGAGAATAAGGTTAACATACCAAGACCAAAGGAACTTCAGATTGTCAACTGTAAACAGCATCCAGAACCAAGTTAAGTTATCTTTATGCTTGTTATTATTTTAATCAAGTTCTGTTTAAAGTTGTTCACCGTCAATCTGCTACTCTAAGCGTGCAAGTGGCATTTCTATCGTCTGACCTAACGGCAGAAGATAAACACGCCACGGTAAGACCACGAGACATATACTCCTGGAAATTGAAATAAGAACACCGTGAAGTCATTGTCCCAGGAAGGGGAAACTTTATTGACACATTCCTGGTGTCAGATACATCACATGATCACACTGACAGAACCACAGGCACATACACACAGGCAACAGAGCATGCACAATGTCGGCACTAGTACAGTGTATATCCACCTTTCGCAGCAATGCAGGCTGCTATTCTCCCATGGAGACGATCGTAGAGATGCTGGATGTAGTCCTGTGGAACGGCTTGCCATGCCATTTCCACCTGGCGCCTCAGTTGGACCAGCGTTCGTGCTGGACGTGCAGACCGCGTGAGACGACGCTTCATCCAGTCCCAAACATGCTCAATGGGGGACAGATCCGGAGATCTTGCTGGCCAGGGTAGTTGACTTACACCTTCTAGAGCACGTTGGGTGGCACGGGATACATGCGGACGTGCATTGTCCTGTTGGAACAGCAAGTTCCCTTGCCGGTCTAGGAATGGTAGAACGATGGGTTCGATGACGGTTTGGATGTACCGTGCACTATTCAGTGTCCCCTCGACGATCACCAGTGGTGTACGGCCAGTGTAGGAGATCGCTCCCCACACCATGATGCCGGGTGTTGGCCCTGTGTGCCTCGGTCGTATGCAGTCCTGATTGTGGCGCTCGCCTGCACGGCGCCAAACACGCATACGACCATCATTGGCACCGAGGCAGAAGCGACTCTCATCGCTGAAGACGACACGTCTCCATTCGTCCCTCCATTCACGCCTGTCGCGACACCACTGGAGGCGGGCTGCACGATGTTGGGGCGTGAGCGGAAGACGGCCTAACGGTGTGGGGGACCGTAGCCCAGCTTCATGGAGACGGTTGCGAATGGTCCTCGCCGATACCCCAGGAGCAACAGTGTCCCTAATTTGCTGGGAAGTGGCGGTGCGGTCCCCTACGGCACTGCGTAGGATCCTACGGTCTTGGCGTGCATCCGTGCGTCGCTGCGGTCCGGTCCCAGGTCGACGGGCACGTGCACCTTCCGCCGACCACTGGCGACAACATCGATGTACTGTGGAGACCTCACGCCCGACGTGTTGAGCAATTCGGCGGTAAGTCCACCCGGCCTCCCGCATGCCCACTATACGCCCTCGCTCAAAGTCCGTCAACTGCACATACGGTTCACGTCCTCGCTGTCGCGGCATGCTACCAGTGTTAAAGACTGCGATGGAGCTCCGTATGCCACGGCAAACTGGCTGACACTGACGGCGGCGGTGCACAAATGCTGCGCAGCTAGCGCCATTCGACGGCCAACACCGCGGTTCCTGGTGTGTCCGCTGTGCCGTGCGTGTGATCATTGCTTGTACAGCCCTCTCGCAGTGTCCGGAGCAAGTATGGTGGGTCTGACACACCGGTGTCAATGTGTTCTTTTTTTTCCATTTCCAGGAGTGTATTTGTGACACTCGCCTACTTCGTTAGAGCGAGGAGTCAAATAATCTGATGGTATGTGTACCGAAGGTCTTACAAGTTCAAAATGTTGTAAGGAAAAAATAATAAGTAGCAGGTGCGAGCTTTGAACTCTGCTCGACTGGCTGGCTGTTTAACACCAAGACCGCGTACCCGCGTCGCCGTTATTGTTTCAGACTGCCCATTACTACACTTCTTGTTCTCAGACCGTTCACTGTTTCTACTTCCCTTTTTTTGACACAGTTCAGTACACCTTCTTCCTGTTTTCACGCTTGATCTATGTTCAGTTTTTGAGGGGCTATCCATTGGGCCATCTCACCACTAAATCTGACGGGGGGGTTCCGATGCGGAGTTTCCCTTGTTAGAAGACATTCCATTTGCATCCCATCGTCAGCTCTATTTGGAACACCATTGTGCCCCTGATATTTCAGTCTTTCTGCCTGGACGCACGCGTATGCACGTTTTCCTGGATGGTGGACGCGGGAGGACTTATTGCTTGGCCACCCCGTTCTCGTGAATCAGACACCCTGGACTTTCACCTTTGGGGACACGTAAGCTATTGTGGATGAACCTACTCTGTTACACGCACTGCTCCGGCCCTTTCAGACAGTGCAAACTACACCAGGCGTTTTTGAGGATCCGCTGAATTCTATGACGCGACTAACGGAGGCATTTGTTCAAGCAGGACGGACGCCTGTGACTGCCTCTTCACCTGTATGGCCCAAGAACGTTTCCCGAGATGGCGGTTGACTTAATTCTTCCACACGGTAGAGTAGATGCAGTGGTACTGTCTGGAAACAGGGAATGTGCAGTTTCGTTTGGCAATCCAAAGACTTGTAGTTGAGGCACTGTTTTACACTGAGGAAAAAAAAAAAAAAGTCACGCGATACCACACAAATCGTGTCGGATCTCCTTTTGCTGACGTAGTGCGGTAATCGGCGCGGCAAGAACTCAACAAGTTGTTGGAAGTCCCTTGCAGAAACACTGAGCCATCTACATCTACATCTACATCCATACTCTGCAAGCTGTGTGCCGGAGGGTACCTTGAGTACCTCTATCGGTTCTCCCTTCTATTCCAGTCTCGTATTGTTCGTGGAAAGAAGGATTGTCGGTATGCCTCTGTGTGGGCTCTAATCTCTCTGATTTTATCCTCATGGTCTCTTCGCGAGATATACGTAGGAGGGAGCAATATACTGCTTGACTCTTCGGTGAAGTTATGTTCTCGAAACTTTGACAAAAGCCCGTACCGAGCTACTAAGCGTCTCTCCTGCAGAGTCTTCCACTGGAGTTCATCTATCATCTCCGTAACGCTTTCGCGATTACTAAATGATCCTGTAACGAAGCGCGCTGCTCTCCGTTGGATCTTCTCTATCTCTTCTATCAACCCTATCTGGTACGGATCCCACACTGCTGAGCAGTATTCAAGCAGTGGGCGAACAAGGGTACTGTAACCTATTTCCTTTGTTTTCGGATTGCATTTCCTTAGGACTCTTCGAATGAATCTCAGTCTGGCATCTGCTTTACCGACGATCAACATTATATGATCATTCCATTTTAAATCACTCCTAATGCGTACTCCCAGATAATTTATGGAATTAACTGCTTCCAGTTGCTGACCTGCTATTTTGTAGCTAAATGTTAAAGGATCTATCTTTCTGTGTATTCACAGCACATTACACTTGTCTACATTGAGATTCAATTGCCATTCCCTGCACCATGCGTCAATTCGCTGCAGATCCTCCTGCATTTCACTGTTACAACCTCTCGAAACACCACAGCATCATCTGCAAAAAGCCTCAGTGAACTTCCGATGTCATCCAGAAGGTCATTTATGTATATTCTGAAGAGCAACGGTCCTATGATACTCCCCTGCGGCACACCTGAAATCACTCTTACTTCGGAAGAGTTCTCACCATTGAGAATGACATGCTGCGTCCTGTTATCTAGGAACTCCTCAATCCAATCACACAATTGGTCTGATAGACCATATGCTCTTACTTTGTTCATTAAACGACTGTGGGGTACTGTATCGAACACCTTGCGGAAGTCAAGAATCACGGCATCTACCTGTGAACCCGTGTCTATGGCCCTCTGAGTCCCGTCGACGAATAGCGCGAGCTGGGTTTCACATGACCGTCTTTTTCGAAACCCATGCCGATTCCTACAGAGTAGATTTCTAGTCTCCAGAAAAGTCATTATACTCGAACACAATACGTGCTCCAAAACTCTACAACTGATCGACGTTAGAGATATAGGTCTATAGTTCTGCACATCTGTTCGACGTCCCTTCTTGAAAACGGGGATGACCTGTGCCCTTTTCCAATCCTTTGGAACGCTACGCTCTTCTAGAGACCTACGGTACACCGCTGCAAGAAGGGGGACAAGTTCCTTTGCGTACTCTGTATAACATCGAACTGGTATCCCATCAGGTCCAGCGGCCTTTCCTCTTTTAAGCAATTTTAGTTTTTTTCTATCCCTCTGTCATCTATTTCGATATCTACCATTTTGTCATCTGTGCGACAATCTAGAGAAGGAACTACAGTGCAATCTTCCTCTGTGAAACAACTTTGGAAAAAGACATTTAGTATTTCGGCCTTTATTCTGTCATCCTCTGTTTCAGTACCATTTTGGTCACAGAGTGTCTGGACATTTTGTTTTGATCCACCTACCGCTTTGACATAAGACCAAAATTTCTTAGGATTTTCTGCCAAGTCAGTACATAGAACTTTACTTTCGAATTCATTGAACGCCTCTCGCATAGCCCTCCTCACACTACATTTCGCTTCGCGTAATTTTTGTTTGTCTGCAACGCTTTGGCTATGTTTGTGTTTGCTGTGAAGTTCCCTTTGCTTCCGCGGCAGTTTTCTAACTCGGTTGTTGTACCACGGTGGCTCTTTTCCATCTCTTACGATCTTGCTTGGCACATACTCATCTAACGCATTATGTACGACGGTTTTGAACTTTGTCCACTGATCCTCAACACTATCTCTACTTGACACAAAACTTTTGTGTTGAGCCGTCAGGTACTCTGTAATCTGCTTTTTGTCACTTTTTCTAAACAGAAAAATCTTCCTACCCTTTTTAATATTCCTATTTACGGCCTTTGGAGATAAGAAAACCACTTGTATGAACATCAAGAGCTCAAATGGAAACCCAGTTCTAAGCAAAGAAGGGAAAGCAGAAAGGTGGAAGGAGTATATAGAGGGTCTATACAAGGGTGATGTACTTGAGGACAATATTATGGAAATGGAAGAGGATGTAGATGAAGATGAAATGGGAGATACGATACTGCGTGAAGAGTTTGACAGAGCACTGAAAGACCTGAGTCGAAACAAGGCCCCCGGAGTAGACAACATTCCATTGGAACTACTGACGGCCTTGGGAGAGCCAGTCCTGACAAAACTCTACCATCTGGTGAGCAAGATGTATGAAACAGGTGAAATACCATCAGACTTCAAGAAGAATATAATAATTCCAATCCCAAAGAAAGCAGGTGTTGACAGATGTGAAAATTACCGAACAATCAGTTTAATAAGCCACAGCTGCAAAATACTAACACGAATTCTTTACAGACGAATGGAAAAACTAGTAGAAGCTGACCTCGGGGAAGATCAGTTTGGATTCCGTAGAAATACTGGAACACGTGAGGCAATACTGACCTTACGACTTATCTTAGAAAAAAGATTAAGGAAAGGCAAACCTACGTTTCTAGCATTTGTAGACTTAGAGAAAGCTTTTGACAATGTTGACTGGAATACTCTCTTTCAAATTCTAAAGGTGGCAGGGGTAAAATACAGGGAGCGAAAGGCTATTTACAATTTGTACAGAAACCAGATGGCAGTTGTAAGAGTCGAGGGACATGAAAGGGAAGCAGCGGTTGGGAAGGGAGTAAGACAGGGTTGTAGCCTCTCCCCGATGTTATTCAATCTGTATATTGAGCAAGCAGTAAAGGAAACAAAAGAAAAATTCGGAGTAGGTATTAAAATCCATGGAGAAGAAATAAAAACTTTGAGGTTCGCCGATGACATTGTAATTCTGTCAGAGACAGCAAAGGACTTGGAAGAGCAGTTGAATGGAATGGATGGTATTTTGAAGTGAGGATATAAGATGAACATCAACAAAAGCAAAACGAGGATAATGGAATGTAGTCGAATTAAGTCGGGTGATGCTGAGGGAATCAGATTAGGAAATGAGACACAAAGTAGTAAAGGAGTCTTGCTATTTGGGGAGCAAAATAACTGATGATGGTCGAAGTAGAGAGGATATAAAATGTAGACTGGCAATGGCAAAGAAAGCGTTTCTGAAGAAGAGAAATTTGTTAACATCGAGTATAGATTTAAGAGTCAGGAAGTCATTTCTGAAAGTATTTGTATGGAGTGTAGCCATGTATGGAAGTGAAACATGGACGGTAAATAGTTTTGACAAGAAGAGAATAGAAGCTTTCGAAATGTGGTGCTACAGGAGAATGCTGAAGATTAGATGGGTAGATCACATAACTAATGAGGAAGTATTGAATAGGATTGGGGAGAAGAGAAGTTTGTGGCACAACTTGACCAGAAGAAGGGATCGGTTGGTAGGACATGTTCTGAGGCATCAAGGGATCACCAATTTAGTATTGGAGGGCAGCGTGGAGGGTAAAAATCGTAGGGGGAGACCAAGAAATGAATACACTAAGCAGATTCTGAAGGATGTAGGTTGCAGTAGGTACTGGGAGATGAAGAAGCTTGGACGGGATAGAGTAGCATGGAGAGCTGCATCAAACCAGTCTCAGGACTGAAGACCACAACAACAACATTTACGGCTGAAATCACCGCGCGTGTTCAGGTATCACTGCACGAGTGTGATCCGGGAGGGGAAAAGGTTTTACGTTAGCAGCAATCTCATTGGCTGCGAGACATATTAATACACGGATCATCGGAAGCAGAATTTGGTCCGTCTCTAAGACAGCGCCATCTCGTAGTGCGGAGACGGACGAGCGCTGCGCCTGCGCAGTTGCTTAGCGGGGCGCGCTCTATTGGGAAAGTTGTGTACGCGTTGACTACGCAGAACTATGTACACAACAGAACTGTTCCTCCGGTCATTGAAATGCTTGTTCTCTTTCTGTAGTCATGCCACACATTGGTTATAGAATATGAGTCATGTAGTAAGAATACAATACCGTCACGAGTAAATGTGATGAATA
Source organism: Schistocerca cancellata (assembly GCF_023864275.1). Lineage (NCBI taxonomy): Eukaryota > Metazoa > Arthropoda > Insecta > Orthoptera > Acrididae > Schistocerca > Schistocerca cancellata. The sequence continues at coordinate 55,911,014 of NC_064635.1, forward strand.
GTGAGAGCATGTGTGGTGCCACAAGATGTCTCACAGACACGAAAACAACCAACAAGCGCGTGTGAACTATGCTGCAAGAAAGGAATTCAAAAGTCAAGACTTCTAAAACAGCACACAACTTCAAAAACGTTAAAAACAAATGTTTTGACACAGCACAGAGAAAGTGTGCGATTGTGAAACTGTTGCGTTCGTTTGTTGTAGCTTATGTGACAAACTATAATGCTTGAGTCATTTCCTTGGGAGTGATCACATTCACATTCATACGAACACCTATACCGGACAAAGAGGCATATCTCACTCACTTATCAGTTGTACAAATTACGAAGGTGAGTCATATGAAAACCTTAAATTTGTAATAACAAATCGAAATTTCGCGCCGTTATCCTGTAAGTTGGTAAGCGTGCTACAAACAGCGTGCAGAATGGCCTGTAGGTGTCAGCATAGTGCAGATGCACACATACCGTCGCAGTATCAGTATAAAAATGGCCGCCCCACTTGCGACTTGCACCAGGGAAGAACAGCGTTCTGTTATTCGGTTTTTGCGTAGTGAAGGTGTGAAACGTATCGAAATTCATCGACGAATGAACGTTCAGTACGGTGATGCAAATTTGTCACGGCAGGAAGTCTACGAATGGAGTAGGATGTTCGCAAATGGTGTGACTTCAGTTGAAGATGCTCCTCGTCCAGGTCAGGCACAACGAGTTGTGACTCCACAGAACATTGCAGCAGTTGAAGCCATAGTGAAGGAAAACTGCCGAGTGACACTGAATGACATTCCAGCATGTTTACAGATTAGTCACGGGTCAGCACACCACATTGTGCACGATGTGCTCCAGTTTCACAAAGTGTCTGCAAGATGGGTACCACGGCAGCTGACTCCTGAAATGAGAGAACGACGTGTTGATGCTTGTGAAGAACTTCTTCGGCGCTTTGAACGAGAAGGTGATGGCTTCCTTGCAAGAATCGTTACTGGGTTCCTTCCACCACCGGAAACGAAGAGAGCGATGAAGGAATGGCGCCGTTCCTCATCACCAAAACCAAAGGAGCTTCGAACCATCAGCAGGGAAGGTTATGCTAACTCTCTTTTGGGACAAAAAAAGGCGTCATTTTGAAGCATTACATGCCTAGAGCGACCACTGTTACTAGTTTATCATACACAGATCTCCTAAAAAATCATTTGCGGCCTGCAATCAAATCAAAGCGACGTGGATTGCTGTCAGCAGGTGTCCTTCTGCAACATAACAATGCAAGGCCCCACATTGCCCGTGCAACAGTTGCAACAATCACAGACCTGCATTTTGAGTGTCTTCCTCATCCACCATACTCACCAGACCTTGCTCCAAGTGATTGCCATATGTTTCGACCATTCAAAGACGCAATGGGAGGAAAGAAGGTCCGTTCTGATGAAGAAGTATGGCACGCAGTGCATGAGTGGTTGCACGGACCACCAAAAGAATTTTAGGACGAGAGAGATTTGTAAACGCTGGAGGACTTGCATTGAGCGTGGGGGAGATTGTGTTGAAAAGTGATACAGCTTTGTACCACTTCTGCACAATAAATAATATTTAAAAAAATATTTAAGTTTTCCATTTGACTCACCCTCATAGGTGTGTCAATAAGAGATTACTGTCATACGATACACGTACTGTCACTAATGCCGTGTATAACACACCAGACGTGTTTTCCGGTGGAGGATTCGGTTGACTTACCGCCTTGATATCAAACGTTTGCGGTTACCATTCGAAATCCACTTCCTTTCGGCTGCTAATAGAGTATTCTGCAGAATCAGCTGTCATTGCAGGTCCCTACCTTACACCTTGCTGTTGCAAACGGACGTTACGCCACGTCACAGACACAAATTTGAATAAAGCGAACAGCGAAGGAAAAAAAAATGAAGGACGAGAGAGATTTTCTCTCAGCTCGTCCGCCTGGCCGTCCAACACCGGAACCACTGAACTACTACGGCATCTCTCCCCCCTCACTATATTGCACTTCTTGTTCTTGGACCGTTCAGTGTCTCTATTTTGCTTTTTTTCCCTCCACTATACCTTTTCTTCCTGTTCTCAAGCTTGGTCCGTGATCAGTTTTTGACACGCTGTCCACTGGGTCATCTTACCACTAAATCTGAGGGGATGATACTTAAATCAAGATCCTAAGCAGTCGACAGGCGTTGATGTACATATACAGTTGAAAATGTGTGCCCCGACTGGGACCCGAACCCGGGATCTCCTGCTTACATGGCAGACGCGCTATCCGTCTGAGCCACTGAGGGCACAGACGATAGCGCGACTGCAGGTCTTTATCCCTTGCACGCCCCCAGTGAGACCCACATTCCCAACTGAATGTCCACACACTACATTCGTAGTGCCCTTCTACATTACACTCATTACTCACGGCAGACAATCTTCCCGAGTCCCGTAAGAGTTCGGGCAATGCGTGTGCATCCAGCATAGAAGAAGAAGGTCAATGGCCGGCTAGCATTTACTATATGAAAATGGTATCTGTTCTTTCGGACATGTGGGAGGGGGGGGAGAGGCGTTTCCCCTGTCAGGCTATGCAGTAGGCAAGAAGCCTGTGTAGTTCTGTCCAGTGAGTCTCCCTGTAAGGACGTAGAGACCCAACAAGCAATAACCAACAATGGCTGCACAGATGTCAATAGAGAACGTCTGTTGGCGAGACGATTGGATAGTCGCATGACGATTTGCGTTGGCTCACACGAAATTCTGGACCCCGTGCCTCGTGAATATCGCTGAGCTGCAAAGCTGGAATGGGTGTGAAAAGACATTAGCAAGCACGGGCAGAAAGGTTCTCTTGGATGACAATCCTCAGGAGACAAGGCCTGTACACGCTGCAGGTGGTATGGCTACAGAACGTTTCCACATAAACGCCTCCAATCGTCATTTGTAGCACATTCCTGTGCAAGCCTAACCGCCCTCTGCTGATTGCAGGACTTTCCTCCACAGCGTTGAGTGGACCATCCTCATCCTCTGGTGTTTTACGTCTTGGCCGACACCCGCTACCTGGTAGACGTGTGAAACTCCCGTATTCGCAGACGCCGCGATTTCAATTGTCGTTCGGTCTAGTACGAGGGTCGTTCAATAATAGTAACGCCCCACATTAAAAAAAGAGCCATTAATGTACATAGACGAGTGTCCTTGTTGGTGCTTCACATTTGATGCTTGTTGATGTTTCAAGGCAAAATGGTTCAAATGGCTCTGAGCACTATGGGACTTAACATCTTAGGTCATCAGTCCGCTAGAACTTAGAACTACTTAAACCTAACCTAAGGACATCACACACATCCATGCCCGAGGCAGGATTCGAACCTGCGACCGTAGCGGTCACGCGGTTCCAAACTGGCGCGCTTAGAAGCGCACGGCCACACCGGCCGGCTAAAGTTTCGAACCATTCCGGCAGATGGCAGAGCTGTAGCACAGCGTCAAAATGGCGTCTGCATAACACTCATGTTACAAGCAGTGTACTGTTATTAAATTCTTGGGTGCAGAAAAAGAAACCGTGGTGAACATCCATAAACGTTTGTGTGCAGTGTATGGCGATGCTGCAATTGGTAGGAGTACAGTTGGGCGATGGGTAAAGAGAGTTACAGCCTGAGGAAATGCAGAAACAGAGCTCCGTGATCAGCCACGCTCGGGGCGTCCTGTCACAGCCACTGCTCCAGACATGCTGAATCGTGCGGATGCCATCATTCGTGCCGACCGGCGCATCACAACTCGACAATTGTCTCTGCAGTTGCCGGTCAGCATTGGGAGTGCGTCTGCAATGATCGAGACTGTCGGATATTCAAAGAGCTGCTCACGATGCATTCCACTAATGCTCACAGTAGACCACGAGATTCAAAGAAAGGCTATTTCATCTGAATTGTTGGAGCATTTTGAGACCGACGGAGAGGCCTTTCTATCACGGACTGTTAAGGGGGACGAAAGTTTGGTGCACCACTTTGCTCCGGAAACAAGAAGGCAGTCCACGGAGTAGCATCATCCTCATTCACCACAAAAGAATAAATTCGAGACAAACCCCTCTGCCGGAAAAGTCATGTTGACAGTTTTCTGGGATTGTGTTGGGGACAGTCTCATGGATGTGATGCCAAGAGAGTGAATCATCAGTTCAGAGACATACTTGAAGACTCTGAATAAACTCAAGAACCGTTTCAGACGTGTTCGATCGGACAAGAATCCAGCAGACATCTTGCTCCAACACGATAATGCACGCCCACAACCAAGTCTGAGAACCCGGGAACACACCGCCAAATTGGGTTGGACATCTTTGCCACATCCACCCTACAGTACAGACCTGGCAGCCTTGGACTCCCATCTCTTTGGGCAGCTTAAGGATTCTCTACAGGGAACACACTATGAAGATGACGAGGGTGTTAGCCGTGCAGTGAAAACATGGCTGCACCAACAGGCTAAGAGCTTTTACCAGCAGGGAGTACATGCTCTTCCACAATGCTGACGTACGGCCATAGTACATGATGGAGGCTACGCAGAAAAATAGGGCATGGACAAGGCATGTTGATGTATATTTTCACCAAATTCTGACTCTTAACAATAAATATGTTCTGAGAAAAAAATATGGGGTATTACTTATTGAACGACCCTAGTAATTTGCGTTATGGGTTGCGTAACTGGTACAAAAGGCGTACCTCCAAGATTAGATTAGATTAGATTAGTACTTGTTCCATAGATTATGAATACGACACTTCGTAATAATGTGGAACGTGTCAGGTTAATAAAAGGTGTCTATCCAAGATATTACATTACACAAAATATTACATGACATTTAATATTTTAATTTTTCTTTTTTCTTTTTTTGGGTGGGGGGTTGGGAACTTACCCACTTACTACATCAAAAAATTCATCTAATGAGTAGACGGATTTGCCATTAAGCAATTCTTTTAATTTCCTTTTAAATGCTATATGGCTATCTGTCAGACTTTTTATGCTATTAGGTAAGTGACCAAAGACTTTTGTGGCAGCATAATTTACCCCCTTCTGAGCCAAAGTTAGATTTAACCTTGAATAGTGAAGATCATCCTTTCTCCTAGTGTTGTAGCCATGTACACTGCTATTACTTTTGAATTCGTCCGGATTGTTAATAACAAATTTCATAAGTGAATATATATATTGTGAGGCTACAGTGAAGATTTCTAGCTCTTTAAATAAGTGTCTGCAGGATGATCTTGGATGAGCTCCAGCAATTATTCTGATTACACGCTTTTGTGCAATGAACATTCTCTTACTCAGTGATGAGTTACCTCAGAATATGATGCCATACGAAAGCAGAGAAGGAAAATAGGCGTGGTAAGCTGATTAACTGAGATGTATATTGCCCAAATTTGCAATGACCCTAATAGCACAAGTAGCTGAACTCAAACGTTTCAACAGATCTTCAGCGTGTTTTATACAGTTCAACCCCTCATCAATGCATACACCTAGAAATTTTGAATAATCTACCTTAGCTACAGATTTCTGATCGAAGTCTATATTTGTTAATGGTGTCATTCCATTTACTGTGTGGAACTGTATATACTGTGTTTTGTCGAAGTTTAATGAGAGCCCATTTGCAGAGAACCACTTAATGATTCTCTGAAAAACATCGTTTACAATTTCACCAGTTAATTCTTGTCTGTTGGGTGTGATAGCTATACTTGTATCATCGGCAAAAAGTACCAGCTTTGCATCTTCGTGAATATAGAATGGCAAGTCGTTAATATATATGAAGAACAGCAGAGGACCCAATGCATTGCCATCTTCAAAACTGTACATATAATGTACGGTAGCAAGCTCTTAGTTCGCCTACATTTCGTGACTGCAAATCACAGGGCACAGAAAATTGCAAACCACCCTCTACACACCATTGCTAATGGCTGCGGATGTATTTTATGTTACTAGTGCTTACATATTACTTCAGAGCAGATTGCACACCCCAAGTACTGACTACGGATATGCCGACAGGTACGTATGTAACTGGCGATCACTGCAGTTCACCTGCGCGTGCTGAAGAATATTCGGGCCCATATCACATTGATTCAGTATTTGATTACTTTTAGGGAAAGCTTTAGGCAATGTTGACTGGAATACTCTCTTTCCAATTCTAAAGGTGGCAGGGGTAAAATACAGGGAGCGAAAGGAACGAAAGGGAAGCAGCGGTTGAGAAGGGAGTGAGACAATTTCATTCAACCTGTATACTGAGCAAGCAGAAAAGGGAACAAAAGAAAAATTTGGACTAGGAATTAAACTACAGGGAGAAGAAACTGTAATTCTCTCAGAGACAACATTGGACTTCGGACAGCAGTTGACCGGAATGGACAGTATCTTCAAGGGAGGATGTAGGGTTTACATGAACAAAAGCAGAATGAGGATAAGGCAATGCAGTCGAATTAAATCAGGTGACGCTGAGGGAATTAGATTAGGAAATGAGACACTTAAAGTAGTAAATGAATTTTGTTATTTGGGAAGCAAAATAACTGATGACGGTCGAATTAGGGAGGATATAAAATGTAGTCTAGCGAGGGCAAGAAATGCGCTTCTGAAAAAGAGAAATTTGTTAACGTCGATTATACATTTAAGTGTGAGGGAGTCCTTTTTGAAAGTGTTTCTATGGAGGGTAGCCGTGAATGGAAGTGAAACATGGATGACAGTTTAGGCAAGAAGAGAATAGAAGCTTTCGAAATGTGATGCTACAGAAAAATGCTGAAGATGAAGTGGGTAGATCATGTAACCGATGAGGAGGTACTGAATTGGGGAAAAGAGAAATTTGTGGTACATCCTGACTAAAAGAAGGGATCTGAGGCACAAAGGGATCACCAATTTAGTACTGGGGGGAAGCGTGGGGAGCAAAAATCGTAGTGAGACACCAAGAGATGCATACAGTTAGCAGATTTAGAGGGACGTAGGTTGCAGTAGCTACTCGAAGAGGCCTGCATAGGAGAAAGTAGCATGGAAAGTTGCATCAAACCAGTCTCTGGACTGAAGACCACAACAACAACCTAACTTTTGTAACCGGCGTCTTACATTTTCCTCTGGCACAGAGGAATTGCCAGCGAGCACTGCTTAACAGTAACATGCTAGAATAAGTCGGTAACTGTGAATTACGGACCAATCTTCTTGTTATTCGCGGAATCCGTCCACGAATTTTTGTCATTGATTTTTGGAAACCCCAGCATAAGCCAAAACATACACTACTGGCCATTAAAATTGCTGCACCACGAAGACGACGTGCTACAGACGCGAAATTTAACCGACAGGAAGAAGATGCTGTGATATGCAAATGATTTGCTTTTCAGAGCATTCACACAAGGTTGGCACCGGTGGCGACACCTACAACGTGCTGACATGAGGAAAGTTTCCAACCGATTTCTCATACACAAACAGCAGTTGACCGGCGTTGCCTGGTGAAACGTTGTTGTGATGCCTCGTGTAAGGAGGAAAAATGCGTACCATCACGTTTCCGACTTTGATAAAGGTCGGATTGTAGCCTATCGCGATTGTGGTTTATCGTATCGCGACATTGCTACTCGCGTTGGTCGAGATCCAATGACTGTTAGCAGAATATGGACTCGGTGGAATCAGGAGGGTAATAGGGAACGCCGTGCTGGATCCCAACGGCCTCGTGTCACTAGCAGTCGAGATGACAGGCATCTTATCCTCATGGCTGTAACGGATGGTGCAGCCACGTCTCGATCCCTGAGTCAACAGATGGGGACGTTTGCAAGACAACAACCATCTGCACGAACAATTCGACGACTTTTGCAGCAGCATGGACTATCAGCTCGGAGATCATGGCTGCGGTTACCCTTGACGCTGCATCACAGACAGGAGCGCCTGCGATGTACTCGACGACAAACCTGGGTGCACGAATGGCAAAACATCATTTTTTCGGATGAATCGAGGTTCCTTTTGCAGCATCATGATGGTCGCATCCGTGTTTGGCGACATCGCGGTGAACGCACATTGAAAGCGTGTATTCGTCATCGCCATAGTGGCGTATCAGCCGGCGTGATAGTATGGTGTGCCATTGGTTAGACGTGTCGGTCACCTCTTGTTCACATTGACGACGCTTTGAACAGTGGACGTTAGATTTCAGATGTGCTACGACCCGTGGCTCTACCCTTCATTCGATCACTGCGAAACCCTACATTTCAGCAGGATAATGCACGACCGCATGTTGCAGGTCCTGTACGGGCCTTTATGGATGCAGAAAATGTTCGACTGCTATCCTGGCCAGCACATTCTCCAGATCTCTCACCAATTGAAAACGTCTGGTCAATGGTGGCCGAGCAACTGGCTCGTCACAATACGCCAGTCACTACTCTTGATGAACTGTGGTGTCGTGTTGAAGCTGCACGGGCAGCTGTACCTGTACACGCCATCCAAGCTCTGTTTGACTCAATGCCCAGGCGTATCAAGGCCGTTATCACTGCCAGAGGTGGTTGTTCTAGGTACTGATTTCTCAGGATCTATGCACCCAAATTGCGTGAAAATGTAATCACATGTCAGTTCTAGTATAATATATTTGTCCAATGAATACCCGTTTATCATCTGCATTTCTTCTTGGTGGAGCAATTTTAATGGCCAGTAGTGTATAAACGAAAGAGTTAATGAATAAAACTTCACTCACCATCCACCTGCAAGACGGACCCCAAGGTCGAAGAACACTCTGCTGTGACTCCTTGTATCTATTAAGATTCACCAGGATGTGCCTTTCCGGGCATATAGCTTGGCTGACCTTAGTGACTGTCAAAGCAATTGTGTCGGCTGACAAGGGCCGCACGTAGGCTGGGTTAGCGCCCTCCAGGAACTGCCGAAGAGTTTCCACATTGTGGAACTTCCGTCTCGTAATCAAGATGCTGCAATTATTCACCGTAGTCTCTACGTGTTGGCGTACAATGTCTGTCCACTTGCTCCAGCTGCTGGTTAGGACATCTGGGTCGCTACACTTTTTTTCAACTTTCCATTCCTTCACACTCTTTCGTAGTTCTTCGCAGACTGTTTCGCAGCTTTGGGAAGGCACTTGCAGGCGTTCGAGTTCCACACAGATGTCCTCACGTATTCTTTTGACGTCCTGCCCACAGAACAAGAAGAAATGCTTCATAAAATCTTGGGCGGTTTCGGCTCCCTGCTGTTCGTCTTTGACTTTCTCCTTAACCCTCTCGTTGTCTGGGTTCAGTTGGTACACCACACCACCCGTCTGCAGCAGGTCTGCCCCCACGACTGAGCTCGCCTCTGGCTCCCTAAAAAAACACCTCGCGTTTTCATGCAGGGAGGCGTTAGTTGAGAGCACTAGCGCATATTGCCTGCCGTTCAGACTCCCCTTAATCTCTTTAAAAGATTCGTAGTACTTATCAATGTTGAAGCCCTTTTCTGCGTAAGTAGATGAAAAGAAATAGGCTTCTTTGAGCTCTTGAAAATCAGACGACGTCTTGTGTTTCAACTGCACGAGTAACGTGCACCTGCCGACGCTTCCGTCACTCCTGGTACATTCCCACTCAACGACAACGTCGTCGAATTTGCCTGCAGCTTCGTACTCGGACCGAATTTTAAAGCTGGGCAGCTGCTTCCTGAGACAGCGGAGGAAGACAAGAGAAATGGCCATGCGTTCGTAGAAGAAGCCTTTATTGGGATCGCCGTCTCCATCGTTTGGTGTGTTCCTGCAAAGGACAAAGAGAACTCAATCTTTAAGTAATTCTACTACAGGCGGCGACACTAAATGCACTTACCTTACAATTTATCATTCATATACACTTGGGAGACCAAAGCGATATGGACATACACAGATGGCGGTAGGACTGCGCACAGAAGCTATAACAGGGCTGTGCATTGACGGGGTCGTCATATATATTCAGGTTGTTCATGTGCCTCGCCGCAGTGTGTACACCGGTTCCCGTCATATCAACGAAGTTAAGCGGTGCCGGGCGTGGCCGGCACTTGGATGGGTAACCATCCGGGCCGCCATACGCTGTTGCCATTTTTCGGGGTGCACTCAGCCTCGTGATACCAATTGAGGAGCTACTCGACCGAATAGTAGCGGCTCCGGTCACAGAAAACCATTGTAAGGACCGGGAGAGCGGTGTGCTGACAGCATGCCCCTGCTATCCGCATCCTCAGCTGAGGATGACACGGCGGTCGAATGGTACCGATGGGCCACTCGTGGCCTCAAGACGGAGAGTGCTTCACGTGTAAAAGGTTCCCGCCGTGACTATGGCCGCATGATGGGAATTAACAGACTTTGAATGTGAAGTGGTAGTTGCAGCTAGATGCACGGGACATTCCATTTCTGAAATCGTTGGGGAATTCAGCATTCCGAGTTGCACAGTGTCGAAAGTGTGGCGAGGATGCCAAATTTCAGGCATTACATCCCACCACGGCCACTGCTTGCTGACGATCTTCAACTTAACGACCGAGAGCAGCAGTGTTCGCGTAGAGCTGTCACTGCTAACAGATAAGCAAAACTGCGTCGAATAACCGCAGGACTGAACGTGGGACATACGATGAAAGTATCTGCTAGGACACTACGGCGAAACTTGGTGTTAATGGCCTATGGCAGCAGACAACCGAGGTGAGTGCCATTGATAACAGCCTGTAGGGGCTCTCCTGGGCTCTAGACCATATCGGTTGGACCATAGGCGATTGGAAAACCGTGACATGGTCAGATGAGTCCCGATTTCAGGTAGTAAGAGGTGATGGTGCAGACCCCATGAAGGGATGGATCCAAGTTGTTCACAAGGGACTGTGCAAGCCAGCTATGGCTCCATAATGGTGTGAAATGTGTGTACTTTGAATGGACTGTATCCTCTGGTTCAACTGAACCGTTCATTGACTGGACACGGCAATATTCGGCTACTTGGACATCATTTTCACCCACTCGTGAACTTCATGTTCCCAAACAACGATGCAATTTTTAATGTAGACAATGTGCCATGTCCCCGGGCCACAATCGTTTGTGACTGGTTTGAACATTCTGGAACATTCGAGCACATGATTTCGCGACCCAGTTCACCCGACATGACTCCCATCGAACATTTATGGGACATGGTGCCACGATAAGACCACGAGACATATTGCTGACTCTGGCCTACTTCGTTAGAGCGACAAGTCAAATAATCTGATGGTGTGTGTACCGAAGGTCTTACAGCACGTATACCACAAGAACATATCGTGTTGACCCAGACCATAAGGCCTGGATTGGGGCCAGTGTGTGCACTCTATGAGACAAAGCTCACCAGGTCTACGTCGTAAGCGCAAACGACCATCACTTGTGTCCAGGCAGAATCTGCTTTCGTCGCTGAAGACCATGGCGCGCCATTTCAACTTCCAAGTGATCTTCTTACGGCACGTCGATGATGTCTACATCTACATCTACAGTTATACTCCGCAAGCCACCCAACGGTGTGTGGCAGAGGACACTTTCTGTGCCACTGTCAGTACCTCCCTTTCCTGTTCCAGTCGCGTATGGTTCGTGGGAAGAACGACTGCCGGAAAGCCTCCATGCGCGCTCGAATCTCTTTCTTCGTTCTTACTGAGTGTTCTCAAACTCATCATTGTCCTCACTCTAACATTCACACATATTTCTGCTCCCTACACCCTATATCTGGTTACTTTCCACTTCATCTGAAATATTCAGCACTTTATCCTTATTTGTCGTATTTCCTACTTTTTACATCTTTTGATTTTTTCCTTTAGTCAGTGAAAAAGAAAATTATTTCTGTTATTTCATGCTCTTTGAGTTTAACTCAAAATGTTATTCTGTGAACCGGATATTTAATGTAACAAATTAAGGGTGCACATAAAAACATCCAATATCTTAAAAGTATGCAGATATCAAAATGGGATTACATGCACTAAATGGTTCAAACAAATAGATAGTAGTTATTTCCACCTACCAACTGAATATACTGACAATGATAATGACAATAACGATGACAATAATAATAATAATAATAATAACCAGACATCACATCTGAGAACGGAAAGATGATAATAATAATAATAATAATAATAATAATAATAATAATAATAATAATAATTATTATTATTATTATCACATACATTCAGCAACAGAAAGATTCACATTAAGCAGAAAGGGAGGAGGAAGGGGATTTATCAACATAAAAAACCTACATTATGGACAGGTAGACAATTTCAGAAAATTCTTTCTAGAACGAGCAGAAACTAGCAAAATACACAAAGCAATCACTCTTATAAATACATCGGCTACACCACTGCAATTTCATAACCACTTCTACAACCCTCTAGATCACATAACATCAACAGATACGAAGAAAGTAAATTGGAAAAAGAAAACACTACATGGCAAGCACCTGTATCATCTAACACAGCCACACATCGATCAAGATGCATCCAACACATGGCTAAGCAAAGGCAATATATAAGTGAGACGGAAGGATTCATGATTGCAATACAGGATCAAACAATAAACACCAGATATTACAGCAAGCATATTATTAAAGATCCCAATACCACAACAGATAAAAGCAGACTTTGCAAACAACAAATACACTCCTGGAAATTGAAATAAGAACACCGTGAATTCATTGTCCCAGGAAGGGGAAACTTTATTGACACATTCCTGGTGTCAGATACATCACATGATCACACTGACAGAACCACAGGGACATAGACACAGGCAACAGAGCATGCACAATGTCGGCACTAGTACAGTGTATATCCACCTTTCGCAGCAATGCAGGCTGCTATTCTCCCATGGAGACGATCGTAGAGATGCTGGATGTAGTCCTGTGGAACGGCTTGCCATGCCATTTCCACCTGGCGCCTCAGTTGGGCCAGCGTTCGTGCTGGACGTGCAGACCGCGTGAGACGACGCTTCATCCAGTCCCAAACATGCTCAATGGGGGACAGATCCGGAGATCTTGCTGGCCAGGGTAGTTGACTTACACCTTCTAGAGCACGTTGGGTAGCACGGGATACATGCGGACGTGCATTGTCCTGTTGGAACAGCAAGTTTCCTTGCCGGTCTAGGAATGGTAGAACGATGGGTTCGATGACGGTTTGGATGTACCGTGCACTATTCAGTGTCCCCTCGACGATCACCAGTGGTGTACGGCCAGTGTAGGAGATCGCTCCCCACACCATGATGCCGGGTGTTGGCCCTGTGTGCCTCGGTCGTATGCAGTCCTGATTGTGGCGCTCACCTGCACGGCGCCAAACACGCATACGACCATCATTGGCACCAAGGCAGAAGCGACTCTCATCGCTGAAGACGACAGGTCTCCATTCGTCCCTCCATTCACGCCTGTCGCGACACCACTGGAGGCGGGCTGCACGATGTTGGGGCGTGAGCGGAAGACGGCCTAACGGTGTGCGGGACCGTAGCCCAGCTTCATGGAGACGGTTGCGAATGTTCCTCGCCGATACCCCAGGAGCAACAGTGTCCCTAATTTGCTGGGAAGTGGCGGTGCGGTCCCCTACGGCACTGCGTAGGATCCTACGGTCTTGGCGTGCATCCGTGCGTCGCTGCGGTCCGGTCCCAGGTCGACGGGCACGTGCACCTTCCGCCGACCACTGGCGACAACATCGATGTACTGTGGAGACCTCACGCCCCACGTGTTGAGCAATTCGGCGGTACGTCCACCCGGCCTCCCGCATGCCCACTATACGCCCTCGCTCAAAGTCCGTCAACTGCACATACGGTTCACGTCCACGCTGTCGCGGCATGCTACCAGTGTTAAAGACTGCGATGGAGCTCCGTATGCCACGGCAAACTGGCTGACACTGACGGCGGCGGTGCACAAATGCTGCGCAGCTAGCGCCATTCGACGGCCAACACCGCGGTTCCTGGTGTGTCCGCTGTGCCGTGCGTGTGATCATTGCTTGTACAGCCCTCTCGCAGTGTCCGGAGCAAGTATGGTGGGTCTGACACACCGGTGTCAATGTGTTCTTTTTTCCATTTCCAGGAGTGTAGAAACAGTAGATCACATCACAAGCGGATGTACAATACTAGCAAATACAGAATACCCCAGAAGACATGACAATGTAGGAAAAATAGTACATCAACAGCTTGCCTTACAACATAAACTTATAAAACAACACGTTCCCACATACAAGAAGACGGGCCGGGGGGGGGGGGGGGGGGATGCGTGCCCGTACTCCCACTGCTAATAACCGGTTTCCAACCATTCGTGTCGACACGTCTGCGCTCACGGGCCCTCTTACCTGCGCTATACGATCTGCAACTGCTGCCCTTACAACACGACAATGCTGGCGGGCGTCTGTGCTGCATGGTGGACGCCCAGAACCTCGTCCACGGATATGACGATGTTCTCGTGACTACCGGTACCAGCATCGCTGCTCAACTGACTCAGCACATCCAATTTCTACATCTACATCCATACTCCGCAAGCCACCTGACGGTGTGTGGCGTAGGGTACCTTGAGTACCTCGACCAGTTCTCCCTTCTATTCCAGTCTCGTATTGTTCGTGCAAAGAAGGATTGTCGGTATGCTTCTGTGTGGGCTCTAATCTCTCTGATTTTACCCTCACGGTCTCTTCGCGAGATATACGTAGGAGGGAGCAGTATACTGCTTGACTCTTCGGTGAAGGTATGTTCTCGAAACTTCGACAAAAGCCCGTACCGAGCTACTGAGCGTCTCTCCTGCAGAGTCTTCCACTGGAGTTTTTCTGTCATCTCCGTAACGCTTTCGCGATTACTAAATGATCCTGTAACGAAGCGCGCTGCTCTCCATTGGATCTTCTCTCTCTCTTCTATCAACCCTATCTGGTACAGATCCCGCACTGCTGAGCAGTATTCGAGCAATGGGCGAACAAGCGTACTGTAACCTACTTCCTTTGTTTTCGGATTGCATTTCCTTAGGATTCTTCCAATGAATCTCAGTCTGGCATCTGCTTTACCGACGATCAACTTTATGTGATCATTCCATTTTAAATCACTCCTAATGCGTACTCCCAGATAATTTATGGAATTAACTGCTTCCAGTTGCTGACCTGCTATTTTGTAGCTAAATGATAAGGGATCTATCTTTCTACGTATTCGCAGCACTTTACACTTGTCTACATTGAGATTCAATTGCCATTCCCTGCACCATGCGTCAAGTTACTGCAGATCCTGCTGTATTTCAGTACAATTTTCCATTGTTACAACCTCTCGATATACCACAGCATCATCTGCAAAAAGCCTCAGTGAACTTCCGATGTCATCCACAAGGTCATTTATATATATTGTGAATAGCAACGGTCCTATGACACTCCCCTGCGGCACACCTGAAATCACTCTTACTTCGGAAGACTTCTCTCCATTGAGAATGACATGTTGCGTTCTGTTATCTAGGAACTCTTCAATCCAATCACACAATTGGTCTGATAGTCCATATGCACTTACGTTGTTCATTAAACGATTGTGGGGAACTGTATAGAACGCCTTGCCGAAGTCAAGAAACACGGCATCTACCTGGGAACCCGTGTCTATGGCCCTCTGAGTCTCGTGGACGAATAGCGCGAGCTGGGTTTCAACGACCGTCTTTTTCGAAACCATGCTGATTCCTACGAGTAGATTTCTTGTCTCCAGAAAAGTCATTATACTCGAACATAATACGTGTTCGAAAATTCTACAACTGATCGACGTTAGAGATATAGGTCTATAGTTCTGCACATCTGTTCGACGTCCCTTCTTGAAAACGGGGATGATCTGTGCCCTTTTCCAATCCTTTGGAACGCTACGCTCTTCTAGAGACCTACGGTACACCGCTGCAAGAAGGGGGGCAAGTTCCTTTGTGCAGAAAATCTCCAAAGGTACCATCCCATTACTCGAAAGTCCGCCCCCATAGCTGAATGGTCAGCGTGACGGACTTCCATCCTTAGGGGCCCGGGACGGCAAGTTGATTTACCAAAGTCTTTATTAGCAAGTTCAAACATATGGTAGGTACGATAGGCAATTACATCTCTATCAATAAAACTTTCAAATCCAGGTACGCTAGACACTCCACTACCACCCCTCACTATGGTAACTGTGAACCATCCATTTCCATGCGAGAATGTGTCGTTAATATCAAAGCTAAAATTAAGAGAACATCCAAGAAATACTGAAGATCCATCAATGAGGGCCTGGGCTGGAACACTCTTAACTGGGATGCGATTCTTCTTGTCTCCTGATGTTGTAGTTAGTTCAATGTTCTCTATGTTTTTGTAAACTGTTGTGCGACGACGACGTCGATATCTCCTGTAGGGCATGTTCGAAATGTGGTGCTACAGAAGAATGCTGAAGATTAGATGGGTAGATCACATAACTAATGAGAAGGTATTGAATAGAACTGGGGAGAAGAGGAGTTTGTGGCACAACTTGACAAGAGCAAGGGACCGGTTGGTTGGACATGTTCTGAGGCATCAAGGGATCACAAATTTAGCATTGGAGGGCAGCGTGGAGGGTAAAAATCGTAGAGGGAGACCAAGAGATGAATACACTAAGCAGATTCAGAAGGATGTAGGTTGCAGTAGGTACTGGGAGATGAAGAAGCTTGCACAGGATAGAGTAGCATGGAGAGCTGCATCAAACCAGTCTCAGGACTGAAGACCACAACAAGAACAACGAGCTGTTGGCTCGATTGCCGCAGGGCGATCTGAATCTGACTGGAGCGATGTAGACTGGCATGAAATGTTGGTTGGGGCAGGCACCTAATACGTTCGGACTGCAGTCATCCGCGCGGAGATGGACAGAGCGCTGAGCGCAGATATAGGGGTGACGGTCGAGAGCTCTTCCTGTGGCATTTCGCCTATACGCCTCCCGTGACTGCCACCTGGCAGCAGTTCTTTCTGATTGACTTCTCTACCAACCTAGCCTTAAAGTTGTTTCTTTGGGTCTGCTGAAGTGAAGTAAACTAAGACAATAACAATTGTACGGGGTGTTCAAAAAGTCTCTCCGCAGTGCAATATGATTGTTAGCTGCGCCTGCTGTGTGCCGCAGTGAATATACCGAAACGAAACTCAGTGAAATACAAGTTATTAATTTATTGAATAAATTTACATCTACATTTATACTCTGTAAGCCACCGAACGGTGTGTGGCGGAGGCCACTTTACGTGCCACTGTCATTGCCTCCCTTTCCTGTTCCAGTCGCTTATGCTTCGCTTAAAGAACGACTGCCGGAAAGCCTCTGTGCGCGCTCGAATCTCTCTAATTTTACATTCGTGATCTCCTCGGGAGGTGTAAGTAAGGGGAAGCAATATATTCGATACCTCATCCAGAAACGCACCCTCTCGAAACCTGGACAGCAAGCTACACCGCGATGCAGAGCGCCTCTCTTGTAGAGTCTGCCACTCGAGTTTCCCAAACACCTCCGTAACGCTATCACGCTTGCCAAATAACCCTGTGACGAAACGCGCCGCTCTTCTTTGGATCTTCTCTATCTCCTCTGTCATCCCGAACTGGTACGGATCCCACACTGATGAGCAATACTCGAGTATAGGTCGAACGAGTGTTTTGTAAGCCACCTCCTTTGTTGATGGACTACATTTTCTAAGGACTCTCCCAATGAATCTCAACCTCGCACCCTCCTTACCAACAATTAATTTTATATGATCATTCCACTTCACATCGTTCCGCACGCATACTCCCAGATATTTTACAGAAGTAACTGCTACCAGTGTTTGTTCCGCTATCATATAATCGTACAATAAAGGATCCTTTTTTCTATGTATTCGCAATACATTACATTTGTCTATCTTAAGGGTCAGTTGCCACACCCTGCACCAAGTGCCTATCCGCTGCAGATCTTCCTGTACTTCGCTGTAATTTTCTAATGCTGCAACTTCTCTGTATACTACAGCATCATCCGCGAAAAGCCGCATGGAACTTCTGACACTATCTACTAGGTCATTTATATATATTGTGAAAAGCAATGGTCCCACAACACTCCCCTGTGGCACGCCAGAGGTTACTTTAACGTCTGTAGACGTCTCTCCATTGATAACAACATGCTGTGTTCTGTTTGCTAAAAACTCTTCAATCCAGCCACACAGCTGGTCTGATATTCCGTAGGCTCTTACTTCGTTTATCAGGCGACAGTGCGGAACTGTATCAAACGCCTTCCCAAAGTCAAGGAAAATGGCATCTACCTGGGAGCCTGTATCTAATATTTTCTGGGTCTGATGAACAAATAAATATTGGTTTTTACTTACAAATTTTCGCATTAAATGTTGAAAGCGTCCTGCCCGTTGTTGAATACACTATTCAATTCGTCTAATCATGTTTCCAAACACAAGCTCTAACATTTCTTCTGTGACAGAAGCACTGAAAGTGGATATTCCAGTTTTAAATTCACCGATGGATTTTGGGCGGTTTTTATACACAGTTGCTTTCACTGCACCCCAGAAGAAAAGGTCAGGTTGTGTTAGGTCAGGCGAGCGTGAAATTATGCGATCACAAAAAACGTCAGCAACTGAAACGTGAGCTGTATGCGCAGTTGCACCATCCTGTTGAAAATAATCGTTCAGTATTTCACTTATGCAAGTTCTCCTATGAAGGGGTACAGAATATCACTGCAGTATCGTTGTGCGTTTATTGTTTCGTTGAAAAACCCAGGCAGGCGAACAATCATACGGCACACGCGGCTAACAACCATACGGCACTGCGGAGAGACTTTTTGAACACATAGCACATGCTGGATGCTGGTGAAGTTTCGATATCAGACTGTAAATGTTTACATAGATAGTGTAAAACTGTGTGAAGCGCTGTACCAACTGGCCATCAAAATGGAAGTAGACACATGGACACTTACAGAGAAAAGCCGCCCATACTGTCGCAAGCCAGCGCCCAGCATTTTGCAAGAAACAGATATGTAACTTTCGGAAAACCAAGTGAAGATGAACCTGAAAAGGTTCGAAAACCGGTTCAAGGAATAATAAATAACTATTTAAAAAAGTGACCGATTGCAATTTTATGTATTTACATTGTCTTTAATAGGTACTAAATTATAAGCAGAGAAGATATGATAGTGTTTTTATGCAGGTCAGTGAAGCAGGTGTTTTATTAATAAAGGAGATACTCTCTTGATGCACTAGTTTAAAATCTTTGATCCAACAAAATTTCACTGCAGCACATGTTTATCTTTGTACCCGATGATGACATAACAGCCGGAAACCGATTTGTGAAATAAATAACAAATATTACAGAATATTACAAAAGTGTGTATTTACATTCACAACATATAAAATATTTTACCAAAAAGCGACGGAACAGTTAATAAACATCATCAATTTCTTAAGGCCTTTGTCCCACGTCAATGTGGGTCGGCCTTGTTACTATGGAGTTGGCGATGTTAGGGCCGTAGGGTACCTTGATGCCCTTCCTGTCGCCATCCCATGCCCGCTGGGACGGAATCAGTGCCCCCCAACCCTCTGCGTCTAGTGTAAGCCATGAAATAGGGCGAACGTTTTCAAATGTCTGCGAGCCGTGTAACTGAGGCGGAACATGGGAACCAGCCCGGTATTAACCTAGTGGGATGTGGAACACCGCCTAAAAACCATATCCAGGCTGGCCGGCACACTGTCCATCGTCGTTAATACCGTTGGCGGATGCGATCTGGGGCCGGCGCACCTACCTGAGTCCAGGAAGCAGCGCATTTGCTCCCTCAGCTAACCTGATACAAGAAAAGAAACTCTTGGCACAATTTGACTAAGAGTAGGCACAGAGTGACAGGATTCGTTGTTGTTGTTGTGGTCGTCAAATGGTTCAAATGGCTCTGAGCACTATGGGACTCACCATCTATGGTCATCAGTCCCCTAGAACTTAGAACTAATTAAACCTAACTAACCTAAGGACATCACACGACACCCAGTCATCACGAGGCAGAGAAAATCCCTGACCCCGCCGGGAATCGAACCCGGGAACCCGGGCGCGTGTTGTGGTCTTAAGTCCTGGGACTGGTTTGATGCAGCTCTCCATGCTACTCTATCCTGTGCAAGCTTCTTCATCTCCCAGTACCTACTGCAACCTACATCCTTCTGAATCTGCTTGGTGTATTCATCTCTTGGTCTCCCTCTACGATTTTTAACCTCCACGCTGCCCTCCAATACTAAATTGGTGATTCCTTGATGCCTCAGAACATGTCCAACAACCGATCCCTTCTTCTAGTCAAGTTGTGCCGCAAACATCTCCCCAATCCATTTCAATACCTCCTCATTAGTTATATGATCTACCCATCTAATCTTCAGCATTCTTCTGTAGCACCACATTTCGAAAGCTTCAATCCGCTTCTTGACCAAACTAGTTATCGTCCATGTTTCACTTCCATACATGGCTACGCTCCATACAAATACTTCCTGACACTTAAATCTATACTCGATGTTAACAAATTTCTCTTCTTCAGAAACGCTTTCCTTGTCATTGCCAGTCTACATTTTATATCCTCTCTACTTCGACCATCATCAGTTATTTTGCTCCCCAAATAGCAAAACTCCTTTACTACTTTAAGTGTCTCATTTCCAAATCTAATTCTCTCAGCATCACCCGACTTAATATGACTACATTCCATTATCCTCGTTTAGCTTTTATTGATGTTCATCTTATACCCTCCTTTCAAGACACTGTCCATTCCGTTCAACTGCTCTTCCAAGTCCTTTGCTGTCTCTGACAGAATTACAATGTCATCGGCGAACCTCAAAGTTTCTATTTCTTCGCCATGGATTTTAATACCTACTCCGAACTTTTCTTTTGTTTCCTTTACTACTTACTCAATATACAGATTGAATAGCATTGGGGAGAGGCTACAACCCTGTCTCACTCCCTTCCCAACCACTGCTTCCCTTTCATGTCCATCGACTCTTATAACTGCCATCTGGTTTCTGTACAAATTGTAAATAGCCTTTCGATCCCTGTATTTTATCCCTGCCACTTTCAGAATTTGAAAGAGAGTATTCCAGTCAACATTGTCAAAAGCTTTCTCTAAGTCTACAAATGCTAGAAACGTAGGTTTGCCTTTCCTTAACCTTTCTTCTAAAATAACTCGTAGGGTCAGTATTGCCTCACGTGTTCCAACGTTTCTATGGAATCCAAACTCATCTTCGCCGAGGTCGGATTCTACCGGTTTTTCCATTCCTCTGTAAAGAATTCGCGTTAGTATTTTGCATCCGTGACTTATTAAACTGTTCGGTAATTTTCACATCTGCCAGCACCTGCTTTCTTTGGGATTGGAATTATTATATTCTTCTTGAAGTTTGAGGGTATTTCACCTGTCTCATACATCTTGCTCACCAGATGGTAGAGGTTTGTCAGGACTGGCTCTCCCAAGACCGTCAGTAGTTCTAATGGAATGTTGTCTACTGCCGGGGCCTTATTTCCACTCACGTCTTTCAGTCCTCTGTCAAACTCTTCACGCAGTATCGTATCTCCCATTTCATCTTCATCTACAACATCTTCCATTTCCATAATACTGTCCTCAAGTACATCGCCCTTGTATAGGCCCTCATTCCACCTTTCTGCTTTCCCTTCTTTGCTTAGAACTGGGTTTCCATCTGAGCTCTTGATATTCATACAAGTGGTTCTCTTTTCTCCAAAGGTCTCTTTAATTTTCCTGTAGGCAGTATCTATCTTGCCCCTAGTGAGATAAGCCTCTATATCCTTACATTTATCCTCTAGCCATCCCTGCTTAGCCATTTTGCACTTCCTGTCGATCTCATTTTTGAGAAGTTTGTATTCCTATTTGCCTGCTTCATTTACTGCATTTTTATATTTTCTCCTTTCATCAATTAAATTAAATATTTCTTCTGTTACCCAAGGATTTCTACTAGTCCTCTTCTTTTTACCTTCTTCATCCTCTGCTGCCTTCACTTCTTCATCTCTCAAAGCTACCCATTCTTCTTCTACTGTTTTTCTTTCCCCCATTCCTGTCAATTGTTCCCTTATGGTCTCCCTGAAGATCTGTACAGTCTCTGGTTTAGTTAGTATATCCAGGTCCCATCTCCTTAAATTACCACCTTTTTGCAGTTTCTTCAGTTTTAATCTATAGTTCATAACCAATAGATTGTGGTCAGATTCCACATCTGCCCCTGGATATGTCTTACAATTTAAAACCTGGTTCCTAAACCTGGTTCCTAAATCTCTGTCTTACCATTATATAATGTATCTGAAACCTATCAGTATCACCCGGCCTCTTCCATGTATACAACCTTCTTTTATGATTCTTGAACCAAGTGTTAGCTTTGATTAAGTTGTGCTCTGTGCAAAATTCTACCAGGCGGCTTCCTCTTTCATTTCTTAGCCCCAATCCATATTCACGTACTACGTTTCCTTCTCTTCCTTTTCCTACTACCGAATTCCAGTCACCCATGACTATTAAATTTCCGTCTCCTTTCCCTATCTGAATAATTTCTTTTATTTCATCATACATTTCTTCAATTTCTTCGTCATCTGCAGAGCTAGTTGGCATATAATCTCGTACTACTGTAGTAGGCGTGGGCTTCGTGTCTATCTTGGTCACAATAATTCGTTTACTGTGCTGTTTGTAGTAGCTTACCCGCAATCCTATTTTTTTATTCATTATTAAACCGATTTCTGCATTACCCCTATTTGATTTTGTATTTATAACCCTGTATTCGCCTGACCAAAAGTCTTGTTCCTCCTGCCACCGAACTTCACTAATTCCTAGTATATCTAATTTTAACCTATCCATTTCCCTTCTTAAATTTTTAACCTACCTACTCGATTAAAGGATCTGACATTCGACACTCCGACTTGTAGAACGCCAGTTTTCTTTCTTCTGATAAAGACGTCCACTTGAGTAGTCCCCGCCCGGAGATCCGAATGGGGGACTATTTTACCTCCGGAATATTTTACCCAAGAGAACGCCATCATCATTTAACCATATAGTAAAGCTGCGTGCCCTCGGGAAAAATTACGGCCGTAGTTTCCCCTTGCTTTCAGCCGTTCGCAGTACCAGCACAGCAAGGCCGTTGTGGTTAATGTTAGAAGGCCAGATCAGTCAATCATCCAGACTGTTGCCCCTGCAACTACAGAGAAGGCTGCTGCCCCTCTTCAGGAACCACACGTTTGTCTGGCCTCTCAACAGATACACCTCCGGTGTGGTTGCACCTACGGCACGGCCATCTGTATCGCTAAGGCACGCAAGCCTCCCCACCAACGGCAAGGTCCATGGTTCATCCTGAGGTAAAAGGTTATAGTTGATTTGGTAGTGGACGAAAGTGTGAGCTGTATATATTGTAGACAGATGTCAAGGCTTGAATGTAACAAACAGGTTGAACTAATTGTAGGTTGGAAGTTTCCACAAGAAGCGGACGTTACTATGAAATAAGACAATATACTTATCTACAGAAGTCGTCCAACGCGACGATACTTACCGGTTATCAAATTCCTTCTTAGACAGGCAAGGTGTTAAGTCTAAAGGTAAATTCTGTACATCCGGCATCCTGAAAATAAAAAATTCAACATAAATCACAGCATTGTAGTTTTCGAATGTACATTCCCTTCTTAGAGCAAACGTCCACCTAATGCTTTTGAGCTTCAGCTTCTCCGCTTTACAACAAAATGAAGTGATAGATCGAATGTATGATTGGGACCAAGCCATAAGGTAATCCGTACCACCGCTCACAAAATACTAGTTTTACTTTTAGATTCATATTCCTGTTCATGTTTTCGATGGAGGTCATCACACAACGAAGAGCCATGAACCGAGACGGTGTTTTGTTTTGTTTTCTTCTACTACACAGTGCCACAAATTTCTCGTAAACCAAGACGCACAGTCGTGTTAGTTTACAAAAATGCGTCTGATGACGGAGGTTTAAACGTCTGAAACGTGTAATGGAAATAAGTAAATAGTGACTGAGCCGCAAACTTGTTGTTTCGTTCGATATCAGTAAGTCACCCTAAAGTCTAACAAAAAATGTTTCCGTTTTAAAAACGGATGGAAAGTTTGGAAAAGTATATAATGAAATCTTATGCTGTAGTTTATAGTTACGAACTTCTAGAACTTGTAGGATGCATTGAGTACTTCATATTTTGAGTAGGAACCCACATCCGGAAACGTACCGTTCGCGTTCCACGGCGGGTTTAACTCGTCCACATCTGCTTGAGGAACTGCATTAGGCGTGGCGGGGTACAATTATTAGGTAACAATTCGAAAGGAAACGTTATGAAACATCCATTTGTCACTTAAGCACATATGTCTGTATCACTTGTTTACATTATGCCAAAACAAAAAAGAACCCATCTTACAGTACGTACAGAACAGCACCGATGCATTACAACAGTGGCTCGAAGTCGTGACCACAAACGTTGTTACAGACGTTGTAATTACGAAGTGTGTTCAGGTACCCATTCTCCATCCCACCTGGTGTCTCTTCAGTTTCTAGTGCAGCTGCCGGGACTCGTGCCTGCAGATCTCCCTCTGTCTCTACAGGAGCCTCGAAAATTAAACTTTGTTTACGATCCCAGAACAAGTAGTCCATACGATTTAAATTCGGCGATTGCGGCGGCCGCGCGGTTGGACCACCTCGGTCTGTGTTTGTGTTGTCCTCATCATTTCATCATCATCCAGGAAAGTGGCGAAATTGGACTGAGCAAAGGTTGGGAAATTGTACGGGCGCTAATAACCACGCAGTTGAGCGCCCCATAAACCAAACATCTCATCTCACCTCGGTCTATCCGTATTTCACCATACAGTCTGTTGAGGTGCCTCCAAAACCGCATGTGAGAAGCGAGATGGTGTACCATCATGCTGAAAGCGCATTTCCCGACGGGCATTCAGTGGCACAGCTTTCGAGAATGGGTCCAACACGTTTCGTACGAAGATCAGTTGTACAGGATCAGTTATCTTGAGTCGAAGCAGACGTTGACGCACTACACATCTGAACTGAAACCGTCGTAGAACGGAAACTGTATGTTTCGGGACATCGGTTCCTATTCAAAATAATATGTGCTCCTTCCCTTCTGCAAGTCCTGGAAGGACTTATACACTAATTAAATTTGAAGTACAGCAGAGTCCCGCTAATCCGAACGTTCGGTTAATGCGATCATGAAAAATGTTATGTTCCATCATCTTTCGGACGTGCCCTCGGGACAGCGACAATTCGTCTTGCGATATTTCGGCTGGAAACCTCCCAGCTATCTTCAAGGCAAGTCGGAGACTGAGTTCGTAGCGTTTGCGCGTGCCTATTTATACGGAGAGTCACGTGATACAAAGCTGCTGAGCATTGAAAGCGCATGCGTCAAAGATATCAAAGCCGCCACAACTGCGCTAGTCATAGACAAGATGTATGTAGCAAAGATAAACATATAAGCGCAGAGTGCAAATAAAATAGTCCTGCTGCGAATCCACCGTGCTTGTAAATAAATACTTAATCTTTAAAAGTGTTAACATCTGTCGAAAGTGAAGACGCAGAAATTCTTTCCGAACGAAGGTGTGAAATAAGCGGTTTCCAAGCATTGTCAAGATGAAATCTTTCGTCACGGTTTAGCAGGTTGTCGGCTAGTTGTACTTCTACAGCTTCCTTAACAACTGAATCCCAGAAAGACGAAGCAGTAGTTAAAATCTTAACATCTTTATAATCCATGGCACGGCCAGTAGAAATGCTGTGTTCGGCAACTGCTGATTTGTTGGACTGAAGAAGACGTGTCTACCGCTGGTGTTCGACGCATCGTTCCTGTACAGTGCGCGTGGTTTGCCCTATGTAACGTTTGCCACACTCACAAGGGATTTCATAAACTCCAGCCTTTCGCAAGAGCAGATCATCCTCGGAGGTTTCCAGCCGAAATATCGCAAGAAGAATTGTCGCTGTCCCGAGTGCACGCCCGAAAGATGATGGGACATTATGTCCGCCGGGAAAACTTGAAGAATCACATGAAAAATGTTAATCTAAGTATGGAAAACTGTGCGGTAAACTGCTGTACATACACACTAATTTAATTTTCACAGTACAGTAAACACGTATTAGAAAAATTGGCAAGAAAACATTAGGTTTAAACAATGCATAACAATGAAAGAAAAGTTGTCAAACTTACTAAAATACAGCGGACATTTCATCACTACTTTTTAGATGACAAAAACTCAGTCATTGTTCTTTGGAGTAACGAAGACAGTCTGTTATATGACGCACGGTTACACCATCGTATCACAAACACCAAATCAGCAGGTGTAGCAGTGGGCTGTTGCTCCAAATAACGTAGCGCGAGGTCAAGGGCTTCTGCTGCGTCACTGCGTGGCACCAGCTCTCCTTTGTCGTCACTTCCGCCACAGCAGTCCACTTCTTCCTGGACTCGAGTCACAGCAGAAACTAAATCAGCGTCAGTAAGGTTCTCCAGACATGCCCCATCCGCAGCCATCCACTCAACTACGTCTCCTTCACTAGCTGATGAAGTCACACGATCTTTGCACATTTTAAAACCAGGAGCATGGTTTTCCGCTTTTGATGCCAGGCTTTTCGTTGGCAACGCCCTAAAATTAAGGCCAGTCTCGTCAGCGTTATACACTCCTGGAAACGGAAAAAAGAACACATTGACACCGCTGTGTCAGACCCACCATACTTGCCCCGGACACTGCGAGAGGGCTGTACAAGCAATGATCACACGCACGGCACGGCGGACACACCAGGAACCGCGGTGTTGGCCGTCGAATGGCGCTAGCTGCGCAGCATTTGTGCACCGCCGCCGTCAGTGTCAGCCAGTTTGCCGTGGCATACGGAGCTCCATCGCAGTCTTTAACACTGGTAGCATGCCGCGACAGCGTGGACGTGAACCGTATGTGCAGTTGACGGACTTTGAGCGAGGGCGTATAGTGGGCATGCGGGAGGCCGGGTGGACGTACCGCCGAATTCCTCAACACGTGGGTCTCCACAGTACATCGATGTTGTCGCCAGTGGTCGGCGGAAGGTGCACGTGCCCGTCGACCTGGGACCGGACCGCAGCGACGCACGGATGCACGCCAAGACCGTAGGATCCTACGCAGTGCCGTAGGGGACCGCACCGCCACTTCCCAGCAAATTAGGGACACTGTTGCTCCTGGGGTATCGGCGAGGACCATTCGCAACCGTCTCCATGAAGCTGGGCTACGGTCCCGCACACCGTTAGGCCGTCTTCCGCTCACGCCCCAACATCGTGCAGCCCGCCTCCAGTGGTGTCGCGACAGGCGTGAATGGAGGGACGAATGGAGACGTGTCGTCTTCAGCGATGAGAGTCGCTTCTGCCTTGGTGCCAACGATGGTCGTATGCGTGTTTGGCGCCGTGCAGGTGAGCGCCACAATCAGGACTGCATACGACCGAGGCACACAGGGCCAACACCCGGCATCATGGTGTGGGGAGCGATCTCCTACACTGGCCGTACACCACTGGTGATCGTCGAGGGGACACTGAATAGTGCACGGTACATCCAAACCGTCATCGAACCCATCGTTCTACCATTCCTAGCCCGGCAAGGGAACTTGCTGTTCCAACAGGACAATGCACGTCCGCATGTATCCCGTGCCACCCAACGTGCTCTAGAAGGTGTAAGTCAACTACCCTGGCCAGCAAGATCTCCGGATCTGTCCCCCATTGAGCATGTTTGGGACTGGATGAAGCGTTGTCTCATGCGGTCTGCACGTCCAGCACGAACGCTGGTCCAACTGAGGCGCCAGGTGGAAATGGCATGGCAAGCCGTTCCACAGGACTACATCCAGCATCTCTACGATCGTCTCCATGGGAGAATAGCAGCCTGCATTGCTGCGAAAGGTGGATATACACTGTACTAGTGCCGACATTGTGCATGCTCTGTTGCCTGTGTCTATGTGCCTGTAGTTCTGTCAGTGTGATCATGTGATGTATCTGACCCCAGGAATGTGTCAATAAAGTTTCCCCTTCCTGGGACAATGAATTCACGGTGTTCTTATTTCAATTTCCAGGAGTGTACATTTGTTGGGGGGAATACTCTCCCTCTCTTATCATTTTTTCAGACTCACCCAAGTATTCCTTCGCTGCATCACGGCCAGAAGAAAGCTTCTCTCCAGTAATTGTTAGCTGGCGGATTCCATGACGATTTTTGAATCTGTCCAACCAACCCGTGCCCGCACTAAAAGACTCATCACCATTCATTAACTTGTTCGGGTAAACAGACTTCTCCTGAACCAGTGCTCCACTCAGAGGAGTTCCCCTTTCTCTTTCCTGCGTAAACATGAAAGAGGGCTTCATCCACTTTATCGTACAGGGACTGTTTCAAAGCCTGCCGTATTTCGAGTGTTTATCCCGAAGACGTTGCACAGGACTGTTCAAGCTTCACTCGGTTCTTCTCCCAATCGCAGATGGTTGCTTCACCAACACCCAGTTCCGTTGCCCGTTCAGAGACATATTCACCATTTTCTATCCGCTTCAAAGCATTCAATTTTTCTTTGAGACTTAACGTTGTATGTTTCCGTTTACTCATGACGAAAATACGTACACCACTACACCTGAACGAAGACAATATAACTGTTAACGCATGCCAGCGATCGATGACTAACATAACCAAGCGCTCTGCGAGCCAACTGGCAGTGCACTGACCTCAGACACCACAAACGTCTCAACAATGCACAACAACAAGGGCAGGGAGTGAGTGTGAGCCATTGTTCCCACACTTGTTTCCATTCGTTACCATGGTGTACCTACTTTACTGCTTGGTATATTTCATTCTAGAAAAAAAAAAAATGTTCAAATGTGTGTGAAATCTTATGGGACTTAACTGCTAACGTCATCAGTCCCTAAGCTTACACACTACTTAACCTAAATTATCCTAAGGACAAATACACACACCCATGCCCGGGGGAGGACGCGAACCTCCGCCGGGACCAGCCGCGCAGTCCATGACTGTAGCGCCATAGACCGCTCGGCTAATCCCGCGCGGCTCATTCTAGAAACTCGTCACCGTAATTCCGGCTAATCCGAACAAATAGGTAATCCGAAGAAGGTTCCGTCGCAGTTAGTTCGCCGGCCTTGGTGGCCGAGCGGTTCTGGGCGCTTCAGTCTGGAATCGCGCAACCGCTACGGTCGCAGGTCCGAATCCTGCCTCGGGCATGGATGTGTGTGATGTCCTTAGGTTAGTTAGGTTTAAGTAGTTCCAAGTTCTATGGGACTGATGACCTCTGATGTTAAGTCCCATAGTGCTCAAAGCCATTTAAACCATTTTTGAACCCAATTAGTTCGAATTAACGGGGACTCTACTGTACCTTAGGAGTACACACTTACGAAACTTAAGACACGATCTGGACAGGAAAGCTTTCAGACAGTTTTCCACAGAAAACGCGGCAGAGAATACCGGCGTTTAGAGACCACAGTGGCATCGGTTTTTACATATCCCACAAATAAAGAAATTACAATTGCTTTTATTTATTTTGCGACCAATAACATTAATGAAACGTAGGATGGGTGGGTGGTGGACGCATATATCATTTAGCTACAATACAGCAGGTCACCAACTGGAAGCAGTTAATTTCATAAATTATCTGGGAGTACGCATTAGGAGTGATTTAAAACGGAATGATCACATAAAGTTGATCGTCGGTAAAGCAGATGCCAGACTGAGATTCATTGAAAGAATCCTACGGAAATGCAATCCGAAAACAAAGGAAGTAGGTTACAGTACGCTTGTTCGCCCACTGCTCGAATACTGCTCACCGGTGTGGGATCCGTACCAGATAGGGTTGATAGAAGAGAGAGAGAAGATCCAACGGAGAGCAGCGCGCTTCGTTACAGGATCATTTAGGAATCACGAAAGCGTTACGGAGATGATAGATAAACTCCAGTGGAAGACTCTGCAGGAGAGACGTTCAGTAGCTCGGTACGGGCTTTTGTTGAAGTTTCGAGAACATACCTTCACCGAGGAGTCAAGCAGTATATTGCTTGCTCCTACGTATATTTCGCGAAGAGACCATGAGGATAAAATCAGAGAGATTAGAGCCCACACAGAGGCATACCGACAATCCTTCTTTCCACGAACAGTACGCGACTGGAATAGAAGGGAGAACCGATAGAGGTACTCAAGGTACCCTCCGCCACACACCGTCAGGTGGCTTGCGGAGTATGGATGTAGATGTAGACGTAGAACTCTAGTTGCATAACGAAATTCATCTTAATATCCAAGTTCCCCTCCAAGGTACCCACCAACTCCCTTGGTCATTGGCCACCCGCTGGACGCGCGCCGCGCTTGATGACGTGATAACTAAAAGCATCGACGTTACTGGAAACGTTATCTTCACCAAAGATGACACCAAGCCGAAGCTGCGTTTAAACCCGTCTTCCAATATGTTATCTGAAATCTCTGTGACTTATTCTATACCCGATTGTAAAAAGGCATTGTAGCTACAGATGACGATACAAGGGACTATGAAGGCTGTCTAGAGAGTGTGTTTCAGGAGCAACAGGAAATATTTTAGGATGTGGCATTGTACAGTAACTCGAATAAAACATTCCGTGTAACATGCATCCAATTCTTGTAGACCAGAGGGATACAGCTGGTTATAGATAAATATTTTCATGTTGGTGCTATAGTTGATATGAGTTTATTTATCGATTGTCACTTTGAAGTTCATGTTCTGAGGTTGTTTTAGCTGAATTTTTCAGACTTCTTTGTGGCTTGTTGCCCGTTTAAGCATTCCCGCACACCTTACTGAGTTGGTACATAAGTACATAGATTTTTCCATAAGTTTAATAAACACAAGAAATACACATAAGTGAGACTTCAATCATAAATAATATATTCTCATTCACTATTTGCAACAGCCTGACAACACTGGGGTGATTTTTCAATTCAGCGGCTGTAGAAATCACGTTGGTTCGAGGCGAAGGGCTTGTAGAGGCATGTTCGGAGCGCGTTTTCATCGTGAAAGCAAATTCCTTGAAGATTATTCAATAGAGAGCTGAAAAGGTGAATGAAACCTGGTAGTCAAGGGAACTCTGCCGTTACATACACTAACCCCCACGGCAGGTAACTGGGGCGTTAGTGGCCACCAGGCAAGAAAAATTACCGCTGGTTGAACTTAACAAAAATGGTTAAAATGGCTCTGAGGACTACGAGACTTAACATCTGAGGTCATCACTCCCCTAGAACTTAGAACTACTTAAACCTAACTAACCTAAGTGTAGTGGACTGACAAGACAGCCAGTCCACAGTGACGGGTAACCGAAAGGCACGCGTTTACACACGCCGGCTGGCGTTAGGTCTGAAACAGGATACGTAATGAATGCTATAAAGAAAAGTACGTAGCTGCTGGAATACTTAACTTTAATCCATCATTTGTATACAGCATTCTTGATGATACAAGTGAGACTCTCTCTAGATATGGTTAATGGCGCCTTGCTAGGTCGTAGCCATGGACTTAGCTGAAGGCTATTCAAACTATCTCTCGGCAAATGAGAGAAAGGCTTCGTCAGTGTAGTCGCTAGCAAAGTCGTCCGTACAACTGGGGCGAGTGCTAGTACGTCTCCCTAGACCTGCCGTGTGGTGGCGCTCGGTCTGCAATTACTGACAGTGGCGACACGCGGGTCCGACATGTACTAATGGACCGCGGCCGATTTAAAGCTACCACCTAGCAAGTGTGGCGTCTGGCGGTGACACCACACTAAGGACATGCCCGAGGCAGGATTCGAACCTGCGACCGGAGCGGTCGCGCGGTTCCAGACTGAAGCGCCTAGATCCGCTCGGCCACACTGGCCGGCGAACTTAACAAATTGTAACAAGTTGAACGCAGTAAACAGTAATAAGAAGTCGAGGAAAGCTGATCAGATCCTCCTTCCCCAAGCTCTCCACTCGCTGCTCTTCACCTCGGCGACACTGCAAGCAGCAACACGAACCCGAGTCACTGCAGAATCGCGAGATGTCACAATAGTGGAGATTTCCCTACTGAGACTGAAATTAACTCATCTTAAAGCTTGCTGGATCCGGTTCACGACCAGGTCGTGCACCCTCGTCGCCATCCGGCAGCAACGCGTGCCGCCAGCGGTCCCGGCAGGTTCTGGCACTGCGCGGACCTGGCTCCTCCTGGGCCCCAACCGAACTGGCCCACTCACAAGACCCGGAAAAACAACGGTGTCGCCCCAGGTATAGGGCAACAGTTACTACATATCGATAACCGCCGCTGCTGCCACTAGCGGACAGACAACGCCTGCGAAACGGAGTGGCGCCAGTCTGTAGCCTCCCCCTCACTTATCGACCTTAATGACAGTAAAATTTAAACCGCGTGTACCTAATGGAAATTTGGGAAAAGCAACCGTCACCGAAGTTAATCTGTCGGTAAAGAGGGAGGAAAGGGTTACATCTATACGAAAGGAAAAATGCAAATAAAACTGGTGGAGATTAATTTTGAGAAAAGGGTAAAATTAATGAAGAAAGTAAATGTGTGGTCGTTACGTTAACAATTAATTGGCGTTCATTAGATGTTTGAGATTTGGGGAAATTTACGGTCGCCAGTCCTATGGACAACTACTATAATAACTGAAAATGAAAGATTAATGCACACATGTAATTAGCGCTAAAAGCGTGGCAACTGAAGGTTGACACGTGTTGTGTGAAAACTGAATGTTTGCCAGAAGTAATAGAC
Organism: Schistocerca cancellata; assembly: GCF_023864275.1. NCBI lineage: Eukaryota > Metazoa > Arthropoda > Insecta > Orthoptera > Acrididae > Schistocerca > Schistocerca cancellata. The sequence goes on from NC_064635.1 coordinate 55,943,574, forward strand.
TTCGCTACACTCTGACTTAATTTAGCAAAAGAATTAATAAAACCGGAAAATTGAAAGTTAATTTAGTGACTGAAATTTGTTTCTGAAGCACTACGAATTTCAATAAAATAAGGTTAGTCTTGGGCTACCTCAAGAATCATTTCAAAGGCTACTTGAATCTACGCAACTTAGAAATAAGAGATTTAACTTTGAACTTGAATTAAATGTTTCTGAACAGTTAACAGTAGTAAAATTTAGTACGTACCAAGCTGAGCTGCAGTCACAGGTAAGCTCAAATATGGTAACAAAACTCGCACTCTTAATTTGTGCTTGTGTAATCTAAATATTGTAGATAACTATGAATACTTTAACTGAACTTTGAAATTAAAGCAGTGGAATGGAATGATATTACTTTAATGCTGGTGTTTGGATTTCAACAACACTCGGGTTCATTCCGGAAAAGGAAGGGACCCTGCTTGGTAATGCAATTGGGGCAACGAGCAACGAACGTTCGTGCTAAGTTGCTGTAATTTTGTGAGGCAAATGGGGCAATTTTAAAAGATGAGGTCTGCCATACAGTTCTAAAACTTTACGTGCTTCCAGTCTTCCTTGTTGGTTGATTGAAGGTTTGCAGTCGTCGATCGGGGAGGTGGCGACAGTCACTCATTGTCGGCCGTCGCAGTTGCAGAAGCTGGATGTTGGCGCGCCTTCTTCTCGACACTGTCACCAGGCGAAACGGGTTCTTGATGTGCGCCAGCTAATGCTTCCCGTCCGCGACACCGTCTCAGAAAGTATCACAGCAAGTCGAGCGCAATTACATGCTGCCAAACCCCGAAAGCGCGGCAAGTCGCGGGAGCGTCACACAACACACCTGCTCCACCGCCCCCCTCCAGCCAGACTCCCTTCTGCCCGCGCTCCACGCGACAGAGTTCACTACCAAAGACCCTAAACACTTTGGTTCTCCACACGACCTATCGATGTAATCGTTCGATAGCATAGTTTTCCCTAGGCAGGACCCAGCGTAAAAATACAAATACAGGGTTATTACAAATGATTGAAGCGATTTCACAGCTCTACAATAACTTTATTATTTGAGATATTTTCACAATGCTTTGCACATACATACAAAAACTCAAAAAGTTTTATTACTCATTCACAAATGTTCGATATGTGCCCGTTTAGTGATTCGGCAGACCGCGCCGAAAATTCAAAGCGTTTGACTTTGTCATCGGGTGTCAGGGCTAGTAGCAATTGTAAACGGTAAGGCTTCTGCTTTAGCCTTTTCCGTAAGATTTTCCAAACCGTCGGCTGTGGTACGTTTAGCTCCCTGCTTGCTTTATTCGTCGACTTCCGCGGGCTACGCGTGAAACTTGCCCGCACGCGGTCAACCGTTTCTTCGCTCACTGCAGGCCGACCCGTTGATTTCCCCGTACAGAGGCATCCAGAAGCTTTAAACTGCGCATACCATCGCCGAATGGAGTTAGCAGTTGGTGGATCTTTGTTGAACTTCGTCCTGAAGTGTCGTTGCACTGTTATGACTGACTGATGTGAGTGCATTTCAAGCACGACATACGCTTTCTCGGCTCCTGTCGCCATTTTGCCTCACTGCGCTCTCGAGCGCTCTGGCGGCAGACACCTGAAGTGCGGCTTTAGCCGAACAAAACTTTATGAGTTTTTCTACGTATCTGTAGTGTGTCGTGACCATATGTCAATGAATGGAGCTACAGTGTATTTATGAAATCGCTTCAGTCATTTGTAATAACCCTCTAGTATTTACAAAACAAACCAATTATACATCGACATAAAGGCATAAATACATATATACAAATAGTAAAATAATTACAATATATAAAGACACAGAAATGTCATATCTTCAGGTAACAAAACAACGAAAAAAAATTATAGTACAATAGACGGAAATAGGAGGATATGCATTTCCGGCGTTACAAGTCAACACGAGAAGAGGACAAACAAAATCAACCATGTCAACTAAACGATACCATGTGGCCTCCAACAGAGGGCGGGAACCTACAAACAGCAACAATGCGAGCCTCAGCACGGCTCAATGAAAAATCTGAGGACGCAAGATAAGGTGAAAGGTGGGTACGGAATGACTTCGTAACTCAACTGCTGTAGTGTTTTTTGTCAGTTTAGCAGAATGTGGGTGGGCGTTCCCGTGGAGTAGCATCACTTCACGCATCCTTCCTGGTCGTTGTTCTTGGGTTGCGTCTGCAAGACGCCTCAGTTGTTGACAATTAATGTCAGCAGTGATGGTTACACCTCGGGCAAACAATTCATAACACACGACGTCCGGTGTCGGAGGATACGTGCGGTACTGCAGTGCCTATGTTATTGAGAAGTACGGTGCCTGTAGCTGATGGCCGTCCATATTCGCCAGTGCGAATACATTTCATACACTCTGATCAGCCAAAGGCAACGGCCTTGCCGCAGTGGATACACCGGTTCCCGTGAGATCAAAGTTAAGCGCTGTCGGGCGTGGTCGGCACTTGGATGGGTGTCCATCCAGGCCGCCATGCGCTGTTACCATTTTTCGGGGTGCACTCAGCCTCGTGATGCCAATTGAGGAGCTACTTCACCGAATAGTAGCGGCTTCGGTCAAGAATACCACCATAACGACCGGCAGAGCGGTGTGCTGACCGACGGCCGCCTGTATTAGAGGCCAGAGGACTGAAATGTGGCAACGTTACGTTAAGGCCTACCGCATGGCTGTGGCTATAAGGTAGCGAACGGAAGCAGTTGTTTACGTACTTTCGCGGTGCCTGTTTTATTTGATATTTCAGTGTAATTAAGCTATACTGGACTTCTGTTATTTCAGAAGTTGTTGAATATTCTTTCAGTGGTGTAGGGGTGCAGTATCTTCTGACGGGAAAACTACAAATTGATAATTTGGAATCACGGTTTAGTAGGTATCGTCAATTATCGGGTGGAAACTACAGTGTTTCTGTAACCCAGGTATTTGAACGGATGTTGACGTGAATCCGTTTGTAAGTGTTTTGAACAACATAGGCAGTGAAAATGTTGATGTACACCAATCTGTGCTTCTGTATGTTTGTCGTTATGCAGCACACAAAACAACACAATTGCTCAGTTGTGCAACATGCACTGATTTTGTTTTAGGCACACACACCACAGAAAAATATCCGAAGTGGATTGACTGTACCATCAGATATTGTTGTGGAAATTGCCACTTTTGTATATACAATTATGCAGCTTTTAATATCTGAAGAGTATGAAACAAAATTCCTCACTAGTCAAAATTGAAAGCAGTTACTACTCAATCTGGTTGGCCAAGGAGTTGGGGGGGTTGGGTTGTTTTGGGGAAGGAGACCAGACAGCGAGGGCATCGGTCTCATCGGATTAGGGAAGGATGGGGAAGGAACTCGGCCGTGCCCTTTGAAAGGAACCATCCCGGCATTTGCCTGGAGCGATTTAGGGAAATCACGGAAATCTAAATCAGGATGGCCGGACGCGGGATTGAACCGTCGTCCTCCCGAATGCGAGTCCAGTGTCTAACCACTGCGCCACCTCGCTCGGTCCAAGGAGTTGAATCACATGTTTCTCTGCAAATATTTGTAACAGATTCGTGTCTCTGTGGCAGGCCACTTACTGATATCTACAAAAAGCTGGTTTCCATTATGTGTAACATTTTGTTAAACAATTATGCCAAACTCCAAAATGATCATTTAATATGTTCCAAGAAGGACGGAGTTAATAGAAAATTAAAAACATTACATAACTTTTGACACAAAATTATGAAACTTCTTTCTTACCCACAACCTCAGTCCTTAAATGCTCTGATTAGTACTGGCAAGGAGGAGGTGGCCACTATGAAATAAACTTTAATGCACTGATAAATTTCAGTCATGCTTCTTGTGCAAATCCTACAGCAAGGTCACCAGTTCATTCTGACTCAGAAAGATGTGTGAAAGTATTTAAATAGATTGTATATGACCTGTGATTTAAAAAAAAATCTAACATACTAATGAACAATACACAAAAAACGTTCGTTAAAAATTATTATTATTATGCCACCGTCATATACAAAGGTGTGAAAGATATGTTGCAGCTGTCAGAAACTTTTATATTAGTTTGTCATTTATATAGGAAGGAACATGATAATACATTTCAAATAACAGACTGAAATAATTGCAAGTCTAGCCGGCCGAAGTGGCCGTGCGGTTCTAGGCGCTGCAGGTCGCAGGTTCGAATCCTGCCTCGGGCATGGATGTGTGTGATGTCCTTAGGTTACTTAGGTTTAACTAGTTCTAAGTTCTAGGGGACTAATAACCTCAGAAGTTGAGTCCCATAGTGCTCAGAGCCATTTGAACCAATTGCAAGTCTGCAAATAATGTTAGTAGGCACCTCACAAAATTGTTTGCTGAACTTGTATCTCCAAATCTCGGGTAAGAAACGTCATAATATACTGCTATGAAGCACATGTGAGTTATTGAAAAGTTCATCGTTGCAAGGAAACGAGAATAAAATGCGTAATTCCGACATAAAGTCGGCGTAACACGTGATTGCGTATTTATATCTGACACGTCAAATGGCTCTGAGCACTATGGGACTCAACTGCTGAGGTCATTAGTCCCCTAGAACTTAGAACTAGTTAAACCTAACTAACCTAAGGACATCACAAACAGCCATGCCCGAGGCAGGATTCGAACCTGCGACCGTAGCGGTCTTGCGGTTCCAGACTGCAGCGCCTTTAACCGCACGGCCACTTCGGCCGGCTTATCTGACACGTCGCCTGCATTCGACGAAATCTAAACTTCAGTCTCGGACTAGCTGGTCACGCTAGCCGGCCTACTGACGTCACAGGCTACGACGTTGTCAGCTTGACGACTCCGGCCACTAATACAGGCGGCCGTGGCTGACCCCACGCCCCTCCTATCCGCATCCTCCACTGAGGATGACACGGCGGTCGGACGGTACCGGTAGGCCACTCGTGGCCTGAAGACGGAGTGCTGATGAGCCAAAACATTATAACTGACTGCTTAATAGCTTGTGTGCTGTCTTTGGAATGAAATACATAAGTGATTCTGCGTATGCGACAGTTTGCCGGTAGGTTTGTCGAGGTATGTGGCATTAGATGTCTACGCACACGTCATGTAATCCGCGTAAATAACGGACCGCTGATTTGCGTAAGCTATGATACCGCCCTAAGCGACTCAGATGGGTCCCATAGGATTTACATCACAGTAATGGTCCCCAAATCACTGAAGCTCGTACTGCAGAAAGGTGACATCGCCTTTGTGGAAGACATCAAGCGTGGTGGGATACTGGCACTTCGTACCTGTCAGCGTGTCTTCAATTACTACCACAGATCCCACGCAACCGCAGGACAATATGTTCCATAGCATAATACTGCTCGCAGCAGCCTGTGTCCGTGGCGCGCTGCACATTTCCAAAAAAATTGGAAATTTGTGGTAAGGACTATGGGACGAAACTGCTGAGGTCATCGGTCCCTAGGCTTACACACTTACTTAATGTAACTTAAACTAACTTAAGCTAAGGACAACACACATACCCATGCTCGATGGAGGACTCGAACCTCCGATGGGACGGGGGTGGGCGGAGGGGGGAAGGGGGGGGGGGCGTGCGAACCGTCACAAGGCGCCTGAGACTACGCGGCTGCCCCATGCGGCACGCGTTTCGACGCGCCGTTCACCTAGATAACGGCGTTTGTGGAGACGACCATTGAACTAGTGTTGCAAAAATGTGAATCACTCGAAGAGCCTGCATGTTACCGTTGCTCGAGTACCAATGGTCCCGTGCCCACTGCAATCCTAACTGACGATGTCATTGTGTCAACATGTGACAAGTACACTACTGGCCATTAAAACTACTACACCACGAGGATGACGTGCGACAGACGCGAAATTTAACCGACAGAAAGAAGATGCTGTGATATGCAAATGATTAGCTTTTCAGAGCATTCACACAAAGTTGGCGCCGGTGGCGACACCTACAACGTGCTGACATGAAGAAAGTTTCCAACAGATTTCTCATACACAGACAGCAGTTGACCGGCGTTGCCTGGTGAAACGTTGTTGTGATGCCTCGTGTAAGGAGGAGAAATGCGAGCCATCACGCCATCACGTTTCCGACTTTGATAAAGGTCGGATTGTAGACTATCGCGATTACGGTTTATCGTATCCCGACATTACTGCTCGCGTTGGTCGAGATCCAATGACTGTTAGCAGAATATGGAATCGGTGGGTTGTTGTTGTCGTTGTTGTTGTTGTGGTCTTCAGTCCTGAGACTGGTTTGATGCAGCTCTCCATGCTACTCTATCCTGTGCAAGCTTCTTCATCTCCCAGTACCTACTGCAACCTACAACCTTCTGAATCTGCTTAGTGTATTCATCTCTTGGTCCACCTCTACGATTATTAACCTCCAGGCTGCCCTCCAATATTAAATTGATGATCCCTCGATGCCTCAGAACATGTCCTACCAATCGATCCCTTCTTCTACTCAAGTTGTGCCACAAACTTCTCTTCTTCCCAATCCTATTCAATACCTCCTCATTAGTTATGTGATCTACCCATCTAATCTTCAGCAATCTTCTGTAGCACCACATTTCGAAAGCTTCTATTCTCCTTTTGTCTAAACTATTTATCGTCCAAGTTTCACTTCCATACATGGCTACACTCCATACAGATACTTTCAGAAACGTCTTCCTGACACTTAAATCTATACTCGATGTTAACAAATTTCTCTTCTTCAGAAACGCTTTCCTTGCCATTGCCAGTCTACATTTTATATCCTCTCTACTTCGACCTCCGTCAGTTACTTTGCTCCCCAAATAGCAAAACTCCTTTACTACTTTAAGTGTCTCATTTCCTAATCTAGTTCCCTCAGCATCACTCGACTTAATTCGACTATATTCCATTATCCTCGTTTTGCTTTTGTTGATGTTCATCTTATATCATCCTTTCAAGACACTGTCCATTCCGTTCAACTGCTCTTCCAAGTCCTTTACTGTCTCTGACAGAATTACAATGTCATCGGTGAACCTCAAAGTTTTTATTTCTTATCCATGGATTTTAATACCTACTCCGAATTTTTCTTTTGTTTCCTTCATTGCTTGCTCAATATACAGATTGAATAACATCGGGCAGAGGTTACAACCCTGTCTCACTCCATTCCCAACCACTGCTTTCCTTTCATGCCCCTCGACTCTTATAATTGCCATCTGATTTCTGTACAAATTGTAAATAGCCTTTCGTTCCCTGTATTTTACCCATGACACCTTCAGAATTTGAAAGAGAGTACTCCAGTCAACGTTGTCAAAAGATTTCTCTAAGTCTACAAATGCTAGAAACGTAGATTTGCCTTTCCTTAATCTAGCTTCTAAGATAAGTCGTAGGATGAGTATTGCCTCACGTGTTCCAATGTGTCTATGGAATCCAAACTGATCTTCCCCGAGGTCAGCTTCTACTAGTTTTTGCATTCGTCTGTAAAGAATTCGCGTTTGTGACTTATTAAACTGATAGTTCGATAATTTTCACATCTGTCCACACCTGCTTTCTTTGGGATTGGAATTGTTATATTCTTCTTGAAGTCTGAGGGTATCTCGCCTGTCTCATACATCTAGCTCACCAGATGGTAGAGTTTTGTCAGGACTGGCTCTCCCAAGGCCGTCAGTAGTTCTAATGGAATGTTGTCTACTCCCGTGGCCTTGTTTCGACTCAGGTCTTTCAGTGCTCTGTCAAAATCTTCACGCAGTATCGTATCTCCCATTTCATCTTCATCTACATCCTCTTCCATTTCCATAATATTGTCCTCACGTACATCGCCCTTGTATCGACCCTCTATATACTCCTTCGACCTTTCTGCTTTCCCTTCTTTGCTTAGAACTGGGTTTCCATATGAGCTCTTGATATTCATGCAAGTGGTTCTCTTTTCTCCAAAGATCTCTGTAATTTTACTTTAGGCAGTATCTATCTTACCCCTAGTGAGATAACCTCCAAATCCTTACATTTGTCCTATAACCATCCCTGCTTAGCCATTTTGCACTTCCTGTCGATCTCATTTTTGAGACGTTTGTATTCCTTTTTGCCTGCTTCACTTACTGCATTTTTATATTTCCTCCTTTCATCGATTAAATTCAATATTTCTTCAGTTAGCCAAGGGTTTCTACTAGCCCTCATCTTTTTACCTATTTGATCCTCTGCTGCCTTCACTATTTCATCCCTCAAAGCTACCCATTCTTCTTCCACTGTCTTTTTTTCTCCCGTTCCTGTCAATTGTTCCCCATATTGTCTCCCTGTTGCTCTGTACAACCTCTAGTTTAATCAGTTTATCCAGGTTCCATCTCCATAAATTCCCATCTTTTTGCAGTTTCTTCAGTTTTAATCTACAGTTCATAACCAATAGATTGTGGTCAGAGTCCACATCTGCCCCTGGAAATGTCTTACAATTTAAAACCTGGTTCCTAAATCTCTGTCTTACCATTATATAATCTACGTGATACTTTCTAGTATCTTCAGACTTCTTCCATGTATACAACCTTATTTTATGATTCGTGAACCAAGTGTTAGCTATGATTAAGTTGTGCTCTGTGCAAAATTCTACCAGGCGGCTTCCTCTTTCATTTCTTACCCCCAATCCACATTCACCTACTACGTTTCCTTCTCTCCCTTTTCCTACTACTGAATTCCAGTCACCGATGACCATTAAATTTTCGTCTCCCTTCACTATCTGAATAATTTCTTTTATTTCATCATGCATTTCTTCCATTTCTTCGTCATCTACAGAGCTAGTTGGCATATAAACTTGTACTACTGTAGTAGCGTGGGCTTCATGTCTATCTTGGCCACAATAATGCGTTCACTATGCTGTTTGTAGTAGCTTACCCGCATTCTTATTTTTTTATTCATTATTAAACCTACTCGTGCATTACCCCTATTTGACTTTGTATTTATAACCCTGTATTCGCCTGACCAAAAGTCTTGTTCCTCTTGCCACCGAACTTCACTAATTCCCACTATATCTAACTTTAACCTATCCATTTCCCTTTTTAAATTATCTAACCTGCCTGCCCGATTAAGGGATCTGGCATTCCACGCTCCAATCCGTAGAACGCCAGTTTTCTTTCTCCTGATAACGACGTCCTCCTGAGCAGTCCCCGCCCGGAGATCCGAATGGGGGACTATTTTACCTCCGGAATATATTTACCCAAGAGGACACCATCATCATTAGCCATACAGTAAAGCTGCATGCCCTCGGGGTAAATTACGGCTGTAGTTTCCCCTTGGTTTCAACTGTTCGCAGTACCAGCACAGCAAGGCCGTTTTGGTTGGTGTTACAGGGCCAGTTCAGTCAATCGTCCCGACTATTGCCCTTGCAACTACAGAGAAGGCCGCTGCCCCTCTTCAGGAACCACACGTTTGTCTGGCCTCTCAACAGATACCCCGCCGTTGTGGTTGCACCTACGGCTATCTGTGTCGCTGAGGCACGCAAGCCTCCCCACCAACGGCACGGTCCACGGCTCAAGGGGGGGGGGGGGGGGGAATCGGTGTGTACAGGAAGGTAATACGGGACGCCGTGCTGGATCCCAACGGCATCGTATCACTAGCAGTCGAGATGACAGGCATCTTATCCGCTTGGCTGTAATGGATTGTGCAGCCACGTCTCGATCCCTGAGTCAACAGATGGGGACGTTTGCAAGACAACAAACATCTGCACGAACCGTTTGACGTTTGCAGCAGCATGGACTATCAGCTCGGAGACCATGCGTCACAAACAGGAGCGCCTGCGATGGTGTATTCAACGACGAACCTGGGTGCATGAATGGCAAAACTTGATTTTTTTCGGATAAATCCAGGTTCTGTTTACAGCATCATGATGGTCGCATCCGTGTTTGGCGACATCGCGGTGAACGCACATTGGAAGCGTTTATTCGTCATCGCCATACTGGTGTATCACCCGGCGTCATGGTATGGGGTGCCACTGGTTACACGTCTCGGTCACCTCTTCTTCGCATTGACGGCACTTTGAAGAGTGGACGTTACATTTCAAATGTGTTACGACCCGTGGCTCTACCTTCATTCGATCTCAGCGAAACCCTACATTTCAGCAGGATAATGCACGACCGCATGTTGCAAGTATTGTAACTGCCTTCTGGATACAGAAAATGTTTGACTGTTGCCCTGGCGAGGTAGTCCCTGCAGTCACGCTATCCTCTGTGCCCTCGGTGGCTCAGATGGATAGAGCGTCTGCCATGTAAGCAGGAGATCCAGGGTTCGAGTCCCGGTTGGGGCACACATTTTCACCCATCCCCGTTGATATAGATCAACACCCGTCAGCAGCCGAAGGTATTAATGTAATTCTAATTTCATATAGTCATGTATGTTGGATCGGCAGCCACGAAGATCACAAGATAGGTTCTTCTGTAATTTCAAAACTATTGTATGAAGATGAAGTGAAGATACCTGTTGGAAGTAATTACAGCAGTACATGTTACGCCTTACAGAAAATGCGTTATTGTGATATGGGCCTACAGTCTGTACTGCAGATGGTCACACGGTCACCAAAATCAATCTGTAAAATAAAGGATTTCTCTCTTTACGATCGGTGCTGCCATTTATCGAAAACATAACCCACTAAGTCACAGCGCGGACGAAAGTGTGTGTTGAGTGATCATTGCAGACTGTCATTAAAGAGGACTGTAAACGAAAAATAAGGGGACTACAGCTGCAAACGTCTCTACAGAAATGCTTTGTGGACCAACGGAAGGAAGCCATTTGGTCGGATGAACCTTGTTTCACATTACATCCAACCTCTGGCCGAGTTTGCACTCCAGCAGTGAAACGTGGCGGAGGTTGGGTGATGTTTTAGGCTGCTCATGCCACTGGGAAGGAAAATATAAGCACCATAAATACGAAGAAACAAACCATGGGTAACAGAAGAAACACTTCACTTGATCGATGAGAGAAGGAAGTACAAAAATGTTCAGACAGAGTCAGGAATACAGAAATAAAAGTCGCTGGGGAATAAAATACACAGATAAAAAAAGTTTTGCATCACCTCGATTCCGAGAGTTCCGGAACCAGTACAGAAAATTGGAATAGAGATCAACATAAACATCATTTCCGCCCTTTTTACTGCTCATGAAAACCACACATTGCATGTTGTACCACCATACAGCGAGACCTTCAGAGGTGGTGGTCCACATTGCTGTACACACCGGTACCTTTAATACCCAGTAGCACGTACTCTTGCATTGATTCATGCCTGTATTCGTAGTAGCACACTATCCACAAGTTCATCGAGGCACTGTTGGTCCAGATTGTCCCACTCCTCAATGGCGATTCGGCGTAGATCCCTCAGAGTTGTTGGTGGGTCACGTCGTCAATAAACAGCCCTTTCCAAACTATCTCAGGCATCCAGGCATCCATTTATCTCAGGCATGTTCGATAGGGTTCATGTCTAGAGAGCATGCTGGCCACTCTAGTCGGGCGATGTCGTTATCCTGAAGGAACTCATTCACAAGATGTGCACGATGGGGCACGAATTGCCATCCATGAAGACGAATACCTGCCGATATGGTTGCACTATCGGTCGGAAGATGGCATTCGCGTATCGTACAGCCGTTACGCCGCCTTCCATGACCACCAGCGGCGTACGTCGGCCCCACATAATGCTGTACTCGCTGGACAGTGTGTCCAAAGCGTTCAGCCTGACCGGGTTGCCTCCAAACACGTCTCCGACGATTGTCTGGTTCAAGGCATATGCGACACTCATCGATGAATAGAACGTGATGCCAATCCTGAACGATCCATACGGCATGTTGTTGGGCCCATCTGCACCGCGCTGCATGGTGTCGTTGTTGCAAAGATGACCTCTCCATGGACATCGGGAGTAAAATTGCGCATTATGCAGCCTATTGAGCACAGTTTGGGTCATAACACGACGTCCTGTGGCTGCACTAAAAGCGTTATTCAACGTGGTGGCGTTGCTGTCAGGGTTCCTCAAAGCCATCATCCGTAGGTAGTGGTCATCCACTGCAGTAGTAGCCTTTGGGTGGCCTGAGCGAGGCATGGCATCGGCAGTTCCTGTCTCTCTGTATCTCCTCCACGTCCGAAGAACATCACTTTGGTTCACTCCGAGACGCTTGTACACTTCCCTTGCTGAGAGCCCTTCCTGGCTCAAAGTAACAATGCGGACGCGATCGAACCGCGGTATTGACCGTCTAGACATGGTTGAACTACAGACAATAGGAGCAGTCGTTATCCTGGAGAAATTCATTCACAAAATGTGCACAATGGTGACGCGAATTGTCGTCCATGAAGCGAATGCCTCGCCAATATGCTGCCGATATGCCTCGAAATACGTCTCCGTCTTCTTGGTGGAATGACTGGAACTGATCGGCTGTCGGACCCCCTTCGTCTCATACGCGCTGCTCGTGTGTGGTTGTTTACATCTTTGGGCGGGTTTAGAGACATCTCTGAAAAGACTGTGTTTGGGACACAATATCCTCAGTGAGCATCTATCTTCAGATGTTTTGGGAATCGGTTTGATGCAAAACTTTTTTTGATGTGTATGAATAAGAATCCCAGGATAGCTAAGACGAAATGGCTGCACGAAAATTGTGAAGAAATAGAAAAAGAAATGATTGTCGGAAGGAATGACTCAGCATGTAGGAACGTCAAAACAACATTCGATGAAATTAAAAGCAATGGTGGTGACATTAAGAGTGCCACGCGAATTCCACTGTTAAATGCAGAGCAGAGAGTGGGTAGATGGAAATATTACATAGAAGGCCCCTAAGAGGGGGAAAATACATCTGAATAAGGAGAGATATGGGATGTAGTATTAGAATCAGAATTTGAAAGAGCTTTGGAGGACTTAAGCTCAAATTAGGCAGAAGGTATAGATAACAGTTGTATAGATGGAAGAATCCTGGAGATACTATAAAGTATCAGACAGATTATATAATGGTAAGACAGAGATTTAGGAACCAGGTTTTAAATTGTAAGACATTTCCAGGGGCAGATGTGGACTCTGACCACAATCTATTGGTTATGAACTGTAAATTAAAACTGAAGAAACTGCAAAAAGGTGGGAATTTAAGGAGATGGGACCTGGATAAACTGACTAAACCAGAGATTGTACAGAGTTTCAGGGAGAGCATAAGGGAACAATTGACAGGAAAGGGGGAAAGAAATACAGTAGAAGAAGAATGGGTAGCTCTGAGGGATGAAGTAGTGAAGGCAGCAGAGGATCAAATAGGTAAAAAGACGAGGGCTAGTAGAAATCCTTGGGTAACAGAAGAAATATTGAATTTAATTGATGAAAGGAGAAAATATAAAATGAAGTAGGCAAAAAGGAATACAAACGTCTCAAAAATGAGATCGATAGCAAGTGCAAAATGGCTAAGCAGGGATGGCTAGAGGACAAATTTAAGGATGTAGAGGCTTATCTCACTAGGGATAAGATAGATACTGCCTACAGGAAAATTAAAGAGACCTTTGGAGAAAAGAGAACCACTTGCATGAATATCAAGAGCTCAGAGGGAAACCCAGTTTTAAGCAAAGAAGGCAAAGCAAAAAGGTGGAAGGAGTATATAGAGGGTCTATACAAGGGCGATGTACGTGAGGACAATATTATGGAAATGGAAGAGGATGTAGATGAAGACGAAATGGGAGATACGATACTGCGTGAAGATTTTGACAGAGCACTGAAAGACCTGAGTCGAAACAAGTCCCCGGGAGTAGACAACATTCCATTGGAACTACTGATGGCCTTGGGAGAGCCAGTCATGACAAAACTCTACCATCTGGTGAGCAAGATGTATGAGACAGACGAAATACCCTCAGACTTCAAGAAGAATATAATAATTCCAATCCCAAAGAAAGCAGGTGTGGACAGATGTGAAAATTATCGAACTGTCAGTTTATTACAAAATGCAAAATACTAACGCGAATTCTTTACAGACGAATGGAAAAACTGGTAGAAGCGGACCTCGGGGAAGATCAGTTTGGATTCCGTAGAAATATTGGAACACGTGAGGTAATACTGACCTTATCACTTACCTTAGAAGAAAGATTAAGGAAAGACAAACCTACGTTTATAGCATTTGTAGACATAGGGATAGCTTTTGACAATGTTGACTGGAATACTCTCTTTCAGATTCTAAAGGTGGCAGGGGTAAAATACAGGGAGCGAAAGGCTATTTCCTATTTGAGCAGAAACCAGATGGCAGTTATAAGAGTCGAGGGGCATGAAAGGGAAGCAGCGGTTGGGAAGGGAGTGAAACAGGGTTGTAGCCTCTCCCCAATGTTATTCAATCTGTATACTGAGCAAGCAGTAAAGGAAACAAAAGAAAAATTTGGAGTAGGTATTAAAATCCATGGAGAAGAAATAAAAACTTTGAGGTTCACCGATGACATTGTAATTCTGTCAGAGACAGCAAAGGACATGGAAGAGCAGTTGAACGGAATGGATGGTGTCTTGAAGGGAGGATATAAGATGAACATCAACAAAAGCAAAACGAGGATAATGGAATGTAGTCGAATTAAGTCGGGTGATGCTGAGGGTATTAGAGTAGGAAATGAAACACTTAAAGTAGTAAAGGAGTTTTGCTATTTGGGGAGCAAAATAACTGATGATGGTCGAAGTAGAGAAGATATAAAATGTAGTCTGGCAATGGCAAGGAAAGCGTTTCTGAAGAAGAGAAATTTGTTAACATCGAGTGTAGATTTAAGTGTCAGGAAGTCATTTCTGAAAGTATTTGTATGGAGTGTAGCCATGTATGGAAGTGAAACATGGACGGTAAATAGTTTGGACAAGAAGAGAATAGAAGCTTTTGAAATGTGGTGCTACAGAAGAATGCTGAAGATTAGATGGGTAGATCACATAACTAATGAGGAAGTATTGAATAGGATTGGGGAGAAGAGAAGTTTGTGGCACAACTTGACCAGAAGAAGGGATCGGTTGGTAGGACATGTTCTGAGGCATCAAGGGATCACCAGTTTAGTATTGGAAGGCAGCGTGGAGGGTAAAAATCGTAGGGGGAGACCAAGAGATGAATACACTAAGCAGATTCAGAAGGATGTAGGTTGCAGTAGGTACTGGGAGATGAAGAAGCTTGCACAGGATAGAGTAGCATGGAGAGCTGCATCAAACCAGTCTCAGGACTGAAAACCACAACAACAAGACAGGGATGTAGTCTTTCGCGCCTACTGTTCAACCTGTACATCGAAGAAGCAATGATCGGAGTAAAAGAAACGTTCGGGAGTGGAATTAAAATTCAAGGTGAAAGGACATCGATGATACGATTCGCTGATGACATTGCTGTCTTGAGTGAAAGTGAAGAAGAATTACATTATCTGCTGAACGGAATGAACAGTCTAAGTAGTACAGAATATGGACTGAGAGTAAATCGAAGAAAGACGAAAGTAATGAGAAGTAGCAGAAATGAGAACAGCGAGAAACTTAACATCAGGATTCACGGTCATGAAATAGATGAAGTTAAGGAATTGTGCTACCTAGACAGCAAAATAACGAGTGACGGACGGAGCAAGGAGAACATCAAAAGCAGGCTAGCACTGGGAAAGACGGCATCCCCGGCGAAGAGAAGCATTCTATGGTGGTGAAACATGGACTGTGGGAAAACCGGAACAGAAGAGAATCGAAATATTTGAGATGTGGTGCTACAGACGAATGTTGAAAATTAGTTGAACTGATAAGGTGAGGAATGAGGAGGTTCTCCGCAGAATCGGAGAGGAAAGGAACATGTGGAAAGCAGTGATAAGGAGAAGGGACAGGATGATAGGACATCTGCTAAGACATGAGGGAATGACTTCCATGGTACTAGAGGGAGCTGTAGAGGGCAAAAACTATAGAGGAAGACAGAGATTAGAATACATCCGGCAAATAACTGGGGACGTAGGTTGCAAGTGCTACTCTGAGGTGAAGAGGTTGTCACAGGAGAGGAATTCGTGGCGGACCGCATCAAACCAGTCAGAAGACGGATGACTCAGAAAAGAAAAATTGTGATACTCTGAGGGCCCACGATAACTCTGCAAAGTCGAATTGCTGAAGAGGTTTAGTTGAGCATGTTGGCTGTCCGGGTCTATCTACATCTACATCTACATCCATACTCCGCAAGCCACCTGGCGGTCTGTGGCGGAGGGTACCTTGAGTACCTCTATCGATTCTCCCTTCTATTCCAGTCTCGAATTGTTCGTGGAAAGAAGGACTGTCGGTATGCCTCTGAGTGGGCTCTAATCTCTCTGATTTTATCCTCATGGTCTCTTCGGGAGATATACGTAGGAGGGAGCAATATACTGCTTGACTCCTCGGTGAAGGTATGTTCTCGAAACGTTAACAAAAGCCCGTACCGAGCTACTGAGCGTCTCTCCTGTAGAGTCTTCCACTGGAGTCTATCTATCATCTCTGTAACGCTTTCGCGATTACTAAATGATCCTGTAAAGAAGCGTGCTGCTCTCCGTTGGATCTTCTCTATCTCTTCTACCAATCCTATCTGGTACGGATCCCACACTGGTGAGCAGTATTCAAGCAGTGGGCGAACAAGCGTACTGTAACCTACTTCCTTTGTTTTCGGATTGCATTTCCTTAGGATTCTTCCAATGAATCTGTGTGGCATCTGCATTACCGACGATTAATTTTATATGGTCATTCCATTTTAAATCACTCCTAATGCGTACTCCCAGATAATTTATGGAATTAACTGCTTCCAGTTGCTGACCTGCTATTTTGTAGCTAAATGATAAGGTATCTTTCTTTCTATGTATTCGCAGCACATTACACTCGTCTACATTGAGATTCAATTGCCACTCCCTGCACCACACGTCAATTCGCTGCAGATCCTCCTGCATGTAGTATAAGGTAAACGCAGCCTCGCGCATATGTACTATTGTTATATCAAGTCCCATGTAAATGTTTTTAAGAAATTCTCTTGATAATAATCTTTCTTATAAAAAGTAACTTTTGACAATCCGTCATTTCAATTTAAAGAATTTACTAATTTCTCCAATCCATGGTCATCCCGATTATTGGAAAGAAAAATCAGTTGTTTATTTTTATACATGACAAATCTATCGGCCAGCATTGCACTGGGCTGTGCCAGAAAAATAGGAGCAGATGTATACGCGTTATCCAGCGACTTCATTGAGGTAAGAATTTTCAATTTATGCAGTATGACCTTTCAGGGCCATGACGCAGCATTACTGACGTCCAAATTTACCAGTTTAGATTCACAGTCAGTTAATTATTGAAAGGTTATATATGAGTCACATTTTTAATTAGGAGGTTAGTCACATTTTATTATTGGTAGGTTACGGAATTTATCTGTTGGTAGGTTACGCTAAATGTGAATGCTATAATATATATTTTTTTATCTATGGGGAGGTTACAAAATATGAGATACAATGTGAAAACAAAATGTGTATTAAATCCTGTACCACTTACGTTTTGTCTGTCTGTATGTGTAGACGCTCGTTATTACAGTTCATTGCAGTTTATAATTTAAAATGTTGTTGTTGTTGTGGTCTTCAGTCCTGAGACTGGTTTGATGCAGCTCTCCATGCTAGTCTATCCTGTGCAAGCTTCTTCATCTCCCAGTACCTACTGCAACCTACATCCTTCTGAATCTGCTTAGTGTATTTCCTTGCCATTGCCAGTCTACATTTTATATCCTCTCTACTTCGACCATCATCAGTTATTTTGCTCCCCAAATAGCAAAACTCCTTTACCACTTTAAGTGTCTCATTTCCTAATCTAATACCCTCAACATCACCCGACTTAAGTTGACTACATTCCATTATCCTTGTTTTGCTTTTGTTGATGTTCATCTTATATCCTCCCTTCAAGACACCATCCATTCCGTTCAACTGCTCTTCCAAGTCCTTTGCTGTCTCTGACAGAATTACAATGTCATCGGCGAACCTCAAAGTTTTTATTTCTTCTCCATGGATTTTAATACCTACTCCGAATTTTTCTTTTGTTTCCTTTACTGCTTGCTCAATATACAGATTGAATAACATCGGAGAGAGGCTACAACCCTGTCTTACTCCCTTCCCAACCACTGCTTCCCTTTCATGTCCCTCGGCTCTTATAACTGCCATCTGGTTTCTGTACAAATTGTAAATAGCCTTTCGCTCCCTGTATTTTACCCCTGCCACCTTTAGAATTTGAAAGAGAGTATTCCAGTCAACATTGTCAAAAGCTTTCTCTAAGTCTACAAATGCTAGAAACGTAGGTTTGCCTTTCCTTAATCTAGCTTCTAAGATAAGCCGTAGGGTCAGTATTGCCTCACGTGTTCCAGTATTTCTACGGAATTTAAAATATGTAATGTGAATAGGTTCCCTGTGAAACATCTCAATATATCAAGAAGTATGACATAAAAAAAGCAATGGATATTTGCCTATTTCTGAGGAATTGTAATTATTAGCACAAAGGCTGGTTTATGTAGCATTGTCAGCCACGATAAAGGGTGGAAAAATGTTTAAAGTAAGTTTCTCTTTAGCTTATTAAAAATTAATTACAAACTGAATGCAGTTATTTGAAGATTTTAAACATGGCTGAAACAGCATCTGTTGAAATTCTTCATGGTAAATGATGACAGCCAAAACAGTTTCAGGATAAAGATTTATTAAAATTCTTGACCACGGTTTCGGTATATCTAAATTTACCTCCATCAGAAGCAAAATACACTAAAATCATATCCTGCAATGGAGATTCATAAAACAATTGTGCCAAAGGCGTCGTCAGTAGTTAAAACATCATCTCCATTTATACAACATGATTATGGACAGAGGGTCGATGTGAACACAGCATAGCATCAGTACTTCGCCTATGAACTGAGTTTTATGAATCTTCATTGCAGGATGTGATTTTAGTGTATTTTACTTCTGATGAAGGTATATTTAGATATACCGAAACCGGGGTCAAGAATTTTAATAAATCTTTATCCTGCAACTGTTTTGGCTGTCATCATTTACTGTGAATCAGTTATTTGACTTGTTATTTATCAATCACCAGTCAATTTCCCATGTCCTATGTTCATAAATGTTTAATTGTAATTTTAGTACAAATGTTCACAGAAATCATATACGGTTATACAGCACAAAGGAACTTGAAAGAAGCAGTCGTAATCAGAAAACTACTATTCGTCACAGAATGGTAATTCGCTGCACTTTATTTCCAAACGTGGGTCCCTTCGGTAATCTTGTTGAAATCCAAGCTCAGAAGCTATCCGGCGAAAGTTTGACTTCAATCCCCGTTTTTGTTTCCCAGAAAAGTGTATCAGAATTATTGATCGCTTCTTTCAAGTATCCGACAGGCTCCCAGGTAGATGCCATTTTCCTTGACTTCCGGAAGGCATTAGATACAGCTCCGCGATGTCGCCTGATGAAGAAAGTAAGAGCCTACGGAATATAAGACCAGCTGTGTGGCTGGATTGAAGAGTTTTTAGCAAACAGAACATAGCATGTTGTTTGCAATGGAGAGACGTCTACAGACATTAAAGTAACCTCTGGCGTGCCACAGGGGAGTGTTGTGGGACCATTGCTTTTCACAATATATATAAATGACCTAGTAGATAATGTCGGAAGTTCCAAGCGGCTTTTCGCGGATGATGCTGTAGTATACAGAGAAGTTGCAGCATTAGAAAATTGCAGCGAAATGCAGGAAGATCTGCAGCGGATAGGCACTTGGTGCAGGGAGTGGCAACTGACCCTTAACACAGACAAATGTAATGTATTGCGAATACGTAGAAAGAAGGATCCTTTATTGTATGATTATATGATAGCGGAACAAACACTGGTAGCAGTTACTTCCGTAAAATATCTGGGAGTGTGCGTGCGGAACGATTTGAAGTGGAATGATCATATGAAATTAATTGTTGGTAAGGCGGGTACCAGGTTGAGATTCATTGGGAGAGTCCTTAGAAAATGTAGTCCATCAACAAAGGAGGTGGCTTACAAAACACTCGTTCGACCTATACTCGAGTATTGCTCATCAGTGTGGGATCCGTGCCAGGTCGGGTTGACAGAGGAGGTAGAGAAGATCCAAAGAAGAGCGGCGCGTTTCGTCACAGGGTTATTTGGTAAGCGTGATAGCGTTACGGAGATGTTTAGCAAACTCAAGTGGCAGACTCTGCAAGCAAGGCGCTCTGCATGGCGGTGTAGCTTGCTGTCCAGGTTTCGAGAGGGTGCTTTTCTGGATGAAATATCGAATATATTGCTTCCCCCTACTTATGCGTCTCGAGGAGATCACAATTGTAAAATTAGAGAAATTCGAGCGCGCACGGAGGCTTTCCGGCAGTCGTTCTTCCCGCGAACCGTACGCGACTGGAACAGGAAAGGGAGGTAATGACAGTGGCACATAAAGTGCCCTCCGCCACACACTGTTGGGTGGCTTGCGGAGTATAAATGTAGATGTAGATGTCATTGCACGGAACAAGGTGCGCTTATGTCGAAATCCGGCGTATTCGCACGAGGCTAAATAAACGACATCCCCTTAAACATCAGGTACCATAGTTAACAGCAAAATACTCTCTCCATTTTCCCCCCATTCAAAATATTTACAATAATATAATCTGTTAGTTTCGAGATGTGCGGTTCTAGGCGCGTCAGTCTGGAAAAGCGCGACCGCTACGTTCGCAGGTTCGAATCCTGCCTCGGGCATCGATGTGTCTGATGTCCTTAGGTTGGTTAGGTTTAAGTAATTCTAAGTTCTAGGGGACGGATGACCTCAGATGTTAAGTCCTATAGTGCTCAGAGCCATTTAAATCATTTGACAGGCTAGACGTAATTTCTGAATAGTGGAACCATTTTTATGTGCACTGTAGGCTGTCACAGTTGCTTTGTGCACATAAACTTAACTACATTGTGTAGTAAGTCGCTGGCCACTTATGTCCTGTGCCGAGCTAGTACAAGGTAAAAGATAAAACACTTTTCGTGGCATCGTTATACCGCCAATTACGATGCTGTTCCATTACTTACCGTTACGTCGCTGAAATGCGTGTCCTTATATTTGGAAACTACTGTTCGTACTTAACACTAAATGGTTTTCAAATACAGAACAACGGTATTCCTTTAATTGGCGTTGCTGTAAGTAATGCAACAGCAGCTGTGACTCGCAGAGTGTATCGGTGTTAAAAAGTGTGTTTTTATCTTGTATTAGCCCGTAGATTTTTAATATTGCTGTAATTTCAAAAAGGACAGCTACGTAGTACACGAAGTAACAAAGTCAATTTGTACACAATAAAATTATAACAGACTACAGTCGACGTAAAAATGGTTCTAGCATTCAGTACTAAGTACGGATTATAATACACTACTGGCCATTAAAATTGCTACACAACGAAGATGACGTGCTACAGGCGCGAAATTTAACCGACGAGAAGAAGATGCTGTGATATGCAAATGATTAGCTTTTAAGAGCATTTACACAAGGTTGGCGCCGGTGGCGACACCTACAACGTGCTGACATGAGGAAAGTTTCCAACAGATTTCTCGTACACAAACAGCGGTTGACCGGCATTGCCTGGTGATACGTTGTTCTGATGCCTCGTGTAAGGAGAAAAAATGCGTGCCATAAAGGTCGGATTGTAGCCTATCGCAATTGCGGTTTATCGTATCGCGACATTGCTGCTCGCGGTTGATAGAGATCCAATGACTGTTAGCAGAATATGGAATCGGTGGGTTCAGGAGGGTAATACGAAACGCCGTGCTGGATCCTAACGGCCTCGTATCACTAGCAGTCGAGATGACAGGCATCTTATCTGCATGGCTGTAATGGATCGTGCAGCCACGTCTTGATCCCTGAGTCAACAGATGGGGACGTTTCCAAGACAACAACCATCTGCACGAACAGTTCGACGACGTTTGCAGCAGCATGGACCGTCAGCTCGGAGACCATGTCTGCGGTTACCATTGACGCTGCATCACAGATAGGAGCGCCTGCGATGGTGTACTCGACGACGAACCTGTGTGGACGAATGGCAAAACGTCAGTTTTTCGGACGAATCCAGGTTCTGTTTACAGCATCATGATGGTCGCATCCGTGTTTGGTGACATCGCAGTGAATGCACATTGGAAGCGTGTAATCGTCATCGCCGTACTGGCGTATCACCCGGCGTGATGGTATGGGGTGCATGGTTACACGTCTCAGTCAGTCATGTTCCCATTGACGACATTTCGAACAGTGGACGTTACATTTCAGATGTGTTACGACCCGTGGCTCTACCCTTTATTCGATCCCTGCGAAACACATTTCAGCAGGATAATGCACGACCGCATGTTGCAGGTCATGTAAGGGCGTTTGTGGATACAGAAAATGTTCGACTGCTGCCCTGGCCAGCACATACTCCAGACCTCTCACCAATTGAAAATGTCTGGTCAATGGTGGCCCAGCAACTGGCTCGTCACAATACGCCAGTCACTACTCTTGATGAACTGTGGTATCGTGTTGAAGCTGAATGGGCAGCTTACCTGTACACGCTATCCAAGCTCTGTCCGACTGAATGCCCAGGCGTGTCAAGGCCGTTATTACAGCCAGAGGTGGTTGTTCTGGGTACTGATTTCTCAGGAGCTATGCACCCAAATTGCGTGAAAACGTAATCACATGTCAGTTCTAGTATAATATATTTGTCCAATGAATACCCGTTCATCATCTGCATTTCTTCTTGGTGTAGCAATATTAATGACCAGTTGTGTATATACAGATATAATGTACTTACTAAAGTGATATGTAGATATGTAATTGAAATTACATAGGAATATGGTGTACTTATTCACATATGGAGGTGAGCCTATAACGTCAATTACATGCAAATAAGCACTGACGAGCCAAAACATGATGACCACTGACGTTGGATGTCGCGTGGTGACGTTGCGGCCACGTGACGCGGTAACAAATGTGGATAAGCGAAGCGGACACGGACGGAGGATCACCCTGGCGAAGATGTGGGCTCTAAATGGGGAAATCGACTGAGGTAAGGGACTTTGGCAAAGGGCAGATTAATATTACACAGAGCCCGTTAACGAGTATCACGAAAACGGCGAAGTTGGCCGACAGTTCACGTCTACTGTCGTGAGCAACCATGGAAAGAGGTACGAGGGACGTTTGGAAAGTCCGTGCGACAATAAAAACTACTCACGTGTTTGGGGTAAATCTCTTTTATTTTTTGACACAGTCTCCTTTTAGACTTATATCCTACGTCCAACGCTGTTGATCCCTTCCGAATAATAGGAACTGACCAAGTCTGCAAAATAGCTATTAGTTGCTGCAGTCACCTCCTCGTTTGAATAAAATCTTTTTTCCGCCAGTCATTTCTTCAAATTGGGGAACAAACAGTAGTCCGAGGGAGCCACGTCTGGAGAACAGGGGGAATGTGAAACGAGTTAGAATCCTATTTCCAATAATTTTGCGACCACAACTGCTGGGTGTGTGCTGGTGCATTGTCGTGATGGAAAAGGACTTCTTTGCGGGCCAATCGCCGGCGTTTTTCTTGCAGCTCGGTTTTCAAACGGTCTAATAACGATGAATAATATGGACCTGTAATAGTTTTACCCTTTTCGAGATAGTCGATGAGGATTATCCCTTGCGAATCCCAAAAGACAGCCGCCCTAACCTTTCCGGCCGAAGGAATGGCTTTCGCCTATTTTGGTGCAATTCTCCCTTGCTAACCCGTTGTTTAGATTGTTGCTTGGTCTCATGAGTATAGTACTGTATGCATGTTTCATCCACAGTGACGAAACGACGCTTTAAGTGCTGCGGATTCTTCCTGAACAGCTGCAAACCATCCTTGCAATACTTCACATGATTCCGTTTTTGGTCAAGCGTGAGCAGTCGTGGAACCCATCTTGCGGATAACTTTCTCATGTCCAAATGTTTGTGCAAAATATTATGTACCCGTTCATTCGAGATGCCCACAGCACTAGAAATCTCACGCACCTTAACTCTTTTGTCGTCCATCATCATATCATGGATTTTATCAATGATTTCTGCAGTCGTAACCTCCACAGGGCGTCCAGAACGTTCAGCATCACTTGTACCCATATAGCCACTACGAAAATTTTGAAACCACTTGTAAACTGTCCTAATCTAAGGTGCAGAGTCACCATAATGTTTATCAAGCTTCTCTCCTACATCTACATTTATACTCCGCAAGCCACCCAACGGTGTTTGGCGGAGGGCACTTTACGTGCCACTGTCATTACCTTCCTTTCCTGTTCCAGTCGCGTATGGTTCGCGGGAAGAACGACTGTCTGAAAGCCTCTGTGCGCGCTCTAATCTCTCTAATTTTACATTTGTGATCTCCTCGGGAGGTATAAGTAGGGGGAAGCAATATATTCGATACCTCATCCAGAAACGCACCCTCTCGAAACCTGGCGAGCAAGCTACACCGCGATGCAGAGCGCCTCTCTTGCAGAGTCTGCCACTTGAGTTTGTTAAACATCTCCGTAACGCTATCACGGTTACCAAATAACCCTGTGACGAAACGCGCCGCTCTTCTTTGGATCTTCTCTATCTCCTCCGTCAACCCGATCTGGTACGGATCCCACACTGATGAGCAATACTCAAGTATAGGTCGAACGAGTGTTTTGTAAGCCACATCCTTTGTTGATGGACCACATTTTCTAAGGACTCTCCCAATGAATCTCAACCTGGTACCCGCCTTACCAACAATTAATTTTATATGATCATTCCACTTCAAATCGTTCCGCACGCATACTCCCAGATATTTTACAGAAGTAACTGCTACCAGTGTTTGTTCCGCTATCATATAATCATACAATAAAGGATCCTTCTTTCTATGTATTCGCAATACATTACATTTGTCTATGTTAAGGGTCATTTGCCACTCCCTGCACCAAGTGCCTATCCGCTGCAGATCTTCCTGCCTTTCGCTACAATTTTCTAATGCTGCAACTTCTCTGTATACTACAGCATCATCCGCGAAAAGCCGCATGGAACTTCCGACACTATCTACTAGGTCATTTATATATATTGTGAAAAGCAATGGTCCCATAACACTCCCCTGTGGCACGCCAGAGGTTACTTTAATGTCTGTAGACGTCTCTCCGTTGATAACAACATGCTGTGTTCTGTTTGCTAAAAACTCTTCAATCCAGCCACACAGCTGGTCTGATATTCCGTAGGCTCTTACTTTGTTTATCAGGCGACAGTGCGGAACTGTATCGAACGCCTTCCGGAAGTCAAGAAAAATAGCATCTACCTGGGAGCCTGTATCTAATATTTTCTGGGTCTCATGAACAAATAAAGCGAGTTGGGTCTCACACGATCGCTGTTTCCGGAATCCATGTTGATTCCTACATAGTAGATTCCGAGTTTCCAAAAACGACATGATACTCGAGCAAAACACATGTTCTAAAATTCTACAACAGATCGACGTCAGAGATATAGGTCTATAGTTTTGCGCATCTGCTCGACGACCCTTCTTGAAGACTGGGACTACCTGTGCTCTTTTCCAATCATTTGGAACCTTCCGTTCCTCTAGAGACTTGCGGTACACGGCTGTTAGAAGGGGGGCAAGTTCTTTCGCGTACTCTGTGTAGAATCGAATTGGTATCCCGTCAGGTCCAGTGGACTTCCCTCTGTTGAGTGATTCCAGTTGCTTTTCTATTCCTTGGACACTTATTTCGATGTCTGCCATTTTTTCGTTGGTGCGAGGATTTAGAGAAGGAACTGCAGTCTCCTGAGGCGATGCCTTTCATAAAGCAATGTTTAATCACCACACGAAATTCTTTTTCGTCCATTTTTTTGTCAATCACTAGTCTTCCTTGATTCCCGCGAATGCCAAACGCAAAGAAATAGACCAATATGGCTGAAACTTGGGTGTGTGTTCTTTCCAAAGATGCTACTAACTAAACATGACCTCGATACGCGCCAGTGGTGCCATCTCTCGGACTTTGCACGGACTTTTCAAACGCCCCTCGTAGAAGCACACAAATGGCTCGACGTCCAC
This sequence comes from Schistocerca cancellata, assembly GCF_023864275.1. Lineage (NCBI taxonomy): Eukaryota > Metazoa > Arthropoda > Insecta > Orthoptera > Acrididae > Schistocerca > Schistocerca cancellata. The sequence continues at coordinate 55,969,543 of NC_064635.1, forward strand.
GGCTCTTCACAGAGCGTGGGGTTCGGAGGCTCGTGTGCTCCGTAAAGTAGGACAGATGCTAATGTGTGGCATCTCCCAGATAGCACAGTAAGCCGGTTTCAAACTTGTTTCCAGCTGTAAAGTTCAAGTATATAAGCTTGATCAAAGCTGGAATATTCAAGCCTGTTAGCTGGATTCTAGCTTGAAATAAACATCAAAGTTGGCAGAGTTCAAGCTATATTTCAAGCTTGACTTGTCAAGCTTGGCTCCAGCTGTATCTACACACGTGGAATACAGCCTGGTATTTACAGCTTGTTTTAAGCTATATAAGTATTAATCTGAATTTATTGAACCTAATTAATTACGTTACGTAATATTTAACATTTGTAACATTAACGTACCGAACTGTTTTCTAGTATAAAACAAACTTGTCAACGAACCACAACCATTAACGCGCGTCACAAAGGTAAAATGGCCGTAAACGTAACTTTACGTTACGTAATATTTAACATTTGTAACATTAACGTACCGAACTGTTTTCTAGTATAAAACAAACTTGTCAACAAACCACAACCATTAACGCGCGTCACAAAGGTAAAATGGCCGTAAACATAGCAAGGCTCAGAAAAGTAAATAAAATAAGATAAAACAGAACTGGAGACAGCCACACTCAAACCAAACTCCGCGCCGTCATGACGTCACACACGACAACACCCTTACGTCACACCGAGCGAGGTGACGCAGTGGTTAGACACTGGACTCGCATTCGGGAGGACGACGGTTCAATCCCGTCTCCGGCCATCCTGATTTAGGTTTTCCGTGATTTCCCTAAATCACTTCAGGCAAATGCCGGGATGGTTCCTTTGAAAGGGCGCGGCCGATTTCCTTCCCCATCCTTCCCTCACCCGAGCTTGCGCTCCGTCTCTAATGACCTCGTTGTCGACGGGACGTTAAACACTAATCTCCTCCCACCCTTACGTCACGGCTTATAAACGCTTGTGGCGCTTCCCGTGGACGTCTATGGAAGCTATGCTGCGCGCGCATCTGCTGTACAGCCTTCCAGGGGAATTACAGTTTATTTCAAGCTTGGGAAAATTATTTTAATTCAAGCTAAATTTTTACAGCTTGATGTAAACTGTGTAACAGGTTGATTTTTCAATCTTGAATTTTCAACTGAACCTAAACTCAATACCCACCTTGAAACAAGCTGTGTAACAGGTTGATTTTTCAATCTTGAATTTTCAACTGAACGTAAACTCAATATCCACCTTGAAATAAGCTTGAGTGCTAGCTGGGCTCTGCCGAAAGAGCACAATGTAGGGGGCACGCTTCGGAGCACACCAGTCATCGAACATTGTTGAACACGGAGCGCCGCAGCAGACCACCCCTACGTGTTCACATGCTGCCTCAGTGACGTTGTGAATTACGACTGCAGTGGGCAGGGTTCCTTCGGGGTTCGATCAATGGAAAGGTGTCGGCTCCTCGAGTGAACCACATTTATGTGCTACGCTACGTCGATGGTCGTCCCTTCAAACGCCGTCATCGAGGTGAATGGCGGCTCTAAACGTGTAGCGCTCCACGGATGCGGCCTGCCGGGAGGCGTATTATGCTGTGGGACAACACATTCCCCTCCGTTTGCAAGGGACTTGTGGTAACAATCGAAGACAAGCTGACATCTGCGAACGACCTGCATCCCTGCATCCCTGGTGGATGACATCGGAAGTTCACTGAGGCTTTTTGCAGATGATGCTGTGGTGTATCGAGAGGTTGTAACAATGGAAAATTGTACTGAAATGCAGGAGGATCTGCAGCGAATTGACGCATGGTGCAGGGAATGGCAACTGAATCTCAATGTAGACAAGTGTAATGTGCTGCGAATACACAGAAAGATAGATCCCTTATCATTTAGCTACAAAATAGCAGGTCAGCAACTGGAAGCAGTTAATACCATAAATTATCTGGGAGTACGCATTAGGAGTGATTTAAAATGGAATGATCATATAATGTTGATCGTCGGTAAAGCAGATGCCAGACTGAGATTCATTGGAAGAATTCTAAGGAAATGCAATCCGAAAACAAAGGAAGTAGGTTACAGTACGCTTGTTCGCCCACTGCTTGAATACTGCTCAGCAGTGTGGGATCCGTACCAGATAGGGTTGATAGAAGAGATAGAGAAGATCCAACGGAGAGCAGCGCGCTTCGTTACAGGATCATTTAGTAATCGCGAAAGCGTTACGGAGATGATAGATAAACTCCAGTGGAAGACTCTGCAGGAGAGACGCTCAGTAGCTCGGTACGGGCTTTTATTGAAGTTTCGAGAACATACCTTCACCGAAGAGTCAAGCAGTATATTGCTCCCTCCTACGTATATCTCGCGAAGAGACCATGAGGATAAAATCAGAGAGATTAGAGCCCACACAGAGGCATACCGACAGTCCTTCTTTCCACGAACAATACGAGACTGGAATAGAAGGGAGAACCGATAGAGGTACTGAAGGTACCCTCCGCCACACACCGTCAGGTGGCTTGCGGAGTATGGATGTAGATGTAGATGTAGATGTAGATGTAGATGATTGATGTCTTCCTCGGGGCGATGTCATCTTTGATCAGTATAACTGTCCACGTCTCGCAGTCAGAACTGTGTTACAGTGGTTTGAAGAGCGTAATAGTGAACTCACGTTGACGGCTCGGCGACCAAATTCGCCCGATGGAATTCCTATGGAACCCATGTAGATCACTAACGGGCGCAATCACCTCACACGCAAATCAGCGCTCCGTTATTTACGCGAATTACATGACCTGTGAGTAGACATTAGAGATGGCCAAACTGAAACACGTAATTGTTTCGAAACAAATGAAACAGTACAATGTAATGTTCCGAAACTTTGTTTCGAAACAGTGAAACAGTTTGTGTTTTGTATTCTAATAAACCTACACATTTTATCGTCTTGAATGTCTTCTGTGTAAGTATGTCCATATAAACACAAATGAGGTGCGAGAGCGCTAATCATGTCGCAGAAAGTATGAAACTATCACTTTGGCGTCTTGGCAGTTTCGTACTTCCTGCAGCAAATGCGCTGCTTTCGTGTCGCGTGACTTTCACACTTTTCAATTGGCTGAGGACAGCCATAGCTGAAGACAGAAGAACCACGACGAACGGAACTGGAGGTGGGAGCAAACTGCAGAAACTACGGATATGCTACTGGGATTCTCACATTCCGTTAGTATGGGTAATATACCCATCCTGCTAATTTCCATGCACACAAAGGGAATCATTGTGGATAATAGGCACATTGACTATAGACTCACAAATAACGCCAAATAATTCGATAAATAACAAAATATAACAGAATCTTTTTTGTCTTTCAAGGTGTTTCGAACCGTTACTATAAATTCACCATGCTTCCCAGCCCTTCCCGTACACCATTACACTATCAGTGATTTGTCAAACAGATTGCTTGCAATTATACCTACATCAAATTTATGTATATGTCTAATAACTGCCACTCTACGCCTTTTTTTATTCAAAATGTTGTAGGCTTACTTGCGTTTCTTAATATGATTACTGTACATGAACAGAGAAGCGTATGTTATAAAAAGTGTAATTTAACTGAATGATTTTCACATATTTATTATTTTGAATGTGAATAGTATGCGTTGTTTTATTGTTTGGTTAGTGTTTATAAAGCAGATGTTACGCCATTTCGAAACAGGACAGTCAGCTAGAAACGAAGCTTTATTTTCGGATATCTTAAGCTTCATGCTATTGCTTGTCAAAAAGATTTCAACACTCTTAAAAGAGTTTCACGAAGTGATATGTTGTGTTTCAGTACCTGTGCCGAGCCCGAATCTCGTCCGACACAGAGTGGAATGAAACATCACTGTTTCGATACAATTAGTCCGTTCCAGGCACAGGTGGACTGAAACAGCCTTATTTTGAAACAACGATACAGTTTCTGTGTCTGGCTCGAGATCGAATCTGGTCCGAGACAGGGGCGGAATGAAACACCACTGTTTCGAAACAGTGAACCACAACCGTTCCGAAACACTGAAACATTCCACGTATCGATACACTGTATCGAAACATAGAAACAGTGGCCAAGTCTAGTAGACATCTAATGCCACAGACCTCCAGAAACCTACCTACAAACTGTCGCATCCTTGATACGCAGAATAAGTGACTTATTTCGTTCCAAACACGGAAAAAACAAGCTATTAAGCAGGTGATCATAATATTTTGGCACATCAGCGTATGTATTTTCGCGTAAATGTAAAGCTTTCCTTGAAAAGCAGACTGCATGGAAAACGTACTGGTAGGTTAATAAAGATTCTGTCGAATTATATTGTTTCAGGCTGTTCACTTCTGATTCCCGTTAGCATAACACACAATTAGCATAACACACAGACACACACCGATACTGACTCTGGAACTGTGAAATAACATACCTGTTACTGACGAGACGGTAGCCGTTGTTGTCACAGCAAAAGACGAACTCCGCACTCTGCACTCTCCGTATTTTATTCACGGTTGTCTAATCTTATCACCTTCGGGGAACTACATGCCGTTGTCTCGAGAGATCCATCCGTATCTAGCTAAATAAGAAGAGAAACCAAAATTTTAAAGCTAAGAAGTTATTCGAATGAAATTTAGTGGGATTAATATTTTCCCACGCTTCCACGCGAAATGAAGAAAAGCACAAAAACTCTCCAAAATACGACTTTGAGTAGCACGCGTAGTATTACAAATAATACTCCCAGTCAACACGTTCCCATTATTTTATCTATGATAATCTAATCTCATCGTTTCTGCTAATCATCTTCGGGGAATCACACGATGTTGAATCGGGAGTTCCACACGTATCTTTCTAGTTAAGAAGAGAAGGTCGAATCTACACCGAGGCGATAGAGAGGAACTGTAATGAAATCGGTATGCACGAGACAGCCTGCTTATCGATATGTTCCAAAACGCCGCGCATTAAAACGGGATTTTCCGGTGCTCATACCTCAGGTTCTACTCGTCATAAAACTATGGGGTCAACGGTTTTGGATACCACTTTGGCCAGGAAACATTTGTGTACTCAATAGAATGGCAGTCTTAGTGGCACTATTCTACAGTGCAGAGTCAAAGTATGAATATTTCACACTTCTCACTGCTTCGGCAAATGGAGCAAATCGATTGCTTCTTTTTACATTCGATATGGCCTGCGGTCGGTTTGATGGGACTTATGGAGACACCTTCAGTTCAAGGACGGTTCCTCGGAACGGAGCCGAGCATTCCAAGATTGCTATTCACAGCACATGGCTGAAATTTTTACGATATATTCTTAAAAATGTTCTTGTTATCTTTCTCCCTTCCCCAGATACAAGGTTTCAAAATTACCCCACTCCTACGTGTAAACTATGCACGTAAAATATAAATAAATTGATTGATGATGGGTGTAGCCGTGATAAACCCGTGTTTAACGAAACTGAAGGGTGTACCAGTGGATAAATGAGTGAATGAATAAACGATGCATTTGCGGAAATTCACGGCCGCTTTCTGAGAGCCCTCCCTCCTCCACAAACAAGCGCTAAAATAACAAGTTTGTTTGTGTGGCCATCCTCCGCAGCAAGCATATAAATACTTGTTTTGTATATAAAACTGTCTTTTCCTGTTGCTAGTTACTTTATTTATCCCATACGCGTTTCGCCTTCTCCTGTTCTAAGGCATCATCAGTGGGATCAATGACGATACAATTGTGTTAGTTATAGATTATCAAACAGTTCACTTCACGATTTTTTGTAAAAAAGATTTGCTGATCTGCGTTTCCTCACATCTGGTCTGCAGGTCGCACTACCACTTTTATCACTGCATATAATCACATCTTCGTGTTCTTGCCTTTCACACACTGTTCATCATGTTTATCACTGTTTTTTGTGGTGGACTATTGTTCTTTTGTCACTCGTACAACTATTTCGTCGTACACTGCTTTTCACAGCGTAAATATTGCGACTCCATTACGTGTTTTATTTTCTTTGGTATGTTTACCTATTTGTTTACAACCTAACGAAGTATATGTTCGTTACTAACTTCTATTTATGATGTTTATATACCGTGTGTGTGTTTGTGAGAGAGAGAGAGAGAGAGACAGGAGGGGATAGAGCCGACCTTTTTCTTTTAAAAAAAAAAAAAAAAAAAAAGGGGGGGCTGGGTGTACAAGCTGTTAGCGAGTGGGTGAAAATTTTGTTACAGATTCCAAGACGGCTATGCACAGCAAATGGTTGTCATTTCGAAGATATAGTCCTAAGATTCCAGTCTCGAAAACCCTTGAAAATTTTCCAGATGTCTTCATCCATTTCCGAGATACGTAGGTCCAAAGTTACCCTACTCGAGCACCTAAAATATGCACGTAAAATGTGTTGTGAGGCGAAAACGTAGTTTTAAAAGCGACGTTGCACGGAGATATCTAATGTAAAATGTCTCCGTTGTCATCAAAAGGGTTCTGGGAACTGCATGTTGTAGTACTGAAGCACACGCAAAATGTTTGTGCACGAAACATCCGGTCTGAGGTGTAAAATTAGTTTTGCGTTATTTCAATTTCACACTCAAAATTTTACTGACCCATCAAGTTCCTTTCGTATGAGTAATATGCCCTTCTGTGGTAGAGAAAATAAAGGAACCAGCGGAAAAATGCTTCTATCGGAGCATAAAAAAGGCTAATATGCCCCCGCTTATTAGAAGACTCGGAGTGAAAATTGGATTACCAACTGCCTCGTTCTTCCTTCCTCAGCAACTGCAAAAATGTTCGCAAAAATACAGGGTGTTTGAAAAAGAACTCCCTAGTTTTAAGTATAAATTTAATGATGAAATTAATGAAAATCTACATCAGTGAGTACATATAATGAAAGAGAATTCCTTTAAGTTTTCTTTAATGTTAATAGACGTCAACGTGGGATTCATTTGTTGCCCTGCACTCTTCGAGACGATATTTCACTTCTTGCCACGTATTCACTAACATTTCAGGCGTAACTGTCACAACCGCAGCGACGATTCTTTCCCGTAAGTGACTAATCTCTCTGATCTTTCCACTGTACACAACATTTTTATGTGGCCCCAAAAGGAAAAGTCTAGTGGGATTAAGTCTGGGCTTAGTGGTTGTCAAGATATTGGGCCACCCCTGCCTATCCACCTTCCTGGAAAGCGAGTGTCAAGAGCCGCACGCACATGGTTACTGTAATGAGGTGGGGCGCCATCTTGTTGGCAAAACACAAGCCCCTTTTCTGGCTCAATATCGTCCATTTGGGGAAAGACGTACTCTGTCAGCATGGCACAGTAAAGATCCCCGTTTATTGTTTTTTCTCCAAAAATGAAAGGACCAATCACACGATCTTCCATCAAAACGCACCAGAAATTAACTTTGGGAGAGTCACGTTGATGCTGAATAACTTCATTTGGATGCTTTGCTCCCGCCCCCCCCCCCCCCCTTCCCAAATTCTGCAGTTATGACGATTAACCGTTCCACTGAGATGAAATGCAGCCTCATCAGAAAAGAGAATCTTTCTTAAAAAATTGACATCATCATCAAATCTGTGTAGAAGGTCAGCAGCAAACTCATACCTTTTATCAGTAAGTTTTATTTCATGCAACAGCTGCAATCTGTAGGTGCGCAACGTAGGTCTTTTATGCACATCATCAGACACAGTGCCTTTAGGCACTCCTAATTGTAGACTACATCTGGCCAATGACTTCTTCATGCTCCAAACACACGAAATGTCAGTCTGTTCAACAACATCTTCAGAAGTTCTCGGTCTACCTGGCGATTTTGCTTTTAAAACAGTACTGGTTTACTTGAAACACTTTAGGCAATGATGGATAGTTCTCGCTGTAGGTGGTTCACCACCGTACTGACGCCTAAAATTACATTGCACTGTTATAACCGACTCAGTTGTCACAGGCCAAATAACACACTGCACTTTCTGTTGCGGAGTACACATTGCTGCTGAGTTGCTCTGCACTGCACTGCACGCACACCTGGACTGAACTGAGGGAACAGAGGAAAAAAACAGCACTGGAGCTGTCTCGAGGTCAAGCAGTACCTGCCAACTGCAGGGGAACCAAACTTGGGGAGTTGATGAATCAGACACCACAAACTAGAATAATGTATGTCACGTTGTACAGTTTCCTGACACATTGAAACTAGGGAGTTCTTTTTCAAACACACTGTATTGCTGTATTGGCATGTGTGGTGTGCATACTGTAAGATCTTCAGTAACACACCATCAGATTATTTGACTTGTCGCTCTAACAAAGTAGGCAAGTGTCAGCAATATGTCTCGTGGTCTTATCGTGGCGTGTTTATCTTCTGCCGTTAGGTCAGATGATAGAAATGCCACTTGGACGCTTAGAGTAGCAGATTGATGGTGCCCAACTTTAAGCAGAACTTTATTAATTTTCACACACATTTATTAAAATGATAACAAGTATAAAATTACTTAACATGGTTCTGGATGGTATTTACAATTGACAGTCTGAAGTTCCTTTGGTACTGGTACATTAATCTTATTCTCACATATTTCTCTGATACTTGAGAAAGTGTCTATACAATTATCTTCATGGCTATGTACAGGAATATGGTAATCTTATTAGGCCCAGACTGAAATTTGACTATAGACTGGTACAGACAAATGTAGAACTCGTACAGACTGGTACAGACTAATGCAGACTGGTACAGACTGGCGCAGACAAATGCAGACTGGTACAGACTGGTGCAGACAAATGCAGACTGACTAAACGGAGATCTGTACACTCGTTATAATGCCTCACACATTCACGTATCACTGCACGAGTTTGATCTGCGAGGAGAAAAGGTTGCACGTTAGCAGCAATCTCACTGGCTGCGTTACGTATTAATACGCGGATAGGCGGAAGCGGAATTTGGTCCGTCTCTATGGCAGCGCCATCTCGTAGTGCGGAAACAGACGAGCGCTGCGCCTGCGCTGTTGTGCTTAGTGGGGCGCGCTCTAGTGGGAAAGTTGTGTACGCGCTGACTACGCGGAACTATGTACACAACAGCATGTGAACATATTTGCGATTTTTTTTTCTGCTGACAGAGGAGAGAGTGGGAGCGGGAGCAAGACAGAGTAGTGATAAATCCTGGAAGATAGTAGACAGGTACTGTGGTGTAGAAAGAGCGTAGGAGGCAACGGCAGCATGAGAGAAAGAAAGGGATACAGTTTCAGTAGAACATACTAGTTGGACAAGGGAACAGCAATGCGTAAAAAAGTGAAGGTGGCAGTACCAGTGGGAGAGAGAAAAAGAGAAGGAGAAAGAGGAAGTGATTGAGAGTCAGTGATAATGAGAGACAGAGTTTATGACAATGACGCTGTGGAAGAGAGAAATAGTAACAGTGAGAAGAGACAGCAGCAGTGAGAAGAAATGAGTGAGGCAGTAGCAGTAACAGAGAACGAGAGGGAGACAGCGAGAAGAGACAGTAGTTGAAGGAACGAGACTGTGGCTGATAGGCAGGAGACAATGACAGTTGTAAAGACACAAAGAGATAACGACCGAATGAGTGAGCAAGAATGGGCAAGTGGGAGTAGATGCGGCTGAGTGACATACATCGATGAACTAGTGGGTGTGGCCAGGAAGGTGGACTGAGGCAGCTGGTACGCCACTTTTCAGTCCGAATCTTCGAATAAATGGGAGCAAATCCGCCTTTTTTGTGTTGCACTAGAAGCATTTTTCCGCTGATTCTCTTCTTTTGCCTGCCACTGCAGGGGATGTCACTCATATGAAAGGAACTTGATGGATCAGTAAAATTTTGATAGTTTACTTTCGTGAAATTGAAATAACGCAAAACTAATTTTACACCTCAGTTCGTAGTTTTACTTGCACAAACATTTTGGATGTGCTTCAGCTCTGCAACGTGTTCCCAGAACCCTTTTGATGATGACGGAGACACTTTACATCATATTTCTCAGTGCAACTTCACTTTATAAACTATGTTTTCGCGTCATTCCACATACGAGGGTAATCCCAAAAGTATGGTCTCCTATTTTTCTTTTTTTATAAGAACAGAACTCTGTTTGTGTGGTAGTTGGTCACACTGTTATGAAGAGTGCTTCACGCGCTGTGTGTAAACATCCGCACGCCGCGCTGAGGCGCTCAGTCTTGGCTTGGCAGCCGTTGACAATGGAGCTCCCGTCGGATGTTACCTCCAAGTGCGAATTGCGTACAGTTATTCGGTTTTTGAACGCAAAGGGCACTGCGCCGATTGAAATCCATCGCCGACTGACGGAAGTGTATGGTGAGTCGTGCATGGATGTCAAAAATATTCGTAAGTGGTGCAGAGAGTTTGCAGTTGGTCGAGCGGTTCTAGGCGCTTCAGTCTGGAACCGCGCGACCGATACGTCGCAGGTTCGAATCCTGCCTCGGGCATGGATGTGTGTGATGTCCTTAGGTTAGTTAGGTTTAAGTAGTTCTAAGTTCTAGGGGACTGATGACCTCAGATGTTAAGTCCCATAGTGCTCAGAGCCATTTGAACCATTTTGCAGTTGGTCGGACCGAAATTCACGACCAACAAAGGAACGGGAGACCGTCAATTTCTGAGGACACAGAGTTGAAGGTCAGCAAAGCATGCGTGAAGATCTGCAGATCACCTTGGATGATCTTTGAACGTTGGTTCCTGAGGTTTCCCGAAGCACCATTCACAGAATTTTAACGGAAACATTGAACTAACGGTAAGTGTGCGCAAGATGGGTGCCACGCATGCTGACTGAGGACCACATGCGCAAGGAGTTGATGCTTCCCGCTCATTTCTTCACCGCCTTGCAGCCGAACAGGACAATTTTCTGGACTCAGTTATCACGGGTGACGAAACCTGGGCATACCAGTTTACACCCGAGACCAAGCAACAATCACCCCAGTGGCAGCATCCTTCTTCGCCGTAGCAGAGAAAATTCAAACAAACACAGTCTGCCGGTAAAGTCATGACAACCGTTTTTTGGGATCGGAAAGGGGTATTGTTGGTCGACTTTATGCCCACTGGGACCACAACTAACGCTGACAGTTACTGTGAGACTCTGAAAAAACTCAAACGGGCAATTCAGAACCGGAGAAGAGGAATGTTGAGCAAGGGCGTACACATTCTCCATGACAACGCTCGCCTACACATCGCTCGGCAAACCGTTGCTCTCCTGCAACAGTTTCAGTGGAACATAATCACCCACCCACCCTATAGTCCTGACTTGGTGCCCAATGACTATCTCCTGTTCCGTAGGTTAAAAGAACATTTGGTCGGAAAGCGATTCAGCTCCGCCGACGAGGTGAAAGAAGATGTTCATAACTTTCTTAACAGGATGGCGGCTTGTTGGTATGTCATGGGCGTCCAAAAACTGCCACAGCGTCTACAAAAATGCATCGACAGAAGTGGTGATAATGTCGAAAAATAGCTAAATGTTCAAGCTATAAACTGATGTAAACCATTGTAGAAGTAAACAGGTCTACATACTTATAAAAAAATAGGAGATCTTAGTTTTGGGATTATCCTGGCATTTTGAGCGCATTTTACGTGAACAAGTAGGGTAACTTGGACCTTCGTATCTCGGAAACGGATAAAGAGATCAGGAAAATTTTCAAGGCTGAAAGTTCCTTCGGGTTTGCTGCCGCCCAGCCTCAAATCAATTAGGTTCAATGTTTCGGTTATACAACTGTTGGCCATCTTCATGAGAACGCTGCTGCTGGTAAGTCCCGCTGAAACTCAGGAGCAGTAGCAGCGTTCTCCTAAAGATGGCCGACAGCTGGATCGCTGAAATATTGAATCAAGTTGAATGCAGGATATGGCAGCAAAGCCGAAGAGACTTTCAAACTTATTAAGACAGGGAAGCCTACAAAGTCACAATTTCCAAGGTTGCTCTAGCCCGGGATCTTAGCATTAAATCATAAAAATTTCAACCGTTTGCTGTGCATAGCTGTCTTGAAATCCACGATTCGGGTTTGGTACCAAAAACTCAATTTTTCAAAAATTTTTCAGCCCTTTTTTTTTTTTTTTTTTTTTTTTTTGGAGGGGAAGGGAGTGTTTTCTCAGGAATTTCTCGTGAATTTACGGAAGTGCATCATTAAATTCATTCACGGGTATACTCTTCAGTTTAAATTTCTCTTACTTCCCCGTGCGTAATAAAGAATATCATCCCTTGAAGGTAGCAGTTCGTGTGGGGTTCATGACTTTACTATCAGTATACTAAAACTTCTGCACCTTCATCTACAGACATATATCGGAACCCACGATATGGTGCGTGGCAGAGGGTGCCTTGTACCTCTGCTAGTCATTCCCATTCCTGTTCCACTCGAAAATGGAGCGATGGAAAAACATTTGCCTATATGCTTCCACATGAGCCCTGATTTCTCTGATCTTCACAGTCCTTACGCAAGGTGTATTTTGGTAGCTCTAGGATCATTCTGCAGTGTACCACAACCTTCTCAAACAGCGTTTCACGAAAAGAACCTCTTCTTTTTTCCAAGGATTCCCTTGTTAGTGATTGAAGCATTTCTGTAAAATCCGCATGTCGATCGAACCTTCTTCTCCTGTCGGGAATTTAATTCGTCGAGACATTTATATCTCTTTGTAAGACATAACATATTGTGAACTCTTTGTCACATGTACGACTGTGACTTGCTACAAATCGCTGCTTACTGGTGTGATTCACGACATGAGGAAAATGGTGCCGAAACCCGGGAGATTTCCACGACTGCTGCTGTGAGAACACGATTTATAACATCCTTCACGCCATAATACCATGAAGAGCTCGCTGCAGCGATTTGTCACGCGTTGCAATAAACTCTCCGGTGACAACCGCCTACATACACTGTTAAGTGCAAGTGAATTATCACGCCACATATTTTGTAGTGCCATTTGCAAAGCCAACTCATTACATTACTGCCCCTCTATACTGCTACTGTAGCTGTTCGATTGGCGCTTTAAGGGGCTCCGGAACGCCCTATACTTGCAATGTTAAAATTGTTGTATAGCTAGAGAAGGCCGAAATGCACGCGTTAAATTCAAGCAGGCTGGCGTGAGGTCTGAAACAGGATACGGAATGAATGCTATAAAGAAAAGTACGTAGCTTCTGGAATACTTAACTTTAATCCACATTTGTAGAACATTGCTCTTGATGATACAGAAGTATTATAGCAATTGAATACGGCGCCTTGCTAGGTCGTAGCAAAATGTAGCTGAAGGCTATGCTAACTATCGTCTCGGCAAATGAGAGCGTAATTCTCAGTGAACCATGGCTAGCAACGTCGGCTGTACAACTGGGGCGAGTGCTAGTGCGTCTCACCAGACCTGCCGTGTGGTGGCGCTCGGTCTGCAATCACTGACAGTGGCGACACGCGGGTCCGTCGTATACTAGCGGACCGCGGCCGATTTAAAAGCTACCACCTAGCAAGTGTGGTGTCTGGCGGTGACACCACAAAAATAACGCTTATAAATTACATCTTTCCTCACAAAGTATTTGAGGTAGGAAGTTGAACTTTTTACAGATTATTTATTGGAATATGGGCTACAACTTAACACAGGGATTTTACAAAATTTTAGTTCAGTTATTAAAGATGATTTTTTTCAATTGTAATGAAAATTCACAACATTTTTTTGCAATTTTTTATTTATATATTCAAAAATATACAGTTTTTTGGAAAAAGGCTGTGTTAAATTATGCAGAAGGTACTGTGTAACATTTACTGAATGTTTGAAACAAATATGTTTGGAAGATCCTTAGAAAACATGTAATTAGTATGAGAAAATAAAAGTTTTGGGAATCGAGCGACAAAGATTGGATTAACTTTTTAGTGCATTCCAGGTCCATAGGATGGATTATCTTCATCCTCTGCAAACTCCTCCTGCAGCTTCCTCTTGTTCCTCCTCCTGTTTACTCTTGCTTGTATTTCTAGAGTCTTTACAGCCCTGTCTACAGCCCGAAGGCGTTCCTTGTCTAAAGCAAGCATCGCTCGTACCATGTTGGAACCTATCTTCATTCCCATATTTCTAAATACCTTGCACCTTACAATGTTGCCATCATTGAAAGTCGCAACAGCATCATACACACCAAAGTGAAGTGTTTCTATTCCAACAAATACAGTCTTGGGGATTCTCGACCATATAACACTATTTACACTTCCATTGGGGTTTTGAGTTTTTCCGTGAATACACTTTTAAACAGTTCAGGTGCTGCTAAGTCTCTGAAAATAGGTTAGCCACAACACATGCTTTATCTCACATCACTAAAATGTACCTGATGAAAACGGACGTTAATAATAACACCATTTGACAGCAGTTTAACAGCGCCACAGTGGGTCACGCCCATGTAGAACACATTTCAAAAAAAATTTAAAAATAGTTGTAGTCTTCGGAATTGAATAAATTATATATCTATCAAAAGGTAATAGTCTGCAGATTCAGAAAACGCAAAAAAGTAAAAATTGAACTTTTCATGATTTTGAGTCTTTCCGGAGCCCCTTAAAGAATTGTCAGATCTTGCGCTATGCCTGTAGATTTTTTATGACTTGTGCTGCCATCTGCTACTTGTTTACCAGACAACGTACTATCTTGATCCGCTTAGATGACTGCAATCACTTCAGGATGTCTGATAAGGGAAACGCCGATAGCAACCATCAGTTGAAAAGAGTACGGGTGAGAGCAAAAACTAATATTACACGTATTTCGAACAAAGTACACAACTTTAATGACAAAACTACCACTGAAGATTATCAATATTCCAGAGATTGAGTAGAAGACCTTTTGTGTACACTATCAGATCTTGATGACAAAATACACGATCTTCTCAATGACACTGCTGATGTGTTAAATCTGACGAATACACAGACGCAGCCAAGCGCGCTGTTGTACGCACGTCACGGGAAACAGAGGGGAAACTTACGATTTCCGTGGCTCCAGCTACCGTCAGTGATAAACAACAGGATACGACAGTCACTTCAGCTGTTACACCGCCTAATATAAGACGGCCCACTACAAAACTTCAGACATTTTCTGGAAATGTTCAGAAAGAATTCCAGCGATCAATTAATGAAGATCCCACGATATCCACCATACATAAACACATTTTTCTGCGTGGCTACTTGGAAGGGGAACCAAATTATCTAGTTGATGGTATTGCTGTAATCTCTGACATATGAAGCAACCTAGAGAGTGCTCACAGCACGCTGTGGAGATAAAAATAGAATTTATAAGTTCACCCGGATTATTTAGAATCTATATAACCCATTCACTTTCCGAATCCAGAATCCCTTAGTTTTGCATTTATGGAGTGCAACCGCCGAATCCAAGCTTTGCGCACGCTCGGCGAAGACTTAAATGCTTATGGTCAGGTGCTAGCATCAAAAATCGTCATAACTGTAGCGGCACCACCGTTTAGGATAGGAAAAGTTAGTTTTGTATGATTTTCGGAGCACAAGTTACAGCCAGGTGCGGGCTGGATTGTAGTGAAAAAAAAAATAGTTTAAATGGCTCGGAGCACTATGGGACTTGACTAAATGGTTCAAATGGCTCTGAGCACTATGGGACTTAACATCTGTGGACACCAGTCCCCTAGAACTTAGAACTACTTAAACCTAACTAACCTAAGGACATCACACACATCCATGCCCGAGGCAGGATTCGAACCTGCGACCGTAGCAGCCGCGCGGTTCCGGACTGTGCGCCTAGAACCGCTAGACCACCGCGGCCGGCTGGGACTTAACTGCTGAGGTCATCAGTCCCCTAGAACTTAGAACTTCTTAAACCTAACTAACCTAAGGACATCACCCACATCCGTGCCCGAGGCAGGATTCGAACCTGCGACCGTAGCAGCCGCGCGGTTCCGGACTGCGCGCCTAGAACCGCTAGACCACCGCGGCCGGCTGGGACTTAACTGCTGAGGTCATCAGTCCCCTAGAACTTAGAACTTCTTAAACCTAACTAACCTAAGGACATCACCCACATCCGTGCCCGAGGCAGGATTCGAACCTGCGACCGTAGCAGCCGCGCGGTTCCGGACTGTGCGCCTAGAACCGCTAGACCACCGCGGCCGGCTGGGACTTAACTGCTGAGGTCATCAGTCCCCTAGAACTTAGAACTTCTTAAACCTAACTAACCTAAGGACATCACCCACATCCGTGCCCGAGGCAGGATTCGAACCTGCGACCGTAGCAGCCGCGCGGTTCCGGACTGCGCGCCTAGAACCGCTAGACCACCGCGGCCGGCTGGGACTTAACTGCTGAGGTCATCAGTCCCCTAGAACTTAGAACTTCTTAAACCTAACTAACCTAAGGACATCACCCACATCCGTGCCCGAGGCAGGATTCGAACCTGCGACCGTAGCAGCCGCGCGGTTCCGGACTGCGCGCCTAGAACCGCTAGACCACCGCGGCCGGCTGGGACTTAACTGCTGAGGTCATCAGTCCCCTAGAACTTAGAACTTCTTAAACCTAACTAACCTAAGGACATCACCCACATCCGTGCCCGAGGCAGGATTCGAACCTGCGACCGTAGCAGCCGCGCGGTTCCGGACTGTGCGCCTAGAACCGCTAGACCACCGCGGCCGGCTGGGACTTAACTGCTGAGGTCATCAGTCCCCTAGAACTTAGAACTTCTTAAACCTAACTAACCTAAGGACATCACCCACATCCGTGCCCGAGGCAGGATTCGAACCTGCGACCGTAGCAGCCGCGCGGTTCCGGACTGCGCGCCTAGAACCGCTAGACCACCGCGGCCGGCTGGGACTTAACTGCTGAGGTCATCAGTCCCCTAGAACTTAGAACTTCTTAAACCTAACTAACCTAAGGACATCACCCACATCCGTGCCCGAGGCAGGATTCGAACCTGCGACCGTAGCAGCCGCGCGGTTCCGGACTGTGCGCCTAGAACCGCTAGACCACCGCGGCCGGCTGGGACTTAACTGCTGAGGTCATCAGTCCCCTAGAACTTAGAACTTCTTAAACCTAACTAACCTAAGGACATCACCCACATCCGTGACCGAGGCAGGATTCGAACCTGCGACCGTAGCAGCCGCGCGGTTCCGGACTGTGCGCCTAGAACCGCTAGACCACCGCGGCCGGCTGGGACTTAACTGCTGAGGTCATCAGTCCCCTAGAACTTAGAACTTCTTAAACCTAACTAACCTAAGGACATCACCCACATCCGTGCCCGAGGCAGGATTCGAACCTGCGACCGTAGCAGCCGCGCGGTTCCGGACTGTGCGCCTAGAACCGCTAGACCACCGCGGCCGGCTGGGACTTAACTGCTGAGGTCATCAGTCCCCTAGAACTTAGAACTTCTTAAACCTAACTAACCTAAGGACATCACACACATCCGTGCCCGAGGCAGGATTCGAACCTGCGACCGTAGCAGCCGCGCGGTTCCGGACTGCGCGCCTAGAACCGCTAGACCACCGCGGCCGGCTGGGACTTAACTGCTGAGGTCATCAGTCCCCTAGAACTTAGAACTTCTTAAACCTAACTAACCTAAGGACATCACCCACATCCGTGCCCGAGGCAGGATTCGAACCTGCGACTGTAGCGGTCGCGCGGTTCCAGACTGGATTGCAGTGAGTTATGCATACCAGCAGTTACGAAGGCAAATAAAGGCCACAGGGGCGTAGAACCGCCGGAGAAGGCGCACACAGCAGTTTTCATGGCGCAAGTCGCAGGTAGAAGGGGGCCACTGGCCAGCCTAGCATGTTATGCGTACGTGACTCATAGTGGCGTGGTAGCAAAACAGAGGGGCACAGGTGAGTATAAGTAGGTGACGTTTCTAACGCGATTCATTCAAGTGTGCCAGCTCTCCTGGACGGCGAGACGTGTCATACCACCGGGCTACAGGGAGCAACAGATGGGGAGACAGCAATCTACGGTGGGTCGTCGGTTCGACCCTCCGAGGCCCACACGGGGTCCGCAGCCAGCCAGCAGCCAGGGTGGGCCACTCTCTGGCTGGCTACTGTGAGCAGTCATCTCGGCTGCCGACACGCGCCGGAGATTCCGAGGCGAGGGGGCTACAGATTCGGACGCATGATCACGGGCAGTCGTTGTTGCCGCTTTCTCAGCTACGCCAGCGAGAAAGAAGCAGCAGCGGGGCCGGTCTGCGGCTCCCGGGGAAAATGTTGTGGTATCGCACGCCAAATGAGGCATATTGACACCAAATGTAGTGGATGGTTGCCAGGAGGTGTCGTATTAAAAACTTGGCGAGAACATTCCAAATGATTTATTTGTTTCTACTACAGTGCTCCATTCACCTCGGTCTGTGTCACATGGCCCCCGCAATGCTGAGGAAGTACCCCAGCGGCCTGTGCAATGCGGCGCTGTGTCGTGCCAGCCTTGTTTCCCACCTGTAGAGTTCCGATCACGCCAGGATGGCTGTGCCAGCAGCCGACTCAGCGGCCACCATCCGTTTTGCAATCCGGCCTGCACCTGGCTGTATCTTGTGCTCTGAATATCGCACAAAACTAACTTTCCCTATCCTGAACGGTGGTGCCGCTACATAACTTTTCCTGATGATATCTGCAGACGCTGGCTCAGCCATGTCAAGCAATCTGGTGTTTCAAAAAATGGTTCAAATGGCTCTGAGCACTATGGGGCTTAACATCTGAGGTCATCAGTCCCCTACAACTTAGAACTTCTTAAACCTAACTAACCTAAGGACATCACCCACATCCGTGCCCGAGGCAGGATTCGAACCTGCGACCGTAGCAGTCTCGCGGTTCCAGACTGGATTGCAGTGAGTTATGCATACCAGCAGTTACGAAGGCAAATAAAGGCCACAGGGGCGTAGAACCGCCGGAGAAGGCGCACACAGCAGTTTTCATGGCGCAAGTCGCAGGTAGAAGGGGGCCACTGGCCAGCCTAGCATGTTATGCGTACGTGACTCAGAGTGGCGTGGTAGCAAAACAGAGGGGCACAGGCGAGTATAAGTAGGTGACGTTTCTAACGAGATTCATTCAAGTGTGCCAGCTCTCCTGGACGGCGAGGCGTGTCATACCACCGGGCTACAGGGAGCAACAGATGGGGAGACAGCAATCCACGGTGGGTCGTCGGTTCGACCCTCTGAGGCCCACACGGGGTCCGCAGCCAGCCAGCAGCCAGGGTGGGCCACTCTCTGGCTGGCTACTGTGAGCAGTCATCTCGGCTGCCGACACGCGCCGGAGATTCCGAGGCGAGGGGGCTACAGATTCGGACGCATGATCACGGGCAGTCGTTGTTGCCGCTTTCTCAGCTACGCCAGCGAGAAAGAAGCAGCAGCGGGGCCGGTCTGCGGCTCCCGGGGAAAATGTTGTGGTATCACACGCCAAATGAGGCATATTGACACCAAATGTAGTGGATGGTTGCCAGGAGGTGTCGTATTAAAAACTTGGCGAGAACATTCCAAATGATTTATTTGTTTCTACTACAGTGCTCCGTTCGCCTCGGTCTGCGTCACATGGCCCCCGCAATGCTGAGGAAGTACCCCAGCGGCCTGTGCAACGCGGCGCTGTGTCGTGCCAGCCTTGTTTCCCACCTGTAGAGTTCCGATTACGCCGGGATGGCTGTGCCAGCAGCCGACTCAGCGGCCTCCATCCGTTTTGCAATCCGGCCTGCGCCTGGCTGTATCTTGTGCTCTGAATATCGCACAAAACTAACTTTCCCTATCCTGAACGGTGGTGCCGCTACATAACTTTTCCTGATGATATCTGCAGACGCTGGCTCAGCCATGTCAAGCAATCTGGTGTTTCAAAAAATGGTTCAAATGGCTCTGAGCACTATGGGGCTTAACATCTGAGGTCATCAGTCCCCTACAACTTAGAACTACTTAAACCTAACTAACCTAAGGACATCACACACATCCATGCCCGAGGCAGGATTGGAATCTGCGACTGTAGTGGTCTCGCAGTTCCAGACTGAAGCGCCTAGAACCACTCGGCCACACAGGCCGGCAAACTGGTGTTTCAGAATGGGACTTACTTCAGTTGACGGAATTTACAGGAACGGAAATAGACGCAGTGCTTGCTTCGCAGAAGATCTGCTGTGAGAATAAAGCGTTGGCTTACACTCCCATAGCTGCTGCCCTTCATGTCTACAATAATCAGCAACAACAAAATACGGTCCATTTTGCGTCTTTTGTGGAGAACGAGGCCACTGAGACCAAGAATGTAATAACTGAAAGAAAACAGAAATTGAGCCGTCCGAAGTGGCCGAGCGGTTCTAGGCGCTACAGTCTGGAACCGCGCTACCGCTACGGTCGCAGGTTCGAATCCTGCCTCGGGCATTGATGTGTTTGATGTCCTTAGGTTAGTTAGGTTTAAGTAGTTCTAAGTTCTAGGGGACTGATGACCTCACCAGTTAAGTCCCATAGTGCTCAGAGCCATTTGAACCAAACAGAAATTGAAAAGTGCTAACCGATGTTTTCTGCACCTAAACAGAAGACATAAAATGTCAGATTGTGGGAAGAAGGGTTGGGCATTTTGTGCTAACTGTAAAAAAACCACATCACAAGTCGATATGCGTCGAAGGTACGACATGTAAGAAAGCAGTACAAAACAACGTCACTTCTGCTAGTAAAATACATGCAACTACACCCACCTTTACCTTCTTACAGACTTCTCAGGTGCACATCGTAGGACCAACAGGACTAAGTAAACTCACTTCATGTGTGCTAGGCAATAGAAGCCAAAGCATCCTTCATAGCAAATCTATTAATACAATATTTTAAATTGTCTGCCCAGGACCAATGGCAACTTAGTGTTCGCACATTCGAATCTGCTAGTAGCTCCTCACGATGGCGTAGCCTTGTCCATTCCAAATTAGAAGAGTGTGGACTAATTCTACGACTTGCATCAACGTGTATAAAAGTGACCACTATTTCACACCTCAGCCCAGGGTCCCACAAGACACGATGGTCGTTCGATAAGTAATTCCCCATATTTTTTTTTAAAAAAAAGCCCTTAACAAACGTAGTCAAACGTCCTTGCTGTTGCTTCACATTTTGTGTTTGTTCTGTGCACAGGTGAAGTATCGAACCGTACTGGCAAATGGCAGAGCCGTAGCACAGCGTCAAAATGGCGTCTACATAACACTCATGTTACAAGCAGTGTACTGTTATTAAATTCTTGGGTGCAGAAATAGAAACCGTGGTGAACATCCATAAACGTTTGTGTGCTGTCGATGGCGATGCTGCGGTTGGTAGGAGTACAGTTGGGCGATGGGTAAAGAGAGTTACAGCCTCAGAAAATGCAGAAACAGGGCTCCGTGATCAGCCACGCTCGGGGCGTCCTGTCACAGCCACTGCTCCAGACATGCTGAATCGTGCGGATGCCATTATTCGTGCCGACCGGCGCATCACAACTTGACAATTGGATCTACAATTGCCGGTCAGCATTGGGAGTGCGTCTGCAATGATCGGGCCTCTCGGAAATCAGAGGGGTGCTCACGATGGGCTCCACGAATGCTCACAGCGGACCACAAGATTCAAAGAAAGGCGATTTGATCTACATTGTTGGAGAATTTTGAGACCAACGGAGAAGCCTTTCTGTCACAGATCGTTATTGGGGACGAAAGTTGGGCGCACCACTTTGCTCCGGAAATAAGAAGGCAGTCCATGGAGCGGCATCATCCCCATTCACCACAAAAGAATAAATTCGAGACAAACCCCTCTGCCGGAAAAGTCATGTTGACAGTTTTCTGGGATTGTGTTGGGGACAGTCTCGTGGATGTGAAGCCGTCCGCGCCCACCAAACCCGCTCCTGGGGGTTTCATCTACGGTCTGGGGTACCAAGCGTTCCTCCTGCGGTCCGCGCCCGCTCACCACGACCTGTTGGAGCGTTGCCGAAATATCGTGCAAGTACGACGCTGATATCCGGCAGAACACCCAACAACCCAAGATGTCATTAGATCGCCGGGAAAGCCTGAAGAGTTATATAACAGTTATGCTTGTCAACAAGTTTATACAGCCATTGTCAACAATACTAACAAGAGTAATAATAATAATAATAAAATGAATAACTTATTTGACAAAAGGAGGAATTGTTCTGTGGAATTTTGTTGTTTTGTACGCAATTAAGAAGAGTTTATGGCAATAACGAAATCACGTGTAAGCTTTCGCAATTCCCCGTTTCGCATTTTTGTGTAGGTGGTAGCTTTCGTGCTTTTCCATGTTTTCGGACAAATGTACACAATCTCTAACAGGTGTATTGGTTCACGAATTTACTTCCAGGCTGAAAATCAGATATTGTTACGCTGCACCCACACACGACAACTTGTCTTAACTGTACACTTCCCTTGTTAAGTGTTCGCTTGTAGTCACGCTTACTTGATTCCGCCATTATCTCAATCAAAGGATTTGTGGCTAACTTTTCCTGATATTTTACTATTATGTTCCCAGAATGAGATTCTAACTCTGTAGTGGAGTGTGCGCTGATATGAAAATTCCTGGGAGATTAAAGCTGTGTGCCGGAACGAGAATCGAACTCGGGGCCTTTCCTTTTCGTGGGCATGTTCTCTACCGACTGAGCTACCCAAGCACGAGTCACAACCCTCCTCCCAGCTTCACTTTTCTGTTAACATTTAAAATAGATTCAACAGAGTTCAAGTTTACCCTGCACACGAAAGCAGATTCCTACACAGTAAACAATTAACTCCAAACACAAAGGTGGCGTTTGTGAAAATGATTGAACACAAGTAGTAATGTCTACCAACTGTTCCCTTGACTAGATTACAAATGAGATGTTGAGATCCATAAGGGCCTGAAGCACACTGCCGTCGTTGCCCTATTTAAGTGAATACCAGAGAAACCTCTGATACACCCTTTTGCGATTTTTCGTATATACAGTGTGGGCCCACAGCACAGATAAACCTGACTCACCATAAGACTGGCAAATTTCAGAAGCATGAATAAATGTTACAATGTCACAAACGATGGTCATGTACTTTGGGCCCTTATCATTTCCACTGTCTCAAATGGATAACTGTACGATAAAATTCATAACTTAATACTCTATTCAGAAACCCACAAAATATGTTTATTGTCACTACAGTTTTAACATTTACTGACGTCCGATCTAATGTTATTACAGCGTGTAGTGTCCGAATTAGTGTACCTGAGGAGTACGGTATCGCCTTGCAGGATTTATGCTGAGCGAACAGGGATAAAAGTCTGCCCCAATGTTCTACCACCTGGTGGCACTGATGTAAACTTCTAGTTAAGTGGCAAGGGCTGGTTGTGCACATCGTGAACTGTGCGCGCTGTCATCAAATCCGTATGTATTTGGCCCGTAAAGCATCTACGTTACGCGAGCTGCGCATGCGCTAAAGCTCTTTAAAAGTGCACAACTGAAGGTGTGCTCACGACCCTGATGCCATGTTTCACGCAGTCTAGAGGAGCAGCAGCGTGGTAGATTTAAGTGCCGTATCTTTCAGACTGCAGCATCTATGTTACATTTAACAGCATTCAAAGAAAAAATAGCCAATAAATCGGCAAGGTGTCGAAAGTTAGGGGGTACACAGGCTCTTAGCTCTTCCACAGCAGCCGCCACTGCATGTAGAACTCGCTCCTTCTGAAGACACAAGTAACACCATATTTTACCTTCCACATCAAGCAGTTAGGAAGGAGAAACTTGGTAAAGTAAAGTTGAGGATCGTTTTTGATGCGTCTTCCACGACATTAATGCGCCCTCTCTGATGACCACAGATATTAAGTCCCACAGTGCTCAGAGCCGTTTGAAACATTTGAACCCCGTGAAACTTGGCGTCAGGGTCGCGAGCACACCTTCAGTTGTGCACTTTTAAAGAGCTTTTGCGCATGCGCAACTTGTGTGACGTAGTTGCCTTACAGGCCAAATACACTCCTGGAAATTGAAATAAGAACACCGTGAATTCATTGTCCCAGGAAGGGGAAACTTTATTGACACGTTCCTGGGGTCAGATACATCACATGATCACACTGACAGAACCACAGGCACATAGACACAGGCAACAGAGCATGCACAATGTCGGCACTAGTACAGTGTATATCCACCTTTCGCAGCAATGCAGGCTGCTATTCTCCCATGGAGACGATCGTAGAGATGCTGGATGTAGTCCTGTGGAACGGCTTGCCATGCCATTTCCACCTGGCGCCTCAGTTGGACCAGCGTTCGTGCTGGACGTGCAGACCGCGTGAGACGACGCTTCATCCAGTCCCAAACATGCTCAATGGGGGACAGATCCGGAGATATTGCTGGCCAGGGCAGTTGACTTACACCTTCTAGAGCACGTTGGGTGGCACGGGATACATGCGGACGTGCATTGTCCTGTTGGAACAGCAAGTTCCCTTGCCGGTCTAGGAATGGTAGAACGATGGGTTCGATGACGGTTTGGATGTACCGTGCACTATTCAGTGTCCCCTCGACGATCACCAGTGGTGTACGGCCAGTGTAGGAGATCGCTCCCCACACCATGATGCCGGGTGTTGGCCCTGTGTGCCTCGGTCGTATGCAGTCCTGATTGTGGCGCTCACCTGCACGGCGCCAAACACGCATACGACCGTCATTGACACCAAGGCAGAAGCGACTCTCATCGCTGAAGACGACACGTCTCCATTCGTCCCTCCATTCACACCTGTCGCGACACCACTGGAGGCGGGCTGCACGATGTTGGGGCGTGAGCGGAAGACGGCCTAACGGTGTGCGGGACCGTAGCCCAGCTTCATGGAGACGGTTGCGAATGGTCCTCGCCGATACCCCAGGAGCAACAGTGTCCCTAATTTGATGGGAAGTGGCGGTGCGGTCCCCTACGGCACTGCGTAGGATCCTACGGTCTTGGCGTGCATCCGTGCGTCGCTGCGGTCCGGTCCCAGGTCGACGGGCACGTGCACCTTCCGCCGACCACTGACGACAACATCGATGTACTGTGGAGACCTCACGCCCCACGTGTTGAGCAATTCGGCGGTACGTCCACCCGGCCTCCCGCATGCCCACTATACGCCCTCGCTCAAAGTCCGTCAACTGCACATACGGTTCACGTCCACGCTGTCGCGGCATGCTACCAGTGTTAAAGACTGCGATGGAGCTCCGTATGCCACGGCAAACTGGCTGACACTGACGACGGCGGTGCACAAATGCTGCGCAGCTAGCGCCATTCGACGGCCAACACCGCGGTTCCTGGTGTGTCCGCTGTGCCGTGCGTGTGATCATTGCTTGTACAGCCCTCTCGCAGTGTCCGGAGCAAGTATGGTGGGTCTGACACACCGGTGTCAATGTGTTCTTTTTTCCATTTCCAGGAGTGTACATACGGATTTGATGAACGGCAAGCATGGTTCATGATGTGCACAGCTAGCCATTACCACTATTTCAGATCGGTTACAGGACATATGGAGAACCGAAGGACGAGAGATTACTACATCTGCTCGTGTATTAGGCATGTATTGGAACGCAGCAATGGACAGCTTTCACATTAACACGGTGTCCCAGAAACATTATCTGATGAACCTACCACCAAAAGGAAACTATAACAGACTGTAGCTGAATTTTACGATCCACTAGGATTATTCTCTCTTGTGTCAATCAAGGCAAAACTATTATTCCAAGAAACATGGTGTAGGGGGAATTGACTGCAATGAATTGCTACCCAACAATCTGACGACACATTGAAATACTTGGGTGCCTAATTTACCTCCATTATCTTGCATTAGTATCGCACGATGAATATCATCTATCAAAGATCTCAACACTCAGATCACATATTTTGTGATGCTTCGGAACAAGCGTATGGCGCAGCTCTGTACACCTGCAGTGTTATACATCACAACACAGTGATTCACTTGGCCTGTACCAAGAGCAGACTTGCACCTGTCAAAAGGATAACACTGCCACGTCTCGAACGTCTAGGTGCGCTTGTGGGAGCACGATTACTAAGATATTGCTGCACAGCTACACGGAACGATTCAATGTTGTAGATGGATGCTGCAGTAGCCTTATGCTGGATATGCAGAGATGAGAATCAATGGAAGACTTTCATCCATATCAGAGTGACAGAATTCATATACATACGTCCGCTAGTCAGTGGAACATTGGCCTGGGAATGATAACCCAACAGATCACCTAACACGGGGACTTCTGGGCAATCAATCCAATCTGCACGTCTTTGGTGGGAAGGACCGCCATGGCTTGCACACCCAGGAGATGTTGGATATCTGGTACTCCAAATATACCTCATGACCTTCTATAAGAAAGAAGAAATGTAAAATACGTCATGGCAGTTGCAATACCTCCCAGCATTATAGACATTTCCAAATGTACCTGCCAGAGACTAATTCGTACAACTGTCAGGACCCTTCACTTCACCACAAAGATAAACTTGCTGGAGAACTGACAGCAACCGAGTTCGCAAATGCAAGCACTTACTGGATCAACACTGTCCAACGTCAGCACTTCACGTGGGAATTCCACGCACTCCCGAATGGTAAACCGATCCCGCAAGACTCTAAAACTGGATGCTTTCATCCATTTATTGAAGATGGACTCATTCGTCTGGGAGGAAGACTGCAGTTTGCAGACCTCACCAGTGAGGAACGACATCCATTAGTTATAGATGGTTTACATTGCGGCCCGCATCTCGTGGTCGTGCGGTAGCGTTCTCGCTTCCCACGCCCGGGTTCCCGGGTTCGATTCCCGGCGGGGTCAGGGATTTTCTCTGCCTCGTGATGGCTGGGTGTTGTGTGCTGTCCTTAGGTTAGTTAGGTTTAAGTAGTTCTAAGTTCTAGGGGACTTATGACCACAGCAGTTGAGTCCCATAGTGCTCAGAGCCATTTGAACCATTCTTTTTTTTACATTGCTTCCCGAGACTCCTCATCTCAAACACATATTGATCTTCATCATCTCAGTGTCCGACTCGTGTTATCCAAACTTGGGCAAGAATTTTGGATACTGAAAGGTCGTCTAACCATTAAAAGAGCTCTATTTACATGTTTACCATGCAAGATCATGAAGACCTCAAGAGGAAAACAAATTGAAGCTCCACTGCCCACAGCCGGCCGGTGTGGCCGAGTGGTTCTAGGCGCATGACTGCTATGGTCATAGGTTTGAATCCTGCCTCTGGCATGTGATGTCCTTAGGTTAGTTAGGTTTAAGTAGTTCTACGTTCTAGGGGACTGATGACCTCAGATGTTAAGTCCCATAGTGCTCAGAGCCTTCTGAACCATTTGAACTACTGCCCAGAGATCGAAAGAGACCACCTAAGCCCTTTGCTGTCACCGGCATGGACTTTGCTGGGTCTCTACACATCAGGACAGCCTTGAGCATGGAGAAGGCCTACATAACACTCTTCACTTGCGTAACAACACATGCAGTATATCTAAGCTCTGCTCCAGTATGAATACCGACACATTCTTGATGGCTGTACAGAGATTTGCTAGTACACGTGGATTACCGCAGACCATCTACACTGACAATGCAAAGACTTTTTAGGCCGCTAACCAAGAATTATCGGAACTACGGAGCGCACTATCCGCCTCACAGACCTGTAGCTTCCTCGCCGAAAACGGAATCACTTGGAACTTCATTGCACCACAGGCGACTTAATGGGGAGGATGTTCTACATCTACATCTACATTTATACTCCGCAAGCCACCCAACGGTGTGTGGCGGAGGGCACTTTACGTGCCACTGTCATTACCTCCCTTTCCTGTTCCAGTCGCGTATGGTTTGCGGGAAAAACGACTGTCTGAAAGCCTCCGTGCGCGCTCTTATCTCTCTAATTTTACATTCGTGATCTCCTCGGGAGGTATAAGTAGGGGGAAGCAATATATTCGATACCTCATCCAGAAACGCACCCTCTCGAAACCTGGCGAGCAAGCTACACCGCGATGCAGAGCGCCTCTCTTGCAGAGTATGCCACTTGAGTTTGTTAAACATCTCCGTAACGCTATCACGCTTACCAAATAACCCTGTGACGAAACGCGCCGCTCTTCTTTGGGTCTTCGCTATCTCCTCCGTCAACCCCATCTGGTACGGATCCCACAATGATGAGCAATACTCAAGTATAGGTCGAACGAGTGTTCTGTAAGCCACCTCCTTTGTTGATGGACTACATTTTCTAAGGACTCTCCCAATGAATCTCAACCTGGTACCCGCCTTACCAACAATTAATTTCATATGATCATTCCACTTCAAATCGTTCCGCACGCATACTCCCAGATATTTTATAGAAGTAACTGCTACCAGTGTTTGTTCCGCTATCATATAATCATACAATAAAGGATCCTTCTTTCTATGTATTCGCAATACATTACATTTGTCTATGTTAAGCGTCAGTTGCCACTCCCTGCACCAAGTGCCTATCCGCTGCAGATCTTCCTGCATTTCGCTACAATTTTCTAATGCTGCAACTTCTCTGTATATTACAGCATCATCCGCGAAAAGCCGCATGGAACTTCCGACACTATGTTGGGAGAGGGTGGTGGGCACCGCCAAGTGATACTTACGGAGGGTGTTGGGAAGATCAAGTGTAACTGCAGAGCAGCTCTGTACCATCTTGGTCAGCATCGACGCTGCAATAAACTGAAGGCCAATCTCTCCAGATGACGCAGAACCTCTGACACCAGCACGCTTTCTGGTTGGTGAAGGCCTGTTATTTGTGCCCACTAAACCAGTACCTACCGTCACCCACAATCTGATCAAATAATTTAAACTCCAAAAAAAACTAGCAGGCGGCTTTTGGAAAAGATGGACGAAAGAATATTTCATGGAGTCTAGGAGCTTCCACGAAGTTACAGACACATCTGCAAGAAGTATTGACTTCCGACCTGGTGCTCTGGCTTTGATTCAAGAGGATGGACGACCAAGAGACATGTAGAAGAAAGGGAAAATAGAAAGATGTGTACAGGGAAGAAACGATAAAGTAAGGACGATAATATGCACATGCCAGGACAGCAGATAGCACGTCCGGTTCAGCTGGTCAGCTCCCTGGAAGTAGACCAGTGTGGAGAGGATGTCGGGAATTGGAAGTCATCAGGATGTTTATGTCTCTGATTATTGATACTCTTTGTAAGACAGGACATATTGTAAACTCTTTGTTACATGTATGATATTTAACATGTAAATAAAGTGTTGTGTAAAGACTACAAATCGCTGCTTAGTACTACACGATTCACGGAATCTTGATCATCATCATCTTCTTCTTCTTCTTTATTATCTGCGACTGGCACCGGTTCTTCGCTCCCAGTCTCCATGTTTTTCTGTCTTGACTTTCCTCCGCGTTCACATCCCGTGCTTTCATTACCTTCTCTACATCATTTTGCCAGTTGCGTCATGGGCAATCTCCTTGTCTCCTGCTGTGATGGTATCCATCGTAGTAACGTATTTGGAATCCCGTCCTCATTCATCCCATTCACATGACCAAACTGCACTAGTGTTTTTATTGGATGTCGTCAGATATACCAGTATCCACTTCATATTTTGTCGGATTACGGAATTTTTTGTCCTATCCATCCTAGTTCAGCTGAGCTTCGTCTTAAGTAATCCATCTCAGTGGCAAGCAGTTTATTCTGACTTCATATCCATAGAAACTACACTCTGTAATACAATACTGTTCTTCTTATCCTTTTTGTTCCACAGAACAGAGTTCATTGACCTTGTTGCAGCTCGTCTCTTATTAATCCTACTAGCGATTTTATCGTTACTTGTGACCTGTTTATTAAGTAATACCCCAAGAAAATTTGCCTTTTCCACTACTAAAATTCCTTCTCTAGCTACCTCCACATTATTTACATTTACCACTCCAAAATTAAAGTACTCACACTTCTCCATGTTCATCTTCAGGCCAGCCTTACTAAATTCCTCTTTAAATTTTCTTATCACGCAGTTCACGTCGTCTTCACTTTCTGCAGCTACAATCTGACCATCTGCAAAATACGGTTCAGATGGCTGTGAGCACTATGGGACTTAACAGCTGAGGTCATCAGTCCCCTAGAACTTAGAACTACTTAAGCCTAACTAACCTAAGGACATCACACACATCCATGCCCTGCAAAATACGGGGTAAGTGCTTGTACTGTACTGTCAATTCCATAACCTCACATTTTTTGTGCCAAGCCTGCATGATTCTCCTGGGTGTAGTTTAAACAGAGCCGGTGACTGCCCACATATCTGTGCAGATCCCTATTCACTTGAAATTCTCCTAACAAACTATTCCCAATCATTACTCTCGCTGTGCTATTTTCATATAAACTACTGGCCATTAAAATTGCTACACCAAGAAGAAATGCAGATGATAAACGGGTATTCATTGGATAAATATATTATACTAGCTCACATATGATTACATTATCACGCAATTTGGGTGCATAGATCCTGAGAAATCAGTACCCTGAACAACCACCTCTGGCCGTAATAACGGCCTTGATACGCCTGGGCATTGAGTCAAACAGAGCTTGGATGGCGTGTACAGGTACAGCTGCCCATGCAGCTTCAACACGATACCATAGTTCATCAAGAGTACTGAGTGGTGTATTGTGACGAGCCAGTTGCTCGGCCACCATTGACCAGACGTTTTCAATTGGTGAGAGATCTGGAGAATGTGCTGGCCAGGGCAGCAGTCGAACGTTTTCTGTATCCAGAAAGGACCGTACAGGACCTGCAACATGCGGTCGTGCATTATCCTGCTGAAATGTAGGGTTTCGCAGGGATCGAATGAAGGGTAGAGCCACGGGTCGTAACACATCTGAAATGTAACGTCCACTGTTCAGAGTGCCGTCAATGCGAACAAGAGGTGACCGAGACGTGTAACCAATGCACCCCATACCATCACGCCGGGTGATACGCCAGTATGGCGTTGACGAATACAAGCTTCCAATGTTCGTTCACCGCGATGACGCCAAACACGGATGCGACCATCATGATGCTGTAAACACAACCTGGATTGATCCGAAAAAATGACGTTTTGCGATTCGTGCACCCAGGTTCGTCGTTGAATACACCATCGCAGGCGCTCCTGTCTGTGATGCAGCGTCAAGGGTAATCGCAGCCATGGTCTCCGAGCTGATAGTCCATTCTGCTGCAAACGTCGTCGAACTGTTCGTGCAGATGATTGTTGTCTTGGAAACGTCCCCATCTGTTGACTCACGTATCGAGACGTGGCTGCACGATCCGTTACAGCCATGCGGGTAAGATGCCTGTCATCTCGACCGCTAGTGATACGAGGCCGTTGGTATCCAGCACGGCGTTCCGTATTACCTCCTGAACCCACCAACGCCATATTCTGCAACAGTCTTGGATCTCGACCAACGCGAGCAGCAATGTCGCGATACGATAAACCGCAATCGCGATAGGCTACAATCCGATCTTTATCAAAGTCGGAAACGTGATGGTACGCATTTCTCCTCCTTACACGAGGCATCACAATAACATTTCACCAGGCGACGCCGGTCAACTGCTGTTTGTGAATGAGAAATCGGTTGGAAACTTTCCTCATCTCAGCACGTTGTAGGTGCCGCCACCGGCGCCAACCTTGTGTGAATGCTCTGAAAAGCTAATCATTTGCATATCACAGCATCTTCTTCCTGTCGGTTAAATTTCGCATCTGTAGCACGTCATCTTCGTTGTGTAGCAATTTTAATGGCCAGTAGTGTGTATATAGGACATTCGTAAATTCCAGTTATAAACTTCTAGGACTTGTAGATCAATGTGAGAAATTGATATTTTGAAATCAAACCCATGTCCGGTAACATAGCATTTCCGCGCTACAACCATTTAAAAACGTGTTGGTAACGCGACGACTGTTACAAGTAACTGATTTGGTGTGACCCGGTACATCACTTGTTTTTAGAGTTCCACTCATTAATAGCTAAAGAAATTGCTCGTTGACTCATTGACGGGTTCACTTCAACATGATGCAGTACGCCCTCTTCCAATTCTGGTGTGTGGCGTCTGCTTGGAGCATCACAGTCGCGCCATTTCCTCGAAGCCGTTCCGTGATTGAGCGAAAAGCGTATGTCATGGAGTCGGACGTTGAGGTGATCGATCTTAATATAGGCGACGAGCAGCTCTTAAATTACCATGAGCTTCGTCATTCAGAAGGATCATGCCGGTGTATTCTGCAAACCTGTCCTCAACCGTCTTGTTCTAACGCCCACAAACGCGTAGATGAGGCTCGAACCAGATCAGAGAGGTAGGACGGACGTCAAATGATGTCAACCAATCCGACGTAATCACTACTTGACTACCCTGTGGCCTACTTACCTAGCGAATAGATTTTAAAACTTTTCCGCGCATGGGTTCCTATTCAGAACATTACGTACTCACTCCTATCTACAAGTCCAGTAAGTTCGTAACATTTCCGAACACTCTGTAATTTCATAACAACCTTTAGCAATCTTTGAACCGACTCCATGTGTTTCAACTATTCCTACAGTTTGTTGGTCGGTACATTATCGTAAGCTTCTTTAGGTCAAGCAATGAATTCCACGTCTTCAATCTTACCTTTGAGCATCTTTCGTGTACGCTGATGAAAAAAAATCGCAATACCAAAATAGTGTAGAATAATGAAATTTCAGAACCCATTATTCTAGGTAACATACTTAAATGATTAACACTGCAAGCTGCAAAATACTAACGCGAATTCTTAACAAATGAATGGGAAAACTGGTAGAAGCCGACCTCGAGGAAGATCAGTTGGGATTCTGTAGAAATGTTGGAACACGTGAGGCAATACTGACCCTACGACGTACCTTAGAAAATAGATTAAGGAAAGGCAAACCTACGTTTCTAGCATTTGTAGACTTAGAGAAAGCTTTTGACAATGTTGACTGCAATACTCTCTTTCAAATTCTGAAGGTGGCAGGGATAAAATACAGGGAACGAAATGCTATTTAGAATTTGTACAGAAAGCAGATGGCAGTTATAATAGTAGAGGGGCATGAAAGGCAAGCAGTGGTTGGGAAGGGAGTGCGACAGGGTTGTAGCCTCTCCCCGATGTTATTCAATCTGTATATTGAGCAAGCAGTAAAGGAAACAAAAGAAAAATTCGGAGTAGGAATTAAAATTCATAGAGAAGAAACAAAAACTTTGAGGTTCGCCGATGACACAGGAAAGGACCTGGAAGAGTAGTGGAACGGAATGGACAGTGTCTTGAAAGGAGGATATAAGACGAACACCAACAAAAGCAAAACGAGGATAATGGAATGTAGTCGAATTAAGTCGGGTGATGCTGGGGGAATTAGATTAGGAAATGAGATAATTAAAGTAGTAAATGAGCTTTGCTATTTGGGGAGCAAAATAACTGATGATGGTCGAAGTAGAGAGGATACAAAATGAAGACTGGTAATGGCAAGAAAAGCGTTTCTGAAGAAGAGAAGTTTGTTAACATCGACTATAGATTTAAATGTCAAACTGGTTCAAATGGCTCTAAGCACTATGGGACTTAACATCTGAGATCATCAGTCCCCTAGACTTAGAACTACTTACACCTAACTAGTCTAAGGACATCACACTCATCCATGACCGAGGCCGGATTCGAACCTGCGACCGCAGTAGCCGCGTATTTGTGTGGAGTGTAGCCATTTATGGAAGTGAAACATGGATAATAAATAGTTTAGACAAGAAGAGAATTGAAGCTTTCTAAATGTGGTGCTACAGAAGAATGCTGAATATTAGATGGGTAGATCACATAACTAATTAGGAGGTATTGAATGGAATTTACGAGAAGAGAAATTTGTGGCACAACTCGACTAGAAGAAGGGATCGGTTGGTAGAGCCTGTTCTGAGGCATCAAAGGGTCACCAATTTAGTACTGGTGGGCAGCGTGGAGGGTAAAAATCGTAGAGGGAGACCAAGAAATGAATACACTAAGCAGATTCAAAAGGATGCAGGTGCAGTACGTAGTGGGAGAGGATGAAGCTTGCACAGAATAGAGTAGCATGGAGATCTGCATCAAACCAGTCTCAGAACTGAAGACCACACCAACAACAACACTGCAAGATCACAGGTTAAAGTGAGCATGAGGCAAGACATTGCAAACGTAAAATGCTGATACATTAATAACCAGTATAAGGCCAAAATATTGAATGTAAGCAAGCAAACGTGCGTGTTTTGTGCAATGTGTTATACAGTGCCGAATGTCAGTTTGTGACATGGAGTTCCATGCCTGTTGTACTTCGCTAGTCAGTACATCGACGGTTAATGTTGTTGGTGGATTACGCTGAAGTTGTCGTCCGTTGACGTCCCATATGTGCTCGATTGGAGACAGACCTGGTGATGGAGCAGGCCAAAGCAGTATGTCGACACTCTGTAGAGCGTTCCTGGAATGCTGTTCATGAATGGCAGCCTAACAGATCGGCTCACCATGTGACGCTACAACGCAGTCCTTACTATGAATTTTTTCACTTACTTAACACAGGCAACTGTTTGTATACGATATATTGTCTAGTGTAAATATGTACTGTAAATGCTATGTTTAAATTATGTAATATTTAACACTGGCAAGTCTGCACATATTTAGTTAACGTTGAAGTCAGAGAGATTGTTTTGTCGTGCCGCTGGGCGCGGGAGCGCGCCAGCGGGTAGTAGTAGCAGTGACGCCGTGCTCGGAGTAAAGGCCGGTTCCCACTAGGGCTGCCGCGCGTCAAAACCGCGCGTCAGCGGCGTGGTTGCCATGGAAACGGCGTCAGCGGCACGGCGCGGCGGGCTCTGCATCGCGGTTTGACCATGTCGAACCGCTTCCGCTGCCGCGTGACGCGCCCCAGGTGCGCGCCGCCAATCACAGACCGCGCTGAGCGTGACGTCAGGTACGCAACCCCGGGCCACAAGAACTTTCGCCGAACCGCTGGCGCGGACGCGGCGGCAGCTATGAAATACTTATCATCCGATTTCAAGGAAACTATTCGATAGAAAAATTTGATTCTTGGGCATGTTACAGCCTGATATATTCTCTCGATAAAGAACCGAATTTCTTTTCGTTATTCGTGGTGGTTACTTGCTGTATCGCATTTACGTAAACCTTTACACGAAATTTTAATGAGTGTGCAGAGGTAAAAACGCATTGTGTGGACTTTGCGTACAGTTCATTTTAGGTAATACATTATTGCTTATGAAATTTAGTCAACATATCGAAATTGTTTTTAAAGCTGAGAGCAGATCGATAGCTATCACCGTTCTCGAGATATTGACTGATATGTCGGCGGACGGGCTGTGCCGTGACCGCGCGAGTGTTGCTCGCGACGCGACTGATACTTCGTCCTGCTCATCGTAAACCATGTGGTTGTATCAACCGCAAATTTCGTAAACGGTTCAAGAAATCGAAATGTGTTTTTTTTTCTTTTTTTTTTTTTTTGCAAACGATAACTTGTGAAAAGTCATGTATTTCGTCGCATGATAAATATCCTAAATCTGTTTATCTACCGAGATATGAAAGTAACTACAGTTTTTCAGAAGGGATAGATGAATTTTTTTAAATGGCATTAATAGCATGTCGAATGAGAAGTTAAACCGAAACTAATTTGCTGGTATGTCATAAGATGTAATTTACTAAACATGTAGAGCTATTGATTATTTCCTTTCTTTTTTCTTTATCCAGTATACTTTACTGATTCAAGACGCGTTTTGCCTTTTACTTTAAGGCATCTTCGGTGGAATCTAGAATGACTCAGTTTTGTTTTGATCTGTGATACTTGCAGATTATAAAACAGTTCACATCTTTTTTTACGTGAATGACTGATTACTTACAGTGAATTGAGTTTTTGGCGGACATATACGTTTCCCCTCACCTGGTCACATGCTGGAGGTTGAACTAAAACTTAGATTATGGAACATAAGCACATTTTCATGTTCACTCTTTTTTCTTCTGTCACTAGCAGTAGACGTTTTACCGAAAACTCTGATTTAAAGTCGTAACTACAGTGTGTTCACCTCATGTCCCTTCCTGTCTGGTTTGTTTATGTACATGTTGCCAACCTGCAGAATTATATGCTGAAAACTAATGTTTGTTTATTTTTGTTCTCCTTATAACTGTATGTGTGTGTGGCTAGCCAGTGATAGTTATAGAAAGTTGAAAGTGAATCCAGTAGTTGTCAGACAGTGGTTGAAAGATTTGGTGTTCAGCTGATTTCAGTTTTGGTTTAAATGTTTTAAGGATTGCATGGAAGAGTAAATTCACTGCTTACATTAATAGATAAATTAGTAGAATAGTATTTCAACAGATGATTATTATCAGAATACTATCACCCAACCCCTTTGTCCTCACTCTTTGACGCCCCATAATATGTCCTGTCAACTAACCCCTATTGTTGTCAAAGTTGTGCTGTAATTTCCTCTTCCTCCTCTATTTAATTCCGTACCACTTCTTTAGTCACACGATCCTCGTATCTAACGTTCAGCATTCTTATGAATCACCACGTTTTGAAAGCGTCCATTGTCTTCTTGACAGAACTGTTCATCGTCCACGTTTCACTTACATACAAGGCTGCACTCCACACAAATACCTTTGTAAAATAGTATCCAACCATTAGCATTTATATTCGGTGTGAACAAATTTTCTTTTTCAGAACGCTTTTCTTGCTATTGACAGTCTTGAGTCAGGTTTGCGTCTGCACCAGGAAATGCCTTACAATTTAAAATCTGGTTTCGAAAACTGTTCCAAATATATATTATTCTTTCGTGATTCTTAAGCAAGGTGCTGGCGATGATTACATTATGCTCTGTGGGAAATTCTATCAGGTGGCTTCCACTTTCATCCCTTCCATCTAGCCTTTGTGTTCTTACTGTTTTCGTGTACCTGCTACCGTACCACATTTTAAATTTTTGTTTCGCTTAACTATCTGAATAAACTCTCTTGTTGTACATTGTTTCAATGTGTTAGGAGATAGTGAACAATCGTGAACGGTAGTCATGAAATCTGTTTATGGTGAAATGAGAAAACATGAATAATGAAATATGTGAAAGAGTACATTGTACAGAAAATGAAAAATTGGTATGTCTTCACCCAACTTCGTCTTTCCTTCATGTAGGTGTAAGATATAGTTAATCAAACGCACCGCGCGTTTCAGTGGGTCCCGCCCCGTATCTCAGTGGCTGTCCGTCATTGGCTACCGCTAACGTCTGCCGCTTCCAGATGGGAACGCCAATTTTGCGAGCCGGCGCGTCAACGCGGAAAACGCTTGCCGCTGCCGTTTCCGCACGCCGCGCTGCCGCGCTCTAGTGGGAACCGGCCTTAAGACGTACAGTCGAGTGCTGCCAGTCCTAGCTCTGTTACATCTAACGGCTAGTGTGTGGATTTAAGTACGACGGGAAAGTAATGGTCGGCATATCTGGAAGTTTTTATGGATTAATGGGCATAGTACTGAAGAAACGAGGACTTAAATGTGAAGCGCAATGTGGGCCCAAGTCGCAACATCAAAAGCCCGATGCCACATTGTGTCGCTGCCGTGGACTTCCGTCGATCCACCGACAACGAGGGAAGTAAGATCTACGTAATTTTCGTAGGATAAAATTGTAGGTGGCTTGCCAGTGACTGTGCTTTTCTCTGAAGGTGAACAATTAATAACAAGCACTTTATAATCGAAATGTTGCAGTTACATTCCACCCGACAATAACACCAAGTAGGTTCCTTCGGATCCTTACCTTATTGAACAGAGTGTGTCACGCCATTATCAAGAGAAAATATTTTAATTACCAAATTATTTGCTTAGACGGTGAAGAGTAAATTTCAGACTGGTTATCGTAGTTAATTGTTCCTCTTAATAAGCTTACGCCAACTGTAGTAACTTAATAATAGACTGAAGTAATAAATTTGATTATTAAGATTTATTTCACTGCATATTCAGCTGAAGTTAGTACAAGGATATTTCATGAAACTATAAAGCTTATTCCACCTGACAATCCCCAAATTAATGAATTATTATCATTCAAAACATAGTTAATCAATTATTGGCAATATATTTCATTATCAGTAGCTTAAACTGTGCAAAGTACCCAATTGTAAAGACAGAATGACAGTGCATTATTCAAAATCTCGATGGATAATTATCTGTGTTGTCAGCATTGCACTTAGGTGACAAATCATGAACAAAATAATTATCAAAATACTTATTGCAAGGTAACCATTAATGTTTAAGTGTAGTTAGATTGTTGTGATATTGTTTTATATGACTACTGAGCCTGACACAGCACTTACGTAAAAGTTCCCGTTCCACTTGCTGCGCTACAAACAGGTAAACTTTATTTTTGACACAAGTATTCACGTACTTAACAATACTGTCGCTCGTCAGTTGAGCTGGCGACCGATTTATTAATTGCTTTTAGAACTAAATCATTTCTTTCGGCAAAATTTCCACTGGCAAAATTTATTTCCAAATTATTTCCATTATTTCATTTACCGATCGTTATTGAATGAAATTACTCATTCAATAACGATCAAGTTACAACGTCTCCTGTTTCCCACGGAATAATCACTATTTAGTAATTAAAACTTCCGGGCTAAGAGGCCGTGGTCCAATAATAGAAATACTTCTCCCTGACGTTTCGTTGCCAGCTGCGGGCAACATCATCTGAGGTGAGTCTACGACTCGTCGTAGACTCACCTCAGATGATGTTGCCCGCAGCTGGCAACAAAACGTCAGGGAGAAGTATTTCTATTATTGGACCACGGCCTCTTAGCCCGGAAGTTTTAATTACTGAAGACGCCGGCCGTGAAAGCCTACACACTATAATCACTATTTACTTCGGATTCGGATGCCTTATCCGGACACGGGTCAACATTCATAATTCACGGTCGTTGTCAACTTGTAATTTCGCAAATCCTGGGAAGCAGGGGGGTGTTATAACCAGACTGACGTACAATTTTGCAGTCGGGCTGTTTGGGATAACCATGCGAGTGCCCCCGCTGTCATACGAGGTCGCTCCCCAGACCGTGGGCCCAGTGTGTTCAGCACTGCACACAGGTTGACTGCAGGCCATCAACTGGCCTACTTCTAACCTTCACTGGGATCGAAGCTTTGATCAGAAAAATAAAACAGACCTCCACTGTGCTCCTCCAATAAGCTCTCCCTCGACACCATTGAAGTTGCAAATGGTGGTGGTTTGCCATCTGTGGAATGCACGCTACAGTGCTTCTGGCACAGAGCTGTCCTTGAAGTGACTGATTTGTAACAGTTCGTTCTGTTACTGTGGTGCCAAGTGCTGCTCTAATTCCTGCTGCAGATGCAGTACTATGGGCCAGAGCTGTACACCAAACACTATGATCTTCCCTCTTGGTAGCGCCACTTGTCGGTCCAGAGCCCGGTCGTTTTGCGACCGTACGTTCTCGTGACCACCTCTGCCAGCAGTCACACACAGTGGCTACATCTCTGCATCGTTCAAACTCGGCGAGGTCTTGATAATGGCGTCTTTGTCTCCTTAAAGGCATTCTTGACTAACATCAACTCATGGTGTCAGATCTAAAAGGTAGCTAACACTCACATCCATTGTTGTTGTTGTTGTGGTCTTCAGTCCTGAGACTGGTTTGATGCAGCTCTCCATGCTACTCTATCCTGTGCAAGCTTCTCCATCTCCCAGTACCTACTGCAGCCTACATCCTTCTGAATCTGCTTAGTGTATTCATCTCTTGGTCTCCCTCTACGATTTTTACCCTCCACGCTGCCCTCCAGTACTAAATTTGTGATCCCTTGACGCCTCAGAACGTGTCCTACCAACCGATCCCTTCTTCTAGTCAAGTTGTGCCACAAACTCCTCTTCTCCCCAATTCTATTCAATACCTCCTCAATGTGATCTACCCATCTAATCTTCAGCATTCTTCTGTAGCACCACATTTCGAAAGCTTCTATTCACTTCTTATCCAAACTATTTATCGTCCAAGTTTCACTTCCATACATGGCTACACTCCATATAAATACTTTCAGAAACGACTTCCTGACACTTAAATCTATACTCGAC
Source organism: Schistocerca cancellata (assembly GCF_023864275.1). Lineage (NCBI taxonomy): Eukaryota > Metazoa > Arthropoda > Insecta > Orthoptera > Acrididae > Schistocerca > Schistocerca cancellata. Next base: position 56,009,413 of record NC_064635.1, read on the forward strand.
GTTAACAAATTTCTCTTCTTCAGAAACGCTTTCCTTACCATTGCCATTCTACATTTTATGTCCTCTCTACTGCGACCATCATCAGTTATTTTGCTTCCCAAATAGTAAAACTCCTTTACTACTTTAAGTGTCTCATTTCCTAAGCTAATTCCCTCAGCATCACCCGACTTAATTCGACTACATTCCATTATCCTCGGTTTGCTTTTGTTGATGCTCATCTTATATCCTCCTTTCAAGACACTGCCCATTCCATTCAACTGCTCTTCCATGTCCTTTGCTGTGCCATCGGCGAATCTCAAAGTTTTTATTTTTCTCTATGGATTTTAATTCCTACTCCGAATTTTTCTTTTGTTTCCTTTACTGCTTGCTCAATATACAGATTGAATAGCATTGGGGAGAGGCTACAACCCTGTCTCACTTCCTTCCCAACCACTGCTTCCCTTTCATGCCCCTCGACTCTTATAACTGCCATCTGGTTTCCGTACAAATTGTAAATAGCCTTTCGCTCCCTGTATTATACCCCTGCCACCTTCAGAATTTGAAAGAGGGTATTCCAGTCAACATTGTCAAAAGCTTTCTCTGAGTCTACAAATGCTAGAAACGTAGGTTTGCTTCTCCTTAATCTATTTTCTAAGATATGTCGTAGGGTCAGTATTGCCTCACGTGTTCCTACATTTCTACGGGGTCCAAACTGACCTTCCCCGAGATCGGGGAAGAGTGTATTTAAAGAAAACCTTATTTGGATCCTCATCGTTAGGCTACTGGAGCCACTCTTATACGACTAGTGCGAAATTTTTGAACAGACATCATTTTCAGATGTAGAAAGACGCCTACCAACTTTTGTCACACAACTCCCTCATGGTGTTGCGACCTTCTTCCGTCAGTGTATTACTTCCATTGTGAAGACGTTGTCCGTTACAGACCTTCATGCTCGCAATCATGCTTGCTCTTCTTACTGCATGTGACTTGTCCCTTTCTCTACTAAAGTGCGCGTCATTTACGTCGGCGGCCGAGTTTAGGTTCGTTCTGCGCATCTGACGTCACAAAACACAGTCAGCCAATGAATAGAGAACGACGTTGCCAGAGCTCGACTGCAGTGCAGAGCACAGACGAGTGTCTTCAGTTTTAGAAACGTTCAGTCATAAATAAAGTAACTGAACAAAAGCAATGTCTTGATAGCAGACTTTCTTTTATAGAAAGTTTGGAAAAAGCATTCTTTATACCAATTGCTTCATATTCTATTAATTAAACCAAACAAGCAATAAGCCTCCTAATTCAGGCGATAGCAAGGGAAGGTGTTTGTATCATTCTCACTAACCGCTTTTTCGAAATAAAGAACAGTGGTAATTGTTTATTTCCTATTGTACTTAGACGAAACATGAGTAATTCATAGTCATTCCAGCAGTGTTTGTCGGTATTTTGGATGATATTTTAAAGCCTTCCGGGAGTACTATTGAATGAGAGCTGCGTTAGCGTAATGTTTAAAATGTATGGCTGATGAGCGAAAGGTTCTGAGTCCAAACCTTGTTCGATGTTTAATATTTTCTTTATTTAGAAACAATACTGAAGTGTCTTATTTCATGAATTTTATTCGTTTGAATGTAATTTTTGGAAATTTCTAGAGGCAACTAAAATCGACCATACAGAAAGTGTACGCTATTGACTTTTACCTCTGCAAGCTCTTCAAAATTTCGTGCAATGGTTTACTACATCTAATGCTGCACAATAACTGCGTGGAACATCGAAACAAAATTAAGTCATTTATAGGGGGAAGGTATCAGTCAAGAAGATGTGTAAAAATCAAATTTTTGGGCCAAGTAGTTTTTGTTAAATCGAATGATAATGTGTGTCAAAGCAGTCGAAACACCATGTGTCTGCACAGGCGAGCAGTGCAGTGATGACAAAATCGCTCACAGCGCGGAATCCAGGGAGCACGTCACTGTAGCAGCGAAAGGGTTAATGTGGCCGTGGTGGCTTTACTTCATAAACTGCACCCTCCCCCCTAAACGTTAAGTTTGCGAACTATACTATGGCGCTGCTTCTCCTGGCGCGTACAACTGGCAACGCAGCAATCTCCCGCATCTGGGTGGGCATGCGCGAGCCGCCAAGATAAAAGAATTGAACTATAGATCTTGAAGTATTTTCGTGTACGGTCTTCCAATGAATGGCGCCGCTGCCAGTCTTATATAATTACTTGTGTACTACGTGACACTTCCCTATGCATTGATGTTAAGTAACATGTTTTCAATTATGGCGGAACATCTTCTCGATTTAACACTTTTTCAAACAGCCTCTTTAGCATCTCCAACAATTTTGGTGGACCAAACTTCATCAGCTGTGTATGTATTGATCCACAGCCTGATGCCTTCTTCATCTTACAGCTCCTCACAGCCTGTTGAAGAACTTTTATATCTAAACGTCATGACTCCACCTCCTGCATCCTCACATCACATCTATGTGAAACTTCACACCGATTTTCCTAGAACAAATCCTTAAAATACACTACTGGTCATTAAAATTGCTACACAACGAAGATGAAGTGCTACAGACGCTAAAGTTAACCGACAGGAAGAAGATGCTGTGATATGCAAATGATTATCTTTTCAGAGCATTCACACAAGGTTGGCGCCAGTGGCGCCACCTACAACGTGCTGACATGAGGAAAGTTTCCAACCGATTTCTCATACACAAACAGCTGTTGACCGGCGTTGCCTGGTGAAACGTTGTTGTGATGCCTCGTGTAAGGAGGAGAAATACGTACCATCATGTTTCCGACATTGGTAAAGGTCTGATTGTAGCCTATCGCGATTGCAGTTTACCGTATCGCGACATTGCTGCTCGCGTTGGTCGAGATACAATGACTGTTAGCCACATATGGAATCAGTGGGTTCAGGAGGGTAATACGGAACGCCGTGCTGGATCCCAATGGCCTCGTATCACTAGCAGTCGAGATGACAGGCATCTTATCTGCATGGCTGTAACGCATCGTGCAGCCACGTCTCCATCCCTGAGTCAACAGATGGGACGTTTGCAAGACAACAACCATCTGCTCGAACAGTTCGACGACGTTTGCAGCACATGGACTATCAGCTCGGAGACCATGGCTGCAGTTACCCTTGACGCTGCATCACAGACAGGAGCACCTGCGAAAGTGTACTCAACGACGAACCTGGGTGCACGAATGGAAAAACGTCATTTTTTTTGGATGAATCCAAGTTCTGTTTACAGCATCATGATGGTCTCATCTGGGTTTGGCGACGTCGCGGTGAACGCACATTGGAAGCGAGTATTCATCATGGCCATACTGGTGTATCACCCAGGATGATGGTATTGGGTGCCAATGGTTACATGTCTGGGTCACCTCTTGTTTGCATTGACGACACTTCGAGCAGTGGACATTACATTTCAGATGTGTTAAGACCCGTGGCTCTACCCTTCATTCGATCCCTGCAAAACCCTACATTTCAGCAGGATAATGCACGACCGCATGTTGCAGGTCATGTAAAGGCCTTTGTGGATACAGAAAATGTTAGATTGCTGCCATGGCCAGCACATATTCCAGATCTCTCACCAATTGAAAACGTCTGGTCAATGGTGGCCGTGCAACTGGCTCGTCACAATACGCCAGTCACTACTCTTGATGAACTGTGGTATCGTGTTGAAGCTGCATGGGCAGCTGTACCTGTACACGCCATCCAAGCTCTGACTCAATGACCAGGCGAGTCAAGGCCGTTATTACGGCCAGAGGTGGTTGTTCTGGGTACTGATTTCTCAGGATCTATGCACACAAATTGCTTGAAAATGTAATCACATGTCAGTTCTAGTATAATGTACTTGTCCAATGAATACCCGTTTATCACCTGCATTTCTTCTTATGTAATGATTTTCATGGCCAGTAGTGTACTTTGTCCACTAACAATGACGGATAGTACTATGATGGAAATTATCACTAGCAGACACTCGCATTGACTTGATCGTTCTCCATGCCTCACCACTACGAGCCCCATCAATTATCCTCTCTACGTATTCACATCTTTCTTCCCACAGCTTGTTTCATCTCTTCAACACATCTCTTTTTATCTCTCTATTTAGTGTTCTTAATCTATCTCTACTTTGACCGCCATTTACATTCAGGAAAGAGAAATAATTTTCTGTTTTCATTTCAATCATCTCTGCTATTTCTACATCCCACCAAACTGGTCCCATTTTCTTTTCATAGTCTCCAAGGGCTCTTTTCGCTGCTTTATCGATGCTTGTCTGGCCCTCTTCCTATGCTCATATTCCTGTTCAATTGTTCTCTCCGGACTCTTCAACTTATTTGGCAGTCGCTGTTGGTGTAAGTACTTAGTACCACCATCCCATAAACCAATGATTTTCAACCCTATTGAATACTTGACACCTTTCCTAGTAAAAAAATTCTGGCGACCCATCATACTACGCCAGTGACATCACAGGCTAATCGACAAATCAGGTGCATTGTGCTTGAGGAAATGGAAAGTGTTGTTGATGTACTGTTTCCACAGAATGGCTTGATAGGCAGGGGCTCGTGTTGTTACCCACTAAACATATCTAAACAATATTTAAAATTGTATTTTTTTGTGCAAACAAACGCTTTTTAAATGAAACAATACCTACTGATCCTGTCGAACTAAAGTAGGGTGAATTAGAATGTCAGTGGTGTTTGTTGTAGGAATCTAGTGCGAGTCGTTTACGAGGTATCGTGTTATGAAAAGTTCGCACACTGACACTTGTATAACATTTGTAGCAGCACACACGAAAGAACAGCACAAATGCATACAATAGTTGTGTGGATTTTGATCAGTAACGAGACAATTGACCGTCACAGGTTGTGTTTAAAATGACCACCGGCAGCGAAAAAACACACGGCTCCAGTCTGGTGTGGAGCACATGTACCAGCGTATCGTCGAGTGTAGTTGGTATGTCCTTGTAGACATCATCTTTCAGCTTTTCTCACACTAAAAGACTGCAGGAGTCTACAAGGACATGCCAACTACACTCGATGATACGCAACAACATATTACTGCAGCCTGCTCGCACATCTCTGCTGAAATGCTGGTACACGTGCAACAGTCGCTCCACAACAGACGAGGCGTGTGTTTTTTCGCTGCCGGTGGTCGTTTTAAACACAGCCTGTGACGGTCAGTTGTCTCGTTACTGATCAGAATCCACACAACTAGTGTATGCACTTGTGCTGGTCTTTAGTGTGTGCTGCTACAGATGTTATACAAGTGTCAGTATGCGAACTTTTCAAAACACGATACCTCGTGAACGACTCGCACTAGATTCCTATAACAAACACCGCTGACATTCTAATTCACCCTACTTTTAGTTCGTCAGGATCAATAGGTATTGTTTCATTTAAAAAGCGTTTGTTTGCACAAAAATACAATTTTAAATATTGTTAGAATATGTTAATTGGGTAACAACACGAGCCCCTGACTATCAGACCATTCTGTGGAAACCATACATCAACAACACTTCCCATTTCTCATGTCGTGAGAATGAAGTTTTGCATGGGGGCTTATTTTAAATATAAAATGCAAATATTTTTAGTAGCTGTAAGTCCGATTACGCAAGTCTCGTAAACGGCTGGCCCTGACTAGTTTTAGTACGCAATCTGACTGCTTAGAATGACAACAAAGAATGTAAGAAAATTTCTGTTACCACAATTAATTAATTAAGTCCCCAGCAACTATAAAACCTACGAAACAACAAACACAAGTGTAGCTGTTCTGTATGTGGTAGTATGACTCAACGCACATCTGGCATGGTTCTTCTTCAACAAGACAAGAATTTTTAAATACCAATTATACTGACGTGATAAAAGAAAATTAGAAATACTATAATTGCGCAAGAAAACCAGAATTGCACTCTAATACAAGAACACACGCCAGATGCTTTGTTGACTGAACCTGTAATGACACATTATTCAGGACGCTGAAAGAATAAAAGAAAATAGTGTTTATTACCTCCATATATATTGACGAAATGCACTCTGACCATTACAATATCTCCATTAGAACAACATCTGCTATCTCTCCCATCAAACCACTGCATAAAACATGGAACAACACTCTCCACTACCACATCTCACTCCGACTTCACGACAAGCAGTGTCCACCACAACTTCTCGGCAAGAACTTCCTGCCGCTACCTCTCAATAAGCACTGCCAGTGGAGGCGGCGGAACAAAACTCTCTGGCGCGATCTCTGGCGCTGTGGCTCAGTGTAGCCACCTTTCATATGCCCTTCCTCCACGGGCTAGAATTTGATGGTATTTTTGCCAGCATTGGTGGTGAAAATACCACCAAATTCGTCAAAAAAAATACAGACAAAAATAAAAGATAATATTAATACGTAAATATCATATAACTAGATAAAATTTTGGCTTTGCACTGACCTTACAATAGCCTAATATATAAAATACAGTAAGGAATACAAATTCTTTCATACATATGACTTTACATAATAGTTTACACAAATATCATGTGGTTAAACAATTCAATCGATAGCGTCAGCAATGACGAATATGAGCAGGTAAGAGTCTTATAACTTTTCACAAACAGTAATACACAAAAAATCAGTTTATACAAATATTCACATAAAATGCTTTCATAACAAGTAGTTGACAGTTCCAGTAGTAGCACCCAGCATTGTGGAACAGGTGCAGACTCCAACAGGTGACATCATTTCAGTAGAAGCAGTTCATCAGTGGCACCCAGCAATGTCAAGTAGGTGCAGACTCCAACAGGTGACATCATTTCAGTAGAAGCAGTCCATCAGTGGCACCCAGCAATGTCGAGTAGGTGCAGACACCATCAGGTGACATCATTTCAGTAGAAGCAGTCCATCAGTGGCACCCAGCAATGTCGAGTAGGTGCAGACACCATCAGGTGACATCATTTCAGTAGAAGCAGTCCATCAGTGGCACCCAGCAATGTTGAGTAGGTGCAGACACCATCAGGTGACATCATTTCAGTAGATGCAGTCCATCAGTGGCACCCAGCATTGTGGAGTAGGTGCAGACTCCAACAGGTGACATCATTTCAGTAGAAGCAGTCCATCAGTGGCACCCAGCATTGTTGAGTAGGTGCAGACACCATCAGGTGACATCATTTCAGTAGAAGCAGTCCATCAGTGGCACCCAGCATTGTGGAGTAGGTGCAGACTCCAACAGGTGACATCATTTCAGTAGAAGCAGTCCGTCAGTGGCACCCAGCAATGTCGAGTAGGTGCAGACACCATCAGGTGACATCATTTCAGTAGAAGCAGTCCATCAGTGGCACCCAGCATTGTGGAGTAGGTGCAGACTCCAACAGGTGACATCATTTCAGTAGAAGCAGTCCATCAGTGGCACCCAGCATTGTCGAGTAGGTGCAGAAGGCAGTCCATAATATTCACTATCACTGATCACACTGTTCATCAGCAGAAATTAAACATGTCCTAGTGGCACCAATCATGTAGAAAAGGTACAAGTAACAGTCCATAATATTTACTATCACTGATCACACTGTTCATCAGCAGAAATTAAACATTTCTAAGTGTCACACATCATGTTGAAAAGTGCAGATAACAGTTCATAATATTCACCATCACTAATCAGACAGTTCAAGCATGAACAATAGTTTGAATGCACATACAAATGCTTTTACAATGCTCTTACACTAAACATACAAATCATAACAAACACACAAATGATATCAGATAATTGTCATATTACTATTACAAACACACAAACATCAGTAAACCTATAATATTTATGGGTGTCAGTGCAAGCCACTACAAACAAATAAAATAATATTTAGGAGATAGGTGGGTAGGATTAGGAAAGGAAAACACACAAAACACACTCACCCATCTTTCATCCACATTAAGTACTACTGTGTAATTGAATAGTGTTAACTGTGTAAATGCACTTCTGTCAAAATTTCATGTTCATCATGTGTATCAAGTAGTAGTGACAGCAATGTATAACAGTCAATAATAGTTAAGTCAACGTCATAGTCATCATGTCAAGACCAATGTTTGCCAAGCCAGATCAAAATGTACGGTTGCTGAACAACTGTCAGTGTGCCAAGATATGCAACTTCCTCTCTCCAAAAAAAAGTACATACTGCTTACTGATTTAACAAAGTGTGTGTAGACAATCTTCCTTCCATTTTAGTGTTCTAGTCTATCTTCATCCTCCTTGTTCCATATAGACCAACAAAAAAAAAAAAAAAAAAAATATGCACCTCACTTATTTTACCTCTTATACACCAAACTCCAATCAACTTCATATAATCTCAATACCTCAATAATACCTCTTCAATACGTCGATACATATAAACCTTATTGCCAGTATCATTTCACTTCCATAACAACTCTTTCATCTAGTCAGTCTCCTCGAACAAGTACAGATAAAATCCTAATGCAAACCTCCTCATCCCATACAATCCGAAGACACACTGTTAACACACAACCTCTGTGTAATCCATCTGACCAAAATCTTCTACTCATTATGAATTATAAACAAAGAATGCATACATGACCTCTAACAGACTTACTTCGAATAACTCTCAGTAATTAAGTACGATTACGGAGTGTGAATGATCCTAATATTTCACAGTGTGTACACCACTTCAAGAATTATGGCAAACAGAAGCAAACATGTGGAGTATTTCTTGTGTCAAGTGTCACTTCCTATTTCAATTGCTCACGAAAAATGCAGTGTAATAACTGTGTTGGTATGTCATGTCGTTAGCTTCCTTCCTATTGGCATACATTTATACAGCTTTCATAAAACCTCCAGCTCATGTGACTTCTATGAAGTTTCTTGTACTAATGTCGTTCGTCGAATTATAGCAGTTCATTTTCTTATCTTAAAAATATAAGGCACTGAGTGTACGCAAAGCAAGCAATAGCGAGTAAATAAACCAGTAGTGAACAGAATGTCAACAAGTGGATGCAGCACAATTCTTACAACGAGACTCTGCCAAGCAAACAATCTATAATTAATACAATAGTGTGACCTAAACTCTATGTTTGTACACAGTATATCAGCATTTCTATATACCAAATTAAACAGTAGTTAAGACAACAAACAGAGATGTATAAGTATACAATCCATACGCATAGCAGCAAACAGGTAATTAGCATCAAAAAAATGGCTCTGAGCACTATGGGACTTAACTACTGAGGTCATCAGTCCCCTAGAACTTAGAACTACTTAAACCTAACTAACCTAAGGACATCACACACATCCATGCCCGAGGCAGGATTCGAACCTGCGACCGTAGCGGTCACGCGGTTCCAAACTGACGCGCCTAGAACCGCACGGCCACACCGGCCGGCTAATTAGCATCGTATCAGCGTAAGCAAATAAATGTTCATATGTAATCTTAATAAATAAACATGAAGGCGCAAGCAGATAAATCACAAAGTATAACTTACATACCTAACCACATCAGCACAATTAATCAGGTGACAATTATAATTTAAATAAATAAGCACAGCAGGCACATAATTAAAAAATATGACATCAGTGAAAAAGCAGTGCAGTCAAGCGATGCATAATATACACAAGTTACAACCCAGTTCATTAATAATCATTGTCAAAATCAGTTAACGTACGCAAGCACGTCGCTTCACAAGTAAATTCATAGAACATGAAATTAGTACAAAGTATGAATCACGTAATCGCGAGCAGCAAATTACGTCTAAAGTACGTACCTAAGTGGAAATATGTTACCTGAAAAATAAACTCAATTAATAGTTACCTTTTTTAGTTTATTAGTTTCTTCTTGGAAATTACATTCTTCCTGAAAATTTCTCGATAGCAAGTCGTCTTAACGTCGGACACGCACAGAATTTACCTGAAGTTGTTAAATATCTTATAGAACCGTATCCTGAAAAATACTGAATGTTAATAACATAATTCATCAAGTCATTATAGCTTTATACTGATTTTATTCGGAGAAAGACTGTGTATTTGTTTACGGCTGTCAGTGCATTCGCACTGAGCGCTCGATCAGCTGTAGGTAAGCATGACGTAGGAAGTGATTGTTTGCGGTCAACGACTGCCTTGTGAGGCGCGCAGACTTGACTGTTGCTTTGAGTATGTGCCGCCGCCAAAACACAGCGCGGTATCCTTGTACTCTCTACATGTTTACGTAAACTGTTGGTTTCTCGAAAGTATGTCATTCCACAAAAATTTTAACGTTTGATATATGATGTATTCCCTTAGAGCGTCGTGATTTAAGAGTTTCTACTTCAACAGTGTTATCATGAATAATTTTGCGAATTCTATATGGACCGTTATAAAGCAGAAAAAATTTGCGACACAAGCCTTTTCCTTTGTGAGACAAACGATGGGACTTAATTAACACCTTCTGACCAACTGACAAGATTTTTAAACGACCAGGACGCTTAGCTGATTTCTCTCTTCTAGCAGCCGCAGATGCAATATTTTGTAGAGCCAGATTCACAACTTCAGAATGCCGCAGTTTCCGTGAAGGCGGAAAAGGAACGATTTCAGAAATGCGATTTGTCGGTGCTTTATTTTTTAATATCAGTATAGGTGGTAAAGAAGTTGAGTCATTAGGAAGTTCATTGAGAATGTTTTGAAAAATATGAAGATACTGATCCCAAGTTCTGTGATTCTGATGACAATAAAGACGACACAATTTATTGATTTTCTTCACCCATCTCTCTGAAGCGTTAGATTGAGGGTGAAAAAGTGAAATGAAAATTGGTTTAATCTTACGACGCCGTAGAGTACGAAGCCAAATTTTAGAACGAAACTGTGATCCATTATCTGATATAACCTTATCAACATGACCCACTTCTTTAGAAAATGTTTGATGAAAGCGTTAGATACTGAACGAGCTGTTGCTTTGCGTATAGATGTAAAACACACATATTTTGATGTCAGTTCCACTGCTACGAAAATGTACGCAAAACCATTAGTAGATCGAACCACTGGACCGAACAAATCAACTGCAGCCATGTCCTTTAATTTCGCTGGAATGATAGGAAACAACGGTGCTCTGTGAGAAATAGTCGGCGGCTTAGCCTTTTGACATAATTTGCATTTGGCAAGAACAGATCGAATACGTTTTTCCATATTACTGAAGTAGCAATTTTCTCTTAATTTATGAAAGCATTTTCTGGGACCAAAGTGTGCATAACTGAAATGTGTGTACCAAATCAGTTTATTGACCCACTCATCAGGAATACAAACTAACCAAACAGAGTTGTCGACCGATTTTCGTTTAAAAAGAATGTCGTTGCGAACTAAATAATGCTGTCTAATCGCTACGCTTTCCTTTCTCCTCCACTTCTCCTTAATGTCCTTCCAGATTGGATCCTTATTTTGCTCCTTAGCGATGTCCTGGAGCGAAGACGAAATAAAGTTCTCAAACGCAACACCTTGAATATACATCAAACAATAATTGTTTTCCTTGCAGTCCTCTTCAGAACTTTGTTTCAAACCCATAGGTGCACGTGATAAAGCATCAGCAACAATATTTGAAGAACCCTGTATGTAAACAATACTAAAATCAAACTCCTGTAGGTACAACGCCCATCGTGACAATCTGCCATGAGTTAATTTTGTCGACATAAGAAATTCCAGAGCTCGATGACCGATGTAAACCTTAGTATGTCTGCCAAACAAGAATATCCGAAATTTTGTAAAAGCCCAAACAACAGCCAAAGCTTCAAGTTCCGTAATCGAATAATTCTTTTCTGATTTAGAGAGAACACGACTTCCAAATGCAATAGTCTTTTGTACTACAACGCCGTTTTCTTCTATCTCTTGAAATAAATGTGCACCTAGCCCTTTGTATGATGAGTCCGTTGCCAAACAAAAATCTTTAGATAAATCCGGATGTGAAAGAAGTGGAGCAGCAACTAAAGCATCACGAAGTTGTTCAAATTCTGATTGAGCTTCCTCATCCCAACACCAATTAGATTTCTTTCCAGATAGTTCACATAAACGAGGTGTGGCCAAATCGTCCAATTTAACAAAGCGTCTAAGAAAATTACAGACACCAAGAAAACTACGAACATCACGTTTTGTAGTAGGAACAGCATAATTACGAATAGCGTCTAATTTTTCTGGATCAGGAAGAATACCTTCTGTAGAAATAACGTGACCGAGAAATTTCACCTGAGGACGACCAAATTCAGATTTTTCTAAGTTCACCGTAATGCCAACTCTTGCAAAAATACGTAATAATGAATCCAAAATTTTGTTGTGCTCACTCCAAGAATTTTTAGCAATAAGAATATCGTCAACATATGAAGTAATATTGTCACGAAGATAAACAGGTAAAATTTCATTTAAGCTACGAATGAATGCTGCTGAAGATACAGTAAGTCCAAACGGTAATTTCCGAAACTGGTAACAGTTACCAAAGGCTAAAAAGGCAGTATATTTTCTACAATCAGGGTGGAGTTCTATTTGCCAAAAACTCGCGCGCATATCAATCGTGGATAAAACTTTAATTCCATGGAAATGTTGAAGAAGTTCATCTAAATTTTGTGGACGGTCAGTTTCAGGAATGATGATGTTATTTATCTGTCTGGAATCCAGAACCAAACGAATTGACCCATCCTTTTTAAGAACAACGTGTAATGGGCTAGTATAAGGACTGACTGCAGGCTCAATAATGCCCTGATCTAACATGTACTGAAGTTCATTCTTAACCTTGTCTCTGTAAGCCAAAGGAATAGCGTACGTTTTCCCCCGAAATGGTGTGTGTTCTTTTACTTTAAATAAATATTCTAAGCCTTGTATAGTTCCTGTGTGATGACTAAATACTGTAGCATGTGAAGTCAAAATTTGGTGCAACTCTTCTCTTGCAACGTCATCTGGCACTTCAGCTTTCTTAACCTTTTCATTAATTAGTTCTTCGCTATTAATTATATCATCCATCGCGTCTCTGTATCTATTGTCATTGTCATGAATAAACACATTGTCGTCATAATGCTCAACGAAAACATCAGAAGTAAGAAACCTTAAACATTTTGTATCTGGTTCAGATCTTGTTAAACACTCGAAAAATTTCAAACATATCGGCATTCCGGCAACAGTCAAATTCACACTCCCTTCTTTAAAGTTCAAAATTGCCTTATGTGCGTTAAGAAACTCCATACCTAATATAATTTGTGTACTGAGCAATGGAACAATAATAAAATTAGCAGAAAATTCGTATCCTTGACAATTGAAATTTAGGTTGGTCTGTTGTTTTAACTTCTACACTTTTTCCAGAAATCGCTCCTCGAATTGTAGTTTTAGAAATAGGTAACACAGGACAGGCAATAGTTCTTTCACATATACGAAAAACTGATTCACTAATGACATTCAATGGGCTCCCAGAATCTAAAACTGCAGTGAACTTATTCTTATCCACACATACTTCAATAACAGGATGTAAAAATGCGTCTACATTATTTTCCTTTTCGTCTAACAAAATGTCTCTCATGTCTTCCAGGCGTACGTAGTGTAAAGTCGGTAGTGTCATTACTTTCTGAACCGTCTATATTGCTGCCAGAAGCCGAAGCTGCAAGTCATTGTCGATTGTTTGCGTCACGTCTTTGAGTATTCGCGTCATTTCGCGGATCCATTTCTACGATTTGCACTTGTCTCTCTGAAGTTCTGTCACGTGGAGGATGCCAATTAGGTCCCTCCTGTCTGTTAGATACAAATTCTTGGTTGTGTCTGTTATTAAAATTTCTGTTTTCCTGTCTGTCTGCATAACTACTTCTTGTGTAATTTCGACTGTCACTTCTGAAATTATTGTTGTATCTACTACCCTGGTTATTTCTGTAGTAAGAATTTCTATTACTGTATGAATAATTTCTGTCTTGATGATACCGATTACTGTTTCCGTATGATTGATCATTCCGGTAGGAATTACCGTTATTATAATAGTCTGTGTAATTTCTGTTAGAACGTCTGTTATTGTCATAAGGCTGGTATCTATTGTCCTGTCTGTTACGTCTGTCATTCTCAAAGTTACCCATATAACGCCCGTTCCAATCACTATCCCTTTTCTCTGAAAGTCTATTGTAATTACTGTTACTGAAAAAGTTACAAGAAGTCCCGTCGTCGTTGTCATACTCAAGTTCTTGCAACAAAGTCTTAAAAGTGTCGATTTCGTCTTTACATCTTCCAGCTAAAGCAATTTGTCTTATGGATTGTGGCAGCTTAGTTAAACAAATGCGAATTAATTCAGTCGGGCTATAAGGGTTGGAAAGGAACTGATTCTTTCGAATCATGTCTTCAAAATATTCCGCTGGCGTGCAGAACTCAGACTGTTTGAAATTACGCTGCATGATAAGACTGTGTTTGACTCTGTCTTGCGTGTTTTCGGACCAATATGCCGATAGAAATGCATGATAAAAATCATTCAGATTATTACAATCTCTAATGAGTGCGCGCATCCGCGTCGCCGGTTCGTTTTCTAAATACCCACACATAAATTCCAGTTTGTGACTTAGTGGCCAATTTGGTGGAAGTGCGTACATAAATTGATCTAACCAAGAACATGGATGTATGTCATTCTTAGAATTGCGGAAGATCTTAAATTTCCGAACAGTCAAAAAGTGTTTATAGTCAATGTTTTCGCCTCGTGGCGACAAAGACCTACCGCGTCTGTCCCAGTCCGAATGTCGATTATTGTAAAGTTCGCGCGCCTGGCGCTCTCTTGTTGCATCCCGTAAATGAAACAAATTATTTTCTTCAAAGCCTTCTGCTATCTGTGATTCTAGATTTCTTCTGCTGTCTTTTCCTACGATTTCGTCTTCAATTTGTTTGACTTGCTTTTTTAATGCCTCAAATTCCCTTTTCACGCGTTCATTAAATTTTCCCTGATTTTCAACATGCTTATTTATATTCTGGTACTCTTCGGTTTCTGCAAATGGTAATGGTGCTGTATCATCTGAATCTCTGTCCCCATTTAAACTAAGATTTGACAATTTGTCTGAAATCTCCTCAACTCTTTCCGATAAATCACCTATTTGTTCTTTTTGTTTATTTACGTCCGTAAGTGTCGCGACTCGGGTTTCAGTATTAACACATTTAGTAGTTAATTGTTCATACTGTTGTGTTAGGTTATTTATTCTGTCATTTGGTACAGATTCCTCGATTCTCTCAAATATTTCTTCCTTATCCTTTGCACGTTGTAAATTTAACTCTGAAAATTTCTGTAGTATCACGCGATCTCTTTCTTCCTGTTCTCTGTCCTGTTCCCTTTGTCTAATCTCTACTGCAATTAATCTATTATTGTGAGAATTCAAAATCGGTTGTACTTCTTCTCTGATTTCTTTCTTTAATTCATCTTTCATATTTTTGAAACATGTCCCTATTCGTGAGTCTAACCTTGTTTCCATTGTTTCCATCTCTGTTTTAATTGTTCCTATTTGTGAATCTAACCGTGTTGCCACTGTTTTTAATTCAGATCCCAACTGTGATCCCAGTGAGTCTAACCGTGTTTCCATTGTTACCATTTGTGAGTCTAACCGAGACCCCAAATTTAATATTGCACCCATCAACTGCTCCATATTAAATGGTTCAGAATTCTTTTCGCCACTAACATTTCCCACAAAACCAGCATCTTTCGTCGTAGCTGTAAAGCTATCTGTGTTCGATACTATTCCAGAATCTTCTGTCGTTAATCTCGGATTCTGTGACTTTTCTGATTGAGAAAAATTTTGAAATGGTTCCGGACTATTTTCCCGACTTATTAAATTGTTTTCCACTTCATTATTCATGATACTGTTTTCCTCTGTTGGCGAGTTCGCCATGTTAACAATTTCGTCATTCTCACTATCCATCATTTTTGCCCTCTTCATCGATCGCGTAATTATTTACAAAACACAAAACTCGTCACTGTACGAAAATTACACACAATGACTCTTTATCTCCAACAATACCATTTACATGAAAAGTTTCCCTCAAACACGATTAATCGAACAATTGAAATAATTGCACTAAATTGTCAAACCCGTAGACAAGACAACACACAAAAAAAAATTTGAAAAATATCATTAGAAGAATGCCAATTACCGAATCTACACATGCAATATAGACTACAATTACTAAACTACAAATTACTACATCAATACTACTGTCTACTATTTTTGCAATTAGAAGATTCCAAGGGACGATCCGAGGCAGCGGTCGCCACGTGCATGGGGGCTTATTTTAAATATAAAATGCAAATATTTTTAGTAGCTGTAAGTCCGATTACGCAAGTCTCGTAAACGGCTGGCCCTGACTAGTTTTAGTACGCAATCTGACTGCTTAGAATGACAACAAAGAATGTAAGAAAATTTCTCTTAGCACAATTAATTAATTAAGTCCCCAGCAACTATAAAACCTACGAAGCCAACATAGCACAAGTGTAGCTGTTCTGTATGTGGTAGTATGACTCAACGCACATCTGGCACGGTTCTTCTTCAACAAGACAAGAATTTTTAAATACCAATTATACTGACGTGATAAAAGAAAATTAGAAATACTATAATTGCGCAAGAAAACCAGAATTACACTCTAATACAAGAACACACGCCAGATGCTTTGTTGACTGAACCTGTAATGACACATTATTCAGGACGCTGAAAGAATAAAAGAAAATAGTGTTTATTACCTCCATAAATATTGACGAAATGCACTCTGACCATTACAATATCTCCATTAGAACAACATCTGCTATCTCTCCCATCAAACCACTGCATAAAACATGCAACAACACTCTCCACTACCACATCTCACTCCGACTTCATGACAAGCAGTGTCCACCACAACTTCTCGGCAAGAACTGCCTGCCGCTACCTCTCAATAAGCACTGCCAGTGGAGGCGGCGGAACAAAACTCTCTGGCGCGATCTCTGGCGCTGAGGCTCAGTGTAGCCACCTTTCAGTTTCTCTCCGGCATTGCTTCAACACGAAATAAGATGCTTCTGACCTACATATTCCAGAGTAGATTACTGTGTCCTTCTTTTAAAAAAATATGTAAATAAATAAGTATAAAGAATATCGTAAGAGAGAAAAAAGACTTAACGAGAATTCGTTATTTTGTTCTCGAGTTTAAGTCTTGTTCTATTCACTTTGCATACTATTTTTCACATAATTATATTTACTAAAAGAATTGCGAAGTTTTTCTTGTAGTTTTTCGTCCTCATTAGATGATGAAGGAAAAGAGGCATGCAGAAATAATCTTTCTTTTTACTTTCTTCAGCCAGGAGGTAATGTATTTTTTTACTTTTTATCCAGTTTACAGCAATTCTTCTTGTAATTGGATATGGCACATCACTAGGATTAAAAAAATCGGCAGGCAAGATAGTGGGCGCCGGCCGGAGTGGCCGTGCGATTCTAGGCGCTACAGTCTGGAACCGAGCGACTGCTACGGTCGCAGCTTCGAATACTACCTCGGACATGGATATGTGTGATGTCCTTAGGTTAGTTAGGTTTAATTAGTTCTAAGGTCTAGGCGACTGATGACCTCAGAAGTTCAGTCGCATAGTGCTCAGAGCCATTTTTGATAATGGGGGTACTGTTCGCGTTATCGTGGCTAACATTCCTCTGATAACTCGCCAAATGTCCTTCACTTGAATGCTCACAAACCTATGTTCTTCGCTGTCTCTTACATCGTAAGTTTCACATGTTGGTGCATCATGCAGATGAATTGCATGAAGAATTGCTTTGGTTGCTGCTTTGTTGTTTAGGTAGTATTCATATTGGTTGGTAGGTGAGGGGTGGAGATATTTTCCCAAATGACCTTCCATTTACAGTGCGGGTATTTTTCTTCAGTCGTATTTCTGCTTTTGCTTCCCACTAATTTCACTTATATTTTCTTAACTTTTCCCATATCCGACAGGCGGACTCTGAATACAACTGAGTTCGATTAAAAACTGTTGATAATACAACTAAGTGCGATTAAAATTTGTTGGAAATGATAGAAGTCATTGGGGGAGAGGGGGGGGGGGGCAGCGTGCCGTATATCTACGGGAGCATTGAAGGCAATGCGAGTAATTTCGTCAAGTACGTGCGATGTGAGACTGGTGAGTGTCTTCTTCCACGGTCTGTGTGTGGAACACACAAATAAAGCTTGTGATTTTCTCCCAACGTCGGTCAGATATATCCCCCCGTTTTCGGCTGAGAGGGTCAACGTGTCAAACCTTAATATGAAAATGTTACCACGAATTAGAAAATGACCCAAAGCTGAGATAATTCTTGCTGTTGTTCTACGTGGTATGGGTAAAACGTGTGCCATATAGTTGATGTTAGAGATCATGTACGTACTTGCAAAGGCTGCCATTTGGATGTCGTCGAGTCTTCTCACGCTATGTTCTTTAACGCTGACTCGCACGCTGGCAAGCATTTTGCCTTATACACTGAAGAGCCAAACAAATTGGTGTAGGCATCCGGTATTCAACACAGATATACGAGGTGCATTCAAGTTCTAAGGCCTCCGATTTTTTTTCTCCGGACTGGAAAGAGATAGAAACATGCGCATTGTTTTAAAATGAGGCCGCGTTCATTGTCAATACGTCCCAGAGATGGCAGCACCGTATGGCAGATGGAATTTTACCCCCAGCGGCGAGAATAAGAGCTGTTTTAAATGCTTAAAATGGCGACGTTTTCCTTACTTGAACAGCGTGCAATAATTCGTTTTCTGAATTTGCGTGGTGTGAAACCAATTGAAATTCATCGACAGTTGAAGGAGACATGTGGTGATGGAGTTATGGATGTGTCGAAAGTGCGTTCGTGAGTGCGACAGTTTAATGAAGGCAGAACATCGTCTGACAACAAACCGAAACAACCTCAGGCTCGCACAAGCCGGTCTGACGACATGATCGAGAAAGTGGAGAGAATTGTTTTGGGGGATCGCCGAATGACTGTTGAACAGATCGCCTCCAGAGTTGGCATTTATGTGTGTTCTGTGCACACAATCCTGCATGACGACCTGAAAATGCGAAAAGTGTCATCCAGGTGGGTGCCATGAATGCTGACAGACGACCACATGGTTGCCCGTGTGCATGTTGCCAAGCATGTTGACGCGCAACGACAGCATGAATGCGACTTTCTTTTCGTCGGTTCTGACAATGGATGAGACGTGGATGCCATTTTTCAATCCAGAAACAAAGCGCCAGTCAGCTCAATGGAAGCACAGAGATTCACCGCCACCAAAAAAATTTAGGGTAACCGCCAGTGCTGAAAAAATGATGGTGTCCATGTTCTGAGACAGCGGGGGCGTAATCCTTACCCACTGCGTTCCAAAGGGCACTACGGTAACAGGTGCATCCTACGAAAATGTTTTTAAGAACAAATTCCTTCCTGCACTGCAACAAAAACGTCTGGGAAGGGCTGCGCGTGTGCTGTTTCACCAAGACAACGCACCCGCACATCGAGCTAACGTTACGCAACAGTTTCTTCGTGATAACAACTTTGAAGTGATTCCTCATGCTCCCTACTCACCTGACCTGGCTCCTAGTGACTTTTGGCTTTTTCCAACGATGAAAGACACTCTCCGTGTCCGCACATTCACCAACCGTCCTGCTATTGCCTCAGCGATTTTCCAGTGGTCAAAACAGACTCCTAAAGAAGCCTTCGCCGCTGCCATGGAATCATAGCGTCAAAAAATGTATACGTCTGCAGGGCGATTACGTCGAGAAGTAAAGCCAGTTTCATCGATTTCGGGTGAGTAGTTAATTAGAAAAAAATCGGAGGCCTTAGAACTTGAATGCACCTCGTATGTAAACAGATACAATACGGCGCTGCGGTTGGCAACGCCTATATAAGGCAACAAGTGTCTGGCGCAGTTGTTTGATCGGTTACTGCTGCTACAGTGGCAGGTTATCAAGATTTGAGTGAGTTTCAACATGGTGTTATAGTCGGCACACGAGCGATGGGACACAGCATCTCCGAGCCAGCAACGAAGTGGGGATTTTCCCGTACGACCACTTTACGAGTGCACCGTGAATGTCAGTAATACGGTAAAACATCAAATCTCCGACGTCGCTACGGCCGGAGAAAGATCCTGCAAGAACAGGAACGACGACGACTGAAGAGAATCGTTCAACGTGACAGAAGTGCAATACTTCCGCAAATTTCTGCAGATTTCAATGCTGGACCTAACAAGTGTCAGCGTGCGAACCATCGAACGAAACATCATCGATATGGACTTTCGGAGCCGAGGGGCCACTCGTGTGCCCTTGAATACCGCACGACACATAGCTTTACTCCTCGCCTGGGCCCGTATGCACCGACATTGGACTGTTGACGACTGGAAACATGTTACCTGGTCGGACGAGTCTCGTTTCAAATTGTATCGAGCGGATGGACGTGTACGGGTACGGAAACAACCTCATGAATCCATCGACCCAGCATGTTAGCAGCGGATTTTCCAAGCTGATGGAGGCTCTGTAAAGGTGTGGGTGGGGCGTGTGCAGCTGCAGTGATGTGGGATCCCTGATACGTCTGGATGCGTCTCGGACAGGTGACACGTGTGTAAGCATCTTGTGTAATCAACTGCATCCATTTATATTCACTGAGCTTTCCGACGGACTTGGGCAACTCCAGCAGGACAATGCGACACCGCACACGTCCAGAATTGTTACAGAGTGGCTCCAGGAACACTCTTCTGAGTTTAAACACTTCCGCTGGCCACCAAACTCCCCAGACATTATTGAGCATATCTGGGATGAGTTGCGAGGTGCTCTTCAGAAGAGATATCCACCCGTCGTACTCTTACGGATTTATGGACAGCCCAGCAGGATTCATGGAGTCAGTTCGCTCCAGCAGTACTTCAGACATTAGTCGAGTGCATGCTACGTGGTGTTGCGGCACTTCTGCGTGCTCGCGGGGGCCCTACACGGTATCAGACAGCTATACCAGTTTCTATGGGTCTTCAGTGTATTAGACCTGTAGTCGATACCCAGGATTTGCATATGGGTGACCCACGTTGAGGTTTCCCGTGTTTTGCAAAGATATTCCATGTCCCACATTCATGATGCGGGATTTAGTTTTGCTTAGCTTCCTACTTGATGGATGGTCGTATTTGCTGATGACTTGCAATGCCTTCTCCAAGCCACTTTCACCGGTGATCAATGGGCCGCTTACCTCATGCATTATCATCTTTAGTCTGTGGGAAAGAGTACCTCCCCCCCCCCCCCTCCCATAATTTTGTAATCACTATTCGGAAGAATAATCGGTCTCACGTTTTTTATTCACACGCTGTGTGGGTGTTTCGGAAGTAGCGCCACAATTCCTTCCAAACATTCCTTTGAGATCAGAATTCATTAATTCATTACAACTAAGATACTCAGATTTCGTTTGCTACTGGAAAACCTGATATAATTCTGCTGGAAGGCCGTCATGCCCCGGGGCTTTGTGTTTGGGACTTTGTGTAATTGCAATTACCAGATCAATATCGTCAATCTCATCTAGAAGACTCCCTCCGAGATGCTGCAGGGCTAAGTCTGACATGAAGATTTTGTAACAGGTCTTCTTGTGCTTTGCAATTAACAGCACTGCCCGACATCTAGGCCGGCAAAATGGCCATAGATTTGCTTTTAAATGGCGTTCTGTGTTGTCAGATCTGTCCCGTCAGTCCTTTTAAGTTCTGTGATAATTCTTCCACGTCTTCGATACTGTTCGCGTATGGTATGATTATGGATGCTTCTTCACCACAACCAGCACCCTGCGTTCTCGTATGTATTTGGAATCCTTGTATCGGTTTTCTTCTCTGAGCCAAAATTTTGGATTTGATTCCTGTGGTCGCAACATACACTCCTGAAAATGGAAAAAAGAACGCATTGACACCGGTGTGTCAGACCCACCATACTTGCTCCGGACAGTGCGAGAGGGCTGTACAAGCAATGATCACACGCACGGCACAGCGGGCACACCAGGAACCGCGGTGTTGGCCGTCGAATGGCGCTAGCTGCGCAGCATTTGTGCACCGCCGCCGTCAGTGTCAGCCAGTTTGCCGTGGCATACGGAGCTCCATCGCAGTCTTTAACACTGGTAGCATGCCGCGACAGCGTGGACGTGAACCGTATGTGCAGTTGACGGACTTTGAGCGAGGGCGTATAGTGGGCATGCGGGAGGCCGGGTGGACGTACCGCCGAATTGCTCAACACGTGGGGCGTGAGGTCTCCACAGTACATCGATGTTGTCGCCAGTGGTCGGCGGAAGGTGCACGTGCCCGTCGACCTGGGACCGGACCGCAGCGACGTACGGATGCACGCCAAGACCGTAGGATCCTACGCAGTGCCGTAGGGGACCGCACCGCCACTTCCCAGCAAATTAGGGACACTGTTGCTCCTGGGGTATCGGCGAGGACCATTCGCAACCGTCTCCATGAAGCTGGGCTACGGTCCCGCACACCGTTAGGCCGTCTTCCGCTCACGCCCCAACATCGTGCAGCCCGCCTCCAGTGGTGTCGCGACAGGCGTGAATGGAGGGACGAATGGAGACGTGTCGTCTTCAGCGATGAGAGTCGCTTCTGCCTTGGTGCCAATGATGGTCGTATGCGTGTTTGGCGCCGTGCAGGTGAACGCCACAATCAGGACTGCATACGACCGAGGCACACAGGGCCAACACCCGGCATCATGGTGTGGGGAGCGATCTCCTACACTGGCCGTACACCACTGGTGATCGTCGAGGGGACACTGAATAGTGCACGGTACATCCAAACCGTCATCGAACCCATCGTTCTACCATTCGTAGACCGGCAAGGGAACTTGCTGTTCCAACAGGACAATGCACGTCCGCATGTATCCCGTGCCACCCAACGTGCTCTAGAAGGTGTAAGTCAACTACCCTGGCCAGCAAGATCTCCGGATCTGTCCCCCATTGAGCATGTTTGGGACTGGATGAAGCGTCGTCTCACGCGGTCTGCACGTCCAGCACGAACGCTGGTCCAACTGAGGCGCCAGGTGGAAATGGCATGGCAAGCCGTTCCACAGGACTACATCCAGCATCTCTACAATCGTCTCCATGGGAGAATAGCAGCCTGCATTGCTGCGAAAGGTGGATATACACTGTACTAGTGCCGACATTGCTCTGTTGCCTGTGTCTATGTGCCTGTGGTTCTGTCAGTGTGATCATGTGATGTATCTGACCCCAGGAATGTGTCAATAAAGTTTGCCCTTCCTGGGACAATCAATTCACGGTGTTCTTATTTCAATTTCCAGGACTGTAATTTCCAACGACAGAGGCGTACAGTTTGTATAGGTCACGCAGGCATTGGAAATAAAACTCAGCTGTTTTTCTGTACCAGAAACTTTTCTCCCGCGAACATCAGTCAACATTTTCCTCAGCCGCCGTTTCGCTCATTCTAGCCACCAGGTCACGGAAGCATTGTAGGATGTGAACTTCCTTTCGCATTCCTGCCAAGTTTTGTGGAAACGCTCGTGGCATTCGGCATCTTGCAAGTGTGCACCGTTAGCTTCCAAAACTTCTAGCGCAGTAGGTGACCTTTTTCTCCATATTAATTCTGCATATAAATGCAGTGTCGTCAGACAAGTTGGTGGGACTTACTTTTGCGTGCAGGATATTAGTCTTTAATTGACAGATACGTATACCCTACCAAAGCGACTTGCCGAGCAATCAGTAATGAATGTAAAAGCAGGCGTGTCACCGTCTTTGTGTTCCCACGTGTCAGTTAAATGGAACTCTTTAATTATGCATTTTAATTCAGCAAACGAGTTAAAATTAGGGACTTGATCTTTGGGACACAGGACACAGTTAAAAATCTACCGCTGAAATGATATTATGATAATGAACTCCAAAGAGAGGGAAAATTTTATATATAAAAAACTATGCTTGGTTGCGTCGTTAGCTGCTACCACATGGAGCTTGTATACACTGGAGAGCCAAAGAAACTGATACACCTGCCTAATATCATATAGGGCGCCCGCGAGCACGCAGAAGTTTCGCAACACCACGTAGCATGCACTCGACTAATCCTGCAGGGCTGCCCATAAATCCATAAGAGTACGAGGGGGCGAGATCTCTTCTGAATAGCACATTGCAAGGTATCCCAGATATGCTCAATAATGTTCATGTCTGGTGAGTTTGCTGGCCATCGGAAATGTTTTAACTCATAAGTGTGTTCCTGGAGCCATTCTGTAACAATTATGGACATATGGAGTGTCGCATTCCCCTGCTGAAATTGTCCAAGTCCGTCAGAATGCACAATGAACATGAATGGCTGCAGGTGATCAGGCAGGATACGTGTCAGCTGTCAGAGTCGTATCTAGACGCATCAGGAGTCCCACATCACTCCAACTGCACACTCCCGGCACCATTACTGAACCTCCACCAGCTTGAACAGTCCATTGTTGACATGCAGGGTCCATGGATTCATGAGTGTCAGTCCATACCAGTATACCTCAGTCGGTTCGACACAATTTGAGAGGAGACTCGTCCGACCAGGCAACATGTTTCCAGTCGTCAACAGTCCAACGTTGGTGTTGACGCGCCCAGGCGAGGCGTAAAGCTTTTCGTCGTACATTCATGAAGGATACACGAGTGAGCCTTCGGCTTCAAAAGCCCATGTTGATGATATTTCGTTGAATGGATAGCACGCTGACACTTGTTGATGGGCCAGCACTGCAATGTGCAGAAATATGCGGAAGTGTTGCGGTGTTGACCGTCGAACAGAAGCATCCCATTGCTAGCACTGTTCAGATTATTTTGGCTATCTCCTGCAGAAACCAACGAAATCATCACAACCTACGATGGTCACTCCAAAAGAAATGCACACTTTTTTTAAAAAAAATCCATCTTTTATTCTACATGTTTGAAAGTTTTATCGTGTGTATATACATCCTTTAGGAACAGTATTTTCATTTCTCCACATAATTTCCATCCCTCTCAACGGCCTTACGCCATCTTGGAACCAGCGCCTGTATAGCCGCACAGCAAAATTCTGGACCAACCTGTTGGAGCCACTGTTTGGCAGCGTGCACAAGGGAGTCACCATCTTCAAACCTTGTTCCACGAAGGGAGTCCTTCAGTTTCCCAAAGAGATGATAGTCACATGCAGCCAGGTCAGGATTGTAAGGCGGGTGTTTCAGTGTTGTCCATCCGAGTTTTGTGATCGCTTCCACGGTTTTTTGACTGACATGTGGTCGTGCATTGTCGTGCAACAGCAAAACATCCTGCTTTTGCCGGTGTGGTCGAACTCGACTCAGTCCATCTTGAAGTTTCTTCAGTGTCGTCACATATGCATCAGAATTTATGGTGGCTCATCTTGTCGTGATGTCCACAAGCAAGAGTCCTTCGGAAACGAAAGACACCGTAGCCATAACTTTTCCAGCAGAAGGTGTGGTTTTGAATTTTTTTTTTTCTTGGGTGAATTTGCATGATGCCACTCCATTGATTGCCTCTTCGTCTCTGGTGGAAAATGATGGAGCCATGTTTCATCACCTGTCACAATTCTTCCAAGAAATTCGTCTCCACCATTCTCGTACTGTTCCAAAAGTTCGCTGCATACCGTTTTTCTTGTTTCTTTGTGAGCCACTGTCAACATCCTGGGAACCCACCTGGCACAAACCTTTTTTAACGCTAACACTTTCAGTATTCTGCAAACACTCCCTTACCCTATCCCAACGTAGTGTAACAACGCGTTCTTGTCTGGAGTGTATGCAGTACGAGGCCTGCCGCTGCGAGGGCAATCCTCAATATTGCCGTGCCCGCTTTCATCACGTAACCTGCTCGCCCACCGACTAACTGTACTGCGATCGACAGCGGCATCTCCGTACACCTTTTTCAACCTCTTGTGGATGTTTCCCACTGTCTCGTTTTGACAGCAAGGAATTCTATGACAGCACGTTGCTTCTGACGAACCTTATGTATAGCAGCCATCTTGAAGACATGCTGTCACGGCGCCACACACGGGAACAAGTTGAACTAAGTTTGAAAACAAGCGGGAAGGATGTATCTACACACTGTAAGACTTTCATACATGCAGAATGAAAACTGTATTTTTGCAAAAATAGTGTGCCTTTCTTTTGGAGTGACCCTCGTATAACCGCAGATTCTCGAAAAAGAGATTCAAATTCATAAGAGTTCGTTTTAACATAGTTCCGATCGAAGGTGAGCTTCAAGCTGTCTGCTCTATTAATTTCACTCATACTTGCATCTTCCTGTATTCTCGAAAACACGAGCGCTATTGCGGAAAGCCGAAATAAGCGGTCAGACTTACCGCAGGCTAGCGAGACGGCTGCAGCTGGCAGCAGAGGTAGCCGGTGAAAGCAGACTATGAAATTATAATGAAATCCAAAAGAAAAAGAATTTGTACCCCGACCAGGATTCGAAACCGGGATCTTCTGCTTACATGGCAGACGCTCTAGCCGACTTGTTTTTTTGTTTTGTTTTTTTGTTTTTCTTTTTTCTTTTCTCTTTTTTATTTATTTTTTTCTTTTTTATTTTTATTATTTTTTTTTAATTTTAAAGGGTGGTAGTGGACCGGTGGGGGCTCGGGGGGCAAAGTGGGCAGGGGTCGAAACCCGAGGCCTGGCCACAGTGTCCCCCTCAGCACCACCGAACCTGTGGTGCTTAGGGAAGTGGGAGACACTGGAATCAACAGTAGTGGAAGGCGTTGTTGTTATTTATTTATTTGCATGTGTTTTTGTAATATTCACTATTACCATGAAATTATGTGAATACATCGGCGAAAGAGAAAAAGAAATATAAATTCTGGATAAAGAAAAAGAAAAGAAAAAGGAAAAGCAAAAAGAAATAAAATCAGCGCAATCTGCGACGCGCTCTCCCATCCGCGGCGGTCAGAAGTAGAATCGATCGTAGGCGGTTGAAACTCAGACACCGCCGGGGGAGGAGGGGTAGGTACCCTCTGAGCCAGGCACCCACCAACTCAGTGGAGGTCGAACAAAGACCGCTCGAAGATAGTTAGCAAATAATGTTCGGTAACGTGGCGAGTTTTCGAGAGCTGCATGGGCTGTTCGTAAATAGGTCCAGAAGTCGAGGCGGGATTTAGGTCCCTCATGAAAGAGATAAGCGACCGCCCACCCTTTGACCTACGTAATAGCGTGACATTTGGCGGCGGGAAAATGTCTGTCCTCCGGGTATAGAAACGTTCGAGGTTCGATTGTGTCTGGTGGCACCCGGAGATAGCAGGCAATGATTTGCTGCACGAAGCGCCATACATCATATGAAGAGGCGCAATGTCAGACGGTGTTCATCAGTGTCCAGTTGCTGGCTAAGGAGACAAAGAGGGGATTCTGACAAGCCAAGGTTGTGCAATCGCTGCTTCGTGGCATATTTCCTGTTGACTATGTGATACCACAGTGCCCGGACGTTCGTAGGGAGGAAGCGCTGGTGGACGGTAGTCCACACTATGGACCACTGGATGGAGGGGTGTTTGGTCACCATCACATTCCGGGGAACACAGCGCAGCAGCAGGCTGTAGAAATCCGTAGTCCTGGGTGGGCGTGTATCTTGGAGACTGGTATGTATGTAACTGTAGTCGACGAAAAAGCTCGAAATATGGGACAAATGCACGATATGGCCGACAGACACCGGTGGTGAAGTGGAAGCAGGTAGGAGGACCCCCACACAGAGGATAGTGCGACTGCAGGGACTTATCTCTGGCACACTCCTTGTGAGACCCACATATCCAACTTATTGTCCACATACTACGTTTGTAGTGCCCCTGCCCACTATACTCATTACTCGGGGCAGTCAATGTGCCAAATCCCATAAGAGTTTGAGCAGTGTGAGTGCATCCGCACTGAAGACGACCGTTGGCCGGTAAGCCTCATCTACATGAATCTTCATGTAGGAAGCAGACTACGTTGCCCGAGGACGACTCACGGCCAGGCCCAACTTCCACATGTCTCAACCATGCTTCCACAACCCGTACTCGTACGCCCATTACGTATATTCCAGTACAGAGGAGACATTTTACTTGTCCACGAGACTCAGAGGGCCATAGACATGGGTTCCCAGGTAGATGCCGTGTTTCTTGACTTCCGCAAGGCGTTCGATAGAGTTCCCCACAGTCGTTTAATGAACAAAGTAAGAGCATATGGACTATCAGACCAATTGTGTGATTGGATTGAAGATAACAGAACGCAGCATGTCATTCTCAATGGAGAGAAGTCTTCCGAAGTAAGAGTGATTTCAGGTGTGCCGCAGGGGAGTGTCGTAGGACCGTTGCTATTCACATTATACATAAATGACCTTGTGCATCACACCGGAAGTTCACTGAGGCTTTTGGCGGATGATGCTGTGGTATATCGAGAGGTTGTAACAATGGAAAATTGTACTGAAATGCAGGAGGATCTGCAGCGAATTGACGCATGGTGCAGGGAATGGCTATTGAATCTCAATGTAGACAAGTGTAATGTGCTGCGAATACATAGAAACAAAGATCCCTTATCATTTAGCTACAATATAGCAGGTCAGCAACTGGAAGCAGTTAATTCCATAAATTATCTGGGAGTACGCATTAGGAGTGATTTAAAACGGAATGATCACATAAAGTTGATCGTCGGTAAAGCAGATGCCAGACTGAGATTCATTGAAAGAATCCTAAGGAAATGCAATCCGAAAACAAAGGAAGTAGGGTACAGTACGCTTGTTCGGTCACTGCTTGAATACTGCTCAGCAGTGTGGGATCCGTACCAGATAGGGTTGATACAAGACATAGAGAAGATCCAACGGAGAGCAGCGCGCTTCGTTACAGGATCATTTAGTAATCGCGAAAGCGTTACGGAGATGATAGATAAACTCCAGTGGAAGACTCTGCAGGAGAGACGCTCAGTAGCTCGGTACGGGCTTTTGTTGAAGTTTCGAGAACATACTTTCACCGAGGAGTCAAGCAGTATATTGCTCCCTACTAAGTATATCTCGCGAAGAGACCATAAGGATAAAATCAGAGAGATTAGAGCCCACACAGAGGCATATCGACAATCCTTCTTTCCACGAACAATACGAGACTGGAATAGAAGGGAGAACCGATAGAGGTACTCAAAGTACCCTCCGCCACACACCGTCAGGTGGCTTGCAGAGTATGGATGTAGATGTAGATGTAGAAAGTCGCTAGCCTGACATCGACGGATAAATACGATGTTGCAGTGCCTATGTTATTCTGATTAAGACCCAAACATGCATGTAAGTCCGAAAGGCACTTTGCATCATACTTCGGAATAACACAGGCACTACAGTTTCCTACTTCCAGGTACGTGTCAACGGTAGACCAGAGAAAAGAAACAAAACGAGCCCTCTTTATATAGCATTTATTGGTTCTAGGTTACATCGTCCATACAGCAGCATTAAATATGGTACCTTAATACGGTTCTTATCTGTATCTACAGGCATAATAAAACTCAAAATACGAAGTTATTAAATTGAATTTTTTGTTGGAAAGGTTATAGGTAGCAATGACTAACGCAACGTATATACAGTAGCAAGGCTTTAAAAGCAAAGTTAGTGCTCAAAATGACCAGAAGACCCAAAGAAACACATTTGCGATCTCTCAGGTTTTCGCGGTGTCATTGATTACACTGCGCTTCCCCGTGGCCCGCAGCACACTGTACCTGCTTTCAATGTCTTTCCACTCAGACCAGCTACTGGATAGCTTTTCCGGGTTTTTACATTGCCCATCTTTCCATTTCTCCACACACTGGCACAGTTCTTCGCATGCCCTGTTCGTTTCTTCAACTCCAGGACAGCCCAATAGGTGCTGGAGCTCCTTGCAGATGTCTTCCTTTATTTGCTCGACGTGCTTTTGGCCACAATGAAAGAAGAAATGCCCCACAAAGTCGCGGTCATCTTTAATTGCCTTCGGAACCATCGCACCCACTTTGAGTTTGTACATGTCGCCGCCCAAGTCTAGCAGCTTGTTTCTCTCAACAATGTTTGAACATGGCGCAGCAACCGTGTTTGCTACTATCATCCTTGAAAAAGGACCTGCATTTCGCTTCAGGGGGGCGTTAGTTAATAACACCAGTGCATAGCAGCTGTAATCCTGTAGTTTATTTTTAAATATATTGAAAGATTTCCAATAATTGATAATGGCGAAGGGGTATTTCTTATAGGACATATCATTGGAGTTGTCATTGTAATAGTCATTGGAATTGTCATCGACATTACCGTTCTCATTGTCGGAGAAATAGTCATTAGCATAGCAGTTGGCGTAGTTGTCAGTATGGTCTGTGTCACAGCTGTTGTCATAGTCATCACCATCGTAGTCGGCGTAGTAGTCGACATTGTTGTCGTCACAGTCGTCAGCACAATCGTCATCTTCGTCGACATTGTCGCTGACATAGTCGTCGGCATAGTCGAAGCCACAGTTATTTGCGTACTCAGCAGTATAGCCGTCGGCATAAATGTCGGTAGAGTTGTCAGAATAGTCATTGGAATAGCTGTCAGCATAGTAATCGAGATAGTAGTCGGCATTTTCTCCAGTGTCTTTGTTGCCGCTGTTGTCAGCATAATTGTCGACATTTTCGTCGGCATAGTCTTCAGCATAGTCACCGTCATATTCTTCAGCGTAGTCATCAGCATAGTTGTCATCACTTTCTTCAGCATAGTCATTTTCATCATCGACACTTTCATGGGCATAGTCATTGGCATAGTCATCAACATCGTCTTTTGCAGTGTTATTGGTAGTGTCGTCGGCACAGTCATCAGTGCTGTCATCATTACAAAGATTGGCACTGTCTTCGGCACTCTCACTGATCCGGCAATCAATCCATTCATTATTCCAGTCATCAGAGCAGTCATTAGCACTGTTATTGGCATAGTCATTGCTATGCTCATAGATATAGTCATTGTCACAGTCATCATCATTGACACTGGAACAGTAATTGGCATTGTCATCACTATAGTCATTGGCATAGACATTGGCATAGACATCGGCATTCTCACTGGCTTTCTCATTGACACAGTCATCAGCCCAGTCATCAGAACTGTCACTGGCAGTGTCATTGGCGCTGTCATCAGCACAGTAACAGGCACAGTCATCAGTCCAATAATCAGCACAGTCATTGACAGAGTAACTGTCACAGTCATCAGCACAATCATTGGCACAGTCATTGGTACTGTCAATGACATGGTCATTGGCCCAGTTGTCAGCCCATTCAATGGCACATTCATCGCCACAATTGGCAGAGTCATTGGAGCATTCATCAGCCCAGTCAATGGCCGAGCCTTTGTCACAGTCACTGGAACTGTCATCATCACTGTCATTGGCACTGTCATCATCACTGTCATTGGCACAGCCATCATCACTGTCATTGCAACAGTTATGAGTCCAATCACCAGGAGAGCCATCAGCACACTCATTGTCATATTCATTGTGAGAGTCATTCCCACTGTCACCAGCACATCCACTGGCCCAGTCACTGAGCCAGACCTCAGCCCAGCCATCAGCACAATCATTAGCAGAGTCACTGGAACAGTCATAATTACCATCCTCAGCAGAGTCACTGGAACAGTCATACTCACTGTCACTAGCACAATAACTGGCGCAATCAACAACACAGTCATTGGCATAGTCATTCGCACAGACATCGGTCCATTCGTCAGCCCAGTCAATGGCCAAACCTTTGTCACAGTCATTGGAACTGTCATCATCACGGTCATCACCACAGTCATCAGCAGAGTCATCAGAACAATCATTAGCACTGTCATCAGCAGAGTTATTGGCCCAGCCATAAGCCCAGCTGTCAGAACAATCGTCAACAGAGTCATCAGAGCATTTATTGCCACTGTCACTAGCCTGGTCATTAGGCCACTCCTCAGCCCAATCAGCAAAGTCATCAGTGCAGTCAACAGGAAAGTCATTTGCACAGTCATTGCCACTGTCATCAGCACAGTCATTGGCAGAATCATTAAGCCAGTCATCAGCACAATCAGCACAGTCATCAGAGCATTTATTGCCACTGTCACTAGCGTGGTCATTAGGCCACTCCTCAGCCCAATCAGCAAAGTCATCAGTGCAGTCATCAGCACAGTCATTTGCACAGTTATTGCCACTATCATCAGCACAGTCATTGGCACAATCATTAAGCCAGTCATCAGCACAGTCATCGGCCCAGCCATTGGCGAACGCGTTGGTCCAAAGTAAATTATCATTGGATTTGTTTTTCTTCTTCGGAAACAGGTCAGCTTCCGTAAGTATTTTATATTTCGTAGACACCTTATGTTTCAACTGCACCAGCAAGATGTACTTTTCACCCAGATTGTCCACACTGTTCCACGTAACAACGATGTCGTCAAATATGTGCCAAACACTGCGGTTATCGGACGTCAGCTCGAAGTTAGGGAGCTGATTTGTGAGGCAGCGGAGGAAGACCAGTGCGATGACTCGCTCTTCGTAGCGGAACCCGTGGCCTTTCCTTCGTTTCCTTTGTAATCCTTTGTCTGGATCCCTGTAAAACACAAAGAAAAGTCTTGTTTCAATAAGTCTATTAGAAAGCTACCAATCATTTGAAAAGTTCAGACCTGTAGACGTTTGATCAGCCATGGCTGCAATTGATTATGGTGTCCCGTTGCAATACTGGAGTGTATCATTTATTTATTGAACACGTCCTGATAGGGCATTAAGACTTTCTCTAACAACAGACCACGAAGTGCGCACATGAAAATTTCTACAAAACACAGTTTCTCAAGCTTCTCAATGCAACCAGGAGTTAACTTCGCTGCTGTTTCCGCTTCAGCCGATGTACAATTTCTTAAGGAGATCGTATCTCAATACTAACTCATCTGAAGAAGTTTTATTCTTAATTGTGGCTTATAATTACATCATTTACACTGTTTCCAAACACCTGGAGTGCATACAAGAGATCTAAAAGGAATACTGAAAATGCCTTAGAAATAAAATGATCAGTACTCTCTCCTTCTCTCCCCCCCTCTCTCTCTCTTTCTCTCTCTCTCTCTCTCTCTCTCTCTCTCTCTCTCTCTCTCTCTCTATATATATATATATATATATATATATATATATATATATATATATATATATATATACTCCTGGAAATTGAAATAAGAACACCGTGAATTCATTGACCCAGGAAGGGGAAACTTTATTGACACATTCCTGGGGTCAGATACATCACATGATCACACTGACAGAACCACAGGCACATAGACACAGGCAACAGAGCATGCACAATGTCGGCACTAGTACAGTGTATATCCACCTTTCGCAGCAATGCAGGCTGCTATTCTCCCATGGAGACGATCGTAGAGATGCTGGATGTAGTCCTGTGGAACGGCTTGCCATGCCATTTCCACCTGGCGCCTCAGATGGACCAGCGTTCGTGCTGGACGTGCAGACCGCGTGAGACGACGCTTCATCCAGTCCCAAACATGCTCAATGGGGGACAGATCCGGAGATCTTGCTGGCCAGGGTAGTTGACTTACACCTTCTAGAGCACGTTGGGTGGCACGGGATACATGCGGACGTGCATTGTCCTGTTGGAACAGCAAGTTCCCTTGCCGGTCTAGGAATGGTAGAACGATGGGTTCGATGACGGTTTGGATGTACCGTGCACTATTCAGTGTCCCCTCGACTATCACCAGTGGTGTACGGCCAGTGTAGGAGATCGCTCCCCACACCATGATGCCGGGTGTTGGCCCTGTGTGCCTCGGTCGTATGCAGTCCTGATTGTGGCGCTCACCTGCACGGCGCCAAACACGCATACGACCATCATTGGCACCAAGGCAGAAGCGACTCTCATCGCTGAAGACGACACGTCTCCATTCGTCCCTCCATTCACGCCTGTCGCGACACCACTGGAGGCGGGCTGCACGATGTTGGGGCGTGAGCGGAAGACGGCCTAACGGTGTGCGGGACCGTAGCCCAGCTTCATGGAGACGGTTGCGAATGGTCCTCGCCGATACCCCAGGAGCAACAGTGTCCCTAATTTGCTGGGAAGTGGCGGTGCGGTCCCCTATGGCACTGCGTAGGATCCTACGGTCTTGGCGTGCATCCGTGCGTCGCTGCGGTCCGGTCCCAGGTCGACGGGCACGTGCACCTTCCGCCGACCACTGGCGACAACATCGATGTACTGTGGAGACCTCACGCCCCACGTGTTGAGCAATTCGGCGGTACGTCCACCCGGCCTTCCGCATGCCCACTATACGCCCTCGCTCAAAGTCCGTCAACTGCGCATACGGTTCACGTCCACGCTGTCGCGGCATGCTACCAGTGTTAAAGACTGCGATGGAGCTCCGTATGCCACGGCAAACTGGCTGACACTGACGGCGGCGGTGCACAAATGCTGCGCAGCTAGCGCCATTCGACGGCCAACTCCGCGGTTCCTGGTGTGTCCGCTGTGCCGTGCGTGTGATCATTGCTTGTACAGCCCTCTTGCAGTGTCAGGAGCAAGTATGGTGGGTCTGACACACCGGTGTCAATGTGTTCTTTTTTCCATTTCCAGGAGTGTATATATATAATCCTGGCTACGTCCTTGGAATCTGGCGTCAGGTTTATGTAAAGGTCATGAATTTCCTGTCTATAAAGGTCGGTCGTTAGTGGTGGCAGAGGTGGCGCCTCATAGCATACCAGATGTTTCCACTGATCAGATCAGGCGAAATTGTTTACCACAGCAGAAACGCCAGTTCATTATCATATATCCTCAAACCGCTGTATCACATTTCTTCCTTGTAACAAGGCATGAAGGGATAAAGATGGTCCACAATAATGTCACATAGTCCATAACTGTCACAGTGCCTTTGATTATTACCGCAGATCCCATGGTAGCTGAGGTGGATGTCTGCCCCCAATAGAATGCTTCCATTCGCCTGAATACTGGCGTGTCCCGACACGACCACTGGAACTGATGTATCAAGAAACATGATTCATCTGAGCGTGCAACAACTTTCCATTGATCCACGTTCCAGTCACGATGGTTCCTTGCGCATTGCAATTATAAATCTACAGCGTCTGTCGGTCAATTGCCAATTTACGCTGAGTGGTATGGTCTGAAATACTTTGCACTTGCACCGACATTGTATAACATCCACGATATATGTATATTTTTTTTATTACGAGTGGAATATGAACGTGTGGATAATATTCATTCAATTATGTAATTATTTCTTAAAAAGATGATAATTATGTAAAACAGAGAAAATATTTGTCTCACATTCTCACATTCTTTGTTAATCTATGTCATTCTTTTCTTTGGTTTTGTACCCTTTTGTCGTCTTCTTCTGATGTACATCGCCGACGCAAGACGCGAATCGATTTGAGGTCTGTTGAATGAAAAACATTTAAAGTAAAATTATTGTACTTTTATGCTCATTTGCTGGTAAAAACAAACAGAGCCAAATGCGTTAAAACTATTTATGATTAATTATTGAAGATTCACTTCCTCTTTTAATTATAATTTTGTATTAATTGTTTTATCATAGCTGCAAGAAGAGCAGCCATTGTTAGTTGCGATTATATAGCAACTTCGTCTATACTTCTAGTTGAAAATAGCATGGGTTTGTCTTAAACTAATTTGCAAAAAAATTTAATATTTTTTTATTGGTGGCATCAATTTAAATGATTAACTATTTATTGGGAAAAGGAAAATCTTAGTTAAAAAAGAAATCCTCTATCTTTTATTGGCCGCCATCTTAACTTTTATTAAATTTAAATTACTTGAAACTGCAAACAATATTCCGATATGTAAGAAATAAATGTGCACTGGTGGTGCTGAACTCTATTTATAAAAGAAAAAAAAATTAATCGAATCAGACTGCATTTTCTAAGAATAGTGCTGATGGTATTTATTGTTGAACAAGATTTCATTGCTGATGTATGAGGCCAAAATTATTTTTCTCCGTGATTCGTCCGTAGTTTATTTTTTGGTAGATACGTCAGTGTTGTGTGTGGGTGGTATTCTGTGGTTCCTTTTCATGATCAATTTGCTAAGAATAATTAAATGCATCGAAGACAAAAAAAAATTATAAAAGCTCTGATGTACGATCTGTAATTTTAGTGATATGAACACAGCTTACATCAACATTATTACACTACGTCAGGTGGAATTCTTATGCAATTTGAACAAAATAATTATCAGGAGAAGTTGTAGTTTGAATAATGCATTATACATCTGTATAATATTGTCAGTATCATTTACAAAATCAAATCAATGCAAATGCAAAAAAAAAAAAAAAAAAAACAGAGTGAATTCAAACCGCAGAATACCATAGAGTATCGTATCATCCATATTCATTGCACTTGTCCATGTTGATGATACACAAAAACCGCCACAAATGCATTCTGTCGTGAGATCAGCTAGCAGGTCGTCACTTACCCTACTTTACTGAGTGGGCAACTTTCTGATGTCCACATTCTGAGTTGAGGTGTGGGTCGCCTGTTACTGGGTCCACCATCCTTCAACTATATCAACTATCTTTCATTACAGCAGCACACAAAGAACAGACCAGCTTCGCCATTTCCGAGATTCCTGTTGCAGATCCCCAGTCCATAATAATCAGCCTCCCCTGTTGTCACTAGAATCGTTATGAATTTGACTCTTATCTTCTTATATATGTTCCTCACCCCATCACGTGCCCACTTCATCACCAGTCAGCACCGAGTCTCGCACTGGACTATGTTCATAATGTTTTGTGTCATCGCTTTAGGTATACATCTTGTTATTTAGCAGTAGGAAAGTGAAATTAAATTGAAAATATCGCATATGATGACTTGCTGAAAGCCCAGATGGCGATGGTCAGGCTTTTGCTAACATGAAGAAAGTGATGACAAAGATTGAAACGTCCTCTTAGAACAATTTATACACGACTGTGCTTAAGCTGACACACAATATTTTTAGCGCAACGCAATCTGACTTTCAAAAATCCCTACAAAAGAATGGCCCTGACTAACATTAACCTACACGTTTCACAAATCACTTACCTCACCAAAAATCTTCCTTACTCGAACTACTGCAATACAGCGAGCGCCACTACTGCCAGCTAAATAAAAGATTCAAACTACGGAAGGCACTAACTACTGATAGGGATAGTTAGATTTTCATAGAGAACAAACAATGTATTTACCTTAATATCATCAAAATTCATAATATATGTAGCAGTTCATGACATCCAGTCTAACAAATGTGCTGTTTCTGATGGACACACGTCCAGATTATCCATTCTCAAAAATCCGCCATCTCACTTCCCCACATCCACCACTGCTGGCGGCTCACCTCCAACTGCGCAACGCTACGCGCTGTTCACATCCAGCTGCCGCTGCCCAACACTACAATGGCAGACAACAATCCAAACTAGCCACAGACTGCACACAGCACAGCCAGTGATTTTCATACAGAGCGCTACGTGGCGGCGGCTTTACCAATATAAGAACCTAAACAGCCTACTTACATAGCCCCCATGCTCCCCACAAAAAATTTTACAAATTGTTTTGGGCAGTGGCCAATAATGATTTGATAAAATTTTTCATAATTGCAATAACAAAGAAATCAAATGCACACACTTATTAATACAATGTTGGTCAAAAGCTAAAATTTTCTCACAGTCCATAAAGATAGTCCTGATCATTCATCATAATAGTAATTACAGTTTTTCCATGCAGTCTTGAAGAAGTAGTGTTGTCCTTCCAACGGAAAGACAGTGCTGACTCTTGACATGCAGACAGGTAATGGGCCACAACAGAGTAAACCCACAGCAGAGTCATTCGAAGTTTTGAAGAATATTGGTAGGTAGGTCATCACAGAGCAGACCCACTGTAGTCCTGGTAGAGATTACGGTATTGGTGGGCTACCAGAGGTGCAGACCCACTGCAGTCCTGGTAGAGATTGTGGTATTGGTGGGCCACCAGTGGTGTAGACCCACTGCAGTCCTTCTAGAAATAATGGTACTGGTGAGTCAGCAAAGGTGCCGACCCACTGTAGTCCTTGTAGAGATGACCAGCAGCCATCTGCTGCGACTGTGCAGGTGCACAATCACCATCGAAGAGTCTTGCAGAGATGATAGCAAGTCCATAAACCACCACGTGTGCATGCACAAAGTTTTTGGAATTGTCCTTAGAAGTCTTCCAGACAATACAGCAAGTCCATAAACCACCAGTTGTACACTCACGAAGTTTTTGGAATTGTCCTTAGAACCAGCAATGCTGTTAACCAGTCCCTTGCTGAATTATTAACACACGTGCAAACACTATCAGTCCCTACTTCTCACATATTGTGCATATACCATGACCAACAGAAACGTATGCAGTGAAATGTAACTTACAAGTTACTTAATGTGATGAACTGGTGTCAATTACAATTTTATAACATAAGAATACAATATCAAAGGTACAAAATACATCATTAAAGAACATAACAATACAGATAACATTTGTGGTAATGCAGGCTTTACAGAAGAATCGAAATAACATATACATTAGTGTTACAGGAATTATGACATAAGTAAATACATAGAAGATTAGAATAACTTTTGAAACATCAACTTTACACATGAGCATTAAAATAAAACAGAATAAATAACGTCTAAACATCTTTACAAAGTAAATAACATATTATTAATGTCAGTTATATTCGAGGATAACAGTATTCCTCATCATAGTGAATGTAGCTTA
Organism: Schistocerca cancellata; assembly: GCF_023864275.1. Classification (NCBI taxonomy): domain Eukaryota; kingdom Metazoa; phylum Arthropoda; class Insecta; order Orthoptera; family Acrididae; genus Schistocerca; species Schistocerca cancellata. Next base: position 56,048,002 of record NC_064635.1, read on the forward strand.
GTATTAGAAGAAGAAAAAATTCTATGAAACTACACAGAGACAGGAAGAAAACAAATACACAAGGGTACACAAACACATAGTGGAATAACACAAAGGGAAAGGACAGGGTTCGTTTTCAGTGTAACATTGGTACTGCAGTCCAACCCAAAACTTCATTCCATAGATCTTTCGTCTTATTTCCATGTTTGCTCCAGCCAAAAAAATCCTATCCAAGCATGCTTTCTGTATTCTTCTCGTATAACCTCTCAGTGCATTTCTTCAAATTCATCGCAACTCATTCTCTTATAGGCTACCCCCTCTTAAGCTAACTTAAATCTACTGAGCTCAGATGCTAAACTAAGGGACGAGGCAATGCAGCAGCACAAAACAATTAACATGAACAGCAATGACAAAAAAATTCAAATTGGCAAATTAAGCAACAATATTACAACTAATATAAGGCAATGAGCAGCAAACAAGAAAAATAAATCAGTAGTAAACTGGCTTAGCAGAGTAACACAAAGTCAAATTCAGTAACACTATGCCTGGCAAACGGAAACAGCAAATTCATTAACTTATATCTAAACATGTCAAACCCCCATGCAGAAAAAATATTACACTAAAGATGGCCATGTCTAATACCTATGTCACATCTTAGTGTCTATGTAATTAAAGTGGTGCACCACAAAAACTAATTCTACAAAAAATTACCAAGTACTTGAAAAGAAAATTATATATGCAGTTATTGTTATCAGTCCCTTCTTATTGTTCTTTCCATTCCAAGAGCTCCTTTTTCGAATAATGTGGATCATAAAATAATTATTTAATAGATCTGTTGACAGAAAGTGTTCACATTAGCAGATGCATTTAAGTTTATTTTATAAAACGAATGCTGCAACACAGCTGGAAAACAGATACCAAATGAAATAAGCAACTATCTAAAGCAAAGCATAAAAATATCATTCAATAGTCACGTGACATTTCATAAGTTAATAGAAATTCTCTCAACTCTCGTAGAAAGACACTTGTCATAATCAGGTATGCAGATGTAAGAATATTTCCCATCAGTTCATAAGCATTTCAGTAAGTATCACAAATTAAGAGCTCCACAGTGTTATCATATGTTTTCAAGTTTGAGCGTGTCGTATTTGCGATGCTTTCTACAAAGGAATGTCAATAGCAAGGATAATGGCCTCCCTTTTTTTTTCTACCTGTGCCTCTGAAAACGCACACACTAATGGCTTTTTCTCCAGGCGTCTGACGCAGCTGGGTGCCCACGACGCATTACGTGCAGGTGGTCTCTTAACTTTCTTATGGGAATATTTACGACAGCAGTTTCTGCTACAGTGACAGTCTCATATAAAAATATTTCACAGGTCAAGAATTTACGTTGCAAATGTGTAGAAACAAAATTCTATAAATATAACAGTGTCCAAAAAATTTTCGTCGGCATTGTAATACATTCACGCATTTACATACATTTCATAACTCTTAAAGTACGATTCTTGGTTTCCAACATCCTTTTTCACAAGTCAGAGTCCCTAACCACTATTCATTACTCCTTACCTTATTACACACGTCAATCTTGCGACGACACTTCAATATTTCATCATAATAAATACATAGCATAATCAAATTCCTCATATAGCATCAGCTTATTGATCATAAACATACCGCAACAGCGTAATACACATCGTCATCATATCATCATAAAACCTCAGCCAAATCTCAAAATCGTTGTAGCTTCCTCCAATAATTTCAAAACCTAAAAAAATTCTCTGCTCATGTCAAAAGTGTCGTCTGCCTCAAACGTACTTTAAAAATTGTGATCCCATACCAAATATATCATTCAGAGCTCTCATAGTATCACAATGGTTCCAAAAAAATATGAACAATTCACACAGTACAGACAAAATACAGTTTCATAAGTGTGAAGTTATCCAACTGTGTAATTGTGTAAACATGTGTCACTGATGTAAAAAAAAAGTTTATCTCTCAGTTAAATGATCAGATAGCTGTGTAATATATGTGTTAGAGGAATATGGTACCGATGTGTAAAATTGTATAAGCAAATACCATATTAGCTAGGGCTATTTGTGCTTGCCAAACACATAGTACACAAAGTAAGTGTGTACCCCCCTGAGGATTAATGTAATTATACCCTCAGGTGTTACAGATTACAGCAATGGAATGAAATGTATCAGGGAAAACTTTCTTTGTAATTCCAAAATCTTTAAAAATAAATGTTTTAAGTACAAAATTAATCACTGAAATGCGTGTCCTGTAGCGCTAAATGTGCATCTTGTTGTAAGATAATCTCTGTGGAAGTGTCGTAGTTATTTTCCTCCGAAAGCTAAGTTCTGCAGAAGCCAATGTACTTACCTCATGATAAACAAAAGTGAAATGCTTTGCGTAGAGATATCTTAGTTATTACCCTTATTGTTGTGATGATGAAAGTACTGTGCTGTAACGTATTGTTGTGCTGCGGAAAAGGCTGTCTCCTTGTAGCTATACCACAAAAGTTACTACTAAAACATGTTTTACTTTCCAGAATAATTCAGAAAAACTGTGCAGATATAAAACAGATACACCGCAAAAGCAACATTGTAAATTGTCACTCATTAGTAACGTCGTGATATAATCGTGTAGCTGTCACATAAACTAACCACTGTGTCATCTGGTATCTCTCAGAAAGTACTTTAATTCAGAATGTATTTTCAAGTAAACCAAAATGTTGCATTAAAATCTCATTAGCAGTACTGGTAAATGTTCTAAGTATGTGAGCCTTATAGTCGTTACGTAATCGTGCAACTAACAAGGAAGAATGTACAAATAACAACACTATGTCGTCTGTTCACTATAACAATGCAGTGGTAATTACTGTCTAAGTTCCCTAGGTTCTTGACTGGATAGTTAACTTTAAAACATTGTTGCATGTTAACAGTTTCTCAGTGTGACAAATTGTACTAGTAGCTTGAAGTGAAAAGTTTTATGGCAAAGACTAAGTTAAAAAGCAGATTATCTTTCAGTAAACGGTTTTACATGTGAGATGTGGTGTAACCCTTTGCTCTTCTCAGTACGCAGAGTTTCAGCTTGAATGCAATTATCATGCAGTATTCGTCCGTAAAGAATACTGGAATTTTGCTCAAGATTAGCGTCAATGTTATTTTTCTCTGAGCCAGCGGGCGCAAGTGGCTGCCTGCTGTGCAGGTCATTGTCTGTTTCTTTGTTGGCACGCGTCGTTGCTGGGACTAGGAGACCTAACTTCTACAAATTCGCCTTGCCGAGAGGGCCCTGCTCTGTTTGAGTCCCGACAGTTCTGATGAAATTCAGGTCTGTCGTTTTGTCGGTAGTTTACATAGTTTCTTTTTTGTCGGTCATGTGGTGGAGAATTTCTCCCGGAATCGTAACTGCGCGGTGGACCGTTGCATCTGAAGTTATTCTGTCTCCCTTGATAATAATTATTTTGGTTCCCATATTGTCTGTTTCTCTGGTAATCCCTGTCATATTCATTACTACGGAAATGCGATCTTTCTCTGTAACTTTTATTACTCTGCCAGTGATTGTCATATGGGTGGTGTCTGTTTTGGTCACGATTTGCGTTGTAAGAATAGGCTTGTCGCGTCCAGTTATTGTTTCTGTCGTCACGGAATTGTGACGGATGTGACCTGTAGTGATTGTTCTCCTGCTTTCGCGTTCCGCGATTGTCAGTGTCAATTTCCAGTTCTTGTAACAGTCCCTGAAAAGCTTCAATGTCGTCTTTGCAACGTCCTGCTAAAATAATATGCCGTAAATGTTTAGGTAATTTGATTAAGCAAATGCAGATGAGTTCTGAGGGGCTGTATGGGTTTGATAGGTACTGACTCTTGTGCAACATGTCTTCAAAATATTTCACAAGACTGGAAAATTCAGATTGTTGGAAACGTTTCATCATTATGATGCTATGTTTTACTCGGTCTTGTGTAGCTTGAGACCACTATGCTGAGAGGAAGGCATGATAAAAATCTCCTTCACTGTGACAATCGTGAATGACCGATCGCATTCTTACAGCTGGTTCATTCTCCAGGTAGCCACACATAAATTCTAACCTGTGTTCCAATGACCAGTTGGGAGGAAAACAATGAGAGAATTGATGGAGCCACGCTTGTGGATGAATGTCGTTGGCAGAATTCTTAAACGTTTTGAATTTACGTGTAGTAATGAACAGCTTATAGTCAAAATCATCATGTCGGCGAGTCGCATATCGGTCATTGTTACGTCGTGTCGGCGGTTTCATTTCAAAATTCGGTGCACCTTGCCAATTTCTTTCATAATTTCCGAAATGCGCTGTGTTATTATTTTGTGGCTGTTCCGTATTTCTATGTCCCTCTTCCCGTATTGGGGCGCGAGTGTCCTCTGAAATACCTAATTCTTGTATTACCTGTGTCAGCTGATCTTGTACTTCCCGGATTTCTCTTTGGTGTTGCGTATTAATTTGAATCTGATTTTGTTTGAATTTCCTAATTTGTTCGCACTCTTCTGTGTCAGTGATGGCTACAGTTCTTGTGTCATTCAAATCATCATGTACCTTTGCAGATAAGTTAGTGAACTGATCCGAAAGTTCGGCTACTTTCTCCGATAGTGTACTTATTTCCTCAGTGTGTTTTTCTGAACCAAGTTTCAGAGTGTCCATTTGTGTTGAAATCGTATCTACTGTGTCCTTTAAGTTTTCTTGAGTTTTTGCAAGTTGCGTAACAGAATCGGTAGATGCAACTGAGTCAATGGCCCTGACTAACATTAACCTATACGTTTCACAAATCACTTACCTCACCAAAAATCTTCCTTACTCGAACCACTGCAATACAGCGAGCGCCACTACTGCCAGCTAAATAAACGATTCAAACTACGGAAGGCACTAACTACTGATAGGGATAGTTAGCAAATGAAAGATTTTCATAGAGAACAAACAATGTATTTACCTTAATATCATCAAAAGTCATAATATATGTAGCAGTTCATGACATCCAGTCTAACAAATGTGCTGTTTCTGATGGACACACGTCCAGATTATCCATTCTCAAAAATCCGCCATCTCACTTCCCCACATCCACCACTGCTGGCGGCTCACCTCCAACTGTGCAACGCTACTCGCTGTTCACATCCAGCTGCCGCTGCCCAACACTACAATGGCAGACAACAATGCAAACTAGCCACAGACTGCACACAGCACAGCCAGTGATTTTCATACAGAGCGCTACGTGGCGGCGGCTTTACCAATATAAGAACCTAAACAGCCTACTTACAAGATTACAATGATGTTGATGCATCCAGCAAGTCCTTGAGGTGACATCACAGTAAATGATATATGAGTAGGAAGAAGGAATAATGAATGGATGAGTGACAATAAGACAATGGAGACAAATGGGTCATTATGTCTTGATGTGTGGGGATTTGTAGGACTCAGAGAAGGGTGTGTAAATGGAAGTTGGAGCACCAAGGAGTGAAGATGGGTCAAGAGCCTGGGAGCACATATGGACTTGGACTGTAGCTGATAGGACAGGTAGATATCAGGATGGATTTCTGAACTGGAGACAGGGAATCTGTTGAAGTTTTCTTCTTGTAAGACATGGACAGTGTGGAGGTGGAGGGATGGTGAGGTGTGTTTGGATAGGTGTGGCAGTAACCCAGGATTGGTAGGGATTGGGTAGATTACAGCCAGCTCTATTTTACTTTCACCCTGCTGCAGACTGGTTGGCAATTACCAAATTGTTGCTCTTTAACCATGCACTTGAAAAGGTAAAATGAGTGATATTAATGATATAATGATGATGATACGATCTAAAATTATTTTATAATAAGGATAATATGGCACGATATCCTGCTAGCTGTGGATGGTGGCTGGGAAGTAGTAAATATTGAAGGGAATGTTATATTGAAAAGGATTCAGGATATCTATATGGGAAGGAACTTACGAGGGTAATCCCAAAAATAAGCTCTCCTATTTTTTATAAGTACATAGACCTGTTTATTTCTACAATGGTTTACATCAATTTACAGCTTGAACATTTAGCTGTTTTTCGACACAATCACCATTTCTGTCGATGCATTTTTGTAGACGCTGTGGCAGTTTTTGTATGCCCATGTCATACCAGCTCGCCGCCATGCTCTTCAGAAAATTATGAGCCTCTTCTTTCACCTCGTCGTCGGAGCTGAACCGCTTTCCGGCCAAATGTTCTTTTAACCTAGGGAACAGGTGATAGTCACTGGGCGCCAAGTCAGGCCTATAGGGTGGGTGGATGATTACGTTCCACTCAAACTGTTGCAGGAGAGCAACGGTTTGCTGAGCAATGTGTGGGCGAGCGTTGTCACGGAGAATGTGTACGCCCTTGCTCCACATTCATCTACATCTACATCCATACTCCGCAAGCCACCTCACGGTATGTGGCGGAGGGTACCTTGAGTACCTCTTCTCCGATTCTGAATTGCCCATTTGAGTTTTTCAGAGTCTCACAGTACCTGTCAGCGTTAGTTGTGGACCCAGCGATTCAGCTCCGACGACGAGGTGAAAGAAGAGGTTCATAACCTTCTGAACAACATGGCGGCGAGCTGGTATAACATGGACATACAAAAAGTGCCGCAGTGTCTACAAAAATGCATCGACAGAAATGGAGATTATGTCGAAAAATAGCTAAACTGATGGTGATTATGTCGAAAAATAGCTAACTGATGTAAACCATTCTAGAAATAAACAGGTCTATGTACTTATAAAAAAATAGGAGACCTTACTTTTAGGATTACCCTCGTATAACTAACATTTAGATATTAGGAGATGAGTGGGCTGCCAGTTGGGCAACCAAAAAGTGGATTGGTGTCTTCAGTTGGTATAGACAGGGTAGGATATGGTTGAAAGGAATAGTAATTTAACAGGGATGCATGATCTGGGAATGAAAAGTGATTGAAATTACACTGGGAAATGATGTGGAGAGCTTGTAAATGAAGGGAAGGTGGGATGTATAGATGGAGGCAAGTTTCTCAAGAATGGATCACACAATAACGTATTAGGGCTCAAGTTTATGGCAAACGTAGAACAAGTGCAAGTGTTCTAGTGTATAAGATGGTGTGGGAAGTACATGAGCTGGTACTAAATATGACTAGGAAGAGGTAGTTGGACATGGAAAGTGAGGTGCAGAGAAAGTAATTCCGAGATTTTGAGGCAGCTATGGAACTTGGGAGAAGCCAAGGTAAGGACAGAGGTGACGAGGGTTTTATATTTATGGATGAAAGGCTGGAATGAGTCAAGCTGGATGCGTCAGGACAATAAATCCTTCCGAAATGCCTCTGCTTTCTCTCAGCAGCTCTTCCAGCAAGTCGTACTCCCATGCCCACAAAGGTGAAAGCCTCATGGCTCTATCAGAGAGCAGCAAACTCAGAGATGGTGCAGGGCAAGCGCTCATAATGCAACTGGGGGACTGTTATTACTGTGAACCCTTGGAGAAAAGCATGGGATAAAAGGACTGTCAACAAGTATGACGACTGGAAACGTAAACTGTTCACGAGATTGGGAACCAAAGGTCGTCTGAGAATGGTGACATATCATATAAAACTGTGATCAACAAGACTGAACCTCTACTGACAAAAGCTCAAAAGATTTAGGAAAATACTCAATGGTTTATAGTCGTGTACCATAGGAATCAAGAGCATCGGCAGAAGTAGGAATTCTTATAAACAAAAAATGGAAAATGAAGATATAGTCATACTCATACCATCATTGGAAATGACAAATATAAGACTAGTGCAAATTTGGGATTAAGACAAGGATGTACTTAGTCTCCGATTCTTTTTAAAATCTATATTGACGACATGAAGAGGCAGTGGAGAAGTAAATTAAGTTTTTCTACGAACGATTTCAACGAAAGGGTGTATTCTATGTCATTTCTCTTTGCTGATAATAGATTTGTGACTGCTGATAGTGAGCTGTGGCCGGCTCGCGTTGATGCCGTTTGTTCTTTGGCATTTTCTCACAATCGAGTGGCGTCTTATTTCTCCCTGAGTTACTACCATAACGAGTTGTTGACTTGCCTCTGTCAGTGGCAGCAACAGCGTATATCGATACTAGTAGTGCTGTACTATCTTTGGTGTGACCGCTACATTTCCGTGTGGTGGTGTGTGTGGCAGTCGATATGTTGGGACGGAGCAGCGAGGAAGTCTCTGCAGCATAAAGATCCGGACGGGAGCGCTGGCGGCGTGGACGCGTGGTCGGATTGTGAGGCGCTAGCTGCGAGAGCTACTAAGTTCGTTGCCCACCGAACCTGGACACTGAAGTTGAGTGATCAATTAACCTGTTATGAAACATCAATTGCTGTGACGTCTTTTCCTTCATTGCCGGTTGTTGCTTCCTGGCCCGTTTCAGCTAGCAGCAACGTATGGTGTGTTGCAGTTGGCGAAATTTTGCAGCCGTCTTCCAGCATGGTCTTTAACTACAGGGTGTTTCAAAAATGACCGGTATATTTGAAACGGCAATAAAAACTAAACGAGCAGCGATAGAAATACACCATTTGTTGCAATATGCTTGGTACAACAGTACATTTTCAGGCAGACAAACTTTAGAAATTACAGTAGTTACAATTTTCAACAACAGATGGCGCTGCGGTCTGGGAAACTCTATAGTACGTTATTTTCCACATATCCACCATGCGTAGCAATAATATGGCGTAGTCTCTGAATGAAATTACCCGAAACCTTTGACAACGTGTCTGGCGGAATGGCTTCACATGCAGATGAGATGTACTGCTTAAAGACGTCGGCCATGCGATGTGGCCGGGCACCATCTTGCATAAACCACGAGGTGTTCGCAGTGTCGTCTAAGGCAGTTTGTACCGCCACAAATTCACGAAGAATGTCCAGATACCGTGATGCAGTAATCGTTTCGTATCTGAAAAATGGGCCAATGATTCCTTTGGAAGAAATGGCGGCCCAGACCAGTACTTTTTGAGGATGCAGGGACGATGGGACTGCAACATGGGGCTTTTCGGTTCCCTGTATGCGCCAGTTCTGTTTATTGACGAAGCCGTCCAGGTAAAAATAAGCTTCGTCAGTAAACCAAATGCTGCCCACATGCATATCGCCGTCTTCAATCCTGTGCACTATATCGTTAGCGAATGTCTCTCGTGCAGCAATGGTAGCGGCGCTGAGGGGTTGCTGCGTTTGAATTTTGTATGGATAGAGGTGTAAACTCTGGCGCATGAGACGATACGTGGACGTTGGCGTCATTTGGACCGCAGCTGCAACACGGCGAACGGAAACCCGAGGCCGCTGTCGGATCACCTGCTGCACTAGCTGCGCGTTGCCCTCTGTGGTTGCTGTACGCGGTCGCCCTACCTTTCCAGCACGTTCATCCGTCACATTCCCAGTCCGTTGAAATTTTTCAAACAGATCCTTTATTGTATCGCTTTTCGGTCCTTTGGTTACATTAAACCTCCGTTGAAAACTTCGTCTTGTTGCAACAACACTGTGTTCTAGGCGGTGGAATTCCAACACCAGAAAAATCCTCTGTTCTAAGGAATAAACCATGTTGTCTACAGCACACTTGCACGTTGTGAATAGCACACGCTTACAGCAGAAAGATGACGTACAGAATGGCGCACCCACAGACTGCGTTGTCTTCTGTATCTTTCACATCACTTGCAGCGCCATCTGTTGTTGAAAATTGTAACTACTGTAATTTCGAAAGTTTGTCCGCCTGAAAATGTACTGTTGTCCCAAGCATATTGCAACAAACGGTGTATTTCTATCGCTGCTCGTTTAGTTTTTATTGCCGTTTCAAATATACCGGTCATTTTTGAAACACCCTGTATTAAATTGGTTGTTACTTATCGGTGAAGTGCACGAGTGGTATTTTCTGCCTTGTGGCTGTGGCCGTTAATGCCACAGTTACCTGCCTTGGTCGTTAGTGTAGCTTATCGGCAGTGTGTTTTTTTCTTGCCGTGTTGATGATGTCCGGCATGGCGTGTAGTTCGACAACCTTTTAGTTGTTTGTTCATATTTTTTTCTTAAGAGTGATTATTGTGCCTTGGCTGTTTTTAGACGCCAATTTTGAAGATGTAGTGCTGCTGGTATCTTTGTGCTCAGCTCATACTTTCCATTGTCATGCCATTGGTCGGGTGGAAGGGAATTGATTAGGTTGTTGGTCAGTCTTTCAGCCGTCCCTGAGTTGGGTTGCCATCCGATTATTTAATCTTACTCTTGGCTGCCTGTCTCACCTCACTTTACATTAGAGCCACCTCCTCAGGCTGACCACTTCTGAGTACCACTGTTCTGTTGGTTTCAGATTGTGATTTTCATTATAGTCTGAAGTACTGAGCGAGGCCTTCAGCCGTCTATTAATTTAGTTTGTTTTAATTTTAAAATAAGGCCTTCAGCCGACTTAAATTAAAATTTGAAGATTGATTTGTTTAAAAACTAAATTATGAAAGTTTGTTCTATCCGAAATTCTTGTTATTCAGGCCTTAAGCCCTGAGTTGTTCAATGTCCAGTGTGTGGCCTTCAGCCGAGCTTTTACGTTAAATATTTTTAAGATAAGGCCTTCAGCCATCTTAAATTAAAATTTGAAGATTCATTTCTTTAAAACTTTTTTAATTTGCTCTCTCTGAAATTCTTGTTATCCAGGCCCTAAGCCCTGAGTTGTTCAATGTCTTGCGTGTGGCCTTCAGCCTAGTACATACGTGAAATTTTTTTTTTAAGTAAGGCCTTCAGCTGCGTGTATTCTTTAAAGCGATTTTTTATAGCTTCAGGCCTTCAGCCATTCTTGTTTTTGGTGTGGTTTTGGGCCTTCAGCCCAGGAGGTATCTCAAGTTTTCTTAACTAGGCCTTCAGCCATATTGTTTCATTTTGATCCTTTTAAGGCAATTTGCACAGGATAGAGTAGCATGGAGAGCTGCATCAAACCAGTCTCAGGACTGAAGACCACAACAACAACAAGGCAATTTGTAATTAAGTGGTTCTTAGGAAAATAAAAGTTTGTGTGTTTTGTGCAACCAACAGGAACTGATTACGGACCCCCCTCCACAACCATAAGCTGATCCACTCTATCTTGCGAAACCAGATTTCAACTGGTAGCAGAGCGTGGATATGATTGTGATATTGCCATTCCAGTTACTGTTAGTTTGAATTTTATTTCTGTTAGTGTTGCACCATATTGTTTTGCTTGTTGATTGTTTCAGGTGACTTATTTTAATGACGGTCAGGCTGTGCCTGGGGATTGACCTCTTGAGGAAGGACCACCTTGTTTATGAGTTGGCGATAAGGCGCCAGCCTATTGAGGGCAGTGTTCCGGACTTAATGGCCCCCTTGCGTGCTACCGTTCTTCCCCTGGTTGACGTCACACTGGAGGCAGCCTTTGAATTCTTGCTTAAGGCTGTTAGGGGCCTTGAGGGCACCATTTGTGTTTTGGAAGCCACTCAACCTGGTGACAGTCATTTGGACAGGATGTGGGCACATTTAGTGCATTTAACCAATCGGATAGCGGATTTAGACATGTTAGGTTTGGAGGATCATCATAAAAAATTAACCGTCGAATTGGGGTCTTTGGTTAATGCATTGCAGTTTATGCTTACATGTTTAGAAGAGGACTGAAGAGTGGGACTTGCTATATCAAGGGGGAACTGTGAGCCAGCCTGGGGGGTGTTGTTGTTGTTATATCCTCTTAAGTTAGACACAGTATTTGCCAAATTGCCTAATCCTCTGGCGTATTTCTTTCGAGATATTACTGAATTAGTTGTAGATGAACTTGAGCAGGTCGAAAACTTATTATGGTTGTTGGTTCATCTTGAACAACATGCTGCTGCCTTTCGCGTTCTGTACCAAGTAGTTTTGTCACTGTTGTATCCATTAGCTAGAGGTGAGTTGCGGAACCTCCTATCCCGAACCATGGCAGAAGGGTTTTCCTTACAGCAATAAAGGGAGCTTGTCATTAACCAGAGACTGACCACCGGAGTTCGGAAAGAGCTTTAGTGTCGTCACATTTGGGAGATGCAGCAGGATAAACAGGAGTTACATCAGTATGTCAGAGTTCAGACAGCCTGCTTGGCCTTGTTGATAGATTTGCCAGAACGGGAGTTGGTGTCTATTATTAAGGGAATGCAAGTGGCAGATAAGTCGCACTTTTTTAGTGTTCGTCCTTCAACCCGGGAAGAGCTCCATTCCACTGTTGTAGCGATATCTGCGTTTCCGCTTGTGAAGGATCAGGCCACGGGTGTTATCAAGGGAAATTCCGAATTGCCTACATCGGCTGAGGCTGTTAAAAGGGATCCCTGGCGTTGCTTCGTGTGTGGTAGCACGGCTCATTTGGTGCGCATGCACCCAGAGCCAATAAATGACGCCAGGGCAGGGCAGCGACCTTGGGATCGAGCCTTTAAACCTTGGTGTATCCGTTTTGTCGCTCCCTCATCATCGCCCTTGCCTTATATTTGTTCTCGAGTAGGTGGGGAACCAATTTGTGCTCTTTTGGATTCTGGTAGCTCCCTGTCACTATTGAGCTTAGAATGGTTTCTTGAATTTGGTCATCTTACAAAACTTCAGTAGGTATCTTCTCCGGTGCAGCGATGTCGGGTGGCCAATGGCCAGGTGTTGCCTCTGGATGGTTGCATCCGAGGGAGTATATCGGTTGGGGATTTCTCCTGGACATTGTCATTTGCCTCGGTCAAGGAGCTGCCGGTCGATTTAGTTTTGGGGTGTGAGTTCATCAATAAAACTGGGTTAGTCTTGGATTATTTCGGGCACACGTTTATGTTCCCACCTGCGGAGAAGTTTGGTCTCTTAAGTGTGTTAAACGTACTGTGCATCGAAATGCTGGCATCCTGGCTGTTGAAGCTGTGCCTAATGAGTTCGATCTCGCCCCACATCAGGCCTCTCAGCTACAGGATTTGCTACAGAGGTTCCCTGAGCTTGTCAGTGATACGTTGGGCGTTACTAATGTTCTTAATTACCATATCCGTCTATCTAACGATATTACTGCTAGGCAGTCCCCATATCGCCTCTAACTCCCTAAGGGGAAGACACTGAGAGCTAAAATATCCAAAATGCTTGAACGGGTTATTAGGCCTTCGACATCTGCCTATGCTTCCCCCGTATTCCTTGTCCCCAATGATCAGGGCGGGATTTTAGGTCAGTTGTTGACTACTGGCGCCTGATCACTAAGGCTGTCCTCGAGTGTGTTCCTCTACCTGATGTTCATAACTCCTTTACTTAGTTTGCTGGTGCTAATTGGTTTACTGTTCTTGATTTGAACCAAGCCTATTATCAGATTCCCTTAGCTGAAGAATGTAAACATGTTACTGCATTTTGTACTGACTGGAATCTGTTTAACAGGGTTTCCTTTGGTTTGGCTACTGGCGCAGCCGTTCTTACTCATTTTCTGGATAATATCCTTGGGGACTTGAAATTAGTCTCTGTGTATAATTATCTGGACGACTTAGTCATTTATAGCCGTTCATTTCAGGACCATTTGGATCATATCTAGCAAGTTCTTTTTGAGGTTGCAGAGAGCTCGGTTAACTGTCAAACCCAGTAAGATGACGTTAGCCAGGCAGCAGGTGTTCTTAGGGCACCTACTATCAGGTCAGTGTATTCGCATCGACCAGGAACGAACTAAGGCATTAAAGAGCTCTGCCTCCGCCCACTGATAAACGTGGAATTGCTAAGTTCATAGGCATGGCGAATTATTTTAGGCGTCTTGTACGTAATTTTGCTCAGTTGGCTGCTCCCTTACAAGAACTGCGCCGGAAAGGAGTGCGTTTTGAATGGGGACCTGTCCAAGAGACGTCGTTTGAGCACATTAAGGCAGCTATAGCCAACCCTCCAGTTCTCGGTTAACCGGACTTAAATAAAAGGTTTATTGTCCAAACTGACGCATCTAACGCGGGTATTTCGGTTGTCCTCCTCCAGGAGTTCGAAGGTCGGTTCACCAGTGCCGAACTTAAGTATTCCGTCTGCGAGTGCGAGGCGTTGGCCGTTTTGTCCGCTGGAGAAGTACATATGTGGCTGACAGAGCGGTAGCCCTTTTCTTTGGCTCTCACATGACGTTGTGGCACGGTAGTGCTACGCGCCTTACCAACCTATTGCTGGAGGCCCTTGCACCACACTCTCTCGACACCTATCCAGCTTTCGCCCTTCTTTTACTTCCGCCACTTTTTCCTCGAACTGAGCTGCGTACGTACTGCGATACTGCCAGCGCACTTGAGATCCACGAAGGTGATCTATGGTTTCCTTGAGCAGTATAGGTTGAGGGGAAGCATCCCCACATTGACTGGCGTGCCGTCGGGCTCTGCGGTACCCAGAGGCCACTGGCATGGGCCTCCATTGGCCGCCATATTCTCCGGAGCTGACCATATGCGACTTTTGCAGTTACATTTAAGACAAGGTGTACAGCAATAACTTCAAAACCATTGCTGAGCTGAAGACATAACTGTCCAAGGAATAGAAAAGCAACTGAAATCACTCAACAGAGGACCTGACGGGATACCAATTCGATTCTACACAGAGTACGCGAAAGAACTTGCCCCCCTTCTAACAGCCGTGTACCGCAAGTCTCTAGAGGAACGGAAGGTTCCAAATGATTGGAAAAGAGCACAGGTAGTCCCAGTCTTCAAAAAGGGTCGTCGAGCAGATGCGCAAAACTATAGACCTATATCTCTGACGTCGATCTGTTGTAGAATTTTAGAACATGTTTTTTGCTCGTGTATCATGTCATTTCTGGAAACCCAGAATCTACTCTGTAGGAATCAACATGGATTCCGGAAACAGCGATCGTGTGAGACCCAACTCGCTTTATTTGTTCACGAGACCCAGAAAATATTAGATACAGGCTCTTAGGCAGATGCCATTTTCCTTGACTTCCGAAAGGCGTTCGATACAGTTCCGCACTGTCGCCTGAGAAACAAAGAGCCTACGGAATATCAGACCAGCTGTGTGGCTGGATTGAAGAGTTTTTAGCAAACAGAACAAAGTATGTTGTTCTCAATGGAGAGACGTCTACAGACGTTAAAATGACCTCTGGCGTGCCAAAGGGGAGTGTTATGGGACCATTGCTTTTCACAATATATATAAATGACCTAGTAGTTAGTGTCGGAAGTTCCATGCGGCTTTTCGCGGATGATGCTGTAGTATACAGAGAAGTTGCAGCATTAGAAAATTGCAGCGAAATGCAGGAAGATCTGCAGCGGATAGACACTTGGTGCAGGGAGTGGCAACTGACCCTTAACGTAGACAAATGTAATGTATTGCGAATACATAGAAAGAAGGATCCTTTATTGTATGATTATATGATAGCGGAACAAACACTGGTAGCAGTTACTTCTGTAAAATATCTGGGAGTATGCGTACGGAACTATTTGAAGTGGAATGATCATATGAAATTAATTGTTGGTAAGGCGGGTACCAGGATGAGATTCATTGGGAGAGTCCTTAGAAAATGTAGTCCATCAACAAAGGAGGTGGCTTACAAAACACTCGTTCTACCTATACTTGAGTATTGCTCATCAGTGTGGGATCCGTACCAGGTCGGGTTGACGGAGGAGGTAGAGAAGATCCAAAGAAGAGAGGCGCGTTTCGTCACAGGGTTATTTGGTAATGGTGATAGCGTTATGTAGATGTTTAGCAAACTTAAATGGCACACTGTGCAAGAGAGGCGCTCTGCATCGCGGTGTAGCTTGCTGTCCAGGTTTCGAGAGGGTGCGTTTCTGGACGAGGTATCGAATATATTGCTTCCCCCTACTTATACCTCCCGAGGAGATCACGAATGTAAAATTAGAGAGATTAGAGCACGCACGGAGGCTTTCCGGCAGTCGTTCTTCCCGCGAACCATACGCGACTGGAACAGGAAAGGGAGGTAATGAGAGTGGCACGTAAAGTGCCCTCCGCCACACACCGTTGGGTGGCTTGCGGAGTATAAATGTAGATGTAGACAGCTGTTCAGGAGGTAGACAGCATCGATGTTCCGACAAAAGGGTCACGAAGAATTTTGCTAATCGCCTGAACCACATCATCGCCAGTGATGGCAGGCATATCTAACATGGTATAAGCTAAATCCGAATATCTGTAGTGACGTTTGTGTTTAATAAAGGGTGTGCTCGCCGTAGTTTGCAACTAATTTACTTTTTTCTTTTTGATGGAGTTCAATAACTCATCCTGTATGTGAGTTGCTCTTAGACTTCTTAAAAATAGAACCCCGTACGACGTTCTCGAAGGCGAATGATCGTCATAGACAAGAGTATCATCAGGAGTGCTCCAAAGAAAATTTAGAATAGCAATAAATAGAATATTATTTTTAACTGTCACTAAGTCTATCCTGAAGGTTTCTGTCTGGAGTATAGCCTTATATGGAATCAAAACGTGTATGTCAAACAGCAGAGGTAAGAAAAGAACAGTAGCAAATCAGATCTGTTGCTACAGAAAAATGCTGATCATTAAATCCAAAGACCAGGTAACTCATGAACACATATGACATCGATTTGGGGAAAAAGGAGCTGCATGTTAGAATTAGAGGAAAAGATCTGCAATCACAGTTAAGTGCCTGGCAAAGGGTACACTGAACTACTTTCTTCACCATCACCTAATAAGAAACTGTTAATATGGTAGTGCAGTAAAGTGTCGGGAGTAAAAATTGTAAAGTGACAGCTGGGGTTGAATGTAACAAGCTAGTTGAGTTACAAGTCGGTTGCTGGTTTACAGACGAAACTAATGTTACTGGGGGGGGGGGGGGGGGGGTGATGTAACACCTACAGCGCCTCTCGGTGTTGAAATAACAAAAATAGCTCCCAAATTAGCTTCCATGTCCTTAAACTATCAATTCGCAAAATGACCCAAGTCCCTCCACAAGTAGTAATTACGAAAAATAAATAAAAAACAGAGGGAAATATCTAGTATAGAAAGCAAAAGAAAAGGAAAATTTAATTATAAATTTTAGAAACATGGGAAGGGGGAAAAACAGTAGAAAATATTAAAATATTACTTATTCCAATAAGTAAGGAAATAAATATTATAGTCATAGAACGTAGGTCTGGGACATCAAAGATAGTGTTTATTGAAGTATAAATAGCCATACGTTGTAATTACGATACTCTAGTCTCTATTCTGTTAGTTCGGAAGTTATTTAGGACGTACAGCTTTAGAGAATAACAATTGGGACTTTATTAAACAGGGATCAAGAAAAGATGGTGACAAGATTGTTTTTGAGGATTGTCAATTCAAGACTTTAATTTGGACATTTATCAGATTAGATAAACAGGAAGGTGAATAGTATCTCTTTGGCTTTAATGTCAATTCATGTGAATATTTAAACGTTTTACTGAATTGAAAATTTTAACCGGGTTCGGGCTTTAAATTGTGATAGTGGGAAACTTTAACTTCACGCGACTAGTGATCATAGTTAATCAGTTTGCGGATATTAAATAGAAATAACTTACTTACCGAAAGTGACAGGATATTATCTAACATCTCTGATACTAGCGGGAATCCTACTTAGGCATCTAATTAAAGAACTTCTTTGAATGGGATCGTATGAGCGAACCTATTTATTAATAACTCTTGTCAATAAACTGACGTTGTTAATTTGAAACATAATACAAGTCTTGAACATTAATTTAACTTAGATTAATAAACGTTAAGGTTTACGTGATCTATGCCAAGAACAAACTAGCGATTCGTAACCAAAACAATTGAACGAAAGGTTAAAGTATCGTCGTCTGTAAACATTGGTAGTTAAGCTACTGAAGATTTTTTCTCTCAGAGTTGGGAAGACTATACGTGTAGTGATCCACGTTTAACATTGGGTTTTAAAAGTAATGAAACTGATATGAAACTTCCTGGCAGATTAAAACTGTGTGCCCGACCGAGACTCGAACTCGGGACCTTTGCCTTTCTCGTAGGAGATACTGGCAGAAGTAAAGCTGTGAGTACCGGGAGTGAGTCGTGCTTCGGTAGCTCAGATGGTAGAGCACTTGCCCGTGAAAGGCAAAGGTCCGGAGTTCGAGTCTCGGTCGGGCACACAGTTTTAATCTGCCAGGAAGTTTCATATCAGCGCACACTCCGCTGCAGAGTGAAAATCTCATTCTGGAATCAAACTGATACTTAGCAGGGACAATATTAAATAAAAGTAAAACCCTTCAATGACAGTCAATGTGTAAAAAATAAAATCAAACTTGCATCTATTAGCGAAAACAGAAAAAGGGCTTCTACAGGAGTAATATAGTTTACGTATCTCCAGAAAAAGCTACCCAACGTGACGATACTTACTTATTATCAGAAGGTGAAATTGTTGCAGGTGAATTCTCTAAGCACGGCATCCTGAAAACAAAAAAGTGAGCACAAATCATTGCTTTTGCATGCAAACTAAAGCGTTGCCATTTGCACTTTGACAATCCCATCTTGCAACAAAGGGCTGCTCTACTTCTTTGAGCAGTACTTAATTAGGGTGCTTCTAATCACTAGTCGTTCCTATTTCCATAAATTTCTCGGTGTCCTCTCCGCTGTTTTAGCTCTCAGCGTTTCAACAAAATGAAGTAGTATATCTACATATGACTGTAGTTTAAATGAAATGGACGTGTGCACTGCTGAAACCACTACTTAAAGAAAAGATTTACTGCTGATTTTATGGCGGCGTACATATCTAATTAAGAACTGAGGGGGCCAATTTTCAAGTTGTCACAGAAAGGGTTAAATAAAAACATTTTAAGATACTGTTTTATTATTTTAAAAATTACATCTAGATCTACCATGACTAACTTGATGTACGTGACTACTCTGCAAATCACAGTTAAGTGCCTGGCAGAGAGTGCACTGAACTACTTTCAACATTATTTCTCTACCGTTCCACACCCAAACACTGCGGGAAAAAAACGCTTAAGTTTGGAAATAGGATATTTGTGCCATCAGCTGTACAATTTTTATGTTTATTCTCTACCAGTTTCGATTGTTACAATCATTTCCAAGGAGAAAACTGTGAGGTACAAATAAACAACTATAGAATGTAAGCAATCATCATAGCAAATTGAGGAATTAAAGAAAGCCGTTTTTAAACCACAGTAATTACACACTGTGCATTAAAGGATTAACCATACATTTGTCATATTTGAGCCATACAAGTGTAGAACACACACAATTGTCACCGGTATTTACGAAGCGTGTCACTTAAGGTTGTTAATTAAACGTTACATAACGGATTACATTTATTCGTGGAAGCGAGCTATTAAATAATAAATAAATAAATAAATACCAGAATGAAATTTTCATTTTGCAGCGGAGTGTGCGCAGATATGAAACTTCCTGGCAGATTATAACGTAGCGCTGGACCGAGACTCTAACTTGGGACCTCCGCGTTTCGCGGGCAAGTGCTCTCTACCAACTTTTTTTTTGCGGACGCTCTATCCATCCTTTTTTTTCAGCAATCCAATTTTTGTTTAATCACTTTTATTTATTTATTTATTTTTTGTTTTTAAGATGGTCTGGGCGTGGTAGACGCCGCACTAGCAGTGGGGTCTCTTCACGGCACTGCCAGTGCGTAGAAGTCCAAACCCCTGCCACCCCTTTTTTCATGTTCCCTGTTGGGTCATAGCACTAAGTGTGCAGAAATCGTGACACAAAATTCCCATTCTCCGATGTAAGAAAGACAAAGGAACCTCTTCTCTGAGTAGAAACTGAACACTGATAAAAACTTAACAATTCTTCTTGTATCACAAAATACTTTCCTTGGAAGTCGAACACGAGTAATCTTGAACAAAATGTTTTGAAAAAATAAAAAAAATAAAAAATAAACTTTTCGTGTAACATAGAAGTTCCGTAAGCAGGGTAATAGTAAATAATAAGAAACCACATGACTTTTAATTTTCTTCTGTTCGTTCAAGGTGGTGTAGTGGCTCCACATATTTAACCAACACCCATTCTTTCAAAAATGATCTTGAGCATGTTGCCGTAGTACTTCTTGTGGTTGCGATACGTGCTGACTTTTGTATATTCACACTTCATGTAAACGCGGAATTCTGTCTCGTCTGACCCAAGTTTGTGGATGACATAACTAATATATTTTCCCAGTAACCAGCTAATGGCGTTGGTTTTTAATTTCGGAAAGTATGTCATGTCCGGTCTCAGGAGGAGCGATGGCGTTATATATTGCGTAGAGGATCTGGTGAGAAAGGCGATTTGTTGCCTGATCCATTTCCAGTTATGCACATTGCCACCACAGGTGAATCTGTGGCTGAGTGTATCCACCAGATTGCATTTTCCACAAAGGTGTGTCTGGTTTAAACCGATCCCATATAGTCTCTCGTTGGTGCTGATGATATTGTTAACTGTTTTGTACCATGCGGAAATAGCGTCTGTAGATAGCCCGGCATAGTTGATGTTCCGCCATACAGCTTTCCAGTCACAATTTGGGAATTTCGTTTCAATTTTGTTTCTGCCCTCATTTAACTTCAAGTATGATGTCGCGCGCTGTGATACATGTGTTGCTTCTGATTTCGTCACTAAGATAACTTGCTTCGAGGAAAAAGTTCCTCACATACTGCAGACGGGCATTAATCCTCCGCACATCAATCGGTGCTTGCAGGCTATGGGGTATCACAGCCTCAAAGAGCTTTGCGGTTATACATTGTGGAAGTTCTCTGAGTATATGGAAAGTTTGAGGAACAGAGCAGACGCTTTATTGCGAATATCCACCAAACCGAGGCCCCCGTTTCTGACATCCAGTATGATAGTAGCACCAACCCTGAATATGTCTCCTCGCCATAAATAATTGGTAACAGTGGACATGATCCCTTTCGCTGCTAGTTTAGGGATTGGAAATACCTGCGCAGTGAAATACGCTTTAGACAAAACGCAGAAGTTGATGAATCTGACTTTTTGCACCAGGTCTATAGTTCGATGGATGTTCTCCGTTACAGCACCATGAACTTTCCTCCTAGTTTCCGTCCAGTTAAAAGCAACCATCCTCATCGGACATGCCATTAAGGTTATTCCCAAAGTTTGTTGTCTTGTTTTGCCCATGCCAGTCGGAGGTGATCTAGGCCCCGTAGATTCAATATTTGACTTTTGTTTTCGTTTGTTGTCGCTCCCGGCACTAGACAATACCTTCGGATTTCTCTTTCCAGTGTAACTGTCTCCTCCTTATTCCTTATTACAACGCCCACATCATCAGCATAAGCTCGTATGACAGTTTTCTCACCACTCAATGTTATGCCTGTTAATCTTGCGTGGACAGTGCGGAGGAAGCGCTCTAAAGATACGGAAAATAAAAACACAGATAAGGGACTGCCCTGTGGAACCCCTCGCCTTAGCTGTATGGGTTTAGATGTTTGGCCATTGATTGCTATTTTCGCATTTATACCTGTTGCAATATTTCTTAGCATGTTGACAATCTGGGGGTGGAAAGCCATTCTTGACAGCGTCGCAAAGAGGTATCTATGACTAACGCGGTCAAAAGCTTTGTTGAAATCTATGAAGATTAAAGCACATTTTATACATCTGAGGTAATTCCAATGACGTCTCGGTATGCAGATAGACTTTCGAATATCGTTCTGGTCGGAGAACAAGATTGATGATGACTCAATATTTTGTTGGAAAAGGCAGAGGTCTTTTGTTGACAATACGCGAAATTATTTTGTAATCAGAATTTAGTAGCGAAAGAAGCCGAAAATTAAGTTGGTTTTGCGTTTACTCTTAGGAATCAGTACTATTTTACTTTCCTTAAACTTTGCAGGGACCGTTTTTCCGTTCAGGACCTCATTTGTCATGGAAGTGATCTTGTCCCCAATTATAGACCAGTAGCGGGCATAAAACTCCACAGGGAGGCCATCAAGTCCCGGAGATTTTTTGAGAGGTGAGTTACGCACTGCCTCATGCACTTCATCTTTAGTAATAGGTGACAGGATGTCAACGTTGTCGGTTCCCGACAATTGTGGACCTAAAATAGTGAGGAAGTCCTCGAGAGCTGCATCTTCCACTGTGGTAGGGGCATATAAGGTTTCATAGTACCTGTGGACTCCGCCCAGTATTTCTTTCTGACATGTGAGCCTCGTACCAGCATGCGTCTGGACTTCATCAATAAAAGTTTGACGTCTGTTTTTAGCATGCCGCACCAAGTGATACAGAGAAGCTGTTTCATCAGCTACGACTGATGTGGCTTTCGATTTAATTTTTAGTCCCTCCATCTGTTGCCGTTTAATGCTTAATAACTTGGCTTTTATTTTTTTTATATCATTCTGACGAATTACGTCATCATGAGCCTGTTGATGTCTCTTAAAATTTTATAATAAAACTCCATTGTATTCCTCAACTCCCTGTGCCTCGCTGCACTAAACTGCATGACAGCTTTCAGCAGCCTTGGTTTAGCCCTCCTAGTCCACCAGTCAATGACTGTTGGGTGCTTGTCTACTGTGCGGAGGCACATAGTCCACGCTACTCTTATTTCCTGTTCCAGTTCCTCGTCAGTTAAAACAGATATTTAAATTCCATTGGCCTCTGAATCGACGGGTTAGCTGTACACTTAAATTAAAGCAAGTTAAAAGTGTACTGTGATCGCTAAAATACACGGGAATAGTTTCAACATTTAATAAATAATTTTGCAAATTCGGTGACACGTAAATTCTATCTAGTCTGCTGCGGGAATGGCTGGTTATATACGTGACGTCGGGAGCTGAAGTTCCCACATATCCTTAAGGTGTAGATCACTTACTAACTTTTTCAACTGTGGCGAGTAGTTGAAATTGGGTTGTTGATCTTTCTGGTTTAAAACACAGTTAAAATCTCCACCTAGTATAAGAGAACACGGATTTTTCCTCAATAAATAAATCAGTTCATCTTGAAAAAACTTCGCACGATCCAATTTGTGGGAATTTCCTGATGGGGCGTAAAGGTTAAGCACTGTCACATCGAAAATTTTTATGCCTATGACTCTTCCTGATTCTAGTCGTTCGATTTCAGTCACCGGAATGCCATCCCTTATAAGAATGGCTGTACAGATATTGGCTTCCGTAGAAACATTAACAATTTCAAAAAAGCCTGGGACCCGAAATTCCGTTATCGCAACTTCTTGTAGCAACGCGATATCTGTCCCAGACTGGTACAAGAATTCTTCTAGTGCTGCCAATTTCAAGGGTGACTGTATTTTATTAATGTTAATAGTACTAATGTTATAAGCTTGCATCAGACATACCAGAAGAAGCTATTTTGGATGAGGATCGGTATGATTATAGCAGCAACGTGCTTCTCTACAAGTCACGATCTTTACAAGCTGTGTGCCCATTACATGTACTAACTTCCTAGAAAAATTTGCACTGCTTTTAAACAAAGAGCTTGAGAAGAAAAGTATCCTGAAATCCTGACAATGCATTGCTATAAGTCACTGTGGCCCTTCTTTCTCCTCTTCAGTGTAGGCCCTGATGACTTCATATTTAATGTTCTTTTTCTTGATGTCTTTCTTCTCTGGTGTGGCTTTCGCTTGATGACGCGTGACAGCAAGACCTAGTGTCGGTCGCAGCCGCCGGCGGTGGCTGAATGGGGCAACGGCCGTGGCTTGCGAGTCGTCAATGTTTGGTTCCGGCGTGGTGTCTGTTGTGTTGTCTTGCTGGCGAGGCGGTGATGCTTGTTTATTTCCTCCTTCGGCGCGGCGTTTCGCTTCGGAGTCAGCAGGTTGTTTACTTGGTACTTCCTCGTGCTGTTCTCACTGTGTGGGCCGTGCACTTGATGCGGTTATTGCAGCTGTGACCTCAGGCTCAGGGTCACATTTCCGTGAAAGGTCACTACCAGCTGCGTCACTATCTGTTCGTGGCGGTATAAGTCCTTGTGCGGAAGTGGGAGCCACGTCGACCCGCATTCCATCTCCTTTTTCCACTTCCAACAGATCTTCAGGACTGGGCTTCGGCTTCCTGGCAACGGGTGTTTCACAGGAAGAGTCCTCATAAACATTTTTTTCAGTGCCCTCTAGAGGACGCTTTTTAGTGGGAATCTCGCTGTCACGGGACGGAATTTCAGCAGTTAATGCAGGTTTTAAAGACGGAAAGTCATTAACATTAAGTGCAACATTTTCAGAGGTAGTAACAGGATCCACGACAGCCGCCGGCTCTGTTGTATTACTGGCTGGCAACAAATCGTTGAGTGTTAATTTCCGGCGTTGCGTAAGGATATTTGTTAGCACAAAAACACGGCGAGGGCAGTCCTGACGGAGGTGACCAGACTCGTTACATACATGACATGTAGGGGTTTGCCCTGAGTACACAACATGCGCCTTGTGCCCGTCAACAAAGATATAGGAGGGAATGTTTGCCTTCACTTCCATCTCCACGGAGCGAATGCCGTTAAAGCACTGCAGCTTGAAATGCGAAGCCCACCTTTAGTTGACTATTTGCCTGACAACCCCATACTTCGAAAGGACATCTTTAATTTTCGAGTTGTCTACTTCTATGGGAATATTCAAAACCCTAACATTCCTAATTACAGACTCGGAATTCCGGAGTTTTACAGTACTTTTAGTACCATTAAAGTGTATAAATTCCGTTTCATAACCAAATTTTGCCAGAAAGCGGTCTACACTTGCGGAATCGTTAAACTTTACAAAAATGCAGTATTCATCAGTCTATCTGCATGGTATGAACAGATTCAGAATGAAGGCCAATTACCTCGGTAATCCAGTCGTGTATTTCAAGTGCAGAGGGCTGTACTCACTGTTCTCACTGAACGCTTAAGATTTTTCACTGAGATGATTTCTACCACGCACCACACGTTTTGATACATACAAAGAGCTTACAAACAATTTACGTGTGCAACAATAAGAATGCAGTGGGAATGCTTTTACATCTGCTGGACGAATTTTATGAAAAGAAACACTCGAAACCGACGTTTCACGACAATTAATCTATAAAAAACACACCACATGTCATAAAGCATGTAAACCGTCTGAGGATGAATCACAACGATTCGAAACCGGTAACGGTGGCCTTTGAATAAAGGAACTGAAATTAAAGTTGTGGCTGGTTGCTGTTTTAACACCAAAAACCAGTACGCCATAAATTCAAATTTCCTGTTTGCTAAGAACGTTTCGTTATTGTATATTCTACATTTATGTTTTAAGAAGTATATGACCTGTAAATGTCTAAACGTTTGACAGTAACCCGTAAAAATTTGAAGTAAATCAGAAAGTTACATCTTGAGATTTTAGGTAACAATTTTTTCCGTTTATACATTACATATGTAAATTAATGTATTAACTGTACTGAAAATATACTATATTAAAGAATGAGTTACCTAAAAACACTGCCGTATGAGTCCAACGTTGTATCAAAATTTCAAATCAAATGGACAAGAAATTCTCGATATTAACGATTTTGAACAAAGTAACGTTGGTCTCCATATTTTCGCTGCGCGATGACTGTTCCATAAAATTTCGGGCGTGCAGCTGCATAAATTTCACTTCTTCTGCACGCCTGAAATTTTATGGAACAAACTAACGTTCACATTTTTATAGAGTTTCCCCTTTTATTGCGTATAAACCAGATAAGGTTCCAGTAGATGTATAGAAACATGAGTATTCGATTCAGTGTCGTGTAAGATTTCTGGCCGAGCGGTTCTAGGCGCTTCAGTCCGGAACCACGCTGCTGCTACGGTCGCAGGTTCGAATCCTGTCTCGGGCATGGATGTGTGTGTTATTTAGGTTTAAGTAGTTCTAAGTCTAGGGGGCTGATGACGTCAGATGTTACGTCCCATAGTGCTTAGACATTTGAACCTCCTTTTTTTTAATATTTCAAATTTATACGTGAAGAACTTCCACGGATTTCAGATTTTGAAGAAACGAACATCTACGTTTGTACTTATATAAAAACTGTAAATTTTCCTTACTCCAAATCTACGACACTTCCAACCTGCTACTCATGCTAAGGCTTACGATGGCAATTTTCTCACTACGCCCTTTCCTAGGATCATAAAATTATCAGAGAACAATATACTTCCATTGGCTCCTCTTCATACGATCGTATAATTTTTGGATAACAGTAAACATGCATATGGCGACCCTTAATCTAGGTTCTCGTTAACCGTGCGAATCCTCTGAGAAACAGGAAGAGACAGTAGGATGCTAACCTCATGCTTTTAGTATCTTCATGCTGCATCTTCAGGTTTTCTAGAAACAGTAGGTCGAAGTATCCATGTCAAAGCTAACACACAAGACAACACATCTGCGGTACATGGCTCATCAGATGTGTCGCCATGTAAGTTAGCTTTACATGGGTGTTCGACCTGCTATTTATTAGGGGAGCTGAAGATAGGGCAGATAGTCTGAAAGCTGATAGTGTAAAGACTGCAGTCACTAAACTGGACAACTGTAGAAGTTACTGCAGCAATGAACATTACACATAACACTTGTGGATGTCCCATCAGCAAAAATTTGTGATACATTTATTCCAGATGTCAAAGAATTCAATTGCATGCGATACTATTGCATGAACAGCGTTGGTTGAATGGGTTCAATCTGAAGTGTTTACGTATTTAGTATTTTGAGGAACGTTATTCAAGTGTTACTGTCTTTTTTGTGGCTTTGGTGACCGTATAAAGACAGTATGATGTTCATTTTCAGAAAGTGAAGGGATTTTAATTCTGAATGTGACGATCTATGGCAGGAGCGTGAAATTCAGTTGTATTAGGTGTTGGACCGCTTTAGAATTTCTTTATTAGTTTGCTTTGTCGCTTTGTAGGGATGATTCTTTGTGCCAATAAAACTAAAGAAAAAGACAATGCCTCCTCGTAACCGCTCAAGAAGCAGGTCAAGGGGGAAGGAGGTGGGGGGGAATACGGAATTAGATGTGGAAAATGATCCGGCAGCAATACGAACGCGAAATAATTTGATGTAGAATCAGAGGCGTTAGACTTGTTGGTGTTGTTGTGGTCTTCAGTCCTGAGACTGGTTTGATGCAGCTCTCCATGCTACTCTATCCTGTGCTAGCGTCTTCATCTCCCAGTACCTACTGCAGCCTACATCCTTCTGAATCTTAGTGTATTCATTTCTTGGTCTCCCTCTACGATTTTTACCCTCCACGCTGCCCTCCAATACTAAATTGGTGATCCCTCGATGTCTCAGAACATGTCCTACCAACCGATCCCTTCTTCTAGTCAAGTTGTGCCACAAGCTCCTCTTCTCCCC
This sequence comes from Schistocerca cancellata, assembly GCF_023864275.1. NCBI lineage: Eukaryota > Metazoa > Arthropoda > Insecta > Orthoptera > Acrididae > Schistocerca > Schistocerca cancellata. The sequence goes on from NC_064635.1 coordinate 56,075,135, forward strand.
AATTCTATTCAATACCTTCCATTAGTTGTGTGATCTACCCATTTAATTTTCAGCATTCTTCTGTAGCACCACATTTCGAAAGCTTCTATTATCTTCTTGTCCAAACTATTTATCGTCCATGTTTCACTTCCATACATGGCTACGCTCCATACAAATACTTTCAGAAACGACTTCCTCAGACTTAAATCTATACCCAATATTAACAAATTTATCTTCAGAAACGCTTTCCTTGCCATTGCCAGTCTACATTTTATGTCCTCTCTACTTCGACCATCATCAGTTATTTTGCTCCCCAAATAGCAAAACTCTTCTACTACTTTAAGTGTCTCATTTCCTAATCTAATTTCCTCAGCATCAGTCGACTTAATTCGACTACATTACATTATCCTCGTTTTGCTTTTGTTGATGTTATATCCTCCTTTCAAGACACTATCCATTCCGTTCAACTGCTCTTCAAAATGCTTTGCTGTCTCTGACAGAATTACAATGTCATCGGCGAACCTCAAAGTTTTTGTTTCTTCTCCATGGATTTTAATACCTACTCCGAATTTTTCTTTTGTTTCCTTCATTGCTTGCTCAATATACAGATTGAATAACATCGGGGATAGGCTACAACCCTGTCTCACTCCCTTCCCAACTACTTCCTTTTCGTGTCCCTCGACTCTTACAACTGCCATCTGGTTTCTGTACAAATTGTAAATAGCCTTTCGCTCCCTGTATTTTACCCCTGCCACCTTCAGAATTTGAAAGAGTATTCCAGTCAACATTATCAAAGGCTTTCTCTAAGTCTACAAATGCTAGAAACGTAGGTTTGCCTTTCCTTAATCTAGCAGGGGACTGATGACCTCAGATGTTAAGTCCCATAGTTCTCAGAGCCAGCCTTAATCTAGCTTCTAAGATAAGTCGTAGGGTCAGTATAGCCTCATGTGTTCCAATATTTCTACGGAATCCAAACTGATCTTCCCAGAGGTCGGCTTCTACTAGTTTTTCGATTCGTCTGTAAAGAATTCGCGTTAGTATTTTGCAGCCGTGACTTATTAAACTGATAGTTCGGTAATTTTCACATCTGTCAACACCTTTCTTTGGGATTGGAATTATTATATTCTTCTTGAAGTCTGAGGGTATTTCGCCTGTCTCATATATCTTGCTCACCAGATGGTAGAGTTTTGTCAGGACTGGCTCTCCCAAGGCCGTCAGTAGTTCCAATGGAATGTTGTCTACTCCCGGGGCCTTGTTTAGACTCAGATCTTTCAGTGCTCTGTCAAACTCTTCACGCAGTATAATATCTCCCATTTCATCTTCATCTACATCCTCTTCCGTTTCCATAATATTGTCCTCATGTACATCGCTCTTGTGTAGACCCTGTATATACTCCTTCCACCTTTCTGCTTTCCTTTCTTAAAGAGTATCACGGTTAAATTTTGTGACAGAAGTACAGAAGCGAGAGCAGTTCATTCTTCTGTACCGCAGGTAACGACGTTTAGGGTCCTGGAGCCTGAATTCAGTCGTCTGGGCTACGCTAAACTTTTGGCCTTTTGCAAGCCTCTCCACGTGAAGTTTACGAAAATTCGAATAATATGTCTGGCTTTGCAACCATGAATTCCCTCACTTTAGAAACGCAAATGTGTGAAAAGGGGAAGCTGATAAATGTGTCTGCTGGTCATTAATTTCTAATGGTATGTCTGTCTCATTACCAGTTTACATGAAAAATTACAGAAACGGAATGAGAGCCTGGAAGGGGAATTAGAGAAACAGTGAGAGTCTAAAAGGAGAAATATAGAAACAGAACGGAAGTCTATAAGGAAAAACACAGAAACAGAATTGTGGTGTCACGGCCAGACACCACACTTGCTAGGTGGTAGCTTTTAAATCGGCCGCGGTCCGCTAGTATACGACGGACCCGCGTGTCGACACTGTCAGTAATTGCAGACCGAGCGCCGCCACACGGCAGGTCTAGAGAGACCTACTAACACTCGCCCCAGTTGTACAGCCGACTTTGCTAGCCATGGTTCACTGAGAATTACGCGCTCATTTGCCGAGACGAAAGTTAGCATAGCCTTCAGCTACATTTGCTACGACCTAACAAGGCGCCATTACCAGTATAGATATTGAGATTCTATTAATGTATCAAGAGCGATGTTCTACAAATGTGGATTAAAGTTAAGTATTCCAGAAGCTACGTACTTTTCTTTATAGCATTCATTACGTATCCTGTTTCAGACCTCACGCCAGCCTGCGTGAGTTTAAGCGCGTGCCTTTCGGCTTCCTCTCATTGTCTAGGCTGTCTTGTCTAGACACAACAAGAATGAGAGTGTAAAAGGAGAAACAATGCAGCAGAACAAGAAACTAAAAGGGGAAATGAGGGAATGTCGTGAGATACGCGAGAAACTCGCGGGGAAAAATTGATGAGGTACAGGTCTGTCTTAATGAAAAGTTTCAGAATATGATTATTCAAATTTAGGAAGGATTAACTGTGGAATCTGAGAAAATTTGACGAAGTCGAGAATGAGCTGAGTACTATGGAGCAGCAACAGACAAAGATAAGATGAAGTTATGAGGCACATGGATAAGGCACAGAAGGATTCTGATGAGCTTAGTGAGAAGTGCCAAAAAGATAAAGAGGAACGCTTGATTCAAATCAGTGGTGCAACATGCAAGTATGGTGAATCATTAAAGGACAGTGTCGTGGGAAATAGTGTCATAATACAAAATCTGGAAGATACATTCGAAACTTTGAAATTGGCAGGCGCCGAAAGGAACCTAAATATGAAAGTGAAATTACTAAACAAGCAGGGCGTATAGATGAACTAACAGATGTGGTCGAGCTTCAGTGTTGATGGAAGGTCTGAATGCTATATTAATTCAACGAAAGTCAGTTTGAAATGAGTAGACGATACTTGACGATTATGAACGAGCACCATGGCCATGACAATAGCTAGGACAGCCAAAGGATCCTGGAGCTTTTGTGAATGTACGTGGAAGTAGGAGAGATGATGAAAATGATTCAGTAGATAAAGTGAAATGTAATAACAGACCAGATTATAGGAATACCATATATGGATGAATTGAAGGCAGGAACCTTTGAGAACTGTCACACTGGCCGGACTTTGTTACAAGCATTTCGTGTCAGTGCAGAAGTTCAAGGTGTTCCGAATCTCTTAGAGTTGAATCCACTGAAGGGACGGTTCCACTATAGCTCTTCTATCAGCCTATTGGTCAGAAGCGGGTCAGGAGAGAGTAAAGTATCGTATCATTATGCTTCCAAACCACAACAAGGGCGATTTTTCCAGTTCTACCAAAAGTTTACGAACATACGGTCTAACAGAATCAATTCTTGTATGATCCATACAGTCCTGCAGAACAGCTCTGGATACGTGTAACAAAACTATCGGTACACCTTTGACACATTGTATTGCCAGATGCTGTAAGGATTATATTGAAGCTTTCAGGACACTGCTACAAGAACTAGAATATTACGTAGATGAGAGTACATCATGTAATGGGCAGTGGCAATGCATCCAATATGCTTCATCACCACAAGAGTCATGTCGTGGCAGGAGTAGCAACAGAAGGAATTATAGGACATGCAAGCATGATCGTTTTGATAATGGACATTACCAGATCAACTGGACTATTGAGATAGTGGTAACCAGCATAGAGATGTACACAGAGGAATAACAAACAGGTCAAGACCTGGCAAGAGAATGAGAATCATGACCAGTATAGGCAAGAGAGAGAAAATAATAAAATGATTCTAGTTCTGTCCCAATAGCTCGACGTGCATGCCAATATCTCGGTATTGTTATATAACATACGGTGACCAGTATCCAAACAATGTTCGGCAATAGCAGATCTAGTTGGCTGCCGTAATCGTGTGTGCCGTTGACGCTCAGTATATCGGTCCTCCACGGTCCTGACAGTCTGACCAATGTATGCCATGCCACAGCTGCACCCGCCTTACGCAAACCAAGATCATTCTTAACAGAACCCAAAGCACTCTAATTTTAGATGAAGGTCGGAAAACACATTTCACTTCGTACTTCCGTAAAATACTACCGATCTTGTTGGAAGTGCTTCCTGCGTAAGGCAGAAAAGCGGTCACTGTAAACATTACCTGGCTGAATTCCCTTAAGTTGTTTGAAAATTGTATACGCCAGGAGAAACTCACGCACAAACCGCCAACACTTCCCTACACTGTGAATCCGATATGTGACCTATCAGATGTTAATCAATGATGATGAGTTGATGCTGGCAGAGAAGCCTATACCGGTACGCAGCTGCGGCTGCCGTGTAGCACCGCTCCACAACGTCAAAGAGAAGCAAGATACGCACTACTAAGAGAACGTACCCTTGCATGGCAAATTTCTTAAACAGATCTCGCCGCGACGAAAAACTTCTTTGCTTTAATGACTTTCCATCCCAACTCGCCTATCAAATCTGCCACACTCTCTCCCCTATTACGTGATAATACAAAACGAGCTGCCCTTTTTTGCACCCTTTCGATGTCCTCCGTCAATCCCACCTGGTAAGGATCCCACACCGCGCAGCAATATTCTAACAGAGAACGAACGAGTGTAGTGTAAGCTGTCTCTTTAGTCGACTTGTTGCATCTTCTAAGTGTCCTGCCAATGAAACGCAACCTTTGGCTCACCTTCCCCACAATATTATCTATGTGGTCTTTCCAACTGAAGTAGTTCGTAATTTTAACACCCAGGTACTTAGTTGAATTGACAGCCTTGAGAATTATACTATTTATCGAGTAATCGAATTCCAACGGATTTCTTTTGGACCTCATGTGGATCACCTCACACTTCTCGTTATTTAGCGTCAACTGCCACACCATACAGCAATCTTTTCTAAATCGCTTTGCAACTGACACTGGTCTTCGTATGACCTTACTAGACGGCAAATTACAGCATCATCTGCGAACAACCTAAGAGAACTGCTCAGATTGTCACCCAGGTCATTTATATAGATCAGGAACAGCAGAGGTCCCAGGACGCTTCCCTGGGGAACACCTGATATCACTTCAGTTTTACTCGATGATTTGCCGTCTATTACTACGAACTGCGACCTTCCTGACAGGAAATCACGAATCCAGTCGCACAACTGAGACGATACCCCATAGGCCCGCTGCTTGATTAGAAGTCGTTTGTGAGGAACGGTGTCCAAAGCTTTCCGGAAATCTAGAAATACGGAATCAACTTGAGATCCCCTGTCGATAGCGGCCATTACTTCGTGCGAATAAAGAGCTAGCTGCGTTGCACAAGAACGATGTATTCTGAAACCATGCTGATTACGTATCAATAGATCGTTCCCTTCGAGGTGATTCATAATGTTTGAATACAGTATATGCTCCAAAACCCTACTGCAAACCGACGTCAATGATATAGGTCTGTAGTTCGATGGATTACTCCTGCTACCCTTCTTAAACACTGGTGCGACCTGCGCAATTTTCCAATCTGTAGGTACAGATCTATCAGTGAGATGTCACTGGCAGGAAAGGAACCGCTAGTACTCTTACAGCCCGACCCAACTATCACTGAGGGATTTTTTTTTCTTTGGCTCTTGCCTCAGCACCCTTTTCTCCTCTGCCCTACAAACCGCAACCCTTCGTTCAATTTTCGACCCAATCTATCTCCAAATGAGCGCATATTAATGGTTAACCATAACCAGACGTACGCAGACATCGCAGTACATCCTGCAAAGACCTCACTTATTGAAAACTGACACCTATGCAGAAATGGCAGTAGACCTTTCGTGTTCGCCATCATGCCACTGTGGGCATGGAGGGGCTCAACCCTGGTAGTCAACATTCGGACGGGCAAGTGAGACTGGTGGGACTCTGCTGGCAGATTGTTCAGTGATGGCCAAGGTATATTGTGGCCAACTCCGTGTCTGGTGAAATACGTTATCTGTTCTGTTAGTGAACTTGAATTGACTTGTTGCTGTGTGGTCTTCATAGTGACAAGTGTGTCCGCCTGCCAGTGTGGATTTTGTGTCTGTGCTCGTGGCGCTGTACGGAAGTGAGCATTCTATTCTGCCGAGTTAGCTCTGCTTCGTCATCATGTTATCTTGTACCAGTGTCAGCCTGAAGACGGAGAACCAGTTTGCTGGAGTCGTTTAAGCTACACTTCACGGCTCGATATTCATGGTGAGCATCTGCCGTTGCAGAGTTATAAAACTAAAGGTGTGATGATTGCCCATTTTAGGAACTGACAGCGTCCCCTCTCGTGGCGTTTTTTTAATAATGAGCAAGCTTTGTTAATTTTAGTGTGATTTATTTTATTTAAAGGTGTCTGCCTTTTAATAGCTATTTTATTAATTTTTTTCCTCTTTATTATCTAGTTGTTGAAACAGATTTGCACTACTTAGATCAGGTTCAAAAATTTTATGGTTGTGCATACGTTGGTGTCTATTGCGTAGTCATTCCTGTAAAAGCTTAAACACTGTTGCTATATTTCTTGTATCATTTCTGTTAAATTCTTTTAAACTATTTTAAGATATCTTTCAAGGGTTTTATTATTGTATTATTCTCAAGAGAACTTTGCTTTAATTAATAAGGCTCGCTCGAGCGTTGGGCTGAGTTTTATTCAAGGGCTTTGAAAGAAAGTTATTTTACTGTGGTGTTATAAGTCGTATATATATTTTGTTACAAAAACGAATGGCCAAACTTTTAGGAAACATTCCTCGCACACAAAGAAAGAAAATAGGTTATGTGGACATGTGTCCGGAAACGCTTACTTTCCATGTTAGAGCTCATTTTATTACTTCTCTTCAAATCACATTAATCATGGAATGAAAACACACAGCAACAGAACGTACCAGCGTGACTTCAAACATTTTGTTGCAGGAAATGTTCAAAATGTCCTCCGTTAGCGAGGATACATGCATCCTCCCTCCGTCGCATGGAATCCCTGCTGCGCTGATGCAGCCCTGGAGAATGGCGTATTGTATCACAGTCGTCCACAATACGAGCACGGAGAGTCTCTACATTTGATGCCGGGGTTGCGTAGACAAGAGCTTTCAAATGCCCCCGTAAATGAAAGTCAAGAGGGTTGAGGTCAGGAGAGCGTGGAGGCTATGGAATTGGTCCGCCTCTACCAATCCATCGGTCACCGAATCTGTTGTTGAGAAGCGTACGAACACTTCGACTTAAATGTGCAGGAGCTCCATCGTGCATGAACCACATGTTGTGTCGTACTTGTAAAGGCACATGTTCTAGCAGCACAGGTAGAGTATCCCGTATGAAATCATAACGTGCTCCATTGAGCGTAGGTGGAAGAACATGGGGCCCAATCAAGACATCACCAACAAAGCCTGCCCAAACGCTCACAAAAAATCTGTTGATGACGTGATTGCACAATTGCGTGCGGATTCTCGTCAGCCCACACATGTTGATTGTGAAAGTTCACAATTTGATCACGTTGGAATGAAGCCTCATCCGTAAAGAGAACATTTGCACTGAAATGAGGATTGACACATTGGATGAACCATTCGCAGAAGTGTACCCGTGGAGGCCAATCAGCTGCTGATAGTGCCTACACAAGCTGTACATGGTACGGAAACAGCTGGTTCTCCCGTAGCACTCTCCATACAGTGACGTGGTCAACGTTACCTTGTACAGCAGCAACTTCTCTGACGCTGACATTAGGGTTATCGTCAACTGCACGAAGAATTGCCTCGTCCATTGCAGGTGTCCTCGTCGTTCTAGGTCTTCCCCAGTCGCGAGTCATAGGCTGGAATGTTCTGTGCTCCCTAAGACGCCGATCAATTGCTTCGAACGTCTTCCTGTCGGGACACCTTCGTTCTGGAAATCTGTCTCGATACAAACGTACCGCGCCACGGCTATTGCCCCGTGCTAATCCATACATCAAATGGGCATCTGCCAACTCCGCATTTGCAAACATTGCACTGACTGCAAAACCACGTTCGTGATGAACACTAACCTGTTGATGCTACGTACTGATGTGCTTGATGCAAGTACTGTAGAGCAATGAGTTGCATGTCAACACAAGCACCGAAGTGAACATTACTTACCTTCAATTGGGCCAACTGGCGGTGAATCGAGGAAGTACAGTACATACTGACGAAACTAAAATGAGCTCTAACATGGAAATCAAGCGTTTCCGGACACATGTCCACATAACATCTTTTCTTTATGTGTGAGGAATGTTTCCTGAAAGTTGTGCTGTACCTTTTTGTAACACCATATATATAAGGCTTTTTATCTCTTTTTTATAATCAGGAGTAACAGGGTATTCCTTGTAGTTAGTTTTGTAGATTACTGGTGTTTAGTATGTATTTTTGCAGAGCATGCTTCTGCAGAAAAGGCTGTGATTTGTGAAATGTAGAACGAAAGAGACAATTCGCATAACGATTATTACTTTTCTTTAATATGATCTATGATGAATGGAGATATTACCATCATTTTTCCTACCGTAAGCATTTTTATTCACAACAGAAGCGTAGGTACTTATGCATGTAGACTAGCTACGTACTCAGCGTTGCCCAGTTATATATTTATTCCAATCTTCTATTAGTCCATCTCCCCCCCCCCCCTTTCTCTCTGTCCACTTCCCCTATTGCTGTACATCCATCTCCTCCTAACCCCAATTCTCTCTTTCCCTCTCGAGGTTATGACGCTCACCGCAATAGGAGGCTGGCGGTTCTTACCGCCACAGTATTTATTTCCAGATCGCAAGCAATATGTCTACCACATTTTGTTGAAATCGCATTAAGAGTTGCGGTTAAGCTTTGTACCCTTGGCTTTGCTCATGTACGCAAATTTCAAATATATTTCACATACATTTAACATATTTCACACGTATTTGTACACATTTTCACCTGTATCTATATCGACTTTCGCCTAGCAATTTCATTTTCACGCAATTCTTTATTTATGACATCGTATTTCATGAACTGGGTGTTCTACAGTGATATGATTTTTTACATACATCCAGTGCTATACGTAGCTGCTGTCTGCGAAATGTGTTGTGAACAGAGTTAGTAGTAAAGATGTAATAAAGTAAAATGTCATGGTTAAAGCGGGAGTTTTACTGCATGAACAGTGAAAATGTAGTTGGCGATAAACTTTTTTCCTTCATTTTGTGGGGGTCGTCTGAGAGAAAAAGTTTCACAAATATTTGAAACTATGTGTGTTTGCTGCAAGTCTCGACGTGTTCTCATTTTCAAATACTGGATGACCGAAGCATGTGTAATCACGCTTCCTCGGCTACATTGCTTTTTCACCTGTACTAACTAACTTCCTAATTAAATTCCGCTCGAACGGGCCATGAAGGCCTAAAACTACCGACCGGCCGCCGTGTCATCCTCAGACCACAGGCGTGACCGGATGCGGATACGGAGGGCCATGTGCTCAGCACACCGCTCCCGGCCGTATGTCAGTTTCCGAGACCAGAGCCGCTACTTCTGTATCAAGTAGCTCCTCAGTTTTCCTCACAGGGGCTGAGTGCACCCCGCTTGTCAACAGCGCTCGGCAGACCGGCTGGTCACCCATCCAAGTTCTAGCCCAGCCCGACAGCGCTTAACTACGGTGATCTGACGGGAAAAGGCGTTGCCACTGCGGCAAGGCTGTTGGCTTTCACCTCTACTCTCACCCCTTGACAGGTAGCTGGTTCTTACCCCTACACCGATTCCTTCCAGACAGTAGGCGGTATGTGTACTACGTTTAGTGGAAATCGGTCCAGCGGTTTAGGAGGAGATGTGGAACATACATACATGCATTCATACATAATTACATACATTTTATAATATGTGTGGATACATTTACTGTAACGAAATCAATAGTAAAGATTTGTAAAAGATTAGTATTTAATGAAGAAAATCATTCGTTTTTGTTTTTGATTAATTGCATAATATTTTTTGATGCCCCAGGCGATAAAATTGATTGTATACCTTGTGTAATGTGAAACAACAGTGTTAGGTTTGTTCTGCGTATTCTGAGATTTCTAATGTATTACAGTATCTAGTATATCACCACTGTATGTGCAAATGGTATGTTCAGAAGCGTGAGATCTGCTGGTTCTTTTCACCCAGGGACACTCCCTGGACATACTGCTGCCCTTGGAGCGTAAAAGACGAATGCTGACCAGAAGTATTATGAGGGGAACCCTGGTGCCTAGCCGGCCGGTGTGGCCGTGCGGTTCTAGGCGCGTCAGTCTGGAACCGCAAGACCGCTACGGTTGCAGGTTCGAATCCTGCCTTGGGCATGGATGTGTGTGATGTCCTTAGGTTAGTTAGGTTTAAGTAGTTCTAAGTTCTAGGCGACTGATGACCACAGATGTTAAGTCCCGTAGTGCTCAGAGCCATTTGAACCAACCCTGGTGCCTACGGGAGGGAGAAAGTCGTTGGCCCAACACGAGGCCAGTCGCTGCTGGGCTCTGCAGTCACCTGGGACACCTCCCTCCATCAAATGGTTCAAATGGCTCTGACCACTATGGGACTTAACATCTGAGGTCATCATCAGTCCCCTGGAACTTAGAACTACTTAAATCTAAGGACATCACACAAATCCATGCCCGAGGCAGGATTCGAACCTGCGGCCGTGACAGCCGCGTGGCTCCGGACTGAAGCGCCTAGAACCTCTCTTCCATAGCACCGTCATTGGTGTTTGAGAATCTCTGGACAAAGCGCGTTTTGAAGGTGAGGCTACACCTACGCATTTATAAGGCGACCACTTGGCGTGCCATCTAGATGCTACGAAAGTGAGGTGCGCTCCATTTCGGTCACGCCTGAAAATCCCTGGACAGAGCAGTTCTAGAATGCCAGCGTGTGTAGTGCCAACAGTAAAATCGGAGGCGGTCAGTGTTATGGTGTGGTCGTGTTTTTCATGGCAGGGGCTTGCACCCCATGTTGTTTTGCGAGGCACTATCACAGCTAGGCCTACATTGATGTTTGAAGTACCTTCTTGCTTCCCACTGTTGGAGAGCAGTTCAGGGATGGCGATTGCATCTTTCAACACGATCGAACATCTGCTCATAATGCACGGCCTCTGACGGACAATAACATCCCTGTAATGGATTGGCCTGTACAGAGTCCTGACCTGAATCCTATAGAACGCCTTTGGGATGCTTTGGAATGCCGACTCCGTGCCAGGCCTCACCGACCGACATCGATACCTCTCCTCAGTGGAGCATTCCGTGAAGACTGGGCTGCCATTCCCCTAGAAATCTTCAAAAACCTGATTCGATGTATGCCTGCGAGAGTGGAAGCTGTCATCTACGCTAAGGGCGGGCCAATACCATATTGAATTCCAGCATTATCGATGGAGGGCGCCACGAACGTGTAAGTCATTTTCAGTCAGGTGTCCGGATACTTTTGATCACATAGTGTATTAATGTGCAATAAACGGCGCTCAGACTGGACTCCATTGTTGTTTTACTATTCACGTTCGGGGACATTATTCTTTAATGCTGTTACGTGAATTTTGTCATGTATGAGAAATAGAATATCCTGACTCCCAGGAAGACCAGCTGGCATTGGACACTTCCAACCTGAAAGAGATGGCATGGCTGATGGTGGCGACTTCCATTTGATCCCTCTTCCCAGGGTCATGAATTATCGGAGAACAGTATACTTGTACTTGGTTCCCCTTCACACTATCATGTAACATTCAGATAACAGTGATCTTGCAATGCAAACAATCATAGCCTCAAAACTGTTCATCTACTGTACCCACTGCTGCAAAACGTGTTCACATCCCTACTCATTTAGCGTTTTCCTAAGCACAATAAGGGGACCACACCATAACCACCAAAATCAACACCAAATGCGTATCACCTCCTCTATAATTCACTGTTGGCACGACACAACCTAACAGGCAGCGTCCTCCAGAAATTCGACGAACACAAACCCATCCGTCGGATTGCCACTCCCCGTGTTCGTTTCCCGGCAGGGGTCTGGGTGTTGCGTGTTCATCTTCATTTTCATCATCATTGACACGCAAGTCGCCGAAGTGGCGTCAACTAAAAAGAGTTGCAATACGGCGGCCGAACCCCGAAGGGGATGTCCCGGCCAATAAATACCATACGATCATTTCATTTCAGGGTATAGAGTGATCAATCCCTCTGAATCGCTCGTTTCCTGTAATGCATTGTGTACTGGCCTCGCTCTTTAATGACCTCAAGTGCCACTTAGCACTGAGTACAGAAATGTGTGAATTGTGAGATTTTGGACAACTACATCCCATTATTTTTAACTCCTTGCTAACATCCATTCTGCGAGCCTGGGGCACTGTCAGCACTCACGAATGATTCCTTCCCCTGATTTCATTTGATTTTTGTATATACCCTCTCCAATGCTAGATGTTCCCTCTCCGTTAGTACATGAGGTTTCTCTGGTCTTGTTTTAGCTGTGATTGTACCTCTTAGGTTTCTACTTGAGTCAGATCACCAACAGTCGAGTTGGGCAGCTTTAGAAGGGTTGATATGTCCCTAATGGGTTTATTACCCATGTGGCAGTCAATGATTAGTCTACATTCGAATTCACTGAGCTCTGCTGAACGACCCATTCTGCTGCTCGTGCATCTATACCGACAACACAGTACAGCACAGAGGACGAACGAGTGTAGTGTAAGCTGTCTCTTTAGTCGACTTGTTGCATCTTCTAAGTGTGCTGCCAATGAAACGCAACCTTTGGCTCACCTTCCCCACAATATTATCTGTGTGGTCTTTCCAACTGAAGTAGTTCGTAATTTTAACACCCAGGTACTTAGTTGAATTGACAGCCTTGAGAATTATACTATTTATCGAGTAATCGAATTCCAACGGATTTCTTTTGGACCTCATGTGGATCACCTCACACTTTTCGTTATTTAGCGTCAACTGTCACCTGCCACACCATACAGCAATATTTTCTAAATCGTTTTTCAACTGATACTGGTCTTCGTATGACCTTACTAGACGGTAAACACAGCATCATCTGCGAACAACCTAAGAGAACTGCTCAGATTGTCGCCCAGGTCATTTATATAGATCAGGAACAGCAAAGGTCCCAGGACGCTTCCCTTGGGAACACCTGATATCACTTCAGTTTTACTCGATGATTTGCCGTCTATTACTACGAACTGCGACCTTCCTGACAGGAAATCACGAATCCAGACGCACAACTGAGACGATACCCCATAGGCCCGCTGCTTGATTAGAAGTCGCTTGTGAGGAACGGTGTCCAAAGCTTTCCGGAAATCTAGAAATACGGAATCAACTTGAGATCCCCTGTCGATAGCGGCCATTACTTCGTGCGAATAAAGAGCTAGCTGCGTTGCACAAGAACGATGTTTTCTGAAACCATGCTGATTACGTATCAATAGATCGTTCCCTTCGAGGTGATTCATAATGTTTGAATACAGTATATGCTCCAAAACCCTACTGCAAACCGACGTCAATGATATAGGTCTGTAGTTCGATGGATTACTCCTACTACCCTTCTTAAACACTGGTGCGACCTGCGCAATTTTCCAATCTGTAGGTACAGATTGGAATTAACAGACTTGTACCGCGAATGGTATTTGTAGCTAGACAGATGGTACATTGCTTTTCGGAAATTCAATATTTAGAGATCAACAGTGTGCCGAAAATACCAAATTTCAGGCACGGACAACGCAGCGGCCAACGCCTTGTACTTAACGACCGAGGTCACCGGCGTTTGGGTAGAGTTGTCAGTGCTAACAGACAAGCAACAATGCGTGAAGTAACCGCAGAAATCAGTTTGGGAAGTACGACCAGCATATGCATTATGAAAGTGCGGCGAAATTTGGTGTTAATGGGCTTTGGCAGCAAACGTCCGACGCGAGTGCCTTCGCCCATAGCACGATACTGCCTGCAGCGCCTCTCCTGGGCCAGTGACCGTATCGTTTGGACCCCAGACGACTGGAAAACTGTCGCCTAGTCGGATGAGTCCAGATTTCAGTTGGTAAGAGCTGATCGCAGGGTTAAAGTGTGGCGCAGATCCCACGGAACCATGAACCCAAGTTGTCAACACGGCATTGTGCAAGATGGTGATGGCTCTATATTGGTGGGCGGCTGTGATTAAATGGAATAGACTAGGTCCTCAGGTCCAATTGAACCGACTGAGACCGTCTGCAGCCATTCAAGAACTCCGTGTTCCCAAACAACGACGGAATTTTTATGGATGACAGTGCACTATGGCACTGAACCACCATTGTTCACGACCAGTTTCAAGAACCTTCTGGACAGTTCGAGCAAATGATTTGGTCACTCAGATCTTCCGACATGTATCTCACTGACCATTTATGTGACATGGCTGAGAGTCAGTTAAACTACAAAACCTTGCACTGCCAACACTTTTCTCATTTACAGACAGCCTGAGGCAGCATGGTTCAGTATTTCAGCAGGGGACTCCCAGCGACTTGTTGCATCTAGGCCATGTCGTGTTGCTGCTCTACATCAGGCAAAAGGAGGTCCGACACAGTATCAGGAGGTATCCCATGACTTTTGTCACCTCAGTATATAATATTGTGTACTATGTACAGCAGAGGAACAGTCTGGCGACGACCTTTGATTGTATCAGCTTGAAAATGCACCCTGTCACAAAGCAGCATCTGTGAATCAATAGTCTGCTGACAATAACATTCCTGGAATGGACTGGCCTGCCCAGAGTCCCTACCTGGACCCAATGGAACACTTTTGGGATAAGGTAGTTGACCTTGCGCCAGATCCCAGAGTCCCACGTCACGTTAGGTTAGGTCACGTTAGGTCACGTTAAGTTAGGTCACGTTAAGTTAGGTCACGTTAGGTTAGGTCACGTTAGGTTAGGTCACGTTAGGTTAGGTCACGTTAGGTTAGGTCACGTTAGGTTAGGTCACGTTAGGTTAGGTCACGTTAGGTTAGGTCACGTTAGGTTAGGTCACGTTAGGTTAGGTCACGTTAGGTTAGGTCACGTTAGGTTAGGTCACGTTAGGTTAGGTCACGTTAGGTTAGGTCACGTTAGGTTAGGTCACGTTAGGTTAGGTCACGTTAGGTTAGGTCACGTTAGGTTAGGTCACGTTAGGTTAGGTCACGTTAGGTTAGGTCACGTTAGGTTAGGTCACGTTAGGTTAGGTCACGTTAGGTTAGGTCACGTTAGGTTAGGTCACGTTAGGTTAGGTCACGTTAGGTTAGGTCACGTTAGGTTAGGTCACGTTAGGTTAGGTCACGTTAGGTTAGGTCACGTTAGGTTAGGTCACGTTAGGTTAGGTCACGTTAGGTTAGGTCACGTTAGGTTAGGTCACGTTAGGTTAGGTCACGTTAGGTTAGGTCACGTTAGGTTAGGTCACGTTAGGTCACGTCACGTTAGGTCACGTCACGTTAGGTCACGTCACGTTAGGTCACGTCACGTTAGGTCACGTCACGTTAGGTCAGGTCACGTTAGGTCAGGTCACGTTAGGTCAGGTCACGTTAGGTCAGGTCACGTTAGGTCAGGTCACGTTAGGTCAGGTCACGTCGTTCAGGTCACGTTAGGTCAGGTCACGTTAGGTCAGGTCACGTTAGGTCAGGTCACGTTAGGTCACGTCACGTTAGGTCAGGTCACGTTACGTCACGTTAGGTTAGGTCACGTCACGTTAGGTTAGGTCACGTCACGTTAGGTTAGGTCACGTCACGTTAGGTTAGGTCACGTCACGTTAGGTTAGGTCACGTCACGTTAGGTTAGGTCACGTCACGTTAGGTTAGGTCACGTCACGTTAGGTTAGGTCACGTCACGTTAGGTTAGGTCACGTCAGGTCCAGGTCACGTCAGGTCCAGGTCACGTCAGGTCCAGGTCACGTCAGGTCCAGGTCACGTCAGGTCCAGGTCACGTCAGGTCCAGGTCACGTCAGGTCCAGGTCACGTCAGGTCCAGGTCCAGGTCCAGGTCACGTCAGGTCCAGGTCCAGGTCCAGGTCCAGGTCCAGGTCCAGGTCCAGGTCCAGGTCACGTCAGGTCCAGGTCCAGGTCCAGGTCACGTCAGGTCCAGGTCCAGGTCCAGGTCCAGGTCACGTCAGGTCCAGGTCCAGGTCCAGGTCACGTCAGGTCCAGGTCCAGGTCCAGGTCCAGGTCACGTCAGGTCCAGGTCAGGTCACGTCAGGTCCAGGTCAGGTCACGTCAGGTCCAGGTCAGGTCACGTCAGGTTAGGTCACGTCACGTTAGGTCAGGTCAGGTCAGGTCCAGGTCAGGTCAGGTATTTTTTTTGGGTTTCAGCTCTTGATGAGGAGTGGTCTGCCGTTCCTCCACAGATATTCAGACACCTCACTGAAAGTTTCCCCCTGCAGATTTCAACCCATCATAAAGGTAAGACATGAACACACCCTGTATTGACGTGCACTAATACACTGAAGAGCCAAAGAAACTGTTACACCAGCCTAATATCGTATAAGGCCCCTACGAGCACGCAAACAGTTACAACTTCCAGCCTATAATTTTTTTTGTAAACTGGGAAATGTAATCCCAAAGTTTGTATCACACACGGACATACACTGAAGAGCCAAAGATACTGCCTAACATCGTATACAGTCCCCGCAAGCACGCAGAAGTGCCGCAACACGACATGACATGAACTCGACTAATGTCTGAAGTAATGCTGGAGAGAACTCACACCATGAATCCTGCAGGGCTGTTCATAAATCCGTAAGAGTACGACGGGTGGAGATCTCCTGTGAAAGGCATCCCAGAATACTCAATAACGTTCATGTCTCGGAGGTTTGGTGGCCAGCGGAAGTGTTTAAACTCAGAAGAGTGATGCTGGAGCCATTCTGAAGGAATTCTGGACGTGTGGGGTGTCGCATTGTCCTGCTGGATTTGCCCGTCATAGTCGCATCTAGACGTATCAGGGGTCCCATATCACTCCCACTGCACACTATTACAGAGCCTCCACCAGCTTGAACAGTCCCCTGCTGACATATGGGGCCCATGGATTCATGAGGTTGTTTCCATTCCCGTACACGTCCATTAGCTCGATACAATTTGAAACGAGACACGTCCGACCAGGTAATATGTTTCCAGTCATCAACAGTACAATGTCGGTGTTGATGCACCTGGGCGAGGCGCAAATCTTTGTGTCGTGCTGTCATCAAGGGTAGACGAGTGGGCCTTCGGCTCCTAAAGCCAATATCGATGATGTTTCGTTAAATGGTTCCCACACTGACACTTGTTGATGGGCCAGTATTGAAATCTGCAGCAATTTGCGGAGGCGTTTCACTTCTGTCACGTTGGACGATTCTCTTCCGTTGTAGTTGGTCTCGTTCTTCCAGGAACTTTTTCTGGCCGCCGCGACGTCGGAGATTTGATGTTTTACCGGATTCCTGATATTCACGGTACACTCGTGAAATGGTTGTACAGGAAAATCCCCACTTCATCGCTACCCCATTGTTCGCACGCCGACTACAACACCACGTTCAAACTCACTTAAATCTTGATAACCTGCCGTTGTAGCAGCAGTAACCGATCTAACTACTGCGCCAGACAATTGTTGTGTTACATAGGTGTTGCCGACCGCAGCGCCGTATTCTGCCTGTTTACATATCTCTGTATTTGAATGCGCTTGCCTGTACTAGTTTCTTTGCCGCTTCAGTGTGTATGTGTCCAAATGCTTTTGATCAGATAATACGTCATAACCATTATACCCACCCTGTATAATACGTGAGCAAAATGTTAGTCATAACGGCTTTAAACAGGCGAACTCGAAGCTATACAAGGTAGGGCCACAGCCAGTAAAAACTGTTCTGTGGAGAACATTAAGCAGCTATTAGAGATTTGTTCTGAAAATAAAACATACCATTCATTTGAAGAAAATCTTCGTACTAATTTGAATGACTGAAATAGTGACTACAGGAGTCTAATTATTTTTAGGTATAGTAAATGTACTGCGTATTAATCTCCTTGGCCCCTCGACTCGAGTCGAGGGGCATGAAAGAGAAACAGTGGTTGGGAAGGGACTGAGACAAGGTTGTAGCCTCTCCCCGATGTTATTCAATCTGTATATTGAGCAAGCAGTGAAGGAAGCAAAAGAAAAATTCGGAGTAGGTATTAAAATCCATGGAGAAGAAACAAAAACTTTGAGGTTCGCTGATGACATTGTAATTCTATCAGAGAAAGCAAAGGACTTGGAAGAGCAGTTGAAAGGGATGGACAGTGTCTTGAAAGGAGGATATAAGATGGACATCAACAAAAGCAAAACGAGGATAATGGAATGTAGTCGAATTACGTCGGGTGATGCTGAGGGAATTAGATTAGGAAATGAGACGCTTAAAGTAGTAAAGGAGTTTTGCTATTTGGGGAGCAAAATAATTGATGATGGTCGAAGTAGAAAGGATATAAAATGTAGACTGGCAATGGCAAGGAAAGCGTTTCTGAAGAAGAGAAATTTGTTAACATCGAGTATAGATTTAAGTGTCAGGAAGCCGTTTCTGAAAGTATTTGTATGGAGTGTAGCCATGTATGGAAGTGAAACGTGGACGATAAATAGTTTGGGCAAGAAGAGAATAGAAGCTTTCGAAATGTGGTGCTACAGAAGAATGCTGAAGATTAGATGGGTAGATCACATAACTAATGAGGAGGTATTGAATAGAATTGGGGAGAAGAGGAGTTCATGGCACAACTTGACTAGAAGGGATCGGTTAGTAGGACATGTTCTAAGGCATCAAGGATCACCAATTTGGTACTGGAGGACAGCGTGGAGGGTAAAAATCGTAGAGGGACACCAAGAGATGAATACACTAAGCAGATTCAGAAGGATGTGGGTTACAGTAAGTACTGGGAGATGAAGAAGCTTGCACAGGACAGGGTAGCATGGAGAGCTGCATCAAACCAGTCTCAGGACTGAAGACAACAACAACAACAACAACAACAACATTAATCTCCTTATATGAGGATCCACGTAACTTCTAAGTGCTTAAACAATTTTTTGTTTCCACCATAGGATGAAGAAATTTTTTTATGCACATGAACTCTATTACATTTCTAGCCGCTTTCTGCCTACGACCATTTCCAAATGGCTGCAATATCAAACATCAACGAATGTGAGACATTAGATTTATAAACTTCTGTTCCCACATAACACTAAACTGTTTTCCCATACAACGTCACACATTTCACCTACGCAGCTGTAACTAATGTAATAGCTGTTGTAAATGGTGTAGTGTAGCGTTGCTAAGAAACCTTTGTAACTTGTATAAGCTCGTAGATTTTTGATATTGCAAGCATTTGAAAATTACTGCATATCGAAACTGGCCAGAAATGTAACAGAATTCATCTGTATAACAATATTTTAACAGCCTACGGTATATATATATATATATATATATATATATATATATATATATATATATATATGTGTGTGTGTGTGTGTGTGTGTGTGTGTGTGTGTGTAATTTGCTCACTATAGTGGAGGTACGCCAGCAATGAGGATTACCTGTAATTGTATGTATTTCTTTGTGTAAGTGCATGTATGTAAACCCTTTATTGAAAAAGCTCACTGCGTGGAAAACATGTTGGAGGTAGTCTAATAAATATTATGGTCTATTCCAATGCGTCAGGCTATTAATTTTTTGATTCCCATTAATACAACGTACACACACCCGATACCGAACCTGGCATTCAGAGTTCACATACCTGTTATTGGCGAGGTGCTAGACGATGTCCTAACGGCATAAGATTAACTGTGAACAATATGTCAATAACTTCCTCCTACTTTATTCACGATAATCTAATCTGATCGCTTGCGCCTATCAACTCCTGTGACCCGCTCACCATTCCACCCGTATCTTACTAGATAAGAACAGATAGCAAGACTGCACACCGAAGAAGACACACAGTGGAAATGTTGCGAAAGTAATAATTCTCTCGCGTTCTCAAACTAAGCGAATAACATCACGAGTTTATAGGTGTTCATGGTTTTACTAATGACCGGCGGTCACTAATTTCCCCCTGCTTTATCAATGACAATCTAATCTTGCCGTCCTTGCCTATGACCTTCGATGGAGATTTGGGGAGGGGGGGGGGCGTGGCACATACCATGGCTTAGTGTTTCACACATATCTTGAAACACAAGAAGACAATGCAAAAGAGCACGCCGAAGAAGCGATACCAAAAAGATGAAAGTATGTAATGAAATTAAAATTTCTCACGTTTATTAAACCTACTCAAATTCCACGTGTGTATGTACTAGAAAATACGTGTTTATATCACCGTTCAAATTTGGTTTTATTGACATAAAACATGTTCGGTGGTCTGCAATGAACATTACTTATAAGTTTGGTTTAATCTAGAACTAAAAACAGTTCGTTACAATAGATGCTGATGTGTGATGCTTACGGAAATGACGACTCTAGGAATATAGTACAGCCCACTAGATATCGCTCACAGAGGGATGGTGAGGACAAGTCTAGAATATTAACAGCACGCTCCCAGGCATTCATACGATCATTCTTACCGCGCTCCACGCGTGAATGGGATAGGAAGAAACCCTTATAACTGGTATAATGAGACGTATCCTCTGCCATGCACTTCACGATGGTTTGCAGAGTATAGATGTAGGTGAGGTGTTGATGTACACTCCTGGAAATTGAAATAAGAACACCGTGAATTCATTGTCCCAGGAAGGGGAAACTTTATTGACACATTCCTGGGGTCAGATACATCACATGATCACACTGACAGAACCACAGGCACATAGACACAGGCAACAGAGCATGCACAATGTCGGCACTAGTACAGTGTATATCCACCTTTCGCAGCAATGCAGGCTGCTATTCTCCCATGGAGACGATCGTAGAGATGCTGGATGTAGTCCTGTGGAACGGCTTGCCGTGCCATTTCCACCGGCGCCTCAGTTGGACCAGCGTTCGTGCTGGACGTGCAGACCGCGTGAGACGACGCTTCATCCAGTCCCAAACATGCTCAATGGGGGACAGATCCGGAGATCTTGCTGGCCAGGGTAGTTGACTTACACCTTCTAGAGCACGTTGGGTGGCACGGGATACATGCGAACGTGCATTGTCCTGTTGGAACAGCAAGATCCCTTGCCGGTCTAGGAATGGTAGAACGATGGGTTCGATGACGGTTTGGATGTACCGTGCACTATTCAGTGTCCCGTCGACGATCACCAGTGGTGTACGGCCAGTGTAGGAGATCGCTCCCCACACCATGATGCCGGGTGTTGGCCCTGTGTGCCTCGGTCGTATGCAGTCCTGATTGTGGCGCTCACCTGCACGGCGCCAAACACGCATACGACCATCATTGGCACCAAGGCAGAAGCGACTCTCATCGCTGAAGACGACACGTCTCCATTCGTCCCTCCATTCACGCCTGTCGCGACACCACTGGAGGCGGGCTGCACGATGTTGGGGCGTGAGCGGAAGACGGCCTAACGGTGTGCGGGACCGTAGCCCAGCTTCATGGAGACGGTTGCGAATGGTCCTCGCCGATACCCCAGGAGCAACAGTGTCCCTAATTTGCTGGGAAGTGGCGGTGCGGTCCCCTACGGCACTGCGTAGGATCCTACGGTCTTGGCGTGCATCCGTGCGTCGCTGCGGTCCGGTCCCAGGTCGACAGGCACGTGCACCTTCCGCCGACCACTGGCGACAACATCGATGTACTGTGGAGACCTCACGCCCCACGTGTTGAGCAATTCGGCGGTACGTCCACCCGGCCTCCCGCATGCCCACTATACGCCCTCGCTCAAAGTCCGTCAACTGCACATACGGTTCACGTCCACGCTGTCGCGGCATGCTACCAGTGTTAAAGACTGCGATGGAGCTCCGTATGCCACGGCAAACTGGCTGACACTGACGGCGGCGGTGCACAAATGCTGCGCAGCTAGCGCCATTCGACGGCCAACACCGCGGTTCCTGGTGTGTCCGCTGTGCCGTGCGTGTGATCATTGCTTGTACAGCCCTCTCGCAGTGTCCGGAGCAAGTATGGTGGGTCTGACACACCGGTGTCAATGTGTTCTTTTTTCCATTTCCATGAGTGTAGATATAGTGGTGACGAGTCATCTCCCCAGAACGATCAAAGAACCCACAGTAATGGCCAGACGATTGTAGTTCCGTCAGGTCATAACAAAAGTAATTACATTTACAAAAATCGCCGCCCGAAGTGGCCGAGCGATTCTAGGCGCTTCAGTCTGGAACCGCGCGACCGCTACGGTCGCAGGTTCGGATCCTGCCTCGAGCAAGGATGTGTGTGATGTCCTTAGGTTAGTTAGGTTTAAGTAGTTCTAAGTTCTAGGGGACTGATGACCTAAGATGTTAAGTCCCATAGTACTCAGAAACCATTTGAACCATTTACAAAAATATCCGTGTTTTACAAGTTCGCGTGACCTATAAGAATTGACGGATTATGAGGTGCCATACAGAATTTTTGCGTGTCAATAAAGTGCGCGTCGCAATTAGAACAGACAACGACAGAGATATATGCTTCTCATGCATGAAATACGTGTTAACATTCTCTTGGTTTCAGCGAAGTAAGTTGGAATTACACTCATACTTGAAAGTATTTCTACATGAGAAAGTGGTAGTTTATATCACTGAAACGGTGAGTTTTGGCTTTTTTTATACACTGCCGGAAACAGAGATCACAACATCAAAAAATAATTCATGTAGAGCAATGAAATTATGGGAATATACACTCCTGCAAATGGAAAAAAGAAGACATTGACACCGGTGTGTCAGACCCACCATACTTGCTCCGGACACGGCGAGAGGGCTGTACAAGCAATGATCACACGCACGGCACAGCGGACACACCAGGAACCGCGGTGTTGGCCGTCGAATGGCGCTAGCTGCGCAGCATTTGTGCACCGCCGCCGTCAGTGTCAGCCAGTTTGCCGTGGCATACGGAGCTCCATCGCAGTCTTTAACACTGGTAGCATGCCGCGACAGCGTGGACGTGAACCGTATGTGCAGTTGACGGACTTTGAGCGAGGGCGTATAGTGGGCATGCGGGAGGCCGGGTGGACGTACCGCCGAATTGCTCAACACGTGGGGCGTGAGGTCTCCACAGTACATCGATGTTGTCGCCAGTGGTCGGCGGAAGGTGCACGTGCCCGTCGACCTGGGACCGGACCGCAGCGACGCACGGATGCACGCCAAGACCGTAGGATCCTACGCAGTGCCGTAGGGGACCGCACCGCCAGTTCCCAGCATATTAGGGACACTGTTGCTCCTGGGGTATCGGCGAGGACCATTCGCAACCGTCTCCATGAAGCTGGGCTACGGTCCCGCACACCGTTAGGCCGTCTTCCGCTCACGCCCCAACATCGTGCAGCCCGCCTCCAGTGGCGTCGCGACAGGCGTGAATGGAGGGACGAATGGAGACGTGTCGTGTTCAGCGATGAGAGTCGCTTCTGCCTTGGTGCCAATGATGGTCGTATGCGTGTTTGGCGCCGTGCAGGTGAGCGCCACAATCAGGACTGCATACGACCGAGGCACACAGGGCCAACACCCGGCATCATGCTGTGGGGAGCGATCTCCTACACCGGCCGTACACCACTGGTGATCGTCGAGGGGACACTGAATAGTGCACGGTACATCCAAACCGTCATCGAACCCATCGTTCTACCATTCGTAGACCGGCAAGGGAACTTGCTGTTCCAACAGGACAATGCACGTCCGCATGTATCCCGTGCCACCCAACGTGCTCTAGAAGGTGTAAGTCAACTACCCTGGCCAGCAAGATCTCCGGATCTGTCCCCCATTGAGCATGTTTGGGACTGGATGAAGCGTCGTCTCACGCGGTCTGCACGTCCAGCACGAACGCTGGTCCAACTGAGGCGCCAGGTGGAAATGGCATGGCAAGCCGTTCCACAGGACTACATCCAGCATCTCTACGATCGTCTCCATGGGAGAATAGCAGCCTGCATTGCTGCGAAAGGTGGATATACACTGTACTAGTGCCGACATTGTGCATGCTCTGTTGCCTGTGTCTATGTGCCTGTGGTTCTGTCAGTGTGATCATGTGATGTATCTGACCCCAGGAATGTGTCAATAAAGTTTCCCCTTCCTGGGACAATGAATTCACGGTGTTCTTATTTCAATTTCCAGGAGTGTATTTGTCTACGTAGTATATTCAAATGATTAACAACGCAAGATCACAGGCTAATGCAAGTCTGTTGCAAATGTGAAATGTTGGTGGACTAACAACCAGTGTTACCGCCAGCATGTTGGATGGAAGCATGTAAAGGTGCTTGCATTTTGTTGTACAGGTCTGCCGGATGTCAGTTTGTGGGACGGAGTCCCTTAATACAGGGACGGTTAATGCTGTTGAGCAATGACGCTAGTGTTTTCGTCCGATGGTGTCCCAAATGTGCTCCATTGGTGACGGATCTGGTATCGAACAGGTAAAGGAAACGTGGCGATGTATGACAGACAATGTAGTGCTTTTCCATTTTGTCTTAGAGGTGCTTGACGATGACAAGTAGTCGAAATTAGCAAAATTTCAAAGGAAACATGTTGTCACTGTGTAGAGCATGCTGGGTTACAACAGCGGTATGCGGGCGAGCGTTGTTCTATTGGGAAACACCCCTTCAATGATGTTCACGAACAGCAACACTCTGAGGCGTGGGGGGTTGATCTATTATTCTGTTATTCTGCGCAACGGATTAATCTGAGATGTACCCTTTACCCTGTGGCTCCTGCAAGATGAAATTTCCACCCCCACACTACTACAGAAGTCAGACGCTCCTAACATTCTAAAGAGAAATGCCTGAAAAAGTTTCAGCAATAAATGTCTTCTGGAGTCGTCCGCTGTAAAGAAATGACACAAAAATTCACAAAATTTCTTACGTAACTAGTGGGATACTTGGGTACTGCAGTAATGCTAGTTAGTGTAATAAAAACATGGAACTAACGAAAGCTATTATTTATTTTGCAAAAATTCTGAGAAATCACAATGACACTTTCAGTTGTGAATTGAACAAGTTATATCCTGGTTCTTTTCGGAATATGAAGTTACCTTTCAAGGATAGGATTCGCTAATAAAATTTCTACACAAAGTTTAAGATGGTAGTTAACTTGGCAGAATGGCTGAGAGGCACGCCTACGCAACTTGAATAATTATCCTTTAGAATGTTGCTAGGTACAGTCAAGACTGACGCATGTGAAATGCAGTGAAGTGTACTGTTGTGGAGGAAATATGAAGCTCGCAATAGCTGTAGCGCACAATACCGTAATCTGCGATGACTGCTGTCTGCGCCGCTCGCTGCTGACAAATAAGATAACTCTCGTTGACCTTCGCAAATCAAACTCTCCCTATGCCTTGATGAAGTCAAGGATTCCTGACTTTCGCCAATCAAACTCTCCCTATGCCTTGATGAAATCAAGGATTCCTATTCGCCCTTAGTCTAAATATTGGCGTGGTACACTGGTCAGATAACCAGTCCACCGCGATGCCACTCAAAATTCGCTCGCAGGCGTTTAACTATAACTCTGTCCGTTCACACCGCACAATAAGTTTGTCGGCCAACACAGTTAACAACGCTTAATCGCAAGGAGTCAGTATAGAGTCGCACTCCGATTCGCTCTCGACAGAGGTGCTCTCCCAGTGAAGTACTGAGGAGAGACTTGTTCCTCGCTCTTTCGAGTACATGTACGAGCGCGCACGCTCTCGTTACGTGTTCTCGCTCCTAGAGCGACAACGGAATGGCGCCTCTCCACGCCAGACGTGAAGGGGTATATGTTTCGGTCTCTTCGATTATTCCTTCAGCTCAAGGCGTCAGAAATATCGTCTGCCAATCAGCATTGCTCTTCTAAAACGGGAGAATGACGTTTCGTTTAAGGCGACCAATGTGGAAGCCTGAAGCTTTGGCATTTGGCGTTTGTTGTTTCAATGTGAAAGTCTCTGAAACTGCGTGCTATGTGTAAAGAATGCGTTGGCGCCACACAATGTAGCGGAATTTGCTTTTAAGCCGAACACGGGGTCGTTCCCCCCCCCCCCCCTTTCCACTCGGGCCCACACTGTCCGCTACGAGCGGTCACCGGCCGACACGGGCCGGGTCGTCCTCTGAAGGGCCTGGCGTCCCACTGTGTGGCCTCTCTCCCGAACTAAAAGCCTCTGTGACTGTCGTGTCTGTAATATATGAGTGCACGCCAGCCTCGGGTATTTCAACCACGGTACGCTCACTTGTCAAATGCATATCATTTACATGAATTCATACAACATTGACTTTATCTTATCGAGTTTGGGTTTGAATGAAGTGTCTCGATATGAAGAACATGATTGTGAGGTCGGAATATGTAAGCAATGAAGGTCAGGAGACCACGACATCTTACAACACAACAGGTCGAACCGACAGACTGACGTACAAATTTGCAGCCAGGTTGCGTGGGATAACCACGCGAGTGCTCCTGCAGTCATACAAAATCACACCTCAGACAATAACTCCAGCTTGCAGAAAAAAATTGGTTGGAGGCGCTCATCTGACCTCTTCCTAAACAACACACGGCAATCACTGGCACCGAGGAAGACCAAGCTTTTATCAGAAAACACGACACTCCTCTAACCGGCCCTGCACTGAGCCCTCGTTTGACACCACTGGAATCGCAAAAGCCGGTGGTTTGGGGTCAGTGGAATGGACGGTACAGGGCATCTGACTCGGAGCTGTCCTTGAAGTAACCGATTTGTAACAACTGACTGTGCCACTGTGGCGCCAATTATACTCAGATTGTTGTTGCAGGTGCAGTACTACACTCCTGGAAATGGAAAAAATAACACATTGACACCGGTGTGTCAGACCCATCATACTTGCTCCGGACACTGCGAGAGGGCTGTACAAGCAATGATCACACGCACGGCACAGCGGACACACCAGGAACCGCGGTGTTGGCCGTCGAATGGCGCTAGCTGCGCAGCATTTGTGCACCGCCGCCGTCAGTGTCAGCCAGTTTGCCGTGGCATACGGAGCTCCATCGCAGCCTTTAACACTGGTAGCATGCCGCGACAGCGTGGACGTGAACCGTATGTGCAGTTGACGGACTTTGAGCGAGGGCGTATAGTGGGCATGCGGGAGGCCGGGTGGACGTACCGCCGAATTGCTCAACACGTGGGGCGTGAGGTCTCCACAGTACATCGATGTTGTCGCCAGTGGTCGGCGGAAGGTGCACGTGCCCGTCGACCTGGGACCGGACCGCAGCGACGCACGGATGCACGCCAAGACCGTAGGATCCTACGCAGTGCCGTAGGGGACCGCACCGCCACTTCCCAGCAAATTAGGGACACTGTTGCTCCTGGCGTATCGGCGAGGACCATTCGCAACCGTCTCCATGAAGCTGGGCTACGGTCCCGCACACCGTTAGGCCGTCTTCCGCTCACGCCCCAACATCGTGCAGCCCGCCTCCAGTGGTGTCGCGACAGGCGTGAATGGAGGGACGAATGGAGACGTGTCGTCTTCAGCGATGAGAGTCGCTTCTGCCTTGGTGCCAATGATGGTCGTATGCGTGTTTGGCGCCGTGCAGGTGAGCGCCACAATCAGGACTGCATACGACCGAGGCACACAGGGCCAACACCCGGCATCATGGTGTGGGGAGCGATCTCCTACACCGGCCGTACGCCACTGGTGATCGTCGAGGGGACACTGAATAGTACACGGTACGTCCAAACCGTCATCGAACCCATCGTTCTACCATTCCTAGACCGGCAAGGGAACTTGCTGTTCCAACAGGACAATGCACGTCCGCATGTATCCCGTGCCACCCAACGTGCTCTAGAAGGTGTAAGTCAACTACCCTGGCCAGCAAGATCTCCGGATCTGTCCCCCATTGAGCATGTTTGGGACTGGATGAAGCGTCGTCTCACGCGGTCTGCACATCCAGCACGAACGCTGGTCCAACTGAGGCGCCAGGTGGAAATGGCATGGCAAGCCGTTCCACAGGACTAGATCCAGCACCTCTACGATCGTCTCCATGGGAGAATAGCAGCCTGCATTGCTGCGAAAGGTGGATATACACTGTACTAGTGCCGACATTGTGCATGCTCTGTTGCCTGTGTCTATGTGCCTGTGGTCCTGTCAGTGTGATCATGTGATGTATCTGACCCCAGGAATGTGTCAATAAAATTTCCCCTTTCCTGGGACAATGAATTCACGGTGTTCTTATTTCAATTTCCAGGAGTGTATACGCCAGAGGCATACCCCAAACACGACGGTCTTCCCTCCCGGTAGTGCCACGTGGCTGTCCGGATTCCAGCCTTCTTGTGGCCGTACATCCAGAGACCACCGCTTGCCAGCAGTC
Source organism: Schistocerca cancellata (assembly GCF_023864275.1). NCBI lineage: Eukaryota > Metazoa > Arthropoda > Insecta > Orthoptera > Acrididae > Schistocerca > Schistocerca cancellata. Next base: position 56,103,350 of record NC_064635.1, read on the forward strand.
ATGTGCAGTGTCTACATTCCGGCCAGCTCAAAAATGGGTCTGAGCGCTATGCGACTTAACTTCTGAGGTCTACAGTCGCCTAGAACTTAGAACTAATTAAACCTAACTAACCTAACTAACCTAAGGACATCACACACATCCATGCTCGAGGCAGGATTCGAACCTGCGACCGTAGTGGTCACGCGGTTCCAGACTGAAGCGCCTTTAACCGCACGGCCACACCGGCCGGCTAAAAATGACCCGCCAGCTACTCATAGCCATATTCTACGACGTCGTTCAAATTTAGTGAGCTGTTGATGGTTGCGTCCTTGTCGCATTAAAGGCGTTCTTGACTAACATCAACGCACTGCGTCCAATCCCAAAGGTAACTAACGCTCGCGAGCGTTACAGCGTGTATTTAAAGCAAACCTGATTTGCATCATAATAGTGTCGCCACTAGCGGCACTCCTAAGCGACTGGTGCGAAATTTGAAGAGACTTCATCGTTCAGATGTAGAGACACGCCTGCCAACTTTCGCTTATGTCCCACAAATCCTTCGTGTTGTGATTTTTTTTCCGTCATTGTATTTGTTCCACGATAATTCATGTCTCTTGGTTATATAGGGTGTTACAAAAAAGGTACGGCCAAACTTTCAGGAAACATTCCTCACACACAAATAAATAAAAGATGTTATGTGGACATGTGTCCGGAAACGCTTAATTTCCATGTTAGAGCTCATTTTAGTTTCGTCAGTATGTACTGTACTTCCTCGACTCACCGCCATGATTTCATACAGGATACTCTACCTGTGCTGCTAGAACATGTGCCTTTACAAGTACGACACAACATGTGATTCATGCACGATGGAGCTCCTGCACATTTCAGTCGAAGTGTTCGTACGCCTCTCAACAGATTTGTTGACCGATGGATTGGTAGAGGCGGACCAATTCCATGGCCTCCACGCTCTCATGACGTCAGCCCTCTTGACTTTCATTTATGGGGGCATTTGAAAGCTCTTGTCTACGCAACCACGGTACCAAATGTAGAGACTCTTTGTGCTCGTATTGTGGACGGCTGTGATAGAATACGCCATTCTCCAGGGCTGCATCAACGCATCAGGGGTTCCATGCGACGGAGGGAGGATGCGTGTATCCTCGCTAACGGAGGACATTTTGAACATTTCCTGTAACAAAGTGTTTGAAGTCACGCTGGTACGTTCTGTTGTTGTGTGTTTCCATTCCATGATTAATGTGATTTGAAGAGAAGTAATAAAATGCCTTTTCCTTGTCTAAAGCCAAACTGATCATCATCTAGCACATCCTCAATTTTCTTTTCCATTCTTCTATATATTATTATTGTCAGCAACTTGGATGCATGAGCTGTTAAGCACTTGTCTTCTCTTGCAGCCTTCGGAATTGTGTGAATGATATTTTTCTGAAAGTCCTAATGGTGTTTGGCCAGACTTATACATTCTACATACCAACGTGAATATTCGTTTTGTTGCCACTTACCTAGTGATTTTAGAAGTTCTGATGGAATTTTATGTATCCCTTCTTCTTCTTTGATCTTAAGTCCCCCAAAGGTCTCTTAAATTCTAGTTCTAATAGTGATCCCCTATCTCTTCTAAATTGACTCCTGCTCCTTCTATCACATCAGACAAATCTGCTCCTCATAGAGTCCTTCAATGTACTCTTTCCATCTATCCGCTGTCTCCTCTGCATTTAACAGTGGAATTCCCGTTGCACTCTAAATGTTACCACCCTTGCCTTTAATTCCACGGAAAACTGTTTTGACTTTCCTGTATGCATAGTCATTTCTTCCAACAAACATTTCTTTTTCGATTTCTTCACATTTTTCATGCAGCCATTCCGTCTTAGCTTCCCTGCATTTTTCTATTTATTTCATTCCTCAGCGACTTGTATTTCTGTATGCCTGAATTTACCTCAACACTTTTTGTACCTTCTTCTTTCATCGATCAACTGAAGTATTTCTTCTGTTACCCATCCCCCGTTTTACTATTCCTCTTCAACTGTACTAACTACTAGGCTATTCTTTATTGCTCTCTCTACAGCCTTAGAGAAAGACAAGCGTATCTCGTCTTTCGTTAGTACTTCCATATCCCACTTCTTTGCGTATTGATTCTTCCTGACTAATCTCTTAAACTCCACCCTACTCTTCATCATTATTAATGTTGTGGATCGGCAAGAGAGCCAACCCGGGTTTGAGAGGAAGCAGAAAGGCACGCGTTTTAGCTCACGCAGGCTGGCGTGATGTCTGGAACAGGACAAGGAAATTAGACTAGTAAAAAAACGTACGTAGCTGCTGGAATACTTAACTTTAATCCATAAATGGTGAACATCGCTCTTGACAGTACATGTTTTACAGCATCAATAGTAACTGGTAATGGCGCCTTGCTAGGTCGTAGCAAATGACGTAGCTGAAGGCTATGCTAACTATCGTCTCGGCAAATGAGAGCGTATTTTGTCAGTGAACCATCTCTAGCAAAGTCGGCTGTACAACTTGGGCGAGTGCTTGGAAGTGTCTCTAGACCTGCCGGTCTGCAATCACTGATAGTGGCGACACGCGGGTCCGACGTATACTAACGGACCGCGGCCGATTTAAAGGCTACCACCTAGCAAGTGTGGTGTCTGGCGGTGACACCACAATTAAATCTAGTGATCTGAGTCTATATCTGCTCGCGGTACGCCTTACAATCCAGTATATGATTTCGGAATCTCTGTATGACCATGACGTATTCTAACTGAAATCATTCCGTATCACCAGGCCTTTTCCAAGTATACCTCCTCCTCTTGTGATAAATTATAGCGGTCCTATAATTCTCCATTGGTATACATCTGCAGCTACTTTCTACATACGAAGATTTCACCGCTTGAAGAACTAAGAGTTTGATTCTGTGTTCTACGAAATCCTGAACTCTGTGTCAAAACTGTTCCGATTTTTCACAAGCACGTTTTTTGTTCTTTAGATGACAGTTCAGAATGGTTCCGGATGCCTTCCGAAAGTCAATGAGGTCACCTGGGACGCCGCTGTTTCCAAAGGTTCCCCTAGAGGATGAGTCCATGCAGATGTGCGTGTTAACACTAGCAATACTAACGCATTTCCCGTGACAGACGTTACCAAGGAAGGGGCGGGGAGACTGGGTGTTTTTGGGGCTAACCTAAAAAGCTCATAAAACAAAAGTCGTTAATGATTGTTGACTTATATTTACAACATAGTTTTTAAAGAAGTGGTCCAGAATAGCAAGTGTTCTGGCACACTATTAACAAAATCAACACGTTTTCAGTAACGTGTACTACCAAGCTGGGGTTTTTATGACCACAACAAAAAATTTGAAAAATGCAAATTTCGTTAATTGTTGCGGAGTTTTACTCACAACATACTTTCTAAAACCATGTTGATGTGCAAGTAAAGTCCTAAACCTTAAAATATTGAATCTGACATTCATTGTCCAAAGTGACAGCTACCACTAAGACTAAAATTTTTGTGTCAGATTTAACTGAAATATTCCACAGTTTCCTTTCTGGCCAATGGACTTATTCCTAATTTTTTCCAGCCAGCAGATTACACCCGGAAACGCGATTTTGGAAGATATCCCCTTCCACGTGCCACAGCTTCATTATTAGAATCAAAAAATTTCGGAGTCACAAATATATTTACATATGAGAGCTGGTGGAAATCACACGGCGTAAAATCTGCTAACTGATTGCACATTTCTTTCTACACCTCGATTAATAGACAGCAAACACTGTGATAGGCGCTGCACGGGAAACAGTTTAGGGGGTTCCCCACATGATAAACTTCAAGTATTATTTAGCGAGTCAGATAGTTTATCTGTGCAAATACCAGAACCTTATGAGAGGCCAGATACAGAAGCCTGAGAAACGCAAGCCTTTTCCGAACAAATTTATTTTATGAAATGGGTTTTTTTAGAACATTTGCTGAGTATTCGTAGTGTGGATTGTGAGTGACAAGTTGTAAACGTGTATCGGCTCAGGGTTTGAACTTAGGCCCTTACTTTCCCAGCATACTTACTATAATCGCTGTCTACGTTTAGCAGGCTGTTAATTTTCGTTGTACCTTACATAAAAGTCTGAAGAGACAAAGAGGCAATTACAATGATGAGATGAATGAAGAAAATCGGCGAAGCTTGTGTTGTTGACCTGTCTTCAACACGATGATGCGTGACTTTGGAAAGATGATGAATCAGTTTTGTGTGTCAGATTTAACTTTGCAATAAAATGACGTTTCTAATTCGGTATCAGACTTTGTTCTCATATAATTATATGATGATAGGTCCGTTTCTAGGAACGTGTTGTGAGCACATGGGTTGCAACGATGGCGGCCGATCCACTGTATTATCCTATTAAGATGACCGACTGCGAAAATTTGCTGAAAAACACTTAAAAAATGGTTCAAATGGCTCTGAGCACTATGCGACTTAACATCTCAGGTCATCAGTCCCCTAGAACTTAGAACTACTTAAACCTAACTAACCTAAGGACATCACACCCATCCATGCCCGAAGCACGATTCGAACCTGCGACCGTAGCAGTCGCGCGGTTCCAGACTGAAGCGCCTAGAACCGCATAGCCACCGAGGCCGGCGAAAAACACTAAAAATTATTAACTGAGTACAAGGAGTAAATTAAATCATACAAATGAATAAAGTAAATGTTCATATTATTCCAGTTCAGCTTACCTAAATGAACATCGTAAGAGACAGCTTTTATTACAGCCGTTCACTGTGACGGCTACGACAGGAGAGAGAGAATACAAGACAATATTGAGACCACGGACGTAAAAAAGGAAAGGGGTTGTCATTACGTCATAAACTTGAAGCCGACGTCCGCCATCTTAAGTGGCCCAAAACATTATGTTCATCTCATTCATCCTTCCCCGTGACGTCACTCTGACGTGCCCGTGCCGAGTTTCGGTCATGATGAGTGCTTTCATTATTTGGAGACGTAGTTATGTAACCAAAAATCAGGTTGCGTCGTTTACGAGTGTACTAATCGATCCATCGTAACCTTAAGTTTAAAGGAACCACATTTAATTCCTAAGCAATATTGAAGCATTAAGGGTGTAAGCATTTGAGACCATTTCCTTAACATTATTTGAAACATTGTACAGTGCTGGAAAATGATTGAAAAATTAGCCTATATCGTTTTTTTACCCTGTAAATAGCTATTATTGGCTACAAACTGAATGAGGCATCATAGTTAATATTTCAGAGTGAGAAGATGTGTAAAGTACAATGAAACTAATGCACTGACAATCTGATAAAACACGAAATCTATTCTGCAGGAAGGTATGCTTCTAGGCAGTTCTGTTTCTTTGACATTTCAATGAGCATTCACTTTGCTGACATCCACAACATGCGATAGCATGCCTTGCTTCTTTCCTCATTGCACACGTTTATGGCTAACAAAGAACAGGTAGGTAAATCGTTTGCAAACGTGAATATTCAAAATGTTGTGCATACGAGCTGAAAGCTGAAAATGTAACGAACAAGAAGCAGTGCTAGCAAGCAAACAACCATTGGTTTCGAAGTTCCACCTTCATTTGCTATCGAGACAAATACAGTAAAAGTGTAATTAAATGGATTACGAAAGCAACCTCTCCATATCACATACTTCTCTTCTTGGGTATTCGAAATATATCAACAAAAATATGTTACATTAACGAGATCAAATGTGTCGTATTACTTGAACAAATACACATTCAAAAACAGAAAAACGTTCGAAATTGCCTTCCTCACACTATGTTATTCATGTAAGCACTAAGCATTTGCATTTAAAACAGCTGTTGCGCGCACACGACAGAAATAATGAAGAAGAAACAATCGCAAACAGCAGTCTACAAATGTTTTAGGCTATTTAATATGGCAGCAGGCCCCGCCCACCACTGACGTCAAAACATCATACAGCGTAAGTCTGTAGCGCTATCTCCTTTCTTTACTTCCATACTTGAGACCACAGTCTAAAATAACAGTCGCGACACTTCGCCTCGATTTTGTTGCCTACCGCGCCAGCAGCGCCCCAAGCGGCCAGTAACTTAAACTGTGAGTTCGGCGCTTTCGTGAAAGCTAATAGTGGTTGTTTATAGTGATTTCTACAATATTTTTTTACAAGCAGGGGCGTTTGTAGCGCAATAAATTGCGGCAACAACAGGAAGAAGACACCGCAGCTGTCTTTTTTTTTAGGTTTGCTAAGGATCCTGAGAAGTATATACCACCATGTCACTAAACTGTATCGTCAGGATTCACTTGCAAACTAGATGTGTATTAATGATCAATGTTTCGTTTTAGGAGCGGAAAATGGCTAGTTAATAGCAGACGAGAAGTCCTTATAAAAGAAGACCCAGTTTACCTGTATAATAATATTAGGTTTTGTTCGCTACATTTCGAACAAAACCAGTTCATGAACGCAGACAATAATAAACTCGTGTGGAATGCAGTACCCACACTGTTTGACATCCCAAATAAGCCACGTCAACTGACGATGAAGAGGAAACTGCCACAAAGATTCGACAATCCACCTAAAGCTGTAAAACAGTCGTATGACACAGAGGCAGCCAGTTCAACTCTCCATCTATCAGTGCCAGATTCGTGTGAATCAAGCGTAATGTTTGGCATGTATTTCATTCACTTCTGTTGTTAATCACTTAATTTTCCTTGCTTCCTTCGTGTGATAACATTATTTTGTCAGAACCTTGTTCACTGACAGATTGTTTGAAAATTCTTCAAATATTTGGATTACGTGAAATGTAATGTAATCAGCTCATTATAATGTTTTCAACATATTTCTCCCACTATTTGGCAGTCGCTTGTCCCGCTTAGAAAATATAAAGATGAAGGCGTACTTGTGGCAACAGGCGAGAATGACAAACACAGTACGCCTACAGAACGATAAATGACCTGTCGATCGCTTTTGCTTGTAGAGGTACATGCCCGTACTTCTTACGTGTGAATCTGTGTGTTTATATTCTTTTGATATCAACGTGGTAAGCTGCAATTCTATCCAACGTCACAAATGTTTTTTTCGCGAATGTGTTGTAGTTTGCCTCACGATTCATGGTTTTTGTCCATACTTGCGCTTATTTTAGAATCATTCTTAGAAACACATATGCCTTCTGATACTACACAAACACTTGGCGGGAAGAAAATAACTCAAATATTTTGTAAATTACGTAGGAAATTGATACAAAACAAACATTATGCTTACGACGCGTCGGACGTTCACCTTACTCGCCGCTTGGAGCGCTAGTGACGCTCCGTCATACGGTAACACCTTTTACAGCAGTGAGTGTTGCGAGACTGTGCTTGAGACACTAGCGTTTCTCGTAAAACAAAATCATATCGTAAACAAATCACAGAACATCTCCGAGACTGGGCAGATGTGATACCGCGGACATACATTACTAGACTGGCAAATGCGCATCTTTTACTGAAGCCCCACGTTTGGTTAGGTAAGATGGCGGCGGCAAGAAGTTTGTGTATGGTACTACTAAAAAAAGTATACTCTGTTCGTCATAAGAATAAATCTGATGTAAACATTACACCGTGTATTCTTCCGCGTTTGCTTGAATCTCATTGGAATTCGTTTCACACGGAGCTGAAGGCAACCTGTGACCAGCACAGATAAGTACGATCATAAGGGGACAATTTCTGTATCGGCGAAGTTAAACTTGGACAGCACTAGCCAGTCAGCTGGTTCAACTAACCTGCAACGATGTGAGCAGTTGCAGTTCAGACGTAAAAAGAGACGATCAGAGAAACAATATAGCTTCGAATGTCATTTAATTTTTAAATAGAATGAGATAATATATGGCAAAACTCCAGCACTACCGCGCGCTTCTTACAAGGGAATCTCCCCATCGAACCCACCTCAGATTTAGTTTTAAGTTGGCACAGTGGATAGGCCTTGAAAAACTGAACACAGATCAATCGAGAAAACAGGAAGAAGTTGTGTGGAACTATGAAAAAAATAAGCGAAAAAAAGGCGAGACCTAAACGAGAGAATCATAAATTGTAGTAAGCTATCTAATCAACTACGCTACCGACCCTTACAAGCAATGTGTATTTGTGTCTCAACTGCATTTAACACAGTTCCTCGGAAGACCTCAAAGGCGAATTGTCTGTAAATTTATGAAAAACATTAAGAACAACCTATTTCTCGGCACTTTTATACCGTGTTCCAGTACGGAAGAGGAAGCAGCGTCAGCAATTTTCATACTGCGTATTAACAGCGTGACAATCAGAGCACAACAGGGCAGAAACTGCGACTGTACACGATTTTTGAAATAAAACTACGTAGCTAATGCGTGTTTAAGAAAAACGTTGATGGCTGTTAATACATTTGAAGATCTTAAAGTTTAATTTTACGTAACTTAGTACTATATAATACACCTAATACATAAGAGCGTAACATCAGTGTAGGTGTGCTACGGCTTCTGAAGAAATCATCGCGTTTGTGTTTGTTTACATGAGGTTTTTTCTTACGATGAACGGAGTATACTACAGTTTCCTGAAATGAAGTGACGTTTCGATCTTCACGAAGTGATGTAAACAAGTTCTGGTGTTGAAAAAACATCTGTGTACTAGTTGAGTTTAACACATATGCTGTAGAATCGTGTTACGAGAAGAATATCAAGTTCTAAATACACACGTTTAGAGCAGACTGCAGGTTTCGTAAGAACACTCAAACGAATACAGACATTTGCTATCAACGACAAGTAGCGCGTTCTACTTATAGGAGCTCTTTCATAACAAGTATAACATTCGAATAAAGGCCGAAGTTAATCAAAACAGGTTTAAAAAGCATCGTTAAGCTACGTCTATTACTGCCAGATTTATTAAGATCCTCAAAATAAACATAAACTGTAAGAGAAACTTTAATGTTATTATACAGGCTTCCATAGAGTACAAAAGCAAAAATACATAAGATGTTTCAACTTATGGTAGCACTGAGGCATGCTCTCTTCAAAATGGTTCAAATGGCTCTGAGCACTATGCGACTTAACATCTGTGGTCATCAGTCCCCTAGAACTTAGAACTACTTAAACCTAACTAACCTAAGGACATCACGCACATCCATGGCCGAGGCAAGATTCTAACCTGCGACCGCAGCGGTCACGCGGTTCCAGACTGAAGCGCCTAGAACCGCACGGCCACACCGGCCGGCCATGCTCTCTTCCTTTTATGTTCTGTCTGTTATACGAAAAATTACAACCGAACACGACGCATGTATTGATCAATAAGTCAAAACTCTAGAGATAACGTAGTTAATTCCGTTTATTCCCATTTATTACGACTGCTTTATCAGCAAACAAGCAGCTGTTTACACACCCTTTGCGCTCGCCGCCATGTTGCGATTCTAAAGTGCTGGCTAAAGTGACAACAGTGATACTGTACACGGTATTGCCAGTCTAGTAATACAGGGTTATTACAAATTATTGAAGCGATTTCACAGCTCTACAATAACTTTATTATTTGAGATATTTTCACAATGCTTTGCACATACGTACAAAAACTCAAAGTTTTTTTAGGCATTCACAAATGTTCGATATGTGTCCCTTTAGTGATTCGGCAGACATCAAGTTCCTCCCACACTCGGCGCAGCATGTCCCCATCAATGAGTTCGAAAGCATCGTTGATACGAGCTCGCAGTTCTGGCACGTTTCTTGGTAGAGGAGGTTTAAACACTGAATCTTTCACATAACCCCACAGAAAGAAATCGCACGGGGTTAAGTCGGGAGAGCGTGGAGGCCATGACATGAATTGCTGATCATGATCTCCACCACGACCGATCCATCGGTTTTCCAATCTCCTGTTTAAGAAATCATGATGAAAGTGCGGTGGAGCACCATCCTGTTGAAAGATGAAGTCGGCGCTGTCGGTCTCCAGTTGTGGCATGAGCCAATTTTCCAGCATGTCCAGATACACGTGTCCTGTAACGTTCTTTCGCAGAAGAAAATGGGGCCGTAAACTTTAAACCGTGAGATTGCACAAAACACGTTAACTTTTGCTGAATTGCCCAGATTCGCACATTGTGTCTGTTCACTTCACCATTAAGAAAAATTGTTGCTTGATCCACTGAAAACAAGTTTCTCGGCTCCTGACGCCATTTTGTCTCACTGCGCTCTCGAGCGCTCTGGCGGCAGGAACCTGAAGTGCGGCTTCAGCCGAACAAAACTTTGAGTTTTTCTACGTATCTGTAGTGTGTCGTGACCATATGTCAATGAATGGAGCTACAGTGAATTTATGAAATCGCTTCAGTCATTTGTAATAGCGCTGTACATTGAAGAGCCAAAGAATCTGGCCCTCGCGAGCACTCGGAATGGCGGAACACGACGCGGCAAGCACTCGACTAATGTCTGAAGCAGTGCTGGAGGGAACTGACGCCATGAATCCCGCACAGTTGTTCATAAATCCGTAAGAGTACCTCGGGGTGAAGATCTCTTCTGAACAGCACATTGCAAGGCATCCCAGATGTGCTCAATAATATTCGTGTCTGGGAAGTTTGGGGCCAGCGGAAGTGATTAAACTCAGAAGAGTGTCCTGGAGCCAGTCTGTAACAATTCTGGATGTGTGGGCCGTTGCATTGCACAGCTGGAATTGTCCAAGTCCGTCAGAATACACAATGGACATGAGTGGATGCAGGTAATCAGACATGCCTATGTAGGTTCCACCTACCAGAAACGCATCTAAATATATCAGGGATCCAATATCACTCCATGCACACACACCACACCATTAGAGAGCCTTCACCAGCTAGAACAGTCCACTGCTGACATGCAGAGTCCATGGATTCGTGGGTTGTCACCATACCTGTACACATCTATGTACTCGACACAATTTGAAACGAGACTCGTCCGAACAGGCAACATGTTTCCATTCATGAACAGTCCAAGGTCAGTGTTGACAGGCCCAGGCGAGGGATAAAGCTTTGTGTTGTGCAGTCATCAAGGGTACACGAGTGGGCGTTGGGCTCCTAAAGCCCATATCCATGATGTTTTGTTGAATGGTTCGCATGCTGACACTTGTTGGTGGCCCAGCATTGAAATCTGCAGCAATTTGCGGAAGGGTTGCATTTCTGTCACGTTGAACGATTCTCTTCAGTCGTCGTTGGTCCCGTTCTCAAAGGATCTTTTTGCGGCCACAGCAGTATCCGAGATTTGATATTTTACTGGATTCCTGATATTCATGATACACTCGTGAAATAGTCATAGGAGAAAATCCGCACTTCATTGCTACCTCGAAGATGCTGTGTCCCATTGCTTGTGCGCCGACTGTAACACCACGATCAGACTCATTTAAATTTTGATAGCCTGACATCGTAGCAGCAGTAACCGATCTAACAACTGCGCCGGACGCTTGGAGTCTTATACAGTATTAACACTTCGGACGGCAGCGCCGTATTTGTTTATGTATATATCTGCAAGAATGCACAGGCCTATACTAGTTTCTTTGGCGCCTCGGTGTATGTCCGTGTGTGATACAAACTGTGGAATTACATGTCTAGCGGTCAGAGAGACATTTGTATTGGAGATTTCCTACGTCACAAACGCACACGGTAAAAAGAAAAAGAAATGAAAAGGACTTTCACACATCACATAATTTAGATTACGCTGCCAGTAAGTTTTTATTTGTTGCAGTACGTAAGCTTAAATCTGACCTAAGATAAATAACGATACGTGTTGTCTTCGTTTATCGGCGTCATTGTTCCGTGGTTGCAGACATACAATTTGTATAGGTTGAATACCGGCTTTTATAACTTTCATTAAAGTCTAACTAAGATCAAAAGCGTTTCACTTTATTCTAACGTTTCTTCAGTGGTCACTGTAAAAATGTTTTTTTTTTCCTCTTACAATTCATGTGCAGTTAGCACTTACTACTAGAAACAGTATTAATTCTTATTGTTAGGACTTTTTGTTTTTTACGACATTCTTCTTCTTCCGTTGTATATTCATTAGGATTTAGCACACAGAACATTCACCAACACTAAACATATTTACATTTTCCACTGTCTTCTCGCCATTTCCTGTGTTTTGTTTTGCAGTTGTGCGATGCGTTCGCCTTTCGTTTGTTCTGCTAATGGTGGAAGTTGTAACACTACAGTGGAAGTTGTAACACTACATCGATTAGAAGTAGGTTTATATTATGTACCTGTACATCTGCAATTATGGAGTATATATTCTTTGTTATTTAAAGTCATGGATTTGTGACAGGAAATTTAGAGTTCTGCAATGTATATATGTTGTTACAGTCTTCAGTCCGGAGACTGGTCTGATGCAGCTCTCCATGCTACTCTATCCTGTGCAAGCTTCTTCATCTCTCAGTACCTACTGCAACCTACATCCTTCTGAATCTGTTTAGTGTATTCCTCTCTTGGTCTCTCTCTACGATTTTTACCCTCCACACTGCTCTCCAGTACTAAATTGGTGACCCCTTGAGGCCTCACAATATGTCCTATCTACCGATCCCTTCTTCTAGCCAAGCTGTGCCACAAATTTCTCTTCTCCCCAATTCTATTCCATACCTTCTCATTAGTTATGTGATCTACCCATCTAATCTTCAGCATTCTCTGTAGCACCACATTTCGAAAGCTTCTATGCTCTTCTTGTCTAAACTAAACTCCTGGAAATTGAAATAAGAACACCGTGAATTCATTGTCCCAGGAAGGGGAAACTTTATTGACACATTCCTGGGGTCAGATACATCACATGATCACACTGACAGAACCACAGGCACATAGACACAGGCAACAGAGCATGCACAATGTCGGCACTAGTACAGTGTATATCCACCTTTCGCAGCAATGCAGGCTGCTATTCTCCCATGGAGACGATCGTAGAGATGCTGGATGTAGTCCTGTGGAACGGCTTGCCATGCCATTTCCACCTGGCGCCTCAGTTGGACCAGCGTTCGTGCTGGACGTGCAGACCGCGTGAGACGACGCTTCATCCAGTCCCAAACATGCTCAATGGGGGACAGATCCGGAGATCTTGCTGGCCAGGGTAGTTGACTTACACCTTCTAGAGCACGTTGGGTGGCACGGGATACATGCGGACGTGCATTGTCCTGTTGGAACAGCAAGTTCCCTTGCCGGTCTAGGAATGGTAGAACGATGGGTTCGATGACGGTTTGGATGTACCGTGCATTATTCAGTGTCCCCTCGACGATCACCAGTGGTGTACGGCCAGTGTAGGAGATCGCTCCCCACACCATGATGCCGGGTGTTGGCCCTGTGTGCCTCGGTCGTATGCAGTCCTGATTGTGGCGCTCACCTGCACGGCGCCAAACACGCATACGACCACCATTGGCACCAAGGCAGAAGCGACTCTCATCGCTGAAGACGACACGTCTCCATTCGTCCCTCCATTCACGCCTGTCGCGACACCACTGGAGGCGGGCTGCACGATGTTGGGGCGTGAGCGGAAGACAGCCTAACGGTGTGCGGGACCATAGCCCAGCTTCATGGAGACGGTTGCGAATGGTCCTCGCCGATACCCCAGGAGCAACAGTGTCGTCAATTTGCTGGGAATTGGCGGTGCGGTCCCCTACGGCACTGCGTAGGATCCTACGGTCTTGGTGTGCATCCGTGCGTCGCTGCGGTCCGGTCCCAGGTCGACGGGCACGTGCACCTTCCGCCGACCACTGGCGACAACATCGATGTACTGTGGAGACCTCACGCCCCACGTGTTGAGCTATTCGGCGGTACGTCCACCCGGCCTCCCGCATGCCCACTATATGCCCTCTCTCAAAGTCCGTCAACTGCACATACGGTTCACGTCCACGCTGTCGCGGCATGCTACCAGTGTTAAAGACTGCGATGGAGCTCCGTATGCCACGGCAAACTGGCTGACACTGACGGTGGCGGTGCACAAATGCTGCGCAGCTAGCGCCATTTGACGGCCAACACCGCGGTTCCTGGTGTGTCCGCTGTGCCGTGCGTGTGACCATTGCTTGTACAGCCCTCTCGCAGTGTCCGGAGCAAGTGTGGTGGGCCTGACACAGCGGTGTCAATGTGTTCTTTTTTCCATTGCCAGGAGTGTATTTATCGTCCACGTTTCACTTCCATACATGGCTACAATCTATACAAATACATTCAGAAACGACTTCCTGACACTTAATCTATACTTGATGTTAACAAATTTCTCTTCTTCAGAAACGCTTTCCTTGCCATTGGCAGTCTACATTTTATATCCTCTCTACTTCGACCATCATCAATTATTTTGCTCCCCAAATAGCAAAACTCATTTACTACTTTAAATGTCTCATTTCCTAATCTAATTCCCTCAGCATCACGATTTAATTCGACTACATTCCATTCTCCTCGTTTTGCTTTTGTTGATGTTCATCTTATATCCTCCTTTCAAGACACTGTCCATTCCGTTCAGCTGCTCTTCCAAGTCCTTTGCTGTCTCTGACAGAATTACAATGTCATCAGCGAAACTCAAATTTTTTATTTCTTCTCCATGGATTTTAATACCTACTACGAATTTTTCTTTTGTTTCCTTTACTGCTTGCTCAATAAACAGATTGAATAACATCGGGGAGAGGCTACAACCCTGTCTCACTCCCTTCCCAACCACTGATTCCCTTTCATGTCCCTCGATTCTTATAACTGCCATCTGGTTTCGGTACAAATTGTAAATAGCCTTTCGCTCCCTATATTTTACTCCTGCCACCTTCAGAATTTGTAAGAGAGTATTCCAGTCAACATTGTCGCAAGCTTTTTCTAAGTCTGCAAATGCTAGAAACGTAGGTGTACCTTTCCTTAATCTATTTTCTAAGATAAGTCGTAGGGTCAGTGTTGCCTCACGTGATCCAGTATCTCTACGGAATCCAAACTGATCTTCCCAGAGGTCGGCTTCTACCAGTGTTCCCATTCGTCTGTAAAGAATTCGTGTTAGTATTTTCCAGCCGTGGCTTATTAAACTGATAGTTCGGTAATATTCACACCTGTCAACACCTGCTTTCTTTGCGATAGTAATTATTATATTCTTCTTGAAGTCTGAGGGTATTTCGTCTATATCATACATCTTGCTCACCAAATGGTAGAGTTTTGTCAGGGCTGGCTCTCCCAAGGCCGTCAGTAGTTCTAATGGAATGTTGTCTACTCCCGGGGCCTTGTTTCGACTTAGATCTTTCAGTGCTCTGTCAAACTCTTCACGCATTATCTTATCTCTCATTTCATCTTCATCTACATCCTCTTCCATATCCATAATGTTGTCCTCAAGCACATCGCCCTTGTATAGACCCTCTATATACTCCTTCCACCTTTCTGCTTTCCCTTCTTTGCTTAAAACTGATTTTCCCTCTGAGCTCTTGATATTCATACAAGTGGTTCTATTTTCTCCAATGGTCTCTTTAATTTTCCTGTAGGAAGTATCTATCTTACCACTAGTGATATACGCCTGTACATCCTTACATTTGTCCTCTAGCCATCTTTGCTTAGCCATTTTGCACTTCCTGTCGATCTCATTTTTGCGACGTTTGTATTCCTTTTTGCCTGCTTCATTTACTGTATTTTTGTATTTTGTCCTTGTATTTTTGTATTTTCTCTCCTTTCATCAAATCAGTATCTCTTCTGTTACCTAAGGATTTCTATTAGCCCTCGTCTTTTTACCTACTTGATCCTCTGCTGCCTTCACTATTTCATCTCTCAAAGCTATCCATTCTTCTTCTACTGTATTTCTTTCACCCATTCTTGTCAATTGTTCCCTAATGCTCTCCCCGAAACTCTCTACAACCTCTGGTTCTGTCAGTTTATCCAGGTCCCATCTCCTTAAATTCCCACCTTTTTGCAGTTTATTCAGTTTTAATCTACAGTTCATAACAGATAAATTATGGTCAGAGTCCACATCTGCCCCTGGAAATGTCTTACAATTTAAAACCTGGTTCCTAAATCTCTGTCTTACAATTATATAATCAATCTGAAACCTTCCAGTATCTCCAGGCTTCTTCCATGTATACAACGTTCTTTCATGATACTCCAAGCAAGTGTTAGCTATGATTAAGTTATGCTCTGTGCAAAATTCTACCAGGCAGCTTCCTCTTTCATTCCTTACCCCCATTTCGTATGAACCTACTACGTTCCCTTCTCTTTCTTTTGCTACAATCGAATTCCAGTCACCCATGACTATTAATTTTTCTTCTCCCTTCACTATTTGCAAAATTTCTTTTATCTCATCATACATTTCATCAACCTCTTCGTCATCTGCGTAGCTAGTTGGCATATAAACTTGTACTACTGTGGTAGGCGTGGGCTTCGTATCTATCTTGGCCACAATAATGCGTCCACTATGCTGTTTGTAGTAGCTTACCTGCATTCCTATTGTTTTATTCATTATTAAACCTACTCCCACATTACCCCTATTTGATTTTGTATTTATAACACTGTAATCACCTGATCAGAAGTCTTGTTCCTCCTACCACCGAACTTCACTAATTCCCACTTTAACCTATCCATTTCCCTTTTTAAATTGTATAATTTACCTGCCCGTTTAAGGGATCTGACATTCCGCGCTCCGATCCATAGAACGTTATTTTTCTTTCTCCTGATAACAATGTCCTCCTTAGTAGTCCCCGCCCGGAGATCCGAATGGGGGACTATTTTACCTCTGGAATATTGTACCCATGTACGAGGGCAGTTCAATAAGTAATGCAACACATTTTTTTTCTGAAACAGGGGTTGTTTTATTTAGCATTGAAATACACCAGGTTATTCCCCAATCTTTTAGCTACACAACACTATTTTTCAACGTAATCTCCATTCAATGCTACGGCCTTACGGCACCTTCAAATGAGGGCCTGTATACCTGCACGGTACCATTCCACTGGTCGATGTCGGAGCCAACGTCGTACAGCATCAATAACTTCTTCATCATCCACGTAGTGCCTCCCACGGATTGCGTCCTTCATTGGTCCAAACATATGGAAATCCGACGGTGCGAGATCGGGGCTGTAGGGTGCATGAGGAAGAACAGTCCACTGAAGTTTTGTGAGCTCCTCTCGGGTGCGAAGACTTGTGTGAGGTCTTGCGTTGTCATGAAGAAGGAGAAGTTGGTTCAGATTTTTGTGCCTACGAACACGCTGAAGTCGTTTCTTCAATTTCTGAAGAGTAGCACAATACACTTCAGAGTTGATCGTTTGACCATGGGGAAGGACATCGAACAGAATAACCCCTTCAGCGTCCCAGAAGACTGTAACCATGACTTTACCGGCTGAGGGTATGGCTTTAAACTTTTTCTCGGTAGGGGAGTGGGTGTGGCGCCACTCCATTGATTGCCGTTTTGTTTCAGGTTCGAAGTGATGAACCCATGTTTCATCGCCTGTAACAATCTTTGACAAGAAATTGTCACCCTCAGCCACATGACGAGCAAGCAATTCCGCACAGATGGTTCTCCTTTGCTCTTTATGGTGTTCGGTTAGACAACGATGGACCCAGCGGGAACAAACCTTTGAATATCCCAACTGGTGAACAATTGTGATAGCACTACCAACAGAGATGTCAAGTTGAGCACTGAGTTGTTTGATGGTGATCCGTCGATCATCTCGAACGAGTGTGTTCGCACGCTCCGCCATTGCAGGAGTCACAGCTGTACACGGCCGGCTCGCACGCGGGAGATCAGACAGTCTTGCTTGACCTTGCGGCGATGATGACACACGCTTTGCCCAACGACTCACCGTGCTTTTGTCCACTGCCAGATCACCGTAGACATTCTGCAAGCGCCTATGAATATCTGAGATGCCCTGGTTTTCCGCCAAAAGAAACTCGATCACTGCCCGTTGTTTGCAACGCACATCCGTTACAGACGCCATTTTAACAGCTCTGTACAGCGCTGTCACCTGTCGGAAGTCAATGAAACTATACGAGACGAAGCGGGAATGTTTGAAAATATTCCACAAGAAATTTCCGGTTTTTTCAACCAAAATTGGCCGAGAAAAAAATGTGTTGCATTACTTATTGAACTGCCCTCGTATATATGAATAAAAGAAAATTGATTTGTTAAAATAATAGATTTTTATATGTGTACATTTATAAGAAAGACAAAGTTTATTGGAAGCTGGTTTATTGTTAGGGCACTTGTATTTGTTATATATGAAAGATGTAGTGAAGTCCCTCCAAAACGGAAGTGACCTGGCGCGATGAAAAGGTGGTTTTGGCGGCCGAACTGGGCGGCTCCTTGGTGTGAACAGTAATCAGTTTGTGGCTAGCCGTAGCACGGTACACGTCGACGGTGCCAAGAGAGGCAATTAGAAGCTGCTTTGCAAAGGATTGTTGCCTCGGATGTGGATTTGGCTATTATTTGACATTCTCAGCGAAAAGGAATGGCTCTAAAATGTTGAAAATCCGACGCCAAGAAGATATTTTATAGAGTATTCTAGCATCAAGAGCCTTGAGTACAGTTAGCCGCCATGTCGCTTGCCGCCAAAACTTCGCTACTGCTTTACTAACTTCATACATCCAGTTATGTATATGGGCATGGACCAGTTAATTTGTGTGTGTGGTTTTAATAATAGTCCAAATGCTGTAAATCTGTGTCCGGAACTATATCTTCTATCCTGATAACGAACCTCTGTAGGGTCTACTAAAACTGAGTATCCTGTTTTAGATGAACGATTCTTGCGTTCAAGTGTTTCAAAGGTTTTTTTTTTTTTTGGTCAAATATGAAGGAGTAGAAAAAGTTAAAGTTAAAACTAGAGATGGGGGATCCGCTCTTGAACTAATTCATAGAGTTGAATCTTTCAAAGGAGTGAACGATCAGTGATTCAGAAAAAAAGAACGGTAGCTCCAAACGTTTCCCACGGCAGAGAGAGAGAGAGAGAGAGAGAGAGAGAGAGAGAGAGACGGAGCATATCAGCGGCACCTCTGCTGGTCAGAGCACAGTGCACGCCACACAACACAGCCAGCGCTAGCCTCTGCCCTGCTTCTGCCTCGGCTGCCTGCATCGTGCAGTGAGTGCCCCATTGGAATTTGTGTTTCACATATGCCGTGCCGTCCCTGTGCTTCCTCTGCCGTCTGGCGCAGCTTAACTTCGCATCGCACTCTGTAGGCGATCGTTTCAGTCGCACGTCCTGCCCTCTGGGCAGTTGATGCGAGCAACAGGACAGAGAGCCACCTAGCGGATAACATAGGAACTACTTGCAACAACCTGCTCGCAAGGGAACGGACGATTTGTCTCGGAGCGGGTGAGTTCTCCGCTTCCCCCACCCTCGGAACTCGCCCGCTCAACACTCACCCCACCGTCTCGACTCTAACCAGAGCATTGAGCAAAGCGACTCAGGTGTCACTCTGGTCTCTGCGGTCTCAGCTCACGCAGTAATACAGCTCGCGGCTCGACCTGCTCGACTCAGCGCCTCTGCATCGGAGTTCGTCCCTACTGGATATTGCTCTTCGTAGTAATACCGCTATGTATATTACATTATTATGTTATGTATACATCAATTGTTTTTATTTAATTTTTATTTGTTTAAACTGATTAGATTAGGTTCCTGATGACTCCTCTTACTATAGGATTTTTATTATGGACACTCGAATTTACGCTTTAATTACGAGCGAACCGATAAACGTATCGCAAAATGTGATACACCAATATTTTCCTTGTTTTATTCTGCGTAAGGCTATATGCAGCACTTTCGTTTTACAGTCAAATTTATATTTTTTTTCTTATTCTGGTACGGATTTTGCGATTTTAGGCGTCTTCAGAAGGAAACGTTCACTTTAAAAATATATGGCTTGCGATGTATTTGTATGAGGTTAATGAAATTTTAATACATTATAGCCAAATATATTGTTAATGTAAATCTCAAGTTACAACATTTTCCGATCACCCAAAAAACCACGATAGTGCAAAATAAATCAATAATCAAAAACTTTGTCATATCGTGGAAATTTCAATAAACAATACAAAATTCTTACTCATTATCTGTATTACTTCAAAATAGGATCAAATAAGATCAAAATACAGGTATAGTACTGGAATAAACCAAGTTTAAAGGGCAATGTGCCTTCCATTTATTTTCTATTGTAAATGAGTGGTGAGTCATGAAAAAGAGCTAATTCATTTCAGGGAGTGAACAGTTCTGATCCAATCTCTGAAAAGAACAGTTTCGCCCATCTCTAGTTAAAACCACAAAAGTGAAGTTAGGGTTTTGCTAAAGTACTCTTAGTTTATAGCAAAGTATAGTTTTGCAGGAATACAGTGCTAGATTGTGTAAATGTTATTGTCTAAAATACCTGCTCCACAGGTGGTGAAAAAGACAAATAAGATAAGCTCATTTTAAAACTAGTCGTGTTTGGATTTCTATCATGAATGGTTCCTTTTTCGAAATTAATTGAGCTCAGTGTTGAATTTTTTTTCTCGCAAAGTAAATTATGAACTACTCCAAGTGAAGTGAAAGATTACCTTTGTTTGAATTAGTCGTTTTTTACTGAAATAATCATAGAGTTTGATTAGTGACACTATGCTAGTTTATGGGTCCCCATCATATTCTCCACATATTATAAAGATAATTGGAGTATTACTGTTGTTAAGGAAAACTTATATATGTAGTATGAGTATAAACATTGTATAATGATATTATTTATCTTTATTTGCGTTTTTAAATTTCAGTTAAGATAGGAGCCCTTCATGTCCAAATTTAGCTCTGCACTTCATGCAGTAACATTCCAGTAATGGTTCCAGTAATGACCTCGAGTGTAGCTCTTATATGTATCAGTTTGGTACAAAATTGCTTTCTACACTTACTGGTGTGTGTGTTAGTGATAACTGCTGCTACACACAGCCCAGAGTGCCCTGTGTCACTTTGTAAACTGTGCGCTATTCACAGGGAACTTTAATAACCAATGTTCAATTTTCTTAAACATGTATATTCAAATTACGATCTTTACCACTCTCATTAACTCCCAAACTCCGTTTAATTTTTCTGTTAATTCCACCATATTCGAAATTATAGTATACACGTGCACTTAAAAAAATAAATACATACATACTGACAGTAATAATAATATAAAATGTACACACACACACACACACACACACACACACACACACACACACACACATTCACACGAGTCGACAAATATAAGTACTTACACACATACAGCAATGGCAGACGCTTCCACCACTGCCAGAAGAAGCAAAATACACTCCTGGAAATTGAAATAAGAACACCGTGAATTCATTGTCCCAGGAAGGGGAAACTTTATTGACACATTCCTGGGGTCAGATACATTACATGATCACACTCACAGAACCACAGGCACATAGACACTGGCAACAGAACATGCACAATGTCGGCACTAGTACAGTGTATATCCACCTTTCGCAGCAATGCAGGCTGCTATTCTCCCATGGAGACGATCGTAGAGATGCTGGATGTAGTCCTGTGGAACAGCTTGCCATGCCATTTCCACCTGGCGCCTCAGTTGGACCAGCGTTCGTGCTGGACGTGCAGACCGCGTGAGACGACGCTTCATCCAGTCCCAAACATGCTCAATGGGGGACAGATCCAGAGATCTTGCTGGCCAGGGTAGTTGACTTACACTTTCTAGAGCACGTTGGGTGGCACGGGATACATGCGGACGTGCATTGTCCTGTTGGAACAGCAAGTTCCCTTGCCGGTCTAGGAATGGTAGAACGATGTGTTCGATGACGGTTTGGATGTACCGTGCACTATTCAGTGTCCCCTCGACGATCACCAGTGGTGTACGGCCAGTGTAGGAGATCGCTCCCCACACCATGATGCCGGGTGTTGGCCCTGTGTGCCTCGGTCGTATGCAGTCCTGATTGTGGCGCTCACCTGCACGGCGCCAAACACGCATACGACCATCATTGGCACCAAGGCAGAAGCGACTCTCATCGCTGAAGACGACACGTCTCCATTCGTCCCTCCATTCACGCCTGTCGCGACACCACTGGAGGCGGGCTGCAGGATGTTGGGGCGTGAGCGGAAGACGGCCTAACGGTGTGCGGGACCGTAGCCCAGCTTCATGGAGACGGTTGCGAATGGTCCTCGCCGATACCCCAGGAGCAACAGTGTCCCTAATTTGCTGGGAAGTGGCGGTGCGGTCTCCTACGGCACTGCGTAGGATCCTACGGTCTTGGCGTGCATCCGTGCGTCGCTGCGGTCCGGTCCCAGGTCGACGGGCACGTGCACCTTCCGCCGACCACTGGCGACAATATCGATGTACTGTGGAGACCTCATGCCCCACGTGTTGAGCAATTCGGCGGTACGTCCACCCGGCCTCCCGCATGCCCACTATACGCCCTCGCTCAAAGTCCGTCAACTGCACATACGGTTCACTTCCACGCTGTCGCGGCATGCTACCAGTGTTAAAGACTGCGATGGAGCTCCGTATGCCACGGCAAACTGGCTGACACTGACGGCGGAGGTGCACAAATGCTGCGCAGCTAGCGCTATTCGACGGCCAACACCGCGGTTCCTGGTGTGTCCGCTGTGCCGTGCGTGTGATCATTGCTTGTACAGCCCTCTCGCAGTGTCCGGAGCAAGTATGGTGGGTCTGACACACCGGTGTCAATGTGTTCTTTTTTCCATTTCCAGGAGTGTATGAATGCACCCTGCATTAGCAAAACAAAATACGGAATGACGAGATGACAGTGGTTCTTCACAACACAAAAACGTAAATATTTGTAGTTGTAGTGAAAGAGCTGTGTGCTGAAATCTAACACATATGCGTGGAAGGACAAGAAGAATGACGTAAGCAACCCAAAAACTGTGAGTAACAATAAATAATCAACACTGTTTATACACGATGTGATCAAAAGTAACGAGACACCCCCAAAAATATATTTTTTTCATATCAGCTGCATTGTGCTGCCACCTACTGCCAGGTACTCCATATCAGAGACCTCAGTAGTTATTAGACATCATGAGAGAGCAGAATGATGCGCTCCACGGAACTCACGGAATTCGATTGTGGTCAGGTGATTGGGTGGGTTGTGTCATTGGTCTGTAAGCGAGATTTCCACACTCCTAAACGTCCCTAGGTCCACTGCTTCCGATATGATAATGAAGCGGAAACGTGAAGGGACACGTACAGCACAACAGCTTACAGGCCGACCTCGTCTGTTGACTGACAGACACGGCCGACAGTTGAAGAGGGCCGTAATGTGTAATAGGCAGACATCAATCCAGACCATCACACAGGAATTCCAAACTGCATCAGGACCCACTCTGTGACAGTTGGGCAGGAGGTGAGAAAACTTGGACTTCATGGTCGAGCGGCTGCTCACAACGCACAAATCACGCCAGTAGATGCCAAACGGCGCCTCGCTTGGTGTAATGTGTGTAAATGGCTCTGAGCACTATGGGACTTAACATCCGGGGTCATCAGTCCCCTAGAACTTAGAACTACTTAAACCTAACTAACCTAAGGACAGCCCACACATCCATGTCCGAGGCAGAATTCGAACCTGCGACCGTAGTGGTCGCGCGGTTCCAGACTGAAGCGCGTAGAACCGTTTGGCCACACTGGCTGGAGAGCGTAAACATTGGACGATTGAAGAGTGGAAAAACATTGTATGGAGTGACGAATCACGGTACACAATGTGGCGATCCGATGGCAGGGAGTGCGTACGGCGAATGCGCGGTGAACGTCATCTGCCAGCGTGTGTAGCGCCAACAGTAAAATCGGAGGCGGTAGTGTTATGGTGTGGTCGTGTTTTTCATGGTTGGGGGGGGGGGGGGACTTGCACCCCTTGTTGGTTTGCATGGCACTATCACAGCACAGGCTTATATTGATGTTTCAAGCATCTTCTTGCTTTCCACTGTTCACCTCTTCATAATGCACGGCCTGTGGTGGAGGGGTTACACGACAATAACATCCCTGAAATGGAATGGCCTGCACACAGTCCTGACCTGAATCCTATAGAACAACTTTGGGATGTTTTGGAACGCCGACTTCGTGCCAGGCCTCACCGACCGACATCGATACCTCTCCTCAGTACAGCACTCCGTGAACAATGGGCTGCCATTCACCAAGGAACCTTCCAGTATCTGATTGAACGTATGCCTCCGAGAGTGGAAGCTGTCATCAAGGTTAAGGGTGGGCCAATATCATATTGAATTCCAGCAGCCAGCCGGAGTGGCCGAGCAGTTCTAGGCGCTTCAGTCTGGAACCGCGAGACCGCTATCGTCGCAGGTTCGAATCCTGCCTCGGGCATTGATGTGGGTGATGTCCTTAGGTTAGTTAGGTTTAAGTAGTTCTAAGTTCTAGGGGACTGATGACCTGAGATGTTAAGTCCCATAGTGCTCAGTGCCATTTGAACCATTTTTGAATTCCAGCATTACCGATCCAGAGCGCCACGAACTTGTAAGTCATTTTCAGCGAGGCGTCCAGATCACTTTTGATCATGTGGTGTAACAGCAAGTCAAAGCATGCGAACTCTTCACAATTCTAGCAGCAAAAAAAGTAAAAAAAATAAGTATATTGTTACAGTGATCACTGAAGATGTTTGGTCTTAGTAAGACTTTGATTAAAGTTGCAACAGACGATTTTTGTCTCATACAACTTATACATAAAGATGTCGTTCCACACACGATAGGCACAGACATAATAATGGAAATTTTGTCAATCTGTTTTCTATATAACATCATGTAAGCGTCACTTATGGGTTAGGCCTTTATGTCTGTTCTGACCGGCTGACTGCTGCCTAGAAGGCAGTACCAGCAGCGATCAATGATGGAGGGAAAAGTGAGCATCATGTTGCGACTCCCTCCAGCCATCATTGCCAGTAGATGAATCTTAATGCCGCCGCTGCTTCCTAATTCAAACACCTCCTCATTTGGTCTCACGAGACTGGTTGGTCCTGTTCCACATGTCCCTACCTCAGAAAAAATCTTAGGAGATACTGTGCAATCGAACTGAGGTCCTTCTACACCGATGGCTGTGACACTAACCAATTTTTAAGACGCCACCTTTAAAAAAAAAAAAAAAAAAAAAAAAAAACCACTTCCTCGCTCCCAAAGGTTGTGTGTGTGCGGTGGGGGGGGGGGGGGGGGAGAGAGTGGGGGCAACGTGGGCAAGGGTCACAAATTGAAGCCTGGCCGCCATGTCCCATTCCCATTCTCCAGAAACCAAGGAAAGCGTAGGGAACGTGGAGTAGAGAACAATGGACATCGTTTATTTATTTTCATTTTCTTTTGTTTTTTATTTTTGTTTATTTATTTACGTGTTTTGTTGTTAACGTTAATGCCATCGAGAATAGCAGGAAACTGGCTTCAAGAGTAGGAGGGTGCAGCTAGATGTCCGATTCAAATGGTTCAAATGGCTCTGAGCACTATGGGACTTAACATCTTAGGTCATCAGTCCCCTAGAACTTAGAACGACTTAAACCTAACTAACCTAAGGACATCACACGCATCCATGCCCGAGGCAGGATTCGAACCTGCGACCGTAGCAATCCCACGGTTCCGGACTGCAGCGCCTAGAACCGCACGGCCACCGCGGCCGGCAGCTAGATGTCGGACTCATGGAGACTATCAGTATATAGTTTTTCCGAGAAGAACATTCCGATGACCATCGAATATATGGGTTCAAGTATGGAAAAGTCGGGGATCAATTCTTCATGACAGGAACACCTCAGCTCTGGGGTAGGTTAAGAAAGACACTGCTAAGGAAAGTGGAGAAAAATTGTCTGTATTTTGGGTTGCAGACAACTGCACTATGGCGTTCATTAAGAAACTACCAAAAATCAAGGATACTTTTCTCTCCAGCAAACAAATAGTGAGCTGCGTATCCACAAATCCACTTAACAGAGTTCGTCTTTGCTTGTGGGAAGCATCCGGCGTCTGGAAAGAGGAGCAATTGAGTAGGTATCTGATGAGGTGTCTTACGGGCACCAAGAACCAGACACCTCTCGCCGATCTGTACACCAGGCGGTGGGTGCTCGTCTGTGTCTAAAACATCAAAGGTGGTACACAATGGGGTGTCTGTGATGTGAAACCTGTGAAGGCATGACCAGCATACTTGCTTCCCATTGACAGTAAGGTGCCATGCAGACTGGGTGTCAGTGTCAAGATAAGGAGCGCACACCGATCACGAAACGGCATCCCAGTCTACGTGGGGATGTTTCCCCTCAACCTATGCTACTGAAGGAAACCGTAGATCGCCTTCGAAACCATAGATCGCCTTCGTAGATGTCAAGTGTGCTGGCAGTATCATAGTGCGGACGTAGCTCAGTTCAAGGAAAGGGACTTCTGGAAGCCGGACAGGCGCTGAGAGGGAGTGTGGTGCAATGGCGTACAGCAATAGGCTGGAAAAAGGCACGTAGGACTACAATACGGCGCTACAACGTCATGTGAGAGCCAATGAAAATGGCTACCACCCTGTCAGGCACAAGATACAGACTTAAACTGCCCCTGCACCTCGGGAGGGTGAGGGTCTCATACCCCATCTTGAACCGCAAGCTGTGGCACACAAATGAAGCCAATGCCGCTAGCATCCGGCAGGCCATGGATGGCGGAGTAGTAAGTGTCTGTGCCATGTAGGGGATACGTGACGCCAGAGAGATATATATATATATATATATATATATATATATATATATATATATATATATATATATACACGTATTGTGCCCGTTGAAGAATGCTCGTAAACGGCGATCTAAGAGCCCAGCTCGTAGCTGGGAAATTAGACGTCGGCTGTTGGGGCCCATTGTCCTAAGCATAGGGTAATTTCAGCTACACACAAAGAAGCAGCTCTGTCCATTCGACTATGAAGGCTATTTTCTACACGAATTGACGAAAGTGTAATGTCAGCCTATATTATCTTTTTTAGGTTTCCATACCACAGTCGGTAAAAACGGAACATTTATAACATCACTTTCGTGTCCGTCAGTCTGACTGTTCAAAACTTGCTTTCTCAGGCACGGGTAGACGTGCCAAGTTAAAATTTATGCCACGTATTAAGGTCTACGGTCCCTTAGCGATGTACGAGGTGCATTCAAGTTCTAAGGCCTCCAATTTTTTTTCTCCGGACTGGAAAGAGATAGAAACATGCGTATTGTTTTAAAATGAGGCCGCATTCATAGTCAAGACCTCCCAGAGATGGCAGCACTGTACGGCAGATGGAATTTTACCGCCAGCGGCGAGAATGAGAACTGTTTCAAATACTTAAAATGGTGACGTTTTCCTTACTTGAACAGCGTGCAATCATTCGTTTTCTGAATTTGCGTGGTGTGAAACCAATTGAAATTCATCAACAGTTGAAGGAGACATGAGGTGATGGAGTTGTGGATGTGTCAAAAGTGCGTTCGTGGGTGCGACAGTTTAATAAAGGCAGAACATCGTGTGGCAACAAACCAAAACAACCTCGGGCTCACACAAGCTGGTCTGACGACATGATCGAGAAAGTGGAGAGAATTGTTTTGGGGAATCGCCGAATGACTGTTGAACAGATCGCCTCCAGAGTTGGCATTTCTGTGGGTTCTGTGCACACAATCCTGCATGACGACCTAAAAATGCGAAAAGTGTCATCCAGGTGAGTGCCACGAATGCTGACGGATGACCACACGGCTGCCCGTGTGGCATGTTGCCAAGCAATGTTGACGCGCAACGACAGCATGAATGGGATTTTCTTTTCGTCGGTTGTGACAATGGATGAGACGTGGATGCCATTTTTCAATCCAGAAACAAAGCGCCAGTCAGCTCAATGGAAGCACACAGATTCACCGCCACCAAAAAAACTTCGGGTAATTGCCAGTGCTGAAAAAATGATGGTGTCCATGCTCTGGGACAGCGAGGGCGTAAGCCTTACCCATTGCGTTCCAAAGGGCACTACGGTAACAGGTGCATCTAAGAAAATGTTTCGAAGAACAAATTCCTTCCTGCACTGCAACAAAAACGTCCGGGAAGGGCTGCGCGTGTGCTGTTTCACCAAGACAACGCCCCGCACATCGAGCTAACGTTATGCAACAGTTTCTTCGTGATAACAACTTTGAAGTGATTCCTCGTGCTCCCTTCTCACCTGACCTGGCTCCTAGTGACTTTTGGCTTTTTCCAACGATGAAAGACGCTCTCCGTGGCCGCACATTCACCAGCCGTGCTGCTATTGCCTCAGCGATTTTCCAGTGGTCAAAACAGACACCTAAGGAAGCCTTCGCCGCTGCCATGGAATCATGGCGTCAGCGTTGTGAAAAATGTGTACGTCTGCAGGGCGATTACGTCGAGAAGTAACGCCAGTTTCATTGATTTCGGGTGAGTAGTTAATTAGAAAAAAAAATCGGAGGCCTTAGAACTTGAATGTACCTCATAAAAAGAGTGAAGCTTATAAGTCAATGCAATCAAAACACACGACCATTAATGTTACATATTTTGATACTTGTAAACTCACTCATCAGAACATACAGTGCACTTCCCATTGACCTAGAATCATCAAATTACCAAAAAACAAGGTTTCACACTACAACAAAATAAAAATATCCTAAAATTGTTAATTTGTAATTACATCACACGATTTTTTTTAATTTTTTATCAGATTGTCTGTTAAGGTCCCCTTCTTCTCAGGAGCGAGCAGACGCATCAAGTTGAAATTTATGTCACTAGGATCTACAGTCACGTTATGATGCAATAAATGTAAGCTCCTAAATCAGTGCGAGCAAAAGATGCAGCCATTTATAGCATGACAATTACTGAGCTATATGAAAAAAACGTAAATAGTTAGCTGGCCGGTGTGGCCGAGCTGTTTTAGGCGCTTGAGTCTGGAACCGCGTGACCGCTACGGTCGCAGGTTCGAATCCTGCCTCGGGCATGGAGGTGTGTGATGTCCTTAGGTTAGTTAGGTTTAAGTAGTTCTAAGTTCTAGGGAACTGACGAACTCAGATGGTAAGTCCCATAGTGCTCAGAGCCATTTGAACCATTTGAACGTAAATAGTTAGAAACTATGGCGTGCACACAATTTATTCAGCATGTCACTACAGATATTAGGATTTAGGTTATTACATGTTTGGTATGCCTGCCATCATTGGTGATGTTGTGGTGCAGACGAATAGCGAAATTCTGCCTGACCCACTGAAGTGTCGGAACTTTGATGCTGTCGATGACCTCCTGAATGGCTGTTTCCAGTTCAGCAACGAAGAAGATGAAAGCGCTGTCTGCAAGAACATACCAACCACACCAGACGATATGCAACGACGTATTACATCAGCCTGCTAGGATATCTCCGCTGAAATGCTAGCACGTCGTCCCATACGAGGCCGGAAGCATGTACTGCCGCTGCCGGTGGTCTATTTGAACATAACTTGTGATGGTCAGTCGTCTCGTTGCTGGTCAGATTCCACGCAACTAGTGTATGCATTTGTGGTTTTCTTTGGTATGTGCTACCACAGGTCTCCTACCTTCCAAACTACTTCGCACGAGAGCTTCTGTAAAGTTTGGAAGGTAGGAGACGAGGTACTGGCAGAAGTGAAGCTGTGACGACGGGGCGTGAGTCGTGCTTGGGTAGCTCAGTTGGTAGAGCACTTGCCCGCGGAAGGCAAAGGTCCCGAGTTCGAGTCTCTGTCCGGCACACAGTTTTAATCTGCCAGGAAGTTTCAGGTATTGTTCCATTTAAAAAGTGTATGTTTGAGAGAAAATGTACTTCATAGGTGTTATTACTCTCTGTTGAACTGCTAAGAATGAGAGCAACTGACTACCAATCTCTTCTGTGAAAACCGTAGATCAATGACACTTTCCATTTCCGCAATATTTGTGGCGCAAGTTTTAAGTGATTCAGCCTGTATAATCACTGCAGAGAAACTTCTAAAGAAACAGATTACTGTGAAATAGGCATAAAACGACAGCATCAGTCTATAGATATAAAGAAATTTAATGAAACGCATTGTCAGTGAAGAGAGCAATGCCTGGCCTGGAGGCTTCAGTCATTCACGCAGCGGAATATCGCCAAATGATCTTTCGCGAAACCCAAAGAAATTCTGGTCATATACACTCCTGGAAATGGAAAAAAGAACACATTGACACCGGTGTGTCAGACCCACCATACTTGCTCCGGACACTGCGAGAGGGCTGTACAAGCAATGATCACACGCACGGCACAGCGGACACACCAGGAACCGCGGTGTTGGCCGTCGAATGGCGCTAGCTGCGCAGCATTTGTGCACCGCCGCCGTCAGTGTCAGCCAGTTTGCCGTGGCATACGGAGCTCTATCGCAGTCTTTAACACTGGTAGCATGCCGCGACAGCGTGGACGTGAACCGTATGTGCAGTTGACGGACTTTGAACGAGGGCGTATAGTGGGCATGCGGGAGGCCGGGTGGACGTACCGCCGAATTGCTCAACACGTGGGGCGTGAGGTCTCCACAGTACATCGATGTTGTCGCCAGTGGTCGGCGGAAGGTGCACGTGCCCGTCGACCTGGGACCGGACCGCAGCGACGCACGGATGCACGCCAAGACCGTAGGATCCTACGCAGTGCCGTAGGGGACCGCATCGCCACTTCCCAGCAAATTGGGGACACTGTTGCTCCTGGGGTATCGGCGAGGACCATTCGCAACCGTGTCCATGAAGCTGGGCTACGGTCCCGCACACCGTTAGGCCGTCTTCCGCTCACGCCTCAACATCGTGCAGCCCGCCTCCAGTGGAGTCGCGACAGGCGTGAATGGAGGGACGAATGGAGACGTGTCGTCTTCAGCGATGAGAGTCGCTTCTGCCTTGGTGCCAATGATGGTCGTATGCGTGTTTGGCGCCGTGCAGGTGAGCGCCACAATCAGGACTGCATACGACCGAGGCACACAGAGCCAACACCCGGCATCATGGTGTGGGGAGCGATCTCCTACACTGGCCGTACACCACTGGTGATCGTCGAGGGGACACTGAATAGTGCACGGTACATCCAAACCGTCATCGAACCCATCGTTCTACCATTCCTAGACCGGCAAGGGAACTTGCTGTTCCAACAGGACAATGCACGTCCGCATGTATCCCGTGCCACCCAACGTGCTCTAGAAGGTGTAAGTCAACTACCCTGGCCAGCAAGATCTCCGGATCTGTCCCCCATTGAGCATGTTTGGGACTGGATGAAGCGTCGTCTCACGCGGTCTGCACGTGCAGCACGAACGCTGGTCCAACTGAGGCGCCAGGTGGAAATGGCATGGCAAGCCGTTCCACAGGACTACATCCAGCATCTCTACGATCGTCTCCATGGGAGAATAGCAGGCTGCATTGCTGCGAAAGGTGGATATACACTGTACTAGTGCCGACATTGTGCATGTTCTGTTGCCTGTGTCTATGTGCCTGTGGTTCTGTCAGTGTGATCATGTGATGTATCTGACCCCAGGAATGTGTCAATAAAGTTTCCTTCCTGGGACAATGAATTCACAGTGTTCTTATTTCAATTTCCAGGAGTGTATAAAGGCAATTAGTGGCGCCAAACTTAGTACCCTGTCACTTATGGACGAGACTGGAACTGAAACTGAGAATCACAAAGCAAAAGCAGAAATGCTTAGCTCTGTTTTAAAAAATTTTCCTTTAAAAAAGGAGAAACCAAGAGTGTAGCACCAATTTCATCCTCGTACCGCTGAAATTATGAGTGAGGTAGATATTAGTGTCAGTGGCGTTGAGAAACAGCTGAAATCATTCAAATTGAAGAAAGCTCGATGGAATCCCCATCAGGTTCTACACCAAACTCGCGGCTGCATTAGCCCTTCTATTAATCATAATCTATCATAGATCCCTCGAGCAAAAGACTGTGCTCAGTAGCTGGAAGAAAGTACAGGTCGCATCTGTGTATAAAAAAAGTGTCAGAACTGATCCACAAAACCACCGTCCAGTATCCTTGAAATCCATTTCTTGTACGATCTTAGAACATGTTCTGAGCTGAAACATAATGATGTATCTCGAACAGAACAACCCCCTCCATCCCACACAGTAGTTATCTCTAAAACCTTGATAATGTGAAACCCACCTCACACTTCTCTCACAGGAAATGCTGGAAGCCATGGATCAAGGCGGTCATGTATATGCTGCATTTCTCGATTTGTAAAAATCATTTGACTCAGTGTCATACCTACTTTTGTTAAAGAAAATATGGGGTATCAGACGAAATAAGTGAAAGTTTCTAGGTAGGAAGGTTGCAGCATGTTATCTTGGATGGTGAGCCATCGAGACGTTGAAGTAATTGCACTGGGTTCCTTGCTGTTCGCAGATGATGCATTTGTCTACGACGAAGTACAGTCTGAACGAAGAAGTACAAATATTCAGTCAGACCTTGATAAGATTTCAAAGTGGTGCAATGATTGGCAGCTTGCTTTTGTTGTTGTGGTGGTCTTCAGTCTAGAGACTGGTTTGATGCAGCTCTCCATGCTACCCTACCCTGTGCAAGCTTCATCTCCCAGTACGTACTGCAGCCTACATCCTTCTAAATCTGTTTAGTGTATTCATCTCTTGGTCTCCCTCTACAAGTTTTACCCTCCACTCTGCCCTCCAATTCTAAATTGGTGATCCCTTGATGCCTCAGAACATGTCCTATCAACCGATCTCTTCTTCTAGTCAAGTTGTGCCACAAATTTCTCTTCTCCCCAATTCTGTTCAATACTTCCTCAATAGTTATGTGATGTACCCATCTAATCTTCAGCATTCTTCGGTAGCACCACATTTCGAAAGCTTCTCTTCTTCCTTTAAATGTTCAAAAATGTAAAATTGTTCACTTCACAAAACGTAAACCATTGTATCCTATGAATACAATATTAGTGGGTCACAGTTGGAGTTTGTAAACTAATACAAATACTTTGGTGTAACACTCAACGGGACATGAAGTAGAACGATTACATAGGCTCAATCTTGTGTAAAGCAGGTCGCAGACTTCGGTTTACTGACAGAATACTAGTGAAATACAATCATTCTACAAAGCAGTTTGTTTAAAGTCACTCGTGCAACCCACCGTAGAATATTCCTCAAGTGTGAATGTCCTGTACCAGATAAGACTAGGCAAGGGATACTGAACGTATACAGAAAAGGACCACACGAATAGCAGCAGGTTTGTCTGATGCGCGAGAGAATGTCACTGACTTGTTGAAAGAACTGAACTGGCAAACTCTTGAAGATGAATGGATACTGTTCCAAGAAAATTTACTCAGAAAGTCTCAAGAACAGGCTTTTAATGATGTCTCTGGGAATGTACTGCGACCCCCTACATATCGCTCCCATAGGGATCGTGAGGACAAGATTAGATTAATTATAGCCTGCGCAAAGGCATTCATACAATCATTTTCTCCCACACTCCACACACCCTAACCTAATCTACATTTAATGAGCTTCTGATGCAGTTGCTTTTAGCCATGTTATTTTACAGTTTGAAAGAGTTTATGAAACACAGTGAGAAACTGGCTTAAAATAAAGTAAGATGTAGTATCATATAAACTGAACATTAAGCTGTACATTCTTGTCACGTATGGAACTCTTTTTAAGTGTTAACTGCTTATATGTAACTCTCTGGGTTATATGACGCTTTCATATTTAATTTACTATGTTTTATACTTTGTAATCTGTAGGCCTAATGTTTCTCATTTCGTCATATTGTGTTACAGATCATTGTAGTAGTTACGTAACTTTCTAATCTTTACTTGTAAACATAGAGAATCAGTACTTGTCATTGACAACGTAAAAATTGACACACACTGCATCCATGTGAAATTCTGACAGTTGGATCCATGGTGTAATAATTAAAAAAATAAAACGGAAAAAAGCTCTAACAGCTGGCACAGTGGTATGTACCCTTCTGCCATGCACTTCGCAGTGGTTCGCATAGATACAGATATACGTGTAGGTTGAGTGTGACCCACATGTCCTTTAAAGGCGTATGAACAATAATAATTTATGTACTTTTAAATGATGTTAACTGTAACATATTAATTTTCTTAGCTGGATATACATTTACAACAACTTTGTAAAAATTCGTATATACAACTAAAAATTAAGATCGGTGCAGCTAACAACAGCACTAGTATGGAATACGTGTTCAATAGCTGGAGACTTTCACATACACACAGTTTGGATTGTTTTATTTCTTGGACTCCATATGGTAAACTTTTGAGACGTTAAGGCAACGAACTGGTATTTTTGTTCAACCACTTTGGTTAGTCTGGTTGACACCGGTCCTTTAAAGAGATAGCCCACACTCCCGCAGTTGTGGTAGGCGAGGTAGTATAGGTCAACTTCTGCCAAGCTATGTCAAGTATGTCTGTCCTCTCCCCTCCGTACCTTAACCTAACACCACACGAATTAGCCTTGCTACTGTAGTCGTTTACCTTGCACCCTGAGGCGTCTATCAACGATTTCTCAGGCGAATAGATAAGTAAAAGAATACTTTTTATATACTGTTTATTCTCTTCGTTCCCTTGGTATGCATATATGGACATTCATTCATTTTCCCCCATTCCGTAAACAGACTGATGTTCCGTGGATGTAGACCTTCCAGTTCTTAGTTTTAAAACCAGGGCGCAGCACCTTGCGAGGTAAAATTCGTGTGATAGTTTACAACTGGTCGTACAGAGACAGCGGTTACTTCCACAAATCAAAAAGGTATGTAAATAGTTAGTGCTCAAGTGTGATGATAACTGGGTCCACAGCCTTTGTGAAATTTTTGAATGAATTCATTTTCGTCTTTTCTGTTAAAACATTTATTCCTATTGCAATTTCGACATGTTGTCATTTTCAAGCGCTGTGAGATGTTGTAACCCACTCAGTAATACAAAGCTGTACCATGCTGTGTAAAGCGTTTGCACGAGGTGTTGAAAATTTATCAGTTGTTCCATATACTATCTACATTACAGAGGTGGTGAAATAAAAATAACGTAAACACTGAAGTTTAAATTTCGTGTAGTAGGCGTCATAACTGGATCACAAAAGCTGCAATAACCGCGCCTACTACACGAATTTAAAAGTTGTTGTTTACATCATTATTTCACCAGCTTGTAACGTGTATAATATACAGAACAGTTAATAAATTTACAACACATCATGCAAATGCTCTTCCACAGCGTGGCATAGTTTTGTATTATTGGATGGGCTACAACATCGCATGGTACTTAACAATGACATGTGTTAATAATGTTATAACAGAAGCTAACTCCTATGGATGTAGAGTATTAGTTCAGATTTGTGTAGATTTAGTTCGTTACCATAAAATAACCCATTTTCTGAAGGTCCTCGTATGTGGACCTCAGGTAATACGTATTTGCTCATATCTATTTGGTCTTTGATAACCCAATACTGAAATAACTGTTATTTGTACACTCTACATCAGAGCATGTAATATTATCTGATGAGCAATTAGAAGCTCTTTTAATGGCAGCAGTGCGGAATTATCTGATCAGGAAGGTGACAATTTCTGCTCAGCTTGATGCAATTAACTGGTAAACAATAAGAATGTTAAGATTCCCTGCTAGTAGCTAGAGGAGGACGTCCTGACGCAGTGAATTGCTCTAACAGTGAAGATGTGGGTAAAAAGCCAACAAGAGCTATGTTGCAACAAATTTCAGAAGTTAGTTTCTAACATTTTGGCTAACTACAAAAATTTGTTGAGGCAAGGAATGCTTCAATAAGCAGGAAACCTGGTTGCAATTTCAGGATAAGAGACATGTCCATCAAAGGTGGAATGTATATGTATATTGTGAAGAATATATTGTTGTGTACCTTATCATAAAACGTAAAGTAAAGATTTATTTACTGGCAGTAGCAAATTATTACTTGCCACAAATTATTGTATGATTATCATTTTTTACCATTTGTGAAGTTGTTTTAGAACAACATCAAAAGCCTGTGTTGGAATTCACATATTTCCTAAATATCAACCTTAAGAATCATATTTTCTTTGTTAATTAGCATATTCAGTTTACATCTACATCTACATCTACATCCATACTCCGCAAGCCACCTGACGGTGTGTGGCGGAGGGTACCTTCAGTACCACTATCGGTTTTCCCTTCTATTCCAGTCTCGTATTGTTCGTGGAAAGAAGGATTGTCGGTATGCCTCTGTGTGGGCTCTAATCTCTCTGATTTTATCCTCATGGTCTCTTCGCGAGATATACGTAGGAGGGAGCAATATACTGCTTGACTCTTCGGTGAAGGTATGTTCTCGAAACTTTGACAAAAGCCCGTACCGAGCTACTGAGCGTCTCTCCTGCAGAGTCTTCCGCTGGAGTTTATCTATCATCTCCGTAACGCTTTCGCGATTACTAAATGATCCTGTAACGAAGCGCGCTGCTCTCCGTTGGATCTTCTCTATGTCTTGTATCAACCCTATCTGGTACGGATCCCACACTGCTGAGCAGTATTCAATCAGTGGGCGAACAAGCGTACTGTAACCTACTTCCTTTGTTTTCGGATTGCATTTCCTTAGGATTCTTCCAATGAATCTCAGTCTGGCATCTGCTTTACCGACAATCAACATTATATGATCATTCCATTTTAAATCACTCCTAATGCGTACTCCCAGATAATTTATGGTATTAACTGCTTCCAGTTGCTGACCTGCTATTTTGTAGCTAAATGATAAAGGATCTATCTTTCTGTGTATTCGCAGCACATTACACTTGTCTACATTGAGATTCAGTTGCCATTCCCTGCACCATGCGTCAATTCGCTGCAGATCCTCCTGCATTTCAGTACAATTTTCCATTGTTACAACCTCTCGATACACCACTGCATCATCTGCAAAAAGCCTCAGTGAACTTCCAATGTCATCCACCAGGTCATTTATGTATATTGTGAATAGCAACGGTCCTATGACACTCCCCTGCGGCACACCTGAAATTACTCTTACTTCGGAAGACTTCTCTCCATTGAGAATAACATGCTGCGTCCTGTTATCTAGGAACTCCTCAATCCAATCACACAATTGGTCTGATAGTCCATATGCTCTTACTTTGTTCAATAAACGACTGTTTTAAATAAAATATATACATTGCTGAACAAAATGTTTTTACTAAAGAAAGGAGAAAAATAAAATACAAAGCAAAGACTAGTACGTTTTCACAATAAGTAAAACTTGTGGTCTATATAGGTGGACCTCCATTAATGCCATAGTGAATCATCAAAAATATATTTCACTTGCATATGCATTTATTAGTTTGATATGATTATCATTTTCTAGCAGTTGAGGAGTCGTTTTAGAATACCATCAAAAACCTGTATTGAGATCACATGTTTCATAAATATTAACCTTAAGAATAATATTTGATATGATTATCATTTTCTAGCAATTGTGAAGTTCTTTTAGAATACCATCAAAAACCTGTATTGAGATCACATATTTCATAAATATTAACCTTAAGAATAATATTTTCTGTGTGAATTAGCATATTCAGTTTATTGTTTTAAATAAAATGTATATATTGCGGACCAAAACATTTTTATTGAAGAAAAGGCAAAAAAACTACAAAGAAAAGATTATTACATTTTCATGATAAGTGAAAATTGAGGTCCTTATATGTTGACCTTCATTTATGCCTTAGTGAATAATAAAAAAAAATTTCATTTGCATATGTCATACTTGTTTATTGGTTTGCTGGAAAATTTCCTGAACTTTTTCTTATCTTAGCAGTGAAGAGGCTGCATCATACATATAGGTAACTATAAAAATCAGTATTCGATATATGTTCTTACCTGTACCTACAGTCATAACAATACTGAAACCCAATTTCATTGAATTGCAATTTTTTGGGGGGGGGGGGGGGGAGGGGATGAACGAATCTAAGCTATTTAATTTGGTAACCTTTCAATGTCTTTCCACTCAGGCCAGCTGCTGGTTAGGCGCTCAGGGTTTTTACATTGCCTATCTTTCCATTTCTCCACACACTTGCACAATTCCTTGAATGCACTGTTGATTTTATCATCTCCAGGAGACCCTAATAGTTGTTTGAGTTCCTCGCAGATGGCGTCTCCTATTTCGTTGACGCCCTTCTGACTGCAAAACATGAAGAAATGAGCCATAAAATCGGAGTCAAAAGGAAACTTCTTTGGGTTGAGCTGATAAATTGATCCGCCGGTGTGCAGTAGGTCTGCGCCTACGACAGACTCTGCCTGTCGCACGCAGAAACAATCCAAGGCATTTTCGTGCAGGGCGAGGTTCGTTGAGATCACCAGCGCGTACTGCCGGCCTCCCAGACCCCGTTTAATGGTCCTGTAAGAAGCCTCGTACCTCCTTATGTTGAAATCGGGTTTGTTGTCACCTTCTGAAAATAGGTCTCCTCTTCTGATCCAATCAGACGTCTTATGCTTCACTTGGACGAGCAAGGAGTATTTATCTTGACTTTCGTTCCAGGTGACTACGACGTCGTCAAATTTACCTGCCTCCAAGCTGTCGGAATGAATTGCAAAGTCGGAGAGCTGCTTCCTGACACAGCGGAGGAAGACCAGGACAATCACCAGCTCTTCGTAGCGGAAACCGTGCCCCTCCCTTCGTGCTCGATCGTCGGAGTCCCTGGAAAGGACAAAGAGGACACATGTTTAACAATTCTAATAGTAAGGTCCCAATCGTTAGACGAGCTGTGGTGGTCAGTTTAATGTTTGCTGATTGCAGTATCTTAATTTCTACTTGACGGCGTCATTAGAATACTAAATAAATGGAATAGGAGCGCCTTCCACAACAGTCTAATTAGATTTAGCACGATCATTTACTTTGACAAAAAAAGGGACGTTGGACCATGACTATAAAGGGTGGTCGATTGATCGTGACCGGGCCAAATATCTCACGAAATAAGCGTCAAACGAAAAAAACTGCAAAGAACGAAACTTGTCTAGCTTGAAGGGAGGAACCAGATGGCGCTATGCTTGGCCCGCTAGATGGCGCTGTCATAGGTCAAACGGATATCAACTGCGTTTTTTTTAAAATAGGAACCCCCATTTCTTATTACATATTCGTGTAGTACATAAAGAAATATGAATCTTTTAGTTGGACCACTTTTTCGCTTTGTCATAGATGGCGCTGTAATAGTCACAAACATATGGCTCACAATTTTAGACGAACAGTTGGTAACAGGTAACAGGTAGGTTTTTTAAATTAAAATACAGAACGTAGGTACGTTTAAACATTTTATTTCGGTTGTTCCAGTGTGATACATGTACCTTTGTGAATTTATCATTTCTGAGAACACATGCTGTTACAGCGTAATTACCTGTAAATACCACATTAATGCAATAAATGCTCAACATGATGTCCGTCAACCTCAATGCATTCGGCAATACGTGTAACGACAGTCCTCTCAACAGCGAGTAGTTCGCCTTCCGTAATGTTCGCACATGCATTGACAATGCGCTGACGCACGTTGTCAGGTGTTGTCGGTGGATCACGATGGCAAATAACAATGGGCCATCCTGTATAATTCTCTCGGTTTGCACATTAAAAGTACTATCACTGAAGGTACTATTTTCGCCGTAGAGCACCTGTAGAGGTCTCTCTCATTCCCCATATGCCATTTGATCCCAACCAGTTAACCAATCCATTTTAAGCGAGTTCAGTCCGCAATCAAGGTTTTGTTTACAATAACAATAACTCCCCCCCCCCCCCCCCCATGAACCATGGACCTTGCCGTTGGCGGGGAGGCTTGCGTGCCTCAGCGATACAGATAGCCGTACCGTAGGTACAACCACAACGGAGGGGTATCTGCTGAGAGGCCAGACAAACGTGTGGTTCCTGAAGAGGGGCAGCAGCCTTTTCAGTAGTTGCAAGGGCAACAGTCTGGATGATTGACTGATCTGGCCTTGTAACAATAACCAAAACGGCCTTGCTGTGCTGGTACTGCGAACGGCTGAAAGCAAGGGGAAACTACGGCCGTAATTTTTCCCGAGGGCATGCAGCTTTACTGTATGATTAAATGATGATGGCGTCCTCTTGGGTAAAATATTCCGGAGGTAAAATAGTCCCCCATTCGGATCTCCGGGCGGGGACTACTCAAGAGGATGTCGTTATCAGGAGAAAGAAAACTGGCGTTCTACGGATCGGAGCTTGGAATGTCAGATCCCTTAATCGGGCAGGTAGGTTAGAAAATTTAAAAAGGGAAATGGATAGGTTAAAGTTAGATATAGTGGGAATTAGTGAAGTTCGGTGGCAGGAGGAACAAGACTTCTGGTCAGGTGACTACAGGGTTATAAACACAAAGTCAAATAGGGGTAATGCAGGAGTAGGTTTAATAATGAATAGGAAAATAGGAATGCGGGTAAGCTACTACAAACAGCATAGTGAACGCATTATTGTGGCCAAGATAGATACGAAGCCCACACCTACTACAGTAGTACAAGTTTATATGCCAACTAGCTCTGCAGATGATGAAGAAATTGAAGAAATGTATGATGAAATAAAAGAAATTATTCAGATAGTGAAGGGAGACGAAAATTTAATAGTCATGGGTGACTGGAATTCGAGTGTAGGAAAAGGGAGAGAAGGAAACGTTGTAGGTGAATATGGACTGGGGCTAAGAAATGAAAGAGGAAGCCGCCTGATAGAATTTTGCACAGAGCACAACTTAATCATAGCTAACACTTGGTTTAAGAATCATGATAGAAGGTTGTATACATGGAAGAACCCTGGAGATACTAAAAGGTATCAGATAGATTATATACTGGTAAGACAGAGATTTAGGAATCAGGTTTTAAATTGTAAGACATTTCCAGGGGCAGATGTGGACTCGGACCACAATCTATTGGTTATGACCTGTAAATTAAAACTGAAGAAACTGCAAAAAGGTGGGAATTTAAGGAGATGGGGCCTGGATCAACTGAAAGAACCAGAGGTTGTACAGAGTTTCAGGGAGAGCATAAGGGAACAATTGAAAGGAATGGGGGAAAGAAATACAGTAGAAGAAGAATGGGTAGCTCTGAGGGATGAAGTAGTGAAGGCAGCAGAGGATCAAGTAGGTAAATCGAAGAGGGTTAGTAGAAATCCTTGGGTAACAGAAGAAATATTGAATTTAATTGATGAAAGGAGAAAATATAAAAAAGCAGTAAATGAAGCAGGCAAAAAGGAATACAACGTCTCAAAAATGAGATCGACAGGAAGTGCAAAATGGCTAAGCAGGGATGGCTAGAGGACAAATGTAAGGATGTAGAGGCTTATCTCACTAGGGGTAAGATAGATACTGCCTACAGGAAAATTAAAGAGACCTTTGGAGATAAGAGAACCACATGTATGAACATCAAGAGCTCAGATGGAAACCCAGTTCTAAGCAAAGAAGGGAAAGCAGAAAGGTGGAAGGAGTATATAGAGGGTCTATACAAGAGCGATGCACTTGAGGACAATATTATGGAAATGGAAGAGGATGTAGATGAAGATGAAATGGGAGATACGATACTGCGTGAAGATTTGGCAGAGCACTGAAAGACCTGAGTCGAAACAAGGCCCCTGGAGTAGACAACATTCCATTGGAACTACTGACGGCCTTGGGAGAGCCAGTCCTGACAAAACTCTACCACCTGGTGAGCAAGATGTATGAAACAGGCGAAATACCCTCAAACTTCAAGAAGAATATAATAATTCCAATCCCAAAGAAAGCAGGTGTTGACAGATGTGAAAATTACCGAACAATCAGTTTAATAAGCCACAGCTGCAAAGTACTAACACGAATTCTTTACAGACGAATGGAAAAACTAGTAGTAGCCGACCTCGGGGAAGATCAGTTTGGATTCCGTAGAAATACTGGAACACGTGAGGCAATACTGGCCTTACGACTTATCTTAGAAGAAAGATTAAGGAAAGGCAAACCTACGTTTCTAGCATTTGTAGACTTAGAGAAAGCTTTTGATAATGTTGACTGGAATACTCTCTTTCAGATTCTAAAGGTGGCAGGGGTAAAATACAGGGAGCAAAAGGCTATTCACAACTTGTACAGAAACCAGATGGCAGTTATAAGAGTTGAGGGACATGAAAGGGAAGCATTGGTTGGGAAGGGAGTAAGACATGGTTGTAGCCTCTCCCCGATGTTATTCAATCTCTATATTGAGCAAGCAGTAAAGGAAACAAAAGAAAAATTTGGAGTAGGTATTAAAATCCATGGAGAAGAAATAAAAACTTTGAGGTTCGCCGATGACATTGTAATTCTGTCAGAGACAGCAAAGGACTTGGAAGAGCAGTTGAACGGAATGGATGGTGTCTAGAAAGAAGGGTATATGATGAACATCAACAAAAGC
Source organism: Schistocerca cancellata (assembly GCF_023864275.1). Lineage (NCBI taxonomy): Eukaryota > Metazoa > Arthropoda > Insecta > Orthoptera > Acrididae > Schistocerca > Schistocerca cancellata. The sequence continues at coordinate 56,145,502 of NC_064635.1, forward strand.
AAAACGAGGATAATGGAATGTAGTCGAATTAAGTCGGGCGATGCTGAGGGAATTAGATTAGGAAATGAGACACTTAAAGTAGTAAAGGAGTTTTGCTATTTGGGGAGCAAATTAACTGATGATGGACGAAGTAGAGAGGATATAAAATGTAGACTGGCAATGGCAAGGAAAGCGTTTCTTAAGAAGAGAAATTTGTTAACATCGAGTATAGATTTAAGTGTCAGGAAGTCATTTCTGAAAGTATTTGTATGGAGTGTTGCCATGTATGGAAGTGAAACATGGACGGCAAATAGTTTGGACAAGAAGAGAATAGAAGCTTTTGAAATGTGGTGCTACGGAAGAATGCTGAAGATTAGATGTGTAGATCACATAACTAATGAGGAAGTATTGAATAGGATTGGGGAGAAGAGAAGTTTGTTGCACAACTTGACCAGAAGAAGGGATCGGTTGGTAGGACATGTTCTGAGGCATCAAGGGATCACCAATTTAGTATTGGAGGGTAGCGTGGAGGGTAAAAATCATAGGGGGAGACCAAGAGATGAATACACTAAGCAGATTCAGAAGGATGTAGGTTGCAGTAGGTACTGGGAGATGAAGAAGCTTGCACAGGATAGAGTAGCATGGAGAGCTGCATCAAACCAGTCTCAGGACTGAAGACCACAACAACAACAACAACAATAACTCAAGGTCAGAGGCAAGGGGGAATCAGGGATGGTGAAGAGCGGGAGGGAGGATGAAATTGACATACAGAGGGGAAAGGAGAAATGGAAAGGCAGAGGGGGAGGAGGGGGTGCACAGATCGAGGGGGACGAGATTGACGGAGGGGAAGCAGATGAAGCAGATGAGAGAGGACGGAAGAGGTGGAGATGAACAAAGAGAGCGAGGTGACGCAGATGGACAGTTAAAAAGTGGAGTAGGACATTAGATTGTACAGTGTGTTAAATAATGTGGTGGTCGCCTTAATCAGTAGAAAATTTATTTGAGAGCAAGCTAAAGCATATACATTCATGATACACACTCTATTGCCAAACAAACGGGTATACGCATGCGTGTTAAAATACAGATATGTAAGCAGATAGAATACTACACTGTGGTCGGCAACGACTATATAAGATGACAAGTGTCTGGCAAAGTTGTTACATCGGTTACTGCTGCTACAATCGCAGGTTACCAAGATTTAAGTGAGTTTCAACGTGACATTATAGTCGGCGCACAAGTGATGGCTCACAGCATCTCCGAGGTAGCGATGATGTGGGGATTTTCCCGAATGACCGTTTCACGAGTGCACTGTGAATATCAGGAATCTGGTAAAACATCAAATCAATCCGATAGCGCTGCGGCCGGAAAGAGGATCTTGCAAGAACGGGACCAACAACGACTGAAGAGAATCGTTCAACATGACAGACGTGCAACCCTTCCAAAAATTGATGCAGATTTCAAATAATGGTTCAAATGGGTCTAAGCACTATGGGACTTAACATCTGAGGTCATCAGTAGTCATAGAACTACTTAAACCTAACTAACCTAAGGACATCACACACATCCATGCCCGAGGCAGGAGCTGCAGATTTTAGTGCTGGGCCATCAAAAAGTGTAAGCGTGAGAATCATTTAACGCAACATCATCGATGTGAACTTTTGGAGTCAAACGATGATGTACCCTTGATGACTGCGCAACACAAAGCTTTACGGCTTACCTGGGCTCGTCAGCACTGACATTGGAGTGTTGATGACTGGATTGATGTTGGCTAATCGGATGAGTCTCATTTGTATCGAGCGAATGGACGTGTACTTCTATAGAGACAACCTCATGAATCCATGGACCCTGCATGTCAGCAAGAGGCTGTTCAAGCTGCTGTATTAGTGTGCAGAGTGCGTGCAGTTGGAAAGATACGGGACCCCTGATACGTCTACATAAAAGTCTGAGAGGCGACATTCACGTAAACATCCTGTCTGATCACCTGCATTCATTCATGTCCACTGTGCATTCCGACGGACTTGGGCAACTCCGCCAGCCGGAGTAGCCAAGCGGTTCTACGCGCTACAGTCTGGAACCGGGCGATCGCTACGGTCCCAGGTTCGAATCCTGCCTCGGGCAAGGATGTGTGTGATGTCCTTAGGTTAGTTAGGTTTAAGTAGTTCTAAGTTGTAGGGGGCTGATGACCTCAGAAGTTAAGTCTCATGGTGCTCAGAGCCGTTTGAACCATTTTGGGCAATTCCAACAGGACAATGCGACACCCCACACGTCCAAAATTGCTACAGAGTGGCTCCAGGAACACTCTTCTGTGTTTAAAAACTTCCTCTCGCCACCAAAGTCCCCAGGCATGAACATTATTGAGCCTATCTGGGATGTCTTGCAACGTGCTATTCAGAAGAGATCTCCACCCCCTCGTACTCTTACGGATTTATGGACAGCCCTGCAGGATTCATGGTGTCAATTCCCTCCAGCACTACTTCAGATATTAGTCGAGTCCATGCGACGTCGTGTTGCGACACTTCTGCGTGCTCGCTGGGGCCCTACCCGATATTGGGCAGGTTTATCAGTTTCTTTGGCTGTTCAGTGAATGAACAAAAGCAAAATGCAATTGGAATTAATAATACGCCCAGTCACCCACAGCGTCGATAATTGCTCGGTATCTCCGAGGCGTGCTTGAAAACAAGTTTTCCGCATATTCATGTGGACGAGACCTCCAAATGCCTCTAATTTGCGTTGACAGCTGTTTCAACATGAAGATCTGTTTTCCATGGAACTTATTTTTAACATTTTACCTTTTCAGTAGGATTAGCAACATGCGCCTGTGAGGGCCAATCCAGTAGCTGCACGCCTTCCTGCTTTTTCCAGTCCGCTGCAAAGTCTGCTGTGTTGCTTCGGATCATTGTGCTCCTACAGTATCCAATCTTCATTTTTGTCGCAAGAAACAGTTTGGCTGTCGGCACCCAATATCTCTGATAAATTTGTAGCATCTTCTGTGCATTTAAACTGTCGGCAAACACGTGCAGATCTCAGTCAAGAATTCAAAGTAGAGCTTTATGGACACTGCATGAAGGACAAAGGTTCCCTCTGGTGCGCTGTGAAAGAACTAAGGCGATATCTCTTACCAAATGTGTGTAATGCCAACCACGCTATTACTTAACAGACTGTATGTACAATTCCAGTAAAAATTTAGCAACTGCAAAGCGCTACCGGGTTCACTAGTTACAGTCAAAACATTATGGCCACTGCCCAACGCGACCTTGGATGCCACCTGGTGGTGTTTTGGTCACGTGACGCAGTAACAAAAGCATGTAAGTGGAGCAGACACGGACGGGGGTTCGCCCTAGAGAAGATATGGGCTACAAATGGAGACTTTCGCAAAGGAAAGATTATTATTATGCAGAGCCTGTGAGCGAGTATGTCGAAAACGGCGAAACTGGTCGAATGTTCACGTGCTACTATCGTGAGCATCTACAGAAAGAGATAGGACAGTGAAACTACCACTAGGCGCTAAATGGTTGGATGTACACGACTCCTTAGAGAACGTGAGATTCGGGGGCTTGTCCGCTCTGTAAAGTAGGATAGATGGTGATCTGTGGCACCCAGGGGCGGTGGCAAGGGGGGGGCCTATGGGGGCTATACCCCCCCCCCCTTCCACCCAATGGAGAATCATATTACACTGGACAAAATGACTTCAGAAATCAGCGAATATATAACTTCAACAGATTCAATCATTTATAATTATGTAGCAATATAGGCTTCAATGTATTTCAAACACATTTTAACAAAAGAATAAGAGTGGCAAATTGCTTACTATCTAAAGCAATAAATTTCATTTAACTTAAAATGGGCGTCTTATTATTTATTAATATACACTGGATGTACAGTAATGTACGAGTACCACTTACAATAATCAAGAAAGCTAAATAGTGTGGGTATGCCTACCAACGCTTAAATTGCTGACCCCAGACAAAAACTCCGAATTCGCCGGACATCTTGGTCAAATGGTATTATTTTCCGGGGGGCACACACATTCTGTAGACACGTTTTTACCCTGAACTCCAAAACAGTTATCAAAAACTATTTTAAGCAACACCAAATTTTACCAATTTATCGATGGAGTACCCCAACTCTCCTCTCCTTTTGTTAAGGGATGTTCCATTCCCGCAAACCCTCTCCCCCGCCCACCTCACGCCATTAGCCTCCCCCCCCCCCTTGATCGACTTCTAGAACCTCCCCGGGTAGCATCTCTGAAGAAACAGCACAATGCTGGTGCACGCACACTTGTTTCGGAGCACACCGTTCGACGTACACTGTTGAAAGTTGAACTCCACAGCAGTCCGCCCATTTGTGTTCAAATGTTGACCCAACGACATCGTCAGTTACGATTGCAGTGGGCATGGGACCACTGGGATTCGACCGCCGATCAATGGAAGACTGTCGACTCTTCCGGTGAATTCACATTTTTTCTACACTAGGTCGACTGTCGTCTCCACAAATGCCGTCATCGAGCTGAACGGCGGCTCGAAACGTGCAGCGCGGAAGGGGCGTGGGCTGGCGGCACCAGTACACTACTGGCCATTAAAATTGCTACACCAAGAAGAAATGCAGATGATAAACGGGTATTCACTGGACAAATATGTTATACTAGAACTGACATGTGATTACTTTCTCACGCAATTTGGATGCATAGATCATGAGAAATCAGTACCCAGAACAACCACCTATGGCCATAACAACAGCCTTGGTTCGCCTGGGCATTGAGTCAAACAGAGCTTGGATGGAGTGCACAGGTACAGCTGCCCATGCAGCTTCAACACGATACCACAGTTCATCAAGACCAGTGACTGGCGTATTGTGAGCTAGCCAGAGTGGCCGAGCGGTTCTAGACACTACAGTCTGGAACCGCGCGACCGCTACGGTCGCATGTTCGAATTCTGCCTCGGGCATGAATGTGTGTGATGTCCTTAGGATAGTTAGGTTTAAGTAGTTCTAAGTTCTAGGGGACTGATGACCTCAGAAGTCCTATAGTGCTGAGAGCCAGTTGAACCATTTGGCATATTGTGACGAGCCAGCTGCTCGGCCACCATTGACCAGACGTTTTCAATTGGTGAGAGATCTGGAGAATGTCCTGGCCAGGGCAGCAGTCGAACATTTACTGTATCCAGCAAGGCCGGTACATGCGATCGTGCATTATCTTGCTGAAATATAGGGTTTCGCAGGGATCGAATGAAGGGTAGAGCCACGAGTCGTAACACATCTGAAATGTAACGTCCACTGTTCAAAGTGCCGTCAGTGCGAACAAGAGGTGACCGAGACGTGTAACCAATGGCACCCCATACCATCACGCCGGGTGATACGCCAGTATGGCGATGACGAATACACGCTTCCAATGTGCGTTCACCGCGATGTCGCCAAACACGGATGCGACCATCATGAAGCTGTAAACAGAACCTCGATTCATCCGAAAATATGACGTTTTGACATTCGTGCACCCAGGTTCGTCGTTGAGCACACCATCGCAGGCGCTCCTGTCTGTCATGCAACGTCGAGGGTAACTGCAGCCACGGTCTCCGAGCTGATAGTCCATGCTGCTGCAAACGTCGTCGAACTGTTCGTCCAGATGGTTGTTGTCTTGCAAACGTCCCCATCTATTGACTCAGGGATCGAGACGTGGCTGCACGATCCGTTTCAGCCATGCGGATAAGATGCCTGTCATCTCGACTGCTAGTGATACGAGGCCATTGGGATCCAGCACGGAGTTGCGTATTACCCTCCTGAACCCACCGATTCCATATTCTGCTAACAGTCATTGGATCTCGACCAGCGCGAGCAGCAATGTCGCGATTCGATAAACCGCAAACGCGATAGGCTACAATCCGACCTTTATCAAAGTCGGAAACGATACGCACTTCTCCTCCTTACACGAGGCACCACAACAACGTTTCACGAGGCAACGCCGGTCAACTGCTGTTTGTGTATGAGAAATCGGTTGGAAACTTTCCACATGTCAGCACGTTGTAGGTGTCGCCACCGGCGCCAACCTTGTGTGAATACTCTGAAAAGCTAATCATTCGCATATCACAGCATCTTCTTCCTGTCGGTTAAATTTCGCATCTGTAGCACGTCATCTTCGTGGAGTAGCAATTTTAATGGCCAGTAGTGTACTATGCTATGGGAGACAGTCTAGTGCGCTTGCACGGGACCTGTGGTAGTAAACGAAGATATCTTCCCCGACAGCGATGTGATCTTTCAGCAACACAATCGTGGTCGTAGACAGAACCGTGCTGCAGTAGTTCGAGGGGCACGCTAGTGAACTCGCGTTCATGTTTCGGCTACCTAATTCGTCTGTTGTGAATGCTATGGAACACATCTGGGTCGCTATCGGGCGGCATCACCGCTTACGCAAGTCGGTGGCCCGTTATTTACGCGAATTACGTCAACTATGCATAGACATCTAATGCCACATACCTCCAAAAACCTACTTCAAACTTAGGATCCCTGATACGGAGAATCAGTTATGTATTTCGTTCGCAAGGCGGACAAACAAGCTATTAAGCACTTCGTCATAATGTTTTGGCTCAACAGTATATACAGGGTGGTCCATTGATAGTGACCTGGCCAAGTATCTCACGAAATAAGCGTCAAACGAAATAACTACAAAGAACGAATCTTGTCTAGCTTGAAGGGGGAAAGCAGATGGCGCTATGGTTGGCCCGCTAGATGGGGCTGCCATAGGTCAAACGGATATCAACTGCGCAACCCCCATTTTTTGTATTACATATTCTTGTAGTACGTAAAGAAATATGAATGTTTTAGTTAGACCATTGTTTTCGCTTTGTGATAGATGGCGCTGTAATAGTCACAAACGTGTAAGTGCGTGGTATCACGTAACATTCCACCATTGCGGACGGTATTTGCTTCGTGATGTATTACCTGTGTTAAAATGCACAGTTTACCAATTGCGGAAAAGGTCGATATCGTATTAATGTATGGCTATTGTGATCAAAATGCCCAACGGGCGTGTGCTATGTATGCTGCTTGGTATCCTGGACGAAATCATCCAAGTGTCCGGACCGTTCGCCGGATAGTTACGTTATTTAGAGAAACAGGAAGTGTTCAAAAAAATTGTTAAAATGGCTCTGAGCACTATGGGACTTAACTTCTGAGCTCATCAGTCCCCTAGAACTTAGAGCTACATAAACCTAACTAACCTACAGACATCACACACGTCCATGCCCCAAGCAGGATTCGAACCTGCAACCTTAGCAGTCGCGCGGTTCCGGACTGAAGCGCCTAGAACCGCTTGGCCACCGCGGCCGGCAGGAAGCGTTCAGCCACATGTGAAACGTCAACCACGATCTGCAATGAATGGTGATCCCCAAGTAGGTGTTTTAGCTGTTGTCGCGACTAATCCGCGCATCAGTAGCAGACAAATTGCGCGAGAATCGGGAATCTCAAAAACGTTGATGTTGAGAATGCTACATCAACATCGACTGCACCCGTACCATATTTCTATGCACCAGGAATTGCATGGTGACGACTTTGAACGTCGTGTACAGTTCTGCCACTGGGCACAAGAGAAATTACGGGACGATGACATATTTTTTGCACGCGTTCTATTTAGCGACGAAGCGTCATTCACCAACAGCGGTAAATTAAACCGGCATAATATGCACTATGGGGCAACGGAAAATCGACGATGGCTGTGACAAGTGGAACGTCAGCGACCTTGGCGGGTTAATGTACGGTGCAGCATTATGAGAGGAAGGATAATTGGCCCCCATTTTATCGATGGCAATCTAAATGGTGCAATGTATGCTGATTTCCTACGTAATGTTCTACCAATGCTACTACAAGATGTTTCACTGCATGACATTTCATTGCAGGTGGATTGGCCGTCGAAGCCCGCACGTTCACCGGATCTGACATCCCCGGATTTCTTTCTGTGGGAAAGTTGAATGATACTTGTTATCGTAATCCACCGACAACGCCTGACAATATCGTCAGCGCATTGTCAATGCATGTGCGAACATTACGGAAGGCGAAGTACTCGCTGTTGAGAGGAATGTCGTTACACGTATTGCCAAATGCATTGAGGTTGACGGACTTCATTTTGAGCATTTATTGCATTAATGTGGTATTTACAGGTAATCACGCTGTAACACCATGCGTTCCCAGAAATAAGTTCACAAAGGTACATGTATCACATTGGAACAACCGAAATAAAATGTTCAAACGTACCTACGTTCTGTATTTTAATTTAAAAAACCTACCTGTTACCAACTGTTCGTCTAAAATAGTGAGCCATATATTTGTGACTATTACAGCGCCATCTATCACAAAGTGAAAAAAGTGGTCCAACTAAAACATTCATAATTCTTTAGGTACTACACGAATATATAATGAAAAATGGGGGTTCCTATTTTAAAAAACGCAGTTGATATCCGTTTGACCTATGGCAGCGCCATCTAGCGGGCCAACCATAGCGCCATCTGGTTTCCCCCTTCAAGCTAGCCAAGTTTCGTTCTTTCTAGTTTTTTCGTTTGACGCTTATTTCGTGAGATATTTGGCCCGGTGACGATCAATGGGGCACCCTGTATAGATTCGGACTATTGACGTTCCGTTGTAGTATTCTAGACATAAGCCAACTAACTTTCCTGTGTTCTGTTAAAACAGACCGCAGGGAAGAAAAAACAGAACATTCTTGTGTATAAAATTTCTGTTTAAAATTATTTATAAAGAGAAAGAATTTATAAGGGAGAAATAATTTCTGTAAATACAGAAACCTGGAAAGCATAATGCTGGGTGCTGGCTTGTGACAGTACAGGGGACCATCAGCCAGCATTACGCCTCGAAAAAGTCATGTAACCTCCTGTGCATCATCTGAAGATGAGCCTCAAAAGGTTCGAAAACTGGTTTATGGAATAAATAATTATTTCAAAAAAGTGGCTGGTTTAATTTTCTTTTATTTGTGTTGAATAAACAGTCACAGGTTTTTAAACATCCGTGACGGATAAGCTTAATTTGTCTAATGATTTAAATGCCCTGCTATCGTAGCGAAACTGACTGCAAGGAAGACAATTAAACAACTCATTTTCACAGCACAGTATTTTCTCCCATTCAGTGGCTTTTAACTGAATACCTGTACACTGTTTAAAAAATATGTAGCCTATGTCCATCTGAATGTTGTGTTATAGTATCCTGTAAAACTTAGAAGTAAATTTGTGAAGAGGTATTCGAGATTTTTGCTAACAGTGTTTCCACTCTATACCAGCTGGCTATAAATGAACCGACAGTATTGAGAGTGATACAGTGTGGGCTGTATACATCGCAGGACGCTGACACATCATGGGTGTGTTCATAAATCGGTGCAGTCGCAGGGTATGCTGAAACAAATCTGCCACCAGGTGAAAATATGGATCTGTAAGCAGCCAGAATTTGGTGTGGCTGCAGGAAAAGGGGAGATACGATGAAAGACGTCACAAGGGTTGTTCTGGCACGTTTACTAGGATATGATCACAAGTTACAGCATGTGTTCATTATGGTCATTATGGCAACATTTTGCATCCGTAACACCGAATTGTCGGTAGTTGCTCACAACACATCCAGTGTATTCTGACCAACATGTCGCCATACGCTATCCATGCGATCAGGAAGAGTCCGAATACATCCCTGATGGACATGGTCTTTCGTATATCCACGCAAACGGAAGCCGTCGGGACATCTGGAAGGCCGTTGTTTGTTTGTTGTTGTGGTCTTCAGTCCTGAGACTGGTTTGATGCAGCTCTCCATGCTACTCTATCCTGTGCAAGCTTCTTCATCTCCCAGTACCTACTGCAACCTACATCCTTCTGAATCTGCTTAGTGTATTCATCTCTTGGTCTCCCTCTACGATTTTTACCCTCCACGCTGCCCTCCAATGCTAAATTTGTGATCCCTTGATGCCTCAAAACATGTCCTACCAACCGATCCCTTCTTCTAGTCAAGTTGTGCCACAAACATCTCCTCTCCCCAATCCTATTCAATACCTCCTCATTAGTTACGTGATCTACCCACCTTATCTTCAGCATTCTTCTGTAGCACCACATTTCGAAAGCTTCTATTCTCTTCTTGTCCATACTAGTTATCGTCCATGTTTCACTTCCATACATGGCTACACTCCATACAAATACTTTCAGAAACGACTTCCTGACACTTAAATCTATACTCGATGTTAACAAATTTCTCTTCTTCAAAAACTATTTCCTTGCCATTGCCAGTCTACATTTTATATCCTCTCTACTTCGACCATCATCAGTTATTTTACTCCCTAAATAGCAAAACTCCTTTACTACTTTAAGTGTCTCATTTCCTAATCTAATTCCCTCAGCGTCACCCGACTTAATTCGACTACATTCCATTATCCTTGTTTTACTTTTGTTTATGTTCATCTTATATCCTCCTTTCAAGACACTGTCCATTCCATTCAACTGTTCTTCCAAGTCCTTTGCTGTCTCTGACAGAATTACAATGTCATCGGCGAACCTCAAAGTTTTTACTTCTTCTACATGAATTTTAATACCTACTCCGAATTTTTCTTTTGTTTCTTTTACTGCTTGCTCAATATACAGAGTGAATAACATCGGGGATAGGCTACAACCCTGTCTCACTCCTTTCCCAACCATTGCTTCCCTTTCATGTCCCTCGACTCTTATAACTGCCATCTGGTTTCTGTACAAATTGTAAATAGCCTTTCGCTCCCTGTATTTTACCCTTGCCACCTTTAGAAACTGGAAGGCCACACGTCTGGAAATTGGCTAGATATCATGTGGACGTTACAGAAAGTTCCTCAAAGAAAATCTTCTGCATGGCAAGTGACATGTGGTGTCGCCCCACCTTGCATGCAAAATAGTGGTGTGGACACAACTGCTTTCTTGCAAAGCTGGGATCATGTGTTGCACAAGGACGTTCCTATAACACGCACATGTAACAGACCCACGAGGTGTCATCTCCCCGAAGAAAAACAGACTTATAATGAAGGTGCCTGTGAAATCACACCACACAGTCACATAAGCTAGGTGCAGTGGATGTTCCTGTGCAAAATATAGTGAAGCAGAACCCCACAAGCCACAGTTCTATTCATTCACAGGACTATGAAGAATAAAACGTGTCTCTTCCTTCCACTGAATGTTCCCCAGCCACATTCATCCATTTCTACGCGTGCTAGAACACAAGGGGCAAGTCACGGCGTTGTAGCCTATCTTGGGGCTCATTTACGGGGAGTAGGACGTCAAACGGGCCGACTTGGAGCAGGGGAGTCACCACAGGACATTTTAATTTCCACTGTCTATAATTTTACAAATAAATTCATAAAACTTTGTCAGCATGACCAGGAAGGATTGAGGACTCACACTTATCGCAGTGGAAGTTCAAAAACGTAGCAAAATACCTTTTCTTACATGTGAAACTTCATCATTTTTTCACTGATTACTGGTTGCATTTGTTGCTATAGGTACACTTTTCTTCGTAAGTAAGAGAGATTCTCCGATGAATTTTTCATAGCATACAAACAGTAGTTACAGGTGTACGAAACTCTAGAATTTTCCAAATCTATTAAAAACTTTGGAAAAAATGGACATAATTAACTATAAAACTTGAGTTTTTTCTAAAAATGAAGTTCAAAATGTAACAGTTCATTCATTTTTTCATAAGTTAAATAACTTCTAGAGTTTTATACACCTGTAACTATGGTTTGTGTGCTGTGCAAAAGTCATCGAAGAATCTCTCTTACTTAGGAAGAAAAGTGATGTGTCGGCAGAAGTGCCAACACTGTTTTGTTTGAGGAGACCGAATTGCACGCTATAAGCTCACGCATGCTGGCGTGAGGTCTGAAACAGGATACGTAATGAATGCTATAAAGAAAAGTACGTAGCTTCTGGAATACTTAACTTTAATTCATAATTGTAGAACATTGCTCTTGATGATACAGAAGTATTATAGCAATATAACAAAGGATAATGGCGCCGTGCTAGGTCGTAGCAATTGACGTAGCTGAAGGCTATGCTAATTATCGTCTCGGCAATTGAGATCGTTATTGTCAGTGAACCATTCCTATGAACGTCGGCTGTACAACTGGGGCGAGTGCTAGTACGTCTCCCTAGACCTGCCGCGTGGTGGCGCTCGGTCTGCAATTACTGACAGTGGCGACACGCGGGTCCTACGTATACTAATGGACCGCGGCCGATTTAAAGGCTACCACCTAGCAAGTGTGATGTCTGGCGGTGACACCACAAAAAGTGTACCTATAGCAACAAATGCAGCCAGTAATCAGTGAAAAAATGATAAAATTTCACGTGTAAAATAAGGTATTTTGCTACGTTTTTGAACTTCCACTGGGATAAGTATGAATCCTGAATCCTTCCTGGTCATACTGTTAAAGTTTATGAATTTATTTGTAAAAGTATAGACAGTGGAAATTAAAATGTCCTGTGGTGCCTCTCCTGCTCCAAGTCGGCCGGTTTGACGTTGTATCCCCGTTAAAGGAAATTCTGAATGTTGCATGGATACCAGAGTTAAATGCGCCACGAAATGTTTTGAACTGTTGGCCATGGGGGATCATTCCCGTGTCCCTGTGTCACAGCACAAGCACTGAACGCAGAATCTGAAGGACGTGCTGCGCAGTCGACTGCAGCTACAGCAATTTAATCAACAACTGCCTTGGGAATGGGCCGTCTCCCTCGCCCTATTGAAGCCCCCAAATTAATCTGTTTCTTCAGATTTCTTGATCATATTTCTTTAGTTCATTTGTTCACACGGGGCCTCTTTGCAGCTGTTTCTGTCGGCGATATTCTCGCAGTGCAGCACTGCTAATTGCTGCCGTTCTGACAAAACAACTTTACCAGCAGTGCACGGTCTTTCCTCTCAACAGCCACTGTGTTTCGTGTGGAAAACTTCTACCTTCTTAACCCTTTACATCAACAGTCAATCCACAAAAGAAGTCAACATGCTACCCCAAGTGACAAACAGCACACTGACATCAAAGCAGGAGCCGGCCGAAGTGGCCGAGCGGTTACAGGCGCTACAGTCTGGAACCGCAAGACCGCTACGGTCGCAGGTTCGAATCCTGCCTCGGGCATGGATGTGTGTGATGTTCTTTGGTTAGTTAGGTTTAAGCAGTTCTAAGTTCTAGGGGACTTATGACCACAGCAGTTGAGTCCCATAGTGCTCAGAGTCATTTGAGCCATCAAAGCAGGAAAAATTTCACAATATGATTGCTTACAGCGCCGTATTTTCAGGTGGTGGCAGAAAGGGGAACTAATATTTTTTCCAGCATGAGCACAGCAGTTAATGAACATACCTACAATGTTTCAGTGTCCTGCGATATATATATATATATGTCCCATTAATATTTTGTTCCATTAATAATAGTGATTTGGTAAATCAGTACTACTGTGTGATGGCAAGAAGTTGTTTAATGCTATTACCAAAAATAACGTTAAACAACTTCTTGCCACCATATAGGAGTATTGATTTACCAAATCACTCTTATTAATGGAACAAAATATTAATGGGATATCGTATGTCCTATGCTGCAATGTTAAATTATCTAACTTTGTGATAGTTTTAAGACAGCAACTTTCAATTCTTCATAGTTAATGAATGTACTTTTGTAGATATACTAACATATAATTATTGCAAGAAAAATATTACATTTTTCCCAAACTATTAATTTTTCTGGCAGGATTTTGTAAATAAATGAACATAAAACTAAAAAACATAGGCTGTTATCATTATTCTAGTTCTGTATGTTTTGGCATTCTGTGAAACTTTCATGTTACTAGCTTCAGTACTTTATGACATAAGGGGTCATTTATAGCAAAAACCGTAGTTCCCAGATATGAAGGTTCAAAATTCTTTCAATTACAAACTTTTATACACACTTGGACAGTTCTGACTCTTTTATGCACTAGAATTGACCTGACCCATTATGTCGCCCAATGCTTGCCTTCGTTTCTTTCTTGCATCTTTTGTCTGGTGCTATTTCACCTCCTTTGGAGTTGTATTTCCAAAAAGAGTGAAACGTGTTTTGTCATTTCTAACTGAGAAGCCAAGTGGCAGTTTTCATAGATTTAGCTTCAAAAATGCTTTCATAGTGAAATATATTCATACAACATTCATCCCTGTCGCACTCCCACAGTGGCTGAATTTCCAAAACCAGTAACACACATATGTTTTATTCCTAAAAGGGAAGAAAAATTCAAATTTTTATGTATTAGGTTCAAAAATGCTTGCACAATGAAATATTTCAATAAAATTTTCATCCTCTATTTCACCCCCATAGAGGTTAAATTTCAAAAAACAGTAAAACACGCAATTATTTATTTCTGACTCAGAAGCAAGATTCAAATTTTCATAGATTTAGCCTTAAAAGTGTTTTCATAATGTAATCATAAAAATGTCATTCTCTATTTCAACCCCTTAGGTGTTGAATTTTAAAAAAAATTGACACGTAATTGTTTAATTTGTAACCGAGAATTCAGATATCAGTTTTTGTTGATGTAGCTTAAAGAAGCCTCCGGAGTTCTTTAATAATAACTTTGTTTCAAACAAACTGTCAACTACTCTTTCGCTCCCTAGGGGATGTAACATCGAAAAATCCCATCTTAAACGACACCTGCAGTACAAGATCAACACCTTCTGCAAATTTCAAGTATATATATATCAGTAGTGATTTGGGCTGGCTAACGAGTGATGAAAGAGCAATGTAAGTGAGCACACTGCAGAATTCGTTAGCTAGGACACTATTTTCATACAAATAGTGCCAGAAACAAAGGACTGATTTCTTTGCTTGTAACGCCAGTTTCTGGGATGTGATATAAGAGCAAGGCAGTTCACACCCTTCTACACTGTATGGTTCCCAAGGTATGACTGTTCAACTCTGGCAGTGTATTTGAAGTGCCAAAAATTGAGTGTTGCTTGTCAAATTTAAAAATGTTATTTGAAAATCTTAAAATTTTCTGCTTTAGTGTACGGTATACCAAACCATACAATAGTATCTACACTACATTATGGAACAGAAAACAAAAATTCTCAAAATTCATCTAATTTGATGTACACTCTCCCTTTAATATTCCCACTATCTACATCTGCGTGATTACTCTGCTATTCACAATAAAGTGGCTGGGAGTGGTTTCAATGAACCACCTCCAAACTGTCTCTCTACCGTTCCACTCTCGAACGGCACGCGGGAAAAACGAGCACTTAAATTTTTCTGTGCGAGCCCTGATTTCTCTTATTTTATCGTGATGATCATTTATCGCTATGTAGGTGGGTGCCAACAGAATGTTTTCACAATCGAAGGAGAATACTGCTGATGGAAATTTCATGAGAAGATCCCGTCGCAACGAAAAACGCCTTTGTTTTAATGATTGCCACTCCGTGGCACTACCTCCCCTATTTCGCGATAATACAAAAAAGGAGCTCCCCTTCTTTGTACTTTTTCGATGTCATCCGTCAGTCCCACCTGATGCGGATCCCACACCGCACATCAATTCTCCAGAATAGGGCGGACAAGGGTGGTGTAAGCACTCTCTTTAGTAGACCTGTTGCACCTTGTAAGTGTTCTGCCAATGAATCGTAGTCTTTGGTTTGCTCTACCCACAATATTATCTATGTGGTCGTTCCACTGTAGGTTATTTGTAATTGTAATCCCTAAGTATTTAGTTGAATTTACAGCCTTCAGATTTATGTGACTTACCGCGTAATCGAAATTTAGCTGATTTCTTTTAGTACTCATGTGTATAACTTCACACTTTTCCTTATTCTGCCGGCCGGAGTGACCGAGCGGTTCTAGGCGCTACAGTCTGGAATTGCGTGACCACTACGGTCGCAGGTTCAAATCCTGACTCGGGCATGGATGTGCGTGCTGTCCTTAGGTTAGTTAGGTTTAAGTAGTTCTAAGTTCTAGGGGACGGATGACCTCAGTAGTTAAGTCCCATAGTGCTCAGAGCCATTTGAACCATTTTTTTTCCTTATTCAGGGCCAATTGCCAGTTTTCGCTCCATACATATATCTTATCTACATCATTTTGCAAGTCGTTTTGATCATCTGATGACTTTACAAGACGGTAAATGACAGCATCATCTGCAAACAATCCAAGAGGGCTACTCAGATTGTCTCCTATGTCGTCAATATACCGGGTGATCAAAAACTCAGAATAAATTTGAAAACTTAATAAACCACGGAATAATGTAGATAGAGAGGTAAAAATTGACACACATGCTTTGGGGTTCTATTAGAACCAAAAAAAAAAAAATCAAAGTATTGCTAGACGCGTGAAAGATCTCTTGCGCGCGTCGTTTGGTGATGATCGTGTGCTCAGGCGCCAATTTCGTCATGCTTGGCCTCCCAGGTCCCCAGACCTCATTCCGTGCTATTATTGGCTTTGGGGTTACCTGAAGTCGCAAGTGTATCGTGATCGACCGACATCTCGAGGGATGCTGAAAGACAACATCCGACACCAATGACTCATCATACCTCCGGACATGCTTTACAGTGCTGTTCACAACATTATTCCTCGACTACAGCTATTGTTGAGGAATGAGGGTGGACATATTGAGCATTTCCTGTAAAGAACATCACCTTTGCTTTGTCTTATGTTTTTATGCTAATTATTGCTATTCTGATCAGATGAAGCGCCATCTCTCGGACATTTTTTGAACGTTTGTATTTTTTTGGTTCTAATAAAACGCCATGTCATTCCAAGTATATGTGTCAATTTGTACCTCTCTATCTACATTATTCCGTGGTTTATTCAGTTTTCAAATTTATACTGACTTTTTGATCACCCAGTAGATCAGGAACAGCAGAGGACCTATAACACTTCCTTGGGCAATGCCGGATATTACTTTTGATATCAGTAAGACTGGACCCGTGGTCTAGAGGTAGCGTCTTTGATTCATAATCAAAACGTCTTCGGTCCCATGTTCGATCCCCGCCGCTGCCTAAATTTTGATAAATAATCAGCATTGGCGGCCGAAGACTTCCGGCATAAGAAGTCAGCCTCATTCTGCTAACGGCCTTGTCAAAGAGGGTGGAGGAACGGATGGAGGTTCAGGGCACTCTCTTGTCCTAGGGGTGGGAAATTGTCCCAAAAGGCGGAAGAATCAGCAATGATCAATGACATGAGGATGCAGAAGGCAATGTAAACCACTGTATTAAAGACACGTAACGTGTATCTACAGGACATGTGGCCTGTATTTGAAGAAGTGTCATGATGATCTCTCCATTGGCAAAATATTCCGGAATAGTCACCCATTCGGATCTCCAGGAGGGGACCGCCAAGGGGGAGGTTACCGTGAGAAAAAGGTTGAATAATCAACGAAAGGATAACGTTCTACGAGGCGGGGCGTGGAATGTCAGAAGCTTGAACGTGGTAGGGAAACTAGAAAATCTGAAAAGGGAAATGCAAAGGCTCAATCTAGATATAGTAGGGATCAGTGAAGTGAAGTGGAAGGAAGACAAGGATTTCTGGTCAGATGAGTATCGGGTAATATCAACAGCAGCAGAAAATGGTATAACAGGTGTAGGATTCGTTATGAATGGGAAGGTAAGGCAGAGGGTGTGTTACTGTGAACAGTTCAGTGACCGGGTTGTTCTAATCAGAATCGACAGCAGACACCGACAACGATAGTTCAGGTATACATGCCGACGTCGCAAGCGGAAGATGAACAGATAATGAAAGGAGGAAGTACAAACATGATCCGGGAAAATCAGGAATACAGAAATACAAGTCGCTGAGGAATGAAATAAATAGGAAGTGCAGGGAAGCTAAGACGAAATGGCTGCAGGAAAAATGTGAAGACATCGAAAAAGATATGATTGTCGGAAGGACAGACTCAGCATACAGGGAAGTCAAAACAACCTTTGGTGACATTAAAAGCAACGGTGGTAACATTAAGAGTGCAACGGGAATTCCACTGTTAAATGCAGAGGAGAGAGCAGAAGGGTGGAAAGAATACATTGAAAGCCTCTATGAGGGTGAAGATTTGTCTGATGTGATAAAAGAAGAAACAGGAGTCGATTTAGAAGAGATAGGGGATCCAGTATTAGAACCGGAATTTAAAAGAGCTTTGGAGGACTTACGGTCAACTAAGGCAGAAGTGATAAATAACATTCCATCAGAATTTCTAAAATCATTGGGGGAAGTGGCAACAAAACGACTATTCACGTTGGTGTGTAGAACATATGAGTCTGGCGACATACCATCTGACTTTCGGAAAAGCATCATCCACACAATTCCGAAGACGGCAAGAGCTGACAAGTGCGAGAATTATCGCACAATCAGCTTAACAGTTCTTGCATCGAAGCTGCTTACAAGAATAATATACAGAAGAATGGAAAAGAAAATTGAGAATGCGCTAGGTGACGATCAGTTTGGCTTTAGGAAAAGTAAAGGGACGAGAGAGGCAATTCTGACGTTACGGTTAATAATGGAAGCAAGGCTAAAGAAAAATCAAGACACTTTCATAGGATTTGTCGACCAGGAAAAAGCGTTCGACAATATAAAATGGTGCAAGCTGTTCGAGATTCTGAAAAAAAATGGGGTAAGTTATAGGGAGAGACGGGTCATATACAATATGTACAACAACCAAGAGGGAATAATAAGAGTGGACGATCAAGAACGAAGTGCTCGTATTAAGAAGGATGTAAGCCAAGGCTGTAGCCTTTCGCCCCTACTCTTCAATCTGTACATCGAGGAAGCAATGATGGAAATAAAAGAAAGGTTCAGGAGTGGAATTAAAATACAAGGTGAAAGGATATCAATGATACGATTCGCTGATGACATTGCTATCCTGAGTGCAAGTGAAGAAGAATTAAATGATCTGCTGAACGGAGTGAACAGTCTAATGAGTACACAGTATGGTTTGAGAGTAAATCGGAGAAAGACGAAGGTAATGAGAAGTAGTAGAAATGAGAACAGCGAGAAACTTAACATCAGAATTGATGGTCACGAAGTCAATGAAGTTAAGGAATTGTGCTACCTAGGCAGTAAAATA
The DNA here is from genome assembly GCF_023864275.1 of Schistocerca cancellata. Lineage (NCBI taxonomy): Eukaryota > Metazoa > Arthropoda > Insecta > Orthoptera > Acrididae > Schistocerca > Schistocerca cancellata. The sequence goes on from NC_064635.1 coordinate 56,164,515, forward strand.
ACCAATGACGGACGGAGCAAGGACGATATGAAAAGCAGACTCGCTATGGCAAAAAAGGCATTTCTGACCAAGAGAAGTCTACTAATGTCAAATACCGGCCTTAATTTGAGGAAGAAATTTCTGAGGATGCACGTCTGGGATTGTATGGTAGTGAAACATGGACTGTGGGAAAACCGGAACAGAAGAGAATCGAAGCATTTGAGATGTGGTGCTATAGACGAATGTTGAAAATTAGGTGGACTGATAAGGTAAGGAATGAGGAGGTTCTACGCAGAATCGGAGAGCAAAGGAATATGTGGAAAACACTGATAAGGAGAAGGGACAGGATGATAGGACATCTGATAAGACATGTGGGAATGACTTCCATGGTACTAGAGGGAGCTGTAGAGGGCAAAAACTGTAGAGGAAGATTGGAATACGTCAAGCAAATAATTGAGGACGTAGGTTGCAAGTGCTACTCTGAGGTGAAGAGGTTAGCACAGGAAAGGAATTCGTGGCGGGCCGCATCAAACCAGTCAGTAGACTGATGACCAAAAGAAAAAAATAGTAAGAAAAAGTTCTCAATACCGTTATCAGGGTATTAATTCGTGTCTGTTGGGAGACAAACGGAGCAAGCAGGAGGACTTTGACAGGAGAGCTGTGACGTAGTGCAAGTTGAATAGCGGGCAATGGCAGGACGGCTGCCGATGCAGCTGAATGCGGGATGGAGTTGGCTGCCTGCATCTCCCAACACAAGCGTAAATGGCGGCGGCGGTGCGTATCTTACAGCTGTGTCCACAGCCGCGTGTCCACCAGGTGCAAGTTACCCGCATGTTTCACGACTGCCGCTGGTTCTCTAGTCAGAAGGGAAGGGTGAACCGAGACTTCTACTGTGAATTCATGGTACGTACAGGCTGCATATAGGTGGTGTGTACAACTCTAGCGGGACTCATTGAGCATACTGTCCAGATAAGACATTCCGTGTCCTTCTTCTTAAGTTGCCAATCCTAAGATTGATTTGCAGCAGCTCTCCATTCAGTGCGATTGTCGGCCAGCCTCTTCAATTCCGTGAAACTTCCGCATCCTAGGTCCTGCATTATCTGGCTTATGTACTTTCTTCTAGGTCTGTCTCTTGCCCTTTTGCCCTCCACAAGGCCTTCCGTTATAGTGTGGAGAAGACTTTCATGTCTCAGAATGTGTCCCATCCATATATCTCTCCTCTTCTTGACCGTCTTCCAAAGAACTGGAACTTCCTCCGCTCTCTGCAGGACTTCTTCATTTGTCATCCTGGCCGTCCATGGAATTTTTAACATCCTTCGCAGACACCACATTTCGAATCCTTCAATCCTTCTTCTTTCGTCCTCTCCAAGTGTCCAGGTTTCGCTGCCGTAGAGAAGCACACTCCCAACAAAGGTCTTTATTAACCGCTTCCTTAACGACAGACTTATCATATTTGATGTGAGGAGTCCTTTCCTTTTATAGAATGCAATCTTTGCCTGATTTATTCTACTTATTACATCTTTCCTACTACGACCATCTGATGTTATTCTGCTTCCCAAGTAGACAAAGTCTTGTATTTCTTTCAGCTTCTCTCCATTCAGCCTTATATTCGTAATTGCTTGATTATTTTGTTTGCTTGCAACTAAGATTTTTGTTTTTGACTTATTAATTTTCATGTTGTACCGTGTAGCAAGAGTGTTTTCCATTTCCTCCAACACTACTTGTAATTCTTCCTCATTTTCCGCTAGAACAGCAATGTCATCCGCAAAACGCAGCATATCAACTATTTTTCCCTGGATCCTGATTCCATTAGCTTGTCCTAACTTTTCCCTGACCTCGTCCATTGCTTTCTGTATGTACATATTAAAGAGGACAGGGGAGAGTACACATCCCTGTCTCACACCCTGTTTAATTTTTGCTTGTTGTTGATGTTCCCCACATCTCACTATTGCCACCTCTTCTTTGTATATGTTCCATATCGTTCTCCTGTCCTTATACTTAGCTCCAGTTTCCCTCAATATCTAGAATAGCTTTTTCCATTCAACCTTATCAAAGGCTTTTTCGAGGTCAATATATGCTATGTAGGTGTCCTTTCCTTTTTCCATTCTTTTTTCTATTATGAGCCTTAGGGCCATAATGGCTACTCGCGTACCTCTCCCTCTTCTAAAGCCAAACTGGTCTTCTGTGAGCATGCATTCCACGTTCCCTTCAATTCTTCTGAGGAGGATGGTCGTCAAAATTTTTGATGCATGTGATGTTAGGCTGAGGGTTCTACATTCCATGTAGCTTCGTGAAAAGAGGAGGTTTTGCCACAGACATTCACGCAACTTGGGCTGACTTCCGCAGGTAAAAGTTCATGCGGCAGAAAACAATTTGGAGCTGCAGTGAAACAGTGTGGAGGCCGTTACTTACTGTGGCTGTTGTGTGCAGGAATGAGAGGTATGCAGAGAGCTACGAGGTACTGAACTGTGATTATACTCTGCTTTCTGTAACTGAGAGTGGTATCTTTAACTCTATTCCAAATAATGGATGTTGACGGCCGTTGTATCTGGACACACTCAAACATATACGTTTTTCATATTAGGTGCATTGTGCTGCCATCTACTGCCAAGTTCTCCACATCAGCGACCTCAGTAGCCAGTAGATATCGCGAGAAAGCAGGATGGGCCCTCCGCGGAATGCTCGGACTTCGAACGTGGTCAGGTGATTGGGTGTCAAAAAAAAAAAAAAAAAAAAAAAAAAAAAAAAAAAAAAAAAAAAAGAGGAGAAGAAGAAGAAGACGGTTAAAATGCCACTGCGCGCAATTCCAGACTGTAGCGCCCAGAATCAAAGATTGCGTGTCACTTGTGTCATAAGTCCGTACTTGAGATTTCCACACTCCTAAACATCGCTAGGTACACTGCTTCCGATGTGACAGTGAAGTGGAAACGTGAAGGGCCACGTACTGCACAAAAGCGTACAGGCCAACGTGGTCTGTTGACTGATAGAGATCCCCAACAGTTGAAGAGGGTCGTAATGTGTAATAGGCAGACATCTATCCAGACCACACACAGGAAATCCAAACTGCATCAGGTTCCACTAAACGTACAAAGACAGTTAGGTGGAATGTGAGGAAACAGATTTCCTGGTCGAGCGGCTACTCGTAAGCACACATCACACTGGTAAATGCCAAAGACGCCTCGTTTGGCGTAAGGAGCGTAAACAATGGGCGATTGAACAGTGGAAAAACGTTATGTGGAGCGACGAATCACGGTACACAATGTGGCGATCCGATGGCAGTGTGTGGGTATGGCGAATGCCCAGTGAACGTCATCTGCAAAGCGTGTGTAGTGCCAACAGTAAAATTTGGAGGTGGTGGTGTTATGGAGTGGTCGTGTTTTTCATGGAGGGAGCTTGCACCCCTTGTTGTTTTGCGTGGCAGTATCACAGCACAGGCCTATATTGATGTTTTAAGCACGTTTTTGTTTCCCATTCTTGAAGATCAATTCCGGGATGGCGATTGCATCTTTCAACATGATCGAGCACCTGTTCGTAATGCGCGAGCTGTGGCGATTGCATCTTTCAACATGATGGAGCAGCTGTTCGCAATGCATGGCCTGTGGCGGAGTGGTTACACGACAATAACATCCCTGTAATTGACTAGCCTGCACCAAATCCTGATCTGCATCCTATAGAACACCTTTGGGCTGTTTTGGCATGCCGACTTCGTGCCAGGCCTCACCGACCGACATCGATACCTCTCCTCAGCGCAGCACTCCGTGAGGAATTGGCTTCGATTCTCCAAGAAACCTTCCAGCACCTGCTTGAAAGCATGTCTGCGAGAGTGAAAGCTGTCATCAATGCTAAGAGTGGGTCAACACCGTATTGAATTCCAACATTACCGATGGAGGGTGGCACGAACTTTTTTTTAAAGTCATTTTCAGGCAAGTGTCCAGGTCACATAGTGTATTTATATACAGTGTGATCCTGTAATGATGTGACAGACTTTCTAGGATGATAGAAAATGACAAATGAATAAATTTGAGATAAGGGTCTCTGTACTGGAAAGGAACGACTCGAAAGTTACAAGCGAAAACGGTTCTAATGCCTCTGACAGCGATTCTAAGATTACAAACAACTTTCAGACGTGGTAGTATGGACCAAGACAAGGAAAAACGTCTAATAAACATGGGCTCTAAAATGCACACCTGAAGTTCTATCAACAATTGTTCATCTTCAGTACTGTGAAACACGTCTTCCCTATGGAACAAGTGCTCATAGCTCTTAAGCATTTTAGAGTCCTTACTCACTATACATTTTTCCTTGTTTTGGTCCATACTATCACCTCTGATAGATAGATTATATAACGGTAAGACAGAGATTTAGGAACCAGGTAGTAAATTGTAATACATTTCCAGGGGCAGATGTGGACTCTGACCACAATCTATTGGTTATGAACTGTAGATTAAAACTGAAGAAACTGCAAAAAGGTGGGAATTTAAGGAGATGGGACCTGGATAAACTGACTAAATCAGAGGTTGTACAGAGTTTCAGGGAGAGCATAAGGGAACAATTGAGAAGAATGGGGACAAGAAATATAGGAGAAGAAGAATGGGTACCTCTGAGGGATGAAGTATTGAAGGCAGCAGAGGATCAAGTAGGTAAAAAGACGGGGGCTAGTAGAAATCCTTGGGTAACAGAAGAAATATTGAATTTAATTGATGAAAGGAGAAAATATAAAAACGCAGTAAATGAAGCAGGCAAAAAGGAATACAAACGTCTCAAAAATGAGATCGACAGGAAGTGTAAAATGGCTAAGCAGGGATGGCTAGAGGAGAAATGTAAGGATGTAGAGGCTTATCTCACTAGGGGTAAGATCCATACTGCCTACAGGAAAATTAAAGAGACCTTTGGAGAAAAGAGAGCCACTTGTATGAATATCAAGAGCTCAGATGGAAACCCAGTTCTAAGCAAAGAAGGGAAAGCAGAAAGTTGGACGGAGTACATAGAGGGTCTATACAAGGGCGATGTACTTGAGAAGAATATTATGGAAATGGAAGAGGATGTAGATGAAGATGAAATGGGAGATACGATACTGCGTGAAGAGTTTGACAGAGCCCTGAAAGACCTAAGTCGAAACAAGGCCCCGGGAGTAGACAATATTCCATTAGAACTACTGACAGCCTTGGGAGAGCCAGCCCTGACGAAACTCGACCATCTGGTGGGCAAGATGTATAGGACCGGTGAAATACCCTCAGACTTCAAGAAAAATATAATAATTCCAATCCCAAAGAAAGCAGGTGTTGACAGATGTGAAAATTACAGAACTATCAGTTTAATAAGTCACAGCTGCAAAATACTAACGCGAATTCTTTACAGACGAATGGAAAAACTGGTAGAAGCCGACCTCGGCGAAGAACAGTTTGTATTCCGCAGAAATGTTGGAACACGTGAGGCAATACTGACCATACGACTTATCTTAGAAACTAGGTTAAGGAAAGGCAAACCTACATTTCTGGCATTTGTAGACTTGGAGAAAGCTTTTGACAATGTTGACTGGGATAATCTCTTTCAAATTCTGAAGGTGGCAGGGGTAAAATACAGGGAGCGAAAGGCTATTTACAATTGTACAGAAACCAGATGGCAGTTACAAGAGTCGAGGGGCATGAAAGGGAAGCAGCGGTTGGGAAGGGAGTGAGACAGGGTTGTAGCCTGTCCCAGATGTTATTCAATCTGTATATTGAGCAAGTAGTAAAGGAAACAAACGAAAAATTCGGAGTAGTTATTAGAGTCCATGGAGAAGAAATAAAAACGTTGAGGTTCGCCGATGACATTGTAATTCTGTCAGAGACAGCAAAGGACTTGAAAGAGCAGTTGAACGGAATGGACAGTGTCTTGAAAGGAGGATACAAGATGAACATCAACAAAAGCAAAACGAGGATAATGGAATGTAGTCGAATTAAGTCGGGCGATGCTGAGGGAATTAGATTAGGAAATGAGACACTTAAAGTAGTAAAGGAGTTTTGCTATTTGGGGAGCAAAATAACTGATGATGGTCGAAGTAGAGAGGATATAAAATGTAGACTGGCAATGGCAAGGAAAGCGTTTCTGAAGAAGAGAAATTTGTTAATATCGGGTATAGATTTAAGTCTGAGGAAGTCGTTTCTGAAAGTATTTGTATGGAGTGTAGCCATGTATGGAAGTGAAACATGGACGATAAATAGTTTGGACAAGAAGATAATAGAAGCTTTCGAAATGTGGTGCTACAGAAGAATGCTGAAAATTAAATGGGTAGATCACATAACTAATGAGGAGGTATTGAATAGAATTGGGGAGAAGAGGAGTTTGTGGCACAACTTGACCAGAAGAAGGGATCGGTTGTTAGGACATGTTCTGAGGCATCAAGGGATCACAAATTTAGCACTGGAGGGCAGCGTGGAGGGTAAAAATCGTAGAGGGAGACCAAGAGATGAGTACAATAAGCAGATTCAGAAGGATGTAGGTTGCAGTATGTACTGGGAGATGAAGAAGCTTGCACAGGATAGAGTAGCATGGAGAGCTGCATCAAACCAGTCTCAGGACTGACGACAACAACAACAACATCACCTCTGAATGTGGTGTCACCGCCAGACACCACACTTGCTAGGTGGTAGCTTTAAATCGACCGCGGTCCATTAGTACATGTCGGACCCGCGTGTCGCCACAGACAGTATTTGCAGACCGAGCGCCATCACACGGCAGGTCTAGAGAGGCGGACTAGCACTCGCCCCAGTTGTACGACGACTTTGCTAGCGACTTCACTGACGAAGCCTTTCTCTCATTTGCCGAGAGACAGTTAGAATAGCCTTCAGCTAAGCCCATGGCTACGACCTAGCAAGGCTCCATATCTGGAGAGAGTCTCACTTGTATTAACAATAGCGATGTACCACAAGGATGAAGTAAAGTTAAGTATTATAGAAGCTACGTACTTTTCTTATTAGCATTCATTACGTATCCTGTTCCAGACTTCACGCCAGTCGGCGTGTGTGTACGCGTGCCTTTCGGTTACCCGTCACTGTGGACACTGAAAGTTGCGTACCGTACAATCTGAGCAACAACACTGCCAGTACATGTATTCCACCGTCAGAGGTATCAGAATGGTTTTTGCTTACAAGTTTCGTTCGACTCGTTCATTTCCAGTACAGGGATCCGTACCCCACATTGATACATTTATCCTTCTCTATCATCCCAGAAAGTTTGTAACATCACAGAACGACTCTGTATACGAGGTCTGGTCAAAAAATTCCGGAACTTTGTCCATAAAATTTTTCTACGCTTACCTTTAACTTGTTGTGCATGATTTCCTTCCAAATACTCTCCTCCACAATTGATACACCATTCCCAATGCCGTTCCCACTTTTGGAAGCAGTCTTGGCACGCCTCTTGCTGGATCGGATGAAGCGCCCCCTGTGAATTTTCCTTTATCTCGACTATCGTTGCAAATTTTCTTCCTTTCAGCGGCTTTTCCAACTTTGGAAATAAAAAAAAGTACGCCGGGGCCAGGTCTGGGGAATACGGAGGCTGAGGCAGCGCAGTGATTTCGCTTTTTGTGCAATAGTCACACATCAACAGGGATGACAGTGCGGGTACTTAATGTGATGCGAGAGCCAACATTTCAGGCCGTTTCCTTCTCACATTTTCCGGCATGTGTCACAACACGTCCCGAATGTATCATCGATTAACAGTTTATCACATGGTTCAAATGGCTCTAAGCACTGTGGGACTTAACATCTGAGGTCATCACTCCCCTGGAACTTAGAACTACTTAAACCTAACTAACCGAAGGACATCACACACATCCATGCCCGAAGCAGGATTCGAACCTGCTACCGTAGCGGTCGCGCGGTACCGGACTGAAGTGCCTAGAACCGCTCGGCCACAACGGCCGGTGGACGGTTTATCCCTGTGACACGAATTCGTGATGAACTAGTCCCTCAAAGTCAAAGAAAACTATCAGCATGACTTTGACAGTTGACCTAACCTGATGAGTTCTTTCTGGTCTAGGAGAACCTTTCCTGACCCATTGTGAAGACATCACAACCATAGATCCATCCCTCATCACCAGTTATGATTCTCTTAAGGGGACCACACCGTGGTTAAAGTCGAAAAAAATCGATTTTCAGTTTTCATCATATTTCGATAGATTAAGGTTTTATTTAAGTACTCTGAAAAGTAAAAGAGCATTTTCCTACCACGTGTGTTTATGTGCCACGCCCACTTTTCTGTCACCCACTGTCAACTCTAAGCCATATGGAGATGACATTTTAGCAAAATGGAATGTGTAGGCCATGTTCAAAATCGTTTGGGAACAAGGCTGAGGAAACTATCTGTCGATATGAGAGGAAAAAAAATCAGAAGATGGAAAATTGTTGACCGGACAGGGTCTGTTAACTAAAACTGAAATAGAAAACTTGCAGGTATATTATGGGCAAGCAATTACGAGAAATAAAGAAAATCTGGAGGCAATGAAGAGAGATGTTTGGGCCATATTCTTCCATAACTCCTCTACTGATGATAAGCCATGTCATGGATTGTGCCCATCAGGAGAAAATTCGTGGTGCAAATACAATAGGGCTCAGGCAACTGGAGAATCTTCTTCTCACCAGCATTCTCTTCCTGCTTACAGCAATTAAACCTATTTTCAAAGACTTGGCTCATCCTGACCTTGTAAGGAAATGTCTGCATGAGCAGACATAGAACCCAAATGAATGTTTCAACAGCATAATTTGGAACCGCCTTCCTAAAACTGTATTTGTAGGCATGCATACAATGAAACTAGGAGTTCATGATGCTGTTATTACGTTCAATTGTGGTAATATTGGAAACTGTTGGGTACTGAAAAAGGTGGGAAATTATCCTGGTGAAAATATGATCACTGGACTGCAACATTGCGATGAAATGAGGATAGCCGATGCAGACAGGTCTGCATCTAATATGGCCAAGAAAGCAAGACAAACATCCAGGAAGGTAAAAAAGAAGCTGGAAGACCTGCTGGAGGCCAAAGAAGGGCCATCATATGCAGCAGGACAGTTTTAATTAACTGTAAGTAACAAATTTCAAAAGTTTTTTCTTTAAAGCCAATTTCCCGCAAACTAAAATTTTCAGTACATATGTCCCATTATATCAGAAACTGTCTTAGATAAATGAATGAAATTAACGAAGAGACTGTATAGCATAAAAAGCCACCTCTGGTACTACGTCCATTAATATTCCCCCATTAGGAAGATCACAAAAAATATTTTCTGCAGAAAAAACTTAATATTTTTCGTTAATAAATTTAAAAAAGTATTTCTTAAAAACTTTAAAATGGATAACGTAGATTTTAGTACAGTTGACTCTATTAGCATCGTGTACCATACAGTAAAAAAAATTAAGGTCCTGCATCAAAAAGTTTTTTTTTCAGAAGTGGGTCAAATACTTGCCTAAATTAACATGGGTTAGATGAGCAGGGTGTGGTCCCCTTAAGGAACATCTCGTTCTCATTTGCGCGATGCAAAAGCTCTTCACAGTTTGCTAGGCGAAGGTCTTTCTGGTCTTGACTCATGAGCCGTGGGACGAACTTAGTGGCAACACGATGCATTCCAAGATGCTGTGTCAGGATTTCATGACGTGATCCAACTGAAATGTTTCACTGTTCTGCAAGCTCTCGGACAGTCGGGCTTGGATTGGCACGAACAGTTTTGTTGACGTTCTGACGTGATCTCGTCGGTAGACGTCGAAGGGCGTCATGAACGAGGGTCACCTTTAACTTCCATCCGGCCATTTTTAAACTGTGTGAACCATTCGTAACACCGAGTATGACTTAAGCACTCGTTACCGTAAGCTTCCTGCATCGTTTGATGTGTTTCTGTGAAGGTTTTCTCGAGTTTCACTCTAAATTTAATGCAGACGCATTGTTCCTGTAACTCCGCCTCGAATACATACATTTACGGGCACTGTCGCCTTTAACTTTGACGCTCTGTAGCATCAAATGGTTCAAATGGCTCTGAGCACTGTGGGACTTAACATCTGAGGTCATCAGTCCCCTAGAACTTAGAACTACTTAAACCTAACTAACCTAAGGACACCACACTCATCCAAGCCCGAGGCAGGTTTCGAACCAGCGACCGTAGCGGTCGCGCGGTTCCAGACTGTAGCGCCTAGAACCGCTCGGCCACAACGGCCGGCTCTGTAGCATCGTTGGATGACATTTCCCGACGTGAGTTCTTATGTAAAACTTCATCTACTAAGTCCCCTCTAGAATATCTACAGCAGTGTAACATGAATTGTGAAACAGCCTGTAGAATAGGACTGAAAACCGCGATCCGCACCAATTCGCTAATCGGGCCGGAGTTTAACGACTATTGCTGTAAAGGTTCCGTTTTTACCAAGTGAGGTACGAAACCCTAAAAAAGTGCAGATAATAAATAGGCTTACATTTTATCGCTTCAGCTTAGTACACCATACGCACCCCATACTGAACCGGGTCCTGGGAGATCGTACACCTGCTGCTGATGAGACGATAGGCGTAGTCTTAGCAGCGCAAGACGAACGCTGTACCAGGTGTCAGTAGTTTCTCCCGTATTTATTCACGATGCCCTAATCCTGGTGATAGCGCTTATCACCTTCGGGGAACCACACTCCATTGCCTCGGGTATTTTGGTTCAAAAATGGCTCTGAGCACTATGGGACTTAACATCTATGGTCATCACTCCCCTAGAACTTAGAACTACTTAAACCTCACTAACCTAAGGACATCGCACAACACCCAGCCATCACGAGGCAGAGAAAATCCCTGACCCCGCCGGGAATCGAACCCGGGAACCCGGGCGCGGGAAGCGAGAACGCTACCGCACGACCACGAGCTGCGGGCCGGGTGTTTTGCTAGACAAGAAAATACCGAAGATGCGATTAGGAGTAAATACAGTGAAACTGACATATCTATCGCTCTCTCATATTACATGTAGAAAATCATAAAGTCTCAAAAGTACGAGTTTGTCCTGGTTTCGTGGTATTACTAGCAGCACAAGTTCCCCCTGTTATATCCATGATAAATTAATCTTATCGTTTGCGCCTATCACCTACTAGTAATCACACTTCTTTATCTCAAGTATCCCACACATACTTCCCTAGATAATAAGATAAATAAAACTCTACAGCGAAGAAGTGGTTCAGAGGAAATGCAGTGAAACTAAAATTTTTCTCGTATGCTCATAGTACATGGAGAGAAACATCAAGATTCAAAAGTATGACTTTGTGTGGCATTACTAATAACACAAGGTCAATAAGTTCCCCTTGTTACACCGATGATAATCTAATCTTATCTTTTGCGCCAGCCACATTCGGGGAACCATACGTCGTTGCCTCAGGTGTTCTCACTTACCGATTATTCACCAGCAAGTGTTAGCGGATGCTACGGGCCCCGTGCTTTAGGCAGCCCTCCGTCTGGGTGTGAAAAAAAAAGTCGAGTTACATATGAATGTTATTCTACCTGCCGTCCAGTAGAAAGACGATGGTGTCCACACCTACGATTAGTAACAATTTTTGCTCGTTTCTGTTAAATGAGCGCTAGCGGCACCGTACATTATGTGTCATAATTTCACAACAAAGCAAAGCTTACAGGGGAATTCCCTAATCGTAATAAACCAATCGATTAGAATAGGCTTCTATTGATTACTAATAAGAAAGTAATTAATGGATCCCGTATTTATTTTTATGTCTATTACTACAGTCGTTCATTCTTTCTACAGTATATTTAATCACTTAATAAAAGCAAGTCTTCTGGTACAGACTGTATACCAATTAGGTTCCTTTCCGAGTATGCTGATGCATTAGCTCCATACTTAAAAATCATATATAACCGTTTGGTAGACGAAAGATCCGCACCCAAATACTGGAAAGTTGCGCAGGTGACACCAATATTCAAGAAAGGTGGTAGGAGTGATCCACTAAACTACAGACCCATATCGTTAACGTCGGTATGCAGCAGGATTTTAGAACATATATTGTGTTCGAACATTCTGAATTACCTCGAAGGAAACGGTCTATTGACACACAGTCAACATGGGTTTAGAAAACATCGTTCCTGTTGAAACACAACTGGCTCTTTATTCACAAGAAGTGCTGAGTGCTATTGACAAGGGATTTCAGATCGATTCCTTATTCCTCGATTTCCGGCAGGATTTTGGCACTGTATCACACAAGCGGCTCGTAGTGAAACTGCGTGCTTTGGAATATCGTCTCAGTTATGTGACTGCATTTGCGATTTCCTGTCAGAGGGGTCACAGTTCGTAGTAATTGACGGAAATCATCGAGTATAACAGAAGTGATTTCAGGCGTTCCCCAAGGCCCTTTGCTGTTCCTTATCTATATAAACGATTTGTGAGACAATCTGAGCAGCCGTCTTCGGTTGTTTGCAGATGACGCTGTCGTTTATCGGCTAATAAAGTCATCAGAAGATCAAAACAAACTGCAAAATGATTTAGAAAAAATATCTGAATGGTGCGAAAAGTGGCAGTTGACCCTAAATAACGAATAGAGTGAGGTCATCCACATGAGTGCTAAAAGGAACTCGTTAAACCTCGGTTACACGATAAATGAATCTAATCTAAAAGCCGCAAATTCAACTAAATACCTAGGTATTACAATTACGAACATCTTAAATTGGAAAGAACACATAGAAACTGTTGCGGGGAAGGCTAACCTAAGGCTGCGTTTTATTGACAAGACACTTAGAAAATGTAACAGACCTACTCTGGAAACTGCCTACACTACGCTTGTCCGTCCTCTTTTAGAATACTGCTGCGCGGTGTGGGATCCTTACCAGATAGGACTGACGGAGTACATAGAAAAAGTTCAAAGAAAGGCAACACGTTTTGTATTATCGCGAAATATGGGAGAGAGTGTCACAGAAATGATACAGGATATGGGCTGGAAATCACTAAAAGAAAGGTGTTTTTCGTTTCTCACGAAATTCAGATCACCAACTTTCTCCACCGAATGCGAAAATATTTTGTTGACACCGACCTACATAGGGAGGAACGATCACCACGATAAAATAAGGGAAATCAGAGATCGTACGGAAAGATATAGGTGTTCACTCTATCCGCGCGCTATACGAGATTGTAATAATAGAGAATTGTGAAGGTGGTTCTATGAACGTTCTGCCAGGCACTTAAAAGTGTGATTTGCAGAGTATCCATATAGATGTAGATGTACATTTCTTACAGCACTTCTGATACGAGGCACCTAGACTGAAGCTTGCTTTCTTGTTGCTAGACTACTGTAGTTTCGCTGTTCCTGTGTTTTTATATGTCTTTTATTCCTTGCTGATCGCTATGGACTAATAGCATAGAATACTATTGTTTAACAAGGGTAGAAGACATTAAGAGAGTGAAATGTAATTATATCAATGTATTGCGGAATTTGCCGACTGAAAGACAAGAAGCACTGAAGAACGGGGTGCGCTTATTTGTTATGTTTGTATTCGCTACCAAGTAGCTACAATGAGCAACGTGTACGTGGTACACATTAATAAAACCGACAAACTGGCGGTACGTATTCCTGACTGAAAACTGGGAAAAAAGATCCAATGAACACGTGTCCGGAAATGCATTGTTGCCACGGTATATGGCACTGACGAATGAAAGTTGCTCTGACCACGCGCTGTCTGTTCGTTTTGTACGACAGGCTGTGTGTTCGACGCAGCGTAGTGTAGGCAGCAGAATGGTCAGGTATTCATGTCGGGGACAAGCCGAGATGGTGTCTGTGTGTGGCCAAAACAAGTACCCTCGCAGATAACAACCACATAACACAACATTTCAAGCCCTCTTTGGGTGTTTGTGTGTTCACGGGTCCTTTAGACAGACGAATGTGCAGGGAGGTGGCCTTCGACCATAGATACTAGTAGACTGGCCTTGCTGTGCAGAAGCTATAGGGCTGGTGTGGCTCCAACATAAACCACGTGACTGTTAGCAAAACGTGGCGGGATTTCAAACCAGCGGTCTGCCATCCTATGTTTGTATCGTATTTTACCCACATTTCTCAGTTGACTGCCAAACGCTTCCAACAAAAATTACTTTTTTATTTGCGAAAAATTGTCAGAACTACATTTGATCTGGATTTGTTCACAGTACCATTTATAAAATCTAACAAATACATCGAACGCCCCTCTGGTGGGCAGTGGGGCGAAATTACTATAAACTATCAATTAAAGTAAAATGTCGTTAGAATTCTTTTAAACAGTAAGAGTGGGCTCGTGTCAAAACTTTAAACATTGGATTCGCCGCGTTTTGTGCTCTAGTCACTTAGAAAAGAAAATGGGATATGGGAATTATTTCAACTATAGGTGCCAAAATTAGGAGCAGGTCCATTTTAGAGTATCAATTTTAGGTGCACTTAAAGGTTCAGTTCCTACTATTTTTACAAAAGTTTAAACTATCAGTTTAAAAAAATGATATTTTAGATGAAAGGTGAGACTTTGAAGTTTCAGAAAATAATTTTGGAGCCCACATTTATTTAATAGTATTAGAAGGTAGAAAAAAATTCTCTTCATGTGTCGACTATAGGTGCTCTTACCTTCTTATAATTTCACTTGTATATACAAAAAGGCGCGTATGTACAGATGGCTTAAAGTTTTTCCGTTTCAGGGCCTGTATCCAAAGCTGCCTTCAGTTTTCATCCTTAGAAAACCTGTGAGTAGGAACGAGAAACAGCTATACTTACTTCTGTAACCGAATTATCACAGATACTTTCCAAAATGTAATATGAGTCTGACTTTACAGGCATCACTTTAAACACTTTCATTTACGTTATACTCTATTTAAAGTGTAAAAAACATATAAAAGTCACGTTAGCAGATTTCAATAAACACATCTGCACTGTCATGGAAACACTTACACGTGAAATGTAATGCCATTTCCCCCGACAAAACGCTGAGTACAGCCATAAGCGCTACACGAAACAACCACGTTTTGCCAACATCCACGTGACTTCAGCCCAGAGATGATGGAGCCACGAAAATGACGTCAGGGCCAGTCTATTATATTTATGGTCGAAGGAGGTGGCGGACCGTGCGTACACAGGATACTGAGACGAATCCTAGTGCAAGCTCCAGGCAGATGACCCGCCAAAGTGATGTAAGCCAAAGTACGGTTACGTGTCTCCTGCATGACAACCGCTACTGTCTCTATAGAGGCCACTTTGAACGTATATTGTGACTTGGATGCGATGCAGCTCTGTACTGCAGGCAGCAGGGGCGGTTCTAGAAGTCGGTCAAGGGGAGGGGGGGGGGGGGAAGTTGTAGGAATGGAATATCGCTTCACAAAAGTAGCGGAGAGTTGGGGTACTCCACCGATAAATTGGTAAAGTTTGGTGCTGCTTAAAGTAGTTATTGGTAACTTTTGGAGTTCAGGGTAAAAACGTGTCCATAGAATGTGTGTGCCCGGGAAAATACACTCCTTGAAATTGAAATAAGAACACCGTGAATTCATTGTCCCAGGAAGGGGAAACTTTATTGACACATTCCTGGGGTCAGATACATCACATGATCACACTGACAGAACCACAGGCACATAGACACAGGCAACAGAGCATGCACAATGTCGGCACTAGTACAGTGTATATCCACCTTTCACAGCAATGCAGGCTGCTATTCTCCCATGGAGACGATCGTAGAGATGCTGGATGTAGTCCTGTGGAACGGCTTGCCACGCCATTTCCACCTGGCGCCTCAGTTGGACCAGCGTTCGTGCTGGACGTGCAGACCGCGTGAGACGACGCTTCATCCAGTCCCAAACATGCTCAATGGGGGACAGATCCGGAGATCTTGCTGGCCAGGGTAGTTGACTTACACCTTCTAGAGCACGTTGGGTGGCACGGGATACATGCGGACGTGCATTGTCCTGTTGGAACAGCAAGTTCCCTTGCCGGTCTAGGAATGGTAGAACGATGGGTTCGATGACGGTTTGGATGTACCGTGCACTATTCAGTGTCCTCTCGACGATCACCAGTAGTGTACGGCCAGTGTAGGAGATCGCTCCCCACACCATGATGCCGGGTGTTGGCCCTGTGTGCCTCGGTCGTATGCAGTCCTGATTGTGGCGCTCACCTGCACGGCGCCAAACACGCATACGACCATCATTGGCACCAAGGCAGAAGCGACTCTCATCGCTGAAGACGACACGTCTCCATTCGTCCCTCCATTCACGCCTGTCGCGACACCACTGGAGGCGGGCTGCACGATGTTGGGGCGTGAGCGGAAGACGGCCTAACGGTGTGCGGCACCGTAGCCCAGATTCACGGAGACGGTTGCGAATGGTCCTCGCCGATACCCCAGGAGCAACAGTGTCCCTAATTTGCTGGGAAGTGGCGGTGCGGTCCCCTACGGCACTGCGTAGGATCCTACGGTCTTGGCGTGCATCCGTGCGTCGCTGCGGTCCGGTCCCAGGTCGACGGGCACGTGCACCTTCCGCCGACCACTGGCGACAACATCGATGTACTGTGGAGACCTCACGCCCCACGTGTTGAGCAATTCGGCGGTACGTCCACCCGGCCTCCCGCATGCCCACTATACGCCCTCGCTCAAAGTCCGTCAACTGCACATACGGTTCACGTACACGCTGTCGCGGCATGCTACCAGTGTTAAAGACTGCGATGGAGCTCCGTATGCCACGGCAAACTGGCTGACACTGACGGCGGCGGTGCACAAATGCTGCGCAGCTAGCGCCATTCGACGGCCAACACCGCGGTTCCTGCCTGGTGTGTCCGCTGTGCCGTGCGTGTGATCATTGCTTGTACAGCCCTCTCGCAGTGTCCGGAGCAAGTATGGTGGGTCTGACACACCAGTGTCAATGTGTTCTTTTTTCCATTTCCAGGAGTGTAATACCATTTGACCCAGATGTCCTCCGGCGATTTCGAAATTTTTGTCTGGGGTAGGCAATTTAAGTGTTGGTAGGCATACCCGGAATATTTAGCTTTCTTCATTATTGTAAGTGATACTCGTACATATTGTACATCCAGTGTATATTAATAAATAATAACACGCCCATTTTAAGTTAAATGAAATTTCTTGGTTTAGATAGTAATCTATTTGCCGCCCTTATTCTTTTGTTAAAATGTTTTTGAAATACATTGCAGCCTATATTGCTACATAATTATAAAATAATGATTGAATTTGTTGAAGTAATATTTTCGCTGACTGCTGAAGTCATTTTGTCCAGTGTAATATGATACTCCATTTGGGGGGGGGGGAGGCTATAGCCCCCAGAGCTCCCCCCCCCCTCCCCCCTTGCCACCCGCCCCTGGCAGGCAGGGACGATTTGTTGTCGTTGCACGCCCATTGTCCATTTCCAGACGCATGATGGTTCAAAATGGTTCAAATGGCTCTGAGCGCTATGGGACTTAACATCTGAGGTCATCAGTTCCCTAGAACTTAGAACTACTTAAACCTAACTAACCAAATAACATCACACACATCCATGCCCGAGGGATCATTCGAACCTGTGACCGTAGCGGTCGCGCGGCTCCAGACTGTAGCGCCTAGAACCGCTCGGCTACTCCGGTCGGCCAGGCGCATGATCAGTGAACCTTTTTTCCTTCATTTCCAGTCAGGAATTCGATCCTGTAGTTCGTTAGTTTTATTAATATTCACCCTGTACAACAATGTACGATTCCAGATATTTCATCTGATAATTAAACGTTATCCTTATCGTAATTCATTTACTTCGGAATATAGTAATAATAACTATCACTTGGGACGAAACCCTAGAACGCTTGCAAGCGTCTATCGCTTCGCTGCTATCGCATGATCAAGACCATAACACAGGATACGCCCTTTACATATAGTTAACGTCGGTACGTCCAAGCAATGCAGCCTACATCTACGGCTACTGAAGCAAAAGCCAAAGTACTTGACCGTCTGGGAAGAATATAACCAACAGACTTCAAGACGATGCAACCGAAATACAAAGTACGACAATTTCAGCGGTGCTACTACGCTAGATGAAGTTGGTGAAAATCAAACGCCTGGACAACGTTTTGAAAGTCAGGTGTTTATTCCGGTAACTGATAATATGCTGTCTGCATTAGATGAATTCGTAGAAGCGTGCCACCAAGTGATGACTGTACACTACTGGCCATTAAAATTGCTACACCACGAAGATAACGTGCTACAGACGCGAAATTTAACCGACAGGAAGAAGATGCTGTGATATGCAAATGATTAGCTTTTCAGAGCATTCACACAAGGTTGGCGACACCTAAAACGTGCTGACATGAGGAAAGTTTCCAACCGATTGCTCATACACAAACAGCGGTTGACCGGCGTTGCCAGGTGAAACGTTGTTGTGATGCCTCGTGTAAGGAGGAGAAATGCGTACCATCAAGTTTCCGAGTTTGATAAAGGTCGGATTGTAGCATATCGCGATTGCGGTTTATCGTATCGCGACATTGCTGCCCGCGTTGGTCGAGATCAAAAAATGGTTCAAATGGCTCTGAGCACTATGGGACTTAACTTCTGAGGTCATCAGTTCCCTGGAACTTAGAACTACTTAAACCTAACTAATCTAAGGACATCACACTCATCCATCATGGTCCCATCCGTGTTTGGCGCCATCGCGGTGAACGCACATTGGAAGCGTGTATTCGTCATCGCTATACTGGCGTATCACCTGGCGTGATGGTATGGGGTGCCATTGGTTACACGTCTCGGTCACCGCTTGTTCGCATTGACGGCACTTTGAATAGTGGACGTTACATTTCAGATGTGTATACCCGTGGCTCTACCCTTCATTAGATCCCTGCGAAACCCTACATTTCAGCAGGATAATGCACGACCGAATGTTGCAGGTCCTGTACGAGCCTTTCTGGATACAGAAAATGTTCGACTGCTGCCCTGGCCAACACATTCTCCAGATCCGTCACCAACTGAAAACGTCTGGTCAATGGTGGCCGAGCAACTGGCTCGTCACAGTACAGCAGTCAATACTCTTGATGAACTGTGATATCGTGCTGCACGGGCAGCTGTACCTGTACACGCCATCCAAGCTCTGTTTGACTCAATGCCCAGGCGTACCAAGGCCGTTATTACGGCCAGAGGTGGTTGTTTTGAGTACTGATTTCTCAGGATCTATGCACCCAAATTACGTGCAAATGTAATCATATGTCAGTTGTAGTATAATATATTTGTCCAATGAATACCCGTTTATCATCTGCATTTCTTCTTGGTGTAGCAATTTTAGTGGCCAGTAATGTAATATAGTGGGGAAAACTAATCCTGAGATGGGCTGTATGGGGAAACAAATGCCAAAGTAAGTGTAAGGATAGCAATAAGAGAATCGTTCAGTTACTCTGGAGGTAAAATTTTGTCAACCGATTTGACTAAAAGCCCTAAGAGGTTATCGACTTGGGTCGAAAGAATCTATTCATTCACTCGCAAACTATACTCGCATCAAAATGGAAAATATCAGACAGAGGGCCGAAATACTGAGTTCCGTCTTTCTAAATAGTTTCATCGCGGAAGAGTGTAACACGATCCCTCCTTTCAACCGTTGTACGAACGTCGAAATGGCAGATATCGAGAAAACCGAGCTCGAGATAGAAAAACAATTACAATCGTTTAATAGGGGAAAGGCATCTGGACCAGATGAGATACCTATATGATTCTACAAAGATTATGGGAAAGAACTTGCTGCCCTTCTAACAGCAGTTTACCGTAGTTCGCTGGAGCGACGAAGGGTACCTAGGGTCTAGAAAAAACTACAGATCAATCCAGTTTTTAAGAAGGGCAGCAGGACAGATGCACATAATTATAGACCTATACCGTTGACGACAGTCTGCTTGAGAGTTATGGAACTTGTTTTATGCTCAAGAACTGTTACGTTTTTCGATACTGAAAATTTCCTCTATAAACTTCATCACGCATTCCGCAAACAGAGATCTTTTCCTCCATGAGATCCACAGCGCTGTAGTCAACGGCACACAGGTTGATGCCGTGTTCCTTGAATTCAGTAAGGCATCTGACACCGTCCTGCACACCCGTTTAGTGAAAAAAATACAAGCTTATCGAGTAACAGACTAGATTAGCTACTGGTTTCAAGACTTCCTTGCAGACAGAACTCAACACGTCGCTCTTAACCGGAAAAAAAGTCGACAGGTGTAAGGGTCGTAATTTTTTCTGTTTTCCGTCATTCCTTAATTGCTTCACAATTAATAGAGGTGTGGTCCGTCTATGCAGTCAGTTGCATAGACAGAACACACCTCCACGAAAAATGTGAAGGTAACTGCCGGAGCACCCAAAAAAGTGTGATAGGACCGTTGTTGTTTACAATGTGCGAGGGTGAGTCAAATCAACATCTTAAATATTTTTTTAAATATTATTTATTGTGCAGAAGTGGTACAGAGCTGTATCATTTTTCAACACAATGTCCCCCACGCTCAATGCAAGTCCTCCAGCGCTTACAAAGTACATAAATTCCTTTAGAAAAAAATTCTTTTGGTAGTCCGCGCAACCACTCATGCACCGCGTGGCGTACCTCTTCATCAGAACGGAACTCCTCCCACTGCGTCTTTGAGTGAGCCAAACATATGAAAATCACTCGGGGCAAGGTCTGGTTAGTTTTGTCATGTTGCGAAAGGACACCTGCTGGCAGCAATCCACGTCGCTTTGATTTGATTGCAGGCCGCAGAAGATTTTTTAGGAGATCTGTCTATGATGCACTGGTGACAGTGGTCCCTGTAGGCATGTAATACTCCAAAATGACGCCTTTTTCGTCCCAAAAGAGAGTCAGCATAACCTTCCCTGCTGAAGGTTCTTTTCAAAACTTCTTTGGTTTTGGTAATGAGCAATGGCGCCATTCCTTGCTCGCTCTCTTCGTTTCCAGTTGGTGGAAGTGAACCCAGGTTTCATTCCCAGTAACGATTCTCGCAAGGAAGCCATCACCATTCGCGTTCAAAGCGCCGAATAAGTTCTTCACAAGCATCAACACGTCGTTCTCTCATTTCAGGAGTCAGCTGCCGTGGCACCCATCTTGCAGACACTTTGTGAAACTGGAGCACATCACGCACACTGTGATGTGCTGACCCATGACTAACCTGTAAACATGCTGCAGTGTCATTCAGTGTCACTCGGCAGTTTTCCTTCCCTATGTCTTCAACTGCTACAATGGTCTGTGGAGTCACAACTCTTTGTACCTGACCTGGACGAGGAGCATCTTCCACTGAAGTCACACCATTTGCGAACTTGCTACTCCATTCGTAGACTTGCTGCTGTGACAAACATGCATCACCATACTGAACCTTCAATCGTCGATGAATGTCAATAGGTTTCACAACTTCACTACGCAAAAACCGAATAACAGAACTTCCCTTGTGCAAGTCGCAAATGGGGCAACCATCTTTATACTAATACTGCGACGGTATGTGTGCACCTGCACTATGCTGCCACCTACAGGCCATTCTGCACACTGTTTGTAGCACGCTTACCAACTTACAAGATAACGGCGCGAAATTTCGATTTGTTGTTACAAATTTAAGGTTTTCATTTGACTCACCCTCGTATAATATGTAAATGATCTAGTTGAAAACGTTGAATGCTCTTTAAGACTGTTCGCATACGATGCTGTCGTCTGTAACAAAGTAGCAATGCCAGAAGACAGTATCGATTTGCAGAATGACCTGTAGAGGATTTGTGAATGGTGCAGGTTCTGGCAGTTAATCCTGAATGTAAATGAATGCAACATACTTGCATTCATAGGAAAAGAAAACCACCACTGTACAGCTACACCATTAATGAGAAACTGCTGGAAATAGTATATACCGTAAATGATCTAGAAGTAACTGTCCAGAACGATCTTAAGTAGGATGACCACGTAAAACAAATAGTGGGAAAAGCAGCTGCCAGACTCAGATTCATAGGAAGAATCTTAAAGAAATGTGACACATCCATGAAGGAAGTGCCTTATAAGGTGCCCGTTCGACCGATTCTTGAGTGTTGTTCACCAGTATGGGATCGCTAGCAGGTAGAACCGACAGAAGAGATAGAGCTGATCGAACAAAGAGCGGCGAGTTTCGTCACGAGAACATTTACCTGGCGCGAGAGCGTTACTGAAATGTTCAACAAACTCCAGTTACACACACTACAAGAGTCTGCCGCTTGTGGTCTCGCGGAAGCGTTCTCGCTTCCCGAGCACGGGGTCCCGGGTTCGATTCCCGGCGGGGTCAGGGATTTTCACCTGCCTCGAGATGACTGGGTGTTTGTGTTGTCCTCATCATTTCCTCATCATCCAAGAAAGTGGCGAAATTGGACTGAGCAAAGGTTGGGAAATTGTATGGGCGCTGATAACCACGCAGTTGAGCGCCCCACAAAACAAACATCATCATCATCATCACACACTACAAGAGAGGCTCTGTGTATCATGGAGTGGTTAACTATTGCAATTTCAAGTGAGCATTTTCTGGGAAGAGCTGGACAACATATTAGTTCCTCCCACATACATCTAGCGTAATGACACGATGAGAAAATTCGAGATATTAGAGCCAATACACAGGCTTACCAGACAATCATTCTTATCACACGCCATTCGTGAGTGAAACACCCAGTCATCTCGAGGCAGGGGTGGGGGCAGTTTGTACTTAAACCACACACCATTAGATGGCTTGCAAAGTATGATGTATATAAAATGTGAAACAAACTGATATTTTATGCCACATGTCATGTTGCTGCAAAATTACCGAAATTTTACCAACAAAATTTTTCATATAAAAATACTGAATTATGTATTGTAACAAGTTTACGTTGAAACAGCTATAAATAAAAAGTTTCGAATATGTGTTCATTGTTGGAAGAATAGATGATATGTGCTACGCTCCAGTGAAATAAATTCGTGTGGCATAATTGCCTGGGAGTCACTCAAGTGGAATGTTCAGCCGCCACCATACATGAATAATTCACATTTCATTCACTTATTATGGGATCGCATTTTTCAGGTGGGATTATAGGATTATTAATCATTTATTGGTTGATACCGGATGAAGCAGACGAAGGGTAATACAAACGTTTAAAAAATGAGATCGACGAGAAGTGCAAAATGGCCAAGCAGAAATGGCTAGAGGACGAATGTAAGGATGTAGAAGCATGTATCACTAGGGGTAAGAGAGATGCTGCCTTCAGGAAAATTAAGAGATACCTTTGGAGAAAAGAGAACTACATGTATGAAATCAAGAGCTCAGATTGGAAACCGGTCCTAAGCAATGAAGGTAAAGCAGAAAGATTTATTTACTTATTTATTTAGCCATCCGTGGACATTTTAAAATGAATAGATGTTGTCAGTTGCGTACATTCATATATTTATACAGTTTGCTGTTACATGTAGTTAAACATTGTGACATATACGTTATCTACAATCATTTTTGCTCCTTATCAAAATATTGTGAAACAAAACCTATTTAAAATCATTTTGTACTAAGGAATTCACTTATAGTGTAAAAGCAGTGTTCCTGCAAAAGCAATTTAAGATTTTTTCCTAAAGCGATACATGTTATCTGCTTCTTTTATTTTCTGCGGCAGTTTGTTATACAGTTTTACACCTTCATTCTTCCTGTCTAGGTGAAGACAATGACTTGTTCTTGTACTATAGTTATGAAAACTGCTATTTGTGCTATAATTTTCTACATTTTTCTTGATGTACACTATGGTTTGGAATATAAATTCACAAGGAACAGTTAAAATTTCTAACATTTTGAAAAGTTCTCTGCAGTGGGGCCGCTTACTGCGTTTAGTTATAATTCTTACTGCTCTCTTTTTCATTTTAAATACTGTTTGTAAATTCTAAGCACTGTTTCCCCAGAAAATAATACCATAACTGATTATTGAATGAACATAATTAAAGTATACAGTTCTCAAACATTCACTACTGCATGCAGGTACAAGGACTCTAAGTGCATAAAATGTTGTGGATATCTTTCTCGAGAGTTTCATAGAATGTTCATTCCACTTCATTTGGCTGTCAATGTGCAACACTAAGAATTTTGTTGTGGGTATATCATCTATGGAGATGTTATCTAGTTTTAAATTTAAGGGACTCTGTTTTCTACTCATTCTAAAGCATATTGTATTTGTTTTCTTTTCATTGAGAGTTACCTTGTTTTCCTGAGACCATTTGTGAACGTCCCTCAGCACTTCAGTAGAATTTTCCAACATTTGTGCTGGTGTCTTACTGGTGATTACTATGTTGCTGTCATCCGCAAACAATATCTTCTCTCCATGGCTGATATGTTGCGGGAAATCATTTATATACACCATAAATAATACGGGGCCTATTACACTTCCTTGAGGGACCCCAATATTGATATGTTGTGGATCAGATATATGTTTCTCAATGTAATTTGATCCACTGGAGACATGTGTGATCTCTACTGACTGTACCATGTTTTCTAGATATGAACGAAACCATTTGAGAACCACTCCCCTTACTCCTAGTGCCTCTAAGTTATGAAACAGCTTCTGGTGGTCAACTGTATCAAATGCCTTGGACAGGTCTAGGAAAAGGCCAGTTACATAGCTGTTCTCATCTAGTGCTTCTAAAACTGTTTTTGTAAATTGTGCTATTGCAGATTCTGTACCTCCACGAGGAAGGAGTATATAGAGGGTCTGTACAAGGGTGATGTACTTGAGGGCAGTATTATTGCAATGGAAGAGGTCGTAGATGAAGATGAAATGGGAGATATGATACTGCATGAAGAGTTTGACAGAGCACTGAAAGGTGTAAGTCGAAACAAAGACCCAAGAGTAGACAACATTCCATTTGAACTATTGATACCCTTGGGAGAGCCAATTATGACAGAACACTTCCATCTGGTGACCAAGATCTATGTGACAGGCGAAATACCCGCAGACTTCAATAAGAAAATAATAAACCCAATTCCAAAGAAAGCAGCTGTTGGCAGGTGTGGAAATTACCGAACTATCAGTTTAATAAGTCACGGTTGCAAAATACTATCACGAATTCTTTACAGAACAATGGAGAAACTGGTAGAAGGTGACCTCAGGGAGGATCAGTTTCGATTCTGGAGAAATTTGGAATACGTGAGACAATATTGACCCTTTGACTTCTCCTAGGAGATAGTATAAGGAAAGACAAACCTATGTTTCTAGCACTTGTAGACTTAGAGAAAGCTTTTGACAATATTGACGGAATACTCTCTTTCTACCAGGAAGCAGTGGTTGAGAAGGAAGTGCGACACAGTAGTAGCCTATCCCTTATGTTATTCAATCTGTATATTGAGCAAAGCCCATGCCTACTACAGTAGTACAAGTTTATATGCAAACTAGCTCTGCAGATGACGAAGAAATTGAAGAAATGTCTGATGAAATAAAAGAAATTATTCAGATAGTGAAGGGTGACGAAAATTTAATAGTCATGGGTGACTGGAATTCGAGTGTAGGAAAAGGGAGAGAAGGAAACGTAGTAGGTGAATATGGATTGGGGCTAAGAAATGAAAGAGGGAGCCACCTGGTAGAATTTTGCACAGAGCACAACTTAATCATAGCTAACACTTGGTTCAAGAATCATGATAGAAGGTTGTATACATGGAAGAACCCTGGAGATACTAAAAGGTATCAGATAGATTATATAATGGTAAGACAGAGATTTAGGAACCAGGTTTTAAATTGTAAGACATTTCCAGGGGCAGATGTGGACTCTGACCACAATCTATTGGTTATGACCTGTAGATTAAAACTGAAGAAACTGCAAAAAGGTGAGAATTTAAGGAGATGGGACCTGGATAAACTGAAAGAACCAGAGGTTGTACAGAGTTTCAGGGAGAGCATAAGGGAACAATTGACAGGAATGGGGGAAAGAAATACAGTAGAAGAAGAATGGGTAGCTTTGAGGGATGAAGTAGTGAAGGCAGCAGAGGATCAAGTAGGTAAAAAGCCGAGGGCTAGTAGAAATCCTTGGGTAACAGAAGAGATATTGAATTTAATTGATGAAAGGAGAAAATATAAAAATGCAGTAAATGAAGCAGGCAAAAAGGAATACAAACATCTCAAAAATGAGATCGACAGTAACTGCAAAATGGCTAAGCAGGGATGGCTAGAGGACAAATGTGAGGATGTAGAGGCTTATCTCACTAGGGGTAAGATAGATAATGCCTACAGGAAAATTAAAGAGACCTTTGGAGATAAGAGAACCACTTGTATGAACATCAAGAGCTCAGATGGAAACCCAGTTCTAAGCAAAGAAGGGAAAGCAGAAAGGTGGAAGGAGTATATAGAGGGTCTATACAAGGGCGATGAACTTGAGGACAATATTATGGAAATGGAAGAGGATGTAGATGAAGATGAAATGGGAGATACGATACTGCGTGAAGAGTTTGACAGAGCACTCAAAGACCTGAGTCGAAACAAGGCCCCCGGAGTAGACAACATTCCATTGGAACTACTGACGGCCTTGGGAGAGCCAGTCCTGACAAAACTCTACCATCTGGTGAGCAAGATGTATGAAACAGGCGAAATACCCTCAGACTTCAAGAAGAATATAATAATTCCAATCCCAAAGAAAGCAGGTGTTGACAGATGTTAAATTACCGAACAATCAGTTTAATAAGCCACAGCTGCAAAATACTAACACGAATTCTTTACAGACGAATGGAAAAACTGGTAGAAGCCGACCTCGGGGAAGATCAGTTTGGATTCCGTAGAAATGTTGGAACACGTGAGGCAATACTGACCTTACGACTTATCTTAGAAGAAAGATTAAGGAAAGGCAAACCTACGTTTCTAGCATTTGTAGACTTAGAGAAAGCTTTTGACAATGTTGACTGGAATACTCTCTTTCAAATTCTAAAGGTGGCAGGGGTAAAATACAGGGAGCGAAAGGCTATTTACAATTTGTACAGAAACCAGATGGCAGTTATAAGAATCGAGGGGCATGAGAGGGAAGCAGCGGTTGGGAAGGGAGTGAGACAGGGTTGTAGCCTCTCCCCAATGTTATTCAATCTGTATATTGAGCAAGCAGTAAAGGAAACAAAAGGAAAATTCGGAGTAGGTATTAAAATCCATGGAGAAGAAATAAAAACGTTGAGGTTCGCCGATGACATTGTAATTCTGTCAGAGACAGCAAAGGACTTGGAAGAGCAGTTGAATGGAATGGATGGTGTCTTGAAGGGAGGATATAAGATGAACATCAACAAAAGCAAAACGAGGATAATGGAATGTAGTCGAATTAAGTCAGGTGATGTTGAGGGTATTAGATTAGGAAATGAGACAGTTAAAGTAGTAAAGGAGTTTTGCTATTTGGGGAGCAAAATAACTGATGATGGTCGAAGTAGAGAGGATATAAAATGTAGACTGGCAATGGCAAGGAAAGCGTTTCTGAAGAAGAGAAATTTGTTAACATCGAGTATAGATTTAAGTGTCAGGAAGTCATTTCTGAAAGTATTTGTATGGAGTGTAGCCATGTATGGAAGTGAAACATGGACGGTAAGTAGTTTGGACAAGAAGAGAATAGAAGCTTTCGAAATGTGGTGCTACAGAAGAATGCTGAAGATTAGATGGGTAGATCACATAACTAATGAGGAAGTATTGAATAGGATTGGGGAGAAGAGAAGTTTGTGGCACAACTTGACCAGATGAAGGGATCGGTTGGTAGGACATGTTCTGAGGCATCAAGGGATCACCAATTTAGTATTGGAGGGCAGCGTGGAGGGTAAAAATCGTAGGGGGAGACCAAGAGATGAATACACTAAGCAGATTCAAAAGGATGTAGGTTGCAGTAGGTACTGGGTGATGAAGAAGCTTGCACAGGATAGAGTAGCATGGAGAGCTGCATCAAACCAGTCTCAGGACTGAAGACCATAACAACAACAATATTGAGCAAGCAGTGAAGGAAATAAAAGAAAATTTTGGAATAGGAGTTAAGGTCTAGAGAGTAAAAATAAAAACTTTGAGGTTTGCCGATGACATTGTAATTCTGTCAGAGGCAACACAGGACTTGAAAGAGCAGTTGAACGGAATGGACAGTATCTTGAAAGGAGGATTTAAGATGAACATCAACAAAAGCAAAACTAAGATAATGGAATGTAGTCTAATTAAATCACGTGATGCTGAGGGAATTAGATTAGGAAATGAGACACTTAGCCGGCCTCTGTGGTCGAGCTGTTCTAGGCGCTTCAGTCCGGAACTTCGCTGCTGCTACGGTCGCAGGTTCAAATCCTGTCTCGGGCATGGTTGTGTGTGATGTCCTTACGTTAGTTAGGTTTAAGTAGTTCTAAGCCCAGGGGTCTGATGACCTCAGATGGTAACTCCCATAGTGCTTAGAGCCATTTGAACCATTTGAATTTGAGACACTTAAACTAGAAAATTAGTTTTGCTATTTGGGAAACAAAATAACTGATGATAGTCGAGGCAGGGAGTATATAAAATGTAGACTGGCAATGGCAAGGAAAGCCTTTCTAGAGAAGAGAAACTTGTTAACATCGAGTATAGATTTAAGTGTCAGGAAGTCTCTTCTAAAAGTATTTGTATGGAGTGTAGCGAAGTATGGAAGTGAAACATGGACGATAAACAGTTTAGACAAGAAGAAAATGGAAGCTTGCGAAATGTGGTGCTACAGAAGAATGCTGAAGATTAGATGGGTAAATCTCGTTACTAATGAGGAGGTAGTGAACAGAATTGGGAAGAAGAGAAAATTGTGGTTCAACCTAACTAGAAGAAGGGATCAGTTGATAGGAGATATTCTGAGGCATCAAGGAATCATCAGTTTAGTACTGGTGGGAAGCTTGGGGGGGGGGGGGGGGGGGTAAAATCGTAGAGAGAGACCAAGGGTACAGTAAGCAGATTCAGAGGGATGTAGGTTCCAGTAGTTACTCAGAAATGAATACGTTTGCATAGAATAGAGTAACATGGAGATCTGCATCAAACCAGTCTTTGGACTGAAGACCACAACAACAATAATACTGGGTAACGTCATACTAACAATACTGTAGAGGCGCATGCTTTGAATTTGATTTTGTGCTGGCTCTGGCAGCTTGGCGAACATGGCCCTCACAGTCCCCGTGATCAACAAGGAACAAGGGCTGAAAGTAGGGTAGTTTTATGGCTCTGAAATGAGAACGCCGGGCTCTTACTGCTTCACCGCTGTGGGATCAGTGGAAAGGGGCTTCTGGCAATGGACCTGTGGTTGCTAAGATGGCTGGGACCAGACGATGGAGAAAGCATAAGATTGTAGAGATAGCGCCATACAAGTTTCGTGACTAACACGTTGAATGCACCTACAGATGCTGGCTAATGGTCGGCGAAGTTCTCGCATATTTCCGCCAAAATACACAGAAACTTATCTGGTTGGCTGAATTGTAGACGGACGGTGGTCACAATTAGTTCTGTAAATTTCAACCGAAGTGAGAATGAGCTGATGGCTATTGGCTGGCAACTTCATGACGTATAGAGTGGGAGGTATTCCGTTTGTAATGGGACCGGTGATTCGGTCCAAGGAGAGTTCACGCTAACGAGGCGTGGTTTGTTCTAAACTGGGCTCTTGGCAACAAAGGGACTCT
This sequence comes from Schistocerca cancellata, assembly GCF_023864275.1. NCBI lineage: Eukaryota > Metazoa > Arthropoda > Insecta > Orthoptera > Acrididae > Schistocerca > Schistocerca cancellata. The sequence continues at coordinate 56,194,044 of NC_064635.1, forward strand.
CTGATAAGTGTCAGTATGTGGCGTGGCTGGATCGCCTCCTGACTCTCTCTCCCAGTCACTTTCATCGAACTGTTCACCTACCTCTATATTTCTTCCTTCCGACGTCCCTTCACTCTGCAGTAGTAGATACACGCTAGGCAGTGTGAAGCAGCGTTGATGAAACTACTACCTAATACCTACCACACAGAGGCCGCATAACTCAAGTTGCAAGTCAGCTCCTGGAGTTCACGTTCACGAATTTCGGGCGGTGGGAGAATGCAGTTTAATTGCAGTAAGCATTTGAAAATTCTGTTAAGATTAAAGCCTTTTTATTCATAAGGAAGCACATGAAGTGGCTATCAAGTCCGTATTTAGTAATGCAAATGCTCTATCGTCCAAGTTCACTGTTTATCCAACGTATTTCACACGCAAAAGCAGCCAGAATTCCTGCACGTCCGACGCGGTTAATTTTGCAGTCTGACAGTCACTGACCCACCACTATTAGCGAGTTGAACATTTGGTCGTTTCAGTGATCTTCTATGTCAGAAGTGCTCGCCAAAGTATTCCAAAAAGAACACGGAATATGCCACGCGGAATTGTCTCTACGACCGAAAGATCACACGCTTATAAAACTTCAACTAATTAGTTCCAAAACATCACAATTTCCTCAAAATGTTCGTAACTTAAACCACTTTATTCACAACACGTTCTATCTGAAACGATATCACTAGCTCTTCATTTTACGTACTACTCGTATTTTCATGGAGACATCTAGCATCGTGTTAACCGGAAGCAGGTTAGCGAGCGACTCTCTCGATTCTCCTCTCCTCTCTTACTATCTAATTACCAGCACTGGGAACTGGTTAATTCTGATTGGCTATTGATCTGAATGACCAATCAGAATGATCCTTCAAGACCATTCTCGTGCCAAAACTTGCCTTAGCCAACCACTAATCAGACAGTCATTGCCGTCGTTACAATTTCAATTTCTAATATATTGTTTAATAAAATAGAACGAAATGTGAAGTACCAGTATTCTTGAAATTAATATAGAAACATTTTCTGCTTCAGACTTTTATTCTGGCCACTCTCTTAACAAAAGCATGCACACATCGACGTACGTCACCAGCATCGTGGTTGCAACACAATTTTCCCACAATTCAGTTTTATAAGGTTTTACATAAAATGACATTCAGTTTTAACATATGCCCCACATACACTCTCTCATTCATTCCCATGTATTCACACAACAAGATAATAAGCAAATACACTCATGGAAATGGAAAAAAGAACACATTGACACCGGTGTGTCAGACCCACCATACTTGCTCCGGACACTGCGAGAGGGCTGTACAAGCAATGATCACACGCACGGCACAGCGGACACACCAGGAACCGCGGTGTTGGCTGCGCAGCATTTGTGCACCGCCGCCGTCAGTGTCAGCCAGTTTGCCGTGGCATACGGAACTCCATCGCAGTCTTTAACACTGGTAGCATGCCGCGACAGCGTGGACGTGAACCGTATGTGCAGTTGACGGACTTTGAGCGAGGGCGTATAGTGGGCATGCGGGAGGCCGGGTGGACGTACCGCCGAATTGCTCAACACGTGGGGCGTGAGGTCTCCACAGTACATCGATGTTGTCGCCAGTGGTCGGCGGAAGGTGCACGTGCCCGTCGACCTGGGACCGGACCGCAGCGACGCACGGATGCACGCCAAGACCGTAGGATCCTACGCAGTGCCGTAGGGGACCGCACCGCCACTTCCCAGCAAATTAGGACACTGTTGCTCCTGGGGTATCGGCGAGGACCATTCGCAACCGTCTCCATGAAGCTGGGCTACGGTCCCGCACACCGTTAGGCCGTCTTCCGCTCACGCCCCAACATCGTGCAGCCCGCCTCCAGTGGTGTCGCGACAGGCGTGAATGGAGGGACGAATGGAGACGTGTCGTCTTCAGCGATGAGAGTCGCTTCTGCCTTGGTGCCAATGATGGTCGTATGCGTGTTTGGCGCCGTGCAGGTGAGCGCCACAATCAGGACTGCATACGACCGAGGCACACAGGGCCAACACCCGGCATCATGGTGTGGGGAGCGATCTCCTACACTGGCCGTACACCACTGGTGATCGTCGAGGGGACACTGAATAGTGCACGGTACATCCAAACAGTCATCGAACCCATCGTTCTACCATTCCTAGACCGGCAAGGGAACTTGCTGTTCCAACAGGACAATGCACGTCCGCATGTATCCCGTGCCACCCAACGTGCTCTAGAAGGTGTAAGTCAACTACCCTGGCCAGCAAGATCTCCGCATCTGTCCCCCATTGAGCATGTTTGGGACTGGGTGAAGCGTCGTCTCACGCGGTCTGCACGTCCAGCACGAACGCTGGTCCAACTGAGGCGCCAGGTGGAAATGGCATGGCAAGCCGTTCCACAGGACTACATCCAGCATCTCTACGATCGTCTCCATGGGAGAATAGCAGCCTGCATTGCTGCGAAAGGTGGATATACGCTGTACTAGTGCCGACATTGTGCATGCTCTGTTGCCTGTGTCTATGTGCCTGTGGTTCTGTCAGTGTGATCATGTGATGTATCTGACCCCAGGAATGTGTCAATAAAGTTTCCCCTTCCTGGGACAATGAATTCACGGTGTTCTTATTTCAATTTCCAGGAGTGTAATAATTTTGAATGATTTTTGTACTACGTAACGTAGAGTAATTAAGATTTTGAAAAGAAAATTCCAGTTAAGTGATTTTATGTACTGTGAGCTTAGTTATGACTTCAGATGATAATAACAGACATTTTGTTATTGTTCCTAACTGAGTTTTGAAACATAAGTGTCGTTTTTAGCATATTTAAGTAATTTTCTCAATCTCTGTAACTATAATAGATAAAAATCTGAAATTTTGACAGAATCCCTTGCTTAATAACAAAAGATTGCGTATCAAGTTTGAAAGAAATCAGATGATAATTACTATGGTTTATTTAGATTCATAGGGGGTATGAATTTGCGTACTGACTGAATGTTACCTGAGACCTTTCTCAAGACTGGTTGCGTCAGCTGTGCTGTGAGGCAGAGCAAAGAAAAAAAAGTAGCCATCCTGAGGCCACCGTGCTACACAGTTGCCTGCCCTACTGCATCGAATGTTGTCTCGTAGTGTAAAGTTTTTTTTTTTTTAATTACCGCTACCAGTCACATACTTTGTCAACTTCTGTATTACTTATTTATCTAGCGTCATGTTTCGAGGGTTAAACCTAATCTTCAGGTTAAATGGCATTACAAAAACAACTTTACAATAAGGTCATACTGATGTTACATAGTCTTTTCGTAAATGCTGTGGTCATCTTTGTTCTTCTGGCGTGGCAGCCTCGTTGTGGTGTGTTGCGGTGATTCCATTTCCGTGGCTCTCTTGGTCACTGTTCACAAATTGTCACTAACGCAGCAGTAACTTGGGAACACGATCACAAACAGTTCTGTAGTGATGTGGACAAAATGGTGGGACTGCCACGCCACATATCCAGTGCATGGTCAACTATTCTTTTAAACTTGAGCCATAGTTCCTCTACAGGCTCATCTCCTGTGCTGAAAGCAGATACCATACAGCATATTTATCAAACAAAAAATTGTGTGAAATCTTATGGGACTTAACTGCTAAGGTCATTAGTCCATAAGCTTACACACTACTTAACCTAAATTATTCTAAGGAGAAACATACACACCCATGCCCGGGGTAGGACTCGAACCTCCGCCGGGACCAGCGGCCCAGTCCACAACTGCAGCGCCTGAGACCACTCGGCTAATCCCGTGCAGCATTTATCAAACAAACACACTGTGCACAATAAGTACAATTTGGAAATAACATGGTTCACAATCCAACACCACTGAAACAATTGCAGAAAGTGTTATTGAAAATTAATTGTGAGTTCACAGTCAGTCAGTGAAAAACAGTCACTGTAATAACTCTCACACATGGAGTTCAGATAAAACTCGGCACCTTTTACAACTTGTTGTTTGTGCTAACTAATCTTCATACATGGTGCATTAATTTCAGGCACAGATTTGCTGATATCATAACCTCCCTAGGGTAGTTCCAATGTATAAAAAGGGAGATATAGACTCACCTTCCAGTTACAGACCAATCTCCATAGTCCTAGCTTTTTCTAAAATACTGGAATCTGTAATTTACCAACAGCTATCTGTTAATTGTGAAAAATTAGAAATAATTAGTAAATCCCAATATGGTTTTAGGAAAAAGTTTTCTACTGTGGATGCTATAGACTTTGTAGTCAAATACTTACATCAAGTGTTGGAGGATAAGGGCTATGCTCAACTCACATTTTGTGATCCAAGCAAAGCTTTTGACTATGTAAAGCATAAGCCACTCCTAGAAAAACTGGAATTCTATGGCATTAGACATAACAGCCTTAAATTACTAAAATCATTTAAAATTAATAAAATCATATCTTCAGAATAGTAAGCAAGTTGTTTGTGTAGGGAAAGAAATGTAGAGTATAGAACAAGTCAAGGTAGGTGTTCCGCAGGGATCTGTACTGAGCCCCTTTTTTATTCCTAATAATGATAAATGATCTGCCATCATTTATCAAGTCCACCACTGTGTTGTATGCAGATGATACAACATTTCTTTGTGCTAGTGATGATTTCAATAGTCTTAAAACTTGTGCAGCAAAGACAATTGACCAAGCATCCTATTGGTTCAAGGCAAATGGATTCCTGCTGAATGAAAGCAAAACACAGCAGATGGTTTGTAGTCTTAGAGTTAAGCTTCTGTCAGATGATCCAAGTTATGTCAAATTTTTGGGGGTATACATAGATGATATATTACCTTGGGGTCAACATGTACAATATATTAGTAGTAAGTTGTGAAGAGTTATTTATCCGTTAAGGAGACTTATGGATTGTGTTCCTGAAAAATATGTTAGAACATCCTATTTTGCATTCTTTCAAAGTATAATAACAAATGGAATTATTTTGTGGGGGAACTCTAGCTGTATGCATGACATATTAATACTGCAAAACAAAGCTATTAGGATAATTACTGCTTCTGCATATAAGGCACACTGTAAACCATTGTTCTGTGAACAAAAAATCATGACTCTTATAAACCTGTACATATACTATGTTCTAATTTATATGAAGAAGAAATTACCAGAAACAAAAACCAGAGAAAATGTACCTAGCCACAATACAAGACGGAATAGGTGCCTCTGTATTCCTTACCACAGATTGTCAAAGTCACTCAACAGCTATGAAATCGTGGGGTACAAATTATTTAATAATCTTCCTCAATCTGTTCCACAATTACCTGAACAATTATTCAAACAAACAATTCGTGACTGGCTAGTCCTCCACACATTCTATGATATAAGAGAATCTATCAACTGTAATATAATACTATAATGTTAACAACAAACCTGTTGTTACTTTCAAACTATTAATTGCATTTTAGTATGGATATGACGTTGTCTATTGCTTTAATGGCTGAACGACAATAAAAGTATTATTATTATTATTACTGACTAAAATGTCTCCAAGCAGCCTCTCTTTTCTAATATTACACCACTCAATACTAAATATATCTTTTGTTGTTTGCTGGAGAACAAGTTACAACTAAAGATACATGTTTCCAAGTAAATGAATAGTAAGGGAAGGTTCTTCTAAATGTGGATTTTAAACAAAAGAATAATTTCTATTGAATTATGCTGTCTAATTTGCCAGAATATGGGATTCTACTTCAGTAACAATGTTTTAGATAAGAATGTTATACTCTAAAACTGAATGGGTGCAAAAGTTGTTGGCATATTTACAGCATTAGCTGTACAGTGTGTTACAAAAAGGTATGGCCAAACTTTCAGGAAACATTCCTCACACACAACAAAAGAAAATATGTTATGTGGACATGTGTCCGGAACGCTTACTTTCCATGTTAGAGCTCATTTTATTACTTCTCTTCAAATCACATTAATCATGGTTAAAAACACACAGCAACAGAGCATACCAGTGTGACTTCAAACACTTTGTTACAGGAAATGTTCAAAATGTCCTCCGTTAGCAAGGATACATGCATCCACCCTCCGTCGCATGAAATCCCTGATGCGCTGATGCACCCCTGGAGAATGGCGTATTGTATCACAGCCGTCCACAATACGAGCACGAAGAGTCTCTACATTTGGTACCGGGGTTACGTTGACAAGAGCTTTCAAATGTCCCCATAAATGAAAGCCAAGAGGGTTGAGGTCAGAAGAGTGTGGAAGCCATGGAATTGGTCCACCTTTACCAATCCATCAGTCACCGAATTTGTTGTTGAGAAGTGTACGAACACTTCGACTGAAATGTGCAGGAGCTCAATCGTGCATGAACCACATGTTGTGTCGTACTTGTAAAGGCACATGTTCTAGCAGCACAGGTAGAGTATCCCGTATGAAATCATGATAATGTGCTCCATTGAGCATAGGTGGAAGAACATGGGGCCCAATCAAGACATCACCAACAATGCCTGCCCAAACATTCACAGAAAATCTGTGTTCATGACGTGATTGCACAATTGCGTGCAGATTCTCGTCAGCCCACACATCTTGATTGTGAAAATTTGCAATTTGATCATGTTGTACAGTACATACTGACGAAACTAAAATGAGCTCTAACATGGAAATTAAGCGTTTCGGGACACATGTCCACATAACATCTTATCTTTATTTGTGTGTGAGGAATGTTTCCTGAAAGTTTGGCTGTACCTTTTTGTAACACCCTGTATAGATACTATAATTACTTATGTCTATTTCCTCTATTTTATCCAAAGGTTAGTAATTTGATACATATTTAGATAGGAACAATGGTAGTGAAGTTTTATATTACCAGTACTGATATTTTGCAGTTAGCACAGTTTCTAGGCAATACTTATAACACCAGTAGTTTCAAATTAACCAACTAAATCTAAAGAAAGATAAAGTCAACTCATATGCCATATAAGTGATAGGTCTAATCTTGAAGATATTTGCAAAAGAATAAAAATAAATAAATAAACAAAAAATAAATTAAAATAAATTTTGGGGGAAGAAAACTATAACAGAGAGAAAGAATCCATCTGCTTTGCAACACACTGCTTGTCTTTCCTGCTCCTCTACTCTTAAAACTGCCATCTGGTTTCTTTACACGTTGTAAATAGCCTTTTGCTCCCAGTATTCTACTCCTGCGATCTTCAGAGTTTCAAAGAGCATATTCCCATCAACATAGCCCAAATTTTCTATATGTTTACATACGGTATAAACAGTCATTTGTCTTTTCTTCACCTATCTTCGAAGATAAGTCATAGGTTCAGTATAGCCTCACACATTTCTACAATTCTCTGGAACCCAAACGGATCTGCCCAATTTTGGCTACTACCAATTTTTCCATTCTACTGTAAAGAATTCTTGTTAGTAGTTTGCAACCATGACTTATTAAATTTATAGTTGGGGTAATATCCACACCTGTCAGCACCTGCTTTCTTTTAAATTGGAATTATTATATCATTTTGAGGTTTGAGGTTATTTTGCCTGTCTCATACATCTTGCACACTAGATGGAAGAGTTTTGTCTTGGTTGGCTCTCTCAAGACTATCAGTCATTCTGATGAATGTCATATACTCCAGAAGCCTTGTTTCAACTTAGGTCTTTCAGTGCTCTGTCGTATTCTTCTTACAGTATTGTATCTCCCATCTCATGTTCATCTACATTCTCTTCAATTTCTATAATACTGCCTTGAAATTCATCTCCACTGTACAGACCCTCTGTATACTCCTTCCACCATTCAGCTTTCACTTTTCTTGGGATTCGTTTTCCATCTGAGCTTTTGACACTCATGTAGCTGCGTCTCTTTTTTCCAAAGACTTCTTTAATTTTTCTGTAGTTGTGTATCTGCCTTTCCCTGAGCGATATATGCTTCTAAATCTTTTCATTTGTTCTCTAAACATTTCTACTCAGTCTTTTTGTGCTTCCTGTCAGTCTTACTTTTCAGACCTTTCGACTGCTTCTTCATTTGCTGCATTTTTAAATGTTATCCTTTCATCAATTAAATTCAGTGTTTCCAGTATTACTCAAGGATTTCTACTTGGCCTTGTCTTTTTACCTATTTGATCCTCTTCTGCCTCCACTATTTCCTCTCTCAAACCTACCCATTCATCTTATACTGTATTTCTTTCCCCTCTTATACTCAATTGTTGCCTAATACCCATTGTGAAACACTCAACAACCTCTGGTTCTTTCAACATATCCAGCTCCCGTCTTCTTAGTATGCTACATTTTTGCAATTTCTTCTTTTTTAATGTACATTTCATAACCAATAAATTGTGGTCAGAGTCCACATCAGCACCTGTAAATGTCTACAGTTTAAAATCTGGTTCCAAAATCTCTGTCTTATCATTGTATAATCCTATGAAACCTCCTGATGTCTGATTCCATGGTATGATTAAAGTATACTCTGTAGAAAATTCTACCACATGGTTTCCTCTTTCATTCCTTTCTCACAGTCCATATTCACCTACAATTTATTCCAATCACCCATCACAATTAAATTTTCATCTCCCTTAACTACCTAAATAATTTCTTTTATGTCTTTGAACATTTCTTCAGTCCCTTCATCGTCTGTGGAGCTGGTTGGCTCATAAAATTGTATTACTGTGGTGTGTATGGGCATTCTGTCTATGTTCGCTATTGTAATGGATTCACTTTGCTGTTTATATTAGCTTACCCACATTTCTATCTTCTTATTCATTATTAAATCTGCTCTTGCATTACCCCTCTTTGATTTTGTGTTTATAGCCCTGTATTCACCTGACCAGATGTCCTGTTCATCCTGCCACCAAACGTTACTAATTCCGACTATATCTAACTTCAACCTGCGAATATTCAGACTCATATTCTTTATTATTCATTCAGCATTTGTACATGCAATATACTTCATCTGTACATTCACTTATTAATATTACAACATACATATTTACATCATTAATAATGTATTTGGCATTCTTAAAAAATGCTTCTACAGAATAAAATGGGTTTGCTAGCAAGAAACTGTGCAATTTTTCCTTAAAAAATTTGACTGGCATGGATGTGACATGTTTACACAGTTTGTTGTGTATTTTGATTGCCATCTAAGTATCACCATTTATTTTTTTTGCTAATTTGTTTTGTGGTAAGAACGGAGTAGACTCGTTCTTGTTCTATAATCATGTCTTTGATTTGTTACACTTAAATTTGGTACTTCAGTGACTATGTAATTAACACTTACTAGAATATACAAATTAATTACACTTCTGTATTATAAGAACTTCATTTTTTTTACTGTTTCCCAAGAGTGTTAATCCATATTTTAAAATAGTTTGAAAAAAGGCAAAATACACTGTCCTTACACATTCAAAGGTGACACATGACATCAGTCTCTTCAGCATGTATATTACTCCTCATAATCTAACTCTTACTTGTTCTACACTGGTGTTTCATATTAGTTTGTTGTCAAGTGTGATGCCTTAAAATATTAAGTTTTCATTTTCTGTTTTTGCTGTCTTCCATAGACTGAACCACGTTTTCTGCATGTTATTTACTTTTGGTAATAAACCATTTGCACTGAACCAGGTGGCTTCACTTTCTTTCACCAAATTTATTCTTTTGACAAGGTCTTCAAATACATAGTTTCCAGGCAGAAAAGTAGTATCATCTCCATATACACATGTCTTTACATTTTTTTATTTTTATTTATTTATTTATTGTTTTTAAATGGCAAGTTCTCATTTTGATACCTGTGGCACTAAATGTTGAACGTCAAATGTATCTGATAACTGACTTCCTGAACTCACCACGTGCTTTCTTTTATTGAGGTATGATTTCATTTGTTGTAAACTTTTGCCCCAAATTCTATAGTATTCTAGTTTGGTGGTCAATACAATCTGAGTCCCTACTGAAATCACAGAAGGTAACCTGTGAATTAGCATGGTCCTTGGATGCTGATAAAATGTTTCTAATTAAGAATTCAACAGCTTGTGCATATGATCTTTCTTTCCTGTATCCAAACTCTGATGTACTTAACATCATTGAATAATTCTAGGTACTCATACATTTGTTTATACATGATACTTTCAAAGACTTTGACTAGTACTGGGATTAGTGAAATTGGCCTGAAATTCAGATTTTCTTTCCTTCTTAATGACTGAAGTCACCTTGGATAATTTTAGGGGATCAGGAAAAAACACCCTCTGTAAGTTTATAGAGTATGTTAACAGAGCTAAAATGTAATTTATTGTTTCTTTAAGTAGGCTATTTGACATATTAACAACATCTGTACTGAATGAATTCTTCAGGCCTTTGACAATGTTACTAATTTCCTCTTGGTTTACCTCCCTAAAGTTGCTCTAATGAAAGTCTGGCCTGATCATGATTTAGGTTTGTGTTCATAAGGTAATCCATATTTGTTTCATTAGATTTGCTTATTAACTTTTTTATTTTCTCTGCAAAGCTTATAAAGTATTGGTTGAATGTATCTCCTGGTATTGGAACTGTGATATCAGAGTTTCTGACTACCTGTCTAAAACTATTCATTGCTGACCAGGCTACCTTGCATTGGTTTTCATTGTTCTTACAGGTTTTTATGAAATTTGTGTTGGATCTTTTTTTAGCCAATTGTAACTCTTTCTTGTACAATTTCTTGGAAATTTTTGCAGGTCCTTAATTTCATCAGAGTTTTTAATTTTGCTCAGGCCTTTTAAGAGCAGTAGTTTATTCTTTAGATTCTCCAATTTTTGGGTGTACCATGATTTTCCCTTTCTAGTTAATTTTTTTAATTTGGAACAAGGTGAGTGTATAAGATACTAATTAAATAATTGTGGACGTTTCATGATCAAATAGGGCATTGGAACCACATCTTGGAAATAATTTGTCCAAGTCTGTTACACTGAGCAGGTGCACTGGGTTTTTCAGATTCTATTTTGTTAGTATTAGGGTATCGTTAGACTTAGTTAATTTTTTTTGGGACATGTTGCTGTCCACTTTCATAAAATGTTTTAACTCTGCTGTTAACATGCTGTGATCTGAGATAATACATATCATGATGACAGTTAACAAAGACACTATCTAAGTATGCTTTTAGACTCGTAGGTTTTGAATACACGTAATGGAAATCGTGCTGTCTTAGGATATTCAATAAAGTTTTTACACTAAGTTTGTTACAAGTTACATCAAAACTTGAATTTATGTCTCCCTCCCGTTATTGTTATGTACCGTTTCCACTTTGTTATGTAACAGAACACCATGTCTAAGTTATGTAAAAAGTGTATTCATCTACAAATGGTAAGAGGAAAACAAAGTAACCCTCAACATAAAGAAAACAAATACAAAATGCTTTAGAATTAATAGGAAACAGAGTCCCTCAAATTTAAAACTAGGTAACATCTCCATAGATGATGTACCTACAACAGAATTCTTAGAGTTGCACATAGACATCCAAATGAAGTGGAATTAACATGCTATGAAACTCTCTCGAAAGATATCTAAAACATGCTATGCACTTAGAATCCTTGCATACACATGCAGTCATGAATGTCTGAGAACTGTATACTTTAGTTATGTTCTTTCAGTAATTGTTTATGGTATAATTTTCTGGGAAAACAGTGCTCAAATTTGCAAACAGTATTTAAAATGAAAAAGAGAGCAATAAGAATTATAACAAAAAGTGGTAAGACGACCCACTGCAGAGAACGTTTCAAAATATTAGAAATTCTAACTGTTCCTTGTGAATTTATATTCCAAACCATAGTGTATATCAAGAAAAATACAGAAAATTGTAGTACAAATAGTAGTTTTTGTAAGTATAGCACAAGAACAAGAAAGTCACTGCCTTCACCTAGGCAGGAAAAATAAACATAAGACCCAAAACAGTTTCTTGTATGAAGGTGTGAAACTGTGTAATTAACTGCTGCAGAAAATAAAAGAAACAGATAATATGTACTGCTTTAGGAAAAGTCTTAAATTGTATTTGCAGGAACACTGTTTTCACAGTATAAGTGAATTCCTTAGTAAAAATGATTGTAAATAACTTTTGTCTCACAATGTTTAACTACATGTAATGGAAAACTGCATAAGTATGTGAATGTACACAAACTAACAACACCCCTTCATTTTAAAATGTCGAGAGATGGCTAAATAAATAAATAAATAAATGACCCAGGAGTACTGTAGATACATGCTAAAATTACTTTCATTACATCACATAAGATCCCACTAATTTTAATGTGTTTCTCAACTCATATCCATCTGAGATCAAGTGCTCTAAACTCTATTTCACTGGAAATGTAGTTTGGAGCACCTTCCTTTTAATACTGAGATATGCAGAAACTACACTCCTGGAAATTGAAATAAGAACACCGTGAATTCATTGTCCCAGGAAGGGGAAACTTTATTGACACATTCCTGGGGTCAGATACATCACATGATCACACTGACAGAACCACAGGCACATAGACACAGGCAACAGAGCATGCACAATGTCGGCACTAGTACAGTGTATATCCACCTTTCGCAGCAATGCAGGCTGCTATTCTCCCATGGAGACGATCGTAGAGATGCTGGATGTAGTCCTGTGGAACGGCTTGCCACGCCATTTCCACCTGGCGCCTCAGTTGGACCAGCGTTCGTGCTGGACGTGCAGACCGCGTGAGACGACGCTTCATCCAGTCCCAAACATGCTCAATGGGGGACAGATCCGGAGATCTTGCTGGCCAGGGTAGTTGACTTACACCTTCTAGAGCACGTTGGGTGGCACGGGATACATGCGGACGTGCATTGTCCTGTTGGAACAGCAAGTTCCCTTGCCGGTCTAGAAATGGTAGAACGATGGGTTCGATGACGGTTTGGATGTTCTGTGCACTATTCAGTGTCCCCTCGACGATCACCAGTGGTGTACGGCCAGTGTAGGAGATCGCTCCCCACACCATGATGCCGGGTGTTGGCCCTGTGTGCCTCGGTCGTATGCAATCCTGATTGTGGCGCACACCTGCACGCCGCCAAACACGCATACGACCATCATTGGCACCAAGGCAGAAGCGACTCTCATCGCTGAAGACGACACGTCTCCATTCGTCCCTCCATTCACGCCTGTCGCGACACCACTGGAGGCGGGCTGCATGATGTTGGGGCGTGAGCGGAAGACGGCCTAACGGTGTGCGGGACCGTAGCCCAGCTTCATGGAGACGGTTGCGAATGGTCCTCGCCGATACCCCAGGAGCAACAGTGTCCTAATTTGCTGGGAAGTGGCGGTGCGGTCCCCTACGGCACTGCGTAGGATCGTACGGTCTTGACGTGCATCCGTGCGTCGCTGCGGTCCGGTCCCAGGTCGACGGGCACATGCACCTTCCGCCGACCACTGGCGACAACATCGATGTACTGTGGAGACCTCACGCCCCACGTGTTGAGCAATTCGGCGGTACGTCCACCCGGCCTCCCGCATGCCCACTATACGCCCTCGCTCAAAGTCCGTCAACTGCACATACGGTTCACGTCCATGCTGTTGCGGCATGCTACCAGTGTTAAAGACTGCGATGGAGCTCCGTATGCCACGGCAAACTGGCTGACACTGACGGCGGCGGTGCACAAATGCTGCGCAGCTAGCGCCATTCGACGGCCAACACCGCGGTTCCTGGTGTGTCCGCTGTGCCGTGCGTGTGATCATTGCTTGTACAGCCCTCTCGCAGTGTCCGGAGCAAGTATGGTGGGTCTGACACACCGGTGTCAATGTGTTCTTTTTTCCATTTCCAGGAGTGTATTTCCGTATTTATAACCTTCCAGTTTATAGTGTACAATTTGTTCTTGTTTAAGCCAATGTTTCAATAAATGGAGAAAAGAATATTTATTTTGTGTTAATGACTCCTCCAACATTTCAGCTTTACTTTCAAGGCCCTGAAAGTTTAAAAATAAGAAGTTATTGTGACTTAACCACAAGTTTACAGGCTCATTTGTCACATCCTTTTTTTTTGTGGTTTGTAGCCATAAAAATTATCACTGTTTGAAGTAGATGTAGGCCTACTAGAACTCTGGTTCCTCCTTAAGCAGTGTTGATGGTGGCTCTGCTGCTGCTCGTGTTGCTGGGTTTTCATGATTTGTACCCACTTCCCTTTTCAGATTTTATAACCTACCTATCTGAAACAGGGATCTAACATTCCATGCCTCAATCTGTAGAATGCCAGTTTTCTTTCTCCCAGTGACAACATCCTCCTTAGTAGTTTCTACCCACAGATCCAAATGGGGGACTATTTTAGATCCAGAATATTTTACCCAAGAGGATGCCATCATCATTTAACCAAAAAGTAGAGCTGCATGTCCTCATGAAAAATTACAGCTGTAGTTTCCCCTTGCTTTCAGCTGTTCACAGCACCAGCACAGCAAGGCTGTTTTGGTAGATGTTACAAAACCAGATCAGCCAATCATCCAGAATGTTGCCCCCTACAATGCCTGGAAACGCTGCTGCCCCTCTTCAGGAACCACACATTTGTCTGGCATATCAACAAATATTCCTCCATTGTAGTTGCACCTATGGTACAGCTATCTGTATCACTGAGGCATGGAAGATGCCCCACCAACGGCAAGATCCATCTGTAGTGGGGGAGTTTATAGGTTAAGTGGCTAAAATCTACAACGGGGACCGTGCTGGCTGGCTCTTTTCTCGTATCGCATATGGGTTGGTAATCCATAAAGAGGTATTTTGAGTTCGAAAATTGAAACCATTCCACATTCTTTACAGATTATTTGTGGTTCTGTTGGTTCAAGAAAAAGTGGTACAATTGCTACTGTCTAAGCTTGTATATTTTTTCCCACGTTTTCTTTGGAATCAAGGCTGCAGTGATACTTTCATCTGAGTGGACTAAGCTAATGTATTGGATGTCCTCAGTAAAAAAAAAGTTGGCTACAGTTAATGAATATGTGGATATTATGAGCCGTAGATCAGTAATAATACACTTTTGCAGTTGAATGAACCTTTATTTAAACACTGAACAAGGCGAAACACAATATGTCTATATGAACATAGAGTGCCGAGAGACAGACAAAAGTCAAAGATCATTGGGTCCAAAGACATGGCACCTCAAACCTGAGGCGCCACAAAGCCCCCATGACCCCCCCTCCCCCCCCCCCCCCCCCCCCCCCCCACCCTCCTTGGCAGGGCAAAGCTAGCTCACTTCAATACAAAAGCTTGGTGCCAGCAAGGCAGATGAAGGCCGCTTCCAGCGCACAAAGTGGGCACCTTGGAAGCTGCGCCAATAGGGTCATGTGCGTCAGACTGCTGCGCAGGCAGTGGAGAGTCATTGGAGGCCACATTGGCAGCATCAGTGGGCGAGGCATCAGCGATGGCAGGCCAGCCGGGGGTGTCAAAACGTGGCTCGGAAAGGGACCGTGCAGGTTTTAATCAGTTAACTGAAACCACATTTGATCATCCATTGAGTGGTATCACGAAAGTATTCACTCCGCACCGTAAGATGCAGTGTGGACTAGAGTAAGGAAGTTACAGGGCTGCATGTACACAGTCGTCTCAAAACATGATAAATTCACACAATGCCAGGTCTTTGTGTACAAATACCGGTAGCATGGAATGAGTGCAAGGCAGGTGTGGGTGAAGGCAGGCAACATGCACATGCAGAAGTTTCGAAGATTTATGACGTACAGGTAGGCTGTCCGTGGTGTGGATTCTATGACAAGTGGCATTGCTGATAGCCATAGCCCGCAAAGGGGGGCAGGCAGGGGAGGGCGAAAGGGGGGGGGGCTGTTGCAACAACTGCTCACTGATCTTGCTGGGCCAGAATGGCATGAGCAGGGTGTCAGCAGCAGACGATGATGGGTGCCGTGGCGTAGCAGCCACGTAATGCGAAGAAACCCACAAAACGAGAACACGAGCATCCTGTAGATTTGTCCCCGACAGCACGGAAACTGCAGCAGGAGCGGGAAGGCTTGACACAGGAGCAATGTAGTGTGAAGATGCAGTAGAAACGAGTGTCAGTTCACCTAGTTGTTGCTCTGCTGACAGGCTGCCGATTGTACCACATGTTTGTGACAATTCAGCAGAAGCACTGGCAATGCGGGCACAGAATGCCTCATTCTGTGTGCTGAGCTTGTCGATTTGTGGGCACACGGTCAGCAAATCAGAGCTGTGTAGTAATACACTCGAGCAGGGATGCACATGAGGAAAGCGTAGCCAAAGAGGCAGAGACTGCAGTGCTGAACTCATTTGAGCACAGAATGGTGGAACCGTATGCATGGCGGAGCATGGCTGCCTGCAGGTCTGGCGAAAGTTCGTAATAGAGTAGGACGTCCAAACCAATCACAGGTTCATCCACATCGATGATGTGGAAAGTCCAAGGGAAGGTGGCAACTGCTGATAGGTGAAGTGACATCTTTCTGGGCTGAGGACCGCAATAGGACAGTGATTTGCAGCGATCAGAGCGAGGTTAGCAGGAGAAAGCAAGTTGTCCGCACGCTCGGTGGTACAACGCTGACGTCGGCACCCGTGTTGACAAGAAAGTGAGTGTCCGATGACAAGTCCGTCACATAGAGGCGTTGCGCCACTGGAGCAAGTGGTGCCACATCAGATGGTACGCGCCATGAAGGATCGTGGCAGGACGTGGTGCCTAAGCGTGCTCACCGATCTCAGTTGGGGTAGGTGCAAGACATGCAGCAATTGTGAGTGGTGACCCTGTAAGTAGCGTGGAACCAGCACAGTGCAGCTGACTGCATTGATGCCTGAAGCTGATCGGGTTGCTGCTCGCGGGAGGTCGGCTGCTGTAAGGGGGCCGCAGGCAGTACTTTCTGTAGGCCGCTAGGTGGCAGCTCCTGACAGGGAGCTGAGGCGCTGAGTTGACCACGCTGGTCTCTGCCGACAGAGTGTGGAACCGAAGGTGCAGGCATGCTAACTGATGGTGACGTGGATGTCGTCTGTGGCAGGCAGTATTGGTGACGAATTATTGCGTAGGCCAAATCGGCCACGCGTAGGCAAACCTCAAAAGGGTCGGCAATGTGAGATAGCAGTTGAAGTTGTAGGTCTGACTGCAGTTTGACGATCCACAAAGTCCACAGCACAGCATCTGGTAGTGCTTGATCATCAATTAATGCACGAAAGTGTCACCAAATCTGCGAAGTTGTGCAGTCATCGAGGTGCTCATTATGGATGATTTGGTAGACAGCCTCTGCTGGTGGGCAAGATTTCCATTCGATGAGCAATGTTTTCACTGTTAAATACTTGGGTGAGGCGAGCGGTGAGAGGAGCATATTGCTGATGAGGTCTGGATGAGCATGGAGGTGGCTTGCCAGGCAGACGAAATGTGCATTGTTGTCCGAAATCCTGTGAACATCCAGTAGGTGATCCACCAACACAAACCAAGTCTTAGAATTGTCCTTTTGCAATGCAGGCAGCTTAGGAAGCCTGCCATGTAGCTAGTAGGTAAAGATCTGTGTGAGCGGGGCAGGAAGCCCCTGACACCGGGAATGCAGTAGCGGTAGACAGTGCGTCACCTGAGGTCTGCGTGGGGAGGCGGTTGTGTAGCACGTGGTGTAGAGTGAGCAGGTGCAACAGATGGCACGATGTGTTCCAATTGCGGGCCTGATGATGAACACGGAGCAGATGTAATGCACAGTACCATTGCAACAGTGGGTGGAAGGCAGTCGCAGTCAGCCATTGGGAGGCTGACCCAGAAACCGGCACGGGTGGAACGGGAACGGCTGGTGCCATTACGGAAGCGAGCAGAAGGAGTCGTGGTGCAATGGTGCAACCACGGTGTAGTGGTCACGGAAAGCGGTGGGAACATCCGGCGCCATTACGAAAGTGGGTGGAAGACGATCGTGGTGTGACCACGGAGTGATCGGCATGGAAACCAGCGTTGTCGCTAGACAGCGTATGGGGGAGAGGGGGTTGGTTGGTGTTGTGACATCAGGCATAGAAGCATGTGTGACCCTGTGCACTTGAATGTTTGAATTACAGTTCTCGAACATCAAACCAAACCAAAGGAGACTGCATAGCTGAGGGGTGAAACACAATGTCTTTCACTGGATTATCATTCACAATGTCACTAAGCAGCATGCACTGTCCATGAAACAGCCATTGCTGTGTAGTTGCACTCAATGTGGCCATGTTGAGCTGGTTAAGGTTAAGTGGCCACCAGCATGGCTGGGTGAATGTAATTGTTCAGTTTTAACCAGAGGCACATTAGGTACACCTGTATATTTGTGATGAGAAGCAAAGTCAATTAGGTCTGTTGCACTTGCACCGTACGACCATGGTATGTCCATTGTTCCGAATACAATGTTGGCTGCCACACAAAGTCTGTTAATGATGAAAAGAAGCACAAAATAATGCACAAACACACAACGACTATGTCGGGGTCACCACTGTGGATATTATGAGCTGTAAATTGGTAATAACACACTTTTGCAGTGGAATGAACATTTATGTAAACACTGAACAAGGTGAATACAATATGGCTTTATAAACATAGAACACTGAGAGACATAGACAAAAGGAAAGTCAAAGATCAATGGGTCCAAAGACATGGCGCTTCGCACCAGAGGCGCCACAAATAGTTTCAGTAGAGATTTTGTCTGACTGTCACATCGCACATTGTTGTGGTGAATATTTCACCAACATTTGATGTTTAGCCACAGTTTTTTCAGGATATATTGGGTAACCTGTGCTATACCTGCAGCAGTATTTGAAAGAGTTACTTAAATCCACTGCAGCTCCCTTTCTGGGTACTTACAATTCACTGTTTCCACACCCCTTTTAAGTTCGTGTGATGTCTCACAAAGTGGAACATACCTTAGAAGTTAAGTCCCATAGTGCTCAGAGACGTTTGAACCATTTGAACTTTCTTTGTACCAACAAGAATTACACCACCTCTTGTTCCGGAAACTCCTACCACGCTATTCATTGTCTCATCAGCTACATGTTCAGCTTTCCTTCTCCCAGTATTGAAAATACTTAGGAATGTAAATCTACAAGCAGGGATTTTCCCATCAAGAACAGCTTCTATCCTGTAGCTTACAGTTTCCTTTTTTTGGAATGTTCTTTCTTACCTTGATCAGGCATTCTTCAATTGGTATAGTTCACCATGGAACACCAAATTAAAAAGTTTCTCTGACTCTCACCATCTGCAATGTTCCATTATCTGTTATTTTCACAATCATGTCATCTACTGATATGCCCAGGGCTTTGCAAAAGTTATTATTATGTTCAAACCTGATTTGAAATTTTGCACTTGCAAGAACATTACATTTTTCATGTTTCAAAACACTCCACTTTCATGTATTTACAGATATTTCATATTTTATTGATTTTTTTTTTGTAAATTCAGGCACATTGACCATTTCATCAGACATTCCATAATTCATTTTAAGTGTTCATCATAAATAAACACAAAAGAAAACAGAAGAACATTACATGAAATAAAATATTAATAAAAAAAACTGCATTTGTGACACACACACGAAAACAGAACAACATTACATGAAATAACATAGTAAAAAAAACTGCACTCAGCCAGATCAGCACAAGAGGATTTAGTACTTCTAGCTATGAAATTTCAAAGGGATTTGGTATGTTTTTGTGTAAAATGCTGGGTTTGACTACCTCCAAATAAGAGTTTTGATACTTTCTGAATTAAAATATTTACTTGTTAGACACAGCAAGCTATTATGTAGAAGCTGCCATATCTATTTTTTTGAATTTTTTGGATTTCGTACTTTCTGGAAACAAGCTGCACACATATAAAAATTAAAATATGATGACTACACTCATTCCAGTTATTAGTGCAACCATCCACAGATCATGCTCATATTAGATGCAGGTTGAACAAAAACTGGATGTACCAGGAATAAGCAGTATTGTGCAGTAAACTGACTTGCATAAGAGGCAAGTACAGTGAGAATTATAGTGAATTTTATTTTTTATTTTTTATTTTTTATTTTTTTTTAAACCACAACAAAAATGAATCTGATTCTACACCAAGGGTAACAAAGTCTTAGTAAAATATAAAAGGCCATTGTAACACCACCTAAGCTGCCAACAACAAAATAATGTTTGTGAGTCCAATCAGACTAACTTGATTAATACACATTCAAACCCATACCATAACTCAATTTTGGCAAACTATGTGACATTGCTATCTTATTCCTTGAAAATGACAGACATTTGTGTAAAAGACTGTAGTTGGAAAACTATGTACTTGCATGTATAGGGGAAGATTTGCACACGCTACAATGAATGATGTCTAAGACATCACGTATCTCATAAATAATTATATTTTTTTAAAAACATTTAAGTACATCCCTCAGTTCCCAACTTGGCCATTCAAAAGTATGTAAACCAGATATATAGCAGAAAACTAACCAGGATGTCACTATAGTTATACAGTGACTAGATTCTGTGAAAACCAGGAAACTGGCTTAAACCAAGTATCTAAAGCTATCAAAGGAAGATTAAAATTTAATGGGTCATCAAAAAGAAGGTCATTACAGATAGATCACGTGCTCAGATTGTTTCAAAGATGGGGAAGGCCAAGATGCCCATGCCTTTTCAAAGAAATCACCCTGGAATTGCCCTGGAGTGATTTAGGGAAATCTCAGGAAACCTAAATTTGGATGACTGGACAAGGATTTGAACATTGTCTGCCCAGATGGAGGTCCAGTTTGCAAACCACTGTGGCACCTAGATTTGTCTAAAGGTATTGAATGGGGCTCACTGACAATATAAAATGTGAATAGCCTAGCAGTTAAATGCTTTCCCTACTAGTAGCTACTGACAATAGGTTTCTAATCTTCCAACTGTGCTGCCAGTTGGAAACAAACTGAATGAAGTAAACACCTTAAGTACAAACCTCTGTCACATATTTTTTATAAATGATCACTGGCTTACCGAAGTTGAATCAGCCTTAGACAGTCCTGAAGGATATGTTCTGGCAACTACTTTTTTTACGACTGAAATTAGCCAAAAAGGTATTTTTTTAAATAAATTGCTTAACATTAGTTGTTGTTGTTGTGGTCTTCAGTCCTGAGACTGGTTTGATGCAGCTCTCCATGCTACTCTATCCTGTGCAAGCTTCTTCATCTCCCAGTACCTACTACAACCTACATCCTCCTGAATCTGCTTAGTGTATTCATCTCTTGGTCTCCCCCTACGATTTTTACCCTCCACACTGCCCTCCAATACTAAATTGGTGATCCCTTGATGCCTCAGAACATGTACTACCAACCGATCCCTTCTTCTGGTCAAGTTGTGCCACAAACTTCTCTTCTCCAAAATCCTATTCAATACTTCCTCATTAGTTATGTGATCTACCCATCTAATCTTCAGCATTCTTCTGCAGCACCACATTTCAAAAGCTTCTATTCTCTTCTTGTCCAAACTATTTACCGTCCATGTTTCACTTCCACACATGGCTACACTCCATACAAATACTTTCAGAAATGACTTCCTGACACTTAAATCTATACTCGATGTTAACAAATTTCTCTTCTTCAGAAACGCTTTCCTTGCCATTGCCAGTCTTCATTTTATATCCTCTCTACTTCGTCCATCATCAGTTATTTTGCTCCCCAAATAGCAAAACTCCTTTACTACTTTAAGTGTCTCATTTCCTAATCTAATTCCCTCAGCATCACCCGACTTAATTCGACTACATTCCATTATCCTCGTTTCGCTTTTGTTGATGTTCATCTTATATCCTCCTTTCAAGACACTGTCCATTCCATTCAACTGTTCTTCCAAGTTCTTTGCTGTCTCTGACAGAATTACAATGTCATCGGCGAACCTCAAAGTTTTTCTTTCTTCTCCATGGATTTTAATACCTACTCCGAATTTTTCTTTTGTTTCCTTTACTGCTTGCTCAATATACAGATTGAATAACATTGGGGAGAGGCTACAACCCTGTCTTACTCCCTTCCCAACCACTGCTTCCCTTTCATGTCCATCGACTCTTATAACTGCCATCTGGTTTCTGTACAAATTGTAAATAGCCTTTCGCTCTCTGTATTTTACCCCTGCCACCTTTAGAATTTGAAAGAGAGTATTCCAGTCAACATTGTCAAAGGCTTTCTCTAAGTCTACGAATGCTAGAAACGTAGGTTTGTCTTTCCTTAATCTTTCTTCTAAGATAAGTCGTAAGGTCAGTATTGCCTCACGTGTTCCAGTATTTCTACGGAATCCAAACTGATCTTCCCCGAGGTCAACTTCTACTAGTTTTTCCATTTGTCTGTAAAGAATTCGTGTTAGTATTTTGCAAATGTGGCTTATTAAACTGATTGTTCGGTAATTTTCACATCTGTCAACACCTGCTTTCTTTGGGATTGGAATTATTATATTCTTCTTGAAGTCTGAGGGTATTTCGCCTGTTTCATTCATCTTGCTCACCAGATGATAGAGTTTTGTCAGGACTGGCTCTCCCAAGGCTGTCAGTAGTTCCAATGGAATGTTGTCTACTCCGGGGGCCTTGTTTTGACTTAGGTCTTTCAGTGCTGTGTCAAACTCTTCACGCAGTATCATATCTCCCATTTCATCTTCATCTACATCCTCTTCCATTTCCATAATACTGTCCTCAAGTACATCGCCCTTGTATAGACCCTCTATGTACTCCTTCCACCTTTCTGCTTTCCCTTCTTTGCTTAGAAGTGGGTTTCCATCTGAGCTCTTGATGTTCATACAAGTGGCTCTCTTTTCTCCAAAGGTCTCTTTAACTTTCCTGTAGGCATTATCTATCTTACCGTTAGTGAGATAAGCCTCTACATCCTTACATTTGTCCTCTAGCCATCCCTGCTTAGCCATTTTGCACTTCCTGTCGATCTCATTTTTGAGACATTTGTATTCCCTTTTGCCTGCTACATTTACTGCGTTTTTATTTTTTCTCCTTTCATCAATTAAATTCAACATTTCTTCTGTTACCCAAGGATTTCTACTAGCCCTCGTCTTTTTACCTACTTGATCCTCTGCTGCCTTCACTACTTCATCCCTCAAAGCTACCCATTCTTCTTCTACTGTATTTCTTTCCCCCATTCCTGTCAATTGTTCCCTTATGCTCTCCCTGAAACTCTGTACAACCTCTGGTTCTTTCAGTTGATCCAGGCCCCATCTCCTTAAATTCCCACCTTTTTGCAGTTTCTTCAGTTTTAATCTACAGGTCATAACCAATAGATTGTGGTCAGAGTCCACATCTGCCCCTGGAAATGTCTTACAATTTAGAACCTGGTTCCTAAATCTCTGTCTTACCATTATATAATCTATCTGATACCTTTTAGTATCTCCAGGGTTCTTCCATGTATACAACCTTCTATCATGATTCTTAAACCAAGTGTTAGCTATGATTAAGTTGTGCTCTGTGCAAAATTCTACCAGGCGGCTTCCTCTTTCATTTCTTAGTCCCAATCCATATTCACCTACTATGTTTCCTTCTCTCCCTTTTCCTACACTCGAATTCCAGTCACCCATGACTATTAAATTTTCGTCTCCCTTCACTACCTGAATAATTTCTTTTACTTCATCATACATTTCTTCAATTTCTTCATCATCTGCAGAGCTAGTTGGCATATAAACTTGTACTACTGTAGTAGGTGTGGGCTTCGTATCTATCTTGGCCACAATAATGTGTTCACTATGCTGTTTGTAGTAGCTTACCCGCATTCCTATTTTCCTATTCATTATTAAACCTACTCCAGCGTTAACCCTATTTGACTTTGTGTTTATAACCCTGTAGTCACCTGACCAGAAGTCTTGTTCCTCCTGCCACCGAACTTCACTAATTCCCACTATATCTAATTTTAACCTATCCATTTCCCTTTCTAAATTTTCTAACCTACCTGCCCGATTAAGGGATCTGACATTCCACGCTCCGATCCGTAGAATGCCAGTTTTCTTTCTCCTGATAACGACAACCTCTTGAGTAGTCCCCGCCCGGAGATCCGAATGGGGGACTATTTTACCTCCGGAATATTTTACCCAAGAGGACACCATCATCATTTAATCATACAGTAAAGCTGCATGCCCTCGGGAAAAATTACGGCCGTAGTTTCCCCTTGCTTTCAGCCGTTCGCAGTACCAGCACAGCAAGGCCGTTTTGGTTATTGTTACAAGGCCAGATCAGTCAATCATCCAGACTGTTGTCCTTGCAACCTGTGAAAAGGCTGCTGCCCCTCTTCAGGAACCACACGTTTGTCTGGCCTCTCAGCAGATACCCCTCCGTTGTGGTTGTACCTACGAAACGGCTATCTGTATCGCTGAGGCACGCAAGCCTCCCCACCAACGGCAAGGTCCATGGTTCATGGGGGGGGATTAGTTATGACGCACTAAATATTGTACTGAACATGTTGACAATCTCACTAATTATCTGGCGATTACATATGACAACTTCAAACTTATGTTTATTGGAGACATTAATCTTGACATTAGATGTAAAACAAACTGTGTCCTGTTTTTTGAACTATACTGAAGAGCCAAAGAAACTGATAAACCTGCCTAATATATTTTAGGGCTCCCATGAGCATACAGAAGTGCTGCATCATGATGTGTCGTGGACTCAACTAATGTCTGAAGTAGTGGTGTAGGGATCTGACACCATGAATACTGCTGGACTGTCCGTAAATCCATAAGACTATGAAGGGGTGGAGATCTCTTCTGAACAGCATGTTGCAAGGCATCCCATATATGCTCAATAATGTTCATGTCTGGGGAGTTTGACGGTCAGTGAAAGTGTTTAAACTGAAAAGAGTGTTCCTGGAGCCACTCTGTAGCAATTCTGGACATGTGGGTTGTCGCATTGTCCTGCTGGAATTGTCCAAGTCTGTCGGAATGCACAGTGGACATGAATGGATGCAGCAGGTGGTCAGACAGGATGCTTATGTAAGTGTCACCTGTCAGAGTCATATCTAGATGTGTCAGGGGTCCCATATCACTCAAACTGTGCACACCCCACACCCTTAAAGAGCCTCCACCAGCTTGAACAGTCCTCTGCTGACATGCTGGGTCGATGGATTCATGAGATTGTCTCCATATCCACACATGTCCAACTGCTTGATACAATTTGAAATGACTCGTGTGACCAGGCAACATGCTTCCAGTCATCAGCAGTTGAATGTCAGTGTTGACGGGTCCTGGCGAAGCATAATGCTTGGTTTCAAGCAGTCATCATGGATACACATATGGTCCTTTGGCTCCAAAAGCCCGTATCGATGACGATTCATTGAAAGGTTCATATGCTGACATTGATGGCCCAGCATTGAAATCTGCAGCAATTTGCAGAAGGGTTGCATTTCTGTCACAATGAACAATTCTCTTCAGTCATCGTTGGTTCCGTTCTTGCAGTATCTTTTTCTGGGTGCAGCAATGACAGAGATTTGATGTTTTACCAGATTCAGATTCCTGATATTCATGGTACACTCGTGAAATGGTCGTACAGGAAAATCTCCACTTCAACGCTACCTCGGAGATTCTGTGTGCCATTGTTCATGCACTGACTATAACACCATGTTCAAACTCACTTAAATCTTGATAACGTGCCATTGTAGCAGCAATATCGGATCTAACAGCTCTGCCGGGCCCTTGTTGTCTTATATACCCACTGCTGATTGCAGTGCTGTCTGCTGCCTGTTTACATATCTCTGTACTGAGTGAACTGCGTACAGGTTTATATGTTCAGTTCACTTCTGTGATATATGTAACACATTTGATAGACCTAGATTATACAACATCTGATCCATTGGATGGACGGAATACAGATTATGTAATTAAAACTCCCACAAACAATTGTGCAACTATCATACTCACAAGATAATAATGCATACTCAGATTCTGTTATCAACTGAAACAAACGCTGGAAAGGCCAGAGATGAACTAAATATTATAGCTACGAAAACTTTTTCAATACATTATATACAAAGTTACTAGCTGTATGATTTCAAACTGAAGAACTTATTGTTAATTATGGTGTTGGTTTAAAACATATATATTAATTGATCCATAAAGTGAAGATACGACCAAGAATAAAATAAATAAATACATAAAAATAGAAAGCTGGCTCAGCTATAGGCAATGGTTTGAAGAATGATCAACTGCTCCATACCCATGTCACTGTCATAACTGAAGGCGCAGTATTTTGTCATGAAGTGTGGGTTCCTATGAGTATAAGAGCAGCAAAGTACTGTACAATAAATGCTAAAACTGCGTGAAATTTATAGACAAGCTGTTCATTACTTATATAAAATATTCCTCAAGTGTGTTGGCATCATATCATTCGATACCAAGGTAACTTGATCAATAAAAGGCTTATATAAGCACTAATGCACTTTTTTTACACTACAAAAATATTTTTCCTGAGCAATTATTGTTTTTAATATTTGATGTACTTCAAACTTACAAAATACTCTGAAACTTTTCCTATACTTGATTTTACAAGCATGGAACTTAACTTTCAAAACAAAATTAACAAAATTTAATTTTTAAGGTTCACAAATTATCCCTAACAGTTTATAAATGGATAATTGATGTAGAGAGCATTTCATAGCCCTGTACGTAAAAATAGTTATATTTTAAATAAATCAGACAAAGAAAAATTAAATTAACTCTTCTTCATTTGTCTCTAGGCTTTGCACAATAGTGCGTTAACATAAAACATTAAAGAAATATCTGCATAAAAAATGATTAGGAGTTGAGATCCTGTCAGACTGCACAGTGTCGGGACGGGACAGAATGACCAAGGCCACAAGTTATCATCCTGGCATTCACCTTAAGCAATTTAGGAAAATCTGAATTAGTATGACTGGAAAAGGATTTAGAATCCTATCTTCCCAAATTTGAGTCCACTGCCTTTCACACATATGAAATACATATAATGGTGAATAAATCAGGGTACCTTCACAACTATACCGAAACATTTATTTCACTTGCAAACAACTACAAACACAATCTGCATTCAACATCGTTCACAAACTTCACTTTTCAGTATCACTTCAGGAAAAAGCTACATGTGCAATATAGCTGAAATACATGAAACAGAAAGATAGCAGCAGAAATATTCTTGTGTAAAAGCATAGAAGCCTTTTGACAATGTTAACAATAATACACTCACTGAAGTTGTGAAGGTAGCAGGCTTACAATACAGGAACTGAAATGCTATTTACAACTTGTACAGAAACCAGACAGGAATTATTGAGCCTAAGAGCATGAAAGGAAAGCAGTGATTGAGAAGGGAGTGAGACACAGTTATAGCCTTTCCTCAGTATTCATTCAATCTGTGCAGCAAGCAAGCTGTGAAGGAAAGCACGGAGAAATTTGGAAAGGGAATCAAAGTTCAGGGAGAAGAAATATAAACTTTTAGATTTGCTGATGATGTTTCAATTTTGTCAGAGACAGCAAAGAACTTGGAAGACCAGATGAATAAAATGGACAATGTCTTTAAAGGAGGCTATAATATGAACATCAACAAATGCAAAACAAGGAGAATGGAATGTGCTCAAATTGAATCCAGTGGTGCTGAGGGCATGAGAATAGGAAACAAGACACTAAAAGTAGTAGATGATTTTTTTATTTGGACAGCAAAATATATGATGATGGACAAAGTGGAGAGGCTATAAAATTATATTGTTAATGGCAAGAAAAGTCTTTCTGAAGAAGAGAAATTTGTTAACTTCAAATATAGATTTAAGAGTTAGGAAGTTTTTCGTGGAGGTATTTGTAGTGTACCCACATATGGAAGTGAAATATGGATGATAATCGTTTTAGAGAAGAAGAGAATACAGGCTTTTGAATTGTGGTGCTACTGAAGAGTGCCAAAGGTTAGATGGGTAGATCACCTAACTAATTAATGAGGAGATACTGAATAGAATTACAAAGAAAAGAAGTTTGTGGCACAACTTGACTAAAAAAGGGACTAGTTGATAAGACACATTCTGAGATATTGAGGTATCACCAATTTAGTTCAAAATGGTTCAAATGGCTCTGAGCACTATGGGACAACATCTGTGGTCATCAGTACCCTAGAACTTAGAACTACTTAAACCTAACTAACCTAAGGACATCACACACATCCATGCCCGAGGCAGGATTCGAACCTGCGACCGTAGCAGTCACGCGGTTCCAGACTGAAGCGCCTAGAACCGCACGGCCACACCGGCCAGCACCAATTTAGTACTGAAGGGAAGTGTGTGTATTGGGGCAGGGGGAGGGGGGGAGGGGTAAAACTCATTGAGGGAGACCAAGAGATAGCAAGCAGACACATAAGGATTTAGGTTGCACTAGTTATTCAGTCTTTGGAGTGCAGACCACAACAACAAAAGCACACAGTAAAACAGTCGGCCTGATACCTGTACATACTTAGAAAATATTGTAAAGAACTGGAATTAGCAAAAGCCAACATACTTACTTAATGTGTGTAAACATGTTCAAGTAGAATATTGGCAAAACCTAAGTGCAAGCCCAGAACCAAATTTCACAAGTGAGACAGGTAACAGTAAACTGTGGACAAGAGCATCTATCACCTGATGACGCCATGCTACAGATCAGTGTGCCACAACAATACAATTTTAAAAAAGTACAATAAAAATTGTGTTTCATTCTGTCTGTGTCCTCTTTTGAATATCTTCTCTCAGCAAGAGAAAAGCCTATTGCAGGTAGACTGTTTATGCTAGACATGCCATTTCCTGGAAGAGGCACTATTTCTGTCCCCAGAGGAGATACCAATTTTCGTTCCACCTGAACAGATACTGCAGTTAAGGCTGATTATATAATGACATACACATTTGATTGTTCTTTTTATTCAATCCACATTGTGCAGATTCAAAGAGTATTTCAGGTACTGAAGCTTCAGAAGGATAATCTTTGGAGGGAAATTAATTAAGGAGAACCATTTTAGTCACACTGTACCAGATTTGAAGATAATTTCCTTCTTCCCATTAGCGGAATACTGAATGAAATTATATTCTCAGACTCCACAAAATATTGAACAAATTAATGCAGTATGAACTACATCTTTGAAAATGAAGGCTACAGAATATTCTCTGGGAGAAATGCTACTGTTTAGTAGATTAATGCTTTCAGTGTGAACTAATGATTTAAGCAAGGTGTGACTTACTAATCTATTAACATTTCATGGATTCCATCATGAAGTGGAGCCTTCAGTAGCGTGTGCTAGAGTGTGGTGATAGTGGGAACTTCGCCTCACCCCCCCCCCCCCCCCCCCCCTTGAAATCTTAGTTGTGGTGGTCTATAGAGTAGCCTAATGTCTAGGTTTGTAAGAAATGTGTATATTTTGGTGGGAATTAACAAGTCCAACCAATGTGAATACAAAAAGAGGACTGTGGTAACAGATAGATCTGTAGTATAGCCCAATGTTTATGTGCGTCATTGCAAAGGTTCCTATTTCTTTCCCACATGCCATTATGATTTGTGAACACTGTTTTGTGGTTTAGATATTTCCAATTTTGGCTTGAATCCTTCTTAGTTAACATTCACTCAATATTTAACACACTCTTCTTTATAAATAACTAAAACAGCAAGGTACTCTCAAATATTATCTCAATATATGTGTGTGTGTGTGGGGGGGGGGGGGGGGGGGGGGAAGAACATTGGGGTGGAGAAATACAAGAAGTGGCATATGTAACTACTGATTTTTCTCTCAACCCCCCTCACCCCCCTCCAAAAACAAGATCTTCATTGTGGTGACAGACTGATCTGCAGCACAGCCAGAATCTAGGTTATGCTGAAAGGTATAATTTGGTGAAGCCAATGAACGTGAATGCCAAATGAAGACTGTGGTATTTGTGTGATTGTAATGAAGCCTAATGCTTGTGTTCTCACCATATTCAAATGCACTTTTCATCATAAAAAATTTTGCCAGATAAATTCAGAAAATACACACCTGGAAATGGAAAAAAGAACACATTGACACCGGTGTGTCAGACCCACCATACTTACTCCGGACACTGCGAGAGGGCTGTACAAGCAATGATCACACGCACGGCACAGCGGACACACCAGGAACCGCGGTGTTGGCCGTCGAATGGCGCTAGGTGCGCAGCATTTGTGCACCGCCGCCGTCAGTGTCAGCCAGTTTGCCGTGGCATACGGAGCTCCATCACAGTCTTTAACACTGGTTGCATGCCGCGACAGCGTGGACGTGAACCGGATGTGCAGTTGACGGACTTTGAGCGAGGGCGTATAGTGGGCATGCGGGAGGCCGGGTGGACGTACCGCCGAATTGCTCAACACGTGGGGCGTGAGGTCTCCACAGTACATCGATGTTGTCGCCAGTGGTCGGCGGAAGGTGCACGTGCCCATCGACCTGGGACCGGACCGCAGCGATGCACGCATGCACGCCAAGACCATAGGATCCTACGCAGTGCCGTAGGGGACCGCACCGCCACTTCCCAGCAAATTAGGGACACTGTTGCTCCTGGGGTATCGGCGAGGACAATTCGCAACCGTCTCCATGAAGCTGGGCTACGGTCCCGCACACCGTTAGGCCGTCTTCCGCTCACGCCCCAACATCGTGCAGCCCGCCTCCAGTGGTGTCGCGACAGGCGTGAATGGAGGGACGAATGGAGACGTGTCGTCTTCAGCGATGAGAGTCGCTTCTGCCTTGGTGCCAATGATGGTCGTATGCGTGTTTGGCGCCGTGCAGGTGAGCGCCACAATCAGGACTGCATACGACCGAGGCACACAGGGCCAACACCCGGCATCATGGTGTGGGGAGCGATCTCCTACACTGGCCGTACACCACTGGTGATCGTCGAGGGGACACTGAATAGTGCACGGTACATCCAAACCGTCATCGAACCCATCGTTCTACCATTCCTAGACCGGCAAGGGAACTTGCTGTTCCAACAGGACAATGCACGTCCGCATGTATCCTGTGCCACCCAACGTGCTCTAGAAGGTGTAAGTCAACTACCCTGGCCAGCAAGATCTCCGGATCTGTCCCCCATTGAACATGTTTGGGACTGGATGAAGCGTCGTCTCACGCGGTCTGCACGTCCAGCACGAACGCTGGTCCAACTGAGGCGCCAGGTGGAAATGGCATGGCAAGCCGTTCCACAGGACTACATCCAGCATCTCTACGATCGTCTCCATGGGAGAATAGCAGCCTGCATTGCTGCGAAAGGTGGATATACACTGTACTAGTGCCGACATTGTGCATGCTCTGTTGCCTGTGTCTATGTGCCTGTGGTTCTGTCAGTGTGATCATGTGATGTATCTGACCCCAGGAATGTGTCAATAAAGTTTCCCCTTCCTGGGACAATGAATTCACGGTGTTCTTATTTCAATTTCCAGGAGTGTATATATCAAATAATGAGCAAGTCTCTGATGAGTAAATTTGATGCCTATTGTGTACAACTATCATACATACACTTGCTCTTATCAAAAACATGAAATTTTTAAAACTCAATTGCTCATCAGGAAATGATGCAATTTTTTACATCATTTCAGTAGCCAAAGGCATGTAGTGAAACCAGAATAAAGATTTTGAAGCTGTGAATGCAGCAGCAAGTGCAGCCACAAGTCTAAGAACAAATTACATTTGCATACAGCATGTGGACGGACACAGTTTCAAAATACACATGCAGTTTAAAATATGTTTCCATACAAAAAGTTTTGTCTAAGTATATGCAAATGGTACTTCTTATGTTTACAAAATTATAAGGGAACTTTTGCAAATAAACATCTAAAACTGTTGACCAAAACTGTTCCACAAAATTCAGAGTATCTATTTTAAAAATTTTTCAGTTATCATTACCAGGTGATAATCTCCACACTCATATAATATGCCTAATATAAGGCAAATCAAACTTACATCTCTTGTTTAGCCAAGACTCACGGTGGACTACCCTACGTGATCTTGCAGTTGTGAATGCAGCTTGTATGTTTGTATTCGCTCAGAAACTGAACAAATTAAGTTACCAGACATTTCCATGTCTGTCCCATAAACAAACAACGTCTTATGCTGCATCGAATACTTTTCCCTTGCCAAAGTTTTTTCAGTGCAGACAAGACTTCCACAGTTTGTGTCCAAGTGACTTCTGTTTAGCTTCTTGTGTATCATGTGAGTTGGGGGACAGTAAAGCCATTGTTTGCTGATTGGCTGTGCGGATCAGTAAAGTCCTTGTTTACTGACGGGTGAAAAGACACAATAATGACATCATGTTTGTCAGCCAATCAGAGAACAAGGACTTAACTGTACGTAGATGCCACACAGTATGGTGGCTGAGTTAATGTTGCTTGCAGCAAGGAGTGCTGTAACCTACGTGTTAGCCACTCTATGAAATTGAAACTCATTTGTTTGCAGTGTTGGCAAGAGATAGGATTAAATGTGGAATTGAGGAACCAATGCATTACAGTGAACAGTACTTCTTTATACCCATGAAACATTATACCTGCTACTTCCTACAGGCTGTGAAACATAAATTTGTGTGCATTAATGTAGTTTGTATCTACTATGTAGCATGTGACATGATTTTCTTCACACTATATTCATTTTCCAGAGAAATAAATGGCTCAATAAACATTTAAGAGCTAGATTCAAATGTTTTTTAATTTATGGAGATCATCATACCTTTTCATTAAAATGAAATGGGAACTGTCATTATAATATGGCAATGTTTCTTTCTTTCTTACAAACCCATGAGGGAACTTTTATGCTCAACTTCACATCCACAATGATGCATCAGCTTAATTTGTTACATGTTAATTGTACCAAGGTGCCAAAGGTGGTGGGCCAGGTGAAGCTATCATTGCCGCTGGAGGTGTTACTTTACAATCATGTGAGCATGTGGCAGAGGAAGACTGCATAACTTGAATCCTCCAGGATGGTGTCAAAAAATGTTTTCTGAGTGATGATGCTAGTAGCACCAGAGGTGTGACTTTTCAACCTTATGTCAATGAAAGGGAGGAGCACTCACTCACTTCAATTATGTCTGTAGGTGAGCTGCACTCCACTCATAGGAGAAATTCCCCAGTGAAAACAGTTCTTAAGAGAGCATGAAACCTCTTGGCCCAAGACTATGCTGATAATTAAGGACCACAAAATGTATGTTTATTTTCAGATGCATGTTTGTTTGGTAGTGCTATGCATATAACATTTGCATTCAAATGAGCCTGAGATTTTCTGATATGTCAAGCTAGATGTGGTACAAACTACCGTACTAATTCCTGTTGTATTTGAACAAAATTACATTAAGTGTTCACATGCTGTATATATGTATATCAAACATTTATGGTCACTTGTGAGTCAAGCTAACAGTCAAAGGTCAAAATATTGTTCTTCAGAAATATATTGCTTGACTCTGAACCCAGTAAAATATTTTATACAGTTACTACTGGGTGAATTCTCAATCAAGTTGGAAATGAACATTTCAACCCCTACTCACAGTTTAGAATGATGGGTAAAAAATGTTAACAGCTTTTAATGAACTCTAAAACAAGACTGTAATGTTCAGATGACATAATAAAAAAATTAAATAAGAATTAAAAACCTAATAAATGAAATAAATCATGACTCCAACTGAAATTTTGAAAATAACTTACAGTGGAATGATTCTTGTTGGACATAGTGCTAACAGACATCTCAGATCACAGGGCGAGTGAAAGCTTGATAACTGAACTGAATTATGATTGTGCTCTTTTACTTGTTGATTAGTTGCTGTTGATGAGCACCCTGGAAGATATTGCAATGTGTGTTGCAGAGTTACAGGGTTATTCATGAGCAGCTCCAGGAGTTTAGGAGATGGCTGTGTGTAGATTTCAAGGCATACTGAAAACAGACACGTCAGTGGACAGTGTGTCTCTCCAAGTTTTTAACTCATATTACTGGTGCTCAATATGGGCATCAATTGGGACACAGCAAATGTTCGCCTGTTGGGAATGGAAAACCACCTAAAAACCACATGCAGTCTGATTAGCACACATCCCCTCATTGCTAATCTACTGGACAGATTTTATTTGGGGCCAGCACACCTCCCCATCCCAGAAGTAGCACTTCAACACACACAGCTAACCGGTTAGGTAGTAGGTATTGGGATAGAAGTCTCATTGATCCACTGTTCAAGATGAACTGCCAGCAGCCACTGGAGCTCTCCACTATGAAGGAGGTACTGTTTCTCAAGTAACTTTTCGACAACCAATTGCCAAAGAGGAAGCTGTAATGAAGACAACAGCTTGAAAGGATCAAATAATTTACAGGAATGTAGCCAGATTATGTCACTGACAACTGCCGATATTCTGAAAGGACCACACCCTGCCATTTTAGGGCAAAGCTGCAGCGAGATAGTACTTCACAAATAAACACACACTTGCACACACACACACACACACACACACACACACACACACACACTTTAAACACTAGTGCCCCATTACAAACCAAAGATGACTAATGTCAGAAGTTGCTCTGAAAACTGAGGTTTTAAATTCGCTTGTACAGCACTTACTTGCTGCAATTTTGCCTTGAAAATGGCAGGGTGTGCTCCTGTCGAAATATCAGCAGTTTTCAGCATCATCACTCTGCTGCATCCCCCAAATTTATTTGGAAGTTGTACAGGGTGGGGAAATAAAAGTGGCCCAGAGGACAGACTCCCAGGGTAGAAAGAAACACAGCAGAGGAAAGGAAATACAATACTAACTTTACTATAGCAGAGGTTCAAAGTGACGATCCTTCATCTCTTGGCACTTTGGAGCCCTAGTCAGCAAGCTGCTGAAGGGGAATCGAAACTGGACTGCTGGAATTGCTAAATCCGGTCTGAAATATTCTGCTGCAGTTCTTGAACACTATGAGGGTTGCTGCGATACACCTTAGACTTGAGGGCTCCCCACACAACGTAATCGCTCACTGACACATCAGGCGACCTGAGTGCCCAGCTAGGACTGGGACCAGACTGAGCTCTGCTAATAGCTCTGTCAGGTGTGATGATTGGGTAAATGAGCTCCGGGGTTCAGCCAGCTGTACGGGCAGTTGCTCCACCCTGCTGCATATAACCACACAGGGTGTGGTTATATGCATGCATTCACATCCAGTCATATTCACTCATCCAGGCCACTTCTGTTTGCCTTACCCTGTGTATGCTGGAAGAAACTAAGGTCTCATGAAGAAAGAAGTTTCTCGTTCCCTCCACAATTTTGCATATCTTTACAGTGTGAATGTATTGATGCATGATGGGTTTCTCCTTGCTAAGCTATGTGCCACACAAAGGATAAACCCTCTGAAACTTTCACCCCATTTATTTCGTGAATCATTCATGATACCTAAACAAAGTTTTGGAAAATAATAGTTGCCAAAAGGCACATAGTTCTGTTGCAAGTTCAAACAACTTAATTCTTGTATCAAGTGAGATATTGAGACAAGTAAGCTTTCCTTTTTTTAATGCAGTGATACATCAAACAGAGGCCGTAAAAATACACAAATCATTAAGCCTGTATTAAATAAAAGTGGTTAATAAGTGTCCCCAGCAGGAAAAAAGTTGTCATTAAAGGTGAACAGTGCACGAACGTACAATAATACAGTTTTGTCTCAATATGAACCAATCAAAAGTGATAGGCAATATTTCAAATGATGACTGCAGAATAGGAAGTTGTGTATTAGAACATTCCATCAGCTGAAAGCAGTGATGTTCATACAGAGGAAGCAACTGAAGCACTGCTTTGGTAACAATAACTGTAAATTAGATTACGTAATTATAACCACACATTTATTCATCAATATCTAGATAAGACCCTTACATTTGTTTGAAACACACAGAACTAGTATGATCATAGCATTACATTATTGATATCGCATTGTGAGCCAAGTGGAAGCAATGACTGTGTAACTTTGCTGTCCAGCAAGCGATTGTGGATGCAGCTTTATAGGTCATGTGCAGTGTGAGCATTTTTCTTCCACAACTAGCAGCAAGAGACCTCCACATGTATCTCTGTTGGCCCATGGGTGTGTGCATGTTTTTTGGCCAAAAGTTATGCTGACTTTGCTTGAGCATATAATATAGAGTAACAGATCGTGTCAATTATAGTATAGTACTGTAAGGCTCGGTTCACAAGTTTACCGAATCTTTGTGAAGGTGCTAGCAGTGTGTTGGGTAGTATCTACTAACATTATAGAGAACTATACTGATCAGCCAGAACATTATGATCACCTACCTAATAGCCAGTATGTCCACCTTTAGCATGGATAACAGCAGCAATGTGTCATGACATGGAAGCAATGAGGACTTGGTAGGTTGCTGGAGGGAGCTGGCACAATATCTGCACACACAACTCACCTAATTCCAATAAACTCCCAGGGAGTGGAGCAATGAGCTCTGATGCCACGTTCAGTCACATCCCAGATGTGCTCGAGCAGGTTCAGATCTGACAGATTGGAAGTTGGGGAGGAGGAGGGGGGGGGGAGCACATCAAAAGTCTGCAGCCAGTGCACAATACTCCTTGGTCATCATAGTGTCTTGCATATGCTCCAGTGGACAGATACCAGAACCCTCGCCAGCTTGTCCCTGTCCCACAACACGGGTGCCGTTCCCCTGGAAGGCGACGAATTCGCGCCCTCCCATCAACACGATGAAGAGGGTGTTATGTTTCATCACACCGTGCAAGAATCTGCCACTGTGGCAATATGCACTGCTGATGGTCACGTGCCCATTTCAGTCATAGTTGCTGATGTCGTGGTGTTAACATTGACACATGCACGGGTCATCGGCTGTGGAACCCCATCGTTAGGGATGTTTGGTGCATTATGTGTTCAGATGCACTTGTACTCTGTCCAGCATCAAAGTCAGATGGTAGTTCCACCACAATTCACCATCTGTCCTATTTTACCAGTCTGCCCAGTGTACGACATCCGACATCTGTGATGAAAATTTTGGAAATTTTTTTTGGTAAGGTCTTATGGGACCAAACTGCTGAGGTCATTGGCCCCTAAGCTTACACACTACTTAATCTAACTTTATGTTACACTAAGGACAATACACACACACACACACACACACACACACACACCTGAGGGAGGACTCGAACCTCTGATGGGGGCAGCCACACGGGCCATAATGAGGTGCCTCAGACCACGCAGCTACCCAACATGGCATCTGTAATGAGGGGTGGCTGCCCAACCCCACAATGTCTGGATGTGGTTTCACCTCAATTCACCATGTGTTGAAGACACTCACCACAGCACTCCTCAAACACCTGACAAATCGTGCAGTTTCCAAAATGCTCATGCTGAGCCTCTGGGTCATCACAGTCTGCTATTGGTCAAATTCAGATATCTCACGTGCCTTTCACATTCTACACATGGACAGCATACTCACTGAAACTTTGTCCACCTTGCCCCTTATGTATCTGACTAGCAGTAATTCCTTGCCAGGTGATGCTGTTATTACCTGGATGGGTTTACATTGACAGTAAGTTGGTGGTCATAATGTTTTGGGTGATTAGTGTGTGTATACATATATTACAATAAAGCTTTTGTCTGAGCCATTTTGTGTGCATTATTTCTCAGAAAAAGAGATAATTAAAAATAGATGACCAACATAAGGCCTACCAAACTTGGTTCAAAAGACCAATAAATTCACTACACATTTCCAGTGTAATATTTACACCAAAAGTGACTTGTTAGCGGTAGCAGTGACCTAAATGTCATGCTTTGCTTGTATTGTCTGTTGTTTGAAAATGCTAGCTGGACCAACACTGGCTACTCACATTTGGGAAATTTAGTGAAGTCAATAACCAACCACAGACTGTCTGTTAACCACCTACTGTGTGTAGCTTTAGCTACTTCTGGCAGGATTGAACTGAAACTACATTTGAAGACCAGCTCAAAACTGATATATTTACATGATCAAATAATAGGGCACAACAGGGACATTCTTAAAAGGCTTATTAATGCAATGTGTTTTCTGGGAAAACAAGAGTTGGCCTTTTGATGATGTGATGAAACAACAAATTCTTTCAAGCAGGGAAGTTATGTGGAATTGTTTAAATACACTGCAGAGTATGATCCTCTTTCATTGGACATGCAGAAACCTTCTCTGTTTTTAAAGGAATTTCTAATGGAATTCAGAACTATCTAATACTAGCCATAGGTTTGACCATTTTATGAGCTATCAAGCAGGACATTGTTGATGTACCTTTTTTAGTCATTGTGGTTGCCATAACCTCAGAACTGGCAAATAAAGCACAGTATTCTACTGTTCGACACCGTGTATATGAAGGAGAGATAAAGGAAACATTCTTGTCATTTTGTGGTATAAGTAGTGACACACATGCCCAAGGTACCAATGTTGCAGGACTTATCACGCACTTCTTATCAGATTTTGGATGTAATGGAAAACTGATTGCACAGATTTGATATTGGATAGCGTGATGACTATGGCAGAAAATCTGATTGGGATTCAGGCATTAGTCAAAGTCACATATCCTAAAGGCATATTTTTTCACCTTTATGCACATCTATGAAACCTTGTTTTGTCTCAAAGCACCAGCAAGATACTGGAAGCTAAAACACTTTTTATTTGTTTGATGGTCTTGCAGCATTTTTTCCCCCCAAGGCCTCCTAAACATATCAAATTTTTGGATACATTTTTGCAGTGTTTTCTTCCACACGTCTGTCCAACTTGGTGGAATTACTCATGAAGATTAGTGAACACTACTTGCAGGAACAGAGCTAAATATTGTAATGTGTAGAGTGTCACGCTAGAACATACCCAAGAAACTGATTTAGATACCTAACGCCAATAAAGGTCTTTTTGCCACTTTTATAAGATTTCAAATTTTTTTCTCTCTTGAACACATTTGACGAAATATTTACCTTGAGTAATGTGCCATACAGTGTCCCTGTAGAACAAGCTGACTTGTTTTAAAATACGTATGAGGCAATGATAACAAAATAAAAGTTTAATCCCTCAAAAATCTTCAACTGGAGGAAGTTGGTGTGTCAGTGGTTTATGAAAATTTCACAATGGTT
Source organism: Schistocerca cancellata (assembly GCF_023864275.1). Taxonomy (NCBI): domain Eukaryota; kingdom Metazoa; phylum Arthropoda; class Insecta; order Orthoptera; family Acrididae; genus Schistocerca; species Schistocerca cancellata. The sequence continues at coordinate 56,233,012 of NC_064635.1, forward strand.
TTATCCCAAAAAGGCAAACAACAAGTTAGTAAAACCACGTCAAGAAAAAGAGGAAGAAATATGACTGTGTTGCTGACTATCAATGCTATGGGTCATGTGTTACTACCCTTTTATATGTATTTGGAAGAGCGAAAATGGCTGAGGAGCTAAAACAAGATGCACAAGAGGGGAGTGTGTTTGCTTGAGAACAAAGTGGGTGGTATATTCATTTTTGCTTTGGCCAGAGATGTTTGCTGCTTGTTTGAACCCAACAAAGGAAAGTCCTGCTCTTATAATTTTAGACAGCCACAGCTCACACAATGAATTTCAAGTGATTTTATACACAAAACCAACAATATATGTATGATAAGCATTCCTCCTCAATTATGCAGAAACTTCAGCCACCAGATGGTGCAGTAATGATACCCTGGCAAAACAGCTTACAATGAAGCCTGTGCTAGATGGCTGAACCAATATCACCCTCTTCAGATAACTCAAGAGGACATTGCTTGTTTGGTTGGGAGTGCTTTTAAGGCTATTTCCAGAATGGACCTCATAACTTCTGGGTTTTCCTGCACTGGGTTCACCCCTTAAAGAAAGACATCTTTACCAGTTTTTGGGGCCTTAGACATAAATGGTTCTTCAGAAGAACCAGGAGCTATAATTCCAACTCCTCTGTGTCAACGATTGAACCAAAGTCATCGTGCTCTGCAGATGACAACTCGCCCTGCGTTGTGTCAACCAGTCTTTCCACAGTAGGTTCTGCTCCTGCTTCTCCTCCAAGCACTTCTGGGTACTTGGTCATGGAAGCTGAATTTATTCCTTATTGCAAACAGTCACAGACAAAATTTCACCAGTGCCACAGAAAGTGAGAAAGAAAATTGTCTGCAGGAAGAGAAGAAGTGAAAAAAGTGAAATTTTGACTAACAACTTCTATAAAGATATGCTGAAGAAGAAATTAAAAGAATCTGAAGCGAAATTTGCAAAAGCGGCCCTAAGAAAAGAGAATAAGATGCCAAAACGGGCTCAGAAGACTAATCAGAAAAAAACAAAAAATGGGAAATAAACCAAAAACTTCACTTCTGGACAAACATTTCACAGAATAGAAGTTCTAAAATTGACACTAATGAAGAAGACAGCACTACAGAGAGTATTATTTGTAGGGAATCAACAAATGAACATTGGGTTCAGTGCACATCGTGCAAGAGGTGGACTCATGTAGTTTCCACGGACCAAGAGCTCCTTAACTATAAGTGTGACAACTGCCATGCATGAACGTTATCCATTTACCTTTTTTTACATTCTGTTGACTTATAAATTAATCAAAGATATCGTTTGTTAGCCAAAAATGAATTACAACTGCAATTAATGACCTTGCAAAGTGTCCAATACTGAGCGATGGTCTTTCACCATAGTCGTTTTTGATTTTTTTTTTTTTTTTGTTTTTTTTTTTTTTGTTTAGTTGATGTCCTAAAGTATTGTATTTTCAAAAATTACTGCTTTTTGTAATAAATACACATTTGAATTTTACAGCTGTTGTACTTCAATTTCCTACATGCATTTTAAAAAAGTTTTTGTGTAAAAAAAGCCTAAGGTGTCCGACACTGTGCAAGTCACCCCTATGTCCTCAATAAAAAGGTCATTTTTGGCTGTGAAGAAAATCGAAAGCTATTCTGAAAATTCACCTAGAGAAGAGAGACTATCTCATCTTTCAATTGAAGCTGACCTACTTGGAGAAGTCAGAAAGAAGGAAGATGATTATTAAATTTGCTTCTCGGAAGAGGTGAATGGAATTTAATTTCCATATCTTACAGAGATGGTCTATCAAAGTGTCAAGGTAGAGATCAAAGCCCGAAGTTAGTTATTTATAATAACATAAATAGATATTAGGTCTAAGTTTTTCAGTATCTATTCTTTCAATTTAAACAGTTACCAGCTGTGATTTCAATATTTAATATTTATACCTTTAATTTAAAATGTTAGCAGTTGTGTGTGTTATTGGTATATGCCATTCCCTTGATTTACCACTGTGTACTTAAAATAACAATATTAACATATTTCATTAATTATTATTATAATTATAATTAATATGTATAATAATAATAATATATTAATAATATAATAATATAATTATGATATTCAGCACTTTGGGTACCTGAGTGTTCACTGCATGGTGCTGGTGCTTTCTGACAAAATGTAAGGGAAACTTTCATGACAAAGACAAGGTTCCAAATGGAGTAGCAAAAAAGTGGATTAAAGAAACGCCTTACAAACTAAGAAAAACTTAAATTTGTGATAGGAATGCAGAGGTCATGTAATTCACATAAATAATGATCCGTTGATGTGGGTATGTGGTGACAGCACCCAATAGTGACCCAGATGAGTTCCACAGGATTTACATCAGGGGAATTTGGTCCTCAAGACGTCAACATGTGTTCACCAAAATGCTCCTCAAAACATTGTAACATGGTTCTGGCTCCAATTAATGGACAATTGTACTGCTGAAACATGACATCACCATTGGAGAAGAAGGGATGCAGCTGGTTTGCAGCTGTCACCGTGTCTTTGATTATACCACAGATGCCATGCTAGCACCAGCCTGTGCCCATGGTGTGCTGCATGTTTTGAGCTGCTATTCACCTCAATGACAGAATTTGTGGAGACAATCACCGACCTAGTGTAGCAAAACATTATTTACCCAAAGAGCCAACATGTTTCCAGTGATTGATGGTCGAATCCCGATGGTTCCGTGCCCACTGCAGTCATAATTGATGCATTAGATTAGTACTTGTTCCATAGATCACGAATACGACACTTCATAATGATGTGGAACGTGTCAGGTTAGGTAAGTGATCAAAGACTTTTGTGGCAGCATAATTTACTCCCTTCTGAGCCAAAGTTAGACTTAACCTTGAGTAGTGAAGATCATCCTTTCTCCTAGTGTTGTAGCCATGTACACTGCTATTACTTTTGAATTCGTTTGGATTGTTAATAACAAATTTCATAAGTGAATATATATATATATATATATATATATATAATAGAGGGAAACATTCCACATGGGAAAAATATATCTAAAAAGAAAGATGATGAGACTTACCAAACAAAAGCGCTGGCAGGTCGATAGACACACAAACAAACACAAACATACAAATATACACACAAAATTCTAGCTTTCGCAACCAACGGTTGCCTCGTCAGGAAAGAGGGAAGGAGAAGGAAAGACAAAAGGATATGGGTTTTAAGGGAGAGGGTAAGGAGTCATTCCAATCCCGGGAGCGGAAAGACTTACCTTAGGGGGAAAAAAGGACAGGTATACACTCGCACACACACACATATCCATCCACACATACACAGACACAAGCAGACATTTGTAAAGGCAAAGAGTTTGGGCTAGATCACTAGCTCTTTAAATAAGTGTCTGCAGGGTGATCTTGGATGAGCACCAGCAATTATTCTGATTACACACTTTTGTGCAATGAACACTCTTTTACTCAATGATGAGTTACCCCAGAATGTGATGCCATACGAAAGCAGAGAATGAAAATAGGCGTGGTAAGCTAATTTACTGAGATGTATATCTCCAAAATTTGCAATGACCCTAATAGCATAAGTAGCTGAACTCAAACGTTTCAGCAGATCCTCAGTGTGTTTTTTCCAGTTCAACCCCTCATCAATGCATACACTTAGAAATTTTGAATATAGTACCTTAGCTACTGATTTCTGATCGAAGTCTATATTTATTAATTGGGTCATTCCATTTACTGTGTGGAACTGTATATACTGTGTTTTGTCAAAGTTTAATGAGAGCTCATTTGCAGAGAACCACTTAATGATTTTCTGAAAAACATCGTTTACAATTTCACCAATTAATTCTTGTCTGTTGGGTGTGATAGCTATACTTGTATCATTGGCAAAATGTACCAACTTTGCATCTTCATGAATATAGAATGGCACGTCATTAATGTATATTAAGAACAGCAGAGGACCCAAGACCGAACCTTGCAGCACCCCATTCTTGATTGTTCCCCAGTTTGAGAAATCACCAGTTTTTTGCATATTATGTGAACTGCTTCTTTCAACATTCTGCACTCTTCCAGTTAGGTATGATTTAAACCATTTAAGCACTGTCCCATTCATACCACAGTATTTGAGCTTATCTAGAAGTATTCCATGATTTACACAATCAAAAGCCTTTGATAGATCACAAAAAATCCTAACAGGTGACTTCCGGTTACTCAGAGCATTTAATATTTTATTAGTGAAAGTATATATAACATTTTCTGTTGAAAAACCCTTCTGGAAACCAAACTGACATTTTGTTAAAACTTTATTTTTACAAAGGTGTGAAGCTACTCTACAATGTATTACTTTTTCAAGAATTTTGGATAAGGCAGTCAGAAGAGAGATTGGGCGGTAGTTGTTGACATCAGATGTATCCCCTTTTTTATACAGTGGTTTAACAATGGTATCCTTCAATCTATCTGGGAAAACACCCTGCTTCAGAGAGCTATTACATATGTGGCTAAGAATCCCACTTATTTCTTGGGAACAAGCTTTTATTATCTTGCTGGAAATGCCATCAGTTCCATGTGAGCTTTTATTCTTGAGAGAGTTTATTATCTTCCTAATTTCAGAAGGAGAGGTGGGTGGAATTTCAATTGTATAAAATGGTGTGGGTAAGGCCTCTTCCATTAACTGCCTTGCTTCTTCTAATGGACATTTAGATCCTATTTTCTTTACAACCTTTAAAAAATGGTTATTCAAAATGTTTTCAACTTCCAGCTTGTTGTTTATCAAGTTTCCATTCACTTTGATGGTGATGCCGTCATCCTGGACTCTTAGTTGCCCTGTCTCCCTTGTAATAATATTCCAAATTGTTTTGATTTTGTCATCAGAGGTATTAATCTCAGACATGATGCACATGCTTCTGGACTTTTTAATAATCTTTCTTAATGTAGCACAGTAGTTTTTATAATATTTGGCTGTTTCTGTGTCATTACTCTTTCTTGTTGTTAGATATAGTTCCCTTTTGTGGTTACGAGATATTTTTATTCCTTTAGTAAGCCAAAGTTTTTGCATGGTTTCTTATAATTAGAATATCTGAACACGTAGGGGTGGTCTGCTGTGGAGCTCCGTGTTCAACAGTGTATGATGAACAGTGTGCTCTGAAAAACTAGCATTGTGCTCTTTCGGCAGAGATACCATATTTCACCATCTAATCTACTCTGCAGAGCAGACAAGCCTCCATATCTCACATTCTAAGGAGCGTAATGGATGTCCAACCATTTGGCACGTAGTAGTAGTTTCGAAGTCTTACCCCTTTCCAGAGATGCTCACGACAGCAGCATATGAACATTCGACCAGTTTCACCATTTACGAGGTACTCATTGACTGTCACTGCGCAACAATAATCTGCCTTTTCTCAAAGTCACTCATCTCAATGGATGTCCCCATATGCAGTCCATATCTTCACTAGGGTGATCCCCTGTCTATGTCTGCTCCACTTACATACTTTTGTTACCTCATCACATTCCTGCAACGCCACCAGACAGCATCCAACATCACGGGGGCACCGGTCATAATTTTTTGGCTTATCAGTGTATATGTTATATGTAAATGTGTGATTTTGTTGCAGACGTTGATGAGAAGCAAATTTAGGGACTAATTCTGTGAAAGAAAGGAGAGATGTTCATGCCTGAATTTTTTTGTGATATCACACTGCAAACTCAGGTCTGAGGAGGCCAGCTCAGGGTGGGTGTACCATGCAGAATGTCAACATAGTGAATCGCTGATCTAGCGGAAGACACAGTGGTGGATGCAGAAAAACCTCAAGGATATCTTGAGCTACCTTTACATTTACCGTAATAAAAAATAATCAAGTCACATGCAAATTTTAAGAAAGTTTTATTAAAACTGAATACTTACATATACAAGACAATGCCATCTTGTGATGGGAGAGAAAATGGACATGACAAACTATAGGCCAATTGCTATACTATCTGCCTTCTCAAAAATATTTGAATACTGTATGTTAACTAGATTAGAAATGTGTTTAAGTTCTAATAACATAATCACATCTTCCCAATACGGATTTCGGAAAAATAGGTTACCACACATGCTCTGTATGCATTTCTAGAAAAGTGCTCAAGTTTTGTTGACCATAAACAACATGCTGTAGGTACATTTCTTGATCAGTCCAAGGCCTTTGACATGGTCGACCACAAGCTGCTGCTTATGAAACTCCATAAGTATGGGATTAGAGGGTAGCCCACAATTGGTTCCATAGCTAACTTAGTCAAAGAAAGCAATATGTAGAAATAAGAAAATCAGAGACATTCAGGCACTGCAGGTCAGATATACTACATACAACAAATGGTGTCCCTCAGGGATCTGTCCTTGACCCTGTTCTTTTCACATTGTTCATAAATGATATCCCAGAACACATACCAAATGCCAGCTCCTTTCTGTATGCGGACGACACAAATATCCTGATAACCAGTAGAGGTGACACATTGCAAGATGCAGTTAATGAAACTACTTGTCATTTACAATCGTGGTTTGAAGCAAATAGACTACTCATAAATACTCAAAAAACTGTAAGTATGAACTTCCATACTAGACAAAATCTAACCCCCTTCAATGCAGTTATAGTTATCGGCAAAGATGACATTACGTACAGGTAGGACACCAAATTTCTTGGACTTACCATCAGTAACACACTAAATTGGAAACCACATATTGAGGCGTTGTCACAAAAGCTTAGTAAAACCTGCTATCTATTACGATCATTAAAAGACACAACCAGTGTACATACCTTGAAGCTGGTGTACCATGACCTGTTTGAGTCTGTCTTGAGCTATGGCCTAATCTTCTGGGGAAAGAGCTCTGATTCTCTCACAATTTTCAAGTTACAAAAACAAGTAGTAAGAATAATGAAATGTAAAAAAAAGAACTGAACACTGTAAACCAGTATTTCAACAGATAAAAATCCTGCAGTTTCCATGTCTCTATATATTGGAACTAGCTTGTTTTACAGTACAACACTTGGACGCCCTCGACAGAAATGCAGACCACCACACACATGACACCAGAAACAAAACACAGTTACAAATTATAGCCCATAACACAAAATTATATGCGAATGGGGTTAAATGTATTGGCATTAAAATATACAACCACCTCCCAACAGACATAAAAACAAGCAAAAACCCAAAAATAATGAGAACTAAATTAAAGGAATTGCTGCTAAACCACTGTTTCTATTCCATACATGAATTTCTTGAAACAAAAATTTAATTACTTCTAATAAGCTGTATATTCACTTGTAGATATTTCTACTTACTAAGATAATTTAATTATTGTTTGTTACTCATATTCTGTCTGTATCTCTTATATGTTTTCTGCTATGTGCAGTATGCACCACTGTCATCTCTCATCAGACACCACTTTTTGTTATATTTTGTCTATGTATCCTGTATGTATTCTGCTACGTGAGTTATGTACCACTACTGTCATCTCTCGTCATATACCATCTTAACATAATTTTTCAAATTGACTTGTCCTATACCATGATGTGCTTTGCTGTACAAATTGTATGATCTACAGGACCGATAATAAATCAAATCAAATCAAATGATATAAAACAGTTCCAATTGTGGTTCTCTTCCTTAAATGCTTAATTCTATGCACGTTCTTACTGGCAAATTGGTTAATTACATTGTCAATAGGACAATCAATGTCAGGGTGAGTGTTCAACAGAGCTAACCCATTAAGTCGATTCTCCTCCATTGTCGACCTCAGTAATGTCGTTGTACACCGCAATGTTGAAAAACTTCTTTCTACTGTAGCAACAGATGCAGATAGACAAGCAAATATTTTGTACAGAGTGTGCAAAGTAGGATAGTCAGATCTAGGACAAACAGACAACTCTTGCATAACAGAATCACGATCATTAAGGGCGTTTGTGCTCATTTGCTTGTATTGAAGAATCTCTCCCTTTAGTCTCCGTTTAATCACAAAGAGTGATTCTTCTCCAAAGAATGGTAGTAGTTCAGTTAAGCCCTTTTTCTTACTCATTCTTTAGTCTTAATATTTCTGCTTCTGAGTGTAAACTAGCTTCCTATTCAGCAATTAGTCCATATTTTAACGGTATGTATTGGAGGTATTGTGTACAAGAAAACAGTAGAAAATTCGTGACTTTTTTCGCACAAATGTCAGACAGAATAACGTATTGAGATCACTAGAATGGCTGCGACTTTTCTCGTAGGTATGTGTTACCCATCTATCTGCCAGACAGAAACGTAAAATACGATGACGCGGATGCGAGTGCTACATAGGAAAGTACAACTACTCGATAACTCGATTCAGTCCAGTCGACTGACGAAAGAAAAGAACGAATAGTATGCGAGCTGACTGGCAGGGACAATGCGAGCGACCACGCAAGGGGGAGAAGACTGGACAGCAAATGAGCATTGGCACTACCTCTAAGCGAGGGAAGCAGAAGACCAACTGGTGAAATACAACATTATGGGACAGTGTGAAGTAACATCAGGCGTAGTGATGAAGAGTAAGCTGAAACTGAAGGGATTAGTCAGGAAGAAGTGGGATACGGAGTGACGAGATACAGTTGAAGTCCTTTAAGGCTATAGATATAGCAATAAGGAATAGCTCAGTAGGCATTACAGTTGAAAAGTAATGGCCACCTCTAAAAAGGGCAATCACAGAAGTTGGAAAGAGAAACATAGGTACAAAGAAGGTAACTGCAAAGAAACCACGGATAAAGGGAGTCTACATTCTGCATCGCAGAAGTACCCGGATCATGCTATATTAGTCGGAGGCGACTTCAACCTACCTAGTATAGACTGGGATGTTTATGGATTGATTACAGGTGGTACAGACAAGCCGTCGTGTGAATTACTTTTGAACACATTATCCGAAAACTGTCTTGAGCAGCTAAATCGACAGAAAACGCGTAATGGAAATATTGTAGATCTGGTAGCCACGAACAGACCAGACCTCATCGACGGTGTCAGTGTTGAGACAGGGATTAGTGATCATGATGTTGTCATTACGACTATGGTTAGTTAAAAAGTCGGTCAAGAAGGCTAGAAGAGTATTCTTACTAGAAAGATCAGATAAGCAGTTGTTGGCATCCCTCTTAGTAAATGAATCGACTTATCACGCATTGGACAAGTATGTGCCGAAAAAGTGGGTTACGGACGGAAAAGACCCACCGTGGTTTAACAGCGCAATTCGGAGAATGCTCAGGAAGCAAAGGCAGTTTCACTCGCGGTACAAGAAAGATCGGGAGAATAAGAACAGGTAAAAGTTAGTAGAGATTCGTGCTGCTGTAAAAAGAGCGATGCGTGAAACATTCAACCACTACCACCGGCATACCTTAGCACAAGATCTTGCTGAAAACCCAAGGAAATTCTGGTCTTACGTAAAATCGGTAAGCGGGTCAAAGGCTTCCATCCACTCACTCACTGATAAGTCTGGCCTGGCCACGGAAGACAGCAAGACGAAAGCTGAAATTTTAAATTCAGCATTTGAGAAATCTTTTACGCAGGAGGATCGTACAAACTTACCGCCGTTTGAGTCTCGTACAGATTCCCGTATGGAGGACATAGTGATAGACATCCCTGGGGTTGTGAAGCATCTGAATGGGTTAAAAATAAATAAACCGCCAGATCGTGATGGGATTCCAATTCGGTTTTACAGAGAGTACTCTACTGCATTGGCTCCTTACTTAGCTTGCATTTATTGCGAACCTCTTGCCCAACGTAAAGTCCCGAGCGACTGGAAAAAAGCGCAGGTGACGCCTGTATATAAGAAGGGTAGAACGACAGATCCTCAAAATTACAGACCAATATCCTTAACATCGGTTGTAGGATTCTCGAACATATTCTCAGTTCGAATATAATGAATTCCCTTGAGACAGAGAAGTTCCCTGGCCGAGCGGTTCTAGGCGCTACAGTCTGGAACCGCGCGACCGCTACGGTCGCAGGTTCGAATCCTGCCTCGGGCATGGATGTCTGTGATGTCCTTAGGTTAGTTAGGTTTAATTAGTTCTAAGTTCTAGGGGACTGATGACCTGAGCAGTTAAGTCCCATAGTGCTCAGAGCCATTTAGAGAAGTTCCTGTCCATGCATCAGCACGGCCTTAGAAAGCATCGCTCCTGCGAAACGCAACTCGCCCTGTTTCACATGATATCTTGCGAACCATGGATGAAGGGTATCAGACGGATGCCATATTCCTTGACTTCCGGAAAACGTTTGACTCGGTGTCCCACTGCAGACTCCTAACTGAGGTACGAGCATATGGGACTGGTTCCCAAGTATGTGAGTGGCTCGAAGACTTCTTAAGTAATAGAACCCAGTACGTTGTCCTCGATGGTGAGTTTTCATCGGAGGTGAGGGTATCATCTGGAGTGCCCCAGGAAAGTGTGGTAGGTCCACTGTTGTTTTCTATCTATATAAATGATCTTTTGGATAGGGTGGACAGCAATGTGCGGCTGTTTGCTGATGACGCTGTGGTGTACGGGAAGGTGTCGTCGTTGAGTGACTGGAGGAGGATACAAGATGACTTGGACAGGATTTGTGATTGGTGTAAAGAATGGCAGCTAATTCTAAATATAAATAAATGTAAATTAACGCAGATGAATAGGAAGAAGAATCCTGTAATGTTTGAATACTCCATTAGTAGCGTAGCACTTGACACGTCGATTAAATATTTGTGCGTAACATTGCACAGCGATATGAAGTGGGACAAGCATGTAATGGCAGTTGTGGGGAAGGCGGATGGTCGTCTTCGGTTCATTGGTTGAATTTTGGGAAGATGTGGTTCATCTGTAAAGGAGACCGCTTATAAAACACTAATACGACCTATTCTTGAGTACTGCTCGAGCGTTTGGGATCCCTATCAGGTCGGATTGAGGGAGGACATAGAAGCAATTCAGAGGCGGGCTGCTAGATTTGTTACTGGTAGGTTTGATCATCACGCGAGTGTTACGGAAATGCTTCAGGAACTCGGGTGGGAGTCTCTAGAGGAAAGAAGGCGTTCTTTTCGTGAATCGCTACTGAGGAAATTTAGAGAACCAGCATTTGAGGCTGACTGCAGTAAAGTTTTACTGCCGCCAACTTACATACCACAAAGATAAGATAAGAGAGATTAGGGCTCGTACAGAGGCATATAGGCAGTCATTTTTCCCTCGTTCTGGGGAGTGGAACAGCGAGAGAAGATGCTAGTTGTGGTACGAGGTACCCTCCGCCACGCACCGTATGGTGGATTGCGGAGTATGTATGTAGATATAGATGTAGAACAGAAGAAATACTTCAGCTGGTCGATGAAAGAAGGAAGTACAAAAATGTTCTGAGAAATTCAGGAATACAGAAATACAGGTCGCTGAGGAATGAAGTAAATAGGAAGCTACGATTAAATGGCTGCATGTAAAATGTGAAGAAATGGAAAAAGAAATGATATCGTAGGACTGAGTCAGCATACAGCAAAGCCAAAACAACCTTCGGCGAAGTTATAAGTGAGGGTGGTAACATTAAAAGTACAATGGGAATTCCAGATGCAGCGGATAGAGCGAATAGGTGGAAATAGTACACTGAAGGCCTCTATAAGGGGGAAGACTTATCTGATGTGACAGAAGAAAACACAGGAGTCGATTTAGAGGACATAGAGGATCCAATATTAGAATCAGAATTTAACAGAGCTTTGGAGGACTAAAGATCAAATATGGCAGAAGGGATAGATGACATTCCATCAGAATTCCTAAATTCATTGAGGCAAGTGGCAACCAAATGACTAATTATGTCAGTGTGTAGAGTGTTTGAGACTGGCGACATACCATATGACTTCTGGAAAAATATCTTCCAAACAATTCCAAATACTGCAAGAGCTGACAAGTGCGAGGATTATCACACAATCAGCTTAACTGCTCATGCATCCCAATTTCTGGCAAGAATAGCATACAGAAGAATGGAAAAGAAAATTGAAGATGTGTAAGATGACAATCAGTTTGGTTTTAGGAAAGAGAGACAAATCTGACGTTGCAGTTGATAGTGAAAGCAAGACTAAATAAAAATCATGATAATACACAATATGTACAAGAGCCAAGAAGGAATGATAAGAGTTGATGAGCAAGAATGAAATGCTCGGATTAAAAAGAATGTAAGACAGGATGTAGCCTTTCCTCCCTACTACTCAATCTGTACATCGAAGAAGCAACGAAGAAAATGAAAGAAAGGTTCGAGAGTGGAATTAAAATTCAAGGCGAAAGGATATCAATGATACAATTCGCTGATGACATTACTATCCTGAGTAACAATAAAGAATAATTATATGATCTGCTGAATGGAATGAACACTCTATCGATACAGAATATGGACTGAGAGTAAATCGAAGAAAGAGAGTAATGAAAAGTGGCAGAATTGAGAACAGCGAGAAACTCAACATCAGGATTGATGGTCAAGATGTAGATGTTAAGGAATTCTACTACCTAGGCAGTAAAATAATGAATGACGGATAGAGCAAGGAGATCATCAAAAGCAGACTGGGACTGGCAAAAAGGGCATTCCTGGCCAAGAGAAGTCTTCTAGTACCAAACATAGGTCTCAATTTGAAAAAGAAATTCCTGAGAATGCACGTTTGAAGCACAATCTTCTATGGTAGTGAAACATAAACTGTGGGAAAACTGGAACAGAAGAGAATCGAAGCATTATGTGTGTTGCTACAGACGAATGTTGAAAATTAGTTGGACTGATAAGGTAGGGAATGAGGAGGTTCTCCACAGAATCGAGAGGAAAGAAATATGTGGAAAGGAGGAGGGAGAGGATGATAAAACATCTGTTAAGATATCAGGGAATGACTTCCACGGGGAGGGAACTGTTGAGGGCAAAAACTGTAGAAGGCGGAGATTGGAATACACCCAGAAAACAATTGAGGACATAGGCTACAAGTGCTACTCTGAGATGAAGAGTTTGGAACGGGAGAGGAATTCATGGTGGGCCATATCAAACCAGTCAGAATACTGTTGTTGTTATTGTTGTTGTTCTGGTCTTCAGTCCTGAGATTGGTTTGATGCACCTCTCCACGCTACTCTATCCTGTGCTAGCTTCTTCATCTTCCAGTACCTACTGCAACCTACATCCTTCTGAATCTGTTCAGTGTATTCATCTCTTGGTCTCCCTCTACGATTTTTCCCCCTCCACGCTGCCCTCCAATACTAAATTGGTGATCCCTTGATGCCTCAGACTCAAAAAAAAACTGAAGTAACACTTCCTAACATCAAGTGCCAGAGTACTATTGCGATGGTCAAACGTTGTAGAAAGACCTGAGCTGTTGTTGTTGTGGTCTTCAGTCCTGAGACTGGTTTGATGCAGCTCTCCATGCTACTCTATCCTGTGCAAACTTCTTCATCTCCCAGTACCTACTGCAACCTACATCCTTCTGAATCTGTTTAGTGTATTCATCTCTTGGTCTCCCTCTACGATTTTTACCCTCCACGCTGCCCTCGAATACTAAATTGGTGATCCCTTGATGCCTCAGAATATGCCCTACCATCCGATCCCTTCTTCTAGTCAAGTTGTGCCACAAACTTCTCTTCTCCCCAATCCTATTCAATACCTCCTCATTAGTGATGTGATGTACCCATCTAATCTTCAGCATTCTTCTGTAGCACCACATTTCGAAAGCTTCTATTCTCTTCTTGTGTAAACTATTTATCGTCCATGTTTCACTTCCATACATGGCTACAGTCCATACAAATAGTTTCAGAAACGACTTCCTGACCCTTATATCTATACTCGATGTTAACAAATTTCTCTTCTTCAGAAACGCTTTCCTTGCCATTGCCAGTCTACATTTTATATCCTCTCTACTTCGACCATCATCAGTTATTTTGCTCCCCAAACAGCAAAACTCCTTTACTACTATAAGTGTCTCATTTCCTAAACTAATTCCCTCAGCATCACCCGATTTAATTCGACTACATTCCATTATCCTCGTTCCGCTTTTGTTGATGTTCATCTTATATCCTCCTTTCAAGACAACGTCCATTCCGTTCAGCTGCTCTTCCAAGTCCTTTGCTGTCTCTGACAGGATTACAATGTCATCGGCGAACCTCAAAGTTTTTATTTCTTCTCCATGGATTTTAATACCTACTCCGACTTTTTCTTTTGTTTCCTTTACTGCTTGCTCAATATACAGACTGAATAGCATCGAGGATAGGCTACAACCCTGTCTCACTCCCTTCCAAACCACTGCTTCCCTTTCATGCCCCTCGACTTTTATAACTGCCATCTGGTTTCTGTACAAATTGTAAATAGCCTTTCGCTCCCTGTATTTTACCCCTGCCACCTTCAGAATTTGAAAGAGAGTATTCCAGTCAACATTTCAAAAGCTTTCTCTAAGTCTACAAATGCTAGAAACGTAGGTTTGCCTTTCCTTAATCTGTCTTCTAAGATAAGTCGTAGGGTCAGTATTGCCTCACGTATTTCTACGGAATCTATGCTATACGAAAGTAATTGCAGATACCTTCAAGCCAGTATTCTCGCTGAAGTCGAGAATATACAGAATGGTTATAATAAACCTACCCTACTTGAGCCAGCGCAGACAGAGAACTATCCACTGTAAGGCTGCCCATCTTTATAGAAACGATGTTCAGCTTGTGCGCTGCAGGATATGGAATGTTAGTGATATTAGTAACATGACTTCCCGTTAGGCGGTGGTACTTGTACGGCGACATAGGGTTGAAACACAAGCTCAGTGTGCATGCAATTGCAGACAGTCAATACGTGTCTGGGCAAGGTGAGAAGGGCTTGTCTTGTAAAGCTCTTTTACGAAAACAGCAGCAAAAGTATTGCTGCTCTTTACGTGTATCAATGCAATAAAGAACTACGGAGACTTATTCTTTCTGCACCAGGATTGAAGGACATGATATGGATGTCTAATTAAATGGAGATTTGGCAATTGCTTCTTGATGAGGCCGACAGCCAACTGCGCCAAAAATTGTTGCAGAAGTTATCACTGCCATGGCTGATAATGTTGGACGCATTGTACAATGTTGAAGCAATGGACTAGCTCTGTTACGACAGCTCAGCATTCAATGTTCCACTGTTCTAAATGTGCCGCAAGCAATCCTGAATCTCTAGTGCAGTTCCAGGCTGTCGTTGATGCAGATATTCGTCATATTGCACAACGTTTGTAGCCTTGAATTTATACACGATACGCAGTCAATGTATATCACACTCACATGCGGAAATTAAAATGTCTTTCTTTCAATGGTTTATTCGTTATTTCTCTTGCACATGGCCTTACGAATGTTTCCACAAAGTTCGATTGCCCTGCGACCAATTGTTTTGCATGGGGGCCCTCTTAAGTAGTGAAATTTTAATTATAACCACCTTGTATTTGTTCACGCGGTTTTGTGAAAACAAAATTTTAACTACACTCCTGGAAATTGAAATAAGAACACCGTGAATTCATTGTCCCAGGAAGGGGAAACTTTATTGACACATTCCTGGGGTCAGATACATCACATGATCACACTGACAGAACCACAGGCACATAGACACAGGCAACAGAGCATGCACAATGTCGGCACTAGTACAGTGTATATCCACCTTTCGCAGCAATGCAGGCTGCTATTCTCCCATGGAGACGATCGTAGAGATGCTGGATGTAGTCCTGTGGAACGGCTTGCCATGCCATTTCCACCTGGTGCCTCAGTTGGACCAGCGTTCGTGCTGGACGTGCAGACCGCGTGAGACGACGCTTCATCCAGTCCCAAACATGCTCAATGGGGGACAGATCCGGAGATCTTGCTGGCCAGGGTAGTTGACTTACACCTTCTAGAGCACGTTGGGTGGCACGGGACACATGCGGACGTGCATTGTCCTGTTGGAACAGCACGTTCCCTTGCCGGTCTAGGAATGGTAGAACGATGGGTTCGATGACGGTTTGGATGTACCGTGCACTATTCAGTGTCCCCTCGACGATCGCCAGTGGTGTACGGCCAGTGTAGGAGATCGCTCCCCACACCATGATGCCGGGTGTTGGCCCTGTGTGCCTCGGTCGTATGCAGTCCTGATTGTGGCGCTCACCTGCACGGCGCGAAACACGCATACGACCATCATTGGCACCAAGGCAGAAGCGACTCTCATCGCTGAAGACGACACGTCTCCATTCGTCCCTCCATTCACGCCTGTCGCGACACCACTGGAGGCGGGCTGCACGATGTTGGGGCGTGAGCGGAAGACGGCCTAACGGTGTGCGGGACCGTAGCCCAGCTTCATGGAGACGGTTGCGAATGGTCCTCGCCGATACCCCAGGAGCAACAGTGTCCCTAATTTGCTGGGAAGTGGTGGTGCGGTCCCCTACGGCACTGCGTAGGATCCTACGGTCTTGGCGTGCATCCGTGCGTCGCTGCGGTCCGGTCCCAGGTCGACGGGCACGTGCACCTTCCGCCGACCACTGGCGACAACATCGATGTACTGTGGAGACCTCACGCCCCACGTGTTGAGCAATTCGGCGGTACGTCCACCCGGCCTCCCACATGCCCACTATACGCCCTCGCTCAAAGTCCGTCAACTGCACATACGGTTCACGTCCACGCTGTCGCGGCATGCTACCAGTGTTAAAGACTGCGATGGAGCTCCGTATGCCACGGCAAACTGGCTGACACTGACGGCGGCGGTGCACAAATGCTGCGCAGCTAGCGCCATTCGACGGCCAACACCGCGGTTCCTGGTGTGTCCGCTGTGCCGTGCGTGTGATCATTGCTTGTACAGCCCTCTCGCAGTGTCCGGAGCAAGTATGGTGGGTCTGACACACCGGTGTCAATGTGTTCTTTTTTCCATTTCCAGGAGTGTATATTAGAGAGGCCTCTTCTGGTGCTAACATTGGTGCCTCTTCCAGGTACCTTCTCCTCCGTCTGCCCCGAATCCTCCTACCCTCTACTGCTGAATCCATGAGTCTCTTGGGTAACCTTGCTTCTCCCATGCGTGTAACATGACCCCACCATCTAAGCCTGTTCGCCCTGACTGCTACATCTATAGAGTTCATTCCCAGTTTTTCTTTTATTTTCTCATTGTGGACACCCTCCTGCCATTGTTCCCATCTACTATTACCTGCAATCATCCTAGCTACTTTCATATCCGTAACCTCAACCTTGTTGATAAGGTAACCTGAATCCACCCAGCTTTCGCTCCCATACAACAAAGTTGGTCGAAAGATTGAACGGTGCACAGATAACTTAGTCTTGGTACTGACTTCCCTCTTGCAGAAGAGAGTAGATCGTAGCTGAGCGCTCACTGCATTAGCTTTGCTACACCTCGCTTCCAGTTCTTTCACTATGTTGCCATCCTGTGAGAATATGCATCCTAAGTACTTGAAACCGTCCACCTGTTCTAACTTTGTTCCTCCTATTTGCCACTTATATTTCTTTCCTATATTATATTTCTTTCCTACTGACATTACTTTCGTTTTGGAGATGCTAATCTTGATACCATAGTCCTTACATTTCTAATCTAGCTCTGAAATATTACTTTGCAAACTTTCAATCGAATCTGCCATCACAACTAAGTCATCCGCATATGCAAGACTGCTTATTTTGTGTTCACATATCTTAATCTCACCCATTGTTTTCAACATATGATCCATAAATAATATGAACAACAGTGGAGACAGGTTGCAGCCTTGTCTTACCCATGAAACTACTCTGAACCATGAACTCAATTTACCGTCAACTCTAACTGCTGCCTGACTATCCATGTAAAGACCTTTAATTGCTTGCAAAAGTTTGCCTCCTATTCCATAATCTTGTAGAACAGACAATAACTTCCTCCTAGGAACCCGGTCATATGCCTTTTCTAGATCAATAAAGCATAGATATAATTCCCTGTTCCACTCATAACACTTCTCCATTATTTGCCGTAAGCTAAAGATCTGGTCCTGACAACCTCTAAGAGGCCTAAACCCACACTGATTTTCATCCAATTGGTCCTCAACTAATACTCGCACTTTCCTTTCAACAATACCTGAGAAGATTTTACCCACAACGCTGATTAAAGAGATACCTCTGTAGTTGTTACAATCTTTTCTGTTTCCATGTTTAAAGATTGGTGTGATTACTGCTTTTGTCCAGTCTGACGGAACCTGTCCCAACTCCCAGGCAATTTCAATTATCCTGTATAGCTATTTAAGACCTGACATTCCACTGTATTTGATGAGTTCCGACTTAATTTCATCCACCCCAGCCGCTTTATTGCACTGCAATCTATTGACCATTTTTTCCACTTCCTCAAATGTGATCCTATTTACATCATCATTCCTATCCCATTCTACCTCGAAATCTCAAACATCACTGATCGCATTTTCACCTACATTGAGCAACTCTTCAAAATATTCCCTCCATCTGCCCAACGCATCCACAGGATTCACCAGCAGTTTTCCTGACCTGTCCAAAATACTTGTCATTTCCTTCTTACCTCCCTTTCGAAGACTGCTAATTACACTCCGGAATGGTTTTCCAGCAGCTTGACCCATAGTCTCCAACCTGTTTCCAAAGTCTTCCCACGATTTCTTCTTGGATGCTGCAATTATCTGTTTGGCTTTGTTTCTTTCTTCAACATAACTTTCTCTGTCTACCTGGGTTCTGGTATGTACTACATTTGCTAAATCGAAAACCAAGTGAATGGAGATGACGAGTATGGAGGTCTCTGAGGCAGAATAATTATTTTTACATGGAGATCACCTCGAGTTTTTCTAACCATCAAATACTATCCTCTGTCATAATAACCAAGTAAAGTTCTACAGCGAACTTTTTGTTCAAATCGTCAATATTGTACTCTTATCATTTATATCCCTTTCTTGGAGAATCAAAACCCGTACTCGCATGTGAAGATTCAAGCAACATTGCTGCACTGTTACGGGTAACTATAGTTGATTCAGATATACCACAAGCTTTTGCTGTCTTTTATGAATCTGCACAAAATTTATGTTACTGCTGGCCTCTTCGCTATTGGCCAATGGCCTCGTGGTAACACCGGTTCCCATCAGATCATCGAAGTTGAGCACTGTCGTACTGGATAACACTCAGATGGGAGACCATCTCGTCTGCCGAGCGCTGTTGGCAGCCGGGGTGCACTTGGCCATGGTGAGGCAAACTGAGGAGCTACCTGGCTGAGAAGTAGAGACTCCAGTCTCGTAAACTGACCCCCGGCTGGGAGGGGAGTGTACTGCTCACACGCCCCTCCATATACTCATCCTACGACACCTGAGGGCTGAGGGTGACATGGAGGCCGGTCGGAACCGTTGGGCCTTCATCGCCCGTTCAGGCAGAGTTTAGTTCTTCACTACTGGCCAGACCAGTATAAAAACTTCAGTTTGTTCTATATGAAAATTTCAATTCATTTTAGAATATCTTGTGGCCTTTTGCAGACACCGACAAGTGTAGTGCTACACCTAATACTGCATTATGCACACTACAAGAAGAATGGAAAAGAAAATAGAGAATGCGCTAGGTGACGATCAGTTTGGCTTTAGGAAAAGTAAAGGGACGAGAGAGGCAATTCTGACGATACGCCTAATAATGGAAGCAAGGCTAAAGAAAAATCAAGACACTTTCATAGGATTTGTCGACCTGGAAAAAGCGTTCGACAATATAAAATGGTGCAAGCTGTTCGAGATTCTGAAAAAAGTAGGGGTAAGCTATAGGGAGAGACGGGTCGTATACAATATGTACAACAACCGAGAGGGAATAATAAGAGTGGACGATCAAGAACGAAATGCTCTTATTAAGAAGGGTGTAAGACAAGGCTGTAGCCTTTCGCCCCTACTCTTCAATCTGTACATCGAGGAAGCAATGATGGAAATAAAAGAAAGGTTCAGGAGTGGAATTAAAATACAAGGTGAAAGGATATCAATGATACGATTCGCTGATGACATTGCTATCCTGAGTTAAAGTGAAGAAGAATTAAATGATCTGCTGAACGGAATGAACAGTCTAATGAGTACGCAGTATGGTTTGAGAGTAAATCGGAGAAAGACGAAGGTAATGAGAAGTAGTAGAAATGAGAACAGCGAGAAACTTAACATCAGGATTGATGGTCACGAAGTCAATGAAGTTAAGGAATTCTGCTACCTAGGCAGTAAAATAACCAATGACGGACGGAGCAAGGAGGACATCAAAAGCAGACTCGCTATGGCAAAAAAAGCCTTTCTGGCCAAGAGAAGTCTACTAATATCAAATATCGGCCTTAATTTGAGGAAGAAATTTCTGAGGATGTACGTCTGGAGTACAGCATTGTATGGTAGTGAAACATGGACTGTGGGAAAACCGGAACAGAAGAGAATCGAAGCATTTGAGATGTGGTGCTATAGACGAATGTTGAAAATTAGGTGGACTGATAAGGTAAGGAATGAGGAGGTTCTACGCAGAATCGGAGAGGAAAGGAATATGTGGAAAACACTGATAAGAAGAAGGGACAGGATGATAGGACATGTGCTAAGACATGAGGGAATGACTTCCATGGTACTAGAGGGAGTTGTAGAGGGTAAAAACTGTAGAGGAAGACAGAGATTGGAATACGTCAAGCAAATAATTGAGGACGTAGGTTGCAAGTGCTACTCTGAGATGAAGAGGTTAGCAAAGGAAAGGAATTCGTGGCGGGCCGCATCAAACCAGTCAGTAGAGTGATGACCAAAAAAACAAGACACAGGTCAAAGCAACTTTTCTACAGAAGACTGAAACGACACGTGAACGCACAATAGCACATGGGGCACTGAACATATAACAGGTACTGACCTCCATCACTGCTGCAGTGTGTATGTGGCAAGGAAGCTGTGAAGCAGACAAGTCACAGCACTTTGCGCCTGAAGACATCACACAGCGTGTGTGACCTTGAGTTGCCTACTTTCGTGATGGCCACTATAGCCACGCCACAAACAACACAGTCTGAAGGGCTAGTGGTGAGTAGATGAAGCACACGGCGACTTCATAGCCTCTGCATGAACATGCACAGATGACTGAAATCCATGTGTCTATAGCTCGTGCAAGGGCAAGTAAAAGCCCCCAAAATTTTCTCTAATGGTATATGAACTGTAATTTACATATTTTTGATCCTCATCAATTGCAACAAGTTAGTTTCATTAGTTGGATACACATTTTTCAATATCTGTGTGAAAATTCACAGACAATAACGAAAATTGTCATGAAATAGGTCACCATAGCTGACAACCACCACCGTTACAAAGTACACTGAAGCACCAAAGAAACTGGTATAGACATGCATATTCAGAGATAGGTAAACAGGCAGAGTACGGCGCTGCACAATTGTTAGATCGGGTTATTGCTGCTACAATGGCAGCTTATCAAGATTTAGACAAGTTTGAACGTGGCGTTCTAGTCAGTGCAGGAGTGACGGGATACAACATCTCTGAGATACTGATGAAGTGGGGATTCTCCCATATGATCTTTTCACGAGTGTACTGTGAGTATCAGGAATGCGGTAACACATCAAATCTCCAACATTGCTGTGGCCAGTAAAAGATCCTGCGAGAATGGGAACAACAACGACTGAACAGAATCATTCAACATGACAGAAGTGCCACCCCTCTGCAAATTTCCACAGATTTCAATACTGGGCCATCAACAAGTGACAGCCTATGAACCATTCAATGAAACATCATTGATATGGGCTTTCAGAGCCAAAGGCCCACTCACGTAACCTTAATGACTGCATGACACAAAGCTTTATGCCTCACCTGGGCCTGTCAACACCGGCACTTGACTGTTGATGATTGGAATCATGTTGCCTGGCCGGACGAGTCTCGTTTCAAATTGTATCGAGCAGATGGATGCGTACAGGTATGGAGACCTCATGAATCCACGGGCCCTGCACGTCAGCAGGGAACTGTTCAAGCTGGTGGAGGCTCTGTAATGGTGTGGGGAGTGGACAGATGCAGTGATATGGGGGACCCCTAATACATCTAGATACGACTCTGACAGGTGACACGTACGTAAGCATCCTGTCTGATCACCTGCGTCCATTCATGTCCATTGAGCATTCCGACGGACGTTCCAGCAGGACAATGCGAGAAACGTCCAGAATAGCTACAGAGTGGCTCCAGGAAAACTCTTCTGAATTTAAACACTTCCTCTGGCCACCAAACTCCCCAGACATGAACATTATTGAGCACATCTGGGATGCATTGCAACATGCTTTTCGGAAGAGATCTTACAGATTTGTGGGCAGTCCTGCAAGATTCATTAGTTGAGTCCATGCCTTGCCATACTGCATGCTCTCACGGTCCCTACACGACATTATGCAGGTGTACTAGTTTTCTTGGCTCTTCACCGTATATGTTTGATAACAGGTTGTCTCAAGTTAGTTACAGATTTTTTATTAGTTTCCACAGGCATGTTTGAAACGATCCTTGCCTGCCCTCATACACATTGGTAGTTTGCACACTGTCCATCTACACACAGTTCAGACTGGGGTTTTTGTTGAACTACATATGTCACATCTTCGAGACACTGAGTGAATGAGCTGGTGGTTAATGCTTTCATGACAAGTACTCGTGTCCACATATTGCCAACGTTTGGAGTTATATAGTATTTTCATATTTTTGCTGGCAGCTTCTGGAAAATTATAAAAAGTATATTCTCCCTCCCACTCACCAAACACAACTGCGTGTAGATCCTGCAGTTGCCCATATGGTTGCAGTCCTCTGCCTCATACCCTCATCCACAACGATTTGTTGTGCCACTGCTTCACCAGGCACAACGAACTGTCCCTCCATCGACCAGCAAAATGATGTCATAGAGAAGGAAGTGGCTGTCAGCCTCAAGACCAGGAACTATTGAGCAAGAAGGCCTACTCAGAGTGTAGATACAGGGGATTCAAATGGCTCTAAGCGCTGTGGGACTCAACATCTGAGGTCCTCAGTCCCCTAGACTTAGAATTATGTAAACCTAACTAACCTAAGGACATCACACACATCCATGCCCGAGGCAGGATTCGAACCTGCGACCGTAGCAGCCACGTGGTTCGGGACTGAAGCGCCTAGAACCGCTCGACCACACTTACACAGGACACTTACAAAGTGGAAGATACCAGCAAGCATCCCTGAAGGCTGAAGTTGTGAAATCCTATTACAGCTCCATCAGAGCTTCTGAAGGAGCTGACTAGACAGGAAAACCTGGGAAGTGAAGTCACTGATGCCCAATGATGACACCCAGGGTCTCCAGGCTGTTACAGAAGCCAGAGTTGGAGTGCCACCATCAGAGAAATACTAAATAGCCAGCTAACATACACTGATCGGCCAGCATATTATGACCACGGACCTACTATCGATATAAACCCATCCATGTAATAGTTGCCTCAGCTGGGGAGGAATTAGTGCTAGTCAGACACACATATGTTGCATGTAGTGCCCTTGTGTAGAATAGGGAAGGCTTGCAATCTATCTGAGTTTGACCGAGGGCAGATTCTGATGGAGGCTCAGCTCGAGCGTTTCAGAAACATCACGACTTGTTGGGCGTTCGAGAAATGCTGTGGTGATTGTGTTCAACATGTGGCAAAATCAGTACTGGTAGCGACCTGTGATGGAACTAGGATCAGACTTCAATGCTGGGCAACGTACAAGTGTGTCTGAACACACAGTGCACTGAACACTCGTAATTTTGGGCCCCCGCACAGCTGATGATCCGTGCATGTGCCAATGTTGACACAAAAACATCAGCAACTACGACTGAAGTGGGGTGCGAATACGTCACCTTCCAGGAGAACAGTTCCTTGACACCTGTACTGCGGGACACACACAATCTGGCGGCAGCTCCATTATGCCCTGGGGAACACTCACGTGGACATCCATGGATCCACTGGAGCTCCTACATGTCAACAGCCAAGGAGCATTGTATACTGGTTGCGGACTACTTATTAAAGATGGGGGATCCGCTCTTGAACTAATTCATAGAGTTCAATGTTTCAAAGGAGTGAACAATCAGTGATTCAGAAAAAAAGAACGGTAGCACCAAACGTTTCCCACGGCAGAGAGAGAGAGAGAGAGAGAGAGAGAGAGAGAGAGAGAGAGAGAGAGACGGAGCATATCAGCAGCGCCTCTGCTGGTCAGAGCACAGTGCACGCCACACAACACAGCCAGCGCCGGCCTCTGCCCTGCTTCTACCTTGGCTGCCTGCATTGTGCAGTGCCCCATTGGATTTTGTGTTTCACATATGCCGTGCCGTCTCTGTGCGTCGTCTGCCGTGTGCACTGTGCAGTGCACATGGCAGCATGTTATTCTCAATGGAGAGAAGTCTTCCGAAGTGAGAGTAATTTCAGGTGTGCCGCAGGGGAGTGTCATAGGACCGTTGCTATTCACAATATACATAAATGACCTGGTGGATGACATCGGAAGTTCACTGAGGCTTTTTGCAGATGATGCTGTGGTGTATCGAGAGGTTGTAACAATGGAAAATTGTACTGAAATGCAGGAGGATCTGCAGCGGATTGACGCATGGTGCAGGGAATGGCAACTGAATCTCAATGTAGACAAGTGTAATGTGCTGCGAATACACAAAAAGATAGATCCTTTATCATTTAGCTACAAAATGGCAGGTCAGCAACTGGAAGCAGTTAATACCATAAATTATCTGGGAGTACGCATTAGGAGTGATTTAAAATGGAATGATCATATAATGTTGATTGTCGGTAAAGCAGATGCCAGACTGAGATTCATTGGAAGAATCCTAAGGAAATGCAATCCGAAAACAAAGGAAGTAGGTTACAGTACGCTTGTTCGCCCACTGCTTGAATACTGCTCAGCAGTGTGGGATCCGTACCAGATAGGGTTGATACAAGACATAGAGAAGATCCAACGGAGAGCAGCGCGCTTCGTTATGGGATCATTTAGTAATTGCGAAAGCGTTACGGAGATGATAGATAAACTCCAGTGGAAGACTCTGCAGGAGAGACGCTCAGTAGCTCGGTACGGGCTTTTGTCAAAGTTTCGAGAACATACCTTCACCGAAGAGTCAAGCAGTATATTGCTCCCTCCTACGTATATCTCGCGAAGAGACCATGAGGATAAAATCAGAGAGATTAGAGCCCACACAGAGGCATACCGACAATCCTTCTTTCCACGAACAATACGAGACTGGAATAGAAGGGAGAACCGATAGAGGTACTGAAGGTACCCTCCGCCACACACCGTCAGGTGGCTTGCGGAGTATGGATGTAGATGTAGATGTAGATGTGTCTGGCGCAGCTTAACTTCGCATCGCACTCGTTCGTCCCCACTGGATATTGTTCTTCGTAGTAATACCGCTATGTATATTACATTATTATGTTATGTATACATCAATTGTTTTTATTTTATTTTTATTTGTTTAAACTGATTAGATTAGGTTCCTGATGACTCCTCTTACTATAGGATTTTTATTATGGACACTCGAATTTACGCTTTAATTACGAGCGAACCGATAAACGTATCGCAAAATGTGATACACCAATATTTTCCTTGTTTTATTCTGCGTAAGGCTATATGCAGCACTTTCGTTTTACAGTCAAATTTATATTTTTTTTCTTATTCTGGTACGGATTTTGCGATTTTAGGCGTCTTCGAAAGGAAACGTTCACTTTAAAAATATATGGCTTGCGATGTATTTGTATGAGGTTAATGAAATTTTAATACATTATAGCCAAATATATTGTTAATGTAAATCTCAAGTTACAACATTTTCCGATCACCCAAAAAACCACGGTAGTGCAAAATAAATCAATAATCAAAAACTTTGTCATATCGTGGAAATTTCAATAAACAATACAAAATTCTTACTCATTATCTGTGTTACTTCAAAATAGGATCAAATAAGATCAAAATACAGGTATAGTACTGGAATAAACCAAGTTTAAAGGGCAATGTGCCTTCCATTTATTTTCTATTGTAAATGAGTGGTGAGTTATGAAAAAGAGCTAATTCATTTCAGGGAGTGAACAGTTCTGATCCAATCTCTGAAAAGAACAGTTTTGCTCATCTCTACTACTTATACCTCTTCATGACGATCATGTTTCCCAGAAGAAGTGGCATTTTTCAACAAGATAATGCGCCATGTCACAAGACCAGGAGTGCGGTGGAATGGTTCGAGTAACACAGTGGCCAATTCCAATTGATGTGAGGGCTCCCCATTTCGCCAAATCTGAAGCCAATCGAACACATCTAGGATGTGACTGAACGTGGCGTCAGAGCTCATCGCCCCCCCCCCCCCTCCCCAGTATTTATGGGAATTAGGTAGTGGCGGCTGTTGTGTGAGAGCACAAGTGCACGTGGACACCCTAAGTTTGGACACCTTGCGGATTTATTGGTTATTTTTCTTTGCAGTCTGTTAAAAATAACATAGATGGTGCAATCTGAAAGATACGGCGCTTACATCTACCACACTATTGCTGCTCTAGACTCCATGAAACTTGGCAACAGAGTCGTGAGCACACCTTTATTTGTGCGCATTTTAAGGAGCTTTTGGGCAGGTGCAGCTCGTGTGACATAAGTGCCTTACAGACCAATTATATATGGATTTGATAAACAACGTTCACGGTACACGATTTTCACAGCTAGCCCTTGCCACTCAGCTAGAAGTTTACGTCAATGTCACCAGGTAGTACCTAATTGCGGCAGACTTTTATCCCCATTCGCTCATCATAAATCGTACTAGATGACAGCACGCATCTCAATTACGCTAATTCACTCACTATATACTGTAGTAAAATTAGACTGGACATCAGTATATGTTAAAGTTGTACTGGAAGTAAAAACCTATTTTGCGCATTTTTGAATGAGGTATAATATATTAAGTTATGAATTTTATCATACAGTAATCCATTTGAGGCGCTGAGAATCGTAAAGCCCTAAAGCACATCACTGTCGATTGTGAGATTATAGCATTTATTCATGCCTCTGAAATCTGTTGACCTTATGATGAATCATGTTTATCTATGCTGTAGACCCACATTGTGTACATGAAAATTCACAATTAGCTGATCACTGGTTTCTCTGGTATTTACTTAAATGTGGTATTGACGGCAGTGTGCTTTGGCCCTTATGGATCTCAGCGCCTCATTTGTATTCTAGTTGAGTGACCATGTTGGTACACATTACTACTTGAGTTTAATAACTTCCACAAATGACATTTTGCGTTTGGAGCTGGTTGTTTACTGTACGCGATTGGCTTTCGTGTGCAGGGTAAATGTGAATTATGTTGAATCTTTTTTAAATATTAACTGAAAAGTGAAGCTGGGTGGATGGGTCGTGAATCGTGCTTGGATAGCTCAGTCGACAGAGCACTTGCCCGTAAAAGGCAAATGTTCCGACTTCTAGTCTCGGTCCGGCACACAGCTTTAATCTGCCAGGAAGTTTCATATCAGCGCACATTCTGCTGCAGAGTGAAAATCTCCTTCTGGGAACATAAAAGTAAATTATCAAGAAAAGTTAGCCGCATAGGAATCCGATAACAGATCCTTTGATTAAGAGAGTGACGAAATCAAATAAGCTTGACTACAAGTGAACATTTTACAGGGGAAGTCTACAGTTAGCACAGGTTGTTGTGTGGGTGCAGCGTAAGAATATCTGATTTTCAGGCAGAAGTAAATTCGTGAACTAACACATCTGTTAGGACTCTTGTGCGTTTGTCTGAACAAATGTAAAAGCACGAAAACTACCGCTTACTCAAAAATGCGAAATGTAGAGTTGCGAAAGGTTACACATTTTTTCGTTATTTTCCTAAACTATGCTTAATTATGTAAGAAACAACAAAATTCCACAGAAACAATTCTTTCTTTTGTCAGCTAAGGTTCAAAATGGCTCTGAGCACTATGGGACTTAACTGCTGAGGTCATCAGTCCCCTAGAACTTAAAACTACTTAAACCTAACTAACCTAAGGACAGCACACATATCCATGCCCGAGGCAGGATTCGAACCTGCGACCGTAGCGGTCGCGCGGTTCCAGACTGTAGCGCCTAGAACCGCTCGGCCACACCGGCCGGCTTTGTCAGGTAAGTTATGCATCATATTATTATTACTGTTGTTATTATTACTGGCAGTGGCTGTGGTTGTATAAACTTGTTGATATGTATAACTGTTGCACAACAGATGCTATTACTTTCACACTCTCAAATTTATCTAAATCTAAAAATTTGTTAACACTCAAAAGTATACTCACGAGCCGTCACTGGAATTACGTGACTTCTGAGTGCATATGTTGTGCCAACTGTCTCCAACGAGCTATCAAGGCCTCATTGCTCCCATGCCCTGATGCACTGCCACTTTTATCCATGCCAAAGGTGGAAATATCGAGTATTAGGTAGGTGGTCGTAATGTTCTGGCTGCTGAGTGTTTGTACCGACAAATCAGTCCATCTTTCTCATATGTTCATTGTATCCAGCGGTGTGTGTGTATTGTGTAATAAACTGGGGACCTAGAAACGACGGTGAGGCTTCGTCCCGCCGTAGCCCCGAGTGGTTCACAATCCCACAGTGCGCCACAGCAGTCCACCCACCTCACCACCGTCCCACACCGAACCCAGGGTTATTGTGCGGTTCGGCCCCCCCAGTGGACCCCTCTTCCCCACCGGGAACGTCTACATCTACATTTATAACCGGCAAGACACCCAACGGTGTGTGGCGGAGGGCACTTTACGTGCCACTGTCATTACCTCCCTTTCCTGTTCCAGTCGCTTATCGTTCGCGGGAAGAACGACTGCCGGAAAGCCTCCGTGCGCGCTCGAATCTGTCTAATTTTACATTCGCGTACTCCTCGGGAGGTATAAGTAGGGGGAAGCAGTATATTCGATACCTCATCCAGAAACGCACCCTCTCGAAACCTGGACAGCAAGTTACACCGCGATGCAGAGCGCCTCTCTTGCAGAGTCTGCTGCTTGAGTTTGCTAAACATTTCCGTAACGCTATCACGCTTACTAAATAATCCTGTGACGAAACGCGCCGCTCTTCTTTGGATCTTCTCTATCTCCTCCGTCAACCCGACCTGGTACGGGTCCCACACTGATGAGTAATAAGTATAGGCCGAACGAGTGTTTTGTAAGCCACCTCCTTTGTTGATGGACTACATTTTCTAAGGACTCTCCCAATGAATCTCAACCTGGCACCTGCCTTACAAACAATTAATTTTATATGATCATTCCACTTCAAATCGTTCCGTACGCATACTCCCAGATATTTTACAGAAGTAACTGCTACCAGTGTTTGTTCCGCTATCATATAATCATACAATAAAGGATCCTTCTTTCTATGTATTCGCAATACATAACATTTCTCTATGTTAATGGTCAGTTGCCACTCCCTGCACCAAGTGCCTATCCGCTGCAGATCTTTCTGCATTTCGCTGCAATTTTCTAATGCTGCAACTTCTCTGTATACTACAGCATCATCCGCGAAAAGCCGCATGGAACTTCCGACACTATCTACTAGGTCATTTATATGTATTGTGAAAAGCAATGGTCCCATAACACTCCCCTGTGGCACGCCAGAGGTTACTTTAACGTCTGTAGACGTCTCTCCATTGAGAACAACATGCTGTGTTCTGTTTGCTAAAAACTCTTCAGCCACACAGCTGGTCTGATATTCCGTAGGCTCTTACTTTGTTTATCAGGCGACAGTGCGGAACTGTATCGAACGCCTTCCGGAAGTCAAGGAAAATGGCATCTGCCTGGGAGCCTGTATCTAATATTTTCTGGGTCTCATGAACAAATAAAGCGAGTTGCGTCACGCACGATCGCTGTTTCCGGAATCCGTGTTGATTCCTACAGAGCAGATTCTGGATTTCCAGAAATGACATGATACGCGAGCAAAAAAACATGTTCTAAAATTCTACAACAGATCGATGTCAGACACATAGGCCTATAGTTTTGCGCATCTGCTCGACGACCCTTCTTGAACCACACGAGTGTAGCCCAAATGTTTACGTGGTAGAGTAATGATGATGCACGCGTATGTGGAGACAGTGTTTGCGCAGCAATCGCCGACAGAGTGTAATTGAGGCGGAATAAGGGGAACCGGCACACATTCACTGAGGCAGATGGAAAACCGCCTAAAAACCATCCACAGGCTGGCCAACACATGGTACCTCGACACTAATCCGTCGGCGGTTATGTGCCAGGGACCCGCTTGGGAAGCAGCGTGTTAGAACGCGCGGCTAGCTAGGCTGGCTTTACCCAGCGGTACCGAGGTGTGTGTAGTATATCCTGCAATGCTATCCCGGCCAGCTGGTGACTACGAGGCAGAGACCACATGCAGCACAAGATGAAGCAGCCACCTGCCATTCGTGGACTTTGCTCGCAGCTAAGTCTGCATGTGGCGAACTTGGTGCCTCCGCTCCACTGGGTTATCAGCTGGGTGAATGCCTTCTTTTGTTGACACCTCCCTGGTGCTCTGCGAGTTCAAGTCTGGATGTGCTAGCTGTCCAGCTACCATTTTAACAATTATTAAGCACTCAATTCGCTGTAACCTTAGAGAAGTTTTTATATTTTTTGTCCCTTATATTATTTAAAAAAGCATTAACAACTGTATACCAGTAAGACAGCAAAGGACTTGGAAGAGCAGTTGAACGGAATGGACAGTGTCTTGAAAGGAGGATATAAGATGAACATCAACAAAAGCAAAACGAGGATAATGGAATGTAGTCAAATTAAGTCGGGTGATGCTGAGGGAATTAGATTAGGAAATGAGACACTTAAAGTAGTAAAGGAGTTTTGCTATTTAGGGAGTAAAATAACCGATGATGGTCGAAGTAGAGAGGATATAAAATGTAGACTGGCAATGGCAAGGAAAGCGTTTCTCAAGAAGAGAAATTTGTTAACATCGAATATAGATTTAGGTGTCAGGAAGTCGTTTCTGAAAGTATTTGTATGGAGTGTAGCCATGTATGGAAGTGAGACATGGACGATAACTAGTTTGGACAAGAAGAGAATAGAAGCTTTCGAAATGTGGTGCTACAGAAGAATGCTGAAGATAAGGTGGGTAGATCACGTAACTAATGAGGAGGTATTGAATAGGATTGGGGAGAAGAGAAGTTTGTGGCACAACTTGACTAGAAGAAGGGATCGGTTGGTAGGACATGTTCTGAGGCATCGAGGGATCACAAATTTAGCATTGGAGGGCAGCGTGGAGGGTAAAAATCGTAGAGGGAGACCAAGAGATCAATACACTAAGCAGATTCAGAAGGATGTAGGTTGCAGTAGATACTGGGAGATGAAGAAGCTTGCACAGGATAGAGTAGCATGGAGAGCTGCATCAAACCAGTCTCAGGACTGAAGACCACAACAACAACAACAACCAGTAAGACTGTAATAATGAGAAGTGTTTGCTGTTAGATTTAGAAGCATCCGACCCACCTTACATTTCAAGGCAGTGGGTCACTCTGTACCGTTAATGAAATAAATAAATAAAAGAAATTTCCAGCTACACCATAGCTGAAACTTAGCGCGGACTTCAATGTGCGATGCTTACCGCAGTTTTCACAATGAAACTTTGTCTCGAAACCTGGCAGAGAATCCAAAGAACTCCTGGTCCTGTGTAAGCAGAATCAATGCCTTTTCTGCACGATAGCATTGGAAATACTATTGATGACAGTGCTGCTAAAGCACGGTTACTAAACACAGCCTTACAAGTTTCCTTAACTTAAGAAGACGAAGTAAATATTCCAGTAAATTAGAAGTAGATATCCTCAGGGTAGTGAAGCATCTTAAATCACTTAATAGAAGCATGTCTTCCTGTCCAGACTGTATACCAACTAGGTTCCATTCAGAGAATGCTGGTGCAATAGCGCCATGCTTAACCGTATTACACTACTGGCCATTAAATTGCTACACCAAGAAGAAATGCAGATGACAAACGGGTATTCATTGGACAAATATATCGTACTAGAACTGACATGTGATTACATTTTCATTCAGTTCGGGTGCATTGATCCTGAGAAATCAGTACCCAGAACAGCCACCTCTGGCCGTAATAACGGCCTTGATACGCCTGGCATTGAGTCAAACAGAGCTTGGATGGCGTGTACAGATTCAGTTGCCCATGCGGCTTCAACACGATACCACAGTTCATCAAGAGTAGTGACTGGCGTATTGTGATGAGCCAGTTGCTCGGCCACCATTGACCAGACGTTTTCAATTGGTGAAAGATCTGGAGAATGTGCTGGCCAGGGCATCAATTGAACATTTTCTGTATCCAGAAAGGCCCGTACAGGACCTGCAACATGCCGTCGTGCATTATCCTGCTGAAATGTAGGGTTTCGCAAGGCTCGAATGAAGGGTAGAGCCACAGGTCGTAACACATCTGAAATTTAACGTCCACTGTTCAAAGTGCCGTCATTGCGAACAAGAGGTGACCGAGACGTGTAACCAATGGCATCCCATACCATCACGCCGGGTGATACGCCAGTATGGCTCAAATGGCTCTGAGCACTATGGGACTAAACTTCTGAGGTCATCAGTCCCCTAGAACTTAGAACTACTTAAACCTAACTAACCTAAGGACGCCACACACATCCATGCCCGAGGCAGGATTCGAACCTGCGACCGTAGCGGTCGCGCAATTCCACTATAGCGCCTAGAACCGCTCGGCCACTCCGGCCAGCGCCAGTATGGCGATGACGAATACATGCTTCCAATGTGCGTTCACCGCGATGTCGCCAAACACGGATGAGACCATCATGATGCTGTAAACAGAACCTGGATTCATCCGAAAAAATGACGTTTTGCCATTCGTGCACCCAGGATCGTCATTGAGTACACCATCGCAGGCGCTCCTGTCTCTGACGGAGCGTCAAGGGTAACCGCAGGTACGGTCTCCGAGCTATTAGTCAATGCTGCTGCATACGTCGTCGAACTCTTCGTTCAGATGGTTGTTGTCTTGCAAACGTCCCCATTTGTTGACTCAGGGATCGAGACGTGGCTGCACGATCCGTTACGGCCGTGCGGATAAGATGCCTGTCATCTCGTCTGCTAGTGATACGAGGCCGTTGGGATCCAGCACGGCGTTCCGTATTACCCTCCTGAGCCCACCGATTCCATATTCTGCTGTCAGTCATTGAATCTCGACCAACGCGAGAAGCAATGTCGCGATACGATAAACTGCAATCGCGATACACTACAATTCGACCTTTATCAATGTCGGAAACGTGATGGTACGCATGTCTGCTCCTTACACGAGGCATCACAACAACGTTTCACCAGGCAACGCCGGTCAACTGCTGTTTGTGTATGACAAATCGGTTGTCAACTTTCCTCATGTCAGCACGTTGTAGGTGTCGCCACCGGCACCAACCTTGTGTGAATGCTCTGAAAACCTAATCATTTGCATATCACAGCATCTTCTTCCTGTCGGTTAAATTTCGCGTCTGTAGCACGTCATCTTCGTGGTGTAGCAATTTTAATGGCCAGTAGTGTATGTAACCGCTCGCTCGACGAAAGATCTATTCCCAATATTGGATAGCCGCATACGTCACTCCAATATTCAAGGGAGCAAAATCTACTAAATTACAATCCCATATCATTAATTTCGATATGCCGCACGATTCTGGAACATGTATTGTGTTCGAACATTATGAATTACCGCTGAGAGAACGGTCTATTGACAAATATGCAACTCAGATTTAGAAAACGTCGTTCTTGTGAAACGCAACTAGCTCTTTACTCCCGAGAAGCGTTGAGCGCTACCGGCAAAGTATTTCAAAATGATTCCATATTCCTAAATTTCCCGAATGCTTTTGACAGTATACCTGACAAGCTGCTTGTAATCAAATTGCGTGCTTATGTAATATCGTCTCAGTTATGAGACTGGGTTCATGATTTCTTGTCAGAGGGGTCACAGTTAGCAGTAACCGACAGAAAGTCATAGAGTAAAACAGAAGTGATTTCTGGGGTTCCCCAAGGTACTGTTATAGGCTCTCTGCTGCTCCTTACCTGTATAAATTATTTAGGAGACAATCTGAGCAGCCCTCTTAGGCTGTTTGCAGATAATGCTCTTGTTTATCGTCTAGTAAAGACTTCAGAAGATAGAGGCAAATTGCAAAATGATTTGTAAAAGATATCTGTATGGTTAGAAAATTGGCAATTTACTCTGAGTAATGAAAAGTGTGAGGTCATCCACATGAGTTGAAAAACGAATCCGTTGAATTTTGGTTACATGATAAATCCATCAAATCTAAAGGCCATAAATTCAACTAAATACTTAGGAATTACAATTACGAAAAACTTAAATTGGAAAGAACACACAGAAAATGTTGTGGATAAGGCGGATCAAAGGCTGTGTTTTATTGGCGGAATACATAGAAGACGCAACAGAGCTGCTAAAAAGACTGCCTACCTACGCTTGTCCGTCATCTTTTGGAGTATTGTTGCCTGGTGTGGCATCCTTACCACATAGGATAAACGGAGTATATCCAGAAAGTTCAAAGAAGGGCAGCTTGTTTTGTATTGTCGAGAAATAGAGGAGAAAGTGTGACGGACGTGATACAAGATTTGGGACGGACGTCATTAACAGACAAGCGTTTCTCGTTGCGCCGGGAGCTTCTCCCGAAATTTCAAACACCAACTTTCTCCTCTGAATGTAAAACTATTTTGTTGACACCGACCTACACATGGAGAAAGGATCATCATAATAAAACAAGGGACATCAGAGCTCGTACGGAAAGATCTAGATGTACGTTTCTTCTGCCTTCTGTTCGAGAGTGGAATAAAAATAGAACTGTTGTCAAGGTGGTTCAATGAACCCTGTATCAGCTACTTAAGTGACATTTGCAGAGTAGCCATGTAGATGGTGCTGTAGTTCCAGCCTGTCTGGGCCTACACTGTTGCTGACCATCACCCATGGTCAGCGCTTTGGTCATGCTGATCACCCTGATTTAAACACTGTCTGCCAAGGCATAAGAGGTTACTTCTGTCATACATCGCTGACGACACGCTGATGGCAGCATTGCCTGCTGTCTCGTGAATTGCTGATGCCAGCACATCTACATGCGCAAGCCACCTAATGGTGTGTGGTGGAGGGTACTTTCGCGAATAGTGCGTGGGAAGAATGATTGTCGGTAAGCCTATGGTTTTTTTTTTTTTTTTTTTTTTTTTTCATCAGTCTACTGACTAGTTTGATGCGGCCCGCCACGAATTCCTTTCCTGTGCTAACCTCTTCATCTCAGAGTAGCACTTGCAACCTACGTCCTCAATTATTTGCTTGACGTATTCCAATCTCTGTCTTCCTCTACAGTTTTTGCCCTCTACAGCTCCCTCTAGTACCATGGAAGTCATTCCCTCATGTCTTAGCAGATGTCCTATCATCCTGTCCCTTGTTATCAGTGTTTTCCACATATTCCTTTCCTCTCCGATTCTGCGTAGAACCTCCTCATTCCTTACCTTATCAGTCCACCTAATTTTCTACATTCGTCTATAGCATCACATCTGAAATGCTTCGATTCTCTTCTGTTCCGGTTTTCCCACAGTCCATGTTTCACTACCATACAATGCTGTACTCCAGACGTACATCCTCAGAAATTTCTTCCTCAAATTAAGGCCGGTATTTGATATTAGTAGACTTCTCTGGGCCATAAATGCCTTTTTTGCCATAGCGAGTCTGCTTTTGATGTCCTCCTTGCTCCGTCCGTCATTGGTTATTTTACTGCCTAGGTAGCAGAATTCCTTAACTTCATTGACTTCGTGACCGTCAATCCTGATGTTAAGTTTCTCGCTGTTCTCATTTCTACTACTTCTCATTACCTTCGTCTTTCTCCGATTTACTCTTAAACCATATTGTGTACTCATTATACTGTCAATTCCGATCGCCCGCATCTCGTGGTCGTGCGGTAGCGTTCTCGCTTCCCGCGCCCGGGTTCCCGGGTTCGATTCCCGGCGGGGTCGGGGATTTTTTTTCTGCCTCGTGATGGCTGGGTGTTGTGTGCTGTCCTTAGGTTACTTAGGTTTAAGTAGTTCTAAGTTCTAGGGGACTGATGACCATAGATGTTAAGTCCCATAGTGCTCAGAGCCATTTTCATTCCGATCAGCAGATCATTTAATTCTTCTTCACTTTCACTCAGGATAGCAATGTCATCAGCGAATCGTATCATTGGTATCCTTTCACCTTGTATTTTAATTCCACTCCTGAACCTTTCTTTTATTTCCATCATTGCTTCCTCGATGTACAGATTGAAGAGTAGGGGCGAAAGGCTACAGCCTTGTCTTACACCCTTCTTAATACGAGCACTTCGTTCTTGATCGTCCACTCTTATTATTCCCTCTTGGTTGTTGTACATATTGTATATGACCCGTCTCTCCCTATAGCTTACCCCTACTTTTTTCAGAATCTCGAACAGCTTGCACCGTTTTATTTTGTCGAACGCTTTTTCCAGGTCGACAAATCCTATGAAAGTGTCTTGATTTTTCTTTAGCCTTGCTTCCATTATTAGGCGTATCGTCAGAATTGCCTCTCTCGTCCCTTTACTTTTCCTAAAGCCAAACTGATCGTCACCTAACGCATTCTCAATTTTCTTTTCCATTCTTCTGTATATTATTCTTGTAAGCAGTTTCGATGCATGAGCTGTTAAGCTGATTGTGCGATAATTCTCGCACTTGTCAGCTCTTGCCGTCTTCGGAATTGTGTGGATGATGCTTTTCCGAAAGTCAGATGGTATATCACCAGACTCATACATTCTACACACCAACGTGAATAGTCGTTTTGTTGCCACTTCCCCCAATGATTTTAGAAATTCTGATGGAATGTTATCTATCCCTTCTGCCTTATTTGATCGTAAGTCCTTCAAAGCTCTTTTAAATTCCGATTCTAATACTGGATCCCCTATCTCTTCTAAATCGACTCCTGTTTCTTCTTCTATCACATCAGACAAATCTTCACCCTCATAGAGGCTTTTAATGTATTCTTTCCACCTATCTGCTCTCTCCTCTGCATTTAACAGTGGAATTCCCTTTGCACTCTTAATGTTACCACCGTTGCTTTTAATGTCACCAAAGGTTGTTTTGACTTTCCTGTATGCTGAGTCTGTCCTTCCGACAATCATATCTTTTTCGATGTCTTCACATTTTTCCTGCAGCCATTTCGTCTTAGCTTCCCTGCACTTCCTATTTATTTCATTACTTAGCGACTTGTATTTCTGTATTCCTGATTTTCCCGGAACATGTTTGTACTTCCTCCTTTCATCAATCCACTGAAGTATTTCTTGTTACCCATGGTTTCTTCGCAGCTACCTTCTTTGTACCTATGCTTTCCTTCCCAACTTCTGTGATGGCCCTTTTTAGAGATGTCCATTCCTCTTCAACTGTACTGCCTATTGCGCTATTCCTTATCGCTGTATCTATAGCGTTAGAGAACTTCAAACGTATCTCGTCATTCCTTAGTACTTCCGTATCCCACTTCTTTGCGTATTGATTCTTCCTGACTAATGTCTTGAACTTCAGCCTACTCTTCATCACTACTATATTGTGATCTGAGTCTATATCTGCTCCTGGGTACGCCTTACTATCCAGTATCTGATTTCGGAATCTCTGTCTGACCATGATGTAATCTAATTGAAATTTTCCCGTATCTCCCGGCCTTTTCCAAGTATACCTCCTCCTCTTGTGATTCTTGAACAGGGTATTCGCTATTACTAGCTGAAACTTGTTACAGAACTCAATTAGTCTTTCTCCTCTTTCATTCCTTGTCCTAAGCCAATATTCTCCTGTAACCTTCTCTTCTACTCCTTCCCCTAAAACTGCATGACTATTAGATTTTCGTCCCCCTTTACATACTGCATTACCCTTTCAATATCCTCATACTCTCTCTCTATCTGTCCATCTTCAGCTTGCGACGTCGGCATGTATACCTGAACTATCGTTGTCGGTGTTGGTCTGCTGTCGATTCTGATTAGAACAACCCAGTCACTGTAATGGCTCTAATTTCTCGAATTTTCTCCTCGTGGTCAATACGTGAGATGTAGGTGGGGGTAAGTAATATGTTGTCCGGTCCCTTCTGAAAAGTGCTGTCCCGAAATTTCAATAGCAACTCTCTGTGCACCATGACCACCTACGTCACCCTGACCGGCAACCCGTCACTCCAGCAGAGCTTCTATCCTCGCAGCTGACACAAATAAAGAACTATTATAACCATAGATCTTTTACTGACGGTTCGCCGTGTAATGGTACTTTAATTACGTAACTATTACGGCACCTCACCTCAGCCTCTCGATACCAGCAATATTCTACTGTGTTTCTGTAAAATAGTTAACATACACTCCTGGAAATTGAAATAAGAACACCGTGAATTCATTGTCCCAGGAAGGGGAAACTTTATTGACACATTCCTGGGGTCAGATACATCACATGATCACACTGACAGAACCACAGGCACATAGACACAGGCAACAGAGCATGCACAATGTCGGCACTAGTACAGTGTATATCCACCTTTCGCAGCAATGCAGGCTGCTATTCTCCCACGGAGACGATCGTAGAGATGCTGGATGTAGTCCTGTGGAACGGCTTGCCATGCCATTTCCACCTGGCGCCTCAGTTGGACCAGCGTTCGTGCTGGACGTGCAGACCGCGTGAGACGACGCTTCATCCAGTCCCAAACATGCTCAATGGGGGACAGATCCGGAGATCTTGCTGGCCAGGGTAGTTGACTTACACCTTCTAGAGCATGTTGGGTGGCACGGGATACATGCGGACGTGCATTGTCCTGTTGGAACAGCAAGTTCCCTTGCCGGTCTAGGAATGGTAGAACGATGGGTTCGATGACGGTTTGGATGTACCGTGCACTATTCAGTGTCCCCTCGACGATTACCAGTGGTGTACGGCCAGTGTAGGAGATCGCTCCCCACACCATGATGCCGGGTGTTGGCCCTGTGTGCCTCGGTCGTATGCAGTCCTGATTGTGGCGCTCACCTGCACGGCGCCAAACGCGCATACGACCATCATTGGCACCAAGGCAGAAGCGACTCTCATCGCTGAAGACGACACGTCTCCATTCGTCCCTCCATTCACGCCTGTCGCGACACCACTGGAGGCGGGCTGCACGATGTTGGGGCGTGAGCGGAAGACGGCCTAACGGTGTGCGGGACCGTAGCCCAGCTTCATGGAGACGGTTGCGAATGGTCCTCGCCGATACCCCAGGAGCAACAGTGTCCCTAATTTGCTGGGAAGTGGCGGTGCGGTCCCCTACGGCACTGCGTAGGATCCTACGGTCTTGGCGTGCATCCGTGCGTCGCTGCGGTCCGGTCCCAGGTCGACGGGCACGTGCACCTTCCGCCGACCACTGGCGACAACATCGATGTACTGTGGAGACCTCACGCCCCACGTGTTGAGCAATTCGGCGGTACGTCCACCCGGCCTTCCGCATGCCCACTATACGCCCTCGCTCAAAGTCCGTCAACTGCACATACGGTTCACGTCCACGCTGTCGCGGCATGCTACCAGTGTTAAAGACTGCGATGGAGCTCCGTATGCCACGGCAAACTGGCTGACACTGACGGCGGCGGTGCACAAATGCTGCGCAGCTAGCGCCATTCGACGGCCAACACCGCGGTTCCTGGTGTGTCCGCTGTGCCGTGCGTGTGATCATTGCTTGTACAGCCCTCTCGCAGTGTCCGGAGCAAGTATGGTGGGTCTGACACACCGGTGTCAATGTGTTCTTTTTTCCATTTCCAGGAGTGTATTTCTGTGACAACATTCAGATTTGATTTCATTAATGTAGAGGTACTTCGAAACATCTATATGTATATATTGCAATGATATTATTCTTATGTGTATTCTTTCTTTAGTCACTATGATCTTTGACGTACCTGTAACTCTGATCTTTGGACACGTAAGCGTAAGAGAGTCAAGCTTTGGTCGTCATGTTAAAAAGACGCAAATTGTAGTCAGTTTATGAAATGTGATCTTTAACAGTGAGGAAAATATTTTTAAGTATGTTTTATATTGTGAAGTGATGTTCTGGAACGATTTACGTGATATTGCAACAAAAGTAATAAAAAAGAAGTGTAACTTAAATTCGGGGTTCTGATTACTTTTTTACATCACCATTCTCCTAACTTGCAAAAGTTTAATCTTCAAGAATGGTTTATGAAACACATCTATAAAACTTTTGAATATCGCAGAATAACACCTAGGCCTCTTTGCATCCGAGCTTGGAATCATCACTACCTAGATTTTCGACGATTGAGCCATGAGTTCACAACGAGACCAGCGTGGGAAACACGAAAAGATGAGTGCCTAGTTTATACATTATTTCAAGAAATGACTATTAACTGCGCTCTAATGACACCTGCCACATAATATAACTTTGTTGTAGCCCGAAAATGCAATATTTAGCAGCGTCAGCAACACTACATTCATAATTAATTTTTGACCTTTGTTGTGGTAGGGTTGTTAGAGCCGCGCGATTCCACTTACCAACACCTCCATAGCTCCTGCCTCATCAGGGAAACAAGGTTCCATCCCAATCCGCCAGCAACCGATTCACCCACCACTGTAGGTGTCATGTCCTGAACCCTAAAGATTTCTCAGACTGACATAAAGACAAAGAAAAGTAAGCTTTTTTTATATAGATTTATT
The DNA here is from genome assembly GCF_023864275.1 of Schistocerca cancellata. Lineage (NCBI taxonomy): Eukaryota > Metazoa > Arthropoda > Insecta > Orthoptera > Acrididae > Schistocerca > Schistocerca cancellata. The sequence goes on from NC_064635.1 coordinate 56,273,610, forward strand.
GGCTCTAGGCTATATCACACATATAGGCAGCAATACAGTGTTTAATATATGTTCTTATCTGTATCTACAGTCACAATAATACTTGAAATACGATGTTTTTACATTCCAGTTACGGACAGAAAGAATATTTGAGTTTGCCTTCCACCAATGTCAAATAAGATATCTAAAGCGTTAACTGTTTAATAGTAAAGATAATGGAAAAAATTACCAACAGCCTCACGAAATAGTACAAGAACTAGATTTGTATTTGTTTTCAATGTCTTTCCACTCAGACCAGCTACATGTTAGGTTTTCAGGGTTTGTACATAGTCTTTGCTTCCATTTCTTCACACGCTCGCACAATTCTTTGCACGCATTGTTGATTTCCGCAGCTTCAGATCCTAACAGCTGCTTGAGTTCCTTGCAGATTTCAACCCTAATTTCTTTCACGCCCTTCTGTCCACAGAACATGAAGAAGCGTTCCATAAAACCGGGATCAAAATTATTTTTAACTTCCACGGGGTCGAGCTCGAAAATACAGCCGCCGGTGTGCAGAAGTTCCGCACCCACGAGAGCATCTGTCTCTCGTTCGTCGAAGTAGTCCCAGGCGTTTTCGTGCATGGAGACGTTTGTTGAGACCACCAGTGAGTACTGAATACCGGTGTCTCTTAAACGCTTCTCGACTCTTTTGTAGTAATCGTGGTACTTGTTGATGTTGAAATCGGATTTATTATTACTACTCGACGAAAATAGGTCAACTTTTTTTATCGGTTCAGATTCCTTCGACGTAATGTGCTTCAGCTGCACGAACAGGGCGTATTTGCAGCGGCTGCCGCTCCAGATCACGCCGACGTCGTTAAACATGCTCGTTTCGTAGGCATTGCACGTGACCTTGAATTCGGGTAGCTGTTTTCTGAGGCACCGAAGAAAGACCAGCACAGTCACCAGCACTTCGTAGTCGAACTCGTCGCCTGTCTTTCGTGATCCTTTCTCTGAGTCCCTGTAAAAAAGAAAGAGAACCCATTAGCGCCGTGTGTTGCCATATGGCAACGTTTGTATCAGTTTTTTTTTTTAAATCGTTGATTCCAGGACATCAACGAAGCGAGAGTGTTGGCAGCACTGGATTCTATTCCGCAAGACTGTAAAGATCGCTACAATGCAACAGTTTTAACAATACATTTAAATTCTGCGGCGTAAGCAGTGCTGGCAGTCATTGTTTGCTGAATGACGAAGAAAAATGGAGTATAAGGTCGAGTAAGTATGTTTTACACAGTAACTTACGATATATAATTTGGTTTTTTAGTATGGTTGTGCTTTAAATATCGAAATATATATTCTTTGGAGGTTACTGCTTGCTGTGAAATAAATTACGTTCATTTAGGCCGTTTGAACGTCGGTGTTGCCATATGGCAACGCTAGGCACTTGTACTCAGTAAAAGGACGAATTTTCTCTTTTTTGTTTTAGAAGAGGTTTCTCGCTTGCTGAGGCGCTGGAGAATCTTTATAATGACGATATTGAAGGTGATGTGTTTGTTGAGCCCCAAAATTATTTTCCAAGAAAGATCGGGGATATTTTGAGACAGCAATAGAGAAGAGTGATGGATTATTGTATGTGCGATGGCTGGACAACTCAGTTGTCACAATGATCTGCTTTTCATGTGGTGCACAAGAAGTTGGCCAAGTCAAGACATTCTCGCAACTAAAAAAGCGAAATATAATGATTCCCAGACCAAAACTGGTAACCAAATATAATACATATATGGGAGGTACTGATCAGATGGATCAGAATCTAACATGTTATCGCATAGCAATAAGAAGCAAGAAATTGTACTGGTGTCTCTTTACATGGATGTTAGATGTCGCGATACAAAACAGTTGGATTTTGTATAATAAAGCAAGAAACCAAATTATTTCTCAGCTTGATTTCAAGATAGAATTAGCAACACTGTACTTGCAAAGACACCAAGCTTTACCAAAAGGAGCTGGGAGACCATCTGCATCAAGGACATGTTCCGACAGCCGCATATCAGATTCAATTAGGTTTGATAAGACTGACCACCTCATCCAGCACACAGAAGGAAAGAAGAAGAAAAGGTGTGCACAAGAGGACTGTAAAACTATTGTGAGAACAATGTGTTCAAAGTGTAATGTAGGATTGTGTATTGACTGTTTTATTCGATTTCATGTAAAATAATGCTGAGTTCAAGATTTGATTTTCGATTATTAATTGTACTGTGTTACAAAGTATCAACTGTATGATGAAGACTGAATAATAAATTTGCACAAAACTTGTATATGTAATAAGAAATTTCAATAACCTACTTATTTTAGTTGAAGCTGTAATCCACATAAATTTAGGTAGTGAAAGGGCCTAGTGTTGCCATATGTCAACATCAAATATCTCGCTAATGGCGGTAATGACTTTTGTCGAAACAACTCTGTTGTGTAATTTATGCCTTTTACAGACATAATAACGCAAATTGTTTTAAAAAATCACGAAAAAATTAATTCCGGCGCTAATGGGTTAACCCATTTTACTCGGAAGGTCTCGCTGTTTATCTCATTGTCACTTTATTTTATATACACGGTTATTCTAAATGATGGACCCATTTTCAAACATTTGTATGTATTCAAGTTCAAATCCGAAAAGAACGAGCTTTGTACCAAAGAAAAGAGGAAGTTTCAAAGTGTTTGGCGGGCGGCGGCGAACGGGCGGTGATGGTTTCCGACGCGGCCGGTAGAGTTTGCGCGGCAATATGGCCGTCATCCCGTTTCCCTGTCAGTTGTGAGTGAGATGGCGACTGTGAAGCACAAGGTTTCCTGCGTTCTTGTGTTCGCGAAAAGTGAGTCGCAAATCGCGGTGCAGCGGGCATTTCTTACCAAATTCGGTATTCAACAACCAACTCGCGAAAACATTATTCGTTGGTTTAAGCACTCTAAACATACTGGGAGTGCGTGCAGAGGAAAAGCAAAGGCCGACAGAGAGTGTCAGAGGATGATGTCCGACCAGGGGCGCCCGTAGGTTTTTGTCTCAGCAGGGGCAAAAATTTTCACCACACACAAAAAAAAAATATATATATATTTATATATAGTGTGTGGTGAAAATATATATATATATATATATATATATATATATATATATATATATATATATATATATATATTCCCAGATTTGCCCGCATCTCGTGGTCGTGCGGTAGCGTTCTCGCTTCCCACGCCCGGGTTCCCGGGTTCGATTCCCGACGGGGCCAGGGATTTTCTCTGCCTCGTGATGGCTGGGTGTTGTGTGCTGTCCTTAGGTTAGTTAGGTTTAAGTAGTTCTAAGTTCTAGGGGACTGATGACCATAGCTGTTAAGTCCCATAGTGCTCAGAGCCATTTGAACCATTTGAACCCAGATTTTAGATTTAATGTTTCCGAACCGTATTCTGACAATAAATTGTTTTCTTACCATTCATAATTGTTTCTTGCGATGGATGTGGAAATATTTATGCGATATGTTCCTATTTGAACATAGCAAGACTCACCTAGAACGTTCCGGAAATGAAGGCAGCTCGCGCCACACCCTGCTAGATCACGTTCGTTGACAGTAGTTCCAATGACGAATACTGCCTACTTCTACAGACAAGTAGCGATATTAGTGGCCACACAGTACCCTCGAACACTTCTTCAGCAAACGAAGGAACATAATACAATACGCTAATTTAAATTAATGTCTGACAATTGTTAACCATTATTTGAAATTTGAAAGAATAAAATTTTGCCGAGTTGCTGTGCAACTGTATTGTGTTGCCAGTTGAGGTTTATGAAGAGGTTTGTACCTAGTGAGGTGGGAACAGAGAGGGTGACATTTTAGTAGCCTATAAGTCAACATTTTCGAGATGGAACTCTCACCATGGGTACCACTCTTAATGGGACCACGTACACATGTAGTAGTTTGTCGATCGGCAGAATCGCTTTATATTATTATAGCTTATTAGTAATGCCCAGAGTTTGTTAACATGTAAACGGTCTTTCCTTATCAGATTGTTTACAGTTACTAAAATCTCAAATATTCCGGCTACAGATATCTATCTTTAATTTTGTATTTTTCGTCATATAGATACTGTATCGTAGATTGTTTTTCAAGAAAGATATCATTTTTTACGTTTGTGTTTAACGTCCCTTTATGACACAACTGATTCTTTTAATATGTTAAGAACGAACAAACGCTTAAATGTTGCTCAATAAAGCATTTGTAAAAGTTAACAATAAACTGCTGGTTCAACTGATTATTCCCATCATTGCCTCACTTGCTGTTGTTAATTTCTACCATGTGGGTGTAGAAATAAAAATAAAGATACTTCGTAGGCAGTAGCTGTAAGATGGATATATATAATAATTGTGCACATTTTCAACGAACGAGATTTCTTAAAGAAAAACACACAATTTTTAAATTTATCATCATTTTTTAATTTTAGTTCGATTCTCCTTTAACGTTTTTCATTCCTCTAGTTCATCCTGTAATTCTGTTTACATATGTTTTTTATAACATTTTTACGTCATTTTATCGATATTTTCCGGTTATTTTAGTGGTAATTTTACAGGTATTTTAAATCATACATAACTGAGTTCTACTGTTACAGGTATTTTTTATATTTGTAAACTGAAAGAAGTCTCACTAGGGGGAACAGCCCCTACTGCCCCCCCCCCCCCCCCCCCCCCCTGCGGGCGCCCCAGAGTCTGACGGATTCAAGAAAGTTTTGTGCGCATTCCCAGTAAGTTTAGTAATAGAGCCAGTTGAGAACTTGAAATACCCCAAACAACTTTATGGAAAGTTCTGAGACAGCGTTTGCTGTACAAGCCCTACCGATTACAACTTGTGCAGGCTCTCAACCCCGATGACAAAGAGTAGTGTCTCGCATTTTCTGGTTATGTGCTAGCAAAGATGGAGGGTGACACATTCATACAGTGTGTAATTTTTAGCGATGAAGTGACGTTCCACGTTAGCGGAAAAGTCAACAGACACAATATTCACATATGGTGTTTGGATAATCTACATTCACCATTGCAACACAAAAGAGGCTCACCGAAGATCAGTGCATTCTGTGCCGTATGCTGTACAAAGGTTTATGGACCATTTTTCTTTGTGGAAAGAACTTCGATGGAAATCACGTACTTGGACGTGTTGGAAGAAAGGCTATTCCCTCGAGTTATGGAAGATTCCCAGAACTTAATTTTCCACTAGCCCGGAGTTCCGCACGGTGATGTACGAGACTTTTTTAACGATTTCCTTCCTCAGCGCTGGATCAGCCGCAGGGGACTTGAGGACCTGGCTCTGCACTTAAGGCCACTGAGATCTCCTCATCTCACACCCTGCATCTATTTCTTATTGGGTTATGTAAAGGAAGCTGTTTACATCCCGCCTCTACAAATCACTCTGAACAATCTGCAGAACCGGATCGCTGCTGCTGTGCACTCAATAACAGCAGATATGCTTTCGAGTGTGTGGGACGAGTTTGGCTACCACATCGATGTTTGCCGTGCAGCCAACAGTGGCCACATTGAAGGTTTATAACACTTGTCACATTTCTAATCATTAAATAATTATTAAAAAATAATTAATTACAAATTATTACAAATTATTAAATATATTAAATTATTAAACCTTTAGCTTACGGCAAATAATGGAGAAGTGTTGTGAGTGGAACAGGGAATTGTATCTATGCTTTATAGATCTAGAACAGGCATATGACCGGGTTCCTAGGAGGAAGTTATTGTCTGTTCTACAAGATTATGGAATAGGAGGCAAACTTTTGCAAGCAATTAAAGGTCTTTACATGGATAGTCAGGCAGCAGTTAGAGTTGACGGTAAATTGAGTTCATGGTTCAGAGTAGTTTCAGTGGTAAGACAAGGCTGCAACCTGTCTCCACTGTTGTTCATATTATTTATGGATCATATGTTGAAAACAATGGGTGAGATTAAGATATGTGAACACAAAATAAGCAGTCTTGCATATGCGGATGACTTAGTTGTGATGGCAGATTCGATTGAAAGTTTGCAAAGTAATATTTCAGAGCTAGATCAGAAATGTAAGGGCTATGATATGAAGATTAGCGTCTCCAAAACGAAAGTAATGTCAGTGGGAAAGAAATATAAACGGATTGAGTGCCTAATAGGAGGAACAAAGTTAGAACAGGTGGACGGTTTCAAGTACTTAGGATGCATATTCTCACAGGATGGCAACATAGTGAAAGAGCTGGAAGCGAGGTGTAGCAAAGCTAATGCAGTGAGCGCTCAGCTACGATCTACTCTGTTCTGCAAGAAGGAAGTCAGTACCAAGACTAAGTTATCTGTGCACCGTTCAATCTTTCGACCAACTTTGTTGTATGGGAGCGAAAGCTGGGTGGATTCAGGTTACCTTATCAACAAGGTTGAGGTTACGGATATGAAAGTAGCTAGGATGATTGCAGGTACTAGTAGATGGGAACAACGGCAAGAGGGTGTCCACAATGAGGAAATCAAAGAAAAACTGGAAATGAACTCTATAGATGTAGCAATCAGGGCGAACAGGCTTAGATGGTGGGGTCATGTTACACGCATGAGAGAAGCAAGGTTACCCAAGAGACTCATGGATTCAGCAGTAGAGGGTAGGAGGAGTCGGGGCAGACCGAGGAGAAGGTACCTGGATTCGGTTAAGAATGATTTTGAAGTAATTGGTTTAACATCAGAAGAGGCACCAATGTTAGCACTGAATAGGGGATCATGGAGAAACTGTATAAGGGGGGCTATGCTCCAGACTGAACGCTGAAAGGCATAATCAGTCTTAAATGATAATGATGATGATGATGATGATGATGATGATGATGATTAAATTGATATGAAACATTCTGAAAAAAGCTTTGAAACTCCCCCTTTTCGTTGGTATAAAGCTTGTTCGTTTCAGATTTGTACTTCAATAAATGCGAAGTTTTGAAAGTTGGTCAATCTTTTAGAATAAGCCTGTATTTAGTCCATTGATCATACACAGCACAATCTATCGGATGAAGTCAGGCTTGGCTTAAATCTGGCGTATTCTGATTACAAATTATAAAAACTAAAAATTACAGATGAATCAAGACTTGTTAAATGTGCTTAATCCATTGTCTCTACGTTTGATACACCAGACAAAAAGTATTTGCCATATGGTTCAATTTTGTGGCTTCCATTCAAACTAATGTAGCTTCGTCTACATGCTTGGATATGTTTACTACAACAATTTTCATTTCAGAAGCAATTTAGATGTATTTTAAAGTGATTATAGTCCATGGAGGAATGAAATAAATAGGAAGTGCAAGGAACCTAAGACGAAACAGCTGCATGAAAAATGTGAAGAAAGCTAAAGAGAAATGATTATCGGAAGGGCTGACTCAGCATATACAGAAAAGCCAAAACAACCTTCAGCAACATGACGTGACGGAAGAAGAAACAGGAATCACTATAAACCAAATAGGGGATCCAGTACTAAAATCAGAATTTAAAAGAGTTTTGGAAGACGTAAGATGAAATAAGACTGAAGGGATAGATAAAATTCCCTCACAGTTCCTAAAATCATTGGGAAAGTGCTAACAAAACGATTTTTGGTGTGTAGCATTTATAAGTCTGGCGATATACCATATGACTTTTGGAAAAATGTCATCCACACTGTCCTGAAGACTGCAAGAGCTGACAAGTACAAGAAATATCACACAATCAGCTTTGTAAATGACCTCTCATGGTGTTGACCCAAAAACCACATTTCACCCTATTTCCAGATGACACAACCATTATGATTGACAAGGTACCCAACTGCAGTCTAGAGAACATCACGACCCCTATATTCCAAGAAGTTCTAGATTGGTTCACTGCAAATGGTCTGTCCCTCAATGTTAATAAGACTCATTTCACTGAGTTTCAAACAGTAAACAAAAAAATCGAAAATGTTGAAATAAAATGTGGAGACAAAGAAATAGTGAAAGTTGTATCTTCCAAATTTCTGGGTTCACATATTGATAACAAACTAAACTGGTCTGTCCACATCACTGACCTATGTAAAAGACTGAATTCAGCAGCATTTTTCATTCGCTCAATTGCATCTGTTTGTGACATGGAAACAATCAAAACTACATATGTTGGTTATTTCCAGTCACTTATGACATATGGCATCATATTCTGGGGAAATCAACCGCAAGCAAATAAAGTCTTTGTTGCACAGAAGAGAGTTATCAGGATTATGAGTAGAGTGCATCCTAGATCTTCTTGCAGAAATGTATTCAAACAGCTGGGGATCCTCACCATGCCTTGTCAATACATCTTGTCACTAATGTGCTTCGTGAACAAAAATTATGCAATTTACAAGATGAATAGTGCGTATCATGATCATAATACAAGAAGAAAATATGATCTTCACAAAGATTTAAAAAATCTCAGCTTGGTGCAGAAAGGAGTTCATTATTCAAGTATAAAAGTGTTCAACAAACTTCCTGTCCATATCAAATCAGTCATTGGGGATCCTAATAAATTCAAAACAAAACTATGACTTTATCTTTTGGATAATTCTTTCTATTCTTTACAGAAATTCTTTGATAATGTGTAATACTTCTTGAATTTTTGTTTATTTTAATGCATTTCTAATAGAACTGATTATGTAGATTAGCATTTCACTTGTTGGCAGAATATTTTTTAGATGAATTACTTTAAATTTGTTTATGTAATCATCTATATCATTACTGCACTATTACTTATGCAATCATCTATGTCGTTACTGTACTATTATCCGTGTTATCTGAATTTTTCTGTGTAATTATTGGACATGTGGATGTCCTTTTTCATGTAACTGCTTATATATGTTAAATTGGTTGCTTCATGATCATCTATATGTGGCTATTACCGTAATAACCTGACAGGTTCTACATCCTAGCAATACATTCGCGTCAAGGATCCACGGAACTCGAAAATAAATAAATAAATAAAATAAAATAAAAATAAAGAAAATTCTTATAGTCAGAGTGCTAACTTTTACAGTATGAGACTACTCTTTTCATTACGACAGTTCAGTTACTATCACAGCACTGGCCTGCAATCAGAAACAGAGTACTTCAGTCATATTTTTATTATTTAAAGACAACTTTCGGAGTGTGCATGATTCAGCGTGTATACCAAGAGTAAGGAGGCTTGAGCAAGCATTCGCCAGTGATTTGACCTGATTTAATTTTTATTTTGTCCTGCTAGATTACATTATGTACAAAGGTTGCAGTGTAATGCAGGAAAAGTCAAAGAATACAATATTATATAGGGAGACAAAGAAGAAACATAAACATGGGGAGAGTGGGAGACAGGTTCCGTAACGTGTTTACTGAGAATACATAATATGCGTCTGATATTTCCGTTTCTTTAACCACTCCTTACTCCATGTGTCGCGTTTCCTCCTTCTTCGTAACACAAGCAAAACGGCTGGTAAAGCCAGCGCATCTTCGCCTCAACTCGACATTTTCTGGTGAAGTACGTAAAGTCGTATGGCACGAAGGGCTGGGAGACCTCGAAGAGCAGGTTCAGCCGCCTAATTGGAAAGGTTTTCAAAAATGGTTGAAATGGCTCTGAGCACTATCCCACTTAACTTCTGAGGTCATCAGTCCCCTAGAACTTAGAACTACTTAAACCTAACGAATCTAAGGACACCACACACATCCATGCCCGAGGCAGGATTCGAACCTGCGACCGTAGCGGTCGCGCGGTTCCAGACTGTAGCGCCTAGAACCGTTCGGCCACTCCGGCCGGCAGAAAGGTTTTCGTTATTCCCGCTGGCACCTCTCGGACGCGAAGTACGACAGTCGTGTGAGTAAGTGTATCTGTTACGTGTAGGTGACTGTAATGTGTGTGTGTGTGTAGTGTTGCGTCTAAAGTTGCGCTCTGCCAAAACCATGGTTCGGTAATTTTCGTACAATACATAGATGACGTAATAAATGTTAGAATTATCAGTAGTATTGGAAGAATTAGCAGGGAAAGAAATACAAATGAATGTGTAAGAGAGAAAATGGAAGACCATGCTTCCCTTTGTTTTGTTGTTTGTTCGGTTGGTTATTTTGAACATAATTGATACCGCACATTACTCAGTGTTAGTCCATTGCGTATTTCACGTCCGCCTGCTTAGCTGGGTACTTTGTAATAAAAAAAAACTGAGCGAACGAATCAACGAACAAACTGAACGGGTGTCATCGGACGTCCGCCCTGAACAAATTCAACGAACAATATACAGGGTGATTCAAAAAGAATACCACAACTTTAGGAATTTAAAACTCTGCAACGACAAAAGGCAGAGCTAAGCACTATCTGTCGGCGAATTAAGGGAGCTATAAAGTTTCATTTAGTTGTACATTTGTTCGCTTGAGGCGCTGTTGACTAGGCGTCAGCGTCCGTTGATGCTAAGATGGCGACCGCTCAACAGAAAGCTTTTTGTGTTATTGAGTACGGCAGAAGTGAATCGACGACAGTTGTTCAGCGTGCATTTCGAAGGAAGTATGGTGTTAAACCTCCTGATAGGTGGTGTATTAAACGTTGGTATAAACAGTTTACAGAGAATGGGTGTTTGTGCAAAGGGAAAAGTTCTGGACGGCCGAGAACGAGTGATGAAAATGTAGCACGCATCCAGCAAGCATTTGTTCGCAGCTCAGGAAAATCGACTCGTAGAGCTAGCAGAGAGCTGCAAATTCCACAATCAACTGTATGGAGAGTCCTACGAAAAAGGTTAGTTATGAAACCTGAACGTCAACTACCCGAGGCGATGGATCGGCCGCCAGGCAGCCCGTGTCAGAGCACTTCATCACTGGCCTCCAAGAAGCCCTGATCTTACCCCCTGCGATTTTTTCTTATGGGGGTATGTTAAGGATATGGTGTTTCGGCCACCTCTTCCAGCCACCATTGATGATTTGAAACGAGAAATATCAGCAGCTATCCAAACTGTTACGCCTGATATGCTACAGAGAGTGTGGAACGAGTTGGAGTATCGGGTTGATATTGCTCGAGTGTCTGAAGGGGGCCATATTGAACATCTCTGAACTTGTTTTTGAGTGAAAAAAAAAACCTTTTTAAATACTCTTTGTAATGATGTATAACAGAAGGTTATATTATGTTTCTTTCATTAAATACACATTTTTAAAGTTGTGGTATTCTTTTTGAATCACCCTGTAGAACAAAATCAAATTTTTTTTAAAAAAAAAAAAAAGGTGGTAACGTGCTTGCCTCCCATGCAGTGGGTCCAGGTTCGATTCCCGGCCGGGTTGGACATTTTCTCCGCTCGTGGACTGGATGTTGTGCTGTCATCATCATTTCATCCTCATCACCGGCGCGCAAGTCGCCCAATGTGGCATCGACTGAAATAAGACTACCACTTCGCGGCCGAACTTCCCCCAATAGGGGCCTCCCGGCCAACAATGCCGTACGCTCTTTTTGTTGCGTATTTCATATCCTTAGAGGCTAAAAATTGCCTTTTATACGTAATGCAAATTAGTTGACAACGTAAATTCTGAGATTTTGTCTAACCAAAGCAATTTCTTCCGATGCAAGTACAGTTCACATCCATAGACACAAAAAATATATGTTATTATTGCTTGTTATTTTGTACTCAGTAGCAAATTCTTCACCATGATCAAGGGCAAGAGTTATTATCGATAAATGCCAAAGTTCTTTATGAGTAACAAAAACATGTCTCACACACGTTCGACGAAGAATTGAAGCGATGTTTGATATATTTTTGTTTTGTGTGTTTTTTTTATTTTACCTTTTTGTTGACGAAATTACGTTTTCTAGCGTTAAATGATAAATCGTATTCTTTTCTTTAGTTTTACTACATCACTGCTTCATATTACAAATGAACAATTTTAGAATAAAACCTTAACTGAACATTGACTATTTCAGTTTTTATGTAACTACTGTTTCTTGTTTTGTAACAGACAGGGCGACAACTATGTAGAATGAAATTGTTCTGTAGGTTGGTTCACTGCTTTTGTTCTTTGCTGGAATCTAATAAGACTCTGATTGCATACATAAAGAAAGTGATCATTATGAGGTTAGCGCCCAATAGGTATGCAACACACCCGACATACAGGTAATGTGGGTATTACCTTAACTGACTGGAGCTACTAGTAAAACTACAGTAGTCTATGGAAACCTACAGTAGTTTTACAACTCTGGTCGTCTAAGGTTAGTGTTGGAAATGATGAGAGATGGGAGATTGTGAAATCTGGCACACAGTGTGCTCCTGGCCTGCTAGTAAATCACCAAGGGCGCCACTGAGCTTAACGTCCCCATCCAATGGACGGATGACCATCACATGCCCTCACTTCGTGACACGCTGCTCCGAGTTTTTGGAATTTAATCAAATATATTGGAATTTGAGGAGATGGGACCTGGACAAACTGAAAGAACCGGAGGTTGTAGAGAGCTTCAGGGGGAGTATTAGGGAACGATTGACAAGAATAGGAGAAAGAAATACAGTAGAACAAGAATGGATAGCTTTGAGAGATGAAATAGTGAAGGTAGCAGAGGATCAAGTAGGTAAAAAGACGAGGGCAAATAGAAATCCTTGGGTAACAGAAGAGATATTGAATTTAATTGGTGAAAGGAGAAAATATAAAAATGCAGTAAATGAAGCACGCAGAAAGGAATACAAACGTCACAAAAATGAGATCGACAGGAACTGCAAAATGGCTAAGCAGGGATGGCTAGAGGACAAATGTGAGGATGTAGAGGCCCATATCACTAGGATTAAAATAGATAGTGCCTACAGTAAAATTAAAGAGACCTTTGGAGAAAAGAGAACCACTTGTATGAATATGAAGAGCTCAGATGGAAACTCAGTTCTAAGCAAAGAAGGGAAAGCAGAAAGGTGGAAGGAGTGTATAGAGGGTCTATACAAGGGCGATGTACTTGAAGACAATATTATAGAAATGTAGAAGAATGTACATGAAGATGAAAAAGAAAATATGATACTGCGTGAAGAATTTTAACACAGCACTGAAGGACCTGTGTCGAAACAAGGCCCCAGGAGTAGACAACATTCCATTAGAACTGCTGACAGCCTTGGCAGAGCCAGGCCTAACAAAACTCTACCATCTGGCGAGCAAGATGTATGAGACAGACGAAATACCGCCAGACTTCAAGAAGAATATAATAACTCCAATCCCAAAGAAAGCAGGTGTCGACAGATGTGAAAATTACCGAACAATCCGTTTAATAAGCCACGGCTGTAAAATACTAACGCGAATTCAATACAGATGAATGAAAGAAATGGTAGAAGCCGACCTCGGGGAAGATAATTTGGATTCCGTAGTAATGTTGGAACACGTGAGGCAATACTCACCCTACGACTTATCTTAGAAGAAAGAGTAAGGAAAGGCAAACCTACGTTTCTAGCATTTGTAGACTTGGAGAAAACTTTTGACAATGTTGGTTGGAATACTCTCTTTCAAATTCTGAACGTGGCTGGGGTAAAATACAGAGAGCGAAACGCTATTTACAATTTGTACAAGAACCAGATGGCAGCTACAAGAGTCGAGGGGCATGAAAGGGAAGCAGTGGTTGGGAAGGGAGTCAGACAGGGTTGTAGCCTCTCCCCGATGTTATTCAATCTGTATATTTAGCAAGCAGTAAAGGAAACAAAAGAAAAATTCGGAGTAGGTATTAAAATCCATCGAGAAGAAATAAAAACTTTGAAGTTCGCCGATGACAGTGTGATTCTGTCAGAGACGGCGGAGGACTTGGAAGAGCAGTTGAACGGAATGGACAGTGTCTTGAAAGGAGGGTATAAGATGAGCATCAACAGAAGGAAAACGAGGATAATGGAACTTAGTCGAATTAAATCAGGTGATGCTGAGGGAATTAGATTAGGAAATGAGACGCTTAAAGTAGTAAATTAGTTTTGCTATTTGGGGAGCAAAATAACTGATGATGGTCCAAGTAGAGAGGATATAAAATGTAGACTGGCAGTGGCAAGGAAAGCGTTTCTGAAGAAGAGAAATTTGTTAACATCGAGTATTGATTTAAGTGTCAGGAAGTCGTTTCTGAAAGTATTTGTATGGAGTGTAGCCATGTATGGAAGTGAAACATGGACGATAAATAGTTTTGATAAGAAGAGAATAGAAGCTTTCGAAATGTGGTGCTACAGAAGAATGCTGAAGATTAGATGGGTAGAGCACGTAAATAATGAGGAGGTACTGAATAGAATTGGAGATTAGAGAAATTTGTGGAACAACTTGACTAGAAGAAGGGATCGGTTGGTAGGGCATATTCTGAGGCATCAAGGGATGACCAATTTACTATTGGAAGGCAGCATGTAGGGTAAAAGTCGTAGAGGGAAACCAAGAGATGAATACACTAAACAGATTCAGAAGGATGTAGGTTGCAGTAGGTACTGGGAGATGAAGAACCTTGCACTGGATAGAGTAGCATGGAGAGCTGCATCAAACCACTCTCTGGACTGAAGACCACAACAACAACATATTGGCGCAAGGACTGGTGATGAGAAACCTTACGACACTACTTCTCCTACCCTTGCTGGCCAAATACTGGCAGTGAAAATTTCATCCACAACAAGGATTCGGACAGTCCCACCAGCGAGTTAGGAGTCACCCCACAGGCGTGCGTTACCAACCTGAGCTACCGAGGCACGTAACATGTTCTTATAAATAAAAGTGAATCGCATGTGGTGTAAAACTCTCTCAAATTGCACTACGATTAAGACAACAAATTCGACACACAAGATTAGCATAATATACGTACCCCATACTCAACCTGCTACTGTTCACCTGTTCACCTCGAGATGCTAGATTCAGTCATCACAGCACAAGTTCCGCATATTTTATTCAAGATGGCCTAATCTTATCGTTTCCGCTTATCTCTAGAGACCACGCCCTACTCTCTCAAATGTTCCAGACATATCCCGCTAGATAAGACGAGGCGGTTCGCCAAGTGATACAGCCGAAACGCAGTGAAATTAATATTTATCTTTAGTCCCCTTGCTAAATGAAGAAAATCAATAATAAGATTCCAACTTGAGCATTCTCGGTGTTTGTGATGCTTCTAATCCATACAAATTATAAAAACTGATGTACACTACAGGTTTTTTCCAGTCGTCTAGGATTCTATCGACACGGTTGCGGGACCAGAAGTCGCGCTGAAGGGGATCTCCTGCGAAGACTTTCACGTCGGTCGTCTGCTGCCAAATCCCATTAACGCCTAATTTCGCCCCACTGTTCTAGCGCATGTTTCACGCAGTGTTGCTTGTCTGTTAGCACTGAGCCGGCCGGAGTGGCCGTGCGGTTCTAGGCGCTACAGTCATTGTGATAGATGGCGCTGTAATAGTCACAAACATATTGCTCACAATTTTAGACGCACAGTTGGTAACAGGTAGGTTTTTTAAATTAAAATACAGAACGTAGGTACGTTTGAACATTTTATTTCGGTTGTTCCAATGTGATACATGTACCTTTGTGAACTTATCATTTCTGAGAACGCATGCTGTTACAGCGTGATTACCTGTAAATACCACATTAATGCAATAAATGCTCAAAATGATGTCCTTCAACCTCAATACATCTGGCAAAACGTGTAACGACATTCCTCTCAACAGCGAGTAGTTCGCCTTCCGTAATGTTCGCACATGCATTGACAATGCGCTGACGCATGTTGTCAGGCGTTGTCGGTGCATCGCGATAGCAAATTTCCTTCAACTTTCTCCACAGAAAGAAATCCGGGGACGTCAGATCCGGTGAACGACCAATCCACCCGTCACCAAATATGCTATTCAATACCGCTTCAACCGCACGCGAGCTATGTGCCGGACATCCATAATGTTGAAAGTACATCGCCATTCTGTCATGCAGTGAAACATATTGTAGTAACATCGGTAGAACATTACGTAGGAAATCAGCATACATTGTACCATTTAGATTGCCATCGATAAAATGGGGGCCAATTATCCTTCCTCCCATAATGCCGCACCATACATTAACCCGCCAAGGTCGCTGATGTTCCACTTGTCGCAGCCATCGTGGATTTTCCGTTGCCCAGCCGGTTTACGTTACCACTGTTACCACTGTTGGTGAATGACGCTTCGTCGCTAAATAAAACGCGAGCAAAAAATCTGTCATCGTCCCGTAATTTCTCTTGTGACCAGTGGCAGAACTGTACACGACGTTCAAAGTCGTCGCCATGCAATTCCTGGTGCATAGAAATATGGTACAGGTGCAATCGATGTTGATGTAGCGTTCTCAACATTGACGTTTTTGAGATTCCCGATTCTCGCGCAATTTGTCTGCTACTGATGTGCGGATTAGCCGCGACAGCAGCTAAAACACCTACTTGGGCATCATCATTTGTTGCAGGTCGTGGTTGACGTTTCACATGTGGCTAACACTTCCTGTTTCCTTAAATAACGTAACTATCCGGCGAACGGTCCGGACACTTGGAAGATGTCGTCCAGGGTACCGAGCAGCATACATAGCACACGCCCGTTGGGCATTTTGATCACAATAGCCATACATCAACACGATATCGGCCTTTTCCGCAACTGGTAAACGGTCCATTTTAAGACGGGTAATGTATCACGAAGCAAATACCGTCCGCACTGTCGGAATGTTACGTTTGTGACTATTACAGTGCCATCTATAACAAAGTGGTCCAACTAAAACATTCATATTTCTTTACGTACTACACGAATATGTAATGAAAAATGGGGGTTCCTATTGAAAAAAATCCGTTTGACCTATGGCAGCGCCATCTAGAGGGCCAACCATAGCGCCATCTGGTTTCCCCCTTCAAGCTAGACGAGTTTCGTTCTATGTAGCTTTTTCGTTTGATTCTTATTTCGTGAGATATTTGGCCCCGTCACTATCAATGGACCACCCTGTATACTACGGACACACTAAATACACCCTGGAGATTTATAGCCTTTTTTTTTCAACAAATGAAGCATTTAAATGTAAGTCACTAGCTGTCCTGTAACTTCCCTCCTTGTGCAACAGAAGCGACGACGATTCCGTCGACAACGCAGTACCCATGCGTGCCGGTTACTACAGATCCCACACCGCGCCCTGCCCTTTTGCTCAGCGAACGAGAAGAAGTGAGCACATTTTTCGTTATGTACTCGGCGTCTGACATAATTTAAGTTGCAGAATTAATTCTGGACTCACACTGTATCACAGCGTAAATGTTTCACTACTGTTTCATTGACCTGCCCACAGCTACCCAGCTCTGGTTTTAAAGACTTACTCACATCACAAAGACATACGAGAAAGTGTGTACTTGTATGTAAAAATAAAACGTTGTGGATGAATGGAAGCCCTGATATCATCATCAACTGAGACATACTTGATCGACACTATACTACTGCTTTTGTACCTGCCCATTAAATACGACCTTTCGTTTGGTCTGCTGAAGTCAACTGCATGGAATAGAGATGAGCTGGACAATGAGAGTCAAATATTAGACAGTCATGGACGCTGTTGTTGTGTTGCTGTTCCGTCCGTAGGCTGGTGCAGCATACATCCATTTGAAACTGCTCACTGTGTTATCCCTTGGTCTTCCTCTACATTTTTTAGCACTCGCACATCCACTTCGTTGATCGTGGATCACGCTAAACGTCCACTATGTGATCAAAGGTATCCGGACACCTGGCTTAAAATGACTTAAAAGTTCCTCGCGCCCTCCACCTGTAATGCTGAAACTCAATATGGTGTTGTCCTACCCTTAGCCTTGATGACAGCTTCCACTCTCGCAGGTATACGTTCAATCAGGTGCTGGAAGGTTTCTTGGGGAATGGCGACCCACTCTTCACGAAATGCTGCGCTGAGGAGAGGTATCGATGTCGGTCGGTTAGGTTTGGCACGAAGTCGGCGTTCCAAAACATCCCAAAGGTGTTCTGTAGCATTCAGGTCAGGACTCTGTGTAGGTCAGTCCATTACAGGGATGTTATCGTCGTGTAACCAATCCGCCACAGGCTGTGCATTATGATCAGCTGCTCGATCGTGTTGAAGGATGCAATCGCCATCCCCGAATTGCTCTTCAACAGTGGAAAGCAATAAAGTGCTTGAAACATCAATGAAGGCCTGCGCTGTGATAGTGCCACGCAAAACAACAAGGGGTGCAAGCCCCCTCCATGAAATACACGACCACACCATAACACCACCACCCCCGAATTTTATTATTGGCACTGCACTCGCTGGCAGATGACGTTCACCCGGCATGCGCCATACCCACACCCTGCCATCGGATCGCCACATGTGTACCCTGATTCGTCACTCCACACAACGGTTTCCCACTGTTCAGTCGCCTATTGTTTACGCTCGTTACATCAAACGAGGCGTCTTTGGCATTTACCAGTGTGATGTGTGCTTATGACCAGCCACACGACCATGAAATCCAAGTTTTCTCACCTCCCACCTAACTGTCATAATACTTGCAGTGGATCCTGATGCAGTTTGGAATTCCTGTGTGATGATCTGGATAAATGTCTACCTATTATACATTACGACCCTCTTCAACTGTCGGCGGACTCTGTCAGTCAGCCGCGCGGGATTAGCCGAGCGGTCTAGGCGCTGCAGTCATGGACTGTGCGGCTGGTCCCTGCGTAGGTTCGATTCCTCCCTCGGGCATGGGTGTGTGTGTTTGTCCTTAGCATAATTTAGGTTAAGTAGTGTTTAAGCTTAGGGACTGATGACCTTAGCAGTTAAGTCCCATAAGATTTCACACACATTTGAACATTTTTTTTTTTTTTTAAGTCAACAGACGAGAGCGGCCTGTACGCTTTTGTGCTGAACGTGTCCCTTCACGTTTCCACTTCACTCTTACATCGGAAACAGTGGACCTAGGGATGTTTAGGAGTGCAAAAATCTCGCGTACAGGTGTATGACACAAGTGACACCCAATCACCTGACCACGTTCGAAGTCCGTGAGTTTCGCGGAGCGCCGCATACTGCTCTCTCACAATGTCTAATGACTACTGACGTCGCTGATATGGAGTACCTACCAGTAGGTGCCAGCACAATGCACCTAATATGAAAAACGTATGTTTTTGGGTGTGTCCTGATACTTTTGATCACATAGTGTAGTTCCCAACCAGACAATGAAACGCTTACCCATATTATAGTCAGTCAAATTTGCAACACTTGAGTAAATTTAGACCATAAATATCAAGCGTTGGAACACAAAGGTTTATATTTACATCGTAAATGAAACGTAAGCTCAATTGGGCAATTTCTTAATTGAAATAACAGGCGCACTTGATATTTGTCGATTACAGCTCCATCTACCACGAATGGAAAACAGTGATTTGAGTAAAATGTACGTATTTTTTGGCATAGAATCTGAATACGCAATTAAAATTGGGGGCGGGGGGTCCACTTGAACATACGAAGTTGACCCCGCCTATGCAGGAGGAGTGCTTACGAGGTGGCCAGTTGTAGCACAGACAAATGTCCCCTTCACTAATGTCAACTTTTCACCTAGAACAGTTTTTTCATGCGATGCGTCGTTTTCGAGATGTCTAGTTATCTCAAGTTTAAGCAAACTCTTTGGTGTCTGGGCTAGAGGCATATTTTCCAGTGTCTAGTAAGGTTTATAAGTTTATTTGTCCAACGTTGTACAAGGAGCTCAAACATTTTTATTCATGTTGGCACAGTTCATTTCTCGCCACATGTTCATAAGCATAATTGTTATGGCTTCCACTGTGGTGTAGACAAGTTGTCTTCAATCTAGCAGATCTCGAATCCTTGTTCTGTAAACAATGTCCTTGATACACCCCAATGCACTGAAATCCAGTGGGGTCAGATCAGCAGACCAAGGGGGCCAGACAACGGGATCCATCATCTCATGGAGAGGTGTGGTAACATCCCCATTATAGTGGGGGTGGAGGCACCATTGTGCTGGAGAAAGGGGTCGGTAAGCATCTGTGGAACTGCACATTTCACCAATATGTCTAGAAGGGTGTGCTCTGTAACTGCCATGCGACTCAGCACTGTTCTTGAAGAGTATCTGTCGATTGCGTATTTACCCTACAACACAAAAGTTTTGTTCCTTCATTATAAGGATTTGTTTGTGTATACCTCTAGCCCGGACATCCTGAATATGCATAATGATTCAGGTGCTCCTCCCAATAGGTTTCATGCAACCCGCAACACTTTCAAAAACCAGGTGCGATATTTTCACGTTGGAGGCCATGGCTTTCGAAATATTCAAGAAAAACGCGTTTGAAGATCACTTCTGTTCGTTTTTAATTAATACTTCGAAAACTACAGCCTGAGGTGGAAACATGTCTCAGTACAAAATCCAGCTACATTAAATTTCCGACAAAAAGCTCTCGTTCATAATTGCTGTAGGACTAACTGTTTGCTTCTTGTGAATGAGAGAATATGAAAACTCCCCATGTGGTATTTGAAGACATTGCAGGATGCATCAAACCCATGGGTAGGAGCAGTTCAATCACCCTGTAAATACACATCAAAACAAGTTTTGCATCATCTCGGTTGCGAGAGTTCCGGAACCTGTACAGAAAATTTGAATAGAGATCAACATAAAAAATCATTTCCGCCCTTTTTATTGCTCATGAAAACCTCAAATTGCGTGTTGTAGCACCACAAAGCGAGACCTTCAGAGGTTGTGGTCCAGACTGCTGTACACACTGGTACCTCTGGTACCAAGTAGCACGTCCTCTTGCAATGATGCATGCCTGTGTTCCACGTGTCATACTATCCACAAGTTCATCAAGGCACTGTTGGTCCAGATTGTCTCACTCCTCAACAGTGACTTGGCGTAGATCCCTCAGAATGGTTGGTGGGTCACGTCATCCATAAACAGCTCTTTTCAATCTATCCCAGGCATATTCGATAGGGCTCATGTCTGCAGAACATCCTGGCCACTGTAGGTGAGCGATGTCGTTATCATGAAGGAAGTCATTAACAAGATGTGCATGATGGGGGGCGCGAACTGTCGTCCATGAAGACGAATGCCTCGCCAATATTCTGCCGATATGGTTGCACTATCGGGCAGAGGATGGCATTCATGTATCGTACAGCCATTATGGCGTCTTCCATGACCGCCAGCGGCGTACGTCGGCCTCACATAATGCCACCCCAAAACAGCAGGGAACCTCTACCTTGCTGCACTCCATGGACAGTGTGTCTAATGCGTTCAGTCTGACCGGTTTGCGTCCAAACACGTGTCCGACGATTGTATGGTTCAAGGCTTATACGACACTCATCGGTGAAGAAAACGTGATGCCAGTCCTGAGCGGTCCACTCGGCATGTTGTTGGACCCACCTGTACCGCACTGCATGGTGTCTTGGTTGCAAAGATAGACCTCGCCATGGATGTCGGGAGTGAAGTTGCGCATCATGCAGCCTATTGCGCACAGTTTGAGTCGTAACACGACATCCTGTAGCTGCACGAAAAGCAATATTCAACGTGGTGGCGTTGCTGTCAGAGTTCCTTCGAGCCATGATCCTTGGGTAGCGGTCATCCACTGCAGTAGTAGCCCTTGGGCGGCCTAATTGAGGCATGCCATCGACAGTTCCTGTCTCTCTGCATCTCCTCCATGTCCGAACAACATTACTTTGGTTCAATCTGAGAACCCTGAACACTTCCCTTTTTGAGAGACCTTCCTGATACAAAGTAACAATGCGGACGCGATCGAACCGCGATATTGACCGTCTAGTCGTGGTTGAACTACTGACAACAGGAGCCTTGTCTCTCCTGGCTGGTGGAACGACTGGAACTGATCGGCTGTCGGACCCAC
This sequence comes from Schistocerca cancellata, assembly GCF_023864275.1. Classification (NCBI taxonomy): domain Eukaryota; kingdom Metazoa; phylum Arthropoda; class Insecta; order Orthoptera; family Acrididae; genus Schistocerca; species Schistocerca cancellata. The sequence goes on from NC_064635.1 coordinate 56,295,369, forward strand.
TCCGTCTAAGAGGTACTACTGATGCATGGCTGTTTACATCTTTGGGCGGGTTTAGTGACATCTATGATCAGTCAAAGGGAGTGTGTCTGTGTTACAATATCCACAGTATATCTTCAGAAGTTCTGGGAAATGGGGTGATGAAAAAAATTTTTTGATTGTGTATAAAGGGTTTTTAAAAAGTATGCCTTGGTCTGAGAGTTGGTATTGTGAAGCAAAACACGATAAAACTGTACAGTGCATATGGGCTCTAACATGCATATCTTAAGAGCTATGCACACTTTTTCATCTTTGCCACTGGGAAACACATTTCTTCTACTATTACCTCTTTGCTATCATAAAATACCTACAGAAAGCAGTAAATAAATGACAGCAGATTATTTTGTTACTGTCAAACAGCAGACCTGCTAATGTAATCAGCTTGCTAATACTCAGAGAGATCTGCCAGATCCCACTCATATGGTTTTGTTCCTCTAAACTGTTCACTGGGTTTTGCCACTAATGTAAAAATCCAGTCTGACAACAGAAGATAAATAGGTAGGTTAATATAAGAACATCGAAAGATGCTGTCGTTTGTCTCACTAGTTGCAATTTGATCGGCACAAGTGCCTGCTATAATTAAAACTCAGTTTCGTTTTCCACCAGCAATTTTCGTGTGAACAGAGTAGAATCAATCGCAGCTACCCTCTTAATTAGCTCCTTTCAAGAGAAGCTAGGTACACAATTTCATACTCCTCATGCCAACGAACAAGCAAGTCAGATCTTACTGAAATAATACTAGGAGCGTTCAATAAGTAACGCAATACTTTTATTTCTCGGCCAGTTGCAGTTGAAAAAATGCAGAATTGGAGGCCAAATATCGTGAAATATTCTCGCTTCAGCTCCTATAGTTCCATGAAGTTCCGATGGGTGACGGCACTGTACCTAGCCTTCAAAATGACGTCTGTAATGGACGTAATTTCGAAGCAGAGAGGTGTCACCTACTTTTGTTTTTCTGGCGGAAGGCTAGAGTATCGCAAATGTTGACAGGCGCTTGCAGAATGTCTACAAATGTCACTTGTAGTGAACAAAAGCATGGTGAGTCGTTGGGCGAGGCCATCACTGCAGCAACGGCACCCGAACCTGTCCCGTCTAGGAGCGTTCAATAAGTAACGCAATACTTTTATTTCTCGGCCAGTTGCAGTTGAAAAAATGCAGAATTGGAGGCCAAATAGCTTGAAATATTCTCGCTTCAGCTCCTATAGTTCCATGAAGTTCCGATGGGTGACGGCACTGTACCTAGCCTTCAAAATGAGGTCTGTAATGGACGTAATTTCGAAGCAGAGAGGTGTCACCTAGTTTTGTTTTTCTGGCGGAAGGCTAGAGTATCGCAAATGTTGACAGGCGCTTGCAGAATGTCTACAAATGTCACTTGTAGTGAACAAAAGCATGGTGAGTCGTTGGGCGAGGCCATCACTGCAGCAACGGCACCCGAACCTGTCCCGTCTAGGAGCGTTCAATAAGTAACGCAATACTTTTATTTCTCGGCCAGTTGCAGTTGAAAAAATGCAGAATTGGAGGCCAAATAGCGTGAAATATTCTCGCTTCAGCTCCTATAGTTCCATGAAGTTCCGATGGGTGACGGCACTGTACCTAGCCTTCAAAATGACGTCTGTAATGGACGTAATTTCGAAGCAGAGAGGTGTCACCTAGTTTTGTTTTTCTGTCGGAAGGCTAGAGTATCGCAAATGTTGACAGGCGCTTGCAGAATGTCTACAAATGTCACTTGTAGTGAACAAAAGCATGGTGAGTCGTTGGGCGAGGCCATCACTGCAGCAACGGCACCCGAACCTGTCCCGTCTAGGAGCGTTCAATAAGTAACGCAATACTTTTATTTCTCGGCCAGTTGCAGTTGAAAAAATGCAGAATTGGAGGCCAAATAGCTTGAAATATTCTCGCTTCAGCTCCTATAGTTCCATGAAGTTCCGATGGGTGACGGCACTGTACCTAGCCTTCAAAATGAGGTCTGTAATGGACGTAATTTCGAAGCAGAGAGGTGTCACCTAGTTTTTTTTTCTGGCGGAAGGCTAGAGTATCGCAAATGTTGACAGGCGCTTGCAGAATGCCTACAAATGTCACTTGTAGTGAACAAAAGCATGGTGAGTCGTTGGGCGAGGCCATCACTGCAGCAACGGCACCCGAACCTGTCCCGTCTTCTGCGTGCCAGCAGTCCGCGCTCAGCTGTGACTCCTGCAGTGTTGGAACGTGCGGACACTCTCACTTGAGGTGATCGACGGATCACAATCAAACAGTTTACTGCACGGCTGGACGTCTCTATCGGTAGTACTGACACTCTCGTCCATGTCCGCAGCCTGTGGTCTACTGGCTAGCATTGCTGCCTCTGGATCACGGGGGCCCGGGTTTGATTGCCAGATTTTCTCTGCCCGGGGAGTGGTTGTTTGTGTTGTCCTCCTCCTCATCATCATCATCATTCGCGACATTGGCTAGGTTGGACTGTGTAAAAATTGGACTGTGTAAAAACTGAGACTTTGTATAGGTGCTGATGACGGTGCAGTTGAGTGCCCCAGAAACGTAACATCATCATCGCTCATCCACCAGTTCGGGTACTCATAAGTGTGTGCCACATCCGTTCGTCGCATAAGACCATAAAGAACAACGAGCGACTAGCTGTAAGGAATTGTTTGTGCGTCACGAGGCTGGTAGTGACAATTTTTGGTCGAACATTCTGATGGGTGATGAAACACGGGTCCATCACTTTGAATTGGAAACAAAGCAGCAGTCCACGTAGTGTTGCCACACCACCTCTCCTCCGAAGAAAAAGTTCAAAGCAGCGCCCTCAGCTGGCAAAGTCATAGTGACAGTCTCCTGTAACTGTGAATGGGGTTGTTCTATTTGATTTCCTCCCAAATGGTGCAAAGATCAATTCTGGAGTGTACTGTGCTACCGTCAGGAAATCGAAGAAACTACTTCAGTCTGTTTGTCAACGCAAAAATGCAGATGAACTTCTCCTTCTTGATAACAACGCAAGGTGTCAGACAAGTCTCCACATCTCAGAGGAGCTCTCATAACTTTGTTGCACAGTTCTTCCACACACACCCTGCAGCATGGATCTCCTACCTTCTAACTTTCATCAAGGACACACACGACGAGAATCAGTTCGTGGATGATGAAGTTACTGGCGCAGCAAGACGTTGGTTCTGACGCCGACCAGTACAGTGGTTCCATGTGGGAATACAGCCCCCCCCCCCCCCTCCACAAGTAAGGTCGCCTAAAATTACGTTGAAAAATAGCGTTTCGTAACCAAAAGATCGGGGAAATAATATAGTGTGTTGGAATATTGACTAAAGCCAACCTGCTTTTAGGAAAAAATGTGTTGCATTACTTATTGAACACCCCTCGTAGTTTCTCGTGTGTATGAGGTGATGTTTGGATAGCCGAGTTTCGCACACGAGTTGTGTGCCTCTTAGGGCAGAAAGGATCTGTTTGTGTCCTCGGACAAAGCAGAACGTTTGCATAATGCATTCGGTGGTGGCTTGCCCACAGCAGTCACTTTACAAGTCCCGTAGGGGTTCTTCATGGTCCGTTCCCTGTTTAAGGAGGGGGGGGGGATGTCAAATGGGCTGACTTCAAGCAGGAGAGGCACCACAGGACATTTTAATTTCCACTGTCTATGCTTTTACAAATAAATTCATAAAACTTTGTCAGCATGACCAGGAAGGGTTCGGGATTCACTCTCATAGCAGTGGAAGTTCAAAAACATTACGAAATAATTTTTTTACATGTGAAGTTTCATCATTTTTTTCACTTACTAGTGGCTGTATTTGTTGCTTTAGGTACACTTTCCTTCATAAGTAAGAGAGATTTTTCGATGAATTTTGCACAGCACACAAAACATACTTACAGATCCATAAAACTCTACAATATGTTTAATTTATGAAAAAGTGGATGAGCTGTTACATTTTAAACTTCATGTTTAGAAAAACTCAAATTTTATAGTTAATTATCTTAATTTTTACCATAGTTTTTAATAGATCTGGAAAATTCTAGAGTTTTGCATTAAGGAGTTTGTGTTTAATAATCATACCCAGTTTGAAAACAATAGGATATTTATTTTGGATGTTACACGTAATGAAATACAGAAATTTGTGTTTTGTGTAAAATGGCCGTTAAAGTTTCTGCTTGTATTTGGCATTTTTGCTTCCTTTTCACATTCTTCTTGATTTTGTCACTTCCAAAAATGATTTATCTGCTTTCGCTACACGCTCTCCATCTATCGCAAAGAAAGCTTTGATGCAGTTCACTCCAGGCTTAAACCCCATTTTCTCTAAAATGTATTTCCTTCTTTCCACGCCATCATTAAAACATGAAACTGCATCGTAGACGCCACTAGCAAGTCCGCTTCTTCCCACAAAAATGGTTTTTGGCAATCCATCCCATACACGCTGGTTAAAACATTCATTTGGGTTTGTTGGCTTACCACCATCAAGACATTTCTTCAATAAGTTTTCATTTGGTAGATCCCTGAATATAGGTTTCGTTTGATGGCTTCAATTACAGCAGCTGTGATGATTTTTTTCATCACCAGCAACTGACCTTTGGTAGCCACACCAGTCTTAAGCCACTGGTGTAACATTTGTTGTAGCACCCTTTACCGTGTATCTGTTGCCCTGGTGACGTTGTTTACGGTTGAAGCAGCGAATTCTAGGCATCTCATGTGATAATATGCAACAAACGATCACAAAACAACACAGCCAAATGAAAATTATTTCGAATTTCACCACACCACACTGCAAGGCTTTCAAAACAGGGAACAAACAAAATCAGCGATCAAAACAATGCCCGTCGATAGCAGCAGAGAAAGTATCGAAATCAGGAGTCCTTTGTTTCACGTATGACAATCTCTGGTGCAAAATAAACATTCGAATTGTACAGAGCGAAATACACTTACATATGACAGAAGAATGCTGTACAAAGGTGTGTGGACCTGCCTATCGGTACACTTAAGACAAAATAACGTGCCTTATAATCTCTCAAATATACGTGTTTTATACATCAAACTATTCAGGAAGATCTGCGCTACAAAATAGGCATATTTTTTAAAAATCGAATTTCTTTAAATTTTTGACTCGGTTTCAGCCCAGAAACGATAGCTGAGAAACTGATGACCATTTACGCCCTGAGGAGACACACTGGCACCAGTACTGATTAAGTGGAAAATGACGCCTCCGACATACGTACTGACACCAAAGGTGTTTCCCAAAAACGTGGGACGAGTTGAGACACTTTCGAAAAACAGGCAGGATAGTAGGAGTAGATATGAGCATTTTCTCATGTCTCATAGGCTAACGCCAAGACTACAGCTCACATTATGATACGATACTGCAATGCCTGTGTTGTTCATAAGTACAATCCAATGTTCCTCGGACATGCATGCCTGTCTGAAGAAGAGGCGCTGCAGTGACTGCAGCTGTCATTAAATACGTGAAATGTATATGCTGTTGCGAATATGGACAACCATCAGCTGCATAACTGAATGATGGCAATGGAAATTTGTGCCGGATCAGGACTTGAACCTGGATTACCCACTTATGAGAGTGGTCATCTTACAATTAGGCTATGCGAGCATGCTCCACGACCAAACTCAAATTTTCGTAAGTCATTAACCGTGTGCCTACAACCTGCACTCGTAGATTCGTTGTGTGTACTTCTGTACAGAGGAGACATTTTATGTAAAAGTCACTAGCTGGTGTCGGCAAATAAATATGATACTGCAGTGCGTGAGTTATTCGCAAGTATGATGCAATGTTCCTTCTGACATGAGTGCAAAACCGAAGGAACAGGCACTGCAAACAGGGACTGTAAACAGGGACTGCAACGACTACAGCCATTATAAGATGCATAAAATATATTCGTAGTCACGAATAATGACAATCATCGGCTATATAATTGAATGACAACAATGAAAATTCGTGCTAGACTGGGACTCGAACCCAGATTTCACCTTACCATTTGACTATCCAAGTAGGACCCCCAGCCAGATCCAAACTTCTGTATGTCGTGAACCATATGTCTTCAACCTCCACTCTTACATCCATTATGTATATTTTGCGTTATAACTTTCCTGTCATGGCAGTATGCCATTTCAAGACAATGGGACATTGAAAATTCACCACAAACATGTCACCCTTGGTACGATTTCTTATTATTAAATCTCAGTTAATGACGTAATGGTGGTGAAAGCCTTCAGAAATCCTAAAATGGATAGTAATATTGTACAAGGTAGCATGTGTCCAGTGTGGTCTTCTGGTAAGAGATATCAAGTTAGATGGCTGAAGGAAATAGGTTAGAGTCTTGATATATATATATATATATATATATATATATATATATATATATATATATATATATATATATGACAGATTCTAGAACTTCCTTATTAATGTAGTAGAAGTACGAAGTACTGGGTGTTTAAAATTAAACTGACGGCATTATGCTCGGCAGTGTGGGCTGCATACATCATAGAGCACTGAAACATCATAGGTATGTTCATTAATCGCTGCGTTAGCGAAGCATGAAGAAAAAAACAATAGTTCCACTTCCTGCCACCAGCTGAAAATATGGCGCTGTAAGCAATCAGAACGTGAAATCTTTCTAGATTTGACATCAGTGTGTTGGGTAAGAGCAGCTGCTTGCCACTGTGGGAATATTGCTGACAGAAATGGCTGCAAAGGGGGCTATTGTCAATAAATGGGATAAAGCACATGAACAAGAAATTTGAGAAAGCAGATGAATTAGACGGTGTAGCAGAGAGAGGGAGACAGACCATTCATGTGCAGTTGTTTATGATGTAGCTGCCGTTCCTAGAGCTAACCTTGCAGCACATCATCAAATTTTGCAGCCAGTAGTCAAGCTATGACACGGGAATTGTCTCTCTCTCCTGGTCAACAGTTCAAAAGATTTTGTGGCGCATTTTACACTGGCATACACACTACATTCAGCATGTGCACCAAATGAAGCACCAAGATAACCTACAATGCGTTACTTTGTCCTTCATTTTTTGGCACTCATGGAAATAGATGACATGTGGCCAGGGAATATTCTTTGGACGCTCGACCCGCATTTTGCTCTGCATGGTGCTGTGAATGCACAGAACTGTCGCGTGAAGGGTTGTACTCTATCACATATTGTGCAGGAACATCCACTGCACTCAGTTCATGTGAGTGTATGGTATGGTTTCACAAGCTCCTTCCTTCTCAGTCCATTTTTCTTTGGGATGATACTTCACGGCCCTGTCAGGTGTACAGTGACATCTGCACATTATAAGATCCTTCTTGTGTAACACTTGATTCCAGCTATGCAAGAACACAACTATGTCCACACCACTATTTCCATGCGAGGTGGGTGTAACTTAACAGGTGAAAGATTTGGTTTCAGAAATCTTCAGTAGCAACCAAATCATCTCGAGGCAACTTCAAGATGTATGGCCTTCCAGATCATCCGACCTAAATCCATGTAACTTTTGATTGTGGGGATTGAAAGGGTGACAGTCATTGAACTATATGAAAAAACGCAAATTATTTACAAACTACAGCGTGCACACGGTGTATTCAACATATAGACGACACTACAGATACTCGGATTTAGGTTATGACATGTTCAATGCGCCTGCCAGCCTTGTCGATAACGTGGCGCAGACGAATAGCGAAATTCTGTATGACCCGCTGAAGTATCGGAACCGCGATGCTGTCGATGACCCCAGGAATGGTTGTTTTGAGCCCAGCGACGGTGTTGGGGTTATTTCTGTAGAGCTTGTCTTTAATAAAGCCCCACAGAAAGGAGTGGCATGTGTTCATCTATGGCGGCCAATCGAGGCCCATGTCAGTGCCCTCTGGGTACTCCAGGGCCAGAATGCAGTGCCCAAAGTGCTCCTCCAGCACATCAAACCCTCCCCTGCTTCGGTGGGGTCGATCTCCGTCTTGCATGAACCACGTCTTGTCGAAATCAGGGTCACTTTGGGTAATGGGAATGAAATCCTCTTCCAAAACCTTCACGTGCCATTTGATAGTCATCATTAAGGAATATCGCACTGATTATTCTGTGAATGGACGTTGCACACCACTCTGTCACCCATTGAGGGTGAAGAAATTTCTTGATCGCGAAATGCGGATTCTCAGTCCCCCCCCCCCCCAAAAAAAAGTGCCAATTTTGCTTATTGACGAACTCATCCAAATGAAATTGGGCTTTGTCGCTGAACCAAACCATATTCACGTGAAAGTTATGTTCGTCAGTTCTGTGGATAATAGTGTTGGCAGAATACAACCGCTGTTACATGGCCCTGGGTCTTAATGGCTGATCGGTTTGAATGATGTATGGGAAGAAATGCAGATCTTCAACAACAATTTGTCACAATGTCTCCCAGTTGATTCCCGCATGTTGTGCAGCTCGTCTGATCAATTTCCTGGGGCTAGTTTGAAACACAGTGCGTGTCCTCTCGATGTTTTCGTATGTTTTCACCCTTTCTGGATGACGGAGACTGTCATCACAAACGCTACCCGATTTCTAAAACTTCGAACCAAATTCTTGATTGTTAGCACACTTAGACCGGTTGTCGTCAGCTTGAACTCGCTCGCAAACTTCCTTTGAGCTGCAGTTGGGCTGGTGTTGCTCGCATAGTAGGCCATCACAAACGCTATAAACTCAGACACGCTGTACCGTGACTTTTCACGTGCAAATGGCTGATAACAAGAAGGTGCATTCACTTGCACGCACCTCACCCCGCAGTCAACTGTGCAGTTTGAACGTCCTAACGCAAACCGTTCACAAGTTATCGCGATTTTATTTCATTTAGTTCAATAATTGTCATTTTCTACAAAAGATCGTGTCTCTCAGGTATGTATCCAGACTCTTCCTGATATCAAAGGTAGACCATATTGAACACATGTTATAGCTTGTGACCTTATCCTAATAAATGTGCCAGAACCACCATTACCATGTATTTCATTGTTCCTCCTCTCTTCCTGCACCCACACCAGATTCTGACTGCTTACAGCGCCATATGGTCACCTGGTGGCAGAAAGTGGAACTATTGTTTCTTAATCACACTCCGCGAGTGCATCAAGAAGTAACCAAACCTATGATGTTTCAGCATCCTGCATTGTATACAGCCCACAATGCAGCACTGGAATCACTATTATTTTAATTATTTCTACAATACTCGTTTTGTTTGTGTAATGGTATGCTCTCTGAGGAATGAGATTCTTCAATTTTGTGACTTATGTCCGATTAAAAACCGATGGAAGAACTTGTTGTGAGTATAATTTGTACAAATGTGTTAGGCAGACAGGTGGAGATAGTGTATAATTAAAGCATAACAGCATAGAGCTAATTTTAATGATCATATGACCATGTATTGTCCATATTACTAGTTAACAGATTCTAAAGAATGTGTGCCTAAACCAATATAGTATGATGATAATTAGGCACTTTTCTAAAACAAAGTATTCATAAGTCACTCTGATCTCTGAGGAAATGGAGATAAAGACAGTTTGCTCATGAGTTTTCTGATTAAGCTAATGACTTAGACCATGGTATATGCAACAAATCAGCGCATCATTCATCTAATAATTCATAGTTACATTCATATGCTTGAGACTATTACTATCCAGTCAAATTTATAACTGCACAGTGTATCAGCCTTGAGGTTATCACACTTGTACTTTCTTTTTAACATATTTTAGTTACATATAACCGAAGCTCCATGCAGCACACTATTGATTACTGATAGGTCTTCCAACTGTTTACAAAGCTTATGCCGACAGGTGAGTCATGTCACTTGTGTCAAACGACAAGTTATTGACTAATGTCACCTGACCACATTGGTTACAAACTCAGATGCCCTTCTTTTGACGTTGTGAACGTTACTCAATCACCACACTTTCGACTACAGATATTGATACACAGTCTTTGTCAATCTCCAGGAGGAGGGTTCCAGGTTTACATTTTCTCACATTATAAATAATAACAAGAATATGTATTTACCTCAATATTGTATGATGCAAACTCTAATACTTCTGTGAGTTCAGTGACCTAATAAAACATCAGATACAATTCTTTATAAGACGAATTTAAACAATAAATGTTAGCCCAACTTCCATTCTGAAGGTGCAGGAAACAGATTCAAGTTATTAGTAAACAATATAACTCGTGATTGTGTACTCCGTCATAGCAGTTTCACTGTTATTGGACATGCACCTCCTGTGCGTATACAATTAGGTAAGCTCAGGTGACTTACGAAAATTTTAAAAAATTAATAACAAATAAAGCGCAGAAACTTCATGTTAGGGTATTCACATAGTAACATCAATGTTTTGTGCTTCCATCTTAAATTAATCACAGACACTTTCCAGTAATTAACATAAATTTTGTCACTTACTCATATAATTATTGTTACTGTAGTTTATTATTTTGTATTTATGGTTTTGTTATATAATACCAATGGCTGTCAAAAGGATCACATGACACAGCGCAGTAACAGGGAAGTTTGCACTATCAGTGCATGTGCTTATCAGTTGAACAAACATAAGGAAAGTGATAAAGAGTTTTTTGTGGGAGTCGGACAAACAGCACGGAGCGGCGGTTATTGATTCAGTGAGATATTGTGAAGAGTTAGTACAGAGTTGACAGTTATTTCTGTTTATTTGATAAGACGCGATTAAGTGAGGGAGAAACGTTCAAGCTAGTTACACAAGACTCCTGCCGTGACTCAGGTCAGTAGAGAATCACTTGACCGCCTGTTATCAGTTGCACACTATCTACATGCTTCCAAAGTGATTAATGTGTTCTTTTAAAGTGGCAGCTAATCATCTTGTGGTTGAACCTCCTTCTTTTTGTCAGGATTTGCTTCCTAATATGGTTCTGCCATGAGCAAACACAATTCTGCATCTACATCTCCAAACCACCGTGAGCTGCATGGCAGAGGGAACATCCCATTGTACCAGTTATTAGGGTTCTTCCCGGAGCGCGGGAAGAATTATTGCCTGATTGTAGTGTATTCCTAGAGTCATCATTTAAATCCGGTTATTTAAATTTTATTAATAGATTTCTCGGGATAGTTTACGTCTATTTTCAAGAGTCTTCCACTTGAGTTTATTCAGTATCTTTGTGACACTCCCCCATGGATTAAACAAACCTGTGACCATTCGCGCTGCCGTCCTCTGCTTACGTTCAATATTCTCTGTTAGTCCTATCTGGTGCGGGTCCCACACACGTGAGCAATATTCTAGAACCAGTCGCACGGGTGATTTGTAAGCAATCTCCTTTCCAGACTCATTGCACTTCCGCAGTATCCTACCAATAAACCGAAGTCTACCACCTACTTTACCCACTACTGAACCAATGCGATCATTCCATTTCATATCCTTACAAAGTGTTACACCCAGGTATTTCAACGATTTGTTCGAGTCCAACAACGACTCACTGATATTTCAGTCATAGGATACTACGTTTTTCCGTTGTTTTTGAAGTGCAAAATTTCACAGTTCTGAAAATTTAGAGCAAGTTCTCAGTCTCTGCACCTGTTTGAAATCTTATCACGATCTGACTGAATATTTATGCAGCTTCTTCCAGATAGTACTTCATTATAAATAACTGCCTCATCAGCAAAAAGCCTGCTGTTACTATTAATATTGTCTGCAAGGACATTAACATACACACATCGGAAAAATTTTTGCGTCACCCCGGTTCCGAGAGTTCCGTAACCTGTACAGAAAACTTGACTAGAGATTAGAGATAACATAAACATCATTTCCAAACTTTTTATTGCTCATGAAAACCACACATAGCATGTTGTACCATCATACAGCGAGACCTTCAGAGGTGGTGGTCCAGATTGCTGTACACACCGGTTCCTCTAATAGCCAGTAGCAGGTCCTCTTGCACTGATGCGTGCCTGTATTCGTCGTGGCATACTATCCACAAGTTCATCAAGGCACTGTTGGTCCAGATTGTCCCACTCCCCCACTACTCAACGGCGATTCGGCGTAGATCCCTCAGAGTGGTTGGTGGGTCAGAAAATGGTTCAAATGACTCTAAGCACTATGGGACGTAACATCTGAGGTCATAAGTCCCCTACACTTAGAAGTACTTAAACCTAAGTAACCTAATGACATCACACACACCCATGCCCGAGGCAGGATTCGAACCTGCGACCGTAACAGTAGCGCGGTTCCCGACTAGAGCGCCTAGAACCCCTCGGCCACAGAGGCTGGCGGTCGGTGGGTCACATTGTCCATAAACAGCCCTTTTCAATATATCCCAGGCATGTTCAATGGGGTTCATGTCTGGAGAATACGCTGGCCACTGTAGGCGAGCTATGTCGTTATCCTGAAGGATGTCATTCACAAGATGTGCACGATGGGGACGCGAATTATCGTCCATGAAGACGAATGCCTCGTCAGTATGCATCCGATATGGTTGCACTGTCGGTTGCAGGATGGCATTCACATATCGTACAGCCATTACGACGCCTTCCGTGACCACCAGCGGTACATAACGCCACCCCAAAACAGCAGGGAACCTCCACCTCGCTGCACTCGCTGGACAGTGTGTCTTTGGCGTTCAGGCTGACTGGGTTGCCTCCAAACACGTCTCTGACCGTTGTCTGGTTGAAGGCACATGCGACACTCATCGGTGAAGAGAACGTCATGCCAGTCCCAAGCGGTCCGTCCTGCATGTTTTTGGACCATCTGTACCGCGCTGCATGGTGTCATGGTTGCAAAGATGGACCTGGCCATGGACGTCAGGAGTGAAGTTGCGCATCATGCAGCCTATTAACCACAGTTTTGAGTCGTAACACCACGTCCTGTGGCTGTACGAAAAGCATTATTTAACATGGTGGCGTCGCTGTCAGGGTTCCTCGGAACCATAATCCGTAGGTAGCGGTCATCCACTGCAGTAGTAGCCTCTGAGCGCTCTGAGAGAGACATGTCATCGACAGTTCCTGTCCCTCTGTATCTTCCCCATGTCCGAAAAACATCGCTTTAGTTCACGCCCAGACGCCTGGACACTTCCTTTGTTGAGAGCCCTTCCTGGCACAAAGTAACAATTCGGACGCGATCGAACCGCACTATTGAACGTCTAGGCATAGTTGAACTACAGACAACACGTGCCGTGTACCTCCTTCCTGGTGTGATGACTGGAACTTATCGGCTGTCGGACCCCCTCCGTCTAATAGGCGCCGCTCAGGCATGGTTGTTTACATCTTTGGGCAGATGTAGTGCACCTCTGAACAGTCAAAGGGACCGTGTCTGTGATACAATATTCACAGTCAACATCTATCTTCAGAAGTTCTGGGAACTGGGGTGATGCAATATGAACAGCAAGGATCCCAACACGCTTCACTGGGGCAGTTTCTTCTACATCCGACGATGACTCTCCATCCAAGATAACGAGCTGTGTCCTTCCTGCAAAAAATTCGCATTCCAGTCACAAATTTCACTTGATACTCCATACGACCGTACCATGGATGTAGGTAAGGGGGGTTGGGGGTTCAGGGGGTCCGGACCCCTATCTTACGAAGAAAACGCCAATATCACCCAGATATCCGCTTTGTGAAATCCCATGCCACAAGTTAGTAGTTACGCAACGCAGTTGGTTGGGATAGCAACAAAACATGGAGTTGCGATGCAATAAACGATACGGGTTTGTCCTCCGCTCACATCTCCAGCACCTCCCCCCTCCCGCACCCATCGCTATGCACTCCACAGAGTGAAGCCAGCCGGATGTGTAGCTTCACTCTGGGCAGTCAACAATTAACGATGATAGTTTGAAAAAACTGTGTAACGCACAAGTCAGAAATCTCTTTTGGGGTTCGACCATCAGGGTATATTTTCTTGAATTTATCTACGTAGAAGATGCTACAGCTCAACTGCGATTATAACTATCTCGTATCTTATAACTTGGATATGGATAAATGGACAACATTCCATTTGAACTACTGATGGCCTCGGGAGAGCCAGTCATGACAAAACTCTACCATCTGGTGAGCACGATGTATGAGACAGGCGAAATACCCTCAGACTTCAAGAAGAATATAATAATTCCAATCCCAAAGAAAGCAGGTGTTGACAGATGTGAAAATTACCGAACTATCAGTTTAATAAGTCACAGCTGCAAAATACTAACGCGAATTCATTACAGACGAATGGAAAAACTGGTAGAAGCTGACCTCGGGGAAGATCAGTTTGGATTCCGTAGAAATGTTAGAACACGTGAGGCAATACTGACCTTACGACTTATCTTAGAAGAAAGATTAAGAAAAGGCAAACCTACGTTTCTAGCATTTGTAGACTTAGAGAAAGCTTTTGACAATGTTAACTGGAATACTCTCTTTCAAATTCTGAAGGTGGCAGGGGTAAAATACAGGGAGCGAAAGGCTATTTACAGTTTGTACAGAAACCAGATGGCAGTTATAAGAGTCGAGGGGCATGAAAGGGAAGCAGTGGTTGGGAAAGGAGTAAGACAGGGTTGTAGCCTGTCCCCGATGTTATTCAATCTGTATATTGAGCAAGCAGTAAAGGAAACAAAAGAAAAATTCGGAGTAGGTATTAAAATTCATGGAGAAGAAGTAAAAACTTTGAGGTTCGCCGATGACATTGTAATTCTGTCAGAGACAGCAAAGGACTTGGAAGAGCAGTTGAACGGAATGGACAGTGTCTTGAAAGGAGGATATAAGATGAACATCAACAAAAGCAAGACGAGGATAATGGAATGTAGTCAAATTAAGTCGGGTGATGCTGAGGGAATTAGATTAGGAAATGAGACACTTAAAGTAGTAAAGGAGTTTTGCTATTTAGGGAGTAAAATAACCGATGATGGTCGAAGTAGAGAGGATATAAAATGTAGACTGGCAATGGCAAGGAAAGCGTTTCTCAAGAAGAGGAATTTGTTAACATCGAGTATAGATTTAAGTGTCAGGAAGTCGTTTCTGAAAGTATTTGTATGGAGTGTAGCCATGTATGGAAGTGAAACATGGACGATAAATAGTTTGGACAAGAAGAGAATAGAAGCTTTCGAAATGTGGTGCTACAGAAGAATGCTTAAGATAAGGTGGGTAGATCACGTAACTAATGAGGAGGTATTGAATAGGATTGGGGAGAAGTTTGTGGCACAACTTGACTAGAAGAAGGGATCGGTTGGTAGGACATGTTTTGAGGCATCAAGGGTTCACAAATTTAGCATTGGAGGGCGGTGTGGAGGGTAAAAATCGTAGAGGGAGACCAAGAGGTGAATACACTAAGCAGATTCAGAAGGATGTAGGTTGCAGTAGATACTGGGAGATGAAGAAGCTTGCACAGGATAGAGTAGCATGGAGAGCTGCATCAAACCAGTCTCAGGACTGAAGACCACAACAACAACAATGGATAAATTTATTGGTCGAGGATTTGATGGCGCTGCAGTGAAGAGCAGCCGGTTGTGAGGCGTAAGATCAACCACTGCCGAACGATACCCAAGAAGGCAATTCGTACACTGTGTGGCGCACGTTCTTAATTTAGTTCTGGCGCATTCACGCCAGATGTCTATAATACGTAACTGTATCGGAACTATAAAGAGCGTATCAAACTTTTTTCGACATTCCCCACTTCGGGACAACCTTTTGAAGAAAATTGTGGAACAATTTAATTATTCCCATTCGATTATTATCTCTCTGTGTGAGACGCGGTGGATCGAAAAGCATGTGACCGTCGAAAGATTTGCAGAAACGCTTCCTGTAGTATGGGCAACACTTGAGACACTTCAGGACGCTGCTAGTAGGGATCACAGAAATGATGTTTACAGTGCTCATGGCGTGAATGAAAAATATAACACTTTTCCTAATAAAGTGCTTACTTTATTTGAACGCTATTTTCCCCCAAAACTAACCAAGCTTAGAGCAAAGTCTATAAAGAAGCCACAGCTTACTCAAGGAATAGAGGTATCTTGTAAAAAAAAAAGAAAACTGTATCTGTCAGTCCGAAACAGTTCTTAATTTTATCCATTGTTTTTCAGTGTTTCGTCCGCGACTGTTTTACTTTCGTAAAATGAAGAACAAACCACCTTCAGTCACAAGTTGCGTTTATTTACTGCACTATGCGTTTCGAGCCCTGGAGGCTCATCTTCAGGTGCTTTTTAGTGATTTACATCGGGTCTTTTTAGTTGTTTGCAGTTTAACATTGTATGATGTCTGCTTCTGTTATGCAGTTGGTATACACAATATACATCTTTAATTTTGCAGTACATACTGGGATATAGACATAGTCACACATTTTTTCGCTTGTTGTAGTGGCAGAACGTAAACATGCATCCCAGTATGTACTGCAAAATTTAAAGATGTATATTGTGTATACCAACTGCATAACAGAAGCAGACATCATTCAATGTTAAACTGCAAACAACTAAAAAAACCTGATGTAAATCACTAAAAAGCACCTGAAGATGAGCCTCGAGGCTCGAAATGCATAGTGCAGTAAATAAACGCAACTTAGCACATTACAAGTAATGCTGCAAAATATTAAACGCTGTAATACGGGCACCAAAGCAAATATATTACAAGGAAAAGATAGTCATATCAGATAACAAAATAAAGACAATATGGGATATAGTGAAGGAAGAGACCGGTAAAACCAGATATGAAGAGGGCCAAATAGCATTAAGAGTAAATGATACTTTGGTGACAGATGTCTATAATGTTGCAGAGCTTTATAACAAACATTTTATAATTGTTACTGCAAGTTGAGGTTGTCAGGTTCTGTAGATGCTGCCATGGGATACCTCAGACCAGATATTTCAAGTAACTTCCATAATATGAATTTTGAGCCTCACTATCCCAGCAGAAGTAATGTCCATCATAAAATCTTTAAAATCAAAAACATCTAGCGGGTATGATGAAATATCAACACAGTTAATTAAAAAATGTGATTATGAGTGAAGTAACATATTAATTATCTATGTAACCAGTTGTTTAATCAGTGGAATGTCTCCTGAATGGTTGAAATGTGCTGAAATTAAGCTATTGTTTATGAAGGGAGATAAAGAAATAGCGTCAAATTTCAATTTTGTCAACATTTTAGAAAAGGCAATCTACAATCGGCTATATAACCACGTTATCACAAATAACATATTGTCAAAGTCGCAGTTCGGATTTGTAAAGGGTTCTGATATTGAAAAGGCTATATACACTTACAGTGAAAATGTACTTTACTTGTTAGACAAAAAATTGCAGGCAACTGGTATATTCTGTTATCTGTCAAAGGCATTTGACTGAGTACATCACAATATCCTTATAAGTAAATTAGAATATTACAGTGTAACAGGAAATGCTGCAAAATGGTTCAAATCTTACATCTCTGACGGGAAACAAAGGGAGTTATTAGGAAAGAGAAATGTATTAAGCTATCATCCAAGTTGGAACTAATTACATGCGGGGTCCCACAAGGTACCATCTTAGGGCCCTTACTTTTCCTTGTATATATCAGTGACCTTTCATCAGTAACATTACCAGATGCCAAGTTTGTTTTGTTTGCCAATGATACAAACATTGCAATAAATAGCAAATCAAATGTAGTCTTAGAAAGATCGGCTAATAAAATATTTGTGGGCACTAATGACTGGTACCTAGTCAATTCTTTGTCACTAAACTTTGAAAAAACACACTACATGCAGTTCAGAACTTGTAAGGGGTGTCCCACGAGTATATGCCTGATATATGATGACAAGCAGATAGAAGAAGTGGACAGTGTCAAATTTTTGGGATTACAGCTTGATAATAAATTCAACTGGGAGGAGCACTCCACAGAACTGCTGAAGTCTCTACACAAATCTCTATTTGCAATGAGAATTCTGTCAGACATACAGGATATAAAAATGAAAAAGCTGGCATACTATGCTTACTTTCACTCCATAATGTCATATGGGATGATTTTTTGAGGTAATTCATCAAGCCAAACTAAAGTTTTCTGGGCACAAAAGCGTGCAATAAGAGTTATATGTAGTGTGAACTCAAGAATATCCTGAAAAGACCTGTTTAGGGAAATAGGGATACTAACTACTGCTTCCCAATATTTTTATTCCTTAATGAAATTGGTCATTAAAAATATATCGCTTTTTCAAACAAACAGCTCAATTCATGGAATCAGTACTAGAAATAAGAATAATCGTCACAAGGACTTAGTCACTTACTCTTGTACAAACAGGTGTGCGTTATTCAGGACCACACATTTTCAATAACTTGCCAGCAGCCATAAAAAGTTTAACTACCAATGAAATTCAGTTTAAGAGAAGCCTAAAGGGTTTATTGGTGGCCAACTCCTTCTACTCCATTGAAGAATTTCTCAGTAGAACCAACTGATTTTGTGTGTGTGTGTGTGTGTGTGTGTGTGTGTGTGTGTGTGTGTGTATGTGTATGAAGTACAATCTAACTTCTGCACCATTTCAGTGCACTAAGTTGTTCATTGTAAATAAGTGTTGTAGTAGTTCCAGTAAATGAGTGTTGTAAAATGATCCTTTCATATAGCGTACATTAAAAAAAAAAAAAGAAAGGACGAACATTCCACTTTGGACCCATGGAAGGTACATTAGCTTATTTGTTTTAGTTGTAAATGTTTGTCATGTATTATTGTTTTTCTGACATGTTCTAATCCTTGAGGACCTCCTCAGTACGGATCAATTGGAATGAAAGTAAATCTAATGTAATATAATGTCTCCACTCAAGCATACCAACTGCAGACCACCTTAGAAAATAGCCAGTTCATTGTGTTGATAGTTACATTAAGAAAACATTTTCATGTACAGTGAACGTAAACAAAGCAATGCAGAAGGTCAATGTGGACTTGACCAACATTTGCAGCTATGCGAAAACAATAACAACTACTTTGCAAAATATTCGGAATGAAAGTCAGTTCTCAATCCTTTTTGAGCAGGCAAAACAGATGAATTCAAGGGACATAGTTGTTCCAAGAACGACTGCAACGCAAACCCAGCGCAACTATGTACCAGGAGAAAATAATGAAATATTTTACCGCCGAAACGAATTTTTCCCCTTTACGGGACATGTGGTTACGGAACTCGATGCTCGTTTTAAACCACATGAAGGAATGATCCAAGGGATTCAGATGCTTTTGCCTGAGAGAACCAGTAATGAGCCCAGGACAGAAGAAAATCTTAAAAAGATGGCACAAATATTTCTGGGTGAAAATGCAGGCGCAGTATTTCTGAGCGAATGTGAGGTACGGCACAGTCGCTGGCAAATTGTTGAGCAAAAACGAGCCACTGCAGTTGAAGCTGTTGATTAGTGCAATGAGCAGTTTTTCCCTTTGATAAAAAAAGCTTCACGTCATTTTAGCCACACTCCCAGTGTCTACTGCGACCCCAGAAAGATGTTTCTCCACTTTAAACAGGCTATAAACTTACGTTAGAAATAAAATGGGAGATGACAAACTTACTGATCTTGCTCTAATGAGTGTCCATCGTGATCTGGCAGTGCAAGCAGATTCTGAAAAAATTATAAATAAGTTGGCAATAAGACGTAAAAGGCTAAATATAATACTTGAAACTAAAGTCTTTTGTTATTTACTAAATTACAGTAACTTATGACCTGAAGTTACAGCCAAACGCAAACGTGTCAAAAACTTCAATATAAACAAAAAATACTGCAATAATACTGTAAAATTTTATTATATACTACAATTAATTATATAATTTAATAATATATAAATATCCACAATTTTAGATTTGTCATCCATTAAGTACCTTAACACTTACATTACACATTTTTTATTCGAAGGCGTATCTTTTTTTGCATGTGACATTGATTCTATTGTGCTTATGAAATTTTTAATTTCGTACTGATTGATTTTATTGGGGTTAAACAGCAGTCCCTTTTTATGGCGTGAACGAAGTTTTGGGGGAAAATCTAGTTCACCATCCTACAATGCAGCGATGGACACAGCCCCTTTAAGAGCTGTAGGTACGTCAGTGGGTCGTACACTTGACAATAAGCATAGGTGTTGCACTGAGTCAAATACATTACGGAAATCGAGAAATATTGCATCTACTGACTGCCTCGATCCAAAGCTTTTAGTATGTCATGTGAGAAAAGTGCAGGCTGTGTTTCGCATGATCGATGTTTTCGAAACCTATGCTGGTTGGTATTGAGAAGGTCTCTCTGTTAATGATACTTCATTCTATATGAGCTCAGAATATGTTCTGAGATTCTACAACCAATCGATGTCAATGATATTGGACGGTAGTTTTTTGGGTCACTTCTACTACCCCTCTCGTAGATGGGTATGACTTGCACTTTTTTCCAAGAACTGGGGATGGTTTTTTGTTTGAGGGATCTACAATAGGTTGTAGTTAGAAGAGGGGTTAACTCAGCCGCAAATTCAGTATACAGTCTAACAGAGATTCCATCGGGAGTTGGAGCTTTGTTTAGTTTTAACGATTTCAGCTGTTTCTCCACACCACCGACACTAATACTTATTTCATTGATCTTTTCAGAGGTATGAGGATTAAATTGGGCAATTCTCATAGGTATTTGTCTGTAAAGGAACATTTGAAAACATCTACATCTACATCTACATCCATACTCCGCAAGCCACCTGACGGTGTGTGGCGGAGGGTACCTTCAGTACCTCTATCGGTTCTCCCTTCTATTCCAGTCTCGTATTGTTCGTGGAAAGAAGGATTGTCGGTATGCCTCTGTGTGGGCTCTAATCTCTCTGACTTTATCCTCATGGTCTCTTCGCGAGATATACGTAGGAGGGAGCAATATACTGCTTGACTCTTCGGTGAAGGTATGTTCTCGAAACTTTGACAAAAGCCCGTACCGAGCTACTGAGCGTCTCTCCTGCAGAGTCTTCCACTGGAGTTTATCTATCATCTCCGTAACGCTTTCGCGATTACTAAATGATCCTGTAACGAAGCGCGCTGCTCTCCGTTGGATCTTCTGTATCTCTTCTATCAACCCTATCTGGTATAGATCCCACACTGCTGAGCAGTATCCGAGCAGTGGGCGAACAAGCGCACTGTAACCTACTTCCTTTGTTTTCGGATTGCATTTCCTTAGGATTCTTCCAATGAATCTCAGTCTGGCATCTGCTTTACCGACAATCAACATTATATGATCATTCCATTTTAAATCACTCCTAATGCGTACTCCCAGATAATTTATGGTATTAACTGCTTCCAGTTGCTGACCTGCTATTTTGTAGCTAAATGATAAAGGATCTATCTTTCTGTGTATTCGCAGCACATTACACTTGTCTACATTGAGATTCAGTTGCCATTCCCTGCACCATGCGTCAATTCGCTGCAGATCCTCCTGCATTTCAGTACAATTTTCCATTGTTACAACCTCTCGATACACCACAGCATCATCTGCAAAAAGCCTCAGTGAACTTCCGATGTCATCCACCAGGTCATTTATGTATATTGTGAATAGCAACGGTCCTATGACACTCCCCTGCGGCACACCTGAAATTACTCTTACTTCGGAAGACTTCTCTCCATTGAGAATAACATGCTGCGTCCTGTTATCTAGGAACTCCTCAATCCAATCACACAATTGGTCTGATAGTCCATATGCTCTTACTTTGTTCAGCATTTAAGCTTTTGCTTTGCTACACTCAGTTTCCGTTCCTGTCTCATTAGCTAGGGACTGGACACTAACTTTGGTGCCACTAACTGCCTTCAGGATTTAAAACCCATGGAGAAGAAATAAAAACTTTGAGGTTTTCCAATGACAACGTAATTCTGTCATAGACAGCGAAGGACCTGGAAGAGAAGTTGAACAGAATGGATAGTGTCTTGAAAGGAGGGTATAAGACGAACATCACCAAAATCAAAACGAAGATAATGGAATGTAGTCGAATTAAATCAGATGATGGTGAGGGAATTAGATTAGGAAATGAGACACTTAAAGTAGTAGATGAGTTTTGCTATTTCGGGAGCAAAATAAGTGATGATGGTCGAAGTAGAGAGGATATAAAATGTAGACTGGCAATGGCAAGGAAAGCGTTTCTGAAGAAGAATAATTTGTTAATATCGAGAATAGATTTAAGTGTCAGGAAGTCTTTAGTGAAAGTATTTGTATGGAGTTTGGCCATGATGGATGTGAAACACAGACGATAAATAGTTTAGACAAGAAGAGAATAGAAGCTTTCGAAATGTGGTGCTACAGAAGAATGCTGAAGATTAGATGGGTAGATCGCTTAACTAATGAGGAGGTACTGAACAGAATTGGGGAGAAGTGGTATTTGTGGCACAACTTGACGACAAAATGGGATCGGTTGGTAGCACATGTTCTGAGGCATCAAGGGATCATCAAGTTAGTACTGGAGGGCAGCGTGGAGGGTAAAAATCGTAGAGGGAGATGAGTACACTAAGCAGCTTCAGAAGGATGTAGATTGCAGTAGGTACTGGGTGATGAAGAAGCTTGTAGAGGATAGAGTAGCATGGGGAGATGAATAAAACCAGTCTCCGGACTGAAGACCACAACAACAACAACAACAACAATAACAGCGCTATCTCCCCTAATTATTGCTCCATGGTAATTTTCTTGACAAATCGGACTCAAGTAAATTTAAATATCATAATCACTGCTGAGCAGCACAAAGTTCAATATTTCAAAATTACAACCCACTCCTTTAAGCACACAAATCAAGTTAGCACTCCTTCAATAATGTTCACTACATAAATAGGCTGTAAATAACTTCGCTTTCTTATCTTGACATCAAAATGAAAATATATTTCTTGAAAATGTAGTCCTGTTTACTCATAAACCTCATGTATTAACTGTACTTTCCCTGTTGACAAGGTCAATTGTATAAAAATATACTGAACGACTGATAATAAACGTTCTAACCGTTCTAAACATTCAGCCAAATTTTCAAACACACATAACTGGTGATGGGAATAAGAAGCAACGACTCGTGTTCGAAGTCAGAAGTTTATTCAAGTATAAATAAAACAGATACAACCTTTCTCATATCTTCAATATATCAGGACAAAATTTGTATGTCGTAGCTAGTAACAAGATACCAAACTGAATTAATAATATACATGGAGTAAACAGGGACAGTGCATCAACGTGACTTTGATTAGAGTCAGCACATTGTGCTGGTGTGTGGTGGCTAGCGACAAGCTACACGGCAATGTGGCCTATCTTCAAAATCGGCGCATACTTTCCAGCACTCACCTTTCACAGGAAAAGGGGAGGAATATACGAGTAAAAGAATGAACACGTACTGTAACACATAAAATATCGTATTAAACTTTCCTTATACATGCAGTGGACTGAGTACCGCTACAAAGCCCCCTTTACATGATAGACTTTCTTATCTCAACCGATTGCTTAATACGAGTGAATTTATTGCAGCGCACCTGGAGTTTCATTCCTGTGCCGCGCCTCTTCTCTCGAGTGATCATCTCATTTACACGGCAGCAGCAAATTTGTGTGCGTTGTGGGAGTGGTCTGTTGTGCGGTTTGACACCTGAACGGCAAAACTGAGTATATGAGAGACTAGCCCTTCTACAAAAAAAAACGAAATATGGTAAAAACCCGCAAGAAAATACAAGTGTTTTTTAATGACTAAAGCAAATTTCTTAGCTGATGTTCTTAAAATTCATGTCGTAAATTCGCTACACTCTGAGAAGTGAAAGAATGGGAAAAGTCTCGTCCAAAATATTTTAAAATATAAACATCTATTTGCTCGAGAAAATATAAGCCTACTTTCAAATACATCAAACGATATTTCAAAAAATATTTTTGGTTTACAAGCCGCGTCACTTCAAATGAAACACGCCAGCTTTCGATAGCTGTCTCCGCTGTTGTCATCGAGACCTAAAATCACTGATTGTCAGGGCTAGTACCGTGTTCTACTTATATACATGGTGAAAAGTATTTAAACTTACAAATTCTGGGAGGTTGTAGGGGACAAATATTTTTCCCTAATGTCATTTTTTCCTGTGAGGATCATTTAAACCGTTGGTGGCCGTATTAAGCTCTTCAGTTGTTGGAGGCCGAATTACTGTCTTCAGTTGTTAGAGGGCGTATTACGCTCTTCAGTTTTAGGCAACTGCTATCCACCAGTGTAGCAGTGCATTGTCTCTGTTTACTAATGCCACAGTCTAACATAACAGTCGCGACACTCACTGCTGTAAAAGTTGTTGCCGTTTGACAGATGGAGCGACACTAGCGCTCCAAGCGGCAGGTAAGGTGAACGTCAGACGCGTCGTAAGCATAATGTTTGTTTGCATCCATTTCCTACGTAATTTCCGAATTATTCGAGTTATTTTCTTGCCTCCAAGAGTTTGTGTAGTATCAGAAGGCATATACGTTTCTAAAAATGATTCTAAAATATGCGTAAGTGTGGACAAAAACCATGAATAGAGTGGCAAGCTACAACACATTCGTGAAGAAACACTTGTGACATTGGACATAATTTCAGCTTACCACTTTGATATCAAAAGAATAGAAACACATAGATTCACATGTAAGAAGCACAGACATGTACCTCTACATGCAAAAGCGATCGACAGCTCGTTTATCGTTCTGTAGGCTTACTGTGTTTGTCATTGTCGCCTGTTGCCACAAGTGCGACCTTCATTTTTATATTATTCTAAGTGGGACAAGCAACTGCCAAATAGTGGGAGACATATGCTGAAAACATTATAATGAGCTGATTACATTACATTTCACGAAAAACCAAATATTTGAATAATTTTCAAACAGTCTGTCTGTAGGCACTTTCCTTGTCCCGTAATAGTTTCGCTTCTGCACATTCTGACACTTCACACGCTTTTGTAAGACACAAACAGCTACACTTAATTTAACCACTTCATCGTCAAAGCAGATCTGTGTTGATGATTCACACAAATCTGGCACTGATACATGGAGAGTGGAACTGGGTGCTTTTGTGTCATAGGACTGTTTTACAGCTTTAGATTGACTGTCGAATCTTTGTGGCAGTTTCTTCTTCATCGTCAGTTGAGGGGGCTTATTTGGAATGTCAAACAGTGTGGGTACTGCATTCCAAACGAGTTTGTGATTGTATGCGTTCATGAACTGGTTTTGTTCGAAATGTAGCGAACAAAACCTAGTATTATCATACAGGTAAAGTGGATCTTTCTTCATAAGGTCTTCTCGTCTGCTATTAACTAGCCATTTTCTGTTCCTAAAACGAAACATTCATCATTTATACAAATACAGTTTGCAAGTGAATCCTGACGATACAGTTTAGTAACATGATGGTATACACCTCCCAGGATCATAAGGAAACATAAAAAAACAGCTGTGGTGTCTTCTTCCTGTTGTTGCTGCAATTTATTGCGCTACAAACGCTCCCGATGGTAAAAACCATTGTATAAATCAAAATAAACAATCACTATTTGCTTTCACGATCGCGCTGAACTCACAGTTCAACCTACCCGCCGCTTTGGGCGCTGCTGGCGCTGTAGGCAACAAAATAGAGGCGAAGTGTCGCGACTGTAATGTTAGACTGTGCTAATGCAGCGATACACCTGGAGTGAGTACACTGATACGGTTGGTGCGTACTGCGTAGCGCACCACAACGGACGAGCTGCACAGCGGGTTTATCAACAACAATATTCTAATTGCCGTGTCCCGCATCATACGACCTTTGCTGCTGTGCACCAACGCCTGCATGAGACCGGGCCATTTAGCAGATTACCTGGACAGGGACGCCGTCGCACGGTAAGAACGCTGCAATTTGAGGAAGCTGTCTTGCAGCATATGGAGCGGGATCCTGCAATCAGCACTCCTGCAATTGCACGTAACGTGGGGACGAATCAGGCGAATGTAAGAACAGTTCTTCGAGAGCAGTTGTTACGTCCATTTCACATACAGCGTGTCCACAACCTGGAACCAGTTGATTGTCCACCCAGACCACAGTTTCCGCAGTGGTTCCTGGAACAGTGTGAAATGCATCCTACATTTCCATCCACAGTGTTGTTTACCGATGAAGCAACGTTCGGGTGTGATAGTCTTCAACATTCACAATTCGCATCTTTGGAGTGAGGATAACCCACATGCCACAGTTACTAGCGCTCATCAAGTGCGCTTCTTCGTTAATGTGTGGGTCGGTGTTGTTGGGGACTGTTTAATTGGGCCGTATCTGCTACCTAGGCCGTTAAATGGCAGGCACTATTACAATTTTCTCGCCAGATCATTGCCAGAATTGCTGGAAGACGTCCCTCTTCCTACAAGAGAATGCATGTGATTCCAAGATGGCGGGGCACCGGCACATTTCAGTCGTCGTGTGCGTCGATTCTTGGACCGACGGTTCCCAGAAACGTGGATTGGCACAGGTGGTCCTGTACCGTGGCCTGCTCGGTCCCCAGATATGTCCCCTCTGGACTTTTTTGTGTGGGGAGAGATGCGCAACCTTGTTTACGCAACTCTTGTTGCATCAGAAGAGCATCTGGTTGCCCGGATAGTAGCATCAGCAGGAACAATTCAGGATACTCCTGGGGTTTTTGCCCGTGTCAGACAGAACATGATCCGGCGGTGTCACCTTTGCTTAGGTGTCAATGGAGCCATTTTTGAAAATCTCCTGTAATTAAAACTAGGTTGTGTTAATGTGTTGTCTCCTGGTCATAAAAAATGGAAAAGTGTTTGTTGGTTTAATTAATTTCCCGCCAGAGAAATCTTCCTCTACCAGTTTAAATACTCCTCATAGGAAAAAATGACATTAGGGAAAAATATTTGTTTTGATGTCCACTACAACCTCCCAGAGTTTGTCGGTTTAAGTACTTTTCACCCTGTAGATGCAATGCCAGCATCTGAAACCTTCCAGAGACAGCCAGAATGGCACATACGCCGAAGCCGGTTCCTGGAAGTTCGGTGCAGCCACGGGACGGAGCAACATCTCGTGGCATGAGGGCCCGGCGCCATTTTTGAAACTTCTCCTCCCACATCCATATAAGCGTAAAGCCTCCGTCTTTTGCTCTCGCTGCATGTCCAGAGCCTGCACCCATGCCCTTCTACCATAAGTGTGTACCCTCGTCTCTGATAAAAATTGTAGCTGTTTATTTCGATTTCAGCCACTTCTTTCATAACAGAATCCCAATATGGTGATTGATCCAAAACATTCACCTTTTCACACCGTATTTTATCCCTGTTCTGCAGGCACTGTCCAGACACAGTTGACCTCTAGTTCCCTTTGTTCAATGTGTTCCTACTATGTGATCAAAAGTATCCGGACACCTGCCTAAAAATGACTTACAAGTTTGTGGCACCATCCATCGGTAATGCTGTAATTCAATGTGGTGTTGGTCTATCCTTAGCCTCGATGACAGCATCCGTTCAACCAGGTGCCGAAAGGTTTCTTATGAATGCCAGTCCATTCTTCACGGAATGCTACACTGAGGAGAGATATTGATGTTGGTCGATGAGGCCTGGCACGAAGTCAGCATTTCAAAACATCCCAAAGGTGTTCTATAGGATTTATATGAGGACTCTGTGCAGGTCACTCCATTACAGGGCCGTTATTGTCGTGTAACCACAGGCTGTGCATTACGAACAGGTGCTCGATTGTGTTGAAAGAAGCAGTCACCATCCTAGAGTTGCTTTTCAACAGTGGGAAGCAAGACGGTGCTTAAAGCATCAATGTAGGCCTGTGCTGCGATAGTACCACGCAAAACAACGAGGATCCAAGCCCCTCCACGAAAAACACGACCAGACCATAACACCACTGTCTCCGAATTTTACTGTTGGCACTAAACACGCTGGCAGATGACTGTCACCGGGCATTCGCCATACCCACACCCTGCCATTGGATCACCACATTGTGTACCGTGATTTGTCACTCCACACAACATTTTTCCGCTGTTGAATCGTCCAATGTTTACGCTACTTACACCAAGCGAGGCGTCGTTCGGCATTTACCAGCGTGATGTGTGGCTTATGAGCAGCCGCTCGACCATGAAATCGAAGTTTTCTCACCACCCGCCTAACTGTCATAGTACTTGTAGCGGATCCTGATGCAGTTTGGAATTCCTTTATGATGGTCTGGATCGGTGTCTGCCTATTACACATTACGGCCCTCTTCAACTGTCGGCAGTTTTGTGTGCACTTTTGTGTACACTTCACGTTTCCACTTCACTATCACATTGGTAACAGTGGACCTAGGGATGTTTAAGAGTGTGGAAATTTCTCGTACAGATGTATGACACAAGTGACACCTAATCACCTAACCATGTTCCAAGCCAGTGAATTCTGCGGAGTGCCCCATTCTGCTGTCTCACGATGTCTAATGACTACTGAGGTCACTGATATGGAGTACCTGGCAGTAGGTGGCAGCACAATGCACCTAATATAAAACACGTATGTTTTTGGGTGTGTCCGGATACTTTTGATCACATAGTGTATGTGCTCTGCACGACACTCAGCAACGGTGTGAATAGTCGTCCGGCCATCTCTGGAAGGTTCCAGACGCTGCCATTCTATCCATATAAACAGAACACAGTATCTGTCTCGGCAGGCAGTGATCTTAACTCCTGATGGTGATAATGGAGACAGCTATCAAGAGCTCAAGTGCTTTATTCGAAGTGATGCAGCTCGTAAGCCAAGAAGATTTTCTTGAAGCATGCCACGATGAAAACTCCAAGGACACATCAAAGAATACCTACAATGTAGTAAATACCACCTTTTCCCTTATCGTTTGTATCTTGTTTTCTGGCTAGATGCCAAATAACATCGAAAATTATTATTCTCGTCAAGTAATTCGACTTCTTCACTGTAGAAATAATTTTCTTTAAATTATCTTTGTCTGTTCATCTTCTTATTTAAGCATAGTTTGGCTTTTGCTCTGCAAAGCATAAGCAACCTTTTACTTTCAGATATTTTGTCTCTCTTATAAGAGAAACACAGCAGCAAAAATACCAGTACCTTGTGCAACCTTTTCGGTGTATCATGAAAACAGATCAAACAGTACACTAAATATTAAGAAGACACGAAAGCCCTAAATCCATTTCAATATTTCAATAATAGGAGTGAACTCAGCCTGAATAGGTTAATATCCACTGTTAACAGACACCACTACAGTCCCCTGTTTCTGCACATGTGCATTGTGCAGCCTACTTGGAAAATGAGGACTCCACACTTGTCGCAGTTTAAACTGTGGTGATAAATGTCATGGAAAAGTGATATGCACATACATGGTGTTTCCGTAAGAGCATGTAAAAATGCTCCACTGATACAATTTAAGGTAGGGAACCTAGGGTCAGGGAAGCCAGCCCAAGGAGATATGGAAGTAAACTTGTCTACCTAGCATTTCTGTTTTCCAACTTACTTACAACTAACATGCATACAAGTTTACATGTTCTGTGCTGTCTATTAACATGTACATTCTTTATTTCCTGCGAGGAAGCAGGGATGATGAGCCTGATTGCCAGGAAGTCATGATAGAGGCTTTTCTTGCCTTACTTGTCTGTAAGGTGGCTCTGTTCTTTTGGATTTACATTGTCGCATGACAGAATGTGCTACGAATTAATGACAGACCCATTCATTACTCAGTGCTATTCAGAGACATATAGGATAACACAATGGAGCAGTACCAGTACAGTTTCGCAGAACTCACTGACATGCCCCCTCGTGTATGGGGAAGTACGTCGCAATGCTCTTGCTGCTGAAAGGCTGTACAGGGAACGATTTTCTAACAGCTATCACCTGTCACGGCGAGTGTTTATTTCTCTCGATTGGTGAATGCAGGAGGCTGGTTGATCAGAAAGAAGAAGCATGGTACCTTGCAACATGAAGACTGCTCAACCCGATGTTGAAGAGGAGGTGCTGGAATGTGTTGTAACGGACCCCACAACAAGTACTCGTCGTATTGCATGTGAAGTGGGCACTACACATGCTAGCATATGGCGAGTAACTCCACAGGCAACAATTACTCCTTATCACCCTCAATGAGTCCATGCAATGCTAGTGGCTGACTTTGCACCAAGGGTTGCATCGTGTCAGTGGTTGCTCCAACAGTCGATTGATCGACCAGATTTCCTCCAAATCGGGCTTTTTACTGACAAGGGCTCATTTAATCATAATAGTATTTCAAACAGTAGGAACAGCCATGTGTGGGATATGGAAAACCTTCAGACTGTGGTAGAATCACACCATCAAGTACGTTTTGCTGTGAATATCTGGGCTGGCATTGTAGATGACAATCTCATTGGCCCATATCTTCTACCTGGACATCTGAATGAACACATGCACTCGGGGTTCGTGCAAAGAGTTCTACCTGAGTTGCTGGAGAACACACCCCGGCCTCTTCGTGAGAGGATGTGGATACAACATGGCGGTGCACCACTTCACTTCAGTGTGGATGTCTGCAACCATCTCAATACTGTACGTCCTGGTCACTGGACTGGAAGGGCAGGTCCTATTCCATGGCCTGCAAAGTAGCCTGACCTGAATCCCCTTGACGATTTCCTATTGGGATATCTAAAGTCACTTGTGCGTGAGACCCCAGTGGATACAGAGATGGAATTACTTGTCAGAATTGTAGCTTCCTGTGGTGTGATTCGAAACACACCAGGGATTTTTTTCTAGGTGTGTCAGAATCTTGTTTGCTGATGTCGTGCTTGCATTGAGGTTGATAGCCATCAGTTTCAGCACATTTTGTAAGATACTGTACAAATGGTATGTTCATTTTGTCAATGATGGTATCTGCAGTTAACTGTAACTAGTGTAAATAAAAAGATACCTAGCAGTGTCATTTTATTCCTGTTATCTCTTTAAGGTGGCTTCTCTGACCCCATGTTCCCTACCTCAAATTGTTCAGTGGAGCATCCTCTACGTCCAGTTAAATTTTTGCTTGATCTTACAGAAACACTTTGTATACAGGTGGTGGTAGTATCGCATACAAAAGGTATAAAAAGGCATTTGCGGAGCTGTCATTTGTACTCAGTTCATTCATGTGAATAGGTTTCCAATGTTATTGTGACTGCACAATGGGACTTTGAACATGGAATGGTAGTTGGTGCTTGATGCATTGGACATTCCATTTCAGAAATTGTTATGTAATTCAATATTCTGTCAAATTTTATGCATTTCCTCTCACCATGGTCAACGCAGTGGCCAACGGCCTTCACTTAGTGACAAAGAGCAGCAGCATTTGCATAGAGTTGTCAGTGCTCTGTGAAATAACTGCAGAAATCAATGTGCGACATATGACAAACGTGTCTGTTAGGACAGCGCAGCGAAATCTGGCATTAATGGGCTATGGCAGCAAATGACTTATGGGAACGGCTTTGCTAACAGCACAACATTGCTTGCAGTGCCTCAGTTAGACTCTACGTGGCTGGAAAACCGTGCCTTGGTCAGGTGAGTCCCATTTTCATTTGATAGGCGCTGATGGTAGGGTTCAAGCGTGGTGCAGACCCCTTGAATCTATGTACCCAAGTTGTCAACAAGGCACTGGGCAAACCAATGGTGGCTCCATGATGGTGTGGGCTGTGTTTACATGGAATCGACTGGGTTCTCATATCCAACTGAACTGTCCATTCACCAGACATGGTTATGTTCAGCTACTTGGAGACCATTTGTAGCCGCTCATGGAATTCGTGCATCCAAGCAACAACATAATTTTTTTACATGACAACACACCCTGTCACCAGGCCACAATAGTTCACAAATGGTTTGAAGAATATTCTGGACACTATGAAAGAATGATTTAGCTACCTAAATCACCCAACATGAATGCTATCGATCATTTATTTAATATAATTGAGAGGTCAGTTCGTGCACAAAATAGTGCACTGGCAATACTTTCTTAATTATGAATGGCTGTAGAGGGAGCAAGGCTCAGTATTTCTGCAGGGGGCTTACAGTGAGTTGTTGAGACCACGTCACATCAAGCAGCTGCAGTAAGCTGGGGAAAAGGAGGTCCAACATGATATTAGAAGGTGTCCCGTGACTTTTGTCAGCTCAGTAAACCGACATTGATACTGTGGACACACTTGTGATGTGTCTGAATGTTGTTACAAAACAGAGAGAGAGAGTGTTTTGTGGTGATGTCCATATCACCCACTACTGTCAGAAACATAGGTTTATGGACTTCTTGGAATGTTCCTGGGTGAGTGGCTGCATGTTAATAATCAGCCAGCCTCTGGGAGGAAATATATACAGTGACCAGATTGTCTCGAATGAAAAACAGCCCACAGTTACACTAAATTATGTTTTAAACCTTGACCATGGTTTCTGCTATAATAATATAGCCTTCTTCAGAAGTCCTAAAAATGATCAAAATAACATCTAGACCAGTGATACAATCTACACATAAACTTCAAAATTACGTAAGTGATAACGTATTACTTACAACACACTAGGGAGAGGAGTACTGCAGAGGAAGTACATTTCATACCAAATGTCTACTCTCAATGCAGACAGTTAGCTTTCTTTTTGCAGGTGTTCTAGGTAGTACTCACAGTGCACTGAGAACTGCGTCATTCCATAATAAAAATTTTAAAAAAGTTGTTAGAGAAAAGAGTGTGCATTGTCTTATTGACACATTAGTTTGTGATTTAATTAAACACCTACTATATCTTCAATCATTTTAAAAATAAAAATCTTCAAAGAAAATTCTTTTACATTCTAAAGTTTAGTTAGGCGTTAATGTTGATTGTTGATCATAGTGGGAAATGGAGGGGGGAGGGGGGGGGGGCATACCAGTCAATATCTGGTTACATGTATGGGTTACATGTATGGGTAGAGTTAGGCTATACCAAAATTACAGTTTGCCCATTTTTGTGCAATACATAAATGAAATAGTAAATGGTGGGATTACTGATAGTTTTGGTAGCACTGATAGGGCAAGAAACATAAAAGAATGTGTAAGAGAGAAAGTTGGAGCGAATTTGTTATTTGTTTTTTTTTTCTCACCTAATTAGTATCGTACATCATTCAGAGATAGTACATTGTGCATTCTATATACACTCCTGGAAATGGAAAAAAGAACACATTGACACCGGTGTATCAGACCCACCACACTTGCTCCGGACACTGCGAGAGGGCTGTACAAGCAATGATCACACGCACGGCACAGCGGACACACCAGGAACCGCGGTGTTGGCCGTCGAATGGCGCTAGCTGCGCAGCATTTGTGCACCGCCGCCGTCAGTGTCAGCCAGTTTGCCGTGGCATACGGAGCTCCATCGTAGTCTTTAACACTGGTAGCATGCCGCGACAGCGTGGACGTGAACCGTATGTGCAGTTGACGGATTTTGAGCGAGGGCGTATAGTGGGCATGCGGGAGGCCGGGTGGACGCACCGCCGAATTGCTCAACACGTGGGGCGTGAGGTCTCCACAGTACATCGATGTTGTCGCCAGTGGTCGGCGGAAGGTGCACGTGCCCGTCGACCTGGGACCGGACTGCAGCGACGCACGGATGCACGCCAAGACCGTACGATCCTACGCAGTGCCGTAGGGGACCGCACCGCCACTTCCCAGCAAATTAGGGACACTGTTGCTCCTGGGGTATCGGCGAGGACCATTCGCAACCGTCTCCATGAAGCTGGGCTACGGTCCCGCACACCGTTAGGTCGTCTTCCGCTCACGCCCCAACATCGTGCAGCCCGCCTCCAGTGGTGTCGCGACAGGCGTGAATGTTGGGATGAATGGAGACGTGTCGTCTTCAGCGATGAGAGTCGCTTCTGCCTTGGTGCCAATGATGGTCGTATGCGTGTTTGGCACCGTGCAGGTGAGCGCCACAATCAGGACTGCATACGACCGAGGCATCATGGTGTGGGGAGCGATCTCCTACACTGGCCGTACACCACTGGTGATCGTCGAGGGGACACTGAATAGTGCACGGTACATCCAAACCGTCATCGAACCCATCGTTCTACCATTCCTAGACCGGCAAGGGAACTTGCTGTTCCAACAGGACAATGCACGTCCGCATGTATCCCGTGCCACCCAACGTGCTCTAGAAGGTGTAAGTCAACTACCCTGGCCAGCAAGATCTCCGGATCTGTCCCCCATTGAGCATGTTTGGGAATGGATGAAGCGTCGTCTCACACGGTCTGCACGTCCAGCACGAACGCTGGTCCAACTGAGGCGCCAGGTGGAAATGGCATGGCAAGCCGTTCCACAGGACTACATCCAGCATCTCTACGATCGTCTCCATGGGAGAATAGCAGCCTGCATTGCTGCGAAAGGTGGATATACACTGTACTAGTGCCGACATTGTGCATGCTCTGTTGCCTGTGTCTATGTGCCTGTGGTTCTGTCAGTGTGATCATGTGATGTATCTGACCCCAGGAATGTGTCAATAAAGTTTCCCCTTCCTGGGACAATGAATTCACGGTGTTCTTATTTCAATTTCCAGGAGTGTAATTACAAATACAAATTACATTTTGTAAGTAATAAAAATTAGTTGATCAGATAACTACTGCATTTTTATGCAACCAAAGCAATTACTTTTGACGGAAATATGGTTTACATGCAGAAACATAAAAAAAATATATTATTGTAGTTGATTTTTGTATTCAATAGAATCGTTACATATATGGGAAAGGTAAACATAGGTGGCTATAAGCTTCCAGCACATGTAAGTACTGACACAATGGAGAGGAGGAGTTGGCATATATTTTAAAATTTAATATAGTGTGAAAAATTTAGAGACTAAAAAACGTTGTGTAGAACAACATATACAGGGTGGAGAAAAACTACATCACAAAATTTTAACCCCGCATAGCTGATGCCAGTGGGAACCAAAATTACTTCTGTTCTGTAGGTCGACATCACACTATTTTTAAACTACGGAAACTTGGCACCACTCACTCAGATTGGCCACGGGATTGCTCTGTTGCAAAGAAGCATTAACGGGTCGCATTCGACATGCCACCAATCACATCAGAGCAACGCCAGGAATCTTTGAAAGAGTTCACCAAAACACCGTTTGACATTACCGAACTAGTGTTGCATCAGAGGGTCACTAGTTTGAGCACTTGCTTTTAGTAATCGATGTCCTAGCTACAGAAAAGGCCCTTTTCAGGGCCGAAACAATTTGTAAAAACACTTTCTGTACATGAACTAACAACTGTTGAGGGGGTTATTCCTGGTATGTCTTATCATGAAAAGATGGCCACGAGTGTGGAAGCCGATAATTTTAACACGAGAAATAGTTATAGTTATGTAGTTAAAAAGAAAACCTGTGAAAATTGTAAAGTTGAAATTAGAACCCAAAACGAACGAATTTCAAGCCTACAATTCATAGTCAATAATTTTAAAAGGGAAATAGCTGGACTGAAGAAAGAAATCGGCGAAGTACAAACAGTGGAAAAATCGAGTGAAGTGAAACAAGATACGCGTGATAAATCATCCAAGTGGTTAGCAGTGTCGCAAAAAGTTCGGTCTCAAATCACGAAAACTGTTAAAAGTGTTACTTTCTTAGAGAAAAAAACAAATATGATGTATCATAACGAGCGTACAACTGATCGTGACGCTGTAAAAACCTGCAATCCGGACACCAAGAGTAAACTTGGAAACAGTGGTAAGGGCAAACACGTATCATTAAGGGAAAAGTGTGGTATTCTCTTGCTTGCCGACAGCCACGGCAGAAAGCTATCAAGCATGCTCCAAGAGAAAAATCGAGAAACGGCAGTGACTAGCATAGTGAAACCTGGAGCGGGAACACACCATGTCGTAGACATTGATCTTCAGATGAACACAATAGAGGATAATGACTTTATTGTATGTATAGCAGGTTCGAATGACATAGCTAAAAATGAAGCCGATGCCTGCGTTAAAACGCTACAGAACTTTCTAGAAGTGAATAAATCTAGGAACATAATAGTAGCCACTGTGCCTCATAGACACGACCTAATTTACAGATCGTGTGTTAATAAAGAAATCAGGAAAACTAACATCAAAATTAAGAAATTGTGTGCAGAATACCCAAAGTGCGATGCACTGGACGTAAGTAAACTACATCGAAACCTACACACCAAACACGGAATGCACCTTAATTATGACGGAAAAAGTATTATGTGCGATCACATCAGTGAAATAATTAAAAAAAGACATTTACGAAATAGATCAGTCTATCAGCTTCCTGAAAGACTTACAAGCAAAAATGAGGAAAGCAAATTCGACAAGAACGAAGAAAGCAGGAAAGAGGAGACATCAGAAAATCCACAAAGGATTGCAGCAGCTACACCTGGAAGAGTAAATTTAAGATCAAGGCGGAATATACCCAAGAAGGAGGATTTTTTTCTATCCCCCTCTGAGAAAAGAAAAAACTTAGCATCATCAAACAAGTTAAAGATACACCATAAAACTGGCAAAGGACTCCATCAGCAAATAATAGTAAATAAGGTAAAGTCTGAACCTCCTCAGCAATGTGTAAAAAAATTAAACAAAAAAATTCTTGATCTAAAAGTATACATCCATAATGTACACGGGCTCAAAACCAAACTTAATGAATTAGAAATTTTGTTATCAAGTGCAAGTGAACTGTCAGATACACAGATATTATGTATTAACGAACATTTCTTGAGGTCTTTTGAAATAGAAAGTGTTGTGCTACCAAATTTTAAACTCATGGGTGACTTCTCAAGAACATCTTACAAAGGTGGAGGCAGTTGCATATTTGTAAAAGACAACATTACTGCTACACCTCTTGATATTTGCAATTCGTATAGTATTGAAAAAGATATAGAACTGTCAGGTGTAGAGCTTACAGATCTAAATGTTTATATAATAGCACTTTACAGGTCACCCTCTGGTAACATAGGGACTTTCTACAAAAATCTAGCACCAGTAATAGAAAATCTAAGTAAAAGAAAATCATATAGTGTTCTAATATGTGGTGACTATAATATAGATTTTCTCTCAGAAAACTCCAGCCATCTAAGCATTAAAAATTTTATGAACAGCTACAACCTAGACCTAATGGTTAACACTCCAACCAGGATAACAAATCACAGTACCACTTGTCTGGATCAAGTAGCAAGCAATATAAATTGTACTGTATCCTCCATCAAACTAGGAGGGTCAACAGAAACATCCGATCTCACGCGTCGGCTTTGACCCGTGACGTAAGGGTGTTGTGGTGTGTGACGTCATTTCAATCTTTATGGTCTATATGTTTTGTCGCTACTCGTAATGTCTAATGAATCAATATTGTTGTTTTCTTTTTTTTTTATTTGTTTCTTTTTTTTATCTATTGATTGACCTACACATTGATCTGTAGCGTAGCCCTGAATATGAGGTTAGGTTGGGAGTTTTTTTTTGGCGGGGGGGGGGGGGGGGGGTCAGGGGGGGGGGCGCAGCCTCCCCCCTGCCTGGCCTTGAGTACCACTTGTTTATTATTATCTTTGTTTGCTATCAATGTTAGCAGATTGTTCTTGTGAAACCTTTGTGTGTGTTCTTTTTCTATGTGTTTTCGTCTTTGTGATACGTATGCAACGTTTCTATATCCGCCATATTGGAATTGTCGTTTCCGCTATATTTGTGACGTCATGGGTCAAAGCCGACGGGTTAGATCGGACGCTTCCGTATTTCCAACTAGGATTTTCAGACCACAATGCATTAATTATGCAGGTCTGGTTGCAAAATAACAGTCACGAACACAATAAAATCACTGTACAGAGGAGAAACTTCAATGAAACCCACATGCATACTTTCCTCTTTGATATACAAAATGAAAACTGGCAAAATGTATACGAGGCTCAAACAGTAGACAGCAAATACGAAGCATTCTTGGATATTTTCTGTTATTATTTTAATTGCCACTTTCCCTTACAAACAAAATGTATCACCAAAGATAGAAAACTCTCCAGCTGGATCACCCCAGGAATCATTAGATCATCACAAAGAAAAAGAGAACTTTTTTACATGAGCAAATCCAAACTAGGCAGTAGTGAAGCATTTAAGTCATAATTTACTCTATATAAAAAGATATTAAAGAACGTAGTAAATACAGCCAAAAAGCTACAGAATGATAACTACCTCAAATTGTCATCAAATAAGAGCAAAAGCATGCGGCAACTTATTAATATGAATACTAATAGAGGAAAACAGCTACAAAGTGATATTAGCTTAAAAATAAATGGAAAATTAGTCTCCAGTGGGAAAGAAACAGCAGAGGAATTCAATAACTACTTTACAGAAACAGTAGAAAACCTGGCTAACCATCTTAAAAATAGCTGTCCCTTACAACTAGAACCAAACTTATGCTCTGAGACTCTATTTCTAAGGCCTACATCTGAAATTGAAATAGAAAAGACACTTCATAGCAAAATTTAAAAAAAATCATCTGCTGGACAAGATCAAATCCCATGCTTCCTCCTTCATAATTGCAGTAACTCTATCAGTAAACCCCTCGCTCACATAATAAACTTCTCATTCTTGAATGGTACATTTCCTGGTATGCTCAAAATTGCAAAAATTATACCTGTCCACAAAAAAGGAAGCAAAGAGGATCCCAGTAATTATCGACCCATTGCACTGCTTTCAACTTTTAGTAAAGTATTTGAATATATAATGGCCACCAGAATCATGTCCTAAAGAAAATATCCTGTCACCTGCTCAATTCAGCTTCCAAAGTAAGAAAGCTACAACAGATGCAATACAAGAATTTCTAGATCATGCACTGGAGCTTGTGGACAAAAAACTCCCAGCCATAGGTATCTTCCTAGATCTAACAAAGGCATTCGACATGGTTAATCATAGTATACTTCTGCAAAAGATGCATTCCTATGGA
Source organism: Schistocerca cancellata (assembly GCF_023864275.1). Classification (NCBI taxonomy): domain Eukaryota; kingdom Metazoa; phylum Arthropoda; class Insecta; order Orthoptera; family Acrididae; genus Schistocerca; species Schistocerca cancellata. The sequence continues at coordinate 56,334,129 of NC_064635.1, forward strand.
ATAAGAGGAAATGCCTATGACTGGTTTAAAAGCTATCTGGAAGATCAACAACAGTATGTCGAATTAAATGAAACTAAGCTCTCAGGTACAGCTAGCACTGTACATTCCTCCATACATACCATAAAGCAAGGCGTTCCCCAAGGCTCCGTCCTGGGCCCTTTGCTGTTCTTACTTTACATAAATGACCTTCCTCATAGCCTACCAAACACAAAAACCCTTTTATTTGCTGACGACACCTCTATACTCATATCTGCGCCCGAACAAATTCTCCAATCTAAAATAGATAGAACCACAGATCAAATAAGACGATGGCTTCAAAGTAATAGGCTGCTGATTAATGCAAATAAAACAATTGGAATAACCTTTCACACTGCCCAAAACAGAAATCCATTACTACCAACTATATCACTGGAAAAAAATAATGTTAAACTTGAAAATGAAATAAAATTTTTGGGGGTCACTATTACTGATACGCTCACATGGAAAAGTCACATTGACGTTACCAGCACAAAACTTAGTAAAGTATGCTTCATGATTAGATCAATAAGGAACGTCACTAACACAAGTACCCTAACCACAATGTACCATGCACTCTTTCACTCCGTACTTAACTACAGAATCATCTTCTGGGGCCAAAATTCTGAATCAATTAAGATATTCAAACTGCAAAAGAAGGTAGTCAGAACAATTATGTTCAAAAAACAAAGAGACACTAGTAAACCATTATTTAAGAAACTAAATATTTTGCCCCTCCCATGCCAATACATACTAGAATTATTATTCTTTACCAAAAAAAGTATCAACAAAATTAGCAAAAATATGGACTACCATGATTATGACACAAGATCAAAAACCTCTCTAAGAATACTTCCCCACTCAACAAAACTGTACAGTGATGGTGTCAAGTGCATGGGAATAAAATTATATAATCATCTTCCAACTTTTATACAAGAAATCCAAGAATAAATAAATTCAAACAGACAGTGAAATCTCTTTTAATAAAAGAATGCTTTTATACCATCCAGGAATATTTGGAATCAAAATTGTCTTAGTGCATGATAAAGTATCAAAGCTGAATGTTGTTAAGTCAGTTTTGTCACATCATGTAACAATTCTCTGTAAAGCTGTAACTTTAAGTAACATAATTTTGTAGGTAATGTAAAATAATCTTTCCTCTGTATTCTTGTTTACTATCTTAGACTCCTGTAAACTGTATATTTGTATTGACTTATCCCATATCAGTTGTACAAGCCATTGTACTGATTTGATCCACGGGACAAATAATAAATAAATAAATAAATAAATAAAACAATGGATGTGTCGGGACCCGGGCGGACTCGCGACCAGGCCCCCAGAGTGGAAGGCAGACATGCTACCGACGAGCGTGCGGCCCGCCTCGGATACATCTCGATGTCCGACAGGAAAAGCATTCACGGTCATGCGTAGTACAGAGAATCCAGCAACAAAGTAATCCTGTGGTCAGTGGGAGCGTGCGGCACCAAATGTCCAGAGTTTAAAAATTGTGCGTTGCTGACCTACACAACATTCCTTCTGGCATCAGCTATCCAGGGTTAAAATTTCTTGACACACTTTTTCTCCACCCGGTAGAAGCATGTACATGTGAACTTAAACTAAATAATGGTACTTTTATAATTATAGTTTTGTGAAGGTCCCCATTGGGAAATTTTTGCTATTTTTGAAAAATTTGGATTCTTTGTTGTGCTATCTGTGATTTCAATGTAGATTTTCTGAAAGGGTCCAGTGGAGAGCTTGACCTTGAAGTATCACTTGGTTCTTTCAATTTGACGCCAGTTATTGATTTTCCTACTTGTGCAGTACAGGAAAGCAGCACACTGATAGATAACGTTTTTATAGCCCAAGATAAACTTAATCAAACAAAGACTTTTCCTGTTAAGAATGGTGTGTCTGAGCTGTATTACGCTACCCTCAGGAAACTGAAGAAATGGCATCAGCATGTTCGTTGTCACAAAAATGTGAATGAACTTCTTCTTCTCCTTCTCCGTGACAATGCTAGACTTCACACAAGTCTGCACACCTGAGAGAAGCTCACAAAACTTCATTGGACAGTTCTTCCTCATCCACCCTACAGCCCAGGTCTTGCACCTTCTGTCTTCCATCTGTCTGGCCCATCGAAGGATGCACTCCGGGGGAAGCACTACATGGATAATGAGGAAGTTACTGATGCAGCAAGACATTGACCAGTAGAATGGTACCATGCAGGCATACAGGCCATCCTGGTAAGGTGGCATGTTGCTGTCACATTAAACAGAGATTGTGCTGAAAAACAGTTTTGTAACTAAAGGAGTGGTCAATAAAATGGTGTATAGGAGTCCTGAATAAAACCAACCTGCTTTCAGAAGAATAAATGTGTTGCATTATTTATTGAATGCCTCTCGTATATCAGCTCAATCTAATCATAAATCAAATTAGTAACTACCGAAAAGAAAGTTGAAATAGGTGAAATGCAGAGTAGTGTGTTAGGCTTGCTTCTGTTCTTTGTTTATGTATGACACACAGACCTCAGTAATGCACCTGAGATCATACTGTTTGCAGATACACTGTGTAATAGTGAGCGATGTTAAGGTATTTCTATCTACAGCAACTGAACGTGCATTCATGGTCCAATGCCAACAGATTGATGCTTAATGTGAAGAAAACAAATTACATTCACTTTGGAAAAATGAATCAAAACCAAGGTCTTCAACTGATAGTTTGTGAGCATGAGTTAGAATGAGTACAATGTACAAAACTTTTAGGAATATATGTTACCAATAGGAACACCCGTGGTCTAGGGGGTAGCATCTTTGATTAGTAATCAAGACATCCACGGTCCCAGGTTTGAATCCCCTCATTGCTTAAATTTTGATTAATAATCAGCATTGGCGGCCAAAGTCTTCTGGCATAAGAAGTCACCATCATTCTGCCAACGGCCTTGTCAGAGAGGACAGAGGAGTGGACAGAGGTTCTGGGCACTCGCTTGTCCTAGGGGTGGGAAATTGCCCCTAAAGGCGGAAGAATCAGCAGTTATCAATGGTATGAGCTTGCAGAAGGCAATGAAACCACTGCATTAAAGACACGTAACGTGTATCCACAGAGCATATGGCCTGTAATTGAAAACTGTCATGATGCTCACTCCATTTGCAATAAGATTCCAGAATAGTACCCCATACAGATCTCTGAGGGGACTGCCAAGTGGGAGGTGACGATGAGAAAAAGATGGAATAATCAAAAAAGGATAACATTCTATGAATTGCGGCATGGAACATCAAAAGTTTCAATGTGGTAGGGAAACTAGAAAATCTGAAAAGGGAAATGCAAAGACTCAGACTAGATATAGCAGGTGTCGTGAAATAGAAAGAAGACAGGATTTCTGGTTAGATGAGTATGGGGTAATATCAACAGCAACAGAAAATGGTATAGTGGTAGTAGGATTCTTTGTGAAGAGAAAGGTAGGGCAGAGACTGTGTTATTGTGAACAGTTCAGTGATATGGTTTTTCTTATCACAATCAACAGCAAACCAATGCTAACAACAATACTTCAGATATATATGCCAATGTCTCAAGCTGAAGATACAGAAAGTATATGAGGATATTGAAAGGGTAATACAGTATGTAATGGGAGATGAAAATCTAAGTCCTGGAAGACTGGAATGCAGTTGTAGGGGAAGGAGTAGAAGAAAAAGTTACAGGAGAATATGGACTAGGGTCAAGGAATGAGAGAGGAGAAAGACTAATTGAGTTCTGTAACAAGTTTCAGCTAGTAATAGAGAATACTCTGTTCAAGAATCACAAGAGGAGAAGGTGCACTTGGAAAAGGCTGGGTGGTATGGGAATATTTCAGTTAGATAACATCATGGTCAGACAGAGATTCTGAAATCAGATACTGGATTGTAAGGCAAACCCAGGATCAGATATAGACTCATATCATAATATAGTAGTGATGAAGAGTAGGCTGAAGTTTAAGACATTAGTCAGGAAGTGTCAATACTAAAAGAAGTGAGATGCAGGAGTACTAAGGAATGACAAGATACACTTGAAGGTCTCTAAGGCTATAGATACAGCAATAAGGAATAGCTAAGTAGGCAGTACAGTTGAAGAGGAATGGATATCTCTAAAAAGTGTCATCACAGGTAACTGTGAAGAATCCATGGGTAACAGAAGAAATACTTCAGTTGATCAGTGTAAGGTGGAAGTGCAAAAATGTTTATGGCAACTCAGGAATACAGAAATACAAGTCGGTGAGGAAGGAAATAAATAGGAAGTGCAGGGAAGTCAAGAAGAAATGGCAGCATGAAATATGTGAAGAAATAAAAAAAAAGAAATGTTTGTTGGAAGGATTAATTATTCATATAGGAAAATCAAAACAACCTTCTGGGAAATTGAAAGCAAAGGTGACAACATTAAGAGTGCAACGGGTATTCCACTGCTAAATGTAGAGGAGAGAGTGGATGTTGTTGTTGTTGTTGTTGTTGTGGTCTTCAGGCCTGAGACTGGTTTGATGCAGCTCTCCATGCTACTCTATCCTGTGCAAGCTTCTTCATCTCCCAGTACTTACTGCAACCTACATCCTTGTGAATCTGCTTAGTGTATTCACCTCTTGGTATCCCTCTACAATTTTTACCCTCCACCCTGCCCTCAAATGCTAAATTTGTGATCCCTTGATGCCTCCGAACATGTCCTAACAACCGGGCCCTTCTTCTTGTCAAGTTGTACCACAAACTCCTCTTCCCCCTAATTCTATTCAATACCTCCTCATTAGTTATGTGATCTACCCATCAAATCTACAGCATTCTTCTGTAGCACCACATTTCAAAAGCTTCTATTCTCTTCTTGTCCAAACTATTTATCATCCATGTTTCACTTCCATACATGGCTACACTCCATACAAATACTTTCCGAAATGACTTCCTGACACTTAAATCTATACTTGATGTTAACAAATTTCTCTTCTTCAGGAACGCTTTCCCTGCCATTGCCAGTCTACATTTTATATCCTCTCTACTTCTACCATCATCAGATATTTTGCTTCCCAAATAGCAAAACTCCTTTACTACTTTAAGTGTCTCATTTCCTAATCTAAGTCCCTCAGCATCACCTGACTTAATTTGACTACATTCCATTATCCTCGTTATGCTTTTGTTGATGTTCATCTTATATCCTCCTTTCAAGACACTGTCCATTCCGTTCCACTGCTCTTCCAAGTCCTTTGCTGTCTCTGACAGAATTACAATGTCATCGGCGAACCTCAAAGTTTTTATTTCTTCTCCATGGATTTTAATACCTACTCCAAATTTTTCTTTTGTTTCCTTTACTGCTTGCTACAGTAAAGCTGCATGCCCTCGGGAAAAATTACGGCTGTAGTTTCCCCTTGCTTTCAGCTGTTCGCAGTACCAGCACAGAAAGGCCATTTTTGTTAGTGTTACAAGGCCACATCAGTCAATCATCCAGACTGTTGCCCCTGCAACTACTGAAAAGGCTGCTGCCCCTTTTCAGGAACCACCCATTTGTCTGGCCTCTCAACAGATACACCTCCATTGTGGTTGCACCTATGGTACGGCCATCTGTATCGGTGAGGCACGCAAGCCTCCCCACCAACGGCGGGGTCCATTGTTCATGGGTGGGGGGGGGGGGGGGGGGGTGGGGAAGTGGAAAGAATTTCTATGATGTGATAGAAGTGGAAGTAGGAGTCAATTTGGAATTGATAGAGGATCCAGTATTAGAATCAGAATTTAAAAGAGCGTTGGAGGACTTCAAATAAGGCAGAAGAGATAGATAACATTCCCTCAGAATTTCTAAATTCATTGGGGGAAGTGGCAACAAAACGACCATTCATGTTGGTGTGCAGACTGTATGAGTCTGGCGACATACCAGTGCCAGTGGGCAATGCAAAGTACCGAGAATGCTGCAGATACGACACTAGTATATTGAAGATACATATCATAGTACCCTCTGAGGTGTCAGTGTCTGCTGGTGAATCAGTATCTGGATGACTTGGAGTGGGTCATTTATGGTGACCCAATAGGTTTCTTTTTTGCTGTCATGTTATATTTTTCATTTTTTTTTTTTATTTTCTGAAGGTCAAAAAAGGAAAGGACAGGTGATCTATTTCAGTTTCTATAATAATGCATGACATCACCAACAACTTTAATGTACAATTCAGTACACCTTTAACCATACAGACTCTGATTCATTTACTTTGCGACGATTCCTTATCCTAAGAACCAACGGCATTCTACACATATAGTAATACGTACAATGATTTCACAGTTCTGAAGACTGCAAGAGCTCACAAGTGTGAGAATTATCACAAAATCACCTTAAAAGCTCGTGCATCCAAGTTGCTGATAAGAATAATATACAGAAAAGAAAATTGAAGATGTGCTAGATGACAATCAGTTTGGCTTTAGAAAAGGTAAAGGCACGAGAGAGGCAATTCTGATGTTGCGGCTGATAATGGAAGCAAGACTAAACAAAAATCAAGACACATTCATACGATTTGTCAACCTGGAAAAAGCATTCAACAATGTAAAATGGTGCAAGATGTTCGAAATTCTGAGAGAAATAGGGAGAGACAGGCAGTATACAATATGTACAAGAGCCAAAAGGGAATACTAAGAGTGGACAACCGAGAACGAAGTGCTCAGATTAAAAAGGGTGTAAGACAGGGATGTAGTCTTTCCCCCCCTACTGTTTAATCTGTACATCTAAGAAGCAATGATAGAAATAAAAGAAAGGTTCAGGAGTGGAATTAAAATACAAGGTGAATGGATATCAATGATAAGATTTGCTGATGACATTGCTGTTCTGAGTGAAAGTGAAGAAGAATTAAATGACCTGCTGAACAAAATGAACAATCTAATGAGTACAGAATATGGATTGAGAATAAATCAAAGAAAGACGAAAGTAATGAAAGCAGCAGAAATGAGAACAGCAAGAAACTTAACATTAGGATTGATGGTCACAAAGTAGATGAAGTTAAGGAATTCAGCTACATAGTCCATAAAATAACCAATGATGGATGGAGCAAGGAGGACAGCAAAAGCTGACTAGCAATGGAAAAAGGGCAGTCTACTAATATCAAATATAAGCCTTAATTTGAGGAAGAAATTTCTGGGATCATAAGTCTGGAGTACAGCATTATATGGTAGTGAAACATGGGCTTTGGAAAAACCAGAACAGAAGAGAATTGAAACATTTGAGATGTGGTGCTACAGATGAACGTTGAAAATTAGATGGACTGATAAGGTACAGAATGAGGAGGTTCTGTGCAGAATCAGAGGGGAAAGGAATATGTGGAAAACACTGATAAGGAGAAGGAACAGGATGATACGACGTCTGTTAAGACACGAGGGAATGACTTCCATGGTACTAGAGGGAGCTGTAGCAGGCAAAAACTGTAGAGGAAGACAAAGATTGGAATATAGCCAGCAAATACTTGGTTCATGGTGTAGGTTCCTGTAGTCATGTCCTAGTTCATGAACCACGGGCAATGTATGAGTGGCCAAGTAAGTGGTCTCGACAGTCGGGATACCAATTACTTTGGAATAAGGCTGGGCATCTCGGACATATTCTGAGTCGTGGTCACCTTTGTGCTCATATGGCAAAGACTACCAAATCCACCGGTTAGTCCCTCAGCTGTTAGGGGTAAAACCCAATGGGACTCGGGGCAAGTAAGGCTAGCAACCTGCTTCCCTGGTACTTTAAATATGATGCTGGCAACAATCAGAGCAAAATGCCTCGGACCTTTGAAGGTGATGGAGTCCCACCTCTAACTGACAAACCAGGGACTCCTAAGATACGACTTGGCAAACAAATGGTAATGAGATGGGGAGCTATTAATATCAATGGGGGCTTCTCTGGGAAGAAGGTAGAGCTGGCAGAGGCTGCAAGTAAGATGGGGCTGGACGTTTTAGCTGTTAGTGACATTTGGGTAAGGGGTGAGAAAGAAGAGGAAGTGGGAGAATACAAGGTCTACCTGTCAGGAGTCAAAGCAGGAATAGCACAATGGGGTGTAGGGCTTTACACCAGGAAAGAAATGGAACCCAGCATAGTTGCAATAAGGTATGTAAACGAACGACTGATGTGGATAGATTTGACAGTGTCTAGCAAGAAAATTAGGATTTTGTCAGTATATTCGCATTGTGAAGGGACAGATCAAGATAAGATGGATAGTTTTTATGAGGCACTCAGTGATGTAGTTGTTAGAGTGAAGGACAAGGACAGTGTTCTGCTCATGGGTGATTTTAACGCCAGGATTGGAAATCGAACAGAAGGGTATGAAAAGGTTATGGGTAAATTTGGAGAGGATATGGAGGCCAACAGGAACGGGAAACAACTCTTGGATTTCTGTGCCAGTATGGGCTTAGTAATCACAAACTCCTTTTTTAAACATAAGAACATTCACCGGTATACTTGGGAAGGCAGGGGAACCAGATCTGTCATTGACTATATAATAACAGATCAGGAATTCAGGAAGGCTGTGAGGGACACACGTGTATTCAGGGGATTCTTTGATAACACTGATCATTATTTAATCTGCAGTGAAATTGGGATTGTGAGGCCGAAAGTGCAGGAGGTCAGGTCCATGTGTAGGAGGATAAGAGTGGAGAAACTTCAGGATAAGGAAATCAGGCACAAGTACATAACAGCGATCTCAGAAAGGTACCAGTTAGTTGAATGTAGCCAATTACAGTCATTGGAAAAGGAATGGACAAGGTACAGGGACACAGTACTAGAAGTGGCTAAAGAATGTCTTGGAACAGTAGTGTGTAAAAGTAGGAAGAAGCAAACAGCTTGGTGGAATGATACAGTCAAGGCAGCCTGTAAAAGGAAAAAGAAGGCGTATCAAAAATGGCTACATACCAGAACCCAGGTAGACAGAGAAAGTTATGTTGAAGAAAGAAACAAAGCCAAAAAGATAATTGCAGCATCCAAGAAGAAATCATGGGAAGACTTTGGAAACAGGTTGGAGACTATGGGTCAAGCTGCTGGAAAACCATTCTGGAGTGTAATTAGCAGTCTTCGAAAGGGAGGAAAGAAGGAAATGACAAGTATTTTGGACAGGTCAGGAAAACTGCTGGTGAATCCTGTGGATGCCTTGGGAAGATGGAGGGAATATTTTGAAGAGTTGCTCAATGTAGGTGAAAATGCAATCAGTAATGTTTCAGATTTCGAGGTAGAATGGGATAGGAATGATGATGGAAATAGGATCACATTTGAGGAAGTGGAAAAAATGGTCAATAGATTGCAGTGCAATAAAGCGTCTGGGGTGGATGAAATTAAGTCGGAACTCATCAAATACAGTGGAATGTCAGGTCTTAAATGGCTACACAGGATAGTTGAAATGGCCTGGGAGTTGGGACAGGTTCCATTAGACTGGACAAAAGCAGTAATCACACCAATCTTTAAACATGGAAACAGAAAAGATTGTAATAACTACAGAGGTATCTCTTTAATCAGCGTTGTGGGTAAAATCTTCTCAGGTATTGTTGAAAGGAAAGTGCGAGTATTAGTTGAGGACCAATTGGATGAAAATCAGTGTGGGTTTAGGCCTCTTAGAGGTTGTCAGGACCAGATCTTTAGCTTACGGCAAATAATGGAGAAGTGTTATGAGTGGAACAGGGAATTGTATCTATGCTTTATAGATCTAGAAAAGGCATATGACCGGGTTCCTAGGGGGAATTTATTGTCTGTTCTACAAGATTATGGAATAGGAGGCAAACTTTTGCAAGTAATTAAAGGTCTTTACATGGATAGTCAGGCAGCAGTTAGAGTTGACGGTAAATTGAGTTCATGGTTCAGAGTAGTTTCAGGGGTAAGACAAGGCTGCAACCTGTCTCCACTGTTGTTCATATTATTCATGGATCATATGTTGAAAACAATAGACTGGCTGGGTGAGATTAAGATATGTGAACACAAAATAAGCAGTCTTGCATATGCGGATGACTTAGTTGTGATGGCAGATTCGATTGAAAGTTTGCAAAGTAATATTTCAGAGCTAGATCAGAAATGTAAGGACTATGGTATGAAGATTAGCATCTCCAAAACGAAAGTAATGTCAGTGGGAAAGAAATATAAATGGATTGAGTGCCAAATAGGAAGAACAAAGTTAGAACAGGTGGACGGTTTCAAGTACTTAGGATGCATATTCTCACAGAATGGCAACATAGTGAAAGAACTGGAAGCGAGGTGTAGCAAAGCTAATGTAGTGAGCGCTCAGCTACGATCTACTCTCTTCTGCAAGAAGGAAGTCAGTACCAAGACTAAGTTATCTGTGCACCGTTCAATCTTTCGACCAACTTTGTTGTATGGGAGCGAAAGCTGGGTGGATTCAGGTTACCTTATCAACAAGGTTGAGGTTACGGATATGAAAGTAGCTAGGATGATTGCAGGTACTAGCAGATGGGAACAATGGCAGGAGGGTGTCCACAATGAGGAAATCAAAGAAAAACTGGGAATGAACTCTATAGATGTAGCAGTCAGGGCGAACAGGCTTAGATGGTGGGGGTCATGTTACACGCATGGGAGAAGCAAGGTTACCCAAGAGACTCATGGATTCAGCAGTAGAGGGTAGGAGGAGTCGGGGCAGACCGAGGAGAAGGTACCTGGATTCGGTTAAGAATGATTTTGAAGTAATAGGTTTAACATCAGAAGAGGCATCAATGTTAGCACTGAATAGGGGATCATGGAGGAACTGTATAAGGGGGGGCGGGGGGGGGCTATGCTCCAGACTGAACGCTGAAAGGCATAATCAGTCTTAAATGATGATGATGATGATGATGATGATGAATACTTGAGGATGTAAGTTGCAAGTGCTGCTTTGAGATGAAAAGGTTGGCACAGGTCAGGAATTTGTGGTGGGCCACATCAAACTGGTCAGAAGACTGAAAAGCATGCTCCTCAGAAGATGCTACAAGGACTTACTTTAGTTACTTTAAATGATTTTTTTACATTATGGAAAAGGGCTATTCTTATCTTGTCACATAGCTTTGCAAGGGCTCACTGCAAGCCCTTATTTAAAAAGTTTTGTGTGCATACGGTATCCTCCCAACACATATACAAATGTGTGTTGTTGACAAGAGCTAAGCTTGGAGACCTGCAAACTAATAGGAACTACCATAGTTCTAAAACACAACTGCATGACCCTCTATGTAGACTGAGCAAGAACAACCTGTACTCAAAGACAAATCAGCCATTTTGGTGTCATTCTTTATTATGCACTGCCAACACAATATAAAGAGAATGGAAAAAGAGAGTTTTTAGAGCAGAGTTAAAAATATGTTTTATTGAGAAGTGTATATATAGTGTAACTAATCATGTTAGCTTACAGAAATACTAGGTGCTCATTTATCGTTGGGCACTTTTTAATCTGTTCCAAGAAGTGCCATCTACGCTGTGTGGGTCTTTGCACAAGAATAATTCTGCTGTTGGTTTCTTATCTTCTCTGCTCCAGATACAGCGCACTAGGCCTTTTCAGATTAGGGATTTGTTGCAAGAATAGTTGTGAGGGACATATTGTGAGCAGCTGTTCATGTGTTTATACTTTCCAGAAGTGCTGCATAATGTGTTCATGTGTTTAAATTTTTTCAGAAGTGTAATATAACAAAATTTCATGTTCCTGTCATACCACTGATTATGCATATTGTAATATCCTTGTAGATTAGGTACATGTGATTTTCTTTCCATAACATATACTTACTGAGCTTGCTAAATCAGTGTTAATGCAATGGGCTCCAATTTGGAAGGAATGGGGTCTGTACCTTGTTCAGCCACTTCGGTTTTCCATGGTTTTCCCAAGCTATTAAGGTGAGTGATGGGATGCTTCCATTGATAAGGTCATGGCCACCTTCTTATCCTTTCCTCATCTAATCCTGTCCTGCTTTGTACACATATCAAAAAAATTTTTTGCATCATCTCGGTTCTGAGAGTTCTGGAACCAGTACAGAAAATTGGAAAATTGGAATAGAGATCGATATATACATCATTTCTGCCATTTTTATTGCTCATGGAAAACACACATTGCACATTGTACCACCATACAGAGAGACCTTCAGATGTGTTGGTCCAGATTGCTGTACACACTGGTACTTCTAATACCCAGTAGTACATCCTCTTGCATTGATGCATGCCTGTATTCATCACAGTGTACTATCCACAAGTTGATCATGGCACTGTTGGTCCACATTGTCCCACTCCCGCACTCCTCAACAGCAATTCGGCGAAGATCCCTCAGAGTGGTTGGTGTGTCACGTCATCCATAAACAGCTCTTTTCAATTTATTCCAGGGGTGTTTGACAGGGTCCATGTCTGGAGAACATGCTGGCCATTCTAGTAGAGCAATATCGTTATCCTGAACGAAGTCGTTCACAAGATGTGCATGATAGGGATGCAAATTGTCATCCATGAAGATGAATTCCTTGTCAATATGCTGCCTATATGATTGCACTATCAGTCAGAGGATGGCATTCACATAACGTACAGCTGTTCCCTGACCACCAGCAGTGTATGCCACCCCAAAAAATCAGGGAACCTCCACCTTGCTGCACTCACTGGACAGTGTGTCTAAGGCATTCAGCCTGACCGGGTTGCCTCCAAATACGTCTCCAACGATTGTTTGGTTGAAGGTATATGTGACAGTCATCGGTGAAGGGAACATGATGCCAATCCTGAGCAGTCCAATCAGCATGTTGTTGGGCCCATCTGTCCGTACTGCATGGTGTCGGGGTTGCAAAGATGGACCTTGCCATGGACGTCAGGAGTGAAGTTGCACATCATGTAGCCTATTGATCACAGTTTTGAGTCATAACACGATGTCCCTTGTTGAGAGCGCTTCCTGGCACAAAGTAACAATGCAGACGCAATCAAACCGCAGTATTGGCTGTCTGGGCATGGTTGAACTACAGACAACATGAGCCGTGTACCTCTTTTCTGGTGGAATGACTGGAACTTAAAGGCTGTCAGACCCCCTACGTCTAATAGGTGCTGCCCATGCATGGTTGTTTACATCTTTGGGCTGGTTTAGTGACATCACTGAACTGTCAAAGGGACTGTGTGTGTGAATGATTTTTTATTGACAAGGTAAAGGTAACTGATCAATTAAATATGCCAAAGTCTAACAATATGCCAAAGCCTAACAAATCCTTTAATTTCATGCTGATTCATCAAAATGTCCAATCATTGCTAAACAAATTAAGTGAAGTTGAAATTTTATGTACTGATGAGCTAAAAAACGTTTCTGTAATGTGTATAATTGAAAACTGGCTGCCTAAAGATGTAATGTCAGACACAAAACTTGCAGACTTCAATTTTTCATCATCATTTTCTAGAATTACATCCATTCATGGAGGGTCATGTATATTTGTTAAAAGTGGCATTGATTATTGTAACATAAAACCCATTGAACTGTTATCTGAAGAGAAAGTTTTTGAAGTATCCCCAGTTGAACTCTCTGTATTAAAATTAATAATCATCTGTGTATATAGGAGCCTTGCTGAGAACTTAAATGATTTCTGTCATCAACTAGAAGCAGCTTTAAATACTATAAAAAAACTTCATCAAAACAGTGATCATATGTGGAGATTTTAATATTGATTTTCAAGAAATCTCAAAAGACAAGCAAAGCTTGATGTCCCTACTGGAAACATATAACATAAAAGCCACCATAGACTCTCCTACAAGAGTTACACCAACAACTAGCTCAACAATTGATCAGATATTAATAAACACAAATGTAAATCACAGTTTCTGCGCTGGAAATCTTAATACTGGCTTCAGTGATCACTATGCACAGTTTATTGCTTTGCACGCCCCAAGTGAAACAACTAAGAAAGAGGAACTTGTAAAAGAAGCAAGGAAATTCACTAACAAACAAATAAACCTTTTTGTACAGAGACTAAGTGAAGAAACTTGGTATGAAGTGTATAATTGTGAAAATACTAACAAAAAGTTTGAAAAATTCATGGAAATCTTCATGTCATACTTTGAAGCTGCATTTCCATTAAAAAAGCAAAAATGTCAACCTAACCTCAAAAAGAACTAATGGATTACAACAGGTATTAGAATATCTTGTGCAGAGAAAAGAAGATTACACGATATAGCAAAGACACAGAACATGCCTCATGAATTTCATTTGTACCTGAAGAATTACAAGAGGATCCTCAAAAATGTTGTAAGGAAAGCTAAACCAATGGCAAATGACAAATACATTGAAAATTCAAAAAACAAATCTAAAGCTATATGGGAAGTTATAAAAAATCAAACAACAAGTGAAACTAAACAATACAAAAATATGAACTTATGTTGTGAAGGACAAATGATTTCTTGCCCAACAGAAATTGCAGGGACCTTCAACAAATATTTTGCAAATGTAAGTGAACAGTTGGTGAGTGGACTGGAAGAACACAACAAAATATCACCTCCATCATGCAATAGTGTGAGAAATGTGTCTACATCTTTGTTCCTTTCACCCACAAATACTGAAGAAATTTTATCAGTTATAAAAACCTTGAAAACAGGGTACTCATGTGGAATTGATGGAATACCAGAGGCAATTATTAAAAAAAGCTGTCTTGCCTTAGCTGAACCTTTGACACATTTGTGCAACAGCTCAATGGCATCAGGAACCTTCCCTTTGTGCTTAAAAACAGCAAAACTGAAACCACTGTTGAAAAAAGGAAATCCAGAATGTGTTTCAAATTATAGACCAATAGCCCTACTGCCTGTATTTTCAAAAATTTTAGAAAAAGTTTTTCATAAGAGATTGTCTGATTTCCTAAATAAAAATAAAATTCTCTCTCCTTCCCAGCATGGCTTCAGGAAAGGCTATTCAACTGAAAGTGCAATATTTGAATTTCTTAATGAAATCTATACTAAACTGGATGCAAGTGAGTTTGTGACAGGCATATGTCTTGATTTATCTAAAGCTTTTGACGTCATTGACCATAATGCCCTACTGCAGAAGCTTGACCAATTAGGAATTAGAGGTATATCCAATGAATGGCTCAAGACATACCTATGTGGTCGCAAACAGGTGGTTGAAGCGCAATATACTGACCATAACAAAATCAGCTACTACTATTCAGGATATGAAAATGTGAAATATGGTGTCCCACAAGGATCAGTATTAGGACCCATTCTGTTTCTCCTCTATGTCAATGATCTTATGTATAATAAGTATTGCCAAACTACCCTCCAATTTGCAGATGATACAAGCTTCCTTATTAGTGGTGAAACAGAAGAAAAACTAAAAGACTCCGCTATCCAAACAATGAACAGTGTAGAACAGTGGTTCAGCTACAGCAAGCTAATTATAAACAAAAAAAAGACAGTAGCACTGACCTTCTACAATGTAAAAGGAAGACACCACCCAAACATAGAAATAGAACTTAGGGACAGAGTTCTTGAAAGTGTTGACAACACTAAATTTCTGGGACTCTGGCTCCAGAACAACACAAAATGGGAGGTACACATTGAATATTTGCAAAGAAAACTAAGCAAAACCTGTTACATGATACAGATCTTAAAAACTTGTTGCAGCAAAGCCAGCCTGTTAAATGTATGCTACTCCTATGTGCATTCTGTAATTAAAAATGGCATAATCTTCTGGGGCAATACAACAACAAATATTAAACTTTTCAGGATGCAAAAGAGAATACTAAGAATTATTGAAGGGGTAAACAATATGAAATCATGCAGACCCATATTCAAAAAACTGTCAGTTCTTCCTCTTCCTTGCATTTTTATCTATGAAACATCAGTTGTCATCAAACAATATATCAATAGACACCCAGATATCTTATTAAAAAATGAAGATATACATGCACACAATACAAGGCAAAAATCTGTACTTCATATGAAACAGGTGAGAACATCATTGTGCCAAAAAGGCACACTATATACTGGGATAAAGATTTTCAATAATCTACCTAAACATATTAAATCAATAGGTAAACTCTGTAGTTTTAAGGCTGAAGTAAAGGCATATTTAATTGATCATTGCTTTTACAGTCTGACAGAATATATAAAAGCCAAACAACAAAAATAAAGATGCATTATTAATATTCTACTTTAAATGATTAATGGAAAATCTCATATAAAGATGTGAAACAAATACTAACAGAGAGATAGAGGGGCTGGCCAGTACTTACCTCAGCTCAGTACAGCTGATAGATACACATAAAACAGAACCGAAAATTTACATTCCTAGCTTTTGGAACAAATGTTCCTTCATCAGGGAGGAGAGAGGGGAAAGAAAGGGAAGAAGGGAAAGGAGATTCAGTTACTCACAACCCAGGCTAGCTTCCCTCTGACAACCATGCCTCCATCCTTGCTACCCTCCCTATTTTCCTTTCCCTGTTGCTTCATAGCCTGGGTTGTGAGTAACTGAATCTCCTTTCCCTTCTTCCCTTTCTTTCCCCTCTCTCCTCCCTGATGAAGGAACATTTGTTTCGAAAGCTAGGAATGTAAATTTTCGGTTCTGTTTTATGTGTATCTATCGGCTGTACTGAGCTGAGGTAAGTACTGGCCAGCCCCTCTATCTGTCTGTTAGTAATATTCTACTTTGCAAGTTGCGTGTAATGTTTGTTGTATTTATGAATCTTTGCTAAATTCCTTCAATGTCTAGTCCTTAGGATTGTAATAAAAACTGTATTTTATCTTGTAAATACCTAACCATGTCCAATATCCTTGTATATATTCCATACATATAGGATTTGAAGGACTAAATAAATAAATAAATACTATATCCACAGTCAACATCTATCTTCGAGAGTTCTGGGAACCAGGGTGATGCAAAACTTTTTTTGATGTGTGTATATGTTTTGTATACATGTAGAGGGTGTCACAGGAGAAATCTCAATATTCAGGGATATGACAGAAATGAATATTCAAAGTGAAAATGTATAGTAGATATGGGCTCTAAAATCCATACTTTAAGAGCTATGAACGCTTCTTCATCTTCGATAAAGTGGAACGCATCTCCTCTAATGCCAACTCTTTGCTTACCGTATTTTGAGATGTGGTAGTATGGTCCAAAAAAAGAAAAAAATGCCCAGGAAACAAGGGCTCGAAAGTGCATGCCTTAACAGTAATGAGCAATGAGCAGTTATTCATCTTCACTACTCTGTAACACAAGTGCTTACAGCTCTTAAGGTACACATTTTAGAGCCCATGTTACCTAGGCATTTCTGCATTGAATGATCATTCCTGTCATATCTCTGAATATTGAGCAGCCCCCTGGGACACCATGTATGTTACATTGATAATGTATCTGACATGTCCTACACTATTGAGCTGAATGTTCAAAGGATAAATAAATAAATCAATCAATAAAGACAACCCAAAACATACCACCTCATGCCAGTAATAAAGTGGATAACGTTAGATCAGTTTTATATATTTGTTATAATTAACTTGGAGGCAGGGTTAACTGATCCTGAGTCCTCACTTCATAATAATCAAACATCTTTTGTCTTACAACTTCTCATTTATTTTTTGCAGTTTCAAGACATGGATGTATACAACTTCATAGTCATTAACTCTGACTCTAAATACTCTTGGACTGATACATATTGGTGTGAAGACAAATTGGTCTGAACTGAACTAAACTATGTGGTTCCAGCCACATTAGCTTTTATAAATTTTTGTAACAAAATGTAATTCACAACAGATTTCTTGTTACAGATTACCTGACATTTATAACTAATGAATTTTTATGAGCATTTCTTTTTTCTGATGAAATTACACAATTTTTCTATTCATCTTTCATTTACTGTAATTTAATAATTTCTTTGCTTACTAATGGCTTTAACATTCATCCACATAAATTCAAACTTCTATAATCTTGTTTATTTTCATAATAAACTTCATTATTATAAAACTGAAATCTTTAAAAAAAAATTATAACGTTAGAGGGACATGAACAATGTATAGCTTCACACTTGTGTTCCCCATTGGTTGACATTGTAAGTTTACCTGATTACTATATAGAAGTTATGAATGACAGAAATATCACTGAAAAAATTTACATTGAGAAATATCTATTCAGAACTAAAGAAGGTACTGCCAAGACTGAAGAGATAAATTACAAGTATGAAACATATGTATGTAAGCCTATCCCATCATATACTAGCTATTTCTGTTGTGTTCTCAAATACAACTTGACTTTGGCAGTTACTTTACAACATACATTTTAGAATCAATAGCATTCATAAGGAAAATTACAACTGCTGGAACCAATTTAATATGCACAAACTAAGCTTCCACACAGGCTGTGAAAGGCAACCTGGGGGACTAAACGTAAGGCCTCTCCACTTGGTCTGACAAACAGGTTCCAACTGTTGTATGTGGCTGAGATTGCCCTCAGCCATAAGCAGTCACTTTTATGCAGTCACTTTTCCTGTTTTTTCCTGTTTCGGGGGAAACCTCTCAACCTGCAAGATCCGGTCAGTCACAGAGGCTGGAATTATTGGCAGCTGAGAGCTCCAATGTTAGGCACATGATGGGAGATGTGAAATGGATCCTTCCAGATGCCACGAAGAGCACAGAGTGCAGCCAACTGCAGGTTGTGGCTTATGTTGGTACCAATGACAAGTGCCTCTTTGGATCAGGAGAGATTCTCTCTGGTTCCAAGCGGCTATCAGAAGTGGCAAAGGTTGCCAGTCTTGCTGCCAAGATGAAAGCGGAGCTCACCATTTGCAGCATGATCAACAAGACCAATTGCAGGCTTCTGGTGCACAGCCAAGTGGAGGGTCAGAACCAGAGACCCAAACAGTTCTGTGACCGTGTAGACTGTCCAGATACCTCTACTTGCGCCAGAGGGTGGTGGGGATTTGGGTTCCACTAAATAGGTCAGAGATGGTTCCACAGATGGTGGGGGTTATGTGTCATCGACTGCATGATCTTTTAGGTTAGAGGGCTTGGGGGAAATACAGAAAGGACTTGAGTCTCAAAGGGTGCAGGTCGAACACAAGAAGAATGTAGATCTAGGTATAACAGTTGTAAATTTTCGTAGTCGTGTTGGTAAAGTACCAGAGCTCCAAGTGCTAATAGAAAGCACTGATGCTCAAATCATTATGAAAGATGCCTAAAGCTGAATATAAGTTCAACTAAAATTTTTGCGAAGGGCCTAATGTTGTTCAGAAATGATAAGCTAAATATTGTTACTGTTGTAGCAAAACTCAAGTAGATAGAGTTGGTATGGGTAGAGGTCATTCTTGGCAACCAGAGTAAAAAAATAACTGGATTCTTTTACCAAGCTCCCAAATAAGGTGATACAATTACTGAAAGGTTCAAAGAAAACTTGAGTCTAAATTCAAAAATTTATTCAACTTATACAATTATAGTTGGTGGTGACTTCAATTTACCCTCAATATGTAGGTGAAAATACATTTTTAAATAACCAGAGGACATATAAAACATCATCCAAAATTCTGCTCAACATAGTCTCTGAAAATTTTTTGAGCAATTATTTCATGAGCCCATTCGAAGAGTAAACAGCTGTGAAAACACACTTGACCTCTAAGTAACAAATAATCCTGAGCTAATAACGAGCATCAAAACACATACATAGATTAGTGAACACAGCATTGTCATAGCAAGACTGAATACCATAGCTCCCAAATCCACCAAAAGAGGATATATATAAAATAGAGGGAAACATTCCACGTGGGAAAAATATATCTTAAGATGATGTGACTTACCAAACGAAAGCGCTGGCACGTCAATAGACACACAAACAAACACAAACATACACACAAAATTCTAGCTTTTGCAACCAGCGGTTGCTTCGTCAGGAAAGAGGGAAGGAGAGGGAAAGACGAAAGGATGTGGGTTTTAAGGGAGAGGGTAAGGAGTCATTCCAATCCTGGGAGTGGAAAGACTTACCTTAGGGGGAAAAAGGACGGGTATACACTCGCGCACACACACACATATCCATTCACACATATACAGACACAAGCAAACATATACAGAGGCAAAGAGTTTGGGCAGAGATGTCAGTCGAGGCGGAAGTACAGAGGCAAAGATGATGTTGAATGACAGGTGAGATATGAGTGGCGGCAACTTGAAATTAGCGGAGATTGAGGCACTTCCGCCTCGACTGACATCTCTGCCCAAACTCTTTGCCTCTGTATATGTCTGCTTGTGTCTGTATATGTGTGGATGGATATGTGTGTGTGTGTGCGCGAGTGTATACCCGTCCTTTTCTCCCCCTAAGGTAAGTCTTTCCGCTCCCGGGATTGGAATGACTCCTTACCCTCTCCCTTAAAACCCACATCCTTTCATCTTTCCCTCTCCTTCCCACTTTCCTGACGAAGCAACCGCTGGTTGCGAAAGCTAGAATTTTGTGTGTTTGTTTGTGTGTCTATCGACCTGCCAGCGCTTTTGTTTGGTAAGTCTCATCATCTTTCTTTTTATATATATATATATATATATATATATATATATATATATATATATATATAAAAAAAGAAAGATGATGAGACTTACCAAGCAAAAGCGCTGGCAGGTCGATAGACACACTAACAAACACAAACATACACACAAAAATCTAGCTGTCGCAACCAACGGTTGCCTCGTCAGGAAAGAGGGAAGGAGAAGGAAAGACAAAAGGATATGGGTTTTAAGGGAGAGGGTAAGGAGTCATTCCAATCCCGGGAGCGGAAAGACTTACCTTAGGGGGAAAAAAGGACAGGTATACACTCGCACACACACACACATATCCATCCGCATATACACAGACACAAGCAGACATATGTAAAGGCAAAGAGTTTGGGCAGAGATCAGAGATTTTTCCTACGTGGAATGTTTCCCTCTATTATATATATATATATATATATATATATATATATATATATATATTTAAAGATGATGAGACTTACCAAACAAAAGCACTGGCAGGTCGATAGACACACAAACAAACACAAACATACACACAAAAATCTAGCTTTCGCAACCAACGGTTGCCTCGTCAGGAAAGAGGGAAGGAGAAGGAAAGACAAAAGGATATGGGTTTTAAGGGAGAGGGTAAGGAGTCATTCCAATCCCGGGAGCGGAAAGACTTACCTTAGGGGGAAAAAAGGACAGGTATACACTCGCACACACACACGCATCCATCCGCATATACACAGACACAAGCAGACATTTGTAAAGGCAAAGAGTTTGGGCAGAGATGTCAGTCGGGACGGAAGTACAGAGGCAAAGATGATGTTGAAAGACAGGTGAGGTATGAGCGGCGGCAAATTGAAATTAGAAATTAGCGGAGATTGAGGCCTGGCGGATAGCGAGAAGAGAGGATATGCTGAAGGGCAAGTTCCCATCTCCGGACTTCAGACAGGTTGGTGTTAGTGGGAAGTATCCAGATAACCCGGACGGTGTAACACTGTGCCAAGATGTGCTGGCCGTGCACCAAGGCATGTTTAGCCACAGGGTGATCCTCACTACCAACAAACACTGTCTGCCTGTGTCCATTCATGCGAATGGACAGTTTGTTGCTGGTCATTTCCACATAGAACGCTTCACAGTGTAGGCAGGTCAGTTGGTAAATCACGTGGGTGCTTTCACACGTGGCTCTGCCTTTGATCGTGTACACCTTCCGGGTTACAGGACTGGAATAGGTGGTGGTGGGAGGGTGCATGGGACAGGTTTTACACCGGGGGCGGTTACAGGGGTAGGAGCCAGAGGGTAGGGAAGGTGGTTTGGGGATTTCATGGGGATGAACTAAGAGGTTACGAAGGTTAGGTGGATGGCAGAAAGACACTCTTGGTGGAGTGGGGAGGATTTCATGAAGGATGGATCTCATTTCAGGGCAGGATTTGAGGAAGTCGTATCCCTGCTGGAGAGTCACATTCAGAATCTGATCCAGTCCCGGAAAGTATCCTGTCACAAGTGGGGCACTTTTGGGGTTCTTCTGTGGAAGGTTCCGGGTTTGAGGAGATGAGGAAGTGGCTCTGGTTATTTGCTTCTGTACCAGGTTGGGAGGGTAGTTACGGGATGCAAAAGCTGTTTTCAGGTTGTTGGTGTAATGATTCAAGGATTCAGGACTGGAGCAGATTCGTTTGCCACGAAGACCTAGGCTGTAGGGAAGAGACCGTTTGATGTGGAATGGGTGGCAGCTGTCATAATGGAGGTACTGTTGCTTGTTGGTGGGTTTGATGTGGACGGACGTGTGAAGCTGGCCATTGGACAGGTGGAGGTCAACGTCAAGGAAAGTGGCATGGGATTTAGAGTAGGACCAGGTGAATCTGATGGGACCAAAGGAGTTGAGGTTGGAGAGGAAATTCTGGAGTTCTTCTTCACTGTGAGTCCAGATCATGAAAATGTCATCAATAAATCTGTACCAAACTTTGGGTTGGCAGGCCTGGGTAACCAAGAAGGCTTCCTCTAAGCGACCCATGAATAGGTTGGCGTACGAGGGGGCCATCCTGGTACCCATGGCTGTTCCCTTTAATTGTTGGTATGTCTGGCCTTCAAAAGTGAAGAAGTTGTGGGTCAGGATGAAGCTGGCTAAGGTAATGAGGAAAGAGGTTTTAGGTAGGGCGGCAGGTGATCGGCGTGAAAGGAAGTGCTCCATCGCAGCGAGGCCCTGGACATGCGGAATATTTGTGTATAAGGAAGTGGCATCAATGGTTACAAGGATGGTTTCCGGGGGTAAGAGACTGGGTAGGGATTCCAGGCGTTCGAGAAAGTGGTTGGTGTCTTTGATGAAGGATGGGAGACTGCATGTAATGGGTTGAAGGTGTTGATCTACGTAGGCAGAGATGCGTTCTGTGGGGGCTTGGTAACCAGCTACAATGGGACGGCCGGGATGATTGGGTTTGTGAATTTTGGGAAGAAGGTAGAAGGTAGGGGTGCGGGGTGTTGGTGGGGTCAGGAGGTTGATGGAGTCAGGTGAAAGGTTTTGTAGGGGGCCTAAGGTTCTGAGGATTCCTTGAAGCTCCGCCTGGACATCAGGAATGGGATTACCATGGCAAACTTTGTAAGTAGTGTTGTCTGAAAGCTGACACAGTCCCTCAGCCACGTACTCCCGACGATCAAGTACCACAGTCGTGGAACCCTTGTCCGCCGGAAGAATGACGATGGATTGGTCAGCCTTCAGATCACGGATAGCCTGGGCTTCAGCAGTGGTGATGTTGGGAGTAGGATTAAGGTTTTTTAAGAAGGATTGAGAGGCAAGGCTGGAAGTCAGAAATTCCTGGAAGGTTAGGAGAGGGTGATTTTGAGGAAGAGGAGGTGGGTCCCGCTGTGACGGAGGACGGAACTGTTCCAGGCATGGTTCAATTTGGATAGTATCTTGGGGAGTTGGATCATTAGGAGTAGGATTAGGATCATTTTTCTTCGTGGCAAAGTGATATTTCCAGCAGAGAGTACGGGTGTAGGACAGTAAATCTTTGACAAGGGCTGTTTGGTTAAATCTGGGAGTGGGGCTGAAGGTGAGGCCTTTTGATAGGACAGAGGTTTCGGATTGGGAGAGAGGTTTGGAGGAGAGGTTAACTACTGAATTGGGGTGTTGTGGTTCCAGATTGTGTTGATTGGAATTTTGAGGTTTTGGAGGGAGTGGAGCTGGAAGTGGGAGATTGAGTAGATGGGAGAGACTAGGTTTGTGTGCAATGAGAGGAGGTTGAGGTTTGCTGGAATGGTTGTGAAGGGTGAGTGAGTTGCCTTTCCGGAGGTGGGAAACCAGGAGATTGGATAGTTTTTTAAGGTGGAGGGTGGCATGCTGTTCTAATTTGCGGTTGGCCTGAAGGAGGATGCTCTGAACAACCGGTGTGGATGTGGGAGAGGAAAGATTGAGGACTTTTATTAGGGACAGGAGTTGATGGGTGTGTTGCTTGGCTGAGTGGATGTGTAGGTGAAGGATTAGGTGGGTGAGGGCAATGGATTGTTCGGTTTGGAACTGGTATAAGGACTGATGGAAAGAAGGGTTGCAGCCAGAGATGGGAACTTTAAGTGTGAGGCCTTTGGGGGTGATGCCAAATGTCAGACAAGCCTGAGAAAATAAAATATGGGAGTGTAATCTGGCTAGGGCGAAGGCATGTTTGCGGAGGGAATGTAAATAAAACTTAATGGGGTTGTTGTGGAGGTGTTGTGAGGGTGACATGGTACTAGAAGGTGGAAAGTGGAACACGAGGCTGAAATGGAAATGAAAATAAATATAAAAATATATGGGGAGAGATAAAGGTAAAACTAGAAATCAAATGGAGATCTGGTGTGAAAAAAGGCGAAAAAGGGTTGGTTAGAGCTGGGCTATGTTGATCCTATGGTGAACTTGTGTAGGTAGATAATGATGTGCATAAAGGTTAGGTGGTTGTGTTGCCGCCAAAACACGTTAAAGGGTGGAGAAATACGGGAAAATTTCGAAAAAACTACGTGAGGATGTATTAAAAGGGTGGTTTGGTGGTGGCAGATTATGGAAATGAAGCTAAAAATTGTCTGATGAAGAAATAATGACGTTAAAACCTGTGGGAAGCGGCTAAAAATGATCGATGATGTGAGAAAAACGGAAATGGAAATAAAGCAAAAGGTATTAAAACTGGCCGAAAAGGTTGTTTAATAGCTGAAAGGAACTGTTTGTGAACTGGAAACGGAGGATTTTATAGCAGCGGTAGTGTTGAAAGCGAAAAAAAAATTTTTGGTTATGGTTTGGAAGTGGGTTACGTATTATTACGTATTATTGAGTATATATCGGCGGGATAAAATTGTATACTGGATTACGGTAAAAAAGGAGAAGGTGAATAGAAAGTAAAACTGATGGCAAAAACAGAAGGAGGAAATAAGAAGACAGAAAAGACTACGAAATGTAACAGTAACAATAACAATAACAATAACAAACGTGATTGTTGGGTTCAAATTAATGATATGAATATAATAGAGGGAAACATTCCACGTGGGAAAAATATATTTAAAAAGAAAGATGATGAGACTTACCAAACAAAAGCGCTGGCAGGTCGAAAGACACACTAACAAACACAAACATACACACAAAAATCTAGCTTTCGCAACCAACGGTTGCCTCGTCAGGAAAGAGGGAAGGAGAAGGAAAGACAAAAGGATATGGGTTTTAAGGGAGAGGGTAAGGAGTCATTCCAATCCCGGGAGCGGAAAGACTTACCTTAGGGGGAAGAAAGGACAGGTATACACTCGCACACACACACACATCCCTCCGCATATACACAGACACAAGCAGACATTTGTAAAGGCAAAGAGTTTGGGCAGAGATGTCAGTCGGGACGGAAGTACAGTGGCAATGATGATGTTGAAAGACAGGTGAGGTATGAGCGGCGGCAGATTGAAATTAGAAATTAGCGGAGATTGAGGCCTGGTGGATAGCGAGAAGAGAGGATAGCGAGAAGAGAGGATAGAGAGAAGAGAGGATAGAGAGAAGAGAGGCTGCAACCCTTCTTTCCATCAGTCCTTATACCAGTTCCAAACCGAACAATCCATTGCCCTCACCCACCTAATCCTTCACCTACACATCCACTCAGCCCTAATAAAAGTCCTCAATCTTTCCTCTCCCACATCCACACCGGTTGTTCAGAGCATCCTCCTTCAGGCCAACCGCAAATTAGAACAGCATGCCACCCTCCACCTTAAAAAACTATCCAATCTCCTGGTTTCCCACCTCCGGAAAGGCAACTCACTCACCCTTCACAACCATTCCAGCAAACCTCAACCTCCTCTCATTGCACACAAACCTAGTCTCTCCCATCTACTCAATCTCCCACTTCCAGCTCCACTCCCTCCAAAACCTCAAAATTCCAATCAACACAATCTGGAACCACAACACCCCAATTCAGTAGTTAACCTCTCCTCCAAACCTCTCTCCCAATCCGAAACCTCTGTCCTATCAAAAGGCCTCACCTTCAGCCCCACTCCCAGATTTAACCAAACAGCCCTTGTCAAAGATTTACTGTCCTACACCCGTACTCTCTGCTGGAAATATCACTTTGCCACGAAGAAAAATGATCCTAATCCTACTCCTAATGATCCAACTCCCCAAGATACTATCCAAATTGAACCATGCCTGGAACAGTTCCGTCCTCCGTCACAGCGGGACCCACCTCCTCTTCCTCAAAATCACCCTCTCCTAACCTTCCAGGAATTTCTGACTTCCAGCCTTGCCTCTCAATCCTTCTTAAAAAACCTTAATCCTACTCCCAACATCACCACTGCTGAAGCCCAGGCTATCCGTGATCTGAAGGCTGACCAATCCATCGTCATTCTTCCGGCGGACAAGGGTTCCACGACTGTGGTACTTGATCGTCGGGAGTACGTGGCTGAGGGACTGTGTCAGCTTTCAGACAACACTACTTACAAAGTTTGCCATGGTAATCCCATTCCTGATGTCCAGGCGGAGCTTCAAGGAATCCTCAGAACCTTAGGCCCCCTACAAAACCTTTCACCTGACTCCATCAACCTCCTGACCCCACCAACACCCCGCACCCCTACCTTCTACCTTCTTCCCAAAATTCACAAACCCAATCATCCCGGCCGTCCCATTGTAGCTGGTTACCAAGCCCCCACAGAACGCATCTCTGCCTACGTAGATCAACACCTTCAACCCATTACATGCAGTCTCCCATCCTTCATCAAAGACACCAACCACTTTCTCGAACGCCTGGAATCCCTACCCAGTCTCTTACCCCCGGAAACCATCCTTGTAACCATTGATGCCACTTCCTTATACACAAATATTCCGCATGTCCAGGGCCTCGCTGCGATGGAGCACTTCCTTTCACGCCGATCACCTGCCGCCCTACCTAAAACCTCTTTCCTCATTACCTTAGCCAGCTTCATCCTGACCCACAACTTCTTCACTTTTGAAGGCCAGACATACCAACAATTAAAGGGAACAGCCATGGGTACCAGGATGGCCCCCTCGTACGCCAACCTATTCATGGGTCGCTTAGAGGAAGCCTTCTTGGTTACCCAGGCCTGCCAACCCAAAGTTTGGTACAGATTTATTGATGACATTTTCATGATCTGGACTCACAGTGAAGAAGAACTCCAGAATTTCCTCTCCAACCTCAACTCCTTTGGTCCCATCAGATTCACCTGGTCCTACTCTAAATCCCATGCCACTTTCCTTGACGTTGACCTCCACCTGTCCAATGGCCAGCTTCACACGTCCGTCCACATCAAACCCACCAACAAGCAACAGTACCTCCATTATGACAGCTGCCACCCATTCCACATCAAACGGTCTCTTCCCTACAGCCTAGGTCTTCGTGGCAAACGAATCTGCTCCAGTCCTGAATCCTTGAATCATTACACCAACAACCTGAAAACAGCTTTTGCATCCCGTAACTACCCTCCCAACCTGGTACAGAAGCAAATAACCAGAGCCACTTCCTCATCTCCTCAAACCCGGAACCTTCCACAGAAGAACCCCAAAAGTGCCCCACTTGTGACAGGATACTTTCCGGGACTGGATCAGATTCTGAATGTGACTCTCCAGCAGGGATACGACTTCCTCAAATCCTGCCCTGAAATGAGATCCATCCTTCATGAAATCCTCCCCACTCCACCAAGAGTGTCTTTCTGCCGTCCACCTAACCTTCGTAACCTCTTAGTTCATCCCCATGAAATCCCCAAACCACCTTCCCTACCCTCTGGCTCCTACCCCTGTAACCGCCCCCGGTGTAAAACCTGTCCCATGCACCCTCCCACCACCACCTATTCCAGTCCTGTAACCCGGAAGGTGTACACGATCAAAGGCAGAGCCACGTGTGAAAGCACCCACGTGATTTACCAACTGACCTGCCTACACTGTGAAGCGTTCTATGTGGGAATGACCAGCAACAAACTGTCCATTCGCATGAATGGACACAGGCAGACAGTGTTTGTTGGTAGTGAGGATCACCCTGTGGCTAAACATGCCTTGGTGCACGGCCAGCACATCTTGGCACAGTGTTACACCGTCCGGGTTATCTGGATACTTCCCACTAACACCAACCTGTCTGAAGTCCGGAGATGGGAACTTGCCCTTCAGCATATCCTCTCTTCTCGCTATCCGCCAGGCCTCAATCTCCGCTAATTTCTAATTTCAATTTGCCGCCGCTCATACCTCACCTGTCTTTCAACATCATCTTTGCCTCTGTACTTCCGCCCCGACTGACATCTCTGCCCAAACTCTTTGCCTTTACAAATGTCTGCTTGTGTCTGTGTATATGCGGATGGATATGTGTGTGTGTGTGTGTGTGTGTGTGTGTGTGCGCGAGTGTATACCTGTCCTTTTTTCCCCCTAAGGTAAGTCTTTCCGCTTCTGGGATTGGAATGACTCCTTACCCTCTCCCTTAAAACGCATATCCTTTTGTCTTTCCCTCTCCTTCCCTCTTTCCTGACAAGGCAACCGTTGGTTGCGAAAGCTAGAATTTTGTGTGTATGTTTGTGTTTGTTTGTGTGTCTATCGACCTGCCAGCGCTTTTGTTTGGTAAGTCTCATCATCTTTCTTTTTAAATATATTTTTCCCACGTGGAATGTTTCCCTCTATTATATTCATATATATATATAAAAAGAAAGATGATGAGACTTACCAAACAAAAGCGCTGGCAGGTCGATAGACACACAAACAAACACAAACATACACACAAAATTCTAGCTTTTGCAACCAGCGGTTGCTTCGTCAGGAAAGAGGGAAGGAGAGGGAAAGACGAAAGGATGTGGGTGTTAAGGGAGAGGGTAAGGAGTCATTCCAATCCCGGGAGTGGAAAGACTTACCCTAGGGGGAAAAAAGGATGGGTATACACTCGCGCGCACACACACACATATCCATCCACACATATACAGACACAAGCAGACATATACAGAGGCAAAGAGTTTGGGCTGAGATGTCAGTCGAGGCGGAAGTGCAGAGGCAAAGATGATGTTGAATGACAGGTGAGATATGAGTGGCGGCAACTTGAAATTAGCGGAGATTGAGGCACTTCCGCCTCGACTGACATCTGTGCCGAAACTCTTTGCCTCTGTATATGTCTGCTTGTGTCTGTATATGTGTGGATGGATATGTGTGTATGCGGGCGAGTGTATACCCATCCTTTTTTCCCCCTAAGGTAAGTCTTTCCGCTCCCGGGATTGGAATGACTCCTTACCCTCTCCCTTAAAACCCACATCCTTTTGTCTTTCCCTCTCCTTCCCTCTTTCCTGACAAAGCAATCGCTGGTTGCGAAAGCTCGAATTTTGTGTGTATGTTTGTGTTTGTTTGTGTGTCTATCGATGTGCCAGCGCTTTTGTTTGGTAAGTCACATCATCTTATATATATATATATATATATATATATATATATATATATATATATATATATATATATATATATATATATAATAGAAGGAAACATTCCACGAAGGAAATATATATATATATATATATATATATATATATATATATATATATATATATAACAAAGATGATGAGACTTACCAAACAAAAGTGCTGGCAGGTCGATAGACACACAAACAAACACAAACATACACACAAAATTCGAGCTTTCGCAACCCCTGGTTGCTTCGTCAGGAAAGAGGGAAGTGTAGGGAAAGACGAAAGGATGTGGGTTTTAAGGGAGAGGGTAAGGAGTCATTCCAATCCCGGGAGTGGAAAGACTTACCTTAGAGGGAAAAAAGAATAGGTATACACTCGCACACACACACTTATCCATCCGTACATACACAGACACAAGCAGATGTGTCCGTGTATGTGCGGATGGATATGTGTGTGTGTGTGTGCGAGTGTATACCTGTCCTTTTTTCCCCCTAAGCTCTTTCTTTATATATATATATATATATATATATATATATATATATATATATATATATATATATTGCATTCAGCGCTCTATCAAACAACATACATAAATAAGTTATTTAACCTTTTCATAATTTTATAAATACCCTGTACTTTCATACCAGCCTAAGGCAAACAGTACTCATGAACTGCTATGGCAGTAAATTCCTCAGAAAATGTTTAGAGACTATTTGCTTGCATGGCATAATGAGTACATAAGTATGGAGATAACACCCCAAACTGATTTGGATGATGAACATCAGTTCCAAATTGAATGGAAGTTTAATCTTTTAAGACACATCACATAATTAACATCGAAGCACCTTCCTCTCTAAGGTTGAATAGATAATCAACAAAAAATAAAGTTCAAAGGAATTGGACTTTTTGAGAGAATGTGTAATGTGAAGCTAACCAAATACAAATTGCTGGGAGGTTTAAGTTGATTGCAAGAATGCTAGCCCTGTACTTAACTTTGGATGGTGAAAGTTGGTCAGCATTTATCAGCAAAGATTTTGTGCATACAATAATCCTTATATTGTGAAAAAAGTATCCTGAATTTTTTTTTTTTTTTTTTGTCAGTCAGTGTTGACTGGGCACACCTAGAAGTAACCATGATGGACAATTGCTAACAAAGAAATGTACTGACTAGTTAGGTACAGATTACAGAAGGAAAGTACTGTATTGCAAAATAATTAACAATTACTCAGGCATGGTGTTGAAATTGTAGGTAGAAAACAGGGGAGAAATTTCTAAAGCAGACATTGCTGAAGGGAAATTTAACTCTTTCTTAAACATATTGCTATAGCACTTTTAATTTTGTTTCACACTGAAGCAAATAACAGCAACTCTGAACAGAAACAAGGAAAAAGGATAGATAACTCTTGAGATTAGAGTATTATTTTATGCTAGGATGAGAGCTCTTCCAGTCTATCATTAAAAAAGCCGAACTTGTGCAACAGACTCAAAAATAAAACACTTGTACACACCCCCTTATCCTTCCAAATACATACACCACATTCAGAAGTTGCTACAGCAAGATGATTCGTAGTTTATGTCACTTGAAATTTGAGGACGCATGAGCTGATAACAACAGGAGTGCTGCAATACAACTAGACTTGTTTTCATTGAATCTTTTTCATCTCACAATTCCTTACTGTCTAACAAAGCTATTTTTTATGAATATTTACAAGGAGCGCACTAGAGGGAGTGATTCTAAAATGAAAAGCAAGAGAGTGTTTCCACAATATAACTGGAACAGAAGTGACACTGTCACATAGTGTCAGTCACCAGCCATGTCCTCCTGTATGGTTGATACACCAACAGTAATTCCTATAGTGTTGATACAAATGAATATGATCTCCTGTGCTATATTACAGTTCTGAAGCTATAGAACTTACATCTCCCCACAGCAAAAAATTTAATTCTTTGAAATAGTGTTTTGGTCTAAAAATGTTTTAAAAATAGAAAATCAAGAATTTCTTCTAAAACTGCACAATAATTGATTATGTAATTTGTAAATTTTCAAGGCTATTGTTAAAATGCACCCAAAATCTTAAGAGAGACTACCGTTCATAGTCCAGAAACAAAGCAGCGTATCTAAAATATAACATACAAAACCCTAATTCCATAAATAAATATTGTAAGTAAATGAAAATATTAAGAATTACTGTCTCTATATGCATTTCTTCTGATATAGGAAAGTTCCTGAAATATGTACAGTACATTATACATTAGCTACAGTTTTAGAGTGTCCAAGCACCCTTCATTTCTTTTATGTATTAGTTTGGTGCATTAAGTCATAATGTTTCTGTTTTGCATGCTGATATTCCAACTGCTGTGGGTTATTTCTCAACTGTCCTTTTTTATTTGTGGTTCACTGTTGCTGTTTGAGTTTAGTATCATTATTTTGTTATTCAGAGATACTGAGTGGAGTTGTGGATGCTAGAAAATGGAGTGCCAAGTGGGGAAATCAGAACGTTTATAAACATTCTTCTGTTTGAGCTCAACAGAGGGATGAGAGCAGTGGAGACAGCCAGAAACATTTGTGCTCCATATGAGGCTAATGCCATTGGATAGAGAATGGCAAGAAAATAGTTTTCTCATTTTAAGTAGGATTGTTTTGACATTAGTGAGTCTCCACATTCAGGAAGACTTTCAGGATTTGATGAGGATCGTTTAAATGCATTAGTCCACAACAATCCACTTCACAGTACCTGAGAACTGGCAAATTTGATGAACTGTGATCATTCCACCACCGGGCAACATTTGCATGCAATGGGAAGTTTCAAAAATAGGGTGTATGCGTACCACATGCTCTAAGCCGAAATCATAAAAATCAGCCTGTGGTCATATGTGCATCTCTGCTTGCTTGTCGTCAGTTGCCTTGTGAACAACACCAACCATTCCTACCCTGTATCATTATTGGTGACAAGAAATGGTGTCTTTTATGATAACATAAGGAAGAGAAGGGAATGGCTAATACCAAACAAAGCAGCAATTCCTCTCATTAAGACCTGCTTGCATCCACAAAAGATAACGTTATGCATCTTGTGGGACAGCAACAGTGTGGTGTACTGCGAATTGCTTCTCTGAGGTGTAATCATCACTACTGGCATTTATTGTTGACATCTAAGACATCTTGTAGATACAGTCCAAGAACAACAGCCATGAAGATTTTCGTTGTCTGACGCTAGTCCATGACAGTGTCTGCCTGCATTCTCCTAGACTGACAAAAACACAATGCAGGAGTTTTATTCGAAGTCATTCTGACCCATCTTATTCACCTGATCTTGTGCCCTATGATTTCCACCTTTTCTGCTGTCTGTTGAGCAACTTTCAAGGAACTTCCTTTACCTATGGAAATGCACCCATAACATGGCTTGACAAGTTCTGCACCTCTAAACAACATGGTTCCTATAGCCATGAAATTGAAAAGTTACCCCAGCACTGGCAGACTGTTGTAAATAGCAAAGGAAATTTTTTTTACCAATGACTAAAGTCTCTGTTATGTGAATCTGTTCTCTTTATTAAACTTACACAAAGACGCTAAAAATTATGCACCAACCCAATCTATTGGTGTGTACTGTTTAATGTAATTTAGATGTTCTATACTTTTATTCATGACCATTGTGACTTTATATGCTTCTCAAACCTTTGGCACCACCTGTTCTTAAATAGCAGTTTAGCATTACATCACATTTCTATGTTTTTACCAAATAACTCACGAAATTCCTGCTGAATTTACAACTTGTGTACTGTCTTCAAGAAACATACATTAAGAGGATACAGCAGCCTTGTTTCATCAGTATATTAAATTGCTGTGAATAACAAAGATCCTTTTCAGCTTCTTTCATTAAGTAGCTTCCATAACTCACCAGCCTATCCCTTGGAATCAACTGCACTTCCAAGACAAGCCAAAGATCCATGGAATGTTTATTCCCATGTTTGAGCAGGTATTTCCTCTTGCAAGGTCACTGCAGCTGTGACCCCATGCTGAAGATATACATCATTGCTTGATATCACTCACCACAAGTAAAATAAAAATAACAACACCGCACAATAATTGTACCTTTAAATCAACTTGTTCTGTTATAACTATTAGCTCCCAGTTTCGTTCAGCAGTACAAAGGACTACACATACACATCACAATACAAATGCATTCATGAAAGCAAATATTTGTACACAGATTAATACACAGTCAGCATAGTTCCATTGGACAAGTGCTACATTCCCCTCACACAAATAGCCTAACCACTCTGCAATAATTGCATTCATATTACTGTGACCTGGGGATCTGGAATCACATTGTGTGCAGGAGGGTAGGCACAGAGTCTGAGAGAGTGGTCCAGTTTCCACCTGAAGGCATCAGTGACACAGTGGCATCTGCAGTAACATTTATTCCTCCTGTTGAGTTTACAGAGTTGTAAAGTGACTCAGGGAGCTGTACAGCGGCCAATCAAAGGTGTGTGCCGTAAAGAAGTGCTGACACTTCATCAGTGAATCATGACGTCATAGCTGTAGGTCAGTGACCCACTCCTGCATGCTTTGTTGGTGGCAGCCCGAGGTTGGAAAGGTGCCCGGTCTAGTGGCTAGCGTTGCTGCCTCTAGCCCTGGAAGTCGGAATCCGCTAAGGAGTGTGTAACACCTCACCTGCCGAAGCAACTAGCCCTGAAAATGGATGGCGCTGAAGCGTCGTGCCTATACTCGGCCGTCAGTCTGGCAGTCATGGCCGGTCCTTGCGGCCGGCCGCGAAGCCCTGACGAGTAGGAGGGTCGCGGCGGTGGGCGCAGAAGGGTCTGGGCGTGAGCCTGCCTGGAGCCGCCGTCGGTGCAGATCTTGGTGGTAGTAGCAAATACTCCAGCGAGGCCCTGGAGGGCTGACGCGGAGAAGGGTTTCGTGTGAACAGCCATTAAAGTGCTGCGAATATACAGAAAGATAGATCCTTTATCATTTAGCTACAAAGTAGCAGATCAGCAACTGGAAGCAGTTAATACCGTAAATTATCTGGGAGTACGCATTAGGAGTGATTTAAAATGGAATGATCATATAATGTTGATCGTCGGTAAAGCAGATGCCAGACTGAGATTCATTGGAAGAATCCTAAGGAAATGCAATCCGAAAACAAAGGAAGTAGGTTACAGTACGCTTGTTCGCCCACTGCTTGAATACTGCTCAGCAGTGTGGGATCCGTACCAGATAGGGTTGATAGAAGAGATAGAGAAGATACAACGGAGAGCAGCGCGCTTCGTTACAGGGTCATTTAGTAATCGCGAAAGCGTTACGGAGATGATAGATAAACTCCAGTGGAAGACTATGCAGGAGAGACGCTCAGTAGCTCGGTACGGGCTTTTATTGAAGTTTCGAGAACATACCTTCACCGAAGAGTCAAGCAGTATATTGCTCCCTCCTACGTATATCTCGCGAAGAGACCATGAGGATAAAATCAGAGAGATTAGAGCCCACACAGAGGCATACCGACAATCCTTCTTTCCACGAACAATACGAGACTGGAATAGAAGGGAGAACCGATAGAGGTACTGAAGGTACCCTCCGCCACACACCATCAGGTGGCTTGCGGAGTATGGACGTAGATGTAGATGTAGATGTAGATCACAGGGGCCCGGGTTCGATTCCCGGCCGGATTGGGGATTTTCTCTGCACGGGGACTGGGTTTTTGTGTTGTCCTCACCATTTCATCAGCATCATTCATGACAATGGCTAGATTGGAATGCATAAAAAATTGGACTGTGTAAAATGTGGGGCTTTGTACAGGAGATGATGACCCTGCAGTTGAGTGCCCCACAAACCAAACATCATCATAATCACTGTGCAGTAGTGTGTGACCCACACCTCGGTTGTCTCATAAACAGGTGAAGACAGCTGACTGTATGGACCATGAAATCAATTTTCATGAATACTAGGCCCTGTGCATCCACCACGAATCGACCGAGGCCACAGCTGATGCTCACAAGCCGGCCAGAGGGATGCACGAATGCACCATTAGTGCGGAGATGACAGCTTGCTGATCATCCACAATTGATCCTCAGTGGAGGAGGGCTGGCCCACACAGTCTTCTTCTTAGCCACGACATCGTAGTAGGCAGCAGTGTCAGACCGTGGTCGTGGACTGCTTCAGGCTGCGAGTAGCAGGCAGACCGTCGTCGATCAGCTTGTCGTGGTTTCTCTGAATCTCGCTAGACCAGCATTCTCTCTGCTTCTAGCAACACAGACACCGTGGCAGCATGACTAGAAAGACCTTTGAGCTCAGAAACCTGGCATTTAAAGAGTCAATCCTGTGCCTATGATGCAGTGGCTCTGGGTGTAGGAGTGGATTTACCCTCATTAATTAGTCTCACCAGTGCTCCTTGCCTCACTGTAGTAGTTCAATAATTACCATGGGTCACTGAGCTCAGGCCTTTCTGCAGTGTTTGAAAATTGCAGTGGCACTCTGCCACTGAAGTTACAAAGCGTTACTTTAAAATGCATTGTTGTGCATCACAGTGGCATTCGCATTTCTGTTTTCCTCAATCAGAGGTTGTGTGGCAGTGCCTGGTGCCCTGACATCAGTCACATCAGTTGACATGGTTGACATTCCAATTGGCACACCAGCCAAGAGCTGACTTTCTCTGTTCTGAGCTTGCCTGGTAGAACTTTAAGTAAGTACAGGTAAATTATACTGCACTGTAACAACATTATCCTCAGACTGCATATAGTATCTATATCAGTACAACATGCAACTTAAAAAAACATTTCCTCACTTTATAAATATGATATTCTTTCAGTCTAAAAGCATATATAACATATCCTTTGATAGCAATCACAAATTTTAAGCTATGTTTTTCAATTAGCTTGTACAAGAAAATTGGTACTATATTTTACTTTCAGTCCCTGTCACAAATAAGTGAGAAACTTCTGCATTGTTCAAAGGTTGTACTTAACTTATTTCTTCTCGCAAAACTCAAATATACTAGAAGCAGTTGAAATTATCTATGGGGTTATTATGATTTAAGACCATGGATTAATGACAAAAGATGAGTGCCCACTATGTTGACTTTAATTACAAAGGAAACTAGTACTTTCACTCACTTCACCAATCAGCCATGTCTTCTTTATGGACTACTCTGTGGGTTGTATACACTGCAGGAAGCAAACCTTGTTTCCTGTAACCCAGCTATACCGTAGATATGTCTTTGAGGAGTATTGGTAGAGCCTCAGAAGGTTCAATTTTCCCACACACAACCACAAACTGTGGAAGTATGTATACTGGAAGAGGTACAGTTCATCCCTGTCTCCTGTTTGGCTCTCCCTTTTAATCAATGATTTGACAGATTTCCACAAGTGCTCTATGTTCTCTGTGTGAACAGAGAGACAAATTCCACAGAATTATTAACAAATTGATATAGGAATGTTTCTTCAAGCCACTGTCAGACTTAAATCTGTCTGTTATCAATTTGGTCACTAACAATATGAAGTGCTCTATGATAGGCACTACTGTTTTCTTGCCCTCAAATATACTCAAACTATGAAGCACTTCAGGATTCTCTTTCAGTGCCTCTGATGATCCATATGGGTTCACTTTCATTTTTTTTTTTTTTTAGTGGTCACCCCTTCTTGTATTTCCTAGTGGCTTTATGCAGTTAGTCTGTTTCAACCATTTTCTTTTGTCAATCAATAAAGCGGCTGGGGTGGATGAAATTAAGTAGGAACTCATCAAATATAGTGGAATGTCAGGTCTTAAATGGCTACACAGGATAATTGAAATGGCCTGGGAGTTGGGACAGGTTCCATCAGACTGGACAAAAGCAGTAATCACACCAATCTTTAAACATGGAAACAGAAAAGATTGTAACAACTACATAGGTATCTCTTTAATCAGCGTTGTGGGTAAAATCTTCTCAGGTATTGTTGAAAGGAAAGTGCAAGTATTAGTTGAGGACCAATTGGATGAAAATCAGTGTGGGTTTAGGCCTCTTAGAGGTTGTCAGGACCAGATCTTTAGCTTACGGCAAATAATGGAGAAGTGTTATGAGTGGAACAGGGAATTGTATCTATGCTTTATAGATCTAGAAAAGGCATATGATCGGGTTCCTAGGAGGAAGTTATTGTCTGTTCTACAAGATTATAGAATAGGAGGCAAACTTTTGCAAGCAATTAAAGGTCTTTACATGGATAGTCAGGCAGCAGTTAGAATTGACAGTAAATTGAGTTCATGGTTCAGAGTAGTTTCAGGGGTAAGACAAGGCTGCAACCTGTCTCCACTGTTGTTCATATTATTTATGGATCATATGTTGAAAACAATAGACTGGCTGGGTGAGATTAAGATATGTGAACACAAAATAAGCAGTCTCGCATATGCGGATGACTTAGTTGTGATGGCAGATTCGATTGAAAGTTTGCAAAGTAATATTTCAGAGCTAGATCAGAAATGTAAGGACTATGGTATGAAGATTAGCATCTCCAAAACGAAAGTAATGTCAGTGGGAAAGAAATATAAACGGATTGAGTGCCAAAGAGGAGGAACAAAGTTAGAACAGGTGGACGGTTTCAAGTGCTTAGGATGCATATTCTCACAGGATGGCAACATAGTGAAAGAACTGGAAGCGAGGTGTAGCAAAGCTAATGCAGTGAGCGCTCAGCTATGATCTACTCTCTTCTGCAAGAAGGAACTCAGTACCAAGACTAAGTTATCTGTGCACCGTTCAATCTTTCGACCAACTTTGTTGTATGGGAGCGAAAGCTGGGTGGATTCAGGTTACCTTATCAACAAGGTTGAGGTTACGTATATGAAAGTAGCTAGGATGATTGCAGGTACTAGTAGATGGGAACAATGGCAGGAGAGTGTCCACAATGAGGAAATCAAAAGAAAATCTGGGAATGAACTCTATAGATGTAGCAGTCAGGGCGAACAGGTTTAGATGGTGGGGTCATGTTACACGCATGGGAGAACCAAGGTTACCCAAGAGACTCATGGATTCAGCAGTAGAGGGTAGGAGGAGTCGGGGCAGACCGAGGAGAAGGTACCTGGATTTGGTTAAGAATGATTTTGAAGTAATAGGTTTAACATCAGAAGAGGCACCAATGTTAGCACTGAATAGGGGATCATGGAGGAACTGTATAAGGGGGGCTATGCTCCAGACTGAACGCTGAAAGGCATAATGAGTCTTAAATGATGATGATGATGATGATGATGATGATGAATCAATATAACTACCAATGGTAGTCACAAATTTTGTATCTCAATAGTTCAGTGTCAGAAGTGGTTGTTTGTAGGGTATAGTCTCTTACCCAACATACGACAAAAGTAAAGCTCTTTTTGATGGTCAAATTGCACTTCTCGAACTATGTGTTTTTCCTTATTAATGTCCTTTTCTGACACCACACACAGTACAATTGAAATGGAAAACCCAGCTGTCTCCACAATAATTCACATAATTACTGAAATCATGATTTGGCAGAAAATCATATTTCCAACACAAATACAAAAAAGACTGCTCACTACACAATCAAGGAATTAAGTTTTGCTCCAGGTAAAAGTATCGAGACTAGAGACTAAAGTGACTTCACTCGTTTCTATTCACAATGCTAAACATTTCATAATGTTCCCTTAGTAACGAACTAAACACTGTCATTACCTACCACCACAGCAGCCATTTGTTCAATGTATTTCATCGATTGATATATGTCATTTGCAGCCTGCGCATTTGATAAGTAATGCTTCTTGGAAATTACCCACAAAACAATGACTTGTCAGCTCCCTTGAAATCCTTCCTTCATGATTTTTGCTTCTGGGGACAGTTTGACTTAAAGTGGCCATGCTTCCAGTAGCTGAAACATTTTATTTTCTTCTTTTCTTGCTTGTCTTTGGACAAAACCAGCAGTGATGTTTTGTGAAGAAGGCACTGTCACTGCCACCCTTGTCCACCTTGGGATATTCTTCCACACTTCCATTTAGCAACTTTGCATTGATGTTTCATGATGTGAAATTTACGTATGATCTACTGGAAGAGTGTAATTAAACCATCAACTGTTTTTTCCCATATTTCAATAGTCAATAGTATGAGTAACATAATCCTGCAAATCTGGAATGTTCCAGAGATTCATTCATGTTGCTTTATTCTTATCAGCAGGCAGATTTTCCAGGGTACCACAAGCTTCCTTTTCCTTTGTTGCATTTCCAAATGTGCTTACAGAGATTTATCTGTATGCATCTATATCCTCCTCTGCATTCGTAACAGTACTTGCACCTATGTCTAATCCCATAATTTTCCTCACATTAGAATGAGTTTCATTTAACTTCCACATGTTGTAATCATCCTTGTTTCTCAGTTTGCCTGCCACTGGAGTAGTGATTTTAGTCAAACATATTTGAAAACATTTTCTGAAACCCGAATTCACAACTAAATCGTGCAACTAATTTCTCTTGAAAACTAAGAGTTCAAACACCAATGAATTTGAAGAAACTCAAATTGAAACAAGCATCACTCACACCGTGATAACATAATTTAATATGCTTCTTCAGTTATCTTCCTACCTGCACAATATATGTAGTTCACTGCAAGGATTTGCCATTCTGGACCCAAAACCTGTTAACATAGCAATCTTTGTGGTGATAAAGACAAATATCAATTACATTGTCCATAATACCCCCCCCCCTACCTTAATACATCCAGTGGTGGTGGTGTGTTGGGGCTTATGGGCGCTCAACATCGAGGTCATCAGCGCTCTGACACACATTAAAAGGAACGAATGTGGACAGACCTAAGAAAACTAAAGCACACACGCAAAGAAAGCAGGAAAAGAAGGAAAATGCTACATAAGAAAGTAAAACCTAAGGAAAGGGGAAACATAGCAACAAGAATGTCACAGGAAATTGTTATTGGCTGGCCACTTACATA
This sequence comes from Schistocerca cancellata, assembly GCF_023864275.1. Lineage (NCBI taxonomy): Eukaryota > Metazoa > Arthropoda > Insecta > Orthoptera > Acrididae > Schistocerca > Schistocerca cancellata. Next base: position 56,374,316 of record NC_064635.1, read on the forward strand.
AAATATGGGCGAGCTTGTCACACGGTTAGCAAATTAAAATCCTCTCCCTAAAATCTTTGTAAAAACATTTGACAGGGCACAGAACTTTAAAACTTTAGCCACATTCGTCCGAGTGTTGCCTAAAAGAGATGGCAGGTCCGCTGGCAAGTCAGCCGCGACCCGCTGGTCAGAAAATAAACCGCAATCCAATAAAACGTGGCGCGCAGTGACCTGGACGCCGCAAGCGCCACACATTGGAGGGTCCTCTCGCCGGAGCAGGAAGCCATGCGTCATAGAGCTGTGGCCTATTCGAAGCCGAGTGAGGAGAACCTCGTCCCATCGACGGGGCTGAAAGGAAGTACACCACACACGCGTTGTGGGCTTGACTATACGGAGCTTATTGTCAGTCACTTCCAACCACTCATCCTCCCACCGACGCATGACCCGTGAGCTCAACAGCGAGGTGAGTGCGTGCAAGGGGATAGCACACTGAGATACTTGTGGGGTGAGACACGCCTCCTTGGCTGCGAGATCTGCCCTTTCATTCCCAGCAATGCCGACATGCCCCGGAACCCAGCAGAAAGCTACAACCTTCCCCAGTCGCTGTAGTCGGAGGAGGGCATCCTGGATGGTCTGGACAATTTTGTCTGCCGGATACAAACGTTGCAATGAGTGAAGGGCACTGAATGAATCGGAACAGACAAGAAATTTAGGAGAGGACGAATGTATCATCTGCTCCAGTGCCCGCAAGATCGCAAACAATTCTGCATCAGAGACAGTAAAAGTCTGAGGCAGTCGGACCTTGAGGACACGATCTGGAAAAACAACTGAGCAACCAACGGAATCCCCTTGTTTCAATCCATCCGTAAAAACAGCTACATAGTCATGGTGCTCAGACAAAATGGCAGAAAATGCTGCATTAAAAACGGTGGCAGGAGTGCAATCTCTCTTGTACTGCAATAAATCTAAAATCACTCTGGGCCTCTTCAGTAACCAGCGTGGCAGGCGGTTAAAACCCAGGATTTGGGGTTGTACAGACTCCACACCGAGGGACTCTAGTACATGTTGCACATGGATCCCAAACGGCAACGTAGCCTGGGGACGGCGGGAAAAAAGGCGGTCCAGAGGTGGATGGGCAACAAGGCGGTGAGCGGGCGAGCTGGGAGCTGCAAGAAACTTACAAGCTTGGCGCACCAGCAGGAGCTGCCGCCGGATGGTAAGTGGCGGTTCGCCAGACTCAGCACAGAGGCTGGGTACGGGACTGGTCCGATAAGCACCCGTGGCCAGTCGGATCCCAGCGTGGTGAACAGCATCAAGGATCCGCAAATAAGATGGCCTCGCTGACCCATATACTGTGCAGCCATAGTCCAGCCGTGAACGCACAAAAGCTCCATAAAACTGAAGGAGACGCGCCCTGTCCGCGCACTTGAGAATGTTCAGTGCCTTCAGCTTTCTGGCTTTCAAGTCACGTAGGTGTGGTAGCCATGACAACCTGGAGTCAAAAATGAGGCCCAGAAACCGCACTGTGTCTCCAAACTGTAGGACAGTATCCCCCATATGCAAGGCAGGCAACGTAAAAAGACGACGAGAACGATTAAAATGAACAGAAACACACTTATCGGCAGAAAACCGAAAACCCGTCTTTGCAGCCCACTCCTCTAACCGCCGCACCGTTAGTTGCAATTGACGGCTCGCGGATGCAACACTAGAGGAGGAACAGAAAACAGCAAAGTCGTCCACAAATAAGGAGCACTGTACTGGACTCCTCACTGTAGACGTTATACTGTTGATGGCTATGGCAAAGAGGGTAACACTTAAAACACTGCCCTGGGGGACACCGTTCTCTTGCTCAAAGCGATCAGACAGTATGTTACCAATGCGGGTCCGAAAAAACCGCTGAGACAGGAAAGACCGAATGAAAATCGGGAGGCGACCACGAAAGCCCCATTGATGCATTTGTGCAAGAATACAGTGTCTCCAAGTACTATCATATGCCTTACTGATATCAAAGAAGATGCCGATACAGTGATGCTGACGGAGAAAAGCCTGCTGAATAGCCGCCTCTAGGAGGGTCAGGTTGTCGACCGTGGACCGAAATTTTCGGAATCCACACTGAAAGCAACTAAGGAGCTGTCTGGTCTCCAACAGCCAGACCAGACGCCGGTTAACCATCCGTTCCAGGGTCTTTCCGACACAGCTTGTCAAGGCGATACTACGATAACTACCGGGACATGTGCGGTTCTTTCCTGGTTTGAGGAGAGGGATGAGGATTGCCTCCCTCCACGAGGTGGGGAACACCCCTGTCTGCCATATGTGATTAAAACATTCGAGGAGGATTTCCTTTGACACCGCTGGCAGATGTCGAAGCATGGAGTACCGGATGCAGTCGTAACCTGGTGCAGTGTCAGAAGTCTCAGTAAGTGCCGATTCAAGTTCCCACATGGAGAAAGGGGAATTGTAGGCCTCAGAACTGTTCGACCGAAAGTCCAAGGTCGCTCTTTCGACAGTCGCACGGTAGCGACGAAACGCTGGATCCTGATTTGCAGTGGCAGTACCTTGTGCAAAATGCTCTGCCAGCGTCTGAGCAATGGCTCTGGGTGTCGTTTGGAGGCATCCCTGGTTCAGGACAGCAGCTATTGGTAAACGGCTATGTTTACCGGAAAACCTCTGGATGGCTTCCCATACTCTTGTGGAACAAGTGGAACGGTTGATGGAGTCCAGGAACTCCTGCCATGACCTTTTCTTGCTCTCTTTAATGACACGGCGTGCCCTGGCTCTCGCGATTCAAAAGGCGGTAAGACTGACCGCTGTTGGGCGGCATTTAAATCGGCGAAGAGCTGCACGCCTGTCCTGGATGGCTGAACGGCACTCTTCTGTCCACAAGGCACAAGGCGTCGCTTAAGAGTGCCAGAAGACTGTGGTATGGACAGGTCAGCAGCATGATGGACCACAAGTGTGATGTGATCCACCCATTCCTGTATGTTGTTGTGGCGGTCAAAGACAGCCAACCGAGTGAACAGTGGCCAGTTAGCCCTGCCAATCATCCACGATGGTGGCCGCTGCTCCAGCAATACACCATCCAGGAGATGAATGCGGATAGGGAAGTGATCGCTGGAATGAAGGTCGTCAATGACCTCCCAGTGAACAGAGTCGGTGAGGGTTGGAGAGCAGAAAGATAGGTCAATGGCTGAGAATGACCCTGTAGCAGTAGAGAAATGAGTCGGAGTACCTGTGTTGAGGATGCACAATTTCTCCAAAATTCGACCTCGAGCGCAAAGAGAAGTGGAGCCCCACAGGACATGATGGGCATTGAAGTCTCCCAGGAGGAGAAATAGGCGGGGGAGTTGGTCGATAAGATCTGTGAGAGCGTCTAAGGTCATTGCATCCAGAGGGGGTAAATAAAGGGAGCAAACGGTAAGCCTCCGAGGTGAATGAATTTCAACTGCAACTGCTTGCAGGTCAGTATCCAGGGGGAGAGCAGAGGAGTGGTGGTCATTATTGACAAACACAGCGACTCCGCCTTTGGCCCTTTCTCCAGTCAGGTCATATTTGCGATATGACGTATAGTCCCTTAGTACAGGAGCATCAGATGGTTTTAAATGCGTTTCCTGTAAACACAAGCACAGGGGGCGTTGCCGTGCTAGGAGGTTCAGTTCCTCCACATGTGCCCGGAATCCATTCACGTTCCACTGTATAATGGGAGCTGTCTATCAGGGTGGGAGTACCTTCATCCTCACTTTCTTTTAATTATGAAAAACACATTCTGCAAAGCAGCATGTGTTCTGTTACTACTACCTGAATCAGGAGGACTGGCTACACGAGCCCTCTTGTTGGATTGGGTGTTAGAACCCACCAGTGGTCCACCCTTTCCGCTGGCAGGAGAAGAATAAAAGTTCGAGGGTTCCATCTCGGTCCCATGAGCAGCTAGGGAACTAGAAGTCCACCTAGACAGAGCCCCGCGTGCCTAGGGAAGCCTTATACAACTGGGGTGCGGCAGGTGCCCCAGAGTGCCCGCTTGCGGCTGTTCCACCCCAACAGCCATGCATCTTATAGGCGCGCAGCACACCGTAAGATTGAGGGGTTTTTATAGAGGTTTACCTTCCTCGCAATCCAGGCGGTCAAGCCAAGATTACCATTCCCCGCAGCACACAACATTCCACCGCCGCGCCATGCGGTGGTCGCTGAAGCATTTCCGGGGGTTACGGTGACAGGAGACTGGCGGCACTGACCAGTCGCCAGCTCAGGACCCCGGGGTCGCCAAGCCCGTACTCAGCAAATGAATGCTGAGCCCCTGGGGGGAATACATCCAGAACTTATACATAACTTTCATTATAACAAGTTGAACAGAAACCCTAAGTACTTCTCGTGTCATTACTTTTTCCAAAAATGTTTACAAGTCTAATATAATGTGGTGCACAGTTCGTACCAAATAGCACAATACTTCCCAAATGTGCAAAAAATAAGTATAATAGTCTAACAACTTCTCATAAACAATCAATATTCTATCAGTTAACCTCCTCTAAGCCTATAAAGTACAGAAACACAAAGCATTGTTAAATCTCATTTCATGCAAAACATTTTCTGTTTGTTGCAGTGATGTGCAAAATTCTGTCTTCAAAATGATGTAACAGTTTGCAACAACAAATGAGAGTTCACTAACATAAATTTCCTTTAGCCAACCAGGACAAAATATAAACCATAATCATTGTCATTCCACACGAAAAATATTTTTCCTCAAACGCAGTAAAACAGGTGTGTCCCCTTTTCAAAACAAGAAAATTTCTCATCATCCAAGTACAACCATAAATAAGTTTTGTAAAGAAGAGAAATGGCAGCATCAGTAATAAGGAGTTTGAAATCATTTATTACAGCACATCGATTTCAGTCACTGTGTGACTATCTACAGTTCAAGGCGGTTTTATTTACAAATCAAATACTGTATTAAAGTCTTGAAGACTCAACATTGTGTCTATACAGAAGAACATAGGAGCTGATGAACAATTTTTTTCCTTTAATGTATTTATAAAACTCAATGCAAGTCAGCTTGTAGTTAAGATGGCACTGTATGATCTATCCAATTATTATTGCACAGTGCTTGTACCATACTACATCATAGTATAACTTATGGACACTACCTCTTGGAAATATTCCTGTGGCATATTTTATTATTGTGGTGCTTAATATGCATACTACAGTTAATTGACATTAGTTCGTTTTATTATTACATATTAATATGTATTACTACATGCCATATTATACAAAAATGACGAAGCCTATTTCATTAGAATGCTGTGTAAGTGTGCAAAGCAAAATACTATCTTGAAACTATATATCAAGTGTTAAGGAAAAAGCACAGGGAAGCTATAGTTGCTGCAAAAAGGAAGCACAATCATTCATATATCAGAAAGGGTAACAACAAAATGAAATCTATGTGGAAAGTTATTAATAATCATACAGGCAAACATGGAAACGCAACTATTAAAATCATCATAAAACACGGAAATGGAATTGTTGATGATCCACCTCTAATAGCTAATATATTTAATGATCATTATATTAATGTAGCCCAAAACCTGATCACCACTAAACGTAATCCAAAGACAAAGATAACAACTCCAATAAATGAAAGAGCAATATATCTACTTCCCATAACACCCAAAGAACTACAAACAGCTATCAGCAAACTAAATAGTAAAATGACCTGCGGATTTGATAGTATCCCTGAAAAAATTATTATATATAGTACCGATAATATTGTCTCCCAACTTGTGGACATAATCAATGACTCCTTTCAAACTGGTGTGTTTCCAAGTAAACTTAAGCAGTCAACAGCAATACCAGTTTATAAAAGTGCTGACAAGTTTGACATTAAAAATTTCGGACCACTATCATTATTATCTGTATTTTCGAAAATAATTGAAAGAATAATTTATGACAGATTGCTAGACTTCCTGAACAAAAATAAGATTCTTGTAAATGCACAGAATGGTTTCAGAAAAGGCAAATCTACACAAACAGCTCTCTTCAGTTTCCTACAACTGTTTTACAAAGCTATTGAGGACAAACAACTGATCTGTGGGTTGTTTTTGGACCTTTCCAAAGTGTTTGATCTAACAAATCATAATCTACTGCTGTTAAAACTGTATAGTTATGGTGTCCATGGTATTTACTACAAGTGGTTAAAGTCATATTTAACTGATAGAGAACAAAGAGCACAAATTTCTCAGGATGGAAATGTGTACCATTCTGGATATAAAAAAGTTAATTATGGGGTGCCCCAGGGCTCGGTATAGGTACCATTTTTATTCTTGATTTTTATTAATGACCTACCTCAACAGTTTTCAATGGGTGATACGATGTTATTTGCTGATGAAGCCAGCTTCATTATAAAAGGGAATAATGATTATGAGATGTAGCAAAAAATCGACAAAACAGCATAAGTGGCAGAAGAACGGTTTAAAGATAACTATATAGTTGTCAATGTCAAGAAAAGTGTAGGGATGAACTTCAACCATATATGGAACAAAAATAGGACCAATGTAAAATTCACATTATCAAATAGCCAAATTCAGCAAAAGAATCACATAACATTTTTATGATTATGGGTGGATGAGCATCTAAGATGGGAAAAACATGTAGAAATGCTTAACAAAAAATTAAGCAAGTACTGTTACATTTTAAGAGTGCTTAAAGATTGCTGCAACACCGAAACAGTGTTAAGTGCTTATTATGCAGACATGCATAGTCTACTGAAGTACAGTATGGAATGCCGGCCGCGGTGGTCTAGCGGTTCTGGCGCTGCAGTCCGGAACCACGGGACTGCTACGGTCGCAGGTTCGAATCCTGCCTCGGGCATGGGTGTGTGTAGTGTCCTTAGGTTAGTTAGGTTTAAGTAGTTCTAAGTTCTAGGGGACTTATGACCTAAGATGTTGAGTCTCATAGTGCTCAGAGCCATTTGAACAGTATGGAATAATGTTCTGGGGAAATACCTCTTTTGCAAAGAAGTCTTTTAAGCTCCAAAAGAAAGCTTTAAGTGATGATGCCTGCACAGCACCATGTAGAGGTATCTTTAAGGAATTAAAAATCATGACTTTACCATCTGTACTTATATTTGAAAGCATTTGATTCATTAAAAACCGAGTTTCAGCTTTGAATAGTGAAATCCACAGTTATCAAACAAGGAAGAGGGATAACTATCAAAGGGATGTTCACAGAAAATAAATATATCAGGAAAGTGTTGTTTACAAACTAAAAATTCTGTACAGTGCATTGCCAGATAACATCAAAAAAATACCAAGCACTAACACCTTTCTCCCACGGAGTGTTTAGATTTCCATTCTTCTGAGTCACGCTTCGTTTTTAAAAGAACCTCTTCAGATACATATATTCCTGAAACAATAGTAGCCTAAAATCTTCACACCATTTTTTGCTCAGATATATTATACTGTTTTCTATCATCACTCTATCTGGTGTTTCAGATAGCATCATCCAATCAAATAATTGACATTTACTAAAAGAAATAGCCCATTTTTCTAAGTAATCAAATGCTGTGGTATAGAAAGTCTTTCTCTCTTCCTCAGATTTCGAAGTCAAATTAATTATTTCTTGGTTAGGCTTCTCATTCTTTAATTTATTCAAATTCATCTTGATTGTCGATTAGTACATTTCTAATCTCAATTATCGAGACTTTGTTCTTCTTCGTGGTTTTTACATATTTCTCAAACAGAGCCAAGTCTGACTGGAGACACATGAAGTAAATTTCACTGATTGGGCTACTGAAAAAAAGTGAAATTATTTTAGGTGGCCTGTCTTCGGCGTCAAAAAACTGTTTCAGTGGAATCCAAAGCTTAAAAATTCTCTCAACTGCGGGCCGGCATCAAGGACAGCCATTTTGATTTTGGGTGAGACAGAAGTGTCTGATGACTGATATCAAAGTATAAGCAGAAATCTTGCAGCTTCTCTGTCCTTACTGTGTGTACTGAAAAATAATTAAATATTTTCATGACTATTATTGCAATGTCAGCATTTAAGACCCCAGCAGCGCTTGATATAGAATTGTGGAGAATATGAGCTGGGCATCCAATTCCCTCTACGTTTTTTCCTAGTTCTTCTTTAATTTGGTGAAACACATTCCACTGGTCACAGTTGATGAAGCTCTCCAAAGTTAGTACTGGTATGTATCCACAAAAAGCGATTAATTTATCTAATGGAATTTGTAGTTGTCTTAAAGTGTCTGGACAAAACTTTGCAATTGTCTCCAATGTTTCTTTATTCAGCGAATCATACTTCAACAGCTTCTGTTGGATTCCGTCAGTTTCAGTGAAGTATCGAACAACTAAAGGAAAGACCTTTTCAGCCTTGTGGTTCGATGCGTCGGCGCTTAAGCTGTCAAATGAAACTTCTTGAAATTGTTTTATGCACTCGGACATGCAGTATGGTGCAATTATATTTTTAACAATTACTGTAGCTTTGGTCCTGGCTGTACACTGTTTTGCGGAGACTCGGGAGTCAGGATACATTGCGGCATTCACCTGTGTGGTACGGTCATGAGAACTGAAGGATTGATGATGTTTGAGAACCTATAAGTTGTTGCTAGTTCTGCAGCAGCAACGAGCAATTCCTCCTGGGTATCTCCTTTAATCATGAGTGTAGAAACAGGCTGTGACGTCAATATTACTGCGAATCTATTTGTATGATTCTTAGAAAAAATATGATGCCTCACATCTTCCTTACCTCCGTGAGTTACTGAGATGAAACTGTTACAAATCACGTACAACACTTCCTGATCTGTACGTCCTTTCTTGACAAAAGACCACTCTATTGCGTAATCATTCGAAAACTGGCACTTTCTCTTTCCATCCTCAGGAATTTTCGTAAGCTATGGTAAGTTTACTAGCCTATAAACGGTCAATAATAACACTTTAGTCGTCGAAGAACACGTCACTATATGCTTCACACCCTCTAAACCCGCAGTAAACATTTCGAACGTTACTAACATTCACTCGTTATTCGTATTACGTTTAGTAAGAATCGTCGTATCAGATCACTATATAAAATGAGAACTGTTCTTCCGCATGGCGCTGCTTAAATAGTTCCAGTCCCGTACTACTGGATGAGTCTGGTATTTTCTCGAATGATGGTGCTGGCATCGTCGATACAGGATACGCAGCGTGCAACGCCATCTGTGAGACGACCTTGTCAGCATAAAATTGTTGACATAAATAAAACTAACTGAAACTGCAGTTACATGTTGCGCTAACAGATGGCATTACTTCAGTACTTGATCCAAGCTTGAAACAGTATTTTACAAAACCGTCACAAACTTGGGTCTTGTCTGGATGTCAGAACAAGAAGGTCCATAACTGTGACTGTCCCAATATATCTCGATGGATGGCAACCCTACCCACAGAGGTGTTTAAACAATCATTGTTACAGTGCTTCATATGGAGTGGAATGGCAAAAAACCTTAATAACTGGTACAGTGGTATCTACCCTCAACCATGTACTTCACAATGGTCTGCAGAGTATAGTTAGTTAGGACATGTCTCATAGATCACTTGAACGACTTTTTTGTCTAAATGTTGCGGAACAAGTTGTTTTACAGTATATGTGCGCATGATTAATGTTAACATTAAAGAACACATTATTATTTTTAGTCCTACTCATGAAATTACCCTGGATCCAGGGCAAACGATATTAAATTAGATTTAAAACATGCTTCGCTACGTGTCACCCATTTTATGTTGTTGGGCAAATGATCAAAAATTTTTGTTGCTGCATACTGAACTTCTTTTTGAGCCACTGACATTTTAAGAATGACAATTTTTCCTCTAGTCTTGTAGGGATGGACAGCACTCTTCGTGTCATATTGTGATGGATTATTTTGACGAATTTTATTACCGAATATATGTATTATGGCGGCACAGTTAAAATGCCTAGCTTCCTTAGGAGGTGCCTACATAGCTTCCATAGGTGAACACCACATATTATTGTTACTGCTCGGTTTTGTTTAATCAATATTTTGTTTCTAATTGATGAGTTACTCTGGGAAATTATTCCATAAGGCATTATTGAGTGAAAATATTTAAAATATATCAAGAGGTTGATACATTTCCAAGCTTAGTGATTATATGAAGAGCCAAAGAAGCTGAACTTAAATTGTTCGAGACGCACAGTAATATGCTTCCTCCAGTTGAAATTTTCATCAATGTGTACACCCAAAAATTTAGAGCATTCTACTCTATTTACTGATTCCTGCTCATGTGCTATATCAATTGTTAGTGTGGCTGTATGTGTTATACTGAACTGAATGTTGTCTGTCTTTTCAAAATTAACAGACAGTCCGTTTTCAGATAACTCACTTACAGTTCTATGAGAAATACCATTTACCAACTCTTCTGTTGCTTTCTGAGGTTTGCTATAACACTAGTATCATCCGCAAAAAGTGCCAATTGTGCTTGTTGATAGTTAAATGAGAGGTCAGTCACATATGTAAGGAGTAGGAGTGGACCCAAAATTGAATCCTGTGGGACTCCCTTTGCGATTTTTTTTTCCTCAGTCGCCAAAATGTTGTACCTTTCCAACATTGCCTGGGTTATTCAGCACAGTATTTTGCATTCTGTTTGTTAAGTATGATTCAACCCAGCTGTGCATAAAGCCATCAGTTCCATAAGACTCGAGTTTTTCGAATATGATATAGATGTAGATGTAAATCATGGCTTAATTTCGTTCTGGCACCTCCTATGGAACAAGCATAAGACAAATGACATTTAAAGTATTTACTTAACATGTTTTGTTTTTCCTAACTTTTCAGAAAGCCAGAATTGTAAGTGACCCCGATGAACCAGGAGTAACTTCATTGTCATACATTCTTTATTATTAAAAATACTGGAAAGTCGTTCACTGAGCACCTACAATGCAACTGTTTGAACGTCTTGGTTGGTAGCAGTTGAAAACATGACGTCATAGTCACAACGATTACCCACTTGCGCCGATATGCATCTAGCAGAGAACTGGGGAGCAAAGTTCCACTGCTATGTTGACAGACAGTATCACCTGTTGTTTATATTAAATCTTGTGATTTTATTGTTTTGATTATGATTTTTAATTATCCGAATTTAAGAACAGTGTTTTGTAAGAAATGGTTTCTGAGTCTGAGTTTTTATCACAAGCTGTCAAAAATCTAAACTTGTGATTTTTATGGCTGGGTTGGGGGGCAGTTAAAGACATGTATTCCAGCACCTAGAATTTTACAAATTAAGCGCTGTTCGTCTTGTTTGCGTTATCCGTTTTTGAGTTGGGAATACATTATTTGTTTCAGTAGACAGTGTCGGGCATGTGGGTAGTATGACCAGCTCATTAAAAGTTTATGTTTTATGATGACGACCTCCATGCCAGTAGTATTTGTTTCCTCCATGATGCCGATGCTGGTACGTCGGTCTTACCATTTCACTTTCAAAACTCTCCTGAGGAATCGCTGACGATATTTTTCAGCTTCAAGTGTCTTCTGCAGGTGATCAAACCCATAATTGAGCGATGGGCACTAACGGACAGAAAAACAAAGACGCACCACGAAGGTGTACTGGACAAATTGATATACATACATCCACATCTACGAGGGGGGACCCAAAAATAACCGGAATCGTAATGCTGCACATCGTGCACTTGTAGTTCTAATGGCTCTGAGCACTATGGGACTCAACTTCTGAGGTCATTAGTCCCCTACAACTTAGAACTAGTTAAACCTAACTAACCTAAGGACATCACAAACATCCATGCCCGAGGCAGGATTCGAACCTTCGACCGGAGCGGTCTTGCGGTTCCAGACTGCAGCGCCTTTAACCGCACGGCCACTTCGGCCGGCTGTGCACTTGTAGTAGCAGGTTGCGCCGCCAGAGGGTTGTAGTAGGAGCTCTGCTGAGTAGTAGGAGCTCTTCCACGCGGCGTCACCTAACAATGAGAAGTGTGGTTTCTTTGGCAGTTCTTTGAGTGTGCGTACAGTGCAGACGTGACACGAGGAAATGACTAGTTCTTACGAAGTGCGGCAGTGAAGTTTTGGTTTTTGCTCGGAAAGAACGCAGCAGAAACTGTTGCTATGATTCAGGCAGCCTACAAAGACCATGCTCTTAGTAAAACGCAAGTGTACGAATGGTTTTCTCGGTTTAAAAAGGGAAAAATGGTGGTTCAAGATCAGCTACATTCCGGTCGACCTTCAACTGCTCGAAGCGAAGACAATATCGACAAAATTCCTGATCTCATCAGTGAAGATCGACACAGGAGAATCGAAAACTCGAGGACTCGTCCGCGTTCTCCTGGAGCTCAATTCAGCGCATCTTGACCATCGATTTGGGGATGCGAAGAGTGGCAGCAAAATTCGGGCCGAAGATTCTTACCAGAGATCAAAGAGATTATCGCGTTCAAGCCTGTCTTGAAGGACGTGTTCAAAGGTGATTTGCATTTTTTTTTCAACAAAATCATTACAGGTGATGGATCATGGTGCTATGGGTACGATCCAAAAAGCAAGCAACAGTCATCACAATGGAAGTTACCTGGCTCACCTCGACCAAAAAAAGCTCGACGCGTGAAATCAAATGCGAAAACAATGTTGATCTGTTTTTTGACATCAAAGGGATCGTACACTCTGAATTTGTCCCTGAAAACCAGACAGTAAACCAGCAATTCTATTTGGAGGTTATGAAATGGCTTCGCAGAAGTTTATCGCGAAAACGTCCGGCTTTGTGGGATTCTGGCGTGTGGTTCCTGCATCACGACAACGCTCCCGCGCACACGGCTCTCAGCGTTTGCCAGTTTTTGGCCTCAACGAAGGCGACTACCTTGACCCACGCGCCCTGTTCGCCAGATTTAGCACCCTCGGACTTATTCCTATTCCCGAAGATGAAAAGAGTTGAGAAGGAAGCGTTTTGCGGATGTGGAAGACGTAAAACGCAATGTCATGAAAGTGCTAGCAGGTATCTAAGAGGACAAATTTAAAAGGTGCTTCGAACACTGGAGTGAACGTTTGGACAAGTGTATTAATGCTAATGCAGAGTACTTCGAAGGAGATTAAGGTTGTATTTGAAAACAATAAAGTATATTCTTTCTAGAAAGAAATTCCAGTTATTTTTGGATTCCCCCTCGTACATGATGACTCTGCAATTCACAATTAAGTGTCTCGCAGATGGTTCGTCGAACCACATTTAAGGTCACTTGCTAGTAAATCTGCATCAAAAATTCGATTTTTTTCCGTCTTAAATCAATATTTAGAGTTTTGTGAACAAGATGGGAGCTAAATGAATCGATTCGAACATCGGGAATGTCTTTAAAAACAAACTTAAATATATGTCGGTATGCGGCAACGACCGTGTTTCCGCTGCGGTCGGATGTCAAATGGCGTCATTATTATTATTATTATTATTATTATTATTTTGCCACTTCGAAAAGATACACTGTGTAATCGTTTTCTGAGTTGGCAGCCCTGTTAGCACACACGCTTTCTGATGCTCCTTTGTTTTCCTTTCTATAACTCTAGTTTTCTAGAGTTGTTTGTGTTCAAACTTCTGTATGTTGTTGAGTTATTGGTGCTGTCTCATTCTCGGAAGTAGTTATGCCTCCAACAAGTGTTTTGGAACAGGAAAACGTAAGTTTTATGATATCGGTTTACTTCGTTGGAAATTAGAGACTGTGTAATTACATCCACAAACCAACTGAATGTTACATCGACTCCGCCAAGTGCCAAGTGCCAAGTGCCTCAAGACAGAAGCTACAATATTCGAGTACCCAGAGTGACATTTCTATAAAATATGATCAAAACACTGTAATGGAATGTGTTTCCCTAATTGCTGAATTGAACACTTCATGTTCGCTTCTAAAGAATGCTGCTCTGTGTGCGCTTTGTGGAAAAGGTGGTATTGGTCTAGCGGTTCTGGCGCTGCAGTCCGGAACCGCAGGACTGCTACGGTCGCAGGTTCGAATCCTGCCTCGGGCATGGATGTGTGTGATGTCCTTAGGTTAGTTAGGTTTAAGTAGTTCTAAGTTCTAGGGGACTTATGACCTAAGATGTTGAGTCCCATAGTGCTCAGAGCCATTTGAAAAGGTGGTATTAAAATCGTCGATGATTTTGAAGGCAGGAAAAGTGTGGCTAGTAAGTTAAAAGTGTTTTGTGATTTCTGTGGGGTAACTAAAACTGGGTATTCTTCTGAATTTACCCGCACCTACAAGATTTGAGAAGTACACACAGTTACTTCTTGAAAGTCTTGGTCAAGTGAGTGCTGTATCAATGAAGAAAACAGTAGAAGAAACTGTGTTATGCAATAAAGGTGACACTGATAAACCTGCAGCCTTTGATGGGACGTGGCAGAAGCGTGGTCACCTGTCATTGAATGGTGTTGTCACCGCAACATCCCCAGAAAATGGAAAGGTGATTGACATAGAATGTATGACAAAGTACTGCCTTGATTGCAAAGGAAATAAATAGGATCATGTTTGTGTTCAGAATTTTTCTGGGTACAGTGGTGGAATGGAATCAGAGGCAGTTCTCAGAATATTTCAAAGGTCAGAAGAGAATTATGGTGTAAGGTACGTGAAGAACCTTGGAGATGGAGACTCTAAAGGGTTTGCAAATGTGTTGAAAAATATGCCTTATGGAAGAACTGTAAAAATTGAAAAGTTAGTGTGTGATAGCTACGTCCAAAAGAGGATGGGCACACGTTTATGTAAGCTAGTAAAAGACATGAAGGGGAAAAAGCTCAGTGATAGCAAACCAATTGGTGATCAGGGTCGTCTTACTAAGGAAGAGGTGGACAAAATGCAGCTCTATTATGGTTTAGCCATAAGAAGGAATTGAGACAATATTGAGGCCATGAAAAAAGCAGTATGGGTTACCTTTTTCCATAAAGTTTCTATGGATGACCATCAACAGCATGCTCTCTGCGACAGTGGTGTAGATACATGGTGTGGATACAAAAAAGAAACAACAAATGGTGATACCTACACACACCATCACTTCCTGCCATTTGAGGTACTGGAAGCAATTAAGCCAATATACAGGGATCCAAGTGACACTAAACTACTTTCATGGTGCTTACATGGAAAGACATAAAATGTTAATGAATGTTTCAACCATGTGATGTGGGAACGCCTACCTGAATATGTGTCTGTTGGTTTCAATACCATGAGATTTAGTGTATTAGATGCAGTTATTTGCTTTAATGGTGGGGCAGTTAGCAGATGTGATGTTTTAGAGTTGTTGGGACTAACTCCCGGTTTCAGTATGAGACAAGCACTGATGGCAATTGGTTCCTTGAGAGTGGCTGAAGGCGAAAAATGGGTTCTTGAGGCAACTAAAGATGCCAGAATAGCACATAGTAGCAAGAAAAGGAAGAGAGAAGATGAAGAACACACAAACCAAGAACATTATGCAACTAGAGGGTTTTAAGAAGAACAGAGGTAACAGATGAAATGTACCGTTAAACTGAATTTCCCAAGAATCAAATTTTCTGACATGTTTATTTTATGCAAGGCACTGGCCTTGCCACAGTGGATACACGGGTTCCCGTGAGATCACCGAAGTTAAGCGCTGTCAGGCGTGGCCGGCACTTGGCTGGGTGACCATCCAGGATGCCATGCGCTGTTGCCATTTTTCGGGCTTCACTCAGCCTCTTGATGCCAATTGAGGAGCTACAAGACCGAATAGTAGCGGCTTCGGTCAAGAATACCATCATAACGACCAGGAGAGCGGTGTGCTGACCCCATGCCCGTCCCATCCACATCCTCCTCTGACGATGACACGGCGGTCGGATGGTCCCGATGGGCCACTTGTGGCCTGTAGACGGAGTGGTTATTTTATACAAAAAAAGTTGAGCTAGAGGTCTGAAATCTGAAGTCTGGTTATTTTATGCAAAAAAAGTTGAGCTAGAGGTCTGAAATTTTTTGTGATATTTCAGGCTACCATTTGGAGAAAAGTCGACTACAGACACCAGGAGGAAAAATATACCCTTATTAATTATAAAAAAAATTACCTTAATTTTGATTGTCTAATTTATGTATTTATTGTATAAAAACTGTTGATTGAAATCATTTGATTGTGGTCTGCTTTTTAGATAACAATGTCATAAATGTGTGCACAAAATTTTAAGCATCTAAGAAAAGTAGTTTATAAGTCTATAGACTTCAAACGGAGACTGGCAGGAAACATTTTCAATTACTGATCGACATAAATGTTTATATAATAAAGTTTATATCAAAGCTATTCTTATTATTCTTACACCAAAATCTTCATCCTTAAAACACTTTCATTGTCTCAAAATATCTTTGTATTCAAAGTTCACATTATGTAGTCAGACCCTTATAAACTTTATGAACATTCTTAGTGTTTTTCCAGCCGTTCACTGGCAAGTTACCTTAAGCGACATCTCTACCTTTCCAATCTTGAACAGCATGCGGGAGAAACGAACACTTAAATCTTTCCACGCAAAACTCTAATATCTCTTATTGTATTATGATGATCACTTCTCCCTATGTAGGTAAGCATCAACAAAATATTTTAGCACTCTGTGGAGAAAGGTGGTGATTGAAATTTTATGAGAAGTCCCACCGCAGCGAAAAGCGCCTTTGTCTTAATAACTGCCATCCCAATTACATCACATCCGTGGCACTATCTTCGCTATTTCGCGATAACATAAAACGAGCTGTCCGTTTTTGAACTTTTCGATGTGCTCCATCAATCCTGCCTGATGCGGATCCCACTCTACACAGTGATACTCCAAAAGGAGATGTTGAAGCGTAGTGTAGGCAGTCCCTTTAGTAGACCTGGTACATTTTCTGGGTGTTCTGTAGATAAATCGAATTCTTTGATCTGCTTTTGCCACAACATTACCTATGTGATCGTTCCAATTTAAGTGATCCATAATTGTAATGCTCAGGTATTTAGTTGAGTTTGCAGCCTTTAGATTTGTGTAATTTATCGTGTAACTGAAATTTAGAGCATTCTTTTTAGTGCTCATGTGGATGAATTCACACTTTTTATGATTTAGAATTAATCGCCATTTTTTGCACCATCCAGATATCTTGTCCAAATCGTTTTGCAATTCGTTTTGATCATCTGATAACTTTACGTAATGGTAAATGACAGCATCATCCGCAAACAATCTAAGAGGGCTACTCAGACTGTTTCCCAAATCGGTAATGTAGATCAGAAACAGTAGAGGCCCTAAACACTTCCTTGGAGAACGCCAGATATTACTTCTGTTTTGCTCAATGACATTTCATCAATTATTATAAACTGCGACCTTTTGACAGGAAACCACGAATCCAGACATACAACTGAGACGATATCCCATAGGCATGTAAATTAATTAGAAATCGCTTGTGAGGAATGGTCTCAAAGCCTTCTGGAAATCTAAAAATATTGAATCAGTTTGACATCCCCTGTCGATAGCACTCATTACTTCATGAGTATAAAGAGTCAGTTGTGTTTCACAAGAACGATATTTTCTGAATCCCTGTTGGCTGTTTGTCAATAAATCGTTTTCTTCGAGGTGATTCATAATATTCGAGCACAGTATATGCTTCAAAATCCTACCGCAAATCAACTTTAGTGATATGGGTCGATAATTCGGTGGATTACCCCTTTCTTGGGCATTGGTGCGATTCGTGGAACTTTCTAGTCACTGGATACAGATCTTTCTGTGAGCGAGCGGTTGTATATGATTGCTAAGTATGGAGCTGTTGTATCAGTATACTCTGAAAGGAACCCGTCTGGTACACAATCTGGACCGTAAGATTTGGTTTTTTTAAGTGTTTTAAGCCGCTTCACTACACCGAGGATATCTACTTCTAAGTTACTCATGTTGGCAGTTTGTTCTTGATTCAAGTTCTGGAGTATTTATATAGTTTCTTTTGCGAAGGAATTTCTGAGATCATCTCTGCTTTAGGGGCACTGTCATCAATAATCTCACCATTGTCATCTTGCAGTGAAAGTATTGATTGCCACTGGTGTACTTTACATACGACCGGAATCTCTTTGGGTTATGTACCAGATTTCGAGACATAGTTTCGTTGTGGAAATTATTAAAAGCCATTTCGCACTGAAGTTCGCGTAAAATTTCGAGCTTCTGTAAAACTTCGCAAGTCTTGGAGATTATGCGTTCTTTTAAATTTGGTATCGACGGAAAATGCAAAATTGTAAACTTGGAGACCGATGAATGAATGATTGACGCTGCAGCGCAATTTCACCTCACAGCTGGTAGTGGTAATAAACAGGGGACCCGTCGACAGCCGGCCGGTGTGGCCGAGTGGTTCTACGCACTTCAGTCTGGAACC
Organism: Schistocerca cancellata; assembly: GCF_023864275.1. Taxonomy (NCBI): domain Eukaryota; kingdom Metazoa; phylum Arthropoda; class Insecta; order Orthoptera; family Acrididae; genus Schistocerca; species Schistocerca cancellata. The sequence continues at coordinate 56,392,613 of NC_064635.1, forward strand.
ACGTGACCGCTACGGTCGCAGGTTCGAATCTTGCCTCGGGCGTGGATATGTGTGATGTCCTTAGGTTAGTTAGGTTTAAGTGGTTCTAAGCTCTAGGGGACTGATGACCTCAGATGTTAAGTCCCATAGTGCTCAGAGCCATTTGAACCTGTCAACACCAGGTCACATCGTGTACTCGATTAAACAGTAACTATGCCTCGCAGACAGACACGTGATCAGTTTACACAGATGTCAGCACGTGACAGAGGCCATATAGTTGGGCTCAAACAAGCCGGTTGGAGTAGTTGGCAAATCACTCAACATTTGAACAGAAGTGATGAGACTGTTCGACAATGTTTGCAGGAATGGGTTAACCACGGCCTTGCACTGCGTAAACAAGGAAACAATAATCCAGTTTGCAGTAGTGTCGGACACATTCGACCTGCAATCTGACTGCAATAGCAGTGTCTTCAGCGTCGAGTCCCGCTTCGAACTGAGCATCGTGAGGAGTGAAGAAGTGTCTGCAGATGCTCCAGACAGTGGCGGGATACCAACCCGATTGTCACCCTCCATACAGTTCAACAGCCAGGAGTAATGGTCTGGCGTACCATTTTACGAGGTGCATTCAAGTTCTAAGGCCTCCGATTTTTTTTCTCCGGACTGGAAAGAGATAGAAACATGCGCATTGTTTTAAAATGAGCCCGCGTTCATTGTCAATACGTCCCAGAGATGGCAGCACCATACGGCAGATGGAATTTTACTGCCAGCAGCGAGAATGAGAACTGTTTTAAATACTTAAAATGACGACGTTTTCCTTACTTGAACAGCGTGCAATCATTCGTTTTCTGAATTTGCGTGGTGTTGGCGACAGTTGAAGGAGACATGTGATGATGGAGTTATGGATGTGTCGAAAGTGCGTTCGTGGGTGCGACAGTTTAATGAAGGCAGAACATCGTGTAACTTCAAACCGAAACAACCTTGGGCTCGCACAAACTGGTCTGACGACATGATCGAGAAAGTGGAGAGAATTGTTCTGGGGGATCGCCGAATGAGTGTTGAACAGATCGCCTCCAGAGTTGGTATTTGTGTGGATTCTGTGCACACAATCCTGCATGACGACCTGAAAATGCGAAAAGTGTCATCCAGGTGAGTGCCACGAATGCTGACAGACGACCACATGGCTGTCCGTGTGGCATGTTGCCAAGTAATGTTGACGCACAACAACAGCATGAATGGGACTTTCTTTTCGTCAGTTGTGACAAAGGATGAGACGTGGATGCCATTTTTCAATCCAGAAACAAAGCGCCAGTCAGCTCAATGGAAGCACACAGATTCACCACCACCAAAAGAATTTCGTGTAACCGCCAGTGCTGAAAAAATGATGGTGTCCATGTTCTGGGACAGCGAGGGCGTAATCCTTACCCATTGCGTTCCAAAGGGCACTACGGTAACAGGTGCATCCTACGAAAATGTTTGGAAGAACAAATTCCTTTCTGCACTGCAACAAAAACGTCTGGGAAGGGTTGCGCGTGTGCTGTTTCACCAAGACAACGCACCCGCACATCGAGCTAACGTTACACAACAGTTGCTTCGTGATAACAATTTTGAAGTGATTCCTCATGCTCCCTACTCACCTGACCTGGCTCCTAGTGACTTTTGGCTTTTTCCAACAATGAAAGACACTCTCTGTGGCCGCACATTCAACAGCCTGGCTGCTATTGCCTCAGCGATTTTCCAGTGGTCAAAACAGACTCCTAAAGAAGCCTTCGCCGCTGCCATGGAATCATGGCGTCAGCGTTGTGAAAAATGTGTACGTCTGCAGGGCGATTACGTCGAGAAGTAACGCCAGTTTCATCGATTTCGGGTGAGTAGTTAATTAGAAAAAAAATCGGAGGCCTTAGAACTTGAATGCACCTCGTATTTCATAATAGAATCCTTTTGGTTGTCATCAATGGAACCCTTACAGTACAGCGGAAAAGCCGACGATATTCTGCGACCCGTTTTCAGAATGAAATTTTCACTCTGCAGCGGAGCGTGCGCTGATATGAAACTTCCTGGCAGATTAAAACTGTGTGCCAGACCGAAACTCGAACTCGGGACCTTCGCCTTTCGCGGGCAAGTGCTCTACCGACTGAGCTACCCAAGCACGACTCACGACCCGTCATCACAACTTCAGTTCTGCCAGTACCCCGTCTCATACCTTCCAAACTTCACAGAAGCTCTTCCAGGAGTGCTAGTTCCATAATGTTCGCAGAAGAGCCTCTGTGAAGTTTGGAAGGTAGGAGACGAGGTACTGGCGGAAATAAAGCTGTGAGGACGGCTACTGAGTCGTGCTTGGATAGCTCAGGTAGTAGAACACTTGTCCGCAAAAGGGAAAGGTCCCGAGTTGGAGTCTCGGTCGGGCACACAGTTTCAAAAAAATGGTTCAAATGGCTCTGAGCACTATGGGACTCAACTGCTGTGGTCATAAGTCCCCTAGAACTTAGAACTACTTAAACCTAACTAACCTAAGGACAGCACACAATACCCAGCCATCACGAGGCAGAGAAAATCCCTGACCCCGCCGGGAATCGAACCCGGGAACCCGGGCGTGGGAAGCGAGAACGCTACTGCACGACCACGAGATGCGGGCTCACACAGTTTCAATCTGCCAGTAACTTTCAACCGTGATAGTGTGCTACGATCCACTACACTATTTCCACTCATCTCTCTCAAAGCGTTGTAAATTTTTTCCACATAGGAATTCGCTTTGATTTTTCAGCTTCCATTTTAAAACTGAATTACTCGCGACACAGTCAAGCAAACTAGCAAATTCACATAGAGCCCTCACTTCTCAGGTCTCGCTCACAACTGACGTGAACTTCAACGTGATCACGCCACCGAAACGGTCGCGCATGCGCAATGTGTCGGACTTTTGGTTTTGGAACCACCCTCGTAATTACACACGATACGCATCTACCTACCACCACGGCTCGTACCATAGCTTTTGATATGCGGTATAAGTGTTATATGAGAGACAACTTCCAAGGTAAGCAAAGTGCTCAACATTCCGCAGGATTTCACCATTGAATGTTACAGTTGGGTCTTTATAGTTGTTATTTGGTGAAAATTGATGCAAAATTTGTGTTTGCCTGATGGTGACATCTAGGTCGATGCTCATGTATGCCTAGCAGAATACTTTCAAAACTGCTTGAAGGGCCGTGTTAGCCGTATCAAGTAATTAATTAGTACTAAGTTGGTGCGTAATTTCGTAGCGTTTCTGTTTTGTAAGTTGGTATTCCGGTTGTAATGGGTTTATTTATCCATTGTCATTTCTTATTTGTAGTTCACTGTTGTTATCTGAGACAGTACGTATACCCTCTCAGTGTGTATACTGTCTTTTGTCATTCGGAAATAGCGAGTGGAGCAGTGAACCCTAGAAAATAGAGCGCCAAGTGGAGAAATCGGAACACTGCCAGTGTATACTTCTGTTTAAATTCAGCAGAGGGGTAACAGCAGCGGTGGCGGCCAGAAACCATTGCCCCGTGTATAGGGATAAGAGATAATGTCATTGGACAGAGCATGGCAAGGAAACGGTTTTCTCGTTTTAAGGGGGAAGTTTTAGAAATTAGTGACTCTCCACGTTCAAGAAGACCTTCGAGGTTTGATGAAGGTCGTTTAAACACATTAATCCACAATGATTCACGTCATTGCATTTGAGAACTGAAAAATGTGATGCGACATTTGCTTGAAGTGGGAAAGGTTCAAAAATCGGTTCTATAGCTACCGCACGTTCTAGGCCAAAATCATAAAAATCAGAGGCTGGCGATAGGTTCCTCTCTGCTTGCTCGTCATCAATTGGCTCATGACCAACGCCGATCATTCCTATTCTTACCATTACTGGTGACGAGAAGTGGTGTCTTTTTGGTAACATAAGGAAAAGAGAGGGATACTTACCTAGCCTAACCCAACCCAACCCAACCTAACTCAGAGTCCAAGCAAAGCAGCAACATCCTCAAATGAAAATCTGCGCGCATCCACTGTGGCATGTAGTGAACGAAAGGACTTTCCCTTCCATCCGCCGTTTGAGAATGTGAAAGGCTGGGGTTAATTCTCCAATGCCGAGACTTGAGCATAGTGCTCAGCAAAGTGCTCGGCAATCGTGTTTGCGTCGGTAGATAACACGCCATCGATGGTAATGGCAGGGGCACCTATTGGGGTCTGGTACCCAAAAACTTGTTTGACCTTTGTCCAGACTTGGGAAGGTGACGTAAGGCACACAACGGCCGAGACATACCTCTCCCAACACTCCTGTTTCCACCTGGCGAACACAGGCCCGGAGCCATTTAAAGGCTATAAGCCGACCTCGGGGAAGATCAGTTTGGATTCCGTAGAAATGTTGGAACACGTGAGGCAATACTGACCTTACGACTTATCTTAGAAGAAAGATTAAGAAAAGGCAAACCTACATTTCTAGCATTTGTAGACTTAGAGAAAGCTTTTGACAATGTTAACTGGAATACTCTCTTTCAAATTCTGAAGGTGGCAGGGGTAAAATACAGGGAGCGAAAGGCTATTTACAGTTTGTACAGAAACCAGATGGCAGTTATAAGAGTCGAGGGGCATGAAAGGGAAGCAGTGGTTGGGAAAGGAGTAAGACAGGGTTGTAGCCTCTCCCCGATGTTATTCAATCTGTATATTGAGCAAGCAGTAAAGGAAACAAAAGAAAAATTCGGAATAGGTATTAAAATTCATGGAGAAGAAGTAAAAACTTTGAGGTTCGCCGATGACATTGTAATTCTGTCAGAGACAGCAAAGGATTTGGAAGAGCAGTTGAACGGAATGGACAGTGTCTTGAAAGGAGGATATAAGATGAACATCAACAAAAGCAAAACGAGGATAATGGAATGTAGTCAAATTAAGTCGGGTGATGCTGAGGGAATTAGATTAGGAAATGAGACACTTAAAGTAGTAAAGGAGTTTTGCTATTTAGGGAGTAAAATAACCGATGATGGTCGAAGTAGAGAGGATATAAAATGTAGACTGGCAATGGCAAGGAAAGCGTTTCTCAAGAAGAGGACTTTGTTAACATCGAGTATAGATTTAAGTGTCAGGAAGTCGTTTCTGAAAGTATTTGTATGGAGTGTAGCCATGTATGGAAGTGAAACATGGACGATAACTAGTTTGGACAAGAAGAGAATAGAAGCTTTCGAAATGTGGTGCTACAGAAGAATGCTGAAGATAAGGTGGGTAGATCACGTAACTAATGAGGAGGTATTGAATAGGATTGGGGAGAAGAGAAGTTTGTGGCACAACTTGACTAGAAGAAGGGATCGGTTGGTAGGACATGTTTTGAGGCATCAAGGGATCACAAATTTAGCTTTGGAGGGCAGTGTGGAGGGTAAAAATCGTAGAGGGAGACCAAGAGATGAATACACTAAGCAGATTCAGAAGGATGTAGGTTTCAGTAGATACTGGGAGATGAAGAAGCTTGCACAGGATAGAGTAGCGTGGAGAGCTGCATCAAACCAGTCTCAGGACTGAAGACCACAACAACAACAAGAAGGTACTCTGTGGAAGGGTGCTGCTTGTGTCGCTGTAGAGTTTGCCGACACTCTTTAATTGCCTCAGTGACTTCTGGCGACCACCAAGATACCGGCTTTCACCGGGGGCACCCCAAAGAACGAGGGATCACATTTTTCACCGCAGAAACCACCTGCTCAACCAAAACATCGATGGCACCATGTGGGGAGGAGCCACATTTCGGACAAGCCCTCCACCTCCCCACACTTATCCTCTAAACGCTCAATGAAAAACTGAGGCTTCATTGAAACAAAGGAGCCCCATCACCTCTTGTACATACGAGGTACTGATGCAAATAAGGTTTGCTGCCACCCTTAGCTTGGTGTTCCTCACATGGTGTGGCCAGGGAGGGGAATGATTTAGAGTCATACTTCCTTGCATTGTACTGAGACGCGGAAAGCTTAGAGACTCCTGGTGTGTGATCACCAGCAAGTGATGACACGGTACGCATCATCTGCCCTGATGCCACACACACCGACCAGGGGGGCTCTCCATGGGTGACACTCAGCCACAGCAAAGGCCAGCTGGCAGGATGGCCATTGCCAGGATTCCCGATGCCCCAGGGTAATGGACATCTACTCCTTGGCACACGTGGGGAGTTAATGGTGCAGGTATCAGCAGAGCGATGTTGCGCATCTGGTTGAACAGGGACTGTGTGGTGGGGTACGAATTGCTTCCACGAGGTGTCATCATCATTGCTGACATTTACTGTCAACAACTGAGACGTCTTGCAGACGGAATCTAACAAGGGAACCTCCCCATCGCACCCACCTCAGCTTTAGTTATAAGTTGGCACAGTGGACAGGCCTTGAGAAACTGAACACAGATCAATCGAAAAAACAGGAAGAAGTTGTGTGGAACTATGAAAAAAATAAGCAAAATATACAAATTGAGTAGTCCATGCGCAAGATAGGCAACATCAAGGAAACTCTGAAGTCAAGAGCGCCGTGGTCCCGTGGTTAGCGTGAGCAGCTGCGGAACCAGAGGTTCATGGTTCAAGTTTTCCTTCGAGTGAAGAGTTTACTTTCTTTATTTTCGCAAAGTTATGATCTGTCCGTTCGTTCATTGACGTCTCTGTTCACTGTAATTAGTGTCTCTGTTTTGCGACCGCACGGCAAAACCGTGCGATTAGTAGATGAAAGGACGTGCCTCTCCAATGGGAACTGAAAACATTTGATCGCAAGGTCGTAGGTCAACCGATTCCTCCACAGGAAAACACGTCTGATACATTCTATACGACACTGGTGATGGCATGTGCGTCACATGACAGGAATATGTTATCGACCCACCTAACTTGTACACTTGGCGAATGGGTAAAAAGATTCTTCTACCTTGCCCGATTTAGGTTTTCTTGTGGATCTCATAATCACTCCCAAAAAAGTGATGAATACATAAGAGTTTGTCACAGAAACTGCAACAAATGAATGCAACAGTTTCACAGTTGCACAGTTTTCCCTGTGCTCTGTCAAAACATATGTTTTTTTACGTTTTCAAATTTTACCGTGTGTAGACCGTAAAATCCTGCCTATGTCCAAGCAAATCTGAAAATATCCTGGAATTTTGGAGAGCGAAGTTGATTATGTGTGAGTGCCTGAACTTTGATAATTGTTTGAAAATAAAAAAATTAAGCTTTTCACTCGAGGGAAGAATTGAACCAAAGACCTCTCGTTCCGCAGCTGCTCACGCTAACCACAAGACCACGGCGCTCCTGAACTCCCAATCTCCTTGATGTTGCCTATCTTGCGCATGGACTACTCAGTTTGTATATTTTGATTTTTTTTTTCATAGTTCCACACAACTTCTACCTGTTTTCTCGATTGATTTGTGTTCAGCTTTTCAAGGCCTATCTACTGTGCCAACTTATAACTAAATCTGAGGGGGGTGTGATGGGGAGGTTCCCTTGTAAGAACAATGACATTGTACATAGTTTAGGAGACATGATGTCATAAGCATTGAGATGCGTGAACCAATTCCGCATCATACATGAAGTTCTACTACGGCTTTTCCTTACCACTACTCATATCGTCGACTCAGCTTAGGATATCCCTAACACCTGGCAGTGCTTTTGACAGCTTCCGACTGCAAAGAGCAAATGGTAGTAGGCGAAAACGACAGCCGTCTATAGAGTTATGAAGAGGCTTTGCCATAGAAACATTCACAAAAACGCGCTGTTGACACGCGACGCTGCTGTACGAGGTGCGTTGAAGTTCTAAGGCTTCCGATTTTTTTCTCTGGATTGGAAAGAGATAGAAACATGCACATTGGTTTAAAATGAGGCCACATTCATTGTCAATACGTCCCAGAGAGGGCAGCACCACATGGCATGGAATTTTACTGCCAGCGGCGAGAATGAGAACTGTTTTAAATACTTAAAATGGCGACGTTTTCCTTACTTGAACAGTGTGCAATCATTCGTTATCTGAATTTGCGTGGTGTGAAACCAATTGAAATTCATCGACAGTTGAAGGAGACATGTGGTGATGGAGTTATGGATGTGTCGAAAGTGCGTTCGTTGGTCCGACAGTTTAATGAAGGTAGAACATCGTGTGACAACAAACCGAAACAACCTCGGGCTCGCACAAGCCGGTCTGACGACATGATCGAGAAAGTGGAGAGAATTGTTCTGGGGGATCGCCGAATGACTGTTGAACAGATCGCCTCCAGAGTTGGTATTTGTGTGGATTCTGTGCACACAATCCTGCATGACGACCTGAAAATGCGAAAAGTGTCATCCAGGTGGGTGCCAAGAATGCTGACGGACGACCACACGACTACCTGTGTGGCATGTTGCCAAGCAATGTTGACGCACAACGACAGCACGAATGGGACTTTCTTTTCGTCGGTTGTGACAATGGATGAGACGTGGATGCCATTTTTCAATCCAGAAACAAAGCGCCAGTCAGCTCAATGGAAGCACACAGATTCAACACCACCAAAAAAATTTCAGGTTACCGCCAGTTCTGAAAAAATGATGGTGTCCACGTTCTGGGACAGCGAGAGCGTAATCCTTACCCATTGCGTTCCAAAGGGCACTACGGTAACAGGTGCATCCTACGAAAATGTTTGGAAGAACAAATTCCTTCCTGCACTGCAACAAAAACGTCCGGGAAGGGCTGCGCGTGTGCTGTTTCACCAAGACAACGCACCCGCACATCGAGCTAACGTTACGCAACAGTTTCTTCGTGATAACAACTTTGAAGTGATTCCTCATGCTCCCTACTCACCTGACCTGGCTCCTAGTGAATTTTGGCTTTTTCCAACAATGGAAGACACTCTCCGCGGCCGCACATTCACCGGCCGTGCTGCTATTGCCTCAGCGATTTTCAAGTGGTCAAAACAGACTCCTAAAGAAGCCTTCGCCGCTGCCATGGAATCATGGCGTCAGCGTTGTGAAAAATGTGTACGCCTGCAGGGCGATTACGTCGAGAAGTAACGCCAGTTTCATCGATTTCGGGTGAGTAGTTAATTAAATAAAAATCGGAGGCTTTAGAACTTGAATGCACCTCGTACTTTATGCATACTTCTTCGTGCGACTGTTTCACAATTTCAAAGATGTTTTCATGAAGGCAGGCAATGCTGGGTTTGTCGGCTAGTACTGAAAATATTACAGATAATCTGCGGTCGGCCGCGAAGCCCTGACGAGTAGGAGGGTCGCGGCAGTGGGGGCAGAAGTGTGTGGGCGTGAGCCTGCCTGGAGCCGCCGTCACTGCAGATCTTGGTGGCAGTAGCAAATACTCCAGCGAGGCCATGGAGGGCTGACGCAGAGAAGGGTTTCGTGTGAACAGTCGTTGTACACGAGTCAGTCGATCCTAAGAGCCGGCCGCGGTGGTCTCGCGGTTAAGGCGCTCAGTCCGGAACCGCGCGACTGCTACGGTCGCAGGTTCGAATCCTGCCTCGGGCATGGATGTGTGTGATGTCCTTAGGTTAGTTAGGTTTAAGTAGTTCTAAGTTCTAGGGGACTGATGACCACAGATGTTAAGTCCCATAGTGCTCAGAGCCATTTGAACCTATGAAACGTCCCCTTAGAACAATTATACAAGACTGTGCTTAAACTGACACACAATATTTTTAGCGCAACGCAATCTGACTTTCAAAAATCCCTACAAAACAATGGCCCTGATTAACATTAACCTATACGTTTCACAAATCACTTACCTCACCAAAAATCTTCCTTATTCGAACTACTGCAATACAGCGAGCGCCACTACTGCCAGCTAAATAAAAGATTCAAACTACGGAACGCACTAACTACTGATAGGCATAGTTAGCAAATGAAAGATTTTAATAGAGAACAAACAATGTATTTACCTTAATAATCATAATATATATAGCAGTTCATGACATCCAGTATAACAAATTTCAAAACTCCGCCATCTCTCTCCCCACATCCACCACTGCTGGCGGCTCACCTCTAACTGCGCAACGCTACACGCTGTTCACATCCAGCTGCCCAACACTACAATGGCAGACAACAATGAAAACTAGCCGCAGACTGCACACAGCACAGCCAGTGATTTTCATACAGAGCGCTACGTAACGTTGCCAATAAGAAAACATAAACAGCCTACTTACGTAGCCCCCATGCTCCCCAAAAAAAAAAACTTTACAAATTGTTTTGGGCAGTGGCCAATCATGATTTGATAAAATTTTTCATAATTACAATAACAAAGATATCAAATGCACACACTTATTGATACAATGTTGGTCAAAAGCTAAAATTTTCTCACAGTCCATAAAGATAGTCCTGATCATTCATCATAATAGTAATTACAGTTTTTTTTTTCACAAAGTCTCATTAGTAAAAGAAATTGCACACAGAAGTAGTGGATTTCCGTGCAGTCTTGAAAAAGTAGTGTTGTCCTTCCAACGGAAAGACAGTGCTGACTCTTGACATGCAGACAGGTAATGGGCCGCAACAGAGCAAACCCACAGCAGAGTCATTCGAAGTTTTGAAGAATACTGGTAGGTAGGTCATCATAGAATAGACCCACTGTAGTCCTGGTAGAGATTACGGTATTGGTGGGCCACCAGAGGTGCAGACCCACTATACGTTTCACAAATCACTTACCTCACCAAAAATCTTCGTTACTCGAACTACTGCAATACAGCGAGCGCCACTACTGCCAGCTAAATAAAAGATTCAAACTACGGAACGCACTAACTACTGATAGGCATAGTTAGCAAATGAAAGATTTTAATAGAGAACAAACAATGTATTTACCTTAATAATCATAATATATATAGCAGTTCATGCCATCCAGTATAACAAATTTCAAAACTCCGCCATCTCTCTCCCCACACCCACCACTGCTGGCGGCTCACCTCTAACTGCGCAACGCTACGCGCTGTTCACATCCAGCTGCCCAACACTACAATGGCAGACAACAATGAAAACTAGCCACAGACTGCACACAGCACAGCCAGTGATTTTCATACAGAGCGCTACGTAACGTTGCCAATAAGAAAACATAAACAGCCTACTTACAAACCATTTGATTTGATCCTAAGACCTGCGAGAAATCCGATTTGATGGGGGCCGTAATACAGGGAATGGCAATTCAATCTCAATGTAGACAAGTGTAATGTACTGCGAATACATAGAAAGAAAGATCCTTTATCACTTAGCTACAATATAGCAGGTCAGCAGCTGGAAGCAGTTAATTCCATAAATTATCTGGGAGTAGGCATTAGGAGTGATCTAAAATGGAATGACCATATAAAATTAAACGTCAGTGAAGCACATGCCAGACTGAGATTCATTGCAAGAATCCTAAAAAAAATGCAGCCCAAAAACAAAGGAAGTAGGTTACAGTACACTTGTTCGCCCACTGCTTGAATACTGCTCACCAGTGTGGGATCTGTACGAGATAGGGCTGATAGAAGAGATAGAGAAGATCCAACGGAGAGCAGCGCGCTTCGTTACAGCATCATTTAGTAATCGCGAAAGCGTTACGGAGATGATAGATAAACTCCAGTGGAAGACACTGCAGGAGAGACGATCAGTGGCTCGGTACGGGCTTTTGTTGAAGTTTCGAGAATGTACCTTCACAGAGGAGTCAAGCAGTATATTGCTCCCCCCTACGTATATCTCGCGAAGAGACCATGAGGATAAAATCAGAGAGATTAGAGCCCACACATACCGACAATCTTTCTTTCCACGAACAATACGACACTGGAATAGAAGGGAGAACCGATAGAGGTATTCAAGGTACCCTCCGCCACACACCCTCAGGTGGCTTGCGAAGTATAGATGTAGATGTAGATGTATATATAATCTGATGATGGCCATATAGCTGAAATACGCCTATAGTTCAAATAAAAATATTCATAATGCCGTAATTGGTTCTACAGGGCTATTACAAATGATTGAAGCGATTTCATAAATTCACTGTAGCTCCATTCATTGACATATGGTCACGACAAACTACAGATACGTAGAAAAACTCATAAAGTTTTGTTCGGCTAAAGCCGCACTTCAGGTTTCTGCCGCCAGAGCGCTCGAGAGCGCAGTGAGACAAAATGGCGACAGGAGCCGAGAAAGCGTATGTCGTGCTTGAAATGCACTCACATCAGTCAGTCATAATAGTGCAACGACACTTCAGGACGAAGTTCAACAAAGATCCACCAACTGCTAACTCCATTCGGCGATGGTATGCGCAGTTTAAAGCTTCTGGATGCCTTTGTAAGGGGAAATCAACGGGTCGGCCTGCAGTGAGCGAAGAAACGGTTGAACGCGTGCGGGCAAGTTTCACGCATAGTGATGTGAAAGATTCAGTGTTTAAACCTCCTCTACCAAGAAACGTGCCAGAACTGCGAGCTCGCATCAACAATGCTTTCGAACTCATTGATGGGGACATGCTGCGCCGAGTGTGGGAGAAACTTGATTATCGGCTTGATGTCTGCCGAATCACTAAAGGGGCACATATCGAACATTTGTGAATGCCTAAAAAAAACCTTTGAGTTTTTTTAAGTGTGTGCAAAGCATTGTGAAAATATCTCAAATAATAAAGTTATTGTAAAGTTGTGAAATCGCTTCAATCATTTCTAATAACCCTGTACACATTTATTATGTCCTTATTTGCCTGCCCAGTTAGCCGTGTGGTCTAACGCATGGCTTTCCGGGCTGGGTAGGAGCGCCTGGTCCCCTGCACGAATCTGCCCGGCAGACTCATATCGAGGACCAGTGAGCCGGCCAATCAGTGGATGGTTTTTAGGCGGTTTTTCATCTGCCTCAGTGAATGCGGGCTGGTTTCTCTTATTCCGCCTCAGCTACACTATGTTGGCGATTGCTGCGCAAACAAGTTCTCCACGTATGCGTACTCCACCATTACTCTACGACACAAACATAGGGGTTACACTCGTCTGGTGTGAGACGTTCCCTGGGGTAGACCACTGGGGGCCGAACCGCACAATAACCCTGGGTTCGGTGTGGGGCGGCGGAGGGTGAAGTGGACTGCGGTAGTCGTCGTGGGCTTGTGGACCACTGCGGCTGCGGAGATAGATTCTCTCCATCGTTTCTAGGCCCCCAGTCAACATACAATACAATACAGTGTCCTTATTTAATCTTTGTTGTCAATGGAAGCCATTAGATAGGCAACCTGGACTGGAACTGTGAACCATGCGTCGTTTTAGCCTTCAGTAACATACACTGAAGCCCCAAAGAAACTGATGCAGGCGTGCGTACTCAAATACAGAGGTATGTAAACAGGCAGAATACGGCGCTCCTTTCGGCAACACCTATAGAAGACAACAAGTGTCTGGCGCAATTGTTAGATTGGGTACTGCTGCTACAACGGCAGGTTATCAAGATTTAAATGAGTTTGAGCGTGCTATTATATTCGGAGCACGGGCGATGGGACATACCATCTCCGAGGTAGCGATGAAGTGGGGATTTTCACTTACGACCATTTCACGAGTGCACCATGAATATCAGGAATCCGGTAAAACATCAAATTTCTGACACTGCTGCGGCCGGAAGAAGATCATAGGAACGGGACCAACAATGATTGAAGAGAATCGTTCAACGTGACAGAAGTGTGACCCTTCCGCAAACTGTTGCAGGTTTCAATGCTGTGACATCAAGTGTGAACGTGCAAACCATTCTAAGAAACGTCATCAATATGGGCTTTCGGAGCCGAAGGCCCACTGGGGAGCCTCGATGACTGTATGACGCAAAACTTTTCGCCTCGCCTGGGCCCGTCAACACTGACACTGGACTGTTGATGACTGGGCACATGTTGCCTGGTCGGACGAGTCTCATTTCAAATTGTATTGAGCGGATGGACATGTACAGGTATGGAGACAACCTCATGAATCCATGGACCCTGCATTTCAGCAGGGGACTGCCAAAAATGGTAGGGGCTGTGCATGGTGTGGGGCGTGTGCAGTTGGAGTGGTATGGAATCCCTGATGCGTCTAGATAAAACTGACAGGTGAAACATACATGAGCATCCTATCTGATCACCTGGCTCCGAAAGCCCATATCGATTATGTTTCGTTGAATGGTTCCTATGCTGACACTTGTTGATGGCCCAGCATTGAAATCTGCAGCAACTTGCGGATGCGTTGCACTTCTGTCACGTTGAACGATTCGCTTCAATCGTTGTTGGTCTCGATCCTGCGGGATCTTCGTTCGGCCGCCGATTTGATGTTTTACCGGATTCCTGGTATTCACAGCACGCCGGCTTGTGTGGCCGAGCGGTTCTAGGCGCTTCAGTATGGAACCGCGCGTCCGCTACGGTCGCAGGTTCAAATCCTGCCTGGGGCATGGATGTGTGTGATGTCCTAAGATAGATTTAAGTAGTTCTAAGTTCTAGGGGACTAATGACCTCAGACGTTAAAGTCCAGGCGCTACAGTCTGGAACCGCGTGACCGCTACGGTCGCAGGTTCGAATCCTGCCTGGGGCCTGGATGTGTGTGATGTCCTTAGGTTAGTTAGATTTAAGTAGTTCTAAGTTCTAGGGGACTGATGACCTCAGATGTTAAAGTCCCATAGTGCTCCGAGCCATTCACAGTACACTCGTGTTATGGTCGAACGCGAAAATCCCCACTTCATCGCTGTGTCGGAGATGCCGTGCCCCATCGCTCTTGACCCGTTCACACTCACTTAAATCTTGAGAACCTGCCATTGTAGCAACAGGAATCGATATAACAACTGCGCCAGACATTTGTATTATATAGGCGTTGCAGACCGCAGCGCCGTATTCTGCCTGTTTACATATCTCTGTATTTGAATACCGATACCTGTACCAGTTTCTTTGGCGCTTCATTGTATATTACTGAAGGCTAAAACGACACACGGTTCACAGTTCCAATCCAGCTTGCCTATCTAACGGCTTCCATGGATAACGAAGAATAAATAAGGACATAATAAATGTGTATAACCAATTACGGCACTATGAATATTTTTATTTGAACTGTAGGCGTATTTCAGCTATACGGCCATCATCAGATTATCTGTAATATTTTCAATATTAGCTGACAAACCCAGTTTTGCCTGTGTATTCATTCATGAAAACACCTTTGAAATTGCGAAACAGTCGCACGAATAAATATGCATAATGTACAAATGTGTAAGCGTGTCAACAGCGCGTTTTGGTAAAGCCTCTTCATAGCTATATAGACCGCTGTGGTTTTTGCCTACTGCCGATTGCTCTTCGCAATCGGAGCTGTCAAAAGCGCTGCCAGGTGTCAGGGATTTCCTAAGTTGACTTGACAGTATGAGTGGTAGTAAGGAATAACCGCAGTAAAACTTCATGTATGGTGCGGCATTGTTTCCTGCATCTCAGTGCTTGTGACATCATGCCTCTTCAGCTATGTGTCGTACAATGATGTATGTGTGTAGGTACATTCAGCGTCATATGTTGTTATTGTCAGGGAAATATGTTACGAGGAGAGTTAGTAACAAAGAAGTAATAAATTTAATTGTCATGCACAATGTGGCAGCTTTCCACGCATCTCAGTGTTAATGACGTCATATCTTCTGAGCTATGTGTTATGCAGTGATACTATTTTGTAGGTACATTTAGTGGCACATGTGGTAACTGTCTATGAAATTTATCGTGAATAGAGTTAGTAGCACAAAAATATTAAATTTAAACATCATGCATGATGCCACAGTTTTTCACGCAAGTCATTGTTCATCACCTCATATCTCCTGAACAATGACAGATAGATGGTTGTTACCCCGACAGCGATTGTTGCCTGACATTGAGGGACGTGTGTACAAAGTTTGGTTGAAATCCGTCCAGTGCTTTAGGATGGGGATCTGGACCTCCCCCCCCCCCCCCCCTAAACACACACACACACACACACACACAGAGAGAGAGAGAGAGAGAGAAAGAGATGCATACATTTTTATAATCTTTATGAATTTTGCATTATTATACCCAGAATTTAAAAATTTAGAATTCCGTCATAATCTACTCATTAAGAGGTATTGTATTACGTTGAAGGTTTGACACAGTAAATCAAACTTTAATATCGGAAAGTGTGTATTTTCTTGAGGTAATGCAACTAACGGCGGCAGATTATGTTCTTCCAGAATTTGTGAATCAGAGCACTTAACGACTTGTAATAAATTTTAAAGATAAGCTGAAACTTTTGTGAAACTTTTTCTCGCTGAGACCCTTCGAGAACATAATGAAAGGAAAGATGTTGGTCGGTTCTGAATGACAACTCCTTCTGCTCAGTAGAAGACCTATTAGATATGAAGTAGTAATTTGGAAAAAAGAAGATTAAATTGTGTTAAACTGACCACGTTCCACATCATTACGAAATGTCGTATTCACGATCTATAGAGAAGGTATTAATGTAATGTAATGTTACTAAATTTTCACTCTTCATCTACGTCTACGTGATTACTCTGCTATTCACAATAAAGTGCCTGGCAGAGGGTTCAATGAACCACCTTCAAGCTGTCTCTCTACCGTTCCACTCTCGACCGGCGCGCGGGAAAAACGAGCGCTTAAATTCTTCCGTGCGAGCCCTGATTTCTCTTATTTTATCGTCTTGATAGTTTTTCCCGATGTAGGTTAGTGCCAACAGAATTTTGTTGCAATCGGAGGAGAAAACTGGTGATTGAAATTTCAGGAGAAGATCCCGGTCGCAACGTAAAACGCCTTTGTTTTAATGATTGCCACTCCAATTCACGTATCATGTCTGTGGCACTATCTCCCTATTTCGAATGCAATGAAACTTCAGCATCAGGAATGATGTTTTGATATATATAACCTCTTTGCTAGCCGGCCGCTATGGAAGAGCGGTTCTAGGCGCTTCAGTCCGGAACCGCGCTATCTGCTGCGGTCGCAGGTTCGAATCCTGCCTCGGGCATGGATGTGTGTGATGCACTTAGGTTAGTTAGGTTTAAGTAGTTCTAAGTCTAGGGGACTGATGACCTCAGATGTTAAGTCCCATAGTGCTTAGAGCCATTTGAACCTTTTTGAACCTCTTTGCTATTAACTCTGTTCGCAACAAATTTTGCCGACAGTAGCCACAAACACTACCGAAGGTACCTGCAAAATTATATTGCTGTACGAGACATAGTTCAGAAGATATATTATAAACATTGAACGCGTGAGAAACTAGCATTTCATAAAACGGAGTTCAGTTCTTAACAAATTAGGGTATGGGGCGTTATTGGTACACATTAATTATCAATTTTCTTGTAAGCTCTTCGAAAGAAAGAACAGATGGGAAAACGTGTGTACACTATGTAAGTCGCGGCTGCTTGCGCGCTGTTGACGAAACTCGTACTGCATGCCAGATGGTGCGTGGAGAGAAGCAATGACTAGCATAAAACTGTCCCGCTGAAGTATCAGTTTCCCGCGCTCTGTCGCTTTCTCCAGGAGAGGTTACTGCCCCTTCTGCTGCTGCCCCACTTGCCTGCGTAGTCGGCAGAGTGTCTGGGACGAGTCTAGAGTTGCTATGCGACGAACACGCTTCCTCCAGGGCAACGAACAGTCTTAAGCCAACATCAAGAGATAAGCGATTCGGGGACCAGAAAATAACTCGGAACAAACGCTCCTGTATTCTCACTGTTTACTTGCAGCGCGTCAACAACTCAGCATTGCAGTACTGTAGTTATTCTGTTGGTGCGTAAGTGCGTAGCGTTTTTACATGAGTTAATTAAACACAACAGTTACACGTAACGGAGACTTTAGCCACCAGTAATATATTCTCCTTCGCTAACTAAAACTGTCTGATAACGCTGGGATAGCTTTTAGATTCCCTGATTGTAGAAACCACGTGGTTTCGAGGAGAACAACTCGTCGAGCCATATTTGGAGCGAATTTTCATCCGGAGAGGAAGTTCCATGAAGGTTGTTCGATAGAGAGCGGAAAAGGTGAAAATCTGAGGGCGCAATATTAGTGAATATGATGGGTGTGGAATTACTTCCCAATCCAACTTCTGTATAGTCCTTGCCACGTCGTGTTGCGGCATTTCTGCGTGCTCGCGGTGGCCCTACTCAATATTTCGCAGCTGTTCCACTTTCTTTGGCTTTTGAGTGTCGATACCTGCAAGATTTGACCCAATGTTATATAACCCACCGCCGCATAAGCCAGCAGGAAATACAGTTCACTAACAAAAATTTTGGACCACATTTACGAAGTATTTATACCAACACTGTATTTCCTTGAAGAACTACGGCAACCAGTCACAGATTTATTTTATGCAAAGATACGTTTCGGCCTTTCATCCATCCATTTTCAACTTGCGTAATAATTTAGATCTGTATTAATATAAGGTCTTCCTTGACCACTGCTCGAATGCCATAGCTGCCTTTTATTCTCTAACTTGCGACTCGTTTTTCCACATTTTGCACTGAAGTTGCCCAGCTATCACCATTTGACCGACTAATTAGTCGGCCCAGATCTAAATGTATTATGCCAGTCCAAGAAGGGCGAAAGCATAAAGTAAAGTTGTTCAAAATGGCTAGCCGCCATATTTTTTCAAGAAATTCAATCCTCAGCAATGGGACTGAAGCGCCATTAACATGCAAAAATTGAAGGGGTCGGCAGAAGAAAAAGCTAATCTACCACATACGAGGGTGAGTCAAATGAAAACCTTAAACATTTTTTTAAATATTGTTTATTGTTCATAAGTGGTACAAAGCTGCATCACTTTTCAACAATCTCCCCCATGCTCAATATAAATAAAGTGCATAAATTCCTTTAGAAAAAAATTCCGCGCAACCACTCATGCACCGCATGGCGTACCTCTTCATCAGAATAGAACTTCTTTCCTCCCATTGAGTCTTTGAGTGGTCCAAACATATGGAAATCACTTGGGGCAAGGTCTGGTGAGTATGGTGGATGAGGAAGACACTCAAAATGCAGGATTGTTATTGTTGCAACTGTTGTACGTGCAGTGTAGGGTCTTGCATTGTCATGTTGCAAAAGGACACCTGCTGACAGCAATCCACGTCGCTTTGATTTGATTGCAGGCCGCAGATGATTTTTTATGAGATCTGTGTACGATGCACTGGTGACAGTGGTCCCTCTAGGCATGTAATGCTCCAAAATGACGCCTTTTTCGTCCCAAAAGAGAGTCAGCATAACCTTCCCTTTGATGGTACTGTTCGAAACTTCTTTGGTTTTGGTGATAAGGAATGGCGCCATTCCTTGCTCGCTCTCTTCGTTTCCGGTTGGTGGAAGTGAACCCAGGTTTCGTCCCGAGTAACGATTGTTGCAAGGAAGCCATCACCTTCTCGTTCAAAGCGCCAAAGAAGTTCTTCACAAGCATCAACACGTCGTTCTCTCATTTCAGGAATCAGCTGCCGTGGCACCCATCTTGCAGACATTTTGTGAAACTGGAGCATATAATGCACAATGTGGTGTGCTGACCCATGTCTAATCTGTAAAAAAACATGCTGCAATGTCATTGTGTCACTCGGCGGTTTTCCTTCGCTATGGCTTCAACTGATGCAATGTTCTGTGGAGTCACAACTCATTGTGTCTGACCTGGACGAGGAGCATCTTCCACTAAAGTCACACCATTTGCGAACTTCCTACTCCATTCGTAGACTTGCTGCTGTAACAAACATGCATCACCGTACTGAACCTTCATTCCTCGATGAATTTCAATAGGTTTCACACCTTCACTACGCAAAAATCGAATAACAGAACGCTGTACTTCCCTGGTGCAAGTAGCAAGTGGGATGGCCATCCTTATACTGATACTGCGACGGAATGTGTGCATCTGCACTATGCTGCCACCTACAGGCCATTCTGCACGCTGTTTGTAGCACGCTTACCAGCTTACAGGATAACGTCGCGAAATTTCGATTTGTTATTACAAATTTAAGGTTTTCATTAGACTCACCCTCGTATAATTGAGGCAAGAGCGGTCAATGAACACTTTAGTGCGGATGCTCACCACGTCGACCACTGAATAACCGTTGAGTAATGAGGATAATGGTGAAAGGGCACTACATCAGTGGTGTGTGGAAAAGTTGAGAATTTGGGTCTGACGGGACACTGTCGGGATTGTACGTGCAGTTGCGATGAGCAGTGTGTCAGGATGGCGTAGAGATCAACGCATCTGTATATTAAGCGGGAGACCGAGGTTCAAATCCCTGTCCAGCACAAATTTTCAACTTTCCCCGTTGGTTTAAACCAATGAGCACTGGCAGTTAATGTCATTAACTGCTTCATGTTACCAGAGTGCTTGTTAAATTCAAAGACAAGAACATTAATACAATAAGAAAAAGGGGTGGGTTATTACCTTCACTGTTTAAATGAAAAAAATTGTGGGAATGTGGAATTTGGAAACAAACAAGACGCAAAACTGAACCAAGACTTCTGGGCAGGAAAGAAATGCAACTATGGTAAACTTTCAGAATTTCTCTCAGAAAATGTGATAGAAGCTGTTACTCACATAAATCTCCCAGAAAATAACAGCGAATGAAATAGGTCTCAAAATTTCAGATAAAAAAACAAAAGTTATGGCATTTTTTAAAAGAAGTACTCCAAAATATACAAAAGCAAAAATAAGTAAAACAGAGCAAGTTAGTAAATTTAAACATGTTGGAGAAACTATACGACAGAATTGACTAAAAGAATTTGCAATACACACAAGGGATGATAAAATGCTTAGAGCAAATTGTTTGATAAAAAATATCTACAGCAAGATATGCACATCCAGTAAAACTAAATTAAAACTTTATACCACAGTGGTAAGATCAGAACACTTAACGATGAACTATGAGCTGGACAGAATAGAGCTACTTGAAAGACGGATTATTATAAAAATAATGGATACAATGCAAACTACAAGTGGTTGGAAAATTAGAGGTAAGGAGGAGATCTCGGTAAATATAGAGAAAATGTAAGAAGTAACAGCAAAAAAAAAAAAAAAATGGAACCTCCACCACATGGATAACAGGCTAATGGAACAAATATTCCAGAATGAGATTTTCACTCTACAGCGGAGTGTGCGCTGATATGAAACTTCCTGGCTCGGGACCTTTGCCTTTCACGGGCAAGTGCTCTACCAACTGAGCTACCCAAGCACAGTTTTACTTCCGCCAGTACCTCGTCTCCTACCTTCCAAAATTTACAGAAGGTCTCCTGCGAACCTTGCAGAACTTTACAGAAGTTCTCCTGCGAATCTTGCAGAACTAGGAGACGAGGTACTGGCAGAAGTAAAGCTGTGAGGACCGGGCCTGTGTCGTGCTAGGGTAGCTCAGTTGGTAGAGCACTTGCCTGCGAAAGGCTAAGGTCCCGAGTTCGAGTCTCGGTCCGGCACACAGTTTTAATCTGCCAGGAAGTTCGGAACAAATATTCCTACATTGTGGGAGAAGAAATCGACAATAGCATGAATTACAGAAATAAGAAAAGAACTAGAAAGAAATAATATAAAAGAACCATAAATGACAGAATGAAGCATTAACGAAACCTTTTGAAGAATAAAATACTAAATTTGAGAAATGGAAACTGTGTGGACAGGAGAAAGAAGGCAACATGGGAAGAAAATGGAGGAGTAGTAGGAAAATGGGCAACCACAAAGAAAGAAGATCAGAAATTATTTTGTGAATGTAGTTTCTCAATATGAGGACAAAAAAATGATATAGCAGACAGTTCTTTCAAGCAGTACATACGTAGCTGCTTGTTACCAGCATGTAGTGAATTCTAAAATACAAAAGATAACACGATCATTGTAATCCTACTAAATTTCTTCTGCTGGCCACTTCAGTTAACAGAAGCAGAAAGCTGCTATCCTGGTAGCTGGTTGTGTTTGAACACAACAGATCCTTTCATTATATTAGGTGATCCTCCTTCCATTCCAGACCATTCGACACCCTGGGCATTGCTGCCAGACCAAAAAATTCCCCTCACAAATGTGACTATTAACATGCCAGTGTTCAGGTTCCAAAGCATTCGCAACCAAACCCCAATGCCCGTAAGAAGCAATGCAGCCCACGTAATGCAAGGGGCGTTTCATATAGATTTGCACGTCGTAATGTGAACATGTCATTTTGATTTTTGTAAGTTATCTTTCAGAGAGACAGAGAGCAAGTTTGGTACTGTTCAACAGTCTTTGATCTTGTAGTGGCTGAGTCATAACCTCTGCGCAGTCTGATACATTTCTAGTTGAAGTGCGGTAGGCGATGAACACATGCAGTAGTGCTGTGTTGACTTGTGATTGTATCTGTTTTTGTCAGACGATGGAAGACTTATTGTCAAGGACAACAAGAATAGATGTGATGTATATATTGAAAGGCAAAACGGATATCAATTTTAATAACCTTTTTTTAGCCTTGTTCACTCGCTCAGAGGTGAGAGAAAGACCACCCCAATTTCCTGAGTCACGCATTAACATATCAGCTGATTAAGGGGGTATGTAATGAATTTATCAGTACAAAAAATCGATATTTTCAAAAATATTATTTTCTTGATCTACACAGTTTAATCTATGTTGTATGTGGATTTTATCGTGATAGCAGCTTTAGAAATGCCTTTAAATTGTTAAACTGAGTAACTCTGCAATGGTGGCCACCCCCACTTTTTCCAACTTTTGGGAAACTGCTTGCTTCAGCAGAATTTTTGTGTGTGAAGACTATTTTTTCGATATCTAGCTGACATCCGTATCTCTGGCTGACATCTATGTGTTTGCCTGAAGACTTTCTTGCATGTGGTTTATTTATGTTTTGACAATGGAAGGTTGAATTCGCAAACCTTTACGTGGAAGTCAAGATTTATGGACAATGGGTGCTGGATAACTGTGTTTAGGAAATGGTGGTTTCATGGAAATCGGTTTACCAGATAAAATGAGGATGCAGCTCGAAACGAAGAACATAGACTCTCAGCTTCAGCATCGAAACTTAGGACAGGAGAATTGTACAGGTGTGTGAATGATGTTGATTTGGATTCCACTGTATTCAGTATTATTGATTTAGAGCTTCTCTGTCAGGCTATAAAGTTTTCATGTTCATGTGTTAGCTGTAAAAATACGGAATGCATGATTGTTGTTGAAGAAACAAGAGTGGGAATAGCTTGTGATTTTAAATTAATTTGTAATTCGTGTAGCTATGAATTTTCGTTTTCCTCCTCCAAAAAAACTGACACTGGTACCTATAAAAGCAATTTTAGGTTAGCATTTGCTCTGAGATGCCTTGGACAGGGCAGGGAAGGAGGTAATTTACTGCGTGGTTTTCTGAACATGCCTCCGCCTTGTGCAAGGTTTGAAAAAATAAATAAAGATATGTCTGATGCTGCGAAACTGCCAGAGTTTCCGTGAAGAAAGCAATGGATGAATTGGTAGAAACAAACCAAAAAGAAATAGGTCCTGGGGTAGATATTCATGACAGTCGATCTCCTACAACTGTTACTGACCTGTGTGTGTCTGTCTATGGGACCTGGATAAAAATGTGTCATACGAGGTATGGAGTTGCATCTGTTATTGGTATTGGCTCAGGTAAAGTTTTAGGTGTCGAAATTACGTCCATATATTGCCACCAGTATGCAATAAGGAAAATGTCCAACTATGAAGACAGTGAGAAACTGTGGCAAGAAAAGCATGCAGTAGCATGATCTAAAAATTATAGTGGCTCAAGTGGGGGCATGGAGGCTGCAGCAGGTGTGAGGATCTTCTTCAGAGCAGAGGACCAGTAAGGTGTTTGATATACTAAATACCTTGGTGATGGAGACTCCTCTTCATTCAAAGCTGTAACAGATAAAAATCCGTACTATACAACAATAGAAAAGTTAGAATGTGTTGGCCACATCCAAAAGAGGCTTGATGGTAAGTTTTGTAACTTGCTGAAAGAGAAGAAAGGGGAAGCACTTGAGGATGTAAAACCACTAGGAGGAAAAGGCAGGCTTACTCTGAAAGAAACTGATTCTCTTCAGTTCTTTTATGAGGTATCAGGAAAAAACACACATAATTTGGAGGCAATGAGGCGTGCTGTGTGAGCAATTTTTTTCCACAAGCTATCCACTGATCAAACACCAATCCACAATCTGTGTCTGAGAGACAACTGGTGTAAGTTCAACAACAGAAATGAAATGCATTCACATAAACATTACCAGAATCTGTTATGAATGCAATTAAGTCCGCATTTAGATTTCTTGAAAACCTTAATTTATTGAGGAAGTGTCTTCACAGAAATACACAATATGCAAGTGAAAGCCTCAATAATTTAGTTTGGATCAGATGCTAAAAAATGACATTCTGTGAACTCGAAGTACTCAAAATAGGTATCTACGATGCACTTTTATGTTACAGTAGCGGAAATAATGGAAGAATTGAAGTGCTGAAGAGATCTGGTATAAATACTGGTGTGTTTACAACAAAAGCATTTTACACCGTCTACGAGAGCAGGGTCAAGAAAGCTCAGATCAGTGTCTTACCTGCAAATACAGGCCAGGCGGATTCGAAGAATATAGAAGAGAAACCTGGAGGATGAGGAGTATCAGTATGGAGGATTTTAAAATTGAGTTAAGCTTATTACATCTAGAAGTATGAGAAGAAAATCTTTGAACGTCATTTTCTCTGTTTTAGATTTTTTACGATATTAGTATTCAGTTTTATTGATTTAGAGCTTCTCTGTCAGGCTATAAAGTTTTCATGTTCATGTATTAGCTGTAAAAATACGGAATGCATGTTTGCTGTTGAAGAAACAAGAGTGGGAATAGCTTGTGACTTTAAATTAATCTGTAATTTGTGTGGCTATGAATTTTCATTTTCCTCCTCCAAAAAAACTGACACTGGTACCTATAAAAGCAATTTTAGGTTAGCATATGCTCTCAGGTGCCTTGGACAGGGCAGGGAAGGAGGTAATTTATTGTGTGGTTTTCTGAACATGCCTCCACCTTGTGCAAGGTTTGAAAAAATAAATAAAGAAATGTCTGATGCTGCGATACTGCCAAGGTTTCTATGAAGAAAGCAATGGAGGAATTGGTAGAAATAAACCAACAAGAAATAGATCCTGGGGTAGGTACTCATGACTGTGAATCTCCTACAAATGTTACTGACCTGTGTGTGTCTGTTGATGGGGCCTGGATGAAAAGGGGTCATACATCCCTGTATGGAGTTGCATCTGTATTAGTATTGACTCAGGTAAAGTTTCAGATGTAGAAATTATGTCCAAATATTGCCACCAGTGTGCAATAAAGAAAATGTCCAACAATGAAGACAGTAAGAAACTGTGACAAGATAAGCACAAAGTAGCATGCTCTAAAAATTATAGTGGCTCAAGTGGGAGGATGGAGGCTGCTGCAGTTGTGAGGATGTTCTCCAGATCTGAGGACCAGTTTGGTGTTAGATATACAAAATACCTTGGTGATGGGGACTCCTCTTCGTTCAAAACTGTAAAAGATAAAATTCCGTACCATACAACAATAGAAAAGTTGGAATGTGTTGACAACATCGAAAAGAGGCCTGGTGGTAGGCTTCGTTGCTTGCTGAAAGAGAAGAAAGGTAAAGTACTTGAGGATGGAAAACCACTAGGAGGAAAAGGCAGGCTTACTCTGAAAGAAACTGATTCTCTTCACTTATTTTATGGGAGAGCTATCAGGAAAAACACCCATAATTTAGAGGCAATGAGGCGTGTTGTGTCAGCAATTTTTTTTTTTTCACAAACTATCCACTGACCAAACTCCAATCCACAATCTGTGTCCGAAAGATAATTGGTGTAAGTTCAACAACAGAAATGAGACGTATTCACATAAACATTACCATACCCTGTTATGAATGCAATTAGGCCCACATTTAGATTTCTTGAAAACCTTAATTTATTGAGGAAGTGTCTTCACACAAAGACACAATATGAAGTGAAAACCTCAATAATTTAATTTGGATTAGATGCTAAAAAAGGACATTCTGTGAACTTGAAGACTCAAAATAGGTATCTATGATGCAGTTTTATGTTACAGTAGCGGAAATAATGGAAGAATTGAAGTGCTGAAGAGACCTGGTATAAATCCTGGTGTGTTCACAACAAAAGCATTTTACACCATCTACGAGAGCAGGATCAAGAAAGCTCAGATCAGTGTCTTAGCTGCAAATACAGGCCAGGCAGATTCAAAGAGGAGAGAAGAGAAACCTGGAGGATGAGGAGTATCAGTATGGAGGATTTTAAAATTGAGTTAAGCATATTACATCTAGAAGTATGAGAAGAAAATCTTTGAATGTCATTTTCTCTGTTTTAGATTTTTTACGATATTAGAAGCCTTTTCTCAAAAATTATATGCGCTAATGCAATGAAATTTTCAGGAACTGTTCGCAACGTGTTGCTGTCTCCCTCTAACAAAAAAATACAAGACCTTGATACTGCATTCTGATTTTTAGATGATTGTATGTAGAAAAAAAAGTTATTTTTGGATGTGCAAAATTAAAAACTCTGTTAGTGATACGGATTGTACCATAAATTAATAACCGTAGTTCATTGTTCTTATAATCTTCTCACGACACTAAACTAAAATTTTCAGATTAATGCATGATTAGAATTTGAGTTGTGGCTTTTTATAAAAAAGACAATAAAAAATTAAAAATTCAAATTTCTGGCAAAATATTAATCCTGCATATTTGATTATATTTTTCCATCAAAACACAGCTCCGTTGGTTTACACAAGCAAAATTTTAGATTTGTGCATTAATAAATTTGGGTGTAATTATTTTTTTAAAATAAATGTTCACATTTTCCGTTACATCCCCCCTTAAACTGTTTGGTTTTATAGAAACTCTCTGTTAACATTGTTCCCTTTTTAAATCATTTTTCAATTTGTTAAGCATAGTATTATTTAGACCAATGTTATGAGTGAAGACCATGTAAAGTTTTACTCTGTCTTTTTAAATATATCAAACAATGGAAAATCCAGGATGGAATGTAACAATATTATGAAAAGGGGAGTTGCTACTTACCATAGAGATGCTGAGTCGCAGATAGACACAACAAAAAGATTGTCACAAATAAGCTTCCGGCTACATCTACATCTACATTTATACTCCGCAAGCCACCCAACGGTGTGTGGCGGAGGGCACTTTACGTGCCACTGTCATTACCTCCCTTTCCTGTTCCAGTCGCGTATGGTTCGCGGGAAGAACGACTGTCTGAAAGCCTCTGTGCGCGCTCTAATCTCTCTAATTTTACATTCGTGATCTCCTCGGGAGGTATAAGTAGGGGGAAGCAATATATTCGATACCTCATCCAGAAACGCACCCTCTCGAAACCTGGCGAGCAAGCTACACCGCGATGCAGAGCGCCTCTCTTGCAGAGTCTGCCACTTGAGTTTGTTAAACATCTCCGTAACGCTATCACGGTTACCAAATAACCCTGTGACGAAACGCGCCGCTCTTCTTTGGATCTTCTCTATCTCCTCTGTCAACCCGATCTGGTACGGATCCCACACTGATGAGCAATACTCAAGTATAGGTCGAACGAGTGTTTTGTAAGCCACCTCCTTTGTTGATGGACTACATTTTCTAAGGACTCTCCCAATGAATCTCAACCTGGTACCCGCCTTACCAACAATTAATTTTATATGATCATTCCACTTCAAATCGTTCCGCACGCATACTCCCAGATATTTTACAGAAGTAACTGCTACCAGTGTTTGTTCCGCTATGATATAATCATACAATAAAGGATCCTTCTTTCTATGTATTCGCAATACATTACATTTGTCTATGTTAAGGGTCAGTTGCCACTCCCTGCACCAAGTGCCTATCCGCTGCAGATCTTCCTGCATTTCGCTACAATTTTCTAATGCTGCAACTTCTCTGTATACTACAGCATCATCCGCGAAAAGCCGCATGGAACTTCCGACACTATCTACTAGGTCATTTATATATATTGTGAAAAGCAATGGTCCCATAACACTCCCCTGTGGCACGCCAGACGTTACTTTAATGTCTGTAGACGTCTCTCCGTTGATAACAACATGCTGTGTTCTGTTTGCTAAAAACTCTTCAATCCAGCCACACAGCTGGTCTGGTATTCCGTAGGCTCTTACTTTGTTTATCAGGCGACAGTGCGGAACTGTATCGAACGCCTTCCGGAAGTCAAGAAAAATAGCATCTACCTGGGAGCCTGTATCTAATATTTTCTGGGTCTCATGAACAAATAAAGCGAGTTGGGTCTCACACGATCGCTGTTTCCGGAATCCATGTTGATTTCTACATAGTAGATTCTGAGTTTCCAAAAACGACATGATACTCGAGCAAAACACATGTTCTAAAATTCTACAACAGATCGACGTCAGAGATATAGGTCTATAGTTTTGCGCATCTGCTCGACGACCCTTCTTGAAGACTGGGACTACCTGTGCTCTTTTCCAATCATTTGGAACCTTCTGTTCCTCTAGAGACTTGCGGTACACGGCCTTTGTCAAAAATAGACTCCACACGCACACACTAATGCAACTCTCACACACATGATCACAGTCTCTGGCAGCTGGAGCCAGACTGCGAGCAGCAAGGCAATGTGGGAGAGGCAACCGAGTGAGGGTAAGGATGAGGCTGGGACAGAGTGGGGAAGGGATAGCAGGGTAGGTGCGGGGATGGTAAAGTGCTCCTGGGAGCATGCAGGGATGAGGTAGAGAGTGGACCAGCTAGGTGCGGTCAGGAAGTTAGACGGAGGGTGGAGGAGAGAGAGGGGGTAAGTGTAAAAGGAGAGAAGTGAAAAGACTGGGTGCGTTGGTGGAACAGACGGCTGTGTAGTGCTGAAATGGGAACAGGGAAGGAGCTAGATGGGTAACGACAATGACTAATGAAGGTTGAGACCAGGAGGGATACAGAAACATAGGATATATTGCAGGGTGTGAGATAACGGGCGAGTTGTGGCGCCCTGAAAATATTCTATGTTCGGAGTTGGCGTGGCCGCACTGGGGCCTCTCGGCGGGTCGCGGCTCGTTGGCGGCAACTTGGTTACAAACGTTAGCCCAGGTCCAGCCGTGTGGCTGGGAATTCCATGGTGATGCTGTGTCGATGAGGGAGACATGCCGAGAGCGCCAAAGATGGCGGAATTCATGTAACCTTAATGGCAGACATTTCGCAGTTGGTTAATAGTAGCCAGATGAATCATGATACCTCAAAAAGAAGCATGTACATTACCACTGTTTGCATGACGATTCTGATGGTGTAATCAGATTTTCACTATCTTTATTAGTTTAAAGTTTAGTATGTAACGGTAAATTATACAAGTAACACCCAGCAACGAATTTCCAAAATCTACACGCTTCATCCGATTTTGTTGATCGCCGTGTCTTTAGAAAGCTATTAGTGTAAACCTAAATTGGTATAAATTACAGGCACGTAACTTGAATAACACATGAGTTACTGGAGGTCAAAGTGGCCGATTACTATCGATCACGTCAGGCCATAAATACTCCACAGTTACACGAAAAAACAGTAGCAGCATGTTTATAAATATATTTATTCACCTATGTCTTTGTTTATACCCGGTATATACTATTCATGAAGAAATTGGTTAAATATTTACTGTGTTTTAGAAAGCACAGAGACATTAGGCTACTGGTCTATCTTTTGTTGCTATTCCTTTCATATATGTTTATTTAATCCGTTTACATATTTAATAATGTGTGTTAGAGCATGTTTATGGTCCAGCAGTAGGAATATTTATTTAATTTCAAGTTATTTAAATGTAAGTCCAGTATTTTGAATGTGTTTCATTATGTTTGTGTGGGTGTGTGGTTTGAAGACATGGCGTGAGCGCTCTAGCCAATCACAGCACTCGAAAATGGCGAGACTGGATGGAAGTGGAAGAAGAGTATGGGACAGGACACGGAGAGTGCTGGACGTGACGGCACGATGGACAGAACATCGCGCTAGAGACTTGGGGAGTGTGGAGCAGTTTGCGTGTGGTCACGGCAGATAGAAATACTTCGGAGTTCTGACTTGTGCACTTGTGAATTTCCGTGGCTCCTACAGTGAAGACGTAGCGTGCATTTAGAAGTGAATATATTGTGAGCTATGTTGTTGTTCATAACTAATTACGTGCAGTAGGAATTTATTCAACTTATATTTTATTTAACTGCTGGACCACCGATACCAATAAGTGTTTTGCAGAAATATACCGCATTCTCAAAAGTACTTCTACTATCGTACTCATCACTTAAAGTCGTTAAAATTGTACCTGCAGATTTTACTTAATTGCCATCTTTCTTTTATAAATTTCTATATTAATTCGCAATTGCCGAGTGATAGGAAACTTCAACCATTCAATTCATGTGTGTATTCATATTGTGTACTATAGACTCAGCAGTATTTGGCTTGTAATACGGCAACTACATATCCCAGCCACTAGACAACGAAACCAGCCAGAACTTTTAATATTTCAACTCTGAGACGAAAGGTACGTAGTTGAGGGCCACTCACACCACACATCATTTTTATTATTTGAAAGCCCACAAGGGAGAGTTCCCACCTGTGCAGTTCAGAAAAGCTGGTGTTGGGAAGAATGGCACAGGCTATGAAGCAGTCACTGAAATGAAAGACGACGTGTTGGGCAGTGTGCTCAGCAGCAGGGTGGTCCAGTTGTTTCTTGGCCACGGTTTGTCAGTGGCCATTCATGCGGATAGACAGCTTGTTGGTCGTTATGACCATGTAGAATGCAGCACAGTAGTTACACCTTAGCTTGTAGATCACATGACTGGTTTCATGGGTAGCCCTGATTTCGAGGGGATAGGTGATGTTTCTGACAGGATTGGAGTAGTTCGTGGTGGGAGGATGTATGTGAGAGGTCTTGCATCTAGATTTATTACAGGGACATGAGCCATGAGGCAAGGGGTTGGGGGCAGGGGTTGTGTAGGGATGGATGGGAATATTGCCTAGGGTTGGTGGTTGGTGGAATACCACTATGGGAGGAGTAGAAGGGATAGTGGGTAGGACATTTCTCATTTCAGGACACGACAAGATGTATCTGAAACCCTGGCAGAGAATGCAATTCAGTTGCTCCAGGCCTGGGTGGTACTGAGTCATGAAGGGAACGCTATTCTGTGGCTGAATGGTGGGCCTTTGAGAGGTGTTGGGTGGCTGGAAAGATAAGGCATGTGAGATCTGTTTTTGCACAAGGTTGGGAGGGTAATTACGATCTGTAAAGGTCTCAGTGAGACCCTCCGTATATTTCGAGAGGGACCACTTGTCACTACACATGCTTTAAGACATATTAACAATTTTAAAAAAAACTTTGTTTCCATTACCATTAGCGACGCACAGTATACATTTTTCGACTGAAAATAAGTATTTGTATGTAATTTTGTGTGCAATTTTCTCTTAATTTATTCCAAGTGAGAAAATAAAAAAATCTGTTTCACCACGTCCCGATGACTTACTACTCCTGTTCCTGACTCCCAGAATCTGTAAATCATACGTATTTGCTACGAATGTTTTCGTATCCGGCTTTATGCTTGTTTCCTACGAGTTAACTCGCAGTTGGCGCCAGTGGCTAGTTCGTTCGCACGAGATATCTCGTAGTTGGCAGGCAACGTGTTAAGCTCTACAATATGGCAGTACATAACTTGATGTAGCTCTTATGAATCGTATTATATAGCGTATTATCAAAGGAGCTAGCGTAAAACTGTTTTACTTACAATTTAGCTGGTGAAATTTGAACTACTGTACAAACTTCCATGATGGAACATAGCTAGGAACCATTCTCATTAAACCAACTGTCAAAAAGCTGCATGAAAATCTGACCTTTCGTTTGGAAGTTACTATGCCACACATACACACTCTTTTTAAACTTGCCATATACCACAATAGAAAAAAATTGTTGCGCTCTGAGAGACAATCCATAGTAGTTGATGGTTAATTAAAAGCAGAGTTACCACACTGTTTATGACACTAAATTATAAATACGTTACTTACCTCTCTTGAAGATCGTAATTGAAAACGCAGTGACGTTTGGACGTTGCAATGCTGGTTACAATCTGTACGCGCTACAATACTCACCCCAACAAAACAATCACGAAAAGGCTACCGCTGTGGAAATCCAGCTCAGTAGTACCAACTTCAGCGCAAGTATTATGGAAGGTATCGAACTTGAAAGCGTCAGCAGACAGGTCGTAGTGTGTCCGTGCGGTTCTAGGCGCGTCAGCCTGGAACCGCGTGACCGCTACGGTCGCAGGTTCGAATCCTGCCTCGGGCATGGATGTGTGTGATGTCCTGAGGTTAGTTAGGTTTAAGTAGTTCTAAGTTCTAGGGGACTGATGACCACAAGATGTTGAGTCCCATAGTGCTCAGAGCCAGTCAGCCAGACAGGTCGTGTAAACGCATTCCATAATGTGGTATGTTAGGTTTGGGATATGATATGAAAATAAAGTGTTCATTCACAGGCTGAAAATGTGAGAAGTTACGTGTCGAAACATCCCATGATCGCGACTTGGATTTTATTTGTACAAACCGGAACATTTAGGCGTCCCGCCTGAACCCGGTCTGTACAGGGGGACAGGACTCAAAAAACCGGAACTGTTCCGGCTAAATCGGGACGTCTGGTCACTTTATTTCATTGGAATAATTACTCTCTCCATCGCAAGGTTTAAAGAAGGTTTATCATTACGCATTACTACATTGCACCATATGGTATGCAACAGTTTGAATATTCTTTGGAAATTTTATTTAAAAATAGAAATCTAGTTTAGCCGCTGCATGCTTGCTGTTTGCTGTTGTGCTTTCGAGAAGTCAGCAACATGTCAATATGCAAGGTAGATGGAGGTAGGTGGAAATTTTGATTAGGGCCAAACGATTGTTTTACTTCAGTTACGCATTTGACGAAGTTGTATTCAGACCAGTTACAGTTCAATTCAAATTAGATTCTGTTTAGTCAAAGGTTAGCTCAACTCAAATTTGGTTCTGTTTAGTCAAAGGTTGGCATACGAGTTTTAAGTTGAATTACAGTTTGTGGGTACATAGCCTTGGTACTACATAGACTTTTTTTATAGACTGGGAGATAAATTTGGGCTAAATTTCATACAGAAACACGTAGTGTTTCTACAAGCTTTTAGCCTGTAGGATAAATGGCAAAGGTAAAGATAGAGAAAAACCTAAGATAGAGTTTCGCAGAGCTCCTGATGTATGGCTGGAATGGTTCCATGAGTAGAGCAATGAAAACGCTGAAGTGATATTGCTGACTCAGAGAACGAGGATTTTGTGCATCAACGTGGTCATGGTTCAGAAATGGTATAAGAAATAGCAGAAAAGGATGGACATGACTCACAGGAATAAGTTATTGAAGAGGACGTATTTTATTTAGGAAAAGATGAAACAGTTAAATGGAGGAAAAGTAAATATCCTGCCAACGTTAGAACAATATCTAGTAATATTATTAGGCGTTTGCCTAGACCCAGAAATAAAGCGCGTATGACAAAGACAGAAACAGGTATTTCAAAGTCAATTTTGACTGAAAGTGTAATATTTCTCATTGCAACATGTACTAATTAGATTAGATTAGATTAATTATTCATTCCATAAACCCATAAAAGAGGGAATCCTCCTGGGTGTGGAACATGTCAGATAAACACATTACAAAAATGTAATTATAATAACTTGAGTTTCATTAATTTTAATGATCCTCAGTCAATAAACAGTACAATTATGTACATGAATTAAAATTAAACTTCTAATATTTACAGGTTTAATAGTTACGTCTGCTTTCATTAAATCCATCATTCTGACATTTGCTAGTTTCTTGACTATTACAACCAAGTATTGTCAAAAATTAAAGTAAATTATTCAGTTCAGTGATACTCAGTTAAGAACAGTCAGATTTTGTATAAGATTTAAAATTAAGCTTCCACTATTTACAGAATTAAGACTTACATCTCCTTTCCATACACCCATCATTCACACAGCAGGTAGTTACTTGGCTGTTACAACCAAGTATTGTCAAAAATCAAAGTATAATAAATTTTCATTAAAAGGTCTACTGCACTTATTGAGAAACTCGTGGATGGAATAGAAGGAGCTGGCCACCAAAAATTCTTTTAAATCATGTTTAAATTGTGCCTTGTCTGAAACTAAACTCTTAATGGTTGCTGGTAACTTATTGAAAATATGCGTTGCTGAATACTGCACTCCTTTCAGGGCAAGAGCAAGTGATTTTAAATCTTTATGTATATTGTTCTTATTCCTAGTATTGATACCGTGTACTAAGCAGTTAGTTGGAAAAAGAGATGTATTATTTACAACAAACTTCATTAAGGAATATTTACATCAACGAAGTTCTTGGCAAGTTTTCTAGGGCAGGAATGCTAAACAAACATGTTATAGAAATCAAAGCTTTCATTGGTTTGTAATATCTGAGGATCTATGAGACTTTCTAGCATGAGTTTTTCGAAGTCGTGGGTAAGTTCAAAGGGCAGTGAACATGTATCATGCTATTTATGCATGATTGAAAAGTGGCGCAGGTTGCACATGAGATATTTGAAGTTTGTAGTATCCCTGAAAGAGGTGTTTGTAGAGAGAATGACAAGTTGGCTTCTATCGGAGAGTTAGTGGAGCTATTTAAGAAAAAGTAATTTTCGAGAACATTTCTCGTGGGGAATAGCGGTTTTTGTAGTACTTTAAAATGAACATAAGCGCTCTCGACCTCGAGAAACCTTTACTTTTGTGGTCACCGGCATTTTTTTTTTAATTTACGAACCGTTGCCAAAAGTATTTATCACATAGTATATGCCTTATTATATTTGTGTGTTAAGTGTATTATACTTAGGTTGAAATAAAACACTCTTAACATTCATACACACTGTTGAACGTGTCCAAATACACCGTTTATGTTGCGGATGACACCTGTGTAAATACACCGTTTATGTTGCGCATGACACCTGTGTGTCAGGACTTATCGCTCGAGGAAAGGAGGGTTAAGAGATTTAGTTCTGCTGCCGTTTAGATAACGTGTGTATCACAACATGCGAGCGAAATGGAAACGTACTCCAAAGCCGAAATACGCGGGTCAGTACGAATCTTGTGGGCAAAACGTCTAAATTGCACACAGATTCACTACGTTTACACGCGGCACATCTTCCGAAAGACGAAAACCGAATTTCGGAAACTGTTTTTCAATGTCGTGTTTACACAAGTCAGAAGTGGATTTGCCAGCGTAGTTAAATATGGTGCCTAGAAAACAACTGATACAGTTTACGATTTAGTTAGCACAATCGCTACTTCTCTTCAGTTCGACGAGGTGTGAACAGTCTAATATTTCTACATATTCTTCGTGTACAAAAAGGCACTCCGTCCGCATTAACCAAATTTTTTAAGAAACAAGATGAAACCTGTCGGCCCAACCACGTTTCAAAACCGGCTGCGTTTACATGGGAGCGGAAATCGATTGCGGAACTGGAAAATCGGCAACCAAAAGCGGATTCCAGAATCGATTTTCAAGTATTTACGTGAACACCCAGGAGCGGAATCGAGAAATCTGTTTACGAAATCCGCTTTTACGAGCCCCAAGTAAACGTGGGAATTCATTGTGAGATTCTAGCAGTATACGGACCAAATACAATGTCGCATCGGGCCCTACTGAAACGGTGCCAACGATTTGACCAAGGCCACACGGTCGAGAACGAAGGCCACCGAGATAGGCTTACCATATGTCTGGTATTAGCCAGGACAGTCCTGGATTTTTTATTCTGTCTGGGGTAATGTCCGGCGTTGCAAAGATGTCTGGGGTTTGAAAATTTTACAGCTGGGGAGGACATTATAAATTTTAGAACTAGATACTCGGCATCGCGTTTTTTAAAGATTCTCCTGCGGCCTTGGAGCAAGTGCCACAAGCGATGGGGAGATGTGGTTACTGGAGATGGGGAAAACCGACACCGGTATTGTAGTTCTGAATGTATTTTTCGGTATTTCTTTGGTTGCTGTTATAACAGGCTGTTTTATGTTGTGACTTGGCAAGACAGCCAAGCCACTATGATTGGTAGCCGGAAGGCACGCGTTAAGCTCACGCAGGCTGGCTTGAGATCTGGAACATTTAAGGAAGCTAGACTTTAGCAAAAAAGGTCGTAGCTGTTGGAATACTTAACTTTAATCCATAATTGGTGAACATCGGTCTGACGGTACATGCATCACAAGATAAATAGCAAATGATAATGGCGCCTTGCTAGGTCGTAGCAAATGACGTAGCTGAAGGCTATGCTGACTATCGTCTCGGCAAATGAGAGCGTAATTCGTCAGTGAACCATCTCTAGCAAAGTCGGCTGTACAACTGGACTAGGAAGTCTCTCTAGACCTGCCATGTGGTGGCGCTCGGTCTGCAATCACTGACAGTGGCGACACGCGGGTCCGACGTATACTACCGGACCGCGGCCGATTTAAAGGCTACCACCTAGCAAGTGTGGTGTCTGGCGGTGACACCACATTTTACTTTTTACAAATAACAGAGTAAAAAACCAAAATATCAATTAGCCATAGCAACAGTGCTAACATTTTTCGTTTTCAAACAAATCCTTTCTGAAAAAAAGAGTAATTTTTATTCGTAACATTTGCACTGGTTTAAAATATTGCGTTAGTGTAGAAAATGGGAAAAGCGATCAGTGCTGTTTTAATAACAATGCCGACAGTAAAGAGCAACAAACGCGTGGCATAAAATTTTTTACAACACTGTTGAGACAATAACGTTGCCGTTGCCCTGTGTCGTGACTTAAAAAGTTACGCGTGTACGTTTAGCGTGCACTGCTCGACCATGAAATCCAGTTTTTTCAGCTCCCGCCTGACTGTGATAGTACTTGCAGTGGATCCTGATGCAATTTGAAATCCCTGTGTGATGGTCTGGATAGATGTCTGCCTATCACACATTACGACCCTCTTCAACTGTCGGCGATCTCTGTCAATCAACAGACGAGGTCGGTCTGTACGCTTTTGTGCAGTACGTGTCCCTTCACGTTTCCACTTCACTACCTCACCAGTAAATAAAATGTATTTGCTTAACCGCCGATTAGTATTTAACCAGTTGCACAACTCCAAGTGAAGGGCAGGATCTTACGGAAGTAAATGATGCACTTTTTGTTTATGGTAAGGATACAGATTATTATACTTCAGTGTACACCATACCTTAGATTGTGGAATGCCGAATCGTTGAGAGATACGTCGTATACTGGTACCCTGACTACGTTGAACAGCATCCATAATATTCTCATCATCATCTTCACGTTTCGAGCGCTCATACTGATTGTGAATGGTAGGCAAAGAACCTGTCTGTCGTAACATTCGAAATATTCCGCTAATGGTTCGTGGATACGGAATCTTCCTAGTTGGATAGCGTACGCGATTTTCGTTAACTACAGCCGTAGCATTACCATCATACTTTTCATAAATAAACATCATATCGGCGTATTCCTCTTTCGTAAATTTGAAAGGCACCCCTATTTCGTAAATAATCTACAAACTACAATAGTTACTATGTGGTTCCACTTAAATACATTGTTATTATGTTCTTTCACAAAACAGTACAGAAAACTAACTCGTTTCAAGGTTAGAAAAAGACTAAAACAACTCACTAACGGTTACCAACAATGACAAATGTTTCTACATTCTTAATGGAAAGTAAACAAATTTACTTCTATAATAATATTTGCTTCTCTGGATGTTCTGCAAAACAACTGCAGATACACGTCTGGGACATGTTTTATTAGATTCACCAGACCAATAACAACAAAATAAATGGAAATCATGCTTTACTTTAACCTCGTACGGTTTTGCGATGGCTTCATATTAGCGAAGTTGCTAAATTTCATGCAAAATCTTTTATTAGTCGTAACTAAACAATCGCGGACCTATTATTATATGAACTTTTTTCTTTCGTTTTGCTTGAAGAATAACATATTAAAATATTTGCATATCTTCATTAATTACCCTTCATAAGAGTAGCGATCGATAGCTGTAACACAATTGAAATAAAATTTGCTCTAATGTCAGTCATGGAGAGGGGATTCAAGTTAAAGCTTTAAATTCCGGTTAACTGTCAGGTGTAATTGCTCAGATTTTGACTCAGTACCTTTTTCAGTGCATGACAAAATACAAAAGCGAATAAAAGTTGTTCTCTTATACTGCTGGTACCGGTAACAGTAACTCTGGTGGTGTGAAGTCATGTCTGGTGAAATATACAACTGAATAAATAAAGTTCAATGTTTCAGTACACATTTAAGAGTTCCAAATATTTCAAAAAATTTGTCCTTGATTGCACCCCAAAAAAATATGATAAGCCTACATCGACATCAACCACATACGACAATGTACAGAAACTGATCCTTAGCAGTCGCAGAGTGACTGTCACGGACATTCCTCAGCAGATGTGCATCGCAACAGGCAGTGGCCATTTTTCGTCAGAGATCGTCTGCAGTATTGGAAAATGAGCTAGAGCTGGCTTTCGCCATCACTGACGCCCGCACACACAACGGTACAAAGGATGACGAGACACAAGTCCGTCAATTCACACCTGCAATAAAGAGTGGTTCTATGGAATGGGGATATGGCCGCTCACCTCCGAGGCAGAACGTTGAGTTATGAGCAGCAAAGGTCATGGCCAGCATTCTACACAGAGTTTATGGCTAAGGGTACAACCATGAAGGCCGATTCTTGCTTGTAAGACGTCGTGGTCTCCTGACCTTCATTGCTTACATATTCCGCCCTCACAAACATATTCCGCACATCAAGATGCTTCATTCGAACCCGAAAGTCAATGTTGTATGAATTCATGTAAACGATATGCAAATAACAAGTGCGCACTGGGGCTGAAATACTGAAGGCTGGCGTACACACATACATTCCAGACACGACGGTCACAGGAGCTTTTAGTTTGAGAGAGGCAGACCACACACCGGGTGGCCAGTCCCTTCAGAGGACGAGTCAACCTCAGCCACCCGTGGAGCAAAACTCCTTCATTACTTTAAGTGTCTCATTTCCTAATCTAATTCCCTCACCATCACCTGACTTATCTCGACTACATTCCATTATCCTCATTTTGCTTTTGTTGATGTTTATCTTATATCCTCCTTTGAAGACACTGTCCATTCCGTTCAACTGC
Source organism: Schistocerca cancellata (assembly GCF_023864275.1). Lineage (NCBI taxonomy): Eukaryota > Metazoa > Arthropoda > Insecta > Orthoptera > Acrididae > Schistocerca > Schistocerca cancellata. The sequence continues at coordinate 56,431,638 of NC_064635.1, forward strand.
TCTTCCAAGTCCTTTAGTGTCTCTGACAGAATTACAATGCCATCGGCGAACCTCGAAGTTTTTATTTCTTCTCCATGGATTTTAATACCTAGTCCGAATAATTCTTTTGTTTCCTTCACTGCTTGCTCAATATACAGATTGAATAACATCGGGGAGAGGCTACAACCCTGTCTCACTCCCTTCACAACCACTGCTTCCCTTTCATGCTCCTCGACTCTTATAACTGCCATCTGGTTTTGGCACAAATTGTAAATAGCCTTTCGCTCACTGTATTTTACCCCTACCACCTTTAGAATTTGGAAGAGAGTATTCTAGTCAACATTGTCAAAAGCTTTCTCTGCGTCTACAAATGCTAGAAACGTAGGTTTGCCTTTCCTTAATCTTTCTTCTAAGATAAGTCGTACAGTCAGTATTGCCTCACGTGTTCCAATATTTCTGCGGAATCCAAACTGATCTTCCCCGAGGTCGGCTTCTACCAGTTTTTCCATTCGTCTGTAAAGAATTCGCGGTAGTATTTTGCAGCTGTGACTTATTAAACTGATAGTTCGGTAATTTTCACATCTGTCAACACCTGCGTTCTTTGGGATTGGAATTATTATATTCTTCTTGAAGTCTGAGGTTATTTCACCTGTCTCATACGTCTTGCTCACCAGATGGTAGAGTTTTGTCAGGACTGGCTCTCCCAAGGCCGTCAGTAGTTCTAATGGAATGTTGTCCTCTCCCTGGGCCTTGTTTCGACTCAGGAAAATATTTGGAAAATACGTGACGCCAAATATACATTTACGCATTGTGTCCGTTGCAGAACATCGAGTGCTCGTAAACGGTGATCTAAGAGTCCCACTCGTAGTTGTGGAAGTAGACGTCGGCAGTTGAGGCCAATTGTCCGCTGCAGATCATTGGGAAATCGAGTCCTAAGCATCGGAGAGTAACCACTTGAGCACAATGAACTCTAACACCCTGCACCTACACCCAAATACATCAGCTACATAATACATTCCTGGAAATGGAAAAAAGAATACATTGACACCGGTGTGTCAGACCCACCATACTTGCTCCGGACACTGCGAGAGGGCTGTACAAGCAATGATCACACGCACGGCACAGCGGACACACCAGGAACCGCGGTGTTGGCCGTCGAATGGCGCTAGCTGCGCAGCATTTGTGCACCGCCGCCGTTAGTGTCAGCCAGTTTGCCGTGGCATACGGAGCTCCATCGCAGTCTTTAACACTGGTAGCATGCCGCGACAGCGTGGACGTGAACCGTATGTGCAGTTGACGGACTTTGAGCGAGGGCGTATAGTGGGCATGCGGGAGGCCGGGTGGACGTACCGCCGAATTGCTCAACACGTGGGGCGTGAGGTCTCCACAGTACATCGATGTTGTCGCCAGTGGTCGGCGGAAGGTGCACGTGCCCGTCGACCTGGGACCGGACCGCAGCGACGCACGGATGCACGCCAAGACCGTAGGATCCTACGCAGTGCCGTAGGGGACCGCACCGCCACTTCCCAGCAAATTAGGGACACTGTTGCTCCTGGGGTATCGGCGAGGACCATTCGCAACCGTCTCCATGAAGCTGGGCTACGGTCCCGCACACCGTTAGGCCGTCTTCCGCTCACGCCCTAACATCGTGCAGCCCGCCTCCAGTGGTGTCGCGACAGGCGGGAATGGAGGGACGAATGGAGACGTGTCGTCTTCAGCGATGAGAGTCGCTTCTGCCTTGGTGCCAATGATGGTCGTATGAGTGTTTGACGCCGTGCAGGTGAGCGCCACAATCAGGACTGCATACGAAAGAGGCACACAGGGCCAACACCCGGCATCATGGTGTGGGGAGCGATCTCCTACACTGGCCGTACACCACTGGTGATCGTCGAGGGGACACTGAATAGTGCACGGTACATCCAAACCGTCATCGAACCCATCGTTCTACCATTCCTAGACCGGCAAGGGAACTTGCTGTTCCAACAGGACAATGCACGTCCGCATGTATCCCGTGTCACCCAACGTGCTCTAGAAGGTGTAAGTCAACTAACCTGGCCAGCAAGATCTCCGGATCTGTCCCCCATTGAGCATGTTTGGGACTGGATGAAGCGTCGTCTCACGCGGTCTGCACGTCCAGCACGAAAGCTGGTCCAACTGAGGCGCCAGGTGGAAATGGCATGGCAAGCCGTTCCACAGGACTACATCCAGCATCTCTACGATCGTCTCCATGGGAGAATAGCAGCCTGCATTGCTGCGAAAGGTGGATATACACTGTACTAGTGCCGACATTGTGCATGCTCTGTTGCCTGTGTCTATGTGCCTGTGGGTCTGTCAGTGTGATCATGTCATGTATCTGACCCCAGGAATGTGTCAATAAAGTTTCCCCTTCCTGGGGCAATGAATTCACGGTGTTCTTATTTCAATTTCCAGGAGTGTAGAAGCGTAAAAATTCTCTTGCGATTTTGTCGGAATTGCCAGATTAGTACACCTTACTACTCGCACGTTATGTTGTTTTATTGACCTACTAAATGTGGACAAAATTTGAAGAAAATCTGTGACACCAACGTCGTGGCCTCCCCTTGTGAGAAGAGAGAAAACAAAGTGTGAAAAAGGACGAAAAGGAATTAGTACCTTCGTAAAGTCTAAGGAAGCACATACCGCCGGCGGAAGTGGCCGACCGGTTCTAGGCGCTACAGTCTGGAACCGTGCGACCGGTACGGTCGCAAGTTCGAATCCTGCCTCGGGCATGGATGTGTGTGATGTCCTTAGTTAGGTTTAAGTACTTCTAAGTTCTAGGGCACTGATGACCTCAGAAGTTAAGTCCCATAGTACTCAGAGCCATTTGAACCATTTGAAGCACCGACCAACGTGTATTCACAGAGGCACCAGTCCCACAGTGAAGTCGACTGGCTGGCCAATAAAGTGTCAAACTAGGGACGGGAGGACAGCCTTGGTTGGGTCCTAAGCTGTTAAAAGTTGCTCTGGCCGAAGTTCGGAGGGTCCCACATACTCATCTTGTCAAATGCTAGCACTACACCACACAACACCCAAACGACTCAAAAAATACAGCTTTCAAAGTACATTTTGTTCAACTTTAATTATTCCAGTAAACATTAAACAATATAAGTCAAGAAAATACTGCAATAAATCCATTAACATGTTATGACGTAAAGTTTTATGAGCAACCACAATATGAGATATAGCATAACACTGGATAACTCTATACAAATGAATTTCCTCAATCATTTCTTTTTTTTTCCTGTTTCAGACTTTCCGTTTTTAGCGTCAACCTGGTGTAAGGAGGAGAAATGCGTACCGTCACGTTTCCGACTTTGATAAAGGTCGGATTGTAGCTTATCGTGACTGCGGTTTATCTTATCGCGACACTGCTGCTCGTGTTGGTCGAGATCCAATGACTGTTAGCAGAATATGGAATCGGTGGGTTCAGGAGGGTAATACGGAACGCCGTGCTGGATCCCAACGGCCTCGTATCACTAGCAGTCGAGATGACAGGCATCTTATCCGCATGGCTGTAACGGATCGTGCAGCCACGTCTCCATCCCTGAATCAACAGATGGGGACGTTTACAAGACAACAACCATCTGCACGAACAGTTCGACGACGTTTGCAGCAGCACGGACTATCAACTCGGAGACCGTGGCTGCAGTTACCCTTGACACTGCATCACAGACAGGAGCGCCTGAGATGGTGTACTCAACGACGAACCTGGGTGCACGAATGGCAAAACATTTTTTCGGATGAATCCAGGTTCTGTTTACAGCATCCGTGTTTTTACATTTCAGATGTGTTACGACCCGTGGCTCTACCCTTCATTCGACCCCTGCGAAACCCCGCATTTCAGCAGGATAATGCACGACACCATGTTGCAGGTCGTGTACGGGCCTTTCTGGATACAGAAAATGTTTGACTGCTGCCCTGGCCAGCACATTCTCCACATCTCTCACCAACTGAAAACGTCTGGTCAATGGTGGCCGAGCAACTGGCTCGTCACAATACGCCAGTCACTACTCTTGATGAACTGTCGTATCGTGTTGAAGCTGCACGGGCAGCTGTACCTGTACACGCCATCCAAGCTCTATTTGACTCAATGGCCAGGCGTTCAAGGCCGTTATTACGGCCAGAGGTGGTTGTTCTGGGTACTGATTTCTCAGGATCTATGCACCCAAATTGCGTGAAAATGTAATCACATATCAATTCTAGTATAATATATTTATCCAATGAATACCCGTTTATCATCTGCATTTCTTCTTGGTGTAGCAATTTTAATGTCCAGTTGTGTATTTAATTTACGAGACATTTGACAGGTAACATAATTTAAAAACCCAAATGTATTTGCATGAAGTTTTAGTGAATTTCATGTTATTTGACTACTTAGTATTTTTAATGAAATTTAATTATTAGAACAAACATATTTATAACTATAGACAAGTAAATGAAGAAACGCATGGAGTTTTCCTGAAAAATTATGCCTGTCGTGATTTGCGAAATCCTTTTTACATGCGATCTGGTAAGATACGCGAAACTACTTTGCACCTCGACGCTTCGAGCTGCAGACACAGCCGCGAGGGGTATCCGTGCGGTCTAGGGCGCCTTGCCACGGTTCGCGCGGCTCACCCCGTCGGAGGTTAGAGTCCTCCCTCGCACGTGGGTGTGTGTTGTCCTTAGCGTAAGCTAGTTTATGTTAAATAAAGTAGTGTGTAAGCCTAGGGACCGATGACCTCAGCAGTTTGGTCCCATAGGAACTTACCACCTACTTAACTGCTGCAGACACAGAGGCAGGCCCCATTTGGCAATTAACCTGAATAGCAGTGAGACGTTGATAATGCGGCAAGAACGAATATTGCAAGTGTAATTTTGTTGAATGTCGCAGAATTTACACTTGTACTACAAAAATGAAGGATGTTGTGGTTCACACAATCGAATGTCTAAGGCACCACTGTGAACCACAACATCCTTTTAAATAAATTAGAATTCTATGGTGTCACAGGCAGTGCTGCAAAATGGTTCAAGTCATACCTCGCTAACAGGAAACAATGGGTGTCAGTGCAAGGGACTAGTGAATTAAGTCATCAGTCATCATCAGAATGGGAAGGCATTACATGTGGTGTCCCACAAGGATCCATCTTAGGGCCATTGCTTTTTCTTGTGTACATTAATGATCTCTCATCAGTTACACTGCCAGAGCAAAGATCGTTCTGTTTGCAGATGACACAAGAATTGCAATAAATAGTATGTCGAGTGTAGTTCTAGAAAGATCTGCTAATAATATTTTCATGGATATTAATAAATGGTTTAAAGCCAACTCAATGACATTAAACTTCGAAAAGACTCACTATATGCAATTCAGAACCTGTAAGAGGTTTCCACCCAGCATATGCATAAAGTATGAAGAAGAGCAGGTAGAAGAGGTTGATAGTCTTAAATTCCTGGGATTACAACTTGATAATAAATTCAGTTGGGAGGAGTACACCACAGAACTGCAGAAACGCCTTAACAAATCTGTATTTGCAATTCGACTGTTAGCAGACATAGGCGACACGAAAATGAAAAAGCTTGCATGCTTTGCCTACTATCATTCCATAAAGTCATATGGTATAATATTTTGGGTAACTCTTCAAGTCAAACAAAAGTTTTCAGAGTCCAAAAGCGTGCAATACGTATTATTTGTGGAGTAAATTCACGGACGTCCTGTAGAAACCTCTTCAAAGAACTGGGTATACTAACTACTGCCTCTCAGTATACTTACTCCTTAATGAAATTTGTCCTAAATAATATATCTCTTTTTCCAACAAACAGCTCAGTTCATACATACAATACCAGGAACAAAACTGATCTGCACAAGGGCTTAAAAACACTTAACTTTAGTTCAAAAAGGGGTCCACTACTCAGGAACACTCATCTTCAATAATTTGCCAGCAAACATTCAAAAAAAATTTGTTACAAATAAAGATCAGTTTAACAGGAGCCTGAAAGACTTACTAGTGGCCAGCTCCTTCTTCTCCATTGACGAATTTTTTGATAGAAACAAATGATGTATTGTATATACACTCCTGGAAATGGAAAAAAGAACACATTGACACCGGTGTGTCAGACCCACCATACTTGCTCCGGACACTGCGAGAGGGCTGTACAAGCAATGATCACACGCACGGCACAGCGGACACACCAGGAACCGCGGTGTTGGCCGTCGAATGGCGCTAGCTGCGCAGCATTTGTGCACCGCCGCCGTCAGTGTCAGCCAGTTTGCCGTGGCATACGGAGCTCCATCGCAGTCTTTAACACTGGTAGCATGCCGCGACAGCGTGGACGTGAACCGTATGTGCAGTTGACGGACTTTGAGCGAGGGCGTATAGTGGGCATGCGGGAGGCCGGGTGGACGTACCGCCGAATTGCTCAACACGTGGGGCGTGAGGTCTCCACAGTACATCGATGTTGTCGCCAGTGGTCGGCGGAAGGTGCACGTGCCCGTCGACCTGGGACCGGACCGCAGCGACGCACGGATGCACGCCAAGACCGTAGGATCCTACGCAGTGCCGTAGGGGACCGAACCGCCACTTCGCAGCAACTGTTGCTCCTGGGGTATCGGCGAGGACCATTCGCAACCGTCTCCATGAAGCTGGGCTACGGTCCCGCACACCGTTAGGCCGTCTTCCGCTCACGCCCCAACATCGTGCAGCCCGCCTCCAGTGGTGTCGCGACAGGCGTGAATGGAGGGACGAATGGAGACGTGTCGTCTTCAGCGATGAGAGTCGCTTCTGCCTTGGTGTCAATGATGGTCGTATGCGTGTTTGGCGCCATGCAGGTGAGCGCCACAATCAGGACTGCATACGACCGAGGCACACAGGGCCAACACCCGGCATCATGGTGTGGGGAGCGATCTCCTACACTGGCTGTACACCACTGGTGATCGTCGAGGGGACACTGAATAGTGCACGGTACATCCAAACCGTCATCGAACCCATCGTTCTACCATTCCTAGACCGGCAAGGGAACTTGCTGTTCCAACAGGACAATGCACGTCCGCATGTATCCCGTGCCACCCAACGTGCTCTAGAAGGTGTAAGTCAACTACCCTGGCCAGCAAGATCTCCGGATCTGTCCCCCATTGAGCATGTTTGGGACTGGATGAAGCGTCGTCTCACGCGGTCTGCACGTCCAGCACGAACGCTGGTCCAACTGAGGCGCCAGGTGGAAATGGCATGGCAAGCCGTTCCACAGGACTACATCCAGCATCTCTACGATCGTCTCCATGGGAGAATAGCAGCCTGCATTGCTGTGAAAGGTGGATATACACTGTACTAGTGCCGACATTGTGCATGCTCTGTTGCCTGTGTCTATGTGCCTGTGGTTCTGTCAGTGTGATCATGTGATGTATCTGACCCCAGGAATGTGTCAATAAAGTTTCCCCTTCCTGGGACAATGATTTCACGGTGTTCTTATTTCAATTTCCAGGAGTGTATTCATACTATTAGTATTGTTATTTCAGCTTAAAAAAGTTGACATGTTCCATATCCACGAGGATCTCCTCAGCACGGATCTATGGAACGAAAAACTGTAAATGGCATATTTTTTTGATGTGTGTACTCTCATTTCTCAAAATCGGAATGCTTCTTTCTAAGAATTATTTCACAGTGAGCCAATGTATCTATAAGTTGACAATGGTTACAGTATGGTGTAGGGCATAGTTTAATTGTATGCATCTTTTCGCCTATGTCGATCTTTCCATTTACAATGTCATACCATACAGCAGCTATATCCGACAGAAAGGGGTTGAAGATGATCGCCCATATACACATTTCCATGTTTTATCCAAGTGCTTCTTTTCGATCGGATTTCGTTGCTGTCCCTTTGTCAGTTCAAAGTAAAGTGTAGATATACAAAAATGTTGAGGCGACTGGTGCAGGTAGCTGATTTCCGTGAAGTGGACGTGGACATACCCAGCTGATATGAAACTTCCTGGCAGATCAAAACTGTGTGCCGGACCGAGACTCGAACTCGGGACCTTTGCCTTCCGGGGCAAGTGATCTACCATCTGAGCTACCCAAGCACAACTCACGCCCCGTCCTCACAGCTTCACTTCTGCCAGTACCTCGTTTCCTACCTTCCAAACTTTACAGAAGCTCTCCTGCGAACCTTGCAGAACTAGCACTCCTGGAAGAAAGGATATTGCGGAGACATGGCTTGCCTCAGAGCCTGGAGGATGTTTCCAGAATGAGATTTTCACTCTGCAGCGGAGTGTGCGCTGATATGAAACTTCCTGGCAGATTAAAACTGTGTGCCGGATCGAGACTCGAACTCGGGACCTTTGCCTTTCGTGGGCAAGTGCTCTACCATCTGAGCTACCCAAGCACGACTCACGCCCCGTCTTGTGCCTAAGCCATGTCTCCGCAATACCCTTTCTTTCAGGAGTGCTAGTACTGCAAGGTTCGCGGGAGAGCTTCTGTACAGTTTGGAAGGTCGGAAACGAGATACTGTCAGAAGTAAAGCTGTGAGGAGGGGGCGTGAGTCGTGCTTGGGTAGCTCAGATGGAGCCGCCCTGCCTCTGCCGGTCGACCATGGGTGTGTCTATATTTCGATGTCGGGACTCGGAATCGTCTGTAGACGACTTAGGTACCGGGCGGGGTGTTGTACTCGGTAGAGCAGTTGTCACGCTGCGATCTGTTGAGACTCAGCCCTAGCTTGGGGGATTCGTAACGAAAAAATAAAAAAAAACCAAAATTAAAATAAAAAAAAGGAAATAAAAGCCGGCATGGTAGCTCAGCGTGTTCGGTCAGAGGGTTACGTGCCCTCTAATAAAAAAAAGAGTTAATCGATCAACAACGAACTTAAACGAACGTCATAGAACGTCCGCCCCGAACAAATAGAGCAAACTATAACGAACAAAATGAAATCAATCAGAAAAAAAAGAGTAGAGCACTTGCCAGCGCAAGGCAAAGGTCTCGAGTTCGAGTCTCGGTCCGGCACACAGTTTTAATCTGCCAGGAAGTATCATATCAGCGCATACTCCGCTGCAGAGTGAAAATCTCATATCCCAGCTGTTGTTCGATGTGCTCAACGTTGACTGGTAGCCTCACGTCCTGACGTGAATAGAGTCTTGGATATCCGAGTCTGGTTGCTGCGGATTGATGATGATGATGTTTGGTTTGTGGGGCGCTCAACTGCGTGGTTATCAGCGCCCGTACAATTACCCAATCTTTGCTCAGTCCAATTTCGCCACTTTCCTGGATGGTGATGAAATGATGAGGACAACACAAACACCCAGTCATCTCGAGGCAGGTGAAAATCCCTGACCCCGCCGGGAATCGAACCCGGGACCCCGTGCTCGGGAAGCGAGAACGCTACCGCGAGACCACGAGCGGCGGGCGATTGCTGTGGATTATTTTGGATGTTCTATTTATGAAGACCGCAAGACACTGAGTGCGTACATCCTTTATACCCAACCCGACTGCATGGCGAGCCACTCGTGAACTGGAGTTCCGAAGATATTTCCCCTCCAGACAAACCAATATATGGCAACAAGAAGCTTGTGAGCAATGTCAGTGGGTGTCGGTAACACGGCGGCGATATGATAGATTCTAATAAGAACATACAAATTTATAGGGGCGCCGAATTATAAAAAAATATTGTGGGGGCCCATAATGCGGGGTCTTGCCGCGGGAAATTTTCTAAATTTTAGGTGAAAAATAGTGAGTATTTAAGATTTTTAAGCACTTTAGAGTCATGTGATCAGTGAATATATAGCTCTGAAAATACTGAAATTATATTTAAATAAATCCTAAACTATGATTAAAAGAATAAAACATAAAATATTGCTGTCGCACAGTAATAGTTCTTTGATTAATAAGTGAAATAGCTTATTTTAGCTTTCTTTGAATAAGACTTAGGGTTCATTAAATAAAAACAATGTCTCAAAGTTAATGCTTTAATATAGTTAATAAAGTTAATACAGTATGCCTAATACTTTCAGTCAAAAAGTATGTAAATAGCGGGTTTTAATTGGGTCGTACACCCTAAAAATATTTAAGTTTTCGAAAATAACTAATACAGTACTATAGTAATGTAAAAACACAGTACTAAACTAGTTCTAATATTTTTAAACTCAAAATTTAACATTATGTATGTATTTAATTCTCTATTTTATAAAGATGTTTAATATTGTTCTAAATGCCATTATTAGATGTAGAGTGTTTTTAGAAAGGTGCAAATGCCGACCGTTGACTGGATTACTCAATATGAAGTCGTTGATGACTGGTCGGATATCCAATTCTTCCAAAACATCTCGGTGGGCATGGAGAACAGGCAAGTTGTTCAATCACTTCTGTCTCAGACGTCTAAGTGCGGTAAATGACCATTCTGCTGTTGCTGTCGTGATTGGAACTACTTGGAAAAGCTTAATACACTTCACCACTTCACAAAACATTCCTCCAGCTGCAGGCTCTTGTGTAATGTACTTTCTTACATCATGCATGTTTTTTAAGACCAGTTGTTTTTTATTAGCGATATCGGCTAACACATTCAAGTGCAAGCGCAGTCTCTCAATGTCTAGGTCATTTTTGAAAAACTCAGTTCATTTTTCCAAATTTGTTTCACCTCTATTTACTAATAGCAGGCACACTTGTTCAATTGCAATGACTTGTGTGAGTCCAGTTGAAGTAAACCCCTCAGTAATGCAAGATTGCATTGTTTCACAAACTCCAATGTAAATATCTTTCTAGTATTCCTTCGGGGTTTTGAAAATTGTTACCATACTTCTTTGGTATACTTCGATTCCGAGGAAGCGAAGGATCATAAACTTGTGAAGGTTTTTTTTCTAAACACCATTCCCAAAAGTGTTCAAAACGATCACGCCTTCCATTCAATATACAAATCAAGCCCTCATATATTTTTTTTCCATATCAGTAACGCTTAGATGGGGACATTGAATTTTTTCATTGACTTCCCCCACTGGGTTCATTGCATGGCAACAAAGACGTAAAAAGAAATAAGTCTTGAAATGTAACATTGGCTGAAGGTAGCCTGCACATTTGTAAGCTGCCTCTGTTTTGTCCTCTGCAGAAAATGTTTCAGAAAACTCTAGAAGTTCTTCAAAGTTTTTCAATATTCTCAAGATACTAGAAGCTCGCATAGTTCATCGTGTCAGGCAAAAGGGTCGTAGACCAACTTGGTCACAGTGTATGCTTCAGGAAAGTCCCATCCTTTTGTTGGATTCCCTTACGGTGCTTATTAAGTCTTTGGCTAAAGCCATAATATCCCTCATAGACGTAAGATGGCGGAGACTGTCTACAACTGGCAAGTTTAAACTGTGAGCAGTGCAGTGCAGTGCTTTTGGTTGTATATCCAAAACTAACTTTTTTTAGTCCTTTGAACTTACCTCTCACATTCTAGGCACCATCTTAACACCGTCCTCAAGGCCTGCAAAAATGTCTTTTAAAATACTAAACAGAGTTTGTGATTCAGTGTTGGGGGTCTCGTAGAAGCCAATGAAGTCTTTGTTGATGATCAAGGAATCATCAACAGTACGAATACTAAATGACACTTGTTCGTAAATCGAAGAATCACTTGTTTCAACCATAATTGAAAAATTTTCAGTCTTCTTGATTGAAGCCAATACCTTTCTCATCACAGATTTTCCTAGTATATGAATGATCTCGTTTTGAATATCGTGGGACGTCCACTTATACCCCGAACGCCCTAACCAATCTTTAAACTCAGAAATGTCACTCTTTTGGAGTTCCAACAATTGAAAAAATTTGAGTTTACATCTTTGTGCCCTCTAATTGCTAACCTTTGTCGGCATAGAAATTGCACGGTAGTAAAACTGTGTCAAGAGCTAAACGGCCTTTCTTCATATCAATATCTAACAGTTCATACAATTGGGAGGCCACACTGTGGTTAGTGATAGGACTTGTTGCCAAAACACCTTCTTTATGCGTAAACGTATTTTCATGAAGACAGAATTTTTCCAAAGCCATTTTCCAGTTGGAAAACCCTATGGAAATAAATGCATCTTCTTTTTTTTGAAGAAAATTGTAATAGATTTTAAGCGTCCGCCTCTTTGCAGGTTTTGCAAAAAACTTTTTCGGTAGATGCTTCGTATTCTAGCCATATATATTTGATCAACCAAGACTTCTGAAATGATCTTCCCTTACCGGGTTGTCCAGGTTTCAGCTGTGAACAGTTCTCGCCTGAAGACGACGAAGCAATTGATGACACAATGATTGTTGGAGGTTGACTTGCAGTATCATCAACTTCCAAGAGCGCCTATTTGGTAATAAATTTATCCATTGCAAACTTAATTCGCAATACACTAAGAGACTAAATAAAATATAGTCATATAAATTAGTCCACTAGACACTGAAGTTGGAACATTAAACACGTCTACAGCGTGCACTGAATGAAACTATCCACAGTGAATGACTGCGACAGCAGGGTGGGCTTTATATAGCCGCGGCGTCGTAATGTCTTGAAGCGTCAATGCGACACAAGGTGGGGGGTCCCAGGTACCTCTGCTCCAGTCCTTTTGAAGTCGCCGCGGCCGCAGTGCTGGCCGCCGGCGCCAGACTTTACCCGAAGGTTAGCGCACCGGGACAAATTCTAAGTGTGCCCGCAGCGCCGTAACACTTATCATGGTCCACACCACTCGTTTTCAGTTAACCTGCTCACTACCATAATAACTATTTATTCTAACTCATTACTGAATGTATTTTAAAAGATAACTGTCGTCAAACCATCATCATCATCATCATCATAATTTAAGACTGATTATGCCTTTCAGCGTTCAGTCTGGAGCATAGCCCCCCTTATACAGTTCCTCCATGATCCCCTATTCAGTGCTAACATTGGTACCTCTTCTGATGTTAAACCTATTACTTCAAAATCATTCTTAATCCAGGTACCCTCTCCTCGGTCTGCCCCGACTCCTCCTACCCTCTACTGCTGAATCCATGAGTCTCTTGGGTAACCTTGCTTCTCCCATGCGTGTAACATGACCCCACCATCTAAGCCTGTTCGCCCTGACTGCTACATCTATAGAGTTCATTCCCAGTTTTTCTTTGATTTCCTCATTGTGGACACCCTCCTGCCATTGTTCCCATCTACTAGTACCTGCAATCATCCTAGCTACTTTCATATCCGTAACCTCAACCGTGTTGATAAGGTAACCTGAATCCACCCAGCTTTCGCTCCCATACAACAAAGTTGGTCGAAAGATTGAACGGTGCACAGATAACTTAGTCTTGATACTGACTTCCTTCTTGCAGAAGAGAGTAGATCGTAGCTGAGCGCTCACTGCATTAGCTTTGCTACACCTCGCTTCCAGTTCTTTCACTGTGTTACCATCCTGTGAGAATATGCATCCTAAGTACTTGAAACCGTCCACCTGTTCTAACTTTGTTCCTCCTATTTGGCACTCAATCCGTTTATATTTCTTTCCCACTGACATTACTTTCGTTTTGGAGATGCTAATCTTCATACCATAGTCCTTACATTTCTGATCTAGCTCTGAAATATTACTTTGCAAACTTTCAATCGAATCTGCCATCACAACTAAGTCATCCGCATATGCAAGACTGTTTATTTTGTGTTCACATATCTTAATCTCACCCAGCCAGTCTATTGTTTTCAACATATGATCCATAAATAATATGAACAACAGTGGAGACAGGTTGCAGCCTTGTCTTACCCCTGAAACTACTCTGAACCATGAACTCAATTTACCGTCAACCCTAACTGCTGCCTGACTATCGATGTAAAGACCTTTAATTGCTTGCAAAAGTTTGCCTCCTATTCCATAATCTTGTAGAACAGACAATAACTTCCTCCTAGGAACCCGGTCATATGCCTTTTCTAGATCTATAAAGCATAGATACAATTCCCTGTTCCACTCATAACACTTCTCCATTATTTGTCGTAAGCAAAAGATCAGGTCCTGACAACCTCTAAGAGGCCTAAACCCACACTGATTTTCATCCAATTAGTCCTCAACTAAAACTCGCACTTTCCTTTCAACAATACCTGAGAAGATTTTACCCACAACGCTGATTAAAGAGATACCTCTGTAGTTGTTACAATCTTTTATGTTTCCATGTTTAAAGATTGGTGTGATTACTGCTTTTGTCCAGTCTGATGGAACCTGTCCCGACTCCCAGGCCATTTCAATTATCCTTTGTAGCCATTTAAGACCTGACATTCCACTGTATTTGATGAGTTCCGACTTAATTTCATCCACCCCAGCCGCTTTATTGCACTGCAATCTATTGACTATTTTTTCCACTTCCTCAAATGTGATCCTATTTTCATCATCATTCCTATCCCACTCTACCTCGAAATCTGAAACATTACTGATCGCATTTTCACCTACATTCAGCAACTCTTCAAAATATTCCCTCCATCTGCCCAAGTCATCCACAGGATTCACCAGCAGTTTTCCTGACCTGTCCAAAATACTTGTCATTTCCTTTTTACCTCCCTTTCGAAGACTGCTAATTACACTCCAGAATGGTTTTACAGCAGCTTGACCCATAGTCTCCAACCTGTTTCCAAAGTCTTCCCACGATTTCTTCTTCGTTGCTGCAATCGTCAAACAAGGAAAATAAAAAATTCCAAGATAATTTTGTGATTTTACAAAGCAGAATATAACTAATAATAATTTTCTTAAATTATTGGGGGACTCCACCCCCCCGCCACCCCCAAACGAATTTTTGAGGAAGCTTGGGCCCCCCAGGCACCATGGAGTCGGCGCCTGTTCATACTTATAAACTGCACTCTTTGGAAGCGGTTGAGGGATCTAGTCATGTGTTCTTGGAGTGTTGCTCTGACTGCGTTGAGTATAGATTGCTAATTCGTCTTGGACATCTCCCGCAGACCCGGTAGCAAAGTCATTCCTAGTTGCTTAATCTTGTCAACAAGTTGCAACCAGGATGATGCCACGCATTCATCGAGTGGTCTGGGGGGAATAATCTTAGATTTCTGTTCATTTATCATCTCAGCTGAGGAGAGTGCATACATTGTGGTCATGCGACGTGCCTATTCATTATCATGCTTCGTATTTACAATGACGCTAATGTCATCGGCATATGCATGGCAAACTGTTTTGACATCAAACACCTTTAGGCCTGCTAGTTGGGCATGCAGATTAAACAGTAGTCTTGCGCATAATGGTTCGCGACTGGAAACGTTCAGTTTAGTTCGCGGTTCCGTTGCGAACTAGGTCGCTCTTTTAATTCGTTAGCTCCCATCTCCATTTCCAGAAAGACAGTTCGCTCGCTTTGCTATCGCTACTGCACACGCTCTTTTATTCGTTATGCTAGTATTATAAATAATGACCAGTGTTGCCAATGCCTGTATTATTATACTTTTATGTCGAGTAATTAGACTTCGAAAGGGCAAATAAACCAGTTACTTACACAAATGGGTAAACTGGGGTAGTCAACTACTTTACTTTACATGCAGTGCACTCGTAGTATTTGAATTTTAAAATGTATTTATTTATTTATTAGTTCATTGTAGGAATATTACTTACAGAATATGCTAAATGCGTTTTTTTGTGAATAAAAATACTTTCATAAACGACTTTTTAAAGTTTTGGAAATAACCAACAAAAATATTTCTGCTTTAGGTACAGGTTAAGTTCTATATGGCACAAATATTAATACCTTTATCATTAATGAGTGAGATCGTATTCTAAAGCATACTTTTTGTGCTTTGCATTATCATTCATTAAATAATCAGTCTTCTGATTTTCAAGTGAAATATTACAAAAATTTACATATTATGTAAAAACATTAACTTGGAAACTTTGTTCATTGATAAGTGTTCTTCGTTCATTAAGGATTTGTCCCGTCGCCGAAAAAACGCGTTCGCAGGGCACTGATGCCGCTACTCTGTAAAATCTGTTTAACACATACGCATATACATGAGGGTATAACTGACGACGCTCGTGCCACCACTCAAGCGGATCTACAGGGCTATTACAAATGATTGAAGCGATTTCATAAATTCACTGTAGCTCCACTCATTGACATATGGTCACGACACACTACAGCAGATACGTAGAAAAACTCATAAAGTTTTGTTCGGCTGAAGCCGCACTTCAGGTTTCTGCCGCCAGAGCGCTCGAGAGCGCAGTGAGACAAAATGGCGACAGGAGCCGAGAAAGCGTATGTCGTGCTTGAAATGCACTCACATCAGTCAGTCATAACAGTGCAACGACACTTCAGGACGAAGTTCAACAAAGATCCACCAACTGCTAACTCCATTCGGCGATGGTATGCGCAGTCTAAAGCTTCTGGATGCCTCTGTAATGGGAAATCAACGAGTCGGCCTGCAGTGAGCGAAGAAACGGTTGAACGCGTGCGGGCAAGTTTCACGCGTAGCCCGTGGAAAATTGGCTCATGCCACAACTGGAGACCGACAGCGCCGACTTCATCTTTCAACAGGATGGTGCTCCACCGCACTTCCATCATGATGTTCGGCATTTCTTAAACAGGAGATTGGAAAACCGATGGATGGATCGGTCGTGGTGGAGATCATGATCAGCAATTCATGTCATGGCCACCACGCTCTCCCGACTTAACCCCATGCGATTTCTCTCTCTGTGGGGTTATGTGAAAGATTCAGTGTTTAAACCTCCTCTACCAAGAAACGTGCCAGAACTGCGAGCTCGCATCAACTATGCTTTCGAACCCATTGATGGGGACATGCTGTGCCGAGTGTGGGAGGAACTTGATTATCGGCTTGATGTCTGCCGAATCACTAAAGGGGCACATATCGAACATTTGTGAATGCCTAAAAAAACTTTTTGAGTTTTTGTATGTGTGTGCAAAGCATTGTGAAAATATCTCAAATAATAAAGTTATTGTAGAGCTGTGAAATCGCTTCAATCATTTGTAATTACCCTGTATTTTTCGATTAAATACTCTTCATTGAGGTATTTATCGAGTTCGCGAATACCAGCAGCAAGTTGGTTATCTGGTCTAGTGATTTTTTTTATTTCTTGGTCACACTCGTCCCATATAGAGTCTCTTTTATATTCATTACTGCTGCTACCAGAACAAGACGCCGAAGGGTCGCTAGCAGTAGGATCAGCCACAAAAATATCTCGATTTTCCCTCTGAAGCAACTGCACTCTGCCAACCTCATTTTTGAGGCTTGTATTGCAACTTCACAAGCTTTTTGATTTCTAAATCCTCTCTGTCTAAATCGGGGGTCCAGCATAGTACACTCAGCGTATAGAATGTTATTCTCTAAATCTTTAAACGGTCTTCCATGCCTTTCTTGAGCACTGATTGCACAGCGACAATTTTTTTTTATTGTTAGAAGCATGCTTCTGCAGAAAACAGTTGAGGAGGTTACAAAACACAATAACTTTTGACAAAGTCGCATTTCTTTCGGCATTTATTTCTACCGTAATTTCGTAGAATGGGCTAAGTAAGGACAAAACTCCTGTTATTTGCCAGTCACATTCTTTTATTGTTAGGTCAGAGCACAGCAAGTGCTAACGTAGCAATCACTGCATCCTTTACGTGATTTTTTTAACGCCTACTGAGGGCTCTCGCTCCGTCTCGCTATTGTCCGTCGGTCTTCGGAAAAGAGCGAACGAATTAAGTAGCGAGGTTATCCGTGAACTAGTTCGCGTAGTTCGCCTGTGGGAGTGTTCTTCCGAACTACACTCCTGGAAATGGAAAAAAGAACACATTGACACCGGTGTATCAGACCCACCATACTTGCTCCGGACACTGCGAGAGGGCTGTACAAGCAATGATCACACGCACGGCACAGCGGACACACCAGGAACCGCGGTGTTGGCCGTCGAATGGCGCTAGCTGCGCAGCATTTGTGCACCGCCGCCGTCAGTGTCAGCCAGTTTGCCGTGGCATACGGAGCTCCATCGCAGTCTTTAACACTGGTAGCATGCCGCGACAGCGTGGACGTGAACCGTATGTGCAGTTGACGGACTTTGAGCGAGGGCGTATAGTGGGCATGCGGGAGGCCGGGTGGACGTGCCGCCGAATTGCTCAACACGTGGGGCGTGAGGTCTCCACAGTACATCGATGTTGTCGCCAGTGGTCGGCGGAAGGTGCACGTGCCCGTCGACCTGGGACCGGACCGCAGCGACACACGGATGCACGCCAAGACCGTAGGATCCTACGCAGTGCCGTAGGGGACCGCACCGCCACTTCCCAGCAAATAAGGGACACTGTTGCTCCTGGGGTATCGGCGAGGACCATTCGCAACCGTCTCCATGAAGCTGGGCTACGGTCCCGCACACCGTTAGGCCGTCTTCCGCTCACGCCCCAACATCGTGCAGCCCGCCTCCAGTGGTGTCGCGACAGGCGTGAATGGAGGGACGAATGGAGACGTGTCGTCTTCAGCGATGAGAGTCGCTTCTGCCTTGGTGCCAATGATGGTCGTATGCGTGTTTGGCGCCGTGCAGGTGAGCGCCACAATCAGGACTGCATACGACCGAGGCACACAGGGCCAACACCCGGCATCATGGTGTGGGGAGCGATCTCCTACACTGGCCGTACACCACTGGTGATCGTCGAGGGGACACTGAATAGTGCACGGTACATCCAAACCGTCATCGAACCCATCGTTCTACCATTCCTAGACCGGCAAGGGAACTTGCTGTTCCAACAGGACAATGCACGTCCGCATGTATCCCGTGCCACCCAACGTGCTCTAGAAGGTGTAAGGCAACTACCCTGGCCAGCAAGATCTCCGGATCTGTCCCCCATTGAGCATGTTTGGGACTGGATGAAGCGTCGTCTCACGCGGTCTGCACGTCCAGCACGAACGCTGGTCCAACTGAGGCGCCAGGTGGAAATGGCATGGCAAGCCGTTCCACAGGACTACATCCAGCATCTCTACGATCGTCTCCATGGGAGAATAGCAGCCTGCATTGCTGCGAAAGGTGGATATACACTGTACTAGTGCCGACATTGTGCATGCTCTGTTGCCTGTGTCTATGTGCCTGTGGTTCTGTCAGTGTGATCATGTGATGTATCTGACCCCAGGAATGTGTCAATAAAGTTTCCCCTTCCTGGGACAATGAATTCACGGTGTTCTTATTTCAATTTCCAGCAGTGTAGTTCGTTCGCTAACTACACAAAACTATTAAACAGCAGCGTAGCGGTTGAACTGCGATGGCAAACAACGACATCGATAGACGGCAGCCTTGGTGAACACTAGAGTTGGGCAAAGTGAAACACGTAATTGTTTCGAAACAAATTGAACAGTACAATGTAATGTTCCGATACGTTGTTTCGAAACAGTGAAACAGTTTGTGTTTTGTATTCTAATAAACCTACACATTTTATCACATTGAATGTCTACTGTATAAGTATGTCCATATAAACACAAATGAGGTGCGAGAGCGCTAATCATGTCGCAGAAAGTATGAAACTATCGCATAGGCGTCTTGGCAGTTTCGCATTTCCTGCAGCAAATGTGCTGCTTTCGTGTCGCGTGACTTCCATACTTTTCAATTGGCTGAGGACAGCCATAGCTGAAGACAGAAGAACCACCACGAACGGAACTGGAGGTGGGAGCGAACTGTAGAAACACACATTCCGTTAGTATGGCTAATATAACCATCCTGCTAATTTCCATCTACACAAAGGGAATCATCGTGGATAATAGGCACAGTGACTATAGACTCACAAATAACGCCAAATAATTCGAATAAATAACAAAATATAACTGAAAATTTTTTTGTCTTTCAAAGTGTTTCGAACCGTTACTATAAATTCACCATGGTTCCCAGCCCTTCCCGTACACCATTACACTATCAGTGATTTGTCAAACAGATTGCTTGCAATTATGCCTACATCAAATTTATGCTTATGTCTAATAACTGTCACTCTACGCCTTTTTTTATTCAAAATGTTGTAGGCTTACTTGCGTTTCTTAATATGATTACTGTACATGAACAGAGAAGCGTATGTTATAAAAAAAAGTGTAATTTAACTGAATGATTTTCACATATTTATTATTTTGAATGTGAATAGTATGCGTTGTTTTATTGTTTGGTTAGTGTTTGTAAAGCAGATGTTACGCCATTTCGAAACAGAACAGTCAGCTAGAAACGAAGCTTTATTTTAGGATATCTTAAGGTTCATGCTATTGCTTGTCAGAAAGATTTCGACACTCTTGAAAGAGTTTCATGAAGTGGTATGTTGTGTTTCTGTACCTGTGCCGAGCTCGAATCTCGTCCGACACAGAGTGGAATGAAACATCACTGTTTCGATACAATTACTCCGTTCCAGGCACAGGTGGACTGAAACAGCCTTATTTTGAAACAACGATACAGTTTCTGTGTCTGGCTCGAGATCGAATCTGGTCCGAGACAGGGGCGGAATGAAACACCATTGTTTCGAAACACTGAAACAGTTCCACGTATCGATACACTGTATCGCAACACAGAAACAGTGGCCAAGTCTAGTGAACACATTGTTTGATAAGCAGACGACGGGTGAGCTAACAGTTAACCTTTATTCTAGACATTGTTCCAACAATGCATTTTTGTAGAAGCTGAAGGAACTTATTATTAAATCCTATTTGGTGCATGTTGTTGTTGTTGTGGTCTTCAGTCCTGAGACTGGTTTGATGCAGCTCTCCATGCTACTCTATCCTGTGCAAGCTTCTTCATCTCCCAGTACCTACTGTAGCCTACATCCTTCTGAATCTGCTTGTTGTATTCATCTCTTGGTTTCCCTCTACGATTTTTACCCTCTACGCTGCCCTCCAATACTAAATTGGTGATCCCTTGATGCCTCAGAACATGTCCTACCAACCAATCCCTTCTTCTGGTCAAGTTGTGCCTCAAACTCCTCTTCTCCCCAATCCTATTCAATACCTCCTCATTAGTTATGTGATCTACCCGTTTCACTTCCATACATGGCTACACTCCATACGAATACTTTCACAAACGACTTCCTGGCACTTCAATCAATACTCGATGTTAACAAATTTCTCTTCTTCAGAAACGCTTTCCTTCCCATTGCCAGTCTACATTTTATATCCCCTATATATTTGGTGCATAAAGTTTGTTAAAAACTTGTGGCTAATTCTGTCAAAGGCCTTGTCGAAATTTAAAACAATTATCCCAAGTTTACATTTGCAGATCCAAGTTAAATGTAAGACGTCCCTGTATCCACATGAAACGTTCGTCATGGATCGACCTGTCCCGACGCTTATCCGGCATGGGATAATAACTTTCGAGAGAATAGGTTTCAGCTTGTAATTTAATAAACGAGTAAATAATTTAAAATCGGCGTTCAGCAACGTAATTGGTCGAAAATCGTGCAAAGAGCTGCTGCGCCCTTTTTTGGGAATCAATACTACCAAACCTTCAGTAAGTTCTGTTGAATAGGGGTCACCTTCCAGCATTTCATTATATAGTTGTTAATTCATCACCAATAAGGTCCCAGAAGTGTGTCTAACATTCCACGTAGAGACCGTCTAATCTTGCCACTTTGTTATGAGGTGAACCTGTTATTACAACTTTTAGTTCTTCATTCGCGATATTTGGCATAAGGTCAATGACGTCGTCAGCATTAACTGACATTGCCATGGGAGATAGAGGAACTTCTTCCATTGATAGTCTATTTCCGGTTCTGCATAAAGGTTCGTATAGTATGTTGCGACGTAATTTTTTATGCCTGTCTGCGTATTATACTCATGACCTCATTCGTCTTGAATATTTTGAAGTAGCGTCTACTTTCCACGTTTAGATTCTCTGATAATATGGACGATAGAGAGCTTTTTCTGCCTAATATGTCCCAGTCCACTCCCTTACCTTAACCCTCAAACGGAGTGGTGACTTCTTAGTATCATAAATAGTGTTGTGGGGTCCAAAAGGAAACCACTCAATTTTATCCATGAAAATTGATTTACTTTACTTTCATTAGAGTTATTTATTTATATATACCTTAATTGCCTATGTTACAACACAAAACTTCAGTTAAACTAAAAAAATCTCTTTAAAAATCACGAAAGGAAAACAAATTTATGCAACACTACTTAACATTGAAATTAAATGCATGTGAACATCACATAAGATGCCTGGGAATTGTGAACCATTTTATCGAAAATCCAAGAAATTCTTCCTCTCATCTCTGCTAGTTATGTCATCAAATCTTAGGCAGTAAAGCAATATCAGCACTCTCTTCATGCATAGTGTGGCGCGGAAAATATCTCTTCCAGTGCCGTCTGTTGCAAACATAGACTCCATATTTTCATGATTACATTTGAAAATGGCACTGAAGTACAATAATCCAAATAGTGCCCTAAGTTCATTGACGTTCACGTCTCGTAGTTCTGTGCGCTGCTGATCAGAAAATTTTGATCGATATGAAGAAATTTTCACATTGGTATGACTCACAATTTCTTCTAATATATCTCTGGTAAACAAACACTCCCACGCTTCCAATGGATTGCATGAGTCTCCCAATCGGCTTGCAGGGTCTTTCAGTGTAGGAACTTTTATTATCAAGTTGTGGGCTGGTGTCCTATCATTCCTTTGAGGTTCTAGAGTGGACCACTTATACCTGTTTCTGCCACAGAAACTAGATAATTCCCCTCTATGTTTATTTCCCTCTAATTTATCTGATTCACTAGAGTCACGACTTTGTTCTGAAGCAGTTTCATGTTCACTGTTGTAAGAAGGGTCATTTTCATCGTCCAGATCATTTGCATCACTACCCTCTCCTCCTGCTTCTAGTTCTAGTTGCTTTTCTCACAAAGCCTGGAAAACTTGGATTGAGCACTGACATACGTGAATGAGAGCTCGAAGCCATAGTAACACTGCAAATAAATGAAAACACTCACTGAGCCTAAAAATAAAATGACATTTCGTTGATAAGTAAACTTTTGACATAGGACAAACAGAAACACTTACGGTGTCATGGGGTCAATAATGGCACCACCCAAAATTTACAGCTGTGCACTGAGAAAGAGAACAACTCAACAATGCTGCTAGTTCGTCAGGAGGTTCACTATCAACTGCCGAGAAGGTATGTAGAACCGCCAACAACAGAACGACCAACAGAGGAAATGGCACGTGTGTACAGTTTGACTATGACCCCACAACTCCGTTTGAGGGTTAAGACCGTCCAAAGACCGTCGCACCCAAATCGTAATTTTTGGTTTAATACGTTTGATTCTAAGGTTTTGGTTGATGATCTGTGAGGGGGCACTATACATTTCGCACAGGCATGAGAAGTAAAACTGTAATGTGCGCTTCCTCCATTATGCTTTTCCCCGGGCATATTGAATCACACATTTCTTTATTTGTGGCTTTGCGAACTCGGTACACCAAACTACGCGCCATGCGTTACCTCGCTTGAGTGACATACACTTTTCGCAAGTGTATCTAATGGATTGTTGCAAGTCGACATCGTCGAGGAGGGAGAGATTTAACTGCCATACACCGCAACCCAAAAAGGTTGTTTATTATAAGTGACCGTTGATCAGAAAAATGTACAGGCGATATCTCACAATCAATTACAAGGTGCAGGAATCCTTTTGTAGCGTAGTTAGTTACGTTGATCAATCTCACGGTAACCGTTATGTTGTGGAAGGTGTCAAGTTCATAAGAAATGCACACATGAATGAACTTTTTTTCTTTTTAAAGCTTAAAATTTTTATTACCTACCCCATTCCCTTAAATGGCACAAAATGCATATATTATACCTACTGATTTATTTATTCCTATTCAAGAATTTGTCTATAGTATAGAAGGAGTTGTTAGGAGATATGATTTCAATTTATTTTTAAAACTGTTACTGCTCTCTGTCAGACATTTTATTTCATCTGGTAATTTATCGAAGAGTTTTACAGTAGCATATTTTACCCCCTTCTGCGCCAAAGATAGGTTAAGTAGGGGATAATGTACGTCTCTCTTTCTTCTAGCGTTATAATCATGAATGTCACTGTTGTCTTTAAACTGGTCCGTGTTGCTGAGAACAAATTTCATTACTGAGTAAATGTACTGTGAGGCTGTTGTAAGAATTCCCAACCTTTTAAAGAGATGCCTACAAGATGTGCGACTATGGGCCCCACACATTATTCTAACCACTTGCTTTTGAGCAGTGAATACTTTCTGCCTAAGTGTTGAGTTACCCTAAAATTTTATCCCGTATCACATCAGAGAGTGAAAGTGTGCAAAGAATGTTAGCTTACTAATGTCTATATCCTCAAAATTAGCAATTATTCTGATTGCAAAAATTGCTGAACCTAGTCGCTTTAAGAGGTCCAAAATATGAATTTTCCAATTAAGATTCTCATCTATATGTACACCCCAAAACTTAGTATGCTCTTCCCTGGCTACTGACTTCTGTTGATGTGTTACATTTATTGAAGGAACTGTACTTTTTGCGGTAGAAAAATGGATATATGGTGTTTTCTCAAAGTTCAGAGCAAGCGTATCTGCAGAAAACCAATCAATAACTTTTTCAAACACTTTACTTGTATCATTTTCTGTTGGAGTTTCTTTTACTGGATTCATAATAATGCTCGTATCATCAGCGAACAGTGTCAGTTTAGTTTCTTGTTTCAGATAAGAAGGGAGGCCATTCACATACAACAAGAACATAAGGGAACCGATGATCAAACCCTGTGGAATGCCTAACGTAATTTCAACCTAGTCAGATGAAGTGGGAAAATTCCTGAAATCACATAATCCATATAAAGACACTTTTTGCTTCCTGTTCTGTAGGTATGACTTAAACCACTCATATGCTGTTCCATTTATACCATAGAATTATAATTTCTGTAACTTAATGTCATGGTTCACACAATCAAATGCTTTGGATAAGTCACAGAAAATTCCTGTTGGTGAAATTTTACTATTTAAAGAGTCCATTATGCGGGCAGTGAAATTGTACATTGCTGTCTCAGTGGCACAGCATTTTTTAAATCCAAACTGTGATTTACGAAGTATCCCATTACTGCTGAGACAGCTAACCACCATTGAGTACACTACTTTCTCGACAATCCTTGAAAATGCTGTGAGCAAGGATACTGGCCAGTAATTATTGACACCAGCGGTGTCCCCTTTTTTGTAGAGTGGCTTGACAATGGCATATTCTAACCTGACTGGGAAAATACCTTGAGTATGTGATGCATTACACATGTGACTCAGAACATCAGCTGTAACTGCTCCACATTGTTTTAATATCTAGTTAGAGATGTCATCTACTCCGACAGAACATTTGTTTTTCAAAGACATTCTGTCTAGTCGACTAGCTGATGTATTGCACAAATATGTGTTTACCTGAGCCTGTTGACGAAGATGGATTCGACAACAATGAAATCTAGCGTCCGATACCTACGCACAGATACATCAGTTACATAATAGACGTGTAAAACTTCTCTCGGTTTTTTCTTGGAATTACTAGAGTAATTTACCTTACTACTTACACATTACGTTGTATTAATGGCCTACTAAAGGTGCACAAAGTGAAGTAAACCCGTGAATCCAATGTAGTACCCTCCCCTTGTCAGCTGACGTATTTCGGTCCATAGATAAAGCACAGATGCACCAGTGGGGAAAAAGTACAAAAAAGGCGAATATTTTCCTCTTTAAAAGACTGACAGGAAAGTGAGGATCCAGCTAGCTGAATCCTCACCAAAAGATATGGTATGTGAATATATTCGCGCTCTTTTAACAGAGAACATTCGAAATCCTTTTGCCCAGTCTCTCTTTGTAGTTAAGCCTTCATACTCAGCTTCTCTCTCTCACTGCCGCTGCCTATATATGTCTCTCTCCAACTGTCTCCTTTTTCTCCCATTGATTTACTGACATTGTCTCCTCTCTCCCTTATACTGTCTTTCTTACCACTGCCACTGTCTCCAATGCTCCATCATACCTCAGCTGCTCAAAAATTTGGGGACGGGATTGGGGGAGGATGGTGAACCAACCTGTTTCTTTCCCCTATATTCATGCATTAAAATGCGCTCTCCCCTATAACTACATTCTAAAGTTCACTAGCCAGGGAGAGAGGGTTCCAGAACCCCCCCCCCCTCCCAGAAACTATATATGGTCTCCACTTATCCGTATTTTTCATTTCCACTACCTCCTCTCTCTTTCGATTCCACCGCTTCAACGTCCATCCATCTCTCTTTCCCTTTTACTGCCACTGTCTCGCACTGACAATCAATATCTCCTCTCTCTTTTTCTCCCTCTGCTATTGTCTTCATGCATCACTCTTTCTCTTTCACTGCCACTTTCTCTCTTCCACAACCTCTGTCTCCTCTCTCTTTCTTTTCCTCTGGCACTTGTCTCTGCTTGTCTCTTTCAACACAAAAAAGCGCCAATATGTTCGCATGCCAAGATTTTTGGTAAGGAAGGCAGGAGAAGGACTGATGCAGCCTGGTTCCCCACTTTTCTGTCAGAGCCTTTGTCTATAAAAGCATATACGTCCTTTTATTGCTCCAGCAGGAGCATTTGCCGCTAGTACCTTTCTCTTCCCTGATACAGCAGATGTGCTGCTTATACAGGATGTTTCTGTAAGAGCGTGCAAAAATTTTAACAGTACATAGAGGATGCTCCACTGAATAAAATCGCATTACTGTGCCTATTTTACTTCTATAAGTACGATAACTTTGAATTCCGGTCGTTTGTAAAGGCTGTTAGAGGCACCGAAGTTAGTGTCGAGTCCCTAGCGAATGAGACAGGAACTGAAACTGAGGGTAGCAAAGCAAAAGCTGAAATGCTTAGTGCAGTTTCCAAATATTCGTTTACAAACGAAAACCCAGGAGAATTACCCCAATTTAATCCTAATACCACTAAAAAGATGAAAGAAAACCCCAGGAGAATTGCCCCAATTTAATCCGAGTACCACTGCAAAGATGAAAGAAAACCCCAGGAGAATTGCCCCAATTTAATCCGAGTACCACTGAAAAGATGAAAGGGAACCCCAGGAGAATTGCCCCAATTTAATCCGAGTACCACTGAAAAGATGAAAGAAAACCCCAGGAGAATTGCCCCAATTTAATCCTAATACCACTGAAAAGATGAAAGAAAACCCCAGGAGAATTGCCCCAATTTAATCCGAGTACCACTGAAAAGATGAAAGAAAACCCCAGGAGAATTGCCCCAATTTAATCCGAGTACCACTGAAAAGATGAAAGAAAACCCCAGGAGAATTGCCCCAATTTAATCCGAGTACCACTGAAAAGATGAAAGAAAACCCCAGGAGAATTGCCCCAATTTAATCGGAGTACCACTGAAAAGATGAAAGAAAACCCCAGGAGAATTGCCCCAATTTAATCCGAGTACCACTGCAAAGATGAATGAATAAGTATTAGTGTCAGTGGTGTTGGGAAGCAGCTGAAACTGTTAAAGTTGAACAAAGCTCCAGCACCCGATGGAATCCCTATGACCAGGGCCGGCCTTAGCCATCCAGGTGCCCCGGGCGAGTCGTCCAGTTGGCGCCCTTTATTGTATAAATAGCGAACCTGGCAGAGCTTTGCAACATGGTATTTGACTGTTTTTCTAGAAATCGTCTTAAGTGGTTAATGGCGTCATCTTATGATCATAACATGGTTTTTTCCATCGTAAATTTGAGTATTTTATTTTTTAAAATGGAAATGAAATCCAAATAATCTGAAAGCCCGCTAAGACGCTCCATGTGAGTCTTGTGTAGCCTGTGACGTCAGTCCAGCATGCTGCTGTCGCTGCCGTAACAGTCAGTATAGCAGTGATATATTGTTTGGGCATTCACGTTTTGGGAAATTGTCTAAAAATATTGCGTAGTACTGCACTGTACATCTACAAAAACTCCAGAAAATTGTTTTTGCGTGTTCCAAACAAAGAAAAGATGCGTAAAATGTGGTTGAAACAGGCTCGTATATCCCAAATATTTCTTTTATTTTCTGAAGCACCCCTGTACTAAAGCGAACAAAACAAAACAAAAATTATTCAAATTGGTCAAGCCATTTCTTTGTTTTAGTGAGACTCACAATTATTCAGCCACGAAAACATGACCGCTGCCTCCGACTCTTACTGACAATTACTGACATGCGGATGCAAATCGTAGCGCTGCCAACATATGCAGTCTAACAAACATTGTGTGGCGCTGTATTATTTCAGTACGTTAGGGGAGAATTCTCTATCAATGAAGTGCACGCATTGCATGATCTATTAATTAATGTGCATGAGTCATTAAGTCACAAATATTCGATATAAATACATTCGTATTAATTAAATCATAATGTAATGTATATTTCACAGTCTGTATTTTCTTTTATTTGGAGCGACCGGTAGTTTCTGTTGTGAACGAGAGATGGTGCGGCTGCATGGGCTCTTCCTTGTTGCAGTTCTTGAAACAAATGAGAGAGGCGCTTTGGTAGAGCCCGTGCTAGCCCGCGTCAAACATGGATGGTTGCAGACAATACGAAGATTGCATTCAGCATGATTTCTCTTCTGCTACCCCGAATTCATCGCGCATTCGTGAGATTAGTGACGTATGTTGAATGAGACTGAATAATATTTTAGTTTCGCGAAATGGGTTATTGTAAATTGTAATTTTTTTTTTACATGCGTTTAGTACGTTTGGGCCCCGGCGCCCTGGGCGACCGCCCGGGTCGCCCCACCCTAAAGCCGGCGCTGCCTATGACATTCTATACTGAATTCGCAGCTGAATTAGCCCTCTCCTAACTTTGATCTATCGTAGATCCCTCGAACAAGAAACAGTGCCCAGTTCTTAAAAAAGTCACAGGTCACTCCAGTCTACAAGAAGGGTAGTACAAGTGATCTACAAAACTACCGTGCAATATCCATGACATCAATTTGTTGTAGAATATTACAAAATATTCTGAGCTCAAACATGATGAGGTATCTTGAACAAAATGACCTCAATACCATCCAGCATGGATTCCGAAAACATCGATAATGTGAAACCCAACTCACACTTTTCTCGCGTGACATGCTCGAAGCTTTGGATCAAGGCAGTTAGGTAGATCCAGTATTTCTTCATTTCCGCCAATCGTTTGACTCAGAATCACAACTGCGTTTCTTGTCGAAAGTACGATCATACGGGGTATCAAGTGAAATCTGTAACTTGAATGAGAAGGGTGGCCTTTATCGTAGCTTTGTGAGTAGTGGTTGAAAGGTGGCTACACTGAGTCACAGCGCCAGAGATTGCGCCAAAGAGTATGATTGCGCCATCTCCACTGGGCAGTAGTAGTTCAGAGGTTGCCGTGGGCAGTGCTTGTTGAGAGGATGTCGATAGCAGTACTATTTGAAGGTGTGTCGTGTGCAGTTGTTCTGTTGGACGAGACACCGTGCATGGGGGCTTAATTATATAAAATGCAATAATTTTAGTTTTAGTAGCTGTGTGTCCGGTTACGAAGTCTCGTAACCGGTTGGCCCTGAGTAGTATTAGTACGCAATCTGACTGCATGGAATAACAATAAAGAATGAAAGGAAATTTCCGTTAACACAATTTATTAATTAAGTCCCCAGCAACTATAAAAGCTACGAAACAACAAAGCACAAGTGTAAATGTTCTCTGTGTGGAAGTGTGATTCAACATACACATCTGGCACGGTTCTTCCTCAATACAATATATTTTAAATACCATTTACAATGAAGTAATTTAAAAAAACCAGAAATACTATAATTGCACATAGAAACCAGAATTACAGTCTTATACATGAATACAAGCCAGATGCTTTGTTGACTGAACCTGTGACCAAGAGGCACTGTTATTTAGGAAATTTGAAATAAAAAAATTTTTTGTTACCTTCATATATATTGACGAAAAATACACTATGATCATTGAAACATCCCCAATCAAACAGCATCTGCTGTCTCGTCCAACAGAACAACTGCACACGACATACCTTCAACTAGTACTGCTATCGACATCATCTCAACAAGCACTGCCCACGGCAACCTCTGAACTACTACCGCCCAGTGGAGGCGGCGCAATCTACTCTTTGGCGCAATCGCTGGCGCTGTGACTCAGTATAGCCACCTTTCATATGCCCCTCCTCCATGGGCTAGAATTTGATGGTATTTTTGCCAGCATTGGTGGTGAAAATACCACCAAATTCGTCCAAAGAAATACAGACAAAATAAAATATTAATAAGTAAGTATCACATAACTAAATAAATGTTGGCTTTGCACTGACCCTTCAATTACCTAATATATAAAATACAGTAACGAATACAAATGCTTGCATGTATGTGATTTTACATAATAGTTTACACAAATATCATTCAATCAATGGCACCAGCAATGACGAATAGGTGTAGTTAAGAGTCTCATAACATTTCATAAACAGTAAATACACAAAAAATCAGTTTATACAAATATTCACATAAAATCTTTTCAATAGTTCAATAAACAAGTAGCACTCCTCAGAGTAGCTGACAGTTCCAACAGTAGCACCCAGCAATGGTCAACAGGTGCAAATAGCAGTCTCATAACATTTCATCAGAAGTATTTAAACAGCTCCAACAGTGGCACCCAGCTATGTTGAACAGGTGCAGACACCAATAAGTGGCATTATTTCAGTAGAGGCAGTTCCATTAGTGACATCCAGCAATGTTGAACAGGTGCAGACAGCAACAAGTGACATTATCTCAGTAGAAGCGGTTCCATCAGTGGCACACAGCAATGTTGAACAGGTGCAGGTAACAGTCCATAATATTCACTATCACTAATCAGACAGTTCATCAGAGTTTATCAGCATAAATTAAACATTTGCATGTGGCACCCATCATGTTGAACAAGTGCAGGTAACAGTCCATAAAATTCACTATCACTAATCAAACAGTCCATCAGAGTTCATTAGCAGAAATTAAACATTTCCAAGTGGCACCCATCATGTTGAACAAGTGCAGGTAACAGTCCATAATATTCACTATCACTAATCAAACAGTTCATCAGAGTTTATCAGCAGAAATTAAACATTTCCAAGTGGCGCCCATCAATGATGATAGGTGCAAGCACGAACAACAGTTTGAATGCACACACAATTGCTTTTACAAATTTATTATCAATGCTCTTACATTAAACATACAAATTATAATAAACACACAAATGATATCAGATAATTGTCATATTAACTATTACAAATACACAAATATCAGTAAACCTATAATGTTTATGGGTATCAGTGCAAGCCACAACAAACAAGTAAAATAATATTTAGGAGGTAGGTCGGTACCAATTATTTGGGATTAGGAAAGGAAAACACACTCACTCATCTTTCTAGTTGAATAGTGTTAACTGTGTAAATGCAATTCTGTCAAAAATTTGATGTTCAACGTATGTATCAAGTAGTAGTGGCAGCAGTGTATAATAGTCAATAATATTTAGTCAACGTCATAGTGATCATGTCAAGACCAATGTTTGCCAAGCCAAATCAAATGTACGGTTGCTGAACAACTGTCAGTGCGCCAAGATATGCAAATACTTCCTCTCTCCAAAAAAAAAAAAAAAAAAGAAAGTATATACTGCTTATTGATTTAACAAAGTGTGCGTGTAGACAATCTTCCTTCCACCTGAGTGCTCTAGTCTGCCATTTTCATCCTACTTGTTCCATATAAACCAACAAAAAAAATATGTTCCTCACTAACTTTACCTCTTATCCACCAAAACTCAAATAACCATCAGCATCACATAATCTTAATACTTCAATAATACCTCTTACATCATACATATAAACCTCATCATCAATATCATTTACCTTACCTCTTGTCCACCAAAACTCCAATAATCATCAACTTCACACAATCTCAATACCTCAATAATACCTCTTCAATAAGTAACTTCCTGGCAGAATAAAATTTTGTGCCCAACCGAGACTCGAACTCGAGACCTTTGCCTTCTGCAGGCAAGTGCTCTACCAACTGAGCTACCGAAGCATGACTCACACCTGGTACTCACAGCTTTACTTCTGCCAGCTCATTCTGGACCTCTTCAATACGTCGATACATATAAACCTTATCGCCAATATCATTTCACTTCCATAACAACTCTTTCCTCTAGTCAATCTCCACGAACAAGTACAGATAAAATCCTAGTGCAAACTTCAATTCATCATGCCACACAATCCAAAGACACAATGTCCACACACAACCTCTGTGTAATCCATCTGACCCGAATCTTCTACTCATTATGAATTATAAAATGCATTTTGGTTACCTTGTCCATCATTACATAAAAGAAATGCATACATGACCTCTAACAGCCTTTAGTTTGAATAACTTTCAGTAAGTAAGTACGAGTACGGAGTGTGAATGATCGTAATATTTCACAGTGTGTACACCACTTCAAGAATCATAGCAAAACAGAAGCAAACATGTGGAGTATTTCTTGTGTCAAGTGTCACTTACTATTTCAATTGCTCACGAAGAATGAAGTGTAATAACTGTCAATAGCCTAAACCTAGTGTTGTTATGTCATGTCGTTAGCTTCCTTCCTATTAGCATAAATTTATACAGCTTCCATAAAACCTCCAGCTCATGTGACTGCAATGAAGTTTCTTGTACCAATATCGTTCGTAGAATTATAGCTGTTCATTTTCTTATCTTAAAATACAAGGCACTGAGCGTAAGCAAAACATGCAATAGCGAGTAAATATACCAGTAGAGAACAGAATGTTAACAAGTGGATGTAGCACAATTCCTATAACGAGGCTCTGACAAGCGAACAATCTATCATTAATACCATAATGTGACCTAAACTCCATGTTCGTACACCGTATATCAGCGTTTCTATATACCAAATTAAAGAGTAGTTATGACAACAAAACAGAAATGTGTAAATATGCAATCCATACGCAAAGCAGCAAATATATATCTCACATAATAAACAGGTCATTAGCATCATATCAGCATAAGCAAATAAATGTTCATATGTAATCTTAATAAGTAAACATGAAGGTGCAATCAGATAAATCACAAAGTATAACTTACATACATGACCATATCAGCAGAACTAATCAGGTGACAATTATAATTTAAATAAATAAGCACAGCAGGCACATAATAAAAAAAGTGACATCAGTGAAAAAGCAGTGCAGCCAAGCGATGCATAATATACATAAGTAACAACCCTGTTCATTATTCAATCATTGTCAAAATCAGTTAACACAAAGTATAAATCACGTAATCGCAAGCAGCAAATTACGTCTAAAGTACGTACCTAAGTGGAAATATGTTACCTGAAAAATAAACTCAATTAATAGTTACCTTTTTAGTTTATTACTTTGTTCTTCGAAATTGGATTCTTCCTGAAATTTTCTCGATAGCAAGTCCTCTTAACGTCGGGCACACACAGAATTTACCTGAAGTACTTAAATATTTTATACAACCGTATCCTGAAAAATACTGAACGTTAATAACATAATTTATCAAGTCACTATAGCTTTATGCTGAATTTATTCTGAGAAATTAGACTGTGTATTTGTTTACGGCTGTCAGTGCATTCGCACTGAGCGCTCGATCAGCTGTAGGTAAGCGTGACGTAGGAAGTAATTGTTTGCGGTCAACGACTGCCTTGTGCGGCGCGCAGACTTGACTGTTGCTTTGAGTATGTGCCGCCGCCAGAACAGGGCGCGGTATCCTTGTATTCTCTGCGTGTTTACGTATAACTGTTAGTTTCTCAGAAGTATGTCATTCCACGAAAATTTTAACGTTCGATGCATGATGTATTCCCTTAGAGCGCCGAGATTTAAGAGTTTCTATTTCGACAGTGTTATCACGAATAATTTTGCGAACTCTATATGGACCGTTATAAAGCAGAAAAAATTTGCGACTCAAGCCTTTTCCTTTGTGAGACAAGCGGTGAGACTTAATTAACACCTTTTGACCAACTGACAAGATTTTTAAACGACCAGGACGTTTAGCTGATTTCTCTCTTCTAACAGCCACAGATGCAATATTTTGTAGAGCCAGGTTGACAACTTCAGAATGCCGCAGTTTCCGTGAAGGCGGAAAAGAAACGATTTCAGAAATGCGATTTGTCGGTGCTTTATTTTTTAATATCAATATAGGTGGTAAAGAAGTTGAATCATTAGGGAGTTCATTCAGAATGTTTTGAAAAATATGAAGGTACTGATCCCACGTTCTGGGATTCTGATGACAATAAAGTCGACACAATTTATTGATTTCCTTCATCCATCT
This sequence comes from Schistocerca cancellata, assembly GCF_023864275.1. Lineage (NCBI taxonomy): Eukaryota > Metazoa > Arthropoda > Insecta > Orthoptera > Acrididae > Schistocerca > Schistocerca cancellata. The sequence continues at coordinate 56,465,782 of NC_064635.1, forward strand.
TTCTGAAGCGTTAGATTGAGGGTGAAAAAGTGAAATGAAAATTGGTTTAATCTTACGACGCCATAGAGCATGAAGCCAATTTTTAGAGCGAAACTGTGATCCATTATCTGATATAACCTTATCAGCATGACCCACTTCTTTAAGAAAATGTTTGATGAAAGCACTAGATACTGAACGAGCTGTTGCTTTGCGTAACGGTGTAAAACACACATATTTTGATGTCAATTCCACTGCTACCAAAATGTATGCAAAACCATTAGTAGAACGAACCACTGGACCGAACAAATCGACTGCACCCATCTCCTTTAATTTCGGTGGAATGATAGGAAACAACGGTGCTCTGTGAGAAATAGTTGGCGGCTTAGCCTTTTAACATAATTTGCATTTGGCAAGAACAGATCGAATACGTTTTTCCGTATTAATGAAGTAGCAATTTTCTCGTAATTTATGAAAGCATTTTCTGGGACCAAAGTGTGCATAACTGAAATGTGTATACCAAATCAATTTATTAACCCACTCATCAGGAATGCAAACTAAGCAAACAGAGTTGTCAACTGATTTTCGTTTAAAAAGAATATCATTGCGAACTAAATAATACTGTCTAATCGCTACGCTTTCCTTTCTCGTCCACTTCTCCTTAATGTCCTTCCAGAGTGGATCCTTGTTTTGCTCCTTAGCGATGTCCTGGAGCGAAAACGAAATAAAATTTTCAAACGCAACACCTTGAATATACATCAAACAATAATTGTTTTCTTTGCAGCCCTCCTCAGCACTTTGTTTCAAACCCATAGGTGCACGTGACAAAGCATCAGCAATAATATTTGAAGAACCCTGTATGTAAACAATACTAAAATCAAATTCCTGTAGATACAGCGCCCATCGTGACAATCTCTTATGTGTTAATTTTGTTGACATAAGAAATTCCAGAGCTCAATGATCGGTGTAAACCTTAGTATGTCTGCCATACAAAAATATATGAAATTTTGTGAAAGTCCAAACAACAGCCAAGGCTTCAAGTTCCGTAATCGAATAATTCTTTTCTGATTTAGAGATAACACGACTTCCAAATGCAATAGTTTTCTGTACTACAACGCCGTTTTCTTCTATCTCTTGAAATAACTGTGCACCTAGGCCTTTGTATGATGAGTCCGTCGCCAAACAAAGGTCTTTAGATAAATCCGGATGTGAAAGAAATGGAGCAGCAACTAAAGCATCACGAAGTTGTTCAAATTCTGATTGAGCTTCCTCATCCCAACACCCTCATTAGAATTCTTTCCAGATAGTTCACATAAACGAGGTGTGGCCAAATTGTCCAATCTAACAAAGCGTCTAAGAAAATTACAGACACCAAGGAAACATAGAGTAAATATCTCTGGAGTGGGCATTCCGTTCTGCGCATGTTGTCAACATTAAACCAGGATTGTCACGTGTTTTCGGGACTTCGCTTTGCGTGTGTGCTTTCTGCAGCGTTTGTAGTCAAGAGCTTTTGTTGTGTTTCACCGTTTGTTGATAGGGTAATAGGGGTCTAGTGCAGCAGGGGATACAACCCGTCGGCTTTGAACAATGACGTCATTCCTTACTTATAGATCGTAATGTCTTCACTTCGAGGCATAGATAATAAAGCAGTTCTGTGTTCTAATAAGCACTATCATTAAAATAATTGAATGTAAATCTAAAAGCGATCGCTTGATATTGGGTGCATCATTTTACTGATTGCTTAATGAAGTAGGATCAGTTTATTCTATCTCGTGAGATTTTTTTTTAAAAAAGCCAAAAAACTCTTATTACGTACTGAAGGGAGCTAGAACACTAAGAAGAATCGCTTCTCGGCTTTTGACAAGATATTGCTTAATAAAGTAGGATCAGTTTATTCTATCTCGTGAGATTTTTTTTTAAGCCAAAAAACACTTATTAGGTACTGAAGGGAGCTGCTTAATAAAGTAGGATCAGTTTATTCTATCTCGTGAGATTTTTTTTTTTAAAAGTCAAAAAATCGTTTCTTTACTGATTGCTTAATGAAGTAGGATCAGTTTATTCTATCTCGTAAGATTTTTTTTTTAAAGCCAAAAAACTCTTTTTATGTACTGAAGGGAGCTAGAACACTAAGAAGAATCGCTTCTCGGCTTTTGACAAGATATTGCTTAATAAAGTAGGATCAGTTTATTCTATCTCGTGAGATTTTTTTTAAAAGCCAAAAAACACTTATTAGGTACTGAAGGGAGCTGCTTACTAAAGTAGGATCAGTTTATTCTATCTCGTGAGACTTTTTTTTTTAAGTCAAAAAACACTTATTACGTACTGAAGGGAGTTAGAACATTAAGAACAATCGCTTCTCGGCTTTTGACAAGATATTGCTTAATAAAGTAGGATCAGTTTATTCTATCTCGTGAGATTTTTTTAAAAAAAAAAGTCAAAAAACACTTATGCTTTTGACAAGATCAATGTTTATCTCTCTCGCATTCTTTTGTTTCTCAACATTCTCCTCAGCTCTTTCATCTCTGTAATACATGCTCTCTGGCGACTTGTGACGTCATTGTTCAAAGCCGACGGGTTGTATCCCCTGCTGCACTAGTCCCGGTAATAGCGATGGTGAATTACTGTTGTTGCTACGGATGCAAAGAAAAATATGTGACTGGAGGGATAGTAACTTTTCATGGGTACATACCATGTAGCTCTAATTATAGTTATTATATTAGTAAAGACACTGTATATGTTTAAAAATTTCGAGACGCATTATAATTAAGGCATGATTCTGTAGACCTATTTTTCTACGATTTTATGACTATATAATACATATTACGGCTCGTACAAAAGCTTACAAACAATCGCTTCCTCTCGTAAATTTGTTAGTGGAACAGGAAAGGGAATGGTTAGTTGTTTCAGCAAATACTATCCTCCATGCATTTATCAGTGACTTGTCGATTATGTATATAGATTACTCAGTCTACTCCTTATTTAATAAACTGGGAGCAAATACGTAAAATGCGTTAAATAAATACTTCAAAGTGTCACCAGTAAGAAAAATTGTGCTTTAGGTCGCAAAAACGAGAAAATAAATACGCAGAAATAGCAGAAAAAAGGACGAATTAGTAGGGATACAATCGCTGATGTGTGTCAAATTCGGTGTTTATCGGACACTTGCAAAAGTACTAGCGTACTGTCAAGTCGTTTTGCAAGACTATCACTGCAAAAATGTACGTCAGGCTCTGTAATACTATAAAGTGCTGTATCATACCGAAAACTACCAAAAATCGAGTGCATCTGAACTGTGACACCTATCGCAAAGAAGCAGGATGTAATATCACTTGCCCTTGAAAGTTACGTAGCTGGTATCAAATGGATACTGTTAAAATGACTGCGCAACATTTATAAATAATCCACGACACGTACGAAAAGAATCCGTCTGTACTAGGGATGTAGTGACATTCTAAATATACAGGGCGCTATACGGACAAACACACGACGTCCCGAGTCACGTGACCAGGCCGGCAATGTATGTTGACAACACAAAATTTGTTCTGCGCATGTGAATGCTCACTCCAGAGATATTTACTCTATGCAAGTAAACTACGAACATCACGTTTTGTGGTAGGAACAGCATAATTACGAATAGCGTCTAGTTTCTCTGGATCAGGAAGAATATCTTCTGTAGAAATAATATGACCAAGAAATTTCACCTGAGAATGACCAAATTCAGATTTTTCCAAGTTCACTGTAATGCCAACTCTTGCAAAAATACGTAATAATGAGTCAAAAATTTTGTTATGCTCACTCCAAGAACGTTTAGCAATAAGAATATCGTCAACATATGAAGTAATATTGTCACGAAGATAAACAGGTAAAATTTCGTTTAAACTAGGAATTAATGCTGCAGAAGATATAGTAAGTCCAAACGGTAATTTCCGAAATCACCTTTGGGTAAAATAGTCATATCCGGTTATTCTTTAGCGACTCTCTAGATAGATTGATAGTTGAAGAGTTGTTTTGACAGATACAACGAATAGTAAAAGAGTAGGCAGCGGTGCAGAAAACTAAAAGGGAAATAGCACCACTACAGCTCGGGGCCCTTTGCACGCTACGGCACATATTCACTTAGTGTAGCGAATCCCCTGAGGACTTAAATAGCCGCACATAAATTCCAGTACGTGACTTAGTGGCCAATTTGGTGGAAGTGCGTACATAAATTGATCTAACCATGAACATGGATGTACGTCATTCTTAGAATTGCGAAAGATCTTAAATTTCCGAACAGTTAAAAAGTGTTTATAGTCAAAGTATTCGCCTCGTGGCGACAAGACCTACCGCGTCTGTCCCAGTCCGAAAGTCGATTATTGTCAAGTTCGCGCGCCTGGCGCTCCCTTGTTGCATCCCGTAAATGAAATAAATTATTTCCTTCAAAACCCGCTGCTATCTGTGATTCCAAATTTCTTCTACTGTCTTTTCCTACGATTTCGCTTTCAATTTGTTTAACTTGCTTTCGTAACGCCTCAAATTCCCTTTTAACGCGTTCATTAAATTTTCCCTGACTTTCTACATGTTTATTTATATTCTGGTACTCTTCTGTTTCTGCAAATGGCAATGGAGCTGTATCATCTGAATCTCTGTCCCCATTTAAACCAAGATTTGCCAATTTATCTGAAATCTCCTCAACTCTTTCCGATTAAGTCACCTATTTATTCTTTCTGTTTATTTACGTCTTCCATAAGTGTCGCGACTCGGGTTTCAGTATTGACACATTTAGTAGTTAACTGTTCATACTGTTGTGTTAGGTTATTTATTTTGTCATTTGGTACTGATTCCTCGATTCTTTCAAATATTTCTTCCTTATCGTGTGCACGTTGTAAATTTAACTCTGAAAATTTTTGTACTATCACGCGGTCTCTTTCTTCCTGTTCTCTATCCTGTTCCTTTTGTCTAATTTCTATTGAAATTAATCTATTATTGTGAGCGTTCAAAATCCGTTGTACTTCTTCTCTAATTGCTTTCTTTAATTCATCTTTCATGTTTTTTAAACATTTCCCTATTCGTGAGTCTAACCGTGTTTCCATTGTTCCCACATCAGTTTCTAACCGTGTTGCCACTGTTTTAAATTCAGATCCTAACTGTGATCCCAGTGAGTCTAACCGTGTTTCCATTGTTCCCATCTGTGTTTTTAATTCAGATCTTAACTGTGTTTCCATTGAGTCTAACCGTGTTTCCATTGTTCCCATACCAATTTTAATTGTTCCCATTTGTGATCCCAAGTTTAATATTGCACCCATCAACTGCTCCATTTAGCTGGTTCAAAATTCTTTTCGCACCTAACATTTCCCGTAAAACTAACTTCCTTCAGCATTGCCGTAAAGCTATCTGTGTTCGATACTATTTCAGAATCTTCTGTCGTTAATCTCCTATTCTGAAAATTATCCGATTGTGAAAAATTTTGAACTGGTTCCGAACTATTTTCCCGGCTAATTAAATTGTTTTCTACTTCATTATTCATCATACTGTTCTCCTGTGTTGGCGAGTTCGCCATGTTAACAATTTCGTCAATCTGACTATCCATCATTTTTGCCTTTTTCATCGATCGCGTAATCATTTACAAAACTCGTCACTATACGAAAATTACACACAATATAACACTTTATCACCAACAATACCATTCACACGAAATGCTTCCCGACAAACACGATTAACGAACAATTGAAATCTTCATAATTGCACAAAATTGTCAAACCCGTATACAAGACATCAAAAATTAAATTCTGCAAAAATACCATTAGAAGAATAACAAGACAACTACAAATGTTCAGTTACCAAATCTACACATGCAATATAGACTACAATTACTAAACTGCAAATTACTACAACAATCCTACTGTCTGCTATTTTTACTATCAAAAGAATTCCAAGGGACGATCCGAAGCAGCGGTCGCCACGTGCATGGGGGCTTAATTATATAAAATGCAATAATTTTAGTTTTAGTAGCCGTGTGTCCGGTTACGAAGTCTCGTAACCGGTTGGCCCTGAGTAGTATTAGTACGCAATCTGACTGCATAGAATAACAATGAAGAATGAAAGGAAATTTCCGTTAACACAATTTATTAATGAAGCCTACAGCAACTATAAAATCTACGAAACAACTAAGCACAAGTGTAACTGTTCTCTGTGTGGAAGTGTGATTCAACGTACACATCTGGCACGGTTCTTCCTCAATACGACAATATATTTTAAATACCATTTACAATGAAAAGTAATTTTAAAAAACCAGAAATACTATAATTGTACATAGTAACCAGAATTACAGTCTAATACATAAACACAAGCCAGATGCTTTGTTGACTGAACCTGTGGCCAAGAGGCACCGTTATTTAGGAAATTGAAATAAAAAAATTTTTTGTTACCTTCATATATATTGACGAAAAATACACTATGATCATTGCAACATCCCCAATCAAACAGCATCTGCTGTCTCGTCCAACAGAACAACTGCACACGACATACCTTCAACTAGTACTGCTATCGACATCATCTCAACAAGCACTGCCCACGGCAACCTCTGAACTACTACTGCCCAGTGGAGGCGGCACAATCATACTCTTTGGCGCAATCTCTGGCACTGTGACTCAGTGTAGCCACCTTTCATGGTTTATGGTGTGAGAGTTGTTCAAAGTATTTTCATTGGGGGGAATGCAGTGGGGGACCCAGAGGACATTCTAGATAGATCCTCTCTTGGAAATGCCGAATTTGTAGCAGAAATAAATTGACAGAGGAGCAGGAGCGTAAGATCTGTGCACTTCAGGTACTGTTACAAGACGCAAAGGAGGAATTATATAGGTTGAGGAGTTGAAGGGCACCCGGGAATGGGAACTGTACCTTGCGTATAAACAATAAATCCGACCAACTCTCTGAGTTGAATGGAGAGGAGCCTCTTGTAGCTGTAGGTGTAGGAAACATTCAGCAGTTAGGAGGCCTAAGTCAGTTGCAAAGTCTAACAGAGAGAAGAAAGTTCTGCTGCTAGGTAGTTCACTTGGCAGAGGTGTGGGCCAGCAGTTGCAGGAAGTGTTGGGGAGTGAACACCAGGTCACCAGCATTGTGAAGCCTAGCGCAGGGTTGGCTCGGGTGACATAGGTGAGTTATGTGGGAATTTTACGAGAAAAGATCAAGTAGTGATTGTGGGTGGAGCTGAGAATAGTCTTGATAGGGACGGGGAATACTGTATGATGTAGGTGGTGACCTGGTAAAGATTGCTACTCAAACTGGTGTTACTAGCTTGCACTTCGTGCAACTGTTTCGGTGTTATTATCAGCCTCATCTTAATGCTGTAGTTAGGTGTGTTAACATGGGGCTGGAGAATGCACTGATGGAGGAGGGCGTGGCTCACATTGCACCGGTGCCAGTTGAGTCTATCAATACAACGGGTTTCCCCAGGCATGGCCTGCACCTCAATAGGTATAGGAAGTGGAGACTGGCAAAGCTTATAGGTGACAGTGTAGTGGGTGGCGGTGGGATCACTCATGGGAAAATTCCTATAGAAGTTGGTGTTACAGCTGCACTTTTTTTAGATTATTGACAAGGGATTTCACATCGATTCCGTATTTCTGGTTTTCCAGAAGGCTTTTGACACTGTATCATACAAGCGGCTTACAGTGAAATTGTGTGCTTGTGGAATATCGTGTCAGTTATGTGACTGGATTTGTGACTTCCTGTCAGAGAGGTCACAGTTCGTAAAAATCACGGAAAGTCATCGATCAAAACAGAAGTGATCTCAGGCGTTCCCCAAGGTAGTGTAATAGGCCTTTCGCTGCTCCTTATCTATATAAACGATTTGGGAGACAATCTGAGCAGCCGTCTTAGGCTGTTTGCCGATTACGCTGTGGTTTATCGACTAATAAAGTCATCAGATCAAAACAAACTGCAAAACGATTTAGAAAATGTATCTGAATGGTGCGAAAATCGGCAGTTGACCCTAAATAACGAAAAGTGTGAGGTCATCCACATGAGTGCTAAAAGTAATACGTTAAACTTCGATTACACTATAAATCAGTCAAATATAAAGTCCGTAAATTCAACTAAATACCTAGGAATTACAATTACGAAGAACTTAAATTGAAAGGAACGCATAGAAAATGTTGTGGGGAAGGCTAGCCAAAGACTGCGTTTTATTGGCAGGACACTTAGAGAATGTAACAGGTCTACTAAGGAGACTGCCTACACTACGCTTGTCCGTCCTCTTTTAGAATACTTCTGCGCGGTGGGGGATCCTTACCAGATAGGACTGACGGAGTACATCGAAAAAGTTCAAAGAAGGGAAGCACGTTTTGTATTATCGCGAAATATGGGAGAGAGTGTCACAGAAATGATACAGGATTTGGGCTGGACGTCATTAAAAGAAAGGCGTTTTTCTTTGCGACGGAATCTTCTCTCGAAATTCCAATCACCAACTTTCTCCTCCGAATGCGAAAATATTTTGTTGACACCGACCTACATAGGGAGAAACGATCACCACGATAAAATAATGGATATCAGAGCTCGTACGGAAAAATATAGGTGTTCGTTCTTTCCGCGCGATATATGAGATTGTGATAATAGAGAATTGAGAAGCTGGTTCGATGTACCCTCTGCCAGGCACTTACATGTGATTTGCAGAGTATCCATGTAGATGTAGATGTTGATGTAGATGTATATATTGATTCAAGTCAGTTCAAAATCAAGTATACCCGATTAAAGGAAGTCCGTCTAACAAAAGAATCACCTGAGGAGGTCAGGTATTCAAATAGTGAAGGAATCAGCATATTTCTTCAAAATATAAGAGGTCTTAGAGATAAAGTTAGTGAACTGCTTATAGATGTTGGCTCTGTCATTATTGGTATATTCGAGCACCATTTAAATAGTTTGACAATTGCGAGGCTTCCTTTACCAGGATACAGATTAGCTGGCTGTCTTTCAAGCGTTCTCTGAGGAGTGGAGGCGTGGCCATGTACATAAAAAACAGTATTCCATTTGAGTCCATAGACATAACGCAGTACTGTACTGAGCAGATATTTGAATGCTGTGCAGAGGCACAACTTCTGATTGTTGTTGTTTATAGGTTTCCTAACTCTGACTTCAGAGCATTTCTGCTCAAGCTAGGGAGGGTTCTTGGTTCACCTTATAGGAAGTACCAAAAATTAGCTATATGGGGTGACTTCAGTATTAATTTTGTATGCGTATGATGTTAAAATTCATACGATCTGATGTAGACTATGTTCTTTTCCAACCAGTGTGCATGAGAACAGTAGCGCAGCCATAGACAATATTTTTATTCATTCTTCATTACTAGACAGGCATTCTGTTAGAAAAAGGGTGAATGGCCTTTCAGACCATGATGCACAAATTTTAACACTAAACATAGAGAGAGAGAGAGAGAGAGAGGGAGAGAGAGAGAGAGAGAGAGAGAGAGGCCAATGTCAGAATACTCAGGCTAATGAACGGGGGTCGACAAGAGGCTTACGAACTTACACCACTTATTGTCCGAACCATCCATTTCTAAGCCAAAAATATCTCTTGAGAATGGGAAATGTTACTCCAAAATATAATACCACACGTCATAAGCGGATTAAAATAAGCGAAGTAGATTACTCTTCGTGTGGAACTACCACTTATTTCAGATGCTTCGAATAGTAAACATGGTAGCATTAAGTCTTTGAACAAGATCCTAAATGTGGGTTTTCCATGACAGTTTATACCTAGAAATTTGAGCTGTTCAGTTCCACTAATCTTATGCTCATTCTGTGAACTTAAAACGTCGGATTTGGTTGAATTGTGTGTTAGAAACTGTAAAAACTGAGTCTTACTGTGATTTAGAGTAAGTTTATTTTCGACAAACCTTGAAGTTATGTCATGAAGTGCACTATTTGAAACAGTACCGATGTTGTACACAACATACAGTACTACCAAGCTAGTGTCATCAGCAAACAGAAATAGTTTACAATTACCTGTAATACTAGAAGACATGTCATTTATATAAATAAGGAACGGAGGTGACCCAAGAACTGATCCCTGGAGCAACCCCCCTCCCATCCTCCCCCTTACATATTCCTTCACTTTTTTTTTGCGGGAAGGTGTGCAGTATATTACTGCATCCATTTTCAGTAAGTTACCACAAGAATTCAAAAATTGTAGCAGTAACCCACGAGCTTTCAAATCGAGACTGAAGAGGTTCCTCATGGATCATTCTTCCTATTCTGTCGAGAAGTTCCTTGAAAAGTGTTATATTGAAGACTGCGTTTACATAAACTAATGGCTTGTCTTTTTTGGGGTACTCAAACGTTTAATTTTAACTGTTGTTCTTTCATGTTGTAATTTCATGTACTGATACATTCATGACCTTGGAGATTTGATCGTCAATTTGATCCTATCGAACTAAATGGGTAAAAAAGAAATAAAAAAAATAAAAAAAGCAATCCAGCATGGATTCCAAAAACACTGATAATGTGAAACTCAACTCGCACTTTTCTTACATGACATAATATAAGGTTTGAATCAAGGCAGTCAGGTAGAAGCATTATTTCTTGATTTCCGAAGAGCATTTGACTCAGTATCACATCTAGGCAAAAGTACGATCATATGGGGTACCGAGAGAAATTTGTGACTGGATTGAGGATTTTTTGCTGGGGAGGACGCAGCATATTATCTTGGATGGAGAGTCATCGTCAGATTTTGAAGTAACTTCGGGTGTTCCCCAGGGAAGTGTGTTGGGACCCTTGCTGTTCATGTTGTATATTAATGACGTTGCAGGCGATATTAATAGTAACCTCAGATTTTTTGCAGATGATGCAGTTATCTCTAATGAAATATTGTCTGAAAGAAGCTGCATAAATATTTAGTCAGATCTTGATAAAAATTGAATGTGGTGCAAAGATTGGCAACTTGCTTTAAATGTTCAAAAATATAAATTTGTGCACTTCACAAAACGAAAAACCGTAGTATTCTATGGCTATAATATCAATAAGTCGCTGATGGAATCGTCCAACTGATACAAATAGCTGGATGTAAGACTTTGTAGGGAGTAAAGTAGATGGTAGACTTCGGTTTATTGGCAGAATAGTGGGAAACTGCAATCACTCTACAAAGGAGATCGCCTACAAATCATTTTTGCGACCGGTTCTAAAGTACTGCTAAAGTATGTGGCATCCATACCAAACAGAAGTAAAAGAGAATATTGAACGTATTCAGAGAAGGGCAGCAGGAATGATCACAAGTTTGCTTGATCCGAGGGAGAGTTTCACAGAAATACTGAAGGAATTGAGCTGAAAGACTCTTGAAGATAGACGTAAACTATCCCGAGAAAGTCTAATAACAGAGATCCGGAAAGGGCGTTAAATGATGACTCTAGGAATATACTACAATATTCTACGTATTGCTCACTTAGAGCTCATGAGGATAAGATTAGAATAATTACAACATGCACAGAGGCATTCAAACTATCATTCTTTCCGTGCTCCATATGTAAATGGAACGAGAAGAAAACCTAACAGCTGGTACATTGGTACGTACGCTCTGCCATGCACCTCATAGTGGTTTGTAGAGTGTAGATGCAGTTGTAGCTGTAGATGCGGAACTGCCGGATCTCGGTAATGGATAACAATACTTTAAAAAGTTTCAAGTTTCCCAAAGAATATTATCTTAAGAACACATGGTAAACATTTCTCCGATCTCCTATAATTAGAAATTATAGAAAGGGCCATTCCCCACAACTGGTTATTTTCGCAGCCAACAACCGTGGTTTTCTGGGGTTTCCTCAGGAACCGCCCATGAACAAATGGTGCTTTTGTAAGCCATCTAAGGCCCACTCTAGACCAAACCTAATGGGAAAAAACCAGCTGATTTACTCAATTTGCCCGAGTTCGAGGAAGTGTGTAATGTTTAAATTTTGACCCTGTACTGAAGGACAGTTACAGTAAGCCCGTTCTTTCGAGAGGTACACAAATGGTCATTAGGCGAAGGTCCACGCAAAACACGTAGCGTCTGCTACGGAGGCCCATGCCTTGATTATTTCATCTAATTGAATAATGTGTCCAACACCTTCATAGTTCTCCTATATGTAACTGAAACTCATTCAACCTGATATTTGAGCAGACCCATCACCTCAAACAGGTCCCATAATTGAAGTGTTCTCTGCGAAAAAGCTGCAATAGTTTAGTATTGAAAGGTCTGATATTTCCCTTACTTACAGTTACAATAAGATTCAAATTGCATTACGCAGAAAGTACTGAATAAGTCTAATTTTTTAACTAACTATCACACAGCTACAGCAAGTGCCAGAATAATATTCTGCATAGGCCTATATCTACATCTACATCTACGTGATTACTCTGCTATTCACTATAAAGTGGCTGGTGGAGGGTTCAATGAACCACCTTCAAGTTGTCTCTCTACCGTTCCACTCTCGAACGGCACGCGGGAGAAACGAGCACTTAAATTTTTCTGTGCGAGCCCTGATTTCTCTTATTTTATCGTGATGATCATTTCTCCCTATGTAGGTGGGTGCCAACAGAATGTTTTCGCAATTGGAGGAGAGAACTGGTGATTGAAATTTCATGAGAAGATCCCGTCGCAACGAAAAACGCCTTTGTTTTAATGATTGCCACTCCAATTCACGTATCATGTCTGTGACACTATCTCCCCTATTTCGCGATAATACAAAACGAGCTGCTCTTCTTTCTACATTTTCGATGTCATCCGTCAGTCCCACCTGGTGCATATCCCACATCGCACAACAGTACTCCAGAATAGGGGGGACAAGCGTGGTGTAAGCAGTGTCTTTGGCAGACCTGTTGCGCCTTCTAAGCGTTCTGGCAATGAATCGCAGTATTTGGTTTACTCTACCCACAATATAATCTATGGGATCGTTCCAATTTAGATTATTTGTAACTGTAATCCCTAAGTATTTAGTTGAATTTACAGCCCTCAGATTTGTGTGACTTATCGCGTAATCGAAATTTAGCTGATTTCTTTTAGTACTCATGCGAATGACTTCACACTTTTCCTTATTCAGGGTCAATTGCCACATTACGCACCATGCAGATGTCTTATCTAAATCATTTTGCAAGTCGTTTTGATCATCTGATGACTTTACAAGACGGTAAATGACAGGATCATCTGCAAACAGTCTATGGTGACTACTTAGATTGTCTCCTATGTCGTTAATATAGAACAGGAACAATAGAGGGCCTATAACACTTCCTTGGGGAACGCCGGATATATGAGGTGTTAAAATACGTTGAATGAATTTTTTTTAGGAAAAAAGTCTACAAATGCTAGAAACGTAGGTTTGCCCTTCCTTGATCTTTCTTCTAAGATAAGTCGTAGGGTCAGTATTGCCTCACGTGTTCCAATATTTCTACGGAAGCCAAACTGATCTTCCCCGAGGTCGGCTTCTACCAGTTTTTCCATTCGTCTGTAAAGAATTCTCATTAGTATTTTGCATCCGTGACTTATTAAACTGAGAGTTCGGTAATTTTCGCATCTGTCAACACCTGCTTTCTTTGGGATTGGAATTATTATATTCTTCTTGAAGTCTGACGGTATTTCGCCTGTCTCATACATCTTGCTCACCACGTGGTAGAGTTTTGTCAGGCCTGGCTCTCCCAAGGCCGTCAGTAGTTCTAATGGAATGTTGTCTACTCCCGGGGCCTTGTTTCGACTCAGGTCTTTCAGTGCTCTGGCAAACTCTTCACACAGTATCGCATCTCCCATTTCATCTTCATCTACATCCTCTTCCATTTCTATAATATTGTCCTCAAGTACATCGCCCTTGTATAGACCCTCTATATACTCCTTCCACCTTTCTACTTTCCCTTCTTTGCTTAGAACTGTGTTTCCATCTGAGCTCTTGATATTCAGACAAATGGCTCTCTTTTCTCCAAAGGTCTCTTTAGTTTTCCTGTAGGCAGTATCTATCTCACCCCTCGTGAGATAAGCCTCTACAGCCTTACATTTGTCCTCTAGACATCCCTGCTTAGCTATTTTGCACTTCCTGTCGATCTCATTTTTGAGACGTTTGTATTCCTTTTCTCCTGCTTCATTTACTGCATTTTTATATTTTCTCCTTTCATCAGTTAAATTCAATATTTCTTCTGTTAACCAAGGATTTCTACTAGCCCTCGTCTTTTTACCTACTTGATCCTCTGCTGCCTTCACTACTTCATCCCTTAGAGCTACCCATTCTTCTTCTACCGTATTTCTTTCCCCCATTCGTGACAATTGTTCCCTTATGCTCTCCCTGAAACTCTGTACAACCTCTGGTTTAGTCAGTTTATCCTGGTCCCATCTCCTTAAATTCCTACCTTCTGCAGTTTCTTCAGTTTTAATCTACAGTTCATAACCAATAGATTGTGGTCAGAGTCCACATCTGCCCCTGGAAATGTCTTAAAATTTAAAACCTGGTTCCTAAATCTCTGTCGTACCATTATATAGTCTATCTGATACCTTTTAGTATCTCCAGGATTCTTCCATGTATACAACCTTCTTTTATGATTCTTGAACCAAGTGTTAGCTATGATTAAGTTAAGCTCTGTGCAAAATTCTACCAGGCGGCTTCCTCTTCCATTTCTTCCCCCCAATACCTACTATGTTTCCTTCTCTTCCTACTATGAAATTCCAGTCACCCATGAATTTTAAATTTTCGTCTCCCTTCACTGCCTGAATAATTTCTTTTATCTCATCATACATTTCATCATCATCTGCAGAGCTAGTTGGCATATAAACTTGTACTACTGTAGTAGGCGTGGGCTTCTTGGCCACAATAATGCGTTCACTATGCTGTTTGTAGTAGCTTACCCGCTTTCCTATTTTCCTATTCATTATTAAACCTACTCCTGCATTGCCCCTATTTGACTTTGTGTTTATAACCCTGTAGTCACCTGACCAGAAGTCTTGTTCCTCCTGCCACCGAACTTCACTAATTCCCACTATATCTAACTTTGACCTATCCATTTCCCTTTTTAAATTTTCTAACCTACCTGCCCAATTAAGGGATCTGACATTCCACGCTCCGATCCGTAGAACACCAGTTTTCTTTCTCCTGATAACGACGTCCTCTTGAGTAGTCCCTGCCCGGAGATGCGAATGGGGGACTATTTTACCTCCAGACTTCTGACGCTACAACCATTTTATATATTTTTTCCGGTAGCCTGATACACAGGCAGAGTCAAGTTAAAACATATTCTGACTCGTCAGAGATGATAAAGTGAGATTTGTTTACCGTGTCTCGCTTTATGGATTTCGAGCAACGCATGAACTTTAAGTTTTGCTTTGCGAAAATGTACCAAAAACGCATGACATGTTGAAATTGGTGTGTGACGATAGTGCTGAAACTCTAAGATTGTTTATAAGTGATATGAGCGATTTAAAAACGGAAACGTTCGGGACGTCCATTAACCCCAAATATAGGAGAAAACATGCAAAAAGTGGCAAAAATTGTTCGTTCAAACAGTATACAAACTATTAAGAACTAATAGAAGAGCTTAGCATCTCGTAAATGTCCTGCACTTTCGGCCGGCCGCACTTTCAAATACGAGTGCCGTCTGTTACGCCGTCGCCTTTCCTACAACCGCCACCGCGCTATGAGGTCGCTGCAACGGACGATTAGCCGCTGCCAATGAGATGCAAGCATCGCCTTTCTGGAGCCCCATCGGAGGGTGAACTTGTTCGAACATTCATGCAGTGATCCCATCGTGTGTGTTTGCCAGTTGAATAACGGTTGCATTTTGCAAACTTTCACAGTGGCCAGGGGTCGATATCTTTTGAATAGACATTGTACTGAATGAAGTGTGACAGATTTATAAATCATTTTGTATCTGTATATATTTCTAAATTCAAATGTGTTAGCAACTGACGTTGCCTATACAGCAACAAAGCTATTTATTATTCTCACTATTTGATGTTAGTTGGAGAATAAATTAATATCTGAATTCTCTGTTCGTGAATGGCATCTGTTCCTCACTCCTGTACCCACTAAAAAGCACACAGCGTGCAAAGGAAGACACAATAGGTCCGTCCAAAGTATTTTAACCGGTAATTTGCAAGTGAGATGGCTGAGTCCAAAATTTGTTCCCAGACTTTTGAGTGATGGATGGAAGGAAAATTGAGTCAGTTTTCACAGAGATGAAGGATCGTCTTCATTCGGGTCCGGCCTTCTTTTTCAGGAAAATGGTTTAAGATTCGGAATTACGTAAGTTTTTAACAGTGTCGAATCTGGAACTTCAGTGTGCCTACTTACAAATCGCCATTCGTCTTACAAAATGTTAAATATACTCCATACCCCAAACATTTCCTCCCCCCCCCCCCTGCCCACCCATTTTCCTGCAAACTATGCTATGGGCGGTTTTGTTCATGCCCAGAATTGCATCTGGATATGAAATTTGGGCCTAAGAGTGCTACCATGAAACGAAAATTCGGAGTTCTCTATGGAAAACCAATGAACCTCCTCGTCTTGGTTCAAATGGCTCTGAGCACTATGGGACTCAACTGCTGAGGTCATAAGTCCCCTAGAACTACTTAAACCTAACTAACCTAAGGACATCACACACATCCATGCCCGAGGCAGGATTTGAACCTGCGATCGTAGCGGTCGCGCGGTTCCAGACTGTAGCGCCTAGAACCGCTCGTCCACTCCGGCCGGCTCCTCCTCGTCTTGAAAACGAAAGTTATTCCAAATCGAATACTGAAGTCATATTCACTGTTTTTGTTTTCGGTATTGAGGGCATAGTGTGATCAGAGTTCGTTCCATGAGGAACAGCAGTAAATGCCTAAATTTACTAGGGCGTAATGCAAGATCTGCGAAACGGAAAGAGATCAGAAAACGGAAAAATTGTTCCTGTATGCCCATATACACCTTTCTCTATCAGATTTAGCACCATGCGACTTCTGGCTCTTCCCTAGAATTAAAACAGGGTTTAAAGGAGAACGTTTTGACACCATTCGCGACACTGAATGGCCACGACAAAGCAGCCGAACGTCCTTCGAAAGGAAACCTTCGAGAAATGCTTCCAGTCATGGATTCAAAGTTCAGATAAGTACATCGCTAGCCAGTGACAGTACTTTGAAGGAAATTAAATCAAATTTCATGTAAGCTTATTACTTTCTTTCTAATAAAATTATTCGCCGTAGTTTTTGATCGCACCTCGTACATTTATATTCTGCAAACGACTGTGAAGTGAATAGCAGAGGGCGACGTGTACAGGGTTACTGTATATTCCTCAAGTCCTCCTCTAATATTGGTTCTTGAAAAATTTTAAGTAGACTTTCGCGGGATAGTTGGTTTCTGTGTCAGCATCTCCGTGACTCTCTCCCAAGGGGGAAACAAACTTGTGGTTACTTGCTGCCCTCCTTTGTGGAATGTATACATTCAGTATTGCCTGATAGTCCAATTTCTCGAGCAATAATCAAGGATGGGTCACATAAGCGTTTCGTCTCCTTTGTGGACTGATCGCATTTTCTCAGTATCGTACCAGTGAATCGAAGGCTGCCACTTACTTTACCTACCTGAGGCAATGTGAACGTTCCATTTCATCTCCCCAGAAATTGTTATATCGAGGTATTTGTATTAGTTGACTGTTTTCAGTTGTGAGTCAGTGATATTGTAGTCACAGAATAATACGTTTTCTGTTTTTTTGGGAAGCATAACTTTATATTTTGGACATTTGAAGCAAACTACCAATTTTTGCAACTCTTTGATGTCTCGCCGGCCGGAGTGGCCGAGCAGTTGTAGGCGCTACAATCTGGAACCGCGCGACCCCTACGGTCGCTGGTTCGAATCCTGCCTCGGGCATGGATGTGTGTGATGTCCTTAGGTTAGTTCGGTTTAAGTAGTTCTAAGTTCTAGGGGACTGATGACCTCAGAAGTTAAGTCGCATAGTGCCCAGAGCCATTTGAACCATTTTTTTATGTCTCAGTGAATATTTGGACAGCTTTTTTGATAGATAATGGCATCATCTACGAAATGTACGAGGCTCCAATTAATATTTTCCGCCAGGTCATTAATACACAATATGAAGAGCAAGGGTTTCATCCATCCTTCCTTTAGCATGCCTGAAGTTATATTTACATACCGGTACGTCGATGACTCTGCGTCCAAGGTAACATGCTGCATCCTTCCATACTCATAAATTGTATGCGCTCGAACACTGAGAGCATATTTTCTTGTTTACAGTTACCTGTTTTGGAAGGTTTCTCATTTCTGTGCTGCGTTCTCCGCCTATGAGTCAGGAACCCAACCCAAACCTGTTTGTCAAGCGCATGCAGAAACCTTCCACGAATCGGCACGGCGCACCTTCCCCCCCTCTCATGGTATCGTTGCACAGATCCCCACTCCAGACGGTACAGGTCACATTCCATAGTCAAGGCAGGAGGGGGCGTTGCACGCGCGGATAACAAACTGGAGTAAATTGGCTGTTGGCCGCTTCTCGCTATGTGCTGCGCGACACTTACGTCATTGTCACTGTAGTAAAGTTTATTTTAAAAGTACCATCGAATAATGAGTGCTGCCACGTGAAGTTAATCAAAAAAAGTAATACGAGTCAGTGGCGGAAAAGTAAATGACACTCGTCGGTATTTCGTAATTTTGTTTTTCGCCCACGTTGAGAGTACTTTCATAATCGTTCGTCTCAGATAACATCTGTGCCAGATTACTTGCCAATCTGTGATCAGAGGGTATGTTTTTCAAACCTCATCTTGCTTCGTTGTGGTATTTGTTTTTGTAACCGGTGTTGTTTGTTTGGGTTGGCGGGTGAGTGAAAGTAAGGTTAAGGACGCAAGCTGGCAAAACTTCAGCAAGGTCACTCACGCTTTCTTGATCACGCCAGCAGTAATTGATGAATCATAAATTAGTGGCGTTAACAGCGGTTGTACTAGCGGGAGCTCAAATGTATACAGAACAGCCGTTTCCTGACGTGTTGCTGAATTCTTATCTTTCAGCTATAGGCGATAAATCGTACGACGTCACATTGTCGGAGGACGAAAAATAGACACTAATTATTGGATACTGATAAGAGATCTGTAGTAGTGAAACCTGTTTAAGTGTGTTTGCGTACCATCTTTTCAAAGAGATCTGCTGTTCAGAAGTTTTGTTGGGAATATGTGCCTTCCAGCAGAGTGAGAGTTCCAGTTCCATCACACACGCAGAGAGAGAGAGAGAGAGATGTCCAAAATGACAGAACAGAAAGGTAGGCCAAATATCATCGGATATTGGATGTCGGAGAAGAAGAGGCAGAAACTGAACTGGACAGAATTTGGAACTACGTGCAAGTAAGCGAAGATCATTTAATACTTTTCAATAGATTACTGATAACTAATTCATTATGAGAGCCACAAGATATATATAACCAATAAGTCATTGATAAATTGTTGAGTTGTATCCATTTAAATATTTTATAGTTCGTTGTTGCATGAAAAGCTAGCTAATATTAAAAGTAGGAGAAGTATCGGTTTAAATTCATCTGAGCTAATTATTCAGTTAGCATTCTGTGACTCACAATCAACTTTTTCCCTGAAGTATTCATTTGGTGAAGGAAATGTGTTGATGCATGAAACCATTTCTGTGGTTGTCAGTGCATTCAGTCCTCCGATACGGCAGAAACTTGAGCTTTCTGCTCAGTATATTAGGTTGCCGTTGTATAATCATAAATGTATATTGCTTTTTCCGATTTTATACGTTTCCAGTGAACGTGAATATGTTTCTGTACTTATAATTCCAACATGTAGCGTTCTTCTCTCTGTATTTATATTCTTTCTCATACAAATTGTTGCCTCCAAATGTCCGCCTTCTTTACTGGGTATTGCTACAAATTATGAGAACATCCTTCTGAAATATTTTACTCCTAAAGCAAAGTAGTAGTTAGGCCTACTTGTGTTTTGTAAATTGTGTTTTATAACAACGGGAATAATTAAGGTAGACACACTAGTCTTTGACAGTAGGCCCATAGTGAGGAGATTTATGTATTTCCTAAGAGGTTCACAGTCCATTGCTTAAAAATATACCCTTTTATAATCTAGGCTCCCATAAGATCATTGTGGATACTCTGAGTAACTTTTCACCAAAGAATTTGAAGTCAGTATCTGTACTAGTGCCAATTCTTGACACACAAGATTTTCATATGTACCCAGTCATTGACAGTTAGCTGACTGCAAATTTAAAGGCTTCTAAATCATTCCATGGCAGTTCAGATATGGAGAACTTAGTTCATAGAATAGTATATAAATATGTATCTTATTAATGAAGTTTAAGGTGGTTAGAAAAGTTTGATAAAAAATTATGAACAGGAAAAGAAAACATGTCTAAACAATAACAGAAATCAAAAACATGCTTAATAAAGCTGTGGTCAAAATTTTTTACAACTGAGGCTTGGGAACCTGTTTTTTAGTCTTACTCCTGTGACCAAGAGAAATGTCCTGATAACTTCCCAGCGGAAGAGTCGATACAGAGAGATTTATTGGCTGTAAAATATGTCTTGAGTTAGGGACCACTGAAATAAGCACTATGGTATACTGCTCTGAGAGCAGAACTCAGACATGTGTAATGTCAAGTAAGGTACACGACCATCAATGAAGAATGTGATAGACCTCGGATTTATTGTTTCAGTTCTTGGAGCCAAGAATTCTCTCATTTGGGGAGGGGAAAAATCTCATAGAAGAAGTAAAATTACTAACAGCATTTGATTTTACAAATACAGAGAGATTTTCTTTGTCATCATGCCCTACACTGTATGCATAGGCCTGCAATGTTATTCCCCATACATGTGATTACTTTGCCTGTTTAGATTGCAAAGATCAACGGAAATGAATTTCCCATAGAGGATCGTATAATGTAGTTAGTTTTGGTCACAGGTATGTTTTGAACTCAATTGTAAAAATGTAAAAGTAACACCATGGTACCAGTCATTGATCATTGATTTGAGGGGGGGGGGGGGTGTTGCCAAAGACTGGAACATCACAGAAAATTATGGACCAGTCTTATATACTTCTCCTTAAAATTAACAGCTGGGACTGATCACCGTACAATATCATGGATCAGTCTGATATAATACTATTGCTAAATTTTAACTTGCAGATATTACTCGTTATGCATTAGGGATGTGCCCTAGTGTAAATTTTGTCATTTTGAAAAAAAAGTAAAAGCTGGTCTCAGGCCATGGATCTGATGGCCTAGAAGACATACAATTTCCTTACACATACTGAAGAGATAGGTTTTACTTTCTGTAATCATAACAAAAGACAAGTGTCAGTGACTGGAGCACTGGAAAAGACTTCTGCTTCTACCTCATCTGTTTGTTAATGGTGAGCTACTGTGATTACAAACCAGTATTAGTTAGTTAAGCTATAGATTTTCTTAAGAACTCTTTGATCATAATGTAATCATTGGAATTATTAAGAAGAGTGCTGCTGCATGACACTATGTCTTCAATCTAAATTTGACTTCCAGGAGTCCCATTTCATAGGCTCGCATAACAGGGTATATTAGCCTGCACCTGAAATCTTGTCCAGGCCTACACACTTTTATTCATTATAGAGCTCTGCCACTTTTTTAGAAATGATCACCTGTGATGGTTCTAAACTGCAGATTTAGCATTGCTGAGAGCGACGTAAAAGGAAGTGGATTTAGCAAGCGTGGCATAACTTGTGTTTGATTATCAGTCTGTTCATAGTGAGTCATACCATTTCCTTGGCACAGCAGAAGTTTCGACACTGTTTTACAGTTGTGGCACATGTGAACCCTTACCGGACAGTGCTGAAATAGAGACCCCAAATCTTTTATCTGTTGAAGTTTTCTTTTATTATATATTTCTACCCCATGTCAGACAATTGGTATCATTATGTTTTCACTTGTTACCAAGTCATCAGATGATCTGAGTACATAACATAGTAAAGTGTAGACTGAAGAGACCCACTCGCAGTTTAAATTTGTCTATGTTTTGATATGTTTCAGTTCTAAATCCCCCTCTGAGCCTTTTCTAGTGACAAATTTCTATGTCAGCTATTTAGATCATCTGATGACAGGAGTTGGTAATAAGTTAGAACTGACAATGATACCACTTGTGTGAATTGAGACAGAAATACATAATTAAAAAAAAAAAAAACAAAAAAACATAGAATATTTCCCTAATGTGAGTATGCCTAGTCTGTAAATGATTTCTGTGTTGGCATAATCTGTATCACTTCAGGCAGGGGGTTACCTTCATAGTCTTGGATGTTACTGAATTAAGCAAATGTTAAAATTCAGGAGTAACTAAGAAACATATGTTTTTCTGTTTTCTTCAAAAAAATTCCTGCTCCGAGATACAGGCCTCCAAAGATGACTCTGCAAACACCATTTTGAAGATGCGAATTTTGGAAAAAGTTTTAAATGCTGTAGGCCTATCTCTGTAACAGTTCTAGATATTTTGTTATACTTTTTTTTATTTGAAAGATAATTGCTTTATGATACAATGGTATCCTCCATTTGGACATAACTGTCAAAGTTCTTTTACTTTCGCCTTTTGATTTTTTTTTTTATTTACAGGTTTCCCCCCCCCCCCCCCCCCCCTCCAAAAATGGCAACCCAGGAAAGTTTGATTTTTTTCTGTTGATTAGTACCATGTAGTACAAGAAGTACAAGGCCATCATTGGAGTAATGTCCAGGTTTCAATTTTTACAGGAGTGACATATTTTCAAAACAAGACCACAAGTGTTGCAGTTGTAACTGATGACACAGGACATGACTCAGCACATGCTTTGCTAGCAATGCGCAAAATTCTTCAGCTGCAAACAGGGGCAGAGAAGATCATCATTATTTCTGATGGTGCTCCCAGTCATTTTAAAAATCATTACCAGCTGCTTGAATTGAGTAAATCGCTTGTGCCAACTGACTTGGCATACAGTGCTATTGGTCGTGGGAAGGGGTCTTGTCATGGTGTAGGGGCCTGCTGAAGCACCATGCTACTAAACATAATCTTTCCAGGCCAAATGCAGTGGCAATTCAGAATGCTGAGGATTTTACAAGAGTCGTGAAATCTTACACATCCACAGCCCTCATTCTTTTGTCCAAAGAGGAAATCGAAGAATTTTATGAGCAGGGAAAAAAAAAAAGAATGGTCTGAACAAACAACTCCTGTGAAACGAATACAGAAAACACATTTTTGTACTCAAAGTGATGGGCGAACTCATATTGCACACACTTTAAAGAGCAAGAAAGAAGAAATTTTGTTCGTTCGTCCAACACCACAGAAACAGCAGGATAATGTTCAGATTCACAACCGGAGAAGGGGGATGTGTGTGGCTTGTGTGTATGAATGTGAGTGGTGGATTGCAGAGAGTATGGACAGCAGTTATGAGTTAAATGAAATTGTAGTGAAGTTTATGCTACCGCATGGACCAACTGCTGGATATAGGTTTCCAGCTGAAGGACAGCAACACCACCATCAGTGCTCACTCCCTGTTCACAATGTTTTGAAGATTGTAAGTCCTCCAGTTCCTATTGGTTCAACGGGAAGGCATCACTCTGTATCAAAGGATGATACTGAAGCAGTGGAACACGTTTTTAGTTCATTGACTGGCTAATTTTAGTACAAAACAGAGCCCACAGAAGTTGTATAAATTGAAACCTTTAAGTCTTTGGACCTTTCACATACACTTTGGAACCATTTAAAATGCTTGAAAAATTAATCTCTTACTCATCTTTCAAAACTAAAATTATGTTAAATAAAGACCAGCTTTCGATTTTTATGAGCCTGTAATGTGATAATGTGGTAATAAAAAGGGGCATATGTATGGCAAAAATTTCAATTGTATATAAAACCTGTTCAACCTAAAAGTGGAAGCTCTCCTTTTCAGGGAATGTAGAACTTTATGGTACTAATCAACAGAAAAAAATTAAAATTTATTGGTTTGGCATTTTTGAAAAAAAAAAATTCCATAAATTATAAAAAAAGTTCAGAATGCTATAGTAAAAGAACTTTGACAGATAAGTCCAAATGGAGGATTTCTTTGTAGTCATAAAGCAATTATATTCCAAATAAAAAAAAAAAAAATATCTAGAACTGTTCCAGAGATACAGCTTTTTAAAATTTTTCCAAAATTCACATTTTTAAAATGGTATGCGCAGTGTTGTCTTTGGAGGGCTCTATCTCAGAGCAGAATTTTTTTTGGAGAAAACAAAAAATATATATTCCTTACTTAGTCCTTCATTTTAACATATGCTAAATTCAATAACACTCGAGACTAGGAAGGTAAATTTTTTTCTTAGCCTGCCTGAATTATATGAACTATGCCCGCTTTCTTCCTCATACAGCCCTTACTGCTCTCCAGAAAGGGGCAGTTCGAACACCGTGCATAAAGTAAACGTTGCTGCAGTGTATCTCCCCAGTATATCTCTGTTTCTGTTCTCAAAAGGACATCCCTTTTCCCTGCAGCACAATTTACTCTCAACAGTACATTATCACATGTCTGTAGGCAAAAAGTGAACTGTCAGAGCTTGCTGAGACTGCATGTTCATCAAATTATTTCGGATTATAGGTTGTGTCATTAGAAAAGACTAAAACACTATACCACAAATGTTTTGGCTGTATTTGCGTTGGTCCTTTTCAAGGCAACTAAACTGCTAGATTTTGGACATGTTCTTCCTGCTCTGGAATACTGGTTTCATTCCTCTGTGATCCACTAGGACATAGTGTGTATAGGAAACCAATGCATACCAACAGATATCTGCATGCAGTCACACGACCATCCAGCACAAAAGATTACTGGGCCACATATGCAAACGGCCTGAGCTCACCTGATTAATGGTAGTGGTAGCCTCCAGTGTGAGCCAAACTAGCTCCAGTCAACATTCTGCATAAATGGATATAGGATTAAGAGCCTACAGTGAACAATGGGGTACTGTGATGTACAACAGAGGAACAGCTCAGTATTGCTCTCTTACTTAGGGTGAGAGGTGTCAGTGACCTTGTAGGCTAGGTGCTGTGCCACAGAGGAATTAAACCAGTACTCTAGAATGGCTCCAAGATCTGTTGAGGTACACAAAGCATTCCATAGATGCTCTCCACATTGCAGGTATCTATGAACCTCGATGTGAATGCACCAAAGTTGACACTGGTGGAACTGGGAGCACTTGCTTGTCACAACATGTGCACTACTTGCAACTGCTGCAACACAACAACTGGCAACAGTTGGACACCACATGGACTGCAGCTGACCCATCCATTTTCAGTGACATTATGTGCTAGCTCAGTAGCTTTGAATGAAGCAGTGGAAAATAAGAGAAGCTATCAAAATGATGTCCTACCATAAAGAAGAGGGAGAACGGCTGCAAGTCGCCAACAACCCGACTGCCGGCAATCTCGGTTTGACCGGGTTCTTGTGTTCACCAGCCAGCAACATTATAAAGAAGTGGCCATGAGAGAACTCCTGCGCAGTGTCAATACCTCGTTGCAGGAAAATGCTGCTCCCGAGTCAGAGCTGCCAATTCATTGTGGCCAGCCAGCCTTCTGCCAGAGTAACACAGTCACCCGTACATACGCATATTTGCTCGAACTGTCCAGCGGAATACCAGAATGTCACGTTAGCAGTTACATCACCACCTAGCAGTGGCAGTCAGTTATCAAGCTGTAGCACACTGTAAATATCGCACTAAAAGTATGCCATTTCTCTTTGAATGCGAGTCCGGAATTGCACTAAAAATTACGCCATTTCCCTTTGAATGCAAGTCCGATACCACACTAAAATTGTGCTGTTTCTCTTTGAATGCCTGCTGTTGTGCAAATAAAACAGATGAAAACCTGTTTTATAGCACTCTATCCATGATGACTAGAAACCTGTGTCGAGTGCTGAAATGATGGTCAGCCATGATATGATCAACTCAGAGAAGGGATGCGGTTGTCTGTTTTCAATTGCACACACTCTGATGCGATGTCATCCTTCGTGGCACTGTGAGTGCTCGTTAGTCACAGCAACGGGACACTATATTTGTTTGAAAGTACATGTAACGTATTGTCCAAGTGTGGGATATGAAGGAGTTTTGAGGAGCAGTTGATGTAACAGTGCCATGCCCGAGTGGTGAAGCACACTGTCAATTCATTTGCTTGGCTTTGATTCCGGCTGTTGCCTTCCTGTTTTTTCCCTTTTTTAATCATCTCATTTTGTTCCTCACTGTGTTAGTCTATTAATTGTAAAATTTATATCTAAAAACAAAGAAGATGTGACTTACCAAATGAAAGTGCTGGCAGGTCGACAGACACACAAACGAACACAAACATACACACAGAATTCAAGCTTTCACAACAAACTGTTGCCTCATCAGGAAAGAGGGAAGGAGAGGGAAAGACGAAAGGATGTGGGTTTTAAGGGAGAGGGTAAGGAGTCATTCCAGTCCCGGGAGCGGAAAGACTTACCTTAGGGGGAAAAAAGGACGGGTACACACTCGCACACACACACATATCCATCCACACATATACAGACACAAGCAGACCTTGTAAAATTTAAATATATTTAAACAGTTAAATTCATAAACATAAAATAAATATATTCAATTTAGTTACCATTACTACCATTTAAGTTAAAAGACTATAGATGGTGGTAAAAAGTGAATATATGAGGAAAATTTAGTATTGAAGTGTTTTTTTGTAGATGATGTTCTAAAGAGCCCCTTTCGGAATAAGCTTTAGAAGAGAAAATCATTTTTTGAGAGTAAAGTAGATCTACTCCAAATGTAATTCTAACAGCAGGAGTGTGTGGGATGAGGTCACTGATTTTGCTCTAATTGTGCGAGTAGAAGCAGGGAGATGCCCCATTCAAGCTCGTTGAATATTTCACCTGAGTGAGCTGTAGGGAAAGGTAAAACACACTTAGAGATTTACCCATAGGATATGAGGAATTTTTGAGCAGCAGTTCACATCTCGGTGTGATAGCAGAGTGGTCAAGCACACTGACTGGTAATTCGTCGGCTCAGGTTCGATTCCTCCTGGAACCATAATTTCTTTTTCATTGTTATTTTATTCCTCACAGTGTTACATGATTAATTATAAAATTTAAATACATTCAAACATTTCATTTTATATATGAAAGAAATTAATATACTTAATTTAGTTATGATTACTAGCGTTTTAAGTCAAAGGCTGTAGGCTACCAGATGGTAGAACATTGGTAAAATTTTGGCTTAGCCACCACTGCATCAAAATAGGCATTATATAAGAAAGAACATCCTCAGGATCTCGTATCTTTGTCGCCCTAAAGAAGACCTCTGCAAAGATGGTGTAAATGTTGGTGGTATAGTCTTTTATAGTGACACAGCCTAACACAGAAAATAATTTTATTCAACTTGACGTTGGCTGTGGAAGCATACAAACTTATTCTATATATTCAGTTTAACACGACAGAGTGATTTTAGTAGGCTCCATAGAACACTGTAGGTGTGTTGATCTATACTAGTTCTGTGGAATCAAAAGTGTCGCAAAGGGTGAATACCATATTGTGCACCAGAAAAGAGAGAAGCAGCTTTGTGAACAAAAAAGTATTGGGTTCATAAATATCAAACATTTGAGAGACAACAACTTCTTATTTTCCTCCTGTCAAATTTTTATGATCACAAATTAGTTACATTAAAATTGGCTATTTTATTCCCCCTGCCCCTTTCTCCCTCTGTTGGCAGAATTTGTGTGGACATTCACGACATCATCAGTCTAATTCATTGGTTCACCTGATCTACAGTAATCTCCTGTAGCTCTGCATCTCAGAGGCTTCAGATCATTTGAGTTTTTTCTACATTTCCCTGTTGCACACCCACACAGAGCTGCAATACCAAACATTGCTTTTAAATAATTTTAAGAAACTACTGTCTTTATGTGAACTCAGTGTCAGTAATATTAGGTAATTTCAACACATATTATTTTCTTATAATGTCAGCAATATTTAATATTGCTAGGAAGTTAACTATATGATGTCTTCAGAGTTGTATTATGTCAACACATTATTTAATGACAAAGTATGCATTTTCTTTTTTTATTTCTTTATTTCAGGAGGCACGGATTTGACTTAGTTAAGGTATGTTAACGTAACTATATTCAATCAGCATTGATAATTTGTTATTACTAGTTTATTTAAGATATGAAGTGATATGGTAATGTTAAATAATTAGCTCATTCCCTGGAGCTTAAAGTTTTTGTTACGATACAGGTTCCATTACCGAGAGAGAAAAAAAAGGGAAGTGAGATGCTGTTATACTTATTCGGTTCCACTGTAACTGTGACTTTATTAAACTCAAATTTTCTGTGACCAGTACCATTAGAGGTGCAGCATAAACATATGCAGGGAGTTTCAGACGGAACTGTAAATATTTTATGATGTGGTCATTGTTATGATCTTTAGTCTGAAGACTGGTTTGATGCAGCTCTTCATGCTACCCTACCCTGTGCTAGCCTCTTCGTCTCATAATAACTACTGCAACCTACAGCCTTCTGAATCTGCTTACTGTAGTAGTTTCTTGGTCTCCCTCTATGATTTCCTCCCCCCCCCCCCCCCTCCACCTCCTGCCTTTCCACACACAAATCCCTCCAGTAATAAATTGGTCATCCCTTGATGTCTCAGAATGTGTCCCGTCAACTGATCACTTCTTCTAGGCGGGTTGTGCCAGAAATGTTTTTCCCCCCTAATCTCTTCAGTGCCTCCCCATTAATTACATGACTTACCCATTACAACCTTCAGCATTCTTCTGTAGTACCATATTTCAAAAGCTTCTATCCTCCTCTTGTCTAAAATGTTTATCATCCATATTTCACTTACACACATCTACATCCACACAGATACTCTGCAAGCCACCGTATGGCGCGTGTTGGAGGGCACCTGTACCACTGTTTGTCATTTCCCACATCTACATCCAAACGATCTTCCTACTCATTAAATTATATTTTTACAGATGTAGGGCTAGCTGCCGTTCATCACACCAACTGGAAATTTTGTCTAAGTCGTTTTGTATCTTCCTACAGTCACTCAACTTTTGACACATTACCGTACACAATGGCATCATCAACAAACATTTGCAGATTGCTGCCCATCCTATCCGCCAAATCATTTATGTGTATAGAGAACAACAATGGTCCTATCACACTTCCCTGGACACTTCTGATGGTAACCTTGTCTCTGACGAACACTCGCCATCGAGGACAACGTACTGGTTTGTATTATTTAAGAAGTCTTTGAGCATCTTGCATGTCTGTGAACTTATTCCGTTTGCTCGTACCTAACAGCCTACAATGGGACACCATGTCAAATGCTTTCCGGAAATCTAGAAATATGGAATCTGCCTGTTGCCTTTCATCCATAGTTGTCAGTATATTATGTGAGAAAAGGGCAAGCTGAGTTTTGTCCAAGCAATTCTTTCTAAAACCATGCTGATTCATGGACATAAGCTTCCCAGTCTCTAGAAAGTTTATTGTTAATTTGTTCAAGGATTCTGCACCAAATAGAAGGTATTGATATTGGTCTGTAATTTTGCGGGTCTGTTCTTTTACCCTTCTTATATACTGGAGTTATCTGCACCTTTTTCCAGTCGCTTCAGACTTCATGATGGGCAAGAGATTCACAATAAATGCAAGCTAGGTAAGGGGCCAATGCCGTCGAGTACTCTTTGTAGAACCGAACTGGGATTCCATCCAGACCTGGTAATTTATTTGCTTTCAAATCTTTCAGTTGTTTCTCTACTCCAGGTATGCTTATTACTATGTTGTCCATATGTCAGTCTGTCTGATGGTCAAATGATGGTATGTTTGTACGATTCTCCTGTGTGAACAATTTTTTGAATGTGAAATTTAAAACTTCAACTTTCCTTTTACTGTCTTCAACTACCCCACCAGACCTGTCAACAACAGACTGAATGGAATGTAAGCGTAGGCTTCCGCGGCCGTTGTCATCTTCAATAAAATTCTTCAGTTTAACGTAAGGCCCTGATGAAGGCTAGCTGCAACGCTGGCCAAAACATTGGCGCATTTTAAATTATGACAATGCGGTCTGATACCCTGAAGAATTTTATTGAAGACTGAATGGAAGTTGTGGACCCATTTAGCTATTTTACATATGACCAGAATTTTCTTGGGTTCTCTGCCAGATTAAGGTGTGACGGTAGTAGTTATTGTACGTTTTGCGCATAGCTCTTTTCACAGTTACACAAATCTCTACTGACCTTCGCTCATTGTCATTCATGCGTTCCCTTTTGAACTGAGAATGGAACAGCCTTTGCTTCTATAACATCCTCCAAATTTCATTATTAAACAATATTAGGTCTTTTCCATCCTTTATCCAGACACATACCCCTCCAGACCATGATTTACAATCTGTTTAAACTTTGCCCATAATTCCTCTACATCCATTTTACTGGAACTAAGTGATGCCAATTAACTGTCTAAGTGAGATGTTAATAACCTTTTATCTGCTCTATCTAGCAGAAACACTCTCATAGCCTTCGTGACTGACTTATTAACTTTCGTAATCATAGTTGCTATAATGACATCATGATCGCTAATCCCCGTTTCTACACTGACATTGTCGATAAGGTCCAACGTATTTGTATCTGCAAGGTCTAAGTATTTCCATTGTGTGTGTGTGTGTGTGTGTGTGTGTGTGTGTGTGTGTGTGTGTGTGTGTGTGTGTGTGTTTTTCAAAAGTACTGTGTGACACATAGGAGACGGACGGTTTTGAACTGCATAGTACTGAGGGCACGGTGGTGGGAGGTGGTCGTGGTGGGGATAGTTCTGATTCACACAAGAAGCCATTCCATTTACTCAGTCACTATGGAGCAGTCGGACTTGCAACGTCGAATGTTTGTCTATGACAGTTTCATGAAAAGTGGTGAGTCTATTATTGCCACGCAGTGATTGTTTCGTGCGCGGTTTAATGTCGGTCGACATGGAGCTGTTCCGAGCCGTAACACAATCCTCAGATGGGTGGAAAACTTCAGATCAACTGGAAACATACTGGATAAGAAGCATCCTGGCCCAAGACGCAGAGTAACGACACCAGCAAATGTTGAAAGGGTAAGGCAAGCAGCAGTCAGAAGCCCAGGACGGTCAGCTAGACGTCGTGCTAGTGAGTTACGAATCAATCATGAATCAGTTAGATGAATTTTGCATAAAGAACTAAAATTCCATCCCTACAAAATGCTCATTGTCCAACAACGTAAGGAAACTGATTTTGCTGTACGAGAAGACTTCGCTTACAGAATGCAAGGGATTTTCTGCTCGAGTGAAAATGAAATTTTATTGATGAGTGATGAAGCTCATTTTCATTTAAACAGGACCGTGAATAACCAAAACCTACGTTACTGGGCTCCAGAGCATCCACACCTTATCCACCAGTGTCCTCTACACTCAGAAAAAAGGTAACAGTCTGGTGTGCTCTTGGCTCTGTTGGCATTATTGGACTTAGTTCGGTTCGTTACACTCGTATGCTTGAAACCAGAACTAAGAGGACAACAAATCCCTTTAAAACGCATTTGGTTCCAGCAGGATGGGGCAACATCGCACACCCCAAACACTTCGATGACAGTTCTTAGACGCATGTTTCCTGGCCGGATTATGTCATGTTTTGGCAATGTTCCTTGGCCTCCCAGGTATCCCGACTTGTCAGTATGTGACTTTTTTCTGTGGGGGTACCTTAAGAACTGTGTCTATAACCACAAACCACGAAATTTGGACGAGTTGAAGAATGCAATCATTCAAGAAATTTCTGCCATCCCTGCAGAGATTTTAGTCCATGTGCTGGAGGATTTTGAGAAGAGACTTGAGTCCATCATTCGAAATGATGGACATCACCTTGATGACATTATTTTTCACAAATAACTTTGTTAACTAAAATGGCAAATAATGAGCTTAGATTTTGTGTAAATAAACATGCATTAATTTTAAAGTTGGCTGAGTATTATTTCATTAAAAACCGTCCGTCTCCTGTGTGTCACCCTGTATTTTGCATGTCTGTCTGTCTGTCTGTACCCCACACAATGCATCCCTGGGCATCCCAGTCTGTACTCAACAGGTAAAAGTTTCCTGCAACTAGTATTGCATGATGTGGGTATTTACACGCTGTTGACTGTAGACTTTCTTTGAATGACTCTAGAAACTGTCACAGCAGAATTGGGTGGCCATTAAAAACTCCAGTAATTAATTTGGTTTCACCTACACCTGTTCTACACATCAGATGACTTCACTGTATCTCAGAGCTTTGACCTCAATAGACTCAATGTTTGCATCAACTGCAATGAACACACCCCCTCCTATGGTCTTTAACCTGTCTTGCTAAAATATGTTCTGTGACTTGCTAAATATCCCAGAGCTTTCCACTTCAGGTTTCAGCCAGCTCTTGGTCCCAAGAATAATTTGAGCATGAGCACTTTCCTGGAGTGCAGTACATTTGAGAACTGTATCACAAATACTTTGGCAGCTTACTGATAAAATTATGACAGGAAAGGTGTCTTTATTCTGAACACTGTTTGACTTTCCTTGCTCGATATCGACTGGCAAGTGTTCCTCAGAGTACCTCAAACAACTGCCTAGCCTAAAAAATCCTCATGTGGACTCCACAGGTACTCTGCTACCCGAGTAGCTGCTTCCTTTGTGTTGTGCACCTCTTACCTATCGAGGGGAGACCTACACTTCCCACACAATAATGCAGGTCTAGAAATGTGCAGCCAAGACTGTCACAGACTCGATGAAGCCCTTGGTTGAGACTCTCCACTTGGCTCCAAACGAAAGGATCCACATCAACTTTGGGAATGATGCTGCATATTGAGAGCTCTGCTTGTGCCCCATGCATGAGGCCAGCAATCTTCACCACCTCTGCCAGCTGCACGTACGAACTGGGGATCGTCTCGGAACCCACGCGACAGGTGTCATTGGTGCTGATGTGAGCCACAACATGCAGACGACTGTACCCTGCAGGTTCGATAGCCACAGGCGAGGCCACCTCCAAATCGTGGATGAACCCTCCCCCTCTGGCAGACATACTGAGTGCACACGGAGTTTCTTTCCAGCCCTGAACGCTATCTGCCTAAGGGCCTCCATAACGCACCTAACATTGGAGCCCCCAGTAACTACTAAACCCCTCTCCCCGTATGCCTGCTCGGACCCTGCTGAAGGAGTGGTCACCTGCCCACTCACAGGGTGAATGGGCGAGGCCAGGCAGCCCGTCTCCTCATTGGCCCTCTGCCTTGAATGACACGAATGCATTACCACCTACCATTCGCCCTGTTGTGAGGGTGAGTCCACCACATCGGGTTCACTAGTAGGTGCCTCGAAAGCAGAGCCCACGGGCAAAACAAGTGACACCTGAGGTGTCCAATACAATGTGCTGATTCTCCACCACCGTTACACCCCAAGGTAGCAGCCTGAAGATGACTGACCGTAGTCAAAAGCAGATGCAGCTTTCGTGAACTGCAGTCAGCTCTTCCTGCATCCACAGACAGTATGCACATATCCTAGTCTTCCTAGCAAAACTAACGAAGGAAGTGAACTATATAAGCAGACAAAACTAGATATGTAATTTGCTACCCTCCTGATGTGTCACCAGTGGATGCTGATGCGTTACTGAATTACATAGCTAGGATTTTCACTGAGCAACTATTACAGTACAGACTGAATGAATTTACACATACAAAAATGTGAGACTAAACCTCTCATACAGAAAAATATGCACAAAATTTAGTAAATGTGCCACTTGGAAACACAGAAAAAGATAAACACTCAACTTAATACTCCATAGATGTATATCAGCCAAGAGCTGGAGCCTGACCTGCTTACTAATTGGACGACTAAACTCCGTACAAGTACTTTCAGGAAAGACTTCCTGACACTTAAATCCATGCTCGGTGTTAAGAAATTTCTCTTCTGTAGAAACGCTTTTCTTGCCATTGCCTGTCTACATTTTATATCCTCTCTACTTCCCCATCATCAGTTATTTTCCTGCCCAAACATCAAAACTCATCTACCACTTTAAGTGTGTTTCCCTTGGCATCACCTGGTATAATTTGTCTACATATCCTTTTTCCTTGTTTTGCTTTTGTTGATCTTCATTTTATATCCTCCTTTCAAGACACTGTCCATTCTGTTCAGCTGCTCTGACAAGTACTTTGCTGTCGCTGAAAGAATTACAGTGTCGTCGACAAACCCAAGTTTTTATTTCTTTGCCCTGAACTTTAATTCCTTCTCCAAATTTTTCTATGGTTTCCTTTATTGCTTGCTTATTATATAGATTGAATAACATTGCGGATAGGCTACAACCCTGTCTTACTCCCTTCTCAGCCACTGCTTCCCTTTCATGTCCCTCTTGTTTCTGTACAAACTGTAAGAAATGTTTTGCTCTCTACATTTTACCCCTGCTAACTTCAGAATTTGAAAGAGTATTCCAGTCAACATTAGCGAAAGCTTTCTCTAAGTTTATAAATGCTATAAATGAAGGTTTACCTTTCCTTAACCTATCTTCTAGGGGACGTCGTAAGGTCAGTATTGCCAGGTGCGTTTCCACATTTTTTCAGGAATCCAAACTGATCTTTCCCAAGGTTGGCTTCTACCAGTTTATCCACTGTTGTGTAAGGAATTCGTGTTGGTATTTGCAACCATGACTTACTAAACTGATAGTTCTGTAATATTCGCACCTGCCAGCACCTGCTCTATTTGGAATTTCTTCTTGAAGTCTGAGGTTGTAATGTAGAATAATTCTAATAGAACAACCCATGTGTCAATATTATGAAAAGGATAGGTTGTTACTCGCCATGTAGTGAAGATGTTGAGTTCCAGACAGGCTCAACGAAAGGACTGCTAAACAAACAAGCTTTCCGTAATAGACAGCATACACACACACAGCCACACAAACACAGCTCAGACACACAACAACTGTTGAGGCTGTCCCCAGCAGCCTAGGCGGTGGTCATGTGTATATGAACTGTGTTTATGTAATTGAGTATGTGTATGTTTTATATTTCGAAAGAGGGTGTTCTGGCCAAAAGCTTATGTGCTTATATGTCTTTTTGTTGTGCCTGTATGTGACTCACCATCTCCACTATACTGTGAGTAGCAATCTATTCGTTTAATAATATTGTCATTATTCCGTCCCGGATGTTCCATCGTTTCGTTTCATATAGCGTGTGTGTGATTTTTATTAGTAACAGAGATATAGCTGTCAGAGAGTAATACAGACAAATACAAAAGGTGCTAAGGAACAACAAATGTTAAAGTTCAAAGTTGGTTTCACAAATTTCACCCACGACTGAATTCTCTTTACATCTTGTGTAGCTCTTTATATGTCCTCTTAGCACCTGGCCTGGTCTTAAATGGCTGCCTGTGGCCGAGTACTCAGCGCACTATTTTCAATGACGTGTCTGTGAACGATAAACTAGTCCGTGTACGTCATGACCTCTAGCAGCGTATCTGATGCCTTCCAACGGCCGCCGGTGTGACTAGGGCTCAGCTTGATGGCTGACAGCTGGCCCCTATGCAGTGTGGGGCCTGCCTGACGGTTCTGCAGTGCAGGTGGCTGGTGCAGGTAGACGCTTAGCTGAGGTATAGTAGTAAGTAAGCGTGACATGTTAAAATGATACAGTAGAATTGGTCAGCAAATCATAAACACAGTTGAAAAATTCAGTTATATGGACTCGAGCACAACTTCATAGATGGAATCGTAAATTTAAAAAAAGACAGTTGTCAAAGCAGCTAGAGTACCATCACATGAACTGAAAGTCTGTTTCTGTAACCAGCAGTATCTCTGTAATCAAAAGAATCGGAAGGCTAAAGTGCGGTTCTGGCGTACCTGTGTGCTCTGTTATGTACTGCAGTTGGCAACTCTGTGATGCATATGGTAAGTGGCTGACTGCATTTGTATTCTATATGGAGGGTGGGAAGAAAACTAAATGTGGTGACAGAGTGATCTGTAGTGAAGCATGAGGCCAAGGTTAGGTTGGAATGTGACACTTTGGTTGCGAGTTGGTGAAACCAATGAATTTCAACAAAAAAATACAACAATCCATCATGTTCAATTCTCACCATGCAGCATGCGATGGAAGACACAGGTATACCGTAACTGCATTTGTACCAAATACACATGTGCTGTGTGGAATGTGTTACTTGAATTAATGTATAGTGCTACTTCCTAAAATATTTTCTATTCCTGCTGAAACAACCTGTGTAACTGATATTAGTAGTATTTGGTTCTGACATATGAATGTAATAGCTTAGTTGATTTGCAAATATATGCATGTCACTTGTGTGACATTGCTGAAACTTTATCTCAGAAATATTGGTACCAAACAAACAAATAATATCCAAACATGTAGCACGGAAACAGGTCACTTACCAAATGCATCGACAGAGAAATGGTATCATGGTTTTTGATACACACTAAGGAGCATTATGTAGACTGTAACAACTTCGCTATTTTTCACACTTGCATTCACAAGATGCTTTGGAGTAAAAACTGTTTTTGTCCTGTTGTCGGATATTCACATAACGTGCTTCTTTACTTGCACATGGACCTTAAGGCTAATTTTGTGTAGCCTCTTGATTTAAAAAGTTGGTATCTGCAGTTTCATTGTTATGCCACACCCCTAAGGTACCATATTTTGTGCTCTGGATACACCTATTTGACAATCTAGTAATCAGTTTAACAGTCATTTTAAAAGCAGATATAATCATATATATTAGATACAATCATATGTATTAGACAGTCATATAACATACTATTTTATATCCTACAGTTAGATAAATACAGTACATAAGCTCTGATAATTTAGAATAACTTCCTTTGAGTCCCATTACATTGCATTCCTGTACCATTACTACAAAGGGAAGATCACATTTTGGCTTAGGTTTTCATAACTTGTTGCAGTAATAGATTTAAAATTATTCTTGTTGTCTCCTCCTTACACACCCCATAAAAACTGTAGTCTGTAGCTGAACAAAGAAAACATTGTGGAGGTCTCAAGTAAAGAACTATTACAGTCCCATTGATGAAAGTACTAATGAGATAACTGCTGCCCGTTTTATACAGATAATGAAAGTTACTGTTATAATATGTTTATTAAGAACTAAAATAGTCCATTAATAATATTTTTAGAAATTTAGTAAGCAGGTTAAGTAAGGAAATATCCTGAAACTGTATTAAGCCAACATTTATAAAATTACGCATTTTGGGATTAATTGCTTTTATACTATTTAAAATTTTCAGCTGCTGGTAATGGGCTACCTTGAGCAGGAATGGCAGACATAGTTTTTCAGTTCCCTTCTCTGACGAGAAAGACAAGTAATAATGAAAAATATGAATAAAATTTATGGGTGATGAAATAAAAATGTTCTTTGTAAACTGTAGATTAGTACACACTCAACAGTCAGGAGA
This sequence comes from Schistocerca cancellata, assembly GCF_023864275.1. Classification (NCBI taxonomy): domain Eukaryota; kingdom Metazoa; phylum Arthropoda; class Insecta; order Orthoptera; family Acrididae; genus Schistocerca; species Schistocerca cancellata. The sequence continues at coordinate 56,503,141 of NC_064635.1, forward strand.
TCCAGAAGTAAGACCACCCTAACAGCTGTGATTCACGTAGCACTGCTGAAATACCAATTGGTTCTGCTAAGAAATTAATCAGTGGACTAATATAGTTGAGGATACTTACTAGTTACTAGTTATGATGTGTTGGGAAGCACCACAGCTATTGCTGAAATGAGATGGGGGGTATATGTTTTCTAGCTGCTATTTAATTATGTGCTCACACCACGAGTCGTGCTCAAAATATTTGGCTGTGGTATGGAACAAACAATGCTGTGGAACATAACAGCTTGGATGTAGATGCTTTTGTCACTATCCAAGTTACCCAAATTTCCCCTCTTACCTACATTGCTTCTCAATCATATGCTTCAGCCTTATTTTATTTCTGTACCTCTTTCCAAACCTCATCCATTCTATTTCTTTCTTCCCCCTTCACATATTTTATCTGCAGCTATCTACCACTAATTTGCATTCTCAGCGCATTATTTTTTATGAGTTAATCTCTCAATTTCAGTTACCAAAAGCCCATTATTTGTAATACTTTGAATTTGGAACCTCAGCAGTTAGGTTTTTTGTTCCCTCCCCCCGCCTCTCCACGTTCTTGTACATTGTCAGAACTGTGATCAGCATGTGGAATGTATTTGTGGTTACCTCAACACCTGCCTATCTCACACAATACTCTTCCCATTCATTCTCTGTCTTTTCCATCTCCGAAAGTATGTAACATAGGTGGAACTAAATTTTTATACTTCTGTCTGTCAGCTTTACGACAGGTGTGTTCATTGAGAGGGTGACAAGTTGACATTTTGTCTTTCGTTGCAGACATTACCATTAAGTTTACTTGCATTTCATATCTGTGATTATATAGGTTCTTGAATACTTTGTGATGGAAACTTATTGATCAAAACTCATACTGTATAAGATGAGAAGCCAATGTTGTGTTGCAAAATGTCATTTATCTAACAGATGCTCTTAATTATTTTTGTCCCTCGACAGCTGGACTTGACGAGATCACTAGAAGACCAAGGTCCCTTCTGTGTAATCCTGCACAAGCTTACTGATATCATTGTTCTTGCTGGTCAAGGAGATAAAAAGGTATTTTTTTCTTTCTTTACAATTGTCTGTCTTGAGTTTTAACAGTTTAAGTGTTGTGTGGAGTAAAAAAAAAAAACTTTGAGGCCAACCTTTTTTTTCCCTCTGTGTATATAGACTGCAGCAGCGAGCGAAAATTTATACAAAGCTCGGGAATCGAACTTGTCTCCTTCTTACTAGGCAGGTGTGCTAGCCACTGAGCCACCATGGCACAGTGGTTCGCTCAACTTCACGAAATACCCTGGCACACCTCCCTCCTTGATCCAAATTCTCACTGCCACCGTTGATACAAATTTTGACTCGCTGCTTCAGTCTATATACATAAAATCATGTATGTATGAGACCAGTAAAGGCTCTGAAATTGTGTCATTTCTTTTTTAATGTGTGCAAAATACTGCAATTTACAATAAGATCTTACAGATTTACTTTCTTTGATTTAATCCTTGTTTGTTGTGTAAATATGAGACTTTTCCAGCATACAGCACCCATGTGGGAGATCCCAGCAGTCATTTAGTTCAGCCTGACAAAGAGATATGAAGTATATGATGATGATGATGATGATGATGATGATGATGATGATGATGGAGGTCCCATATTCCAAGGAGCGTAGGGGACGATGCAGGAGATCTGCTCCACCTTACTAGGCAAGGTCCTAGTGGAGGTGGTTAGTAATTTAAAATCCAGATATGCGTAGGCTGCCAGAAAAGTTCTCAGCTTCACCCAGAGACTGCAGCACTACTTGCATAATTTTTTCCCTTTATGTTGGTACACATGTTAGTAGATGGCATGTACATTGCAAATCATACCAGGCAGCAGTTGACTGTAACCTGTTGCGTGAGGCAATTGCGATGAACATGGTGTTTGAAATGGAAAAAAATCAAGTATTGTGCAGTGATTAAAGTCTTCATAAGAGAAAGTTTAACACCAACAAAAATTCATTTGTGGCCTGTAAATGTGTGTGGTGGCTCTTCACCATCAGTTTCCACCTTGGGAAAATGGGTGACTGAGCTTAAACATGGCTGTGAAAGCATCCAAGATAATCCACGAGAAGGGCATCCAAAAAGTGCAAGCACACTGCATATCATCGACAAAGTGCATGAAATGATTTTGGAAGGTTGGCATTTAAAGGTGCTTGGAATTGCTATTGCTCTATGGATATCACAGGAATGTGCTTGTCATATCTTGCACCAGGAACTGAACATGGGAAAGCCTTGCACAAGGTGGGTGCCACATGTGCTCACTGCGGACCACAAATGCATTCGCACAACGCTTTCCGAAAAGTGGTTGGTGTGTTTTAAGAAAAATAGAAGGGACTTTTTGCTCTAGTATCTGACAGTGAATGAAACATGGATTCACCTCTGCACACCTGAATCCAAACAGCAATCCATGCAGTGGATAGAAGATGGTTCTTCAGCTCCAAAGAAGGGAAGAACAGTGCCATCAGCGGGAAAGATCATGTGTCGGTGTTTTTGGATGCGAAAGAAATATTTTTGATTGACTTGTCTTGAAAAAGGTAAAACCATATCTGGAGAGTCATACTCTCAACTTCTAGTGAAACTGAATGCAAGGATTTGTACCCAGCTTAAAGAAAAAAGAAAAAAATCATCTTCTATCAGGTCAGTGCCTCTGCCCACAAGTGTCTTGGCAATGGTGAAATTGAGGGATCTGCACTATGAAGTGCTTGAACGTCCATCTTATTGCTCAAATTTGACCCCCGTGGACTTCCATCTATTCTCAAAACTGAAGAAATTCCTCACTGGTTAGCACTTTTCGCCCAAATAAGAAGCCATTGTAGCTGTAGATGGGTATTTTAAAGCATCTCTGGAAGAACACTATGAGAGGAGATAATGACATTGGAACACTACAATATGAAATGTATTGATATTATGTTGAAAAATAAAAAACTTCTTTGAAAGCATAAATTGTCATTTTCACCATCAGGCCAAGAACTTTTCATACAGCCCTGGTAGATTCTGATTTTTGTGTGTGTGTGTGTGTGTGTGTGTGTGTGTGTGTGTGTGTGAGAGAGAGAGAGAGAGAGAGAGAGAGAGAGAGAGAGAGAGAGAGAGAGAGAGAGAGAGAGTGGGGGGGGGGGAGATCGGACTTTGTTTATCGAGGGGAATAGCAGGCATATTTAATGAGCTAATAAATTTGATTGGCATTTTTCCTTTTTTCTTTCTGATAAATAATTTTGTTGACAATTTTGGCATGACCAAAGTCTTCCCAAGATAGATAACTGCTGGAGGAGAATATCCACATAAAATGTCTTTCTGGAAACATCCCCCAGGCTGTGGCTAAGCCATGTCTCCGCAATTTCCTTTCTTTCAGGAATGCTAGTTCTGCAAGGTTCGCAGGAGAGCTTCTGTAAAGTTTGGAAGGTAGGAGACGAGATACTGGCAGAAGTAAAGCTGTGAGGACGGGGCGTGGGTCGTGCTTGGGTAGCTCAGTTGGTAGAGCACTTGCCCGCGAAAGGCAAAGGTCCCGAGTTCGAGTCTCGTTCCGGCACACAGTTTTAATCTGCCAGGAAATTTCAATATCCACATAATTTTCTTCTTTCTAGAAGCCAAATTAGCAACATAGGCCCAAGATGACAGCTCCATTGAAAAGTCAGATTTTCAGCCATTTTAGTTTCACAGTGTCCTTTTGGCAAAGGAAGATTGTGTTTTTTGTGGAAGGGCCTATTTGGCACTTCTTCAGAGTGACCAGCATGAATGTTCCCAAGGGTCACCCACTCCATTTGTCTGACTTACTGCAGGAGGAACAGCACTGCCTCCCTAGTTAGGTTGGCAGTGTAGGACTATTGCGTTTCCTCGAGGTGATAAAACTGGGAGGCACACACTCCAGAGCCCAATGGGAAGCAGCTCCTGCTTGCGATCTGTCAGTTAATTGAAAGATAGGCATACAAGTCAGCAGCCATCTTACTTAGTCATAACACATACCGGATGGTTTTGCTTTGAAGCCAGAGGTATTCAGTAAATGAGGAAGTAGAGTTTGATTGCATGTTTCAATAATGCAATCACAGATACAACACATACTTACTTCCGGAACAGCAGGCGATCTGCATACTCCTGTACATTGCACTGATGGCAACCAGTGTCCCAACATGCTTGTGTTCTTGTTTTTGGCTGTATGTTTATCTTCCCTTGATTGGTTCTCACTAAATAATACTTGCATTTTTTTAATGTTTGACAATATCATCGTATTATTTACTTCTGTAATATTCATGTTTCAGTATTCCGTGGGTAGGTTGCTGCGACCATTTGTAGTCCAGAACTGTAGTATCTTGGCTATTCCCATTTTGTAAAGGCTGTCTCTTTTTTTATATTTTGATTTTGAGAACAATATACTGAGCTCAGTACTGAATTCAGCTTTCAGTATCTCAGTTACTTCTGTAACCGTCCCCTCATCGCTGATAAATTTCAACACTCTGCAACTGAAACATCTGTTTTCTGATACTAACACTCAAGCTGGCAGACAGTTTTGCAGGTAAGGTCTGGATTACCTGAAAAATTATAGGAAGGAGTAGATGAGCTGCAAATACCATTTGATAACTCATTCTCCAGTTTTTCTCCTTATTAATCTCGTTAACAGAGACTGACAATTTCCTCAAGCGCCTCACATGCCTTGGCCCTTCCCAAGTAATAAACACAGCTGCACAGGCACTGCAATGGATTTGAAGGTCAGTGCCTGTACATTGGTATTCTAAAGCAATAATGCACACTTCCTGAAAACATTAAAAAAAGTTAACTTGAAAATTTACAAACTCCCTCTTGTGTAAATTATTAACCATTTTGAGCATTACCTAATAGTGCTGTTTCCAGCTATGTCTGTAGAGTTCCAGTCTGCAGATCACAAGTTTGCATCTTTGAGTTTCATTAGAAGCAACTCTTTTTTTATGTGAAGTATATATTTATTTTAAAATTTTACTTTTCTGGGGGTCTACAGCCTCAACATGTTTTGAAAATGAAAACGTTATCCAAGAGGCTATATTCTTTCTGATATATGTGCGAGTGGCCAATTTCAATTGTGGGACATTTTCAAGCATGTATCTTAAGGTTACAGCTTCATTTCACATTGTAATACAACATTGGTACACGTGGACAGGTATGCGTCATATTTCTGTGCATATGTGGTACAAAAACAATTACAATAGTGTACTTGATTATGTCCATTAGCTGACCATTCCAAATATTAATGACAAATAGTGAATCAGTGTAACAAGGGGTAATTAACAATTCAATTTTATAATAAATGTAGAATTCAAATATAATAAATAAGAAAGGCCTTGCTTCTAACAAGTGACGCAATTGACCATTTTGTTGGAGGATTAGACTGCTACACACACTGTCGTCGCCAGGTGTGTCAAGAATAGTTGCAATGCTATGTACATTGTATGTGATAAGATTCAGAAATGTTCAGTGTCTGTTTTTGTTACAAGAAAGTTTTTGAGAAATGAGTCTTGTTGCTTTTGGATATTGGTATTGGGTCCCCAAGGAAAGTGTAGAAAATTAAAGAGGGCCTAGTAAGATCCCCTTTTTAGGCCAAAATGCAGATTTTAATTTTTTCTGGCAGAGAACGCAGGTTGAATTATGTTAAAATCACAATGACACTACAAAATTTAAGTTTCTACCAGTGTATAGAATGTTCAGATACAAGGATTACTCCAGAAGAAAGGCACAGCATTTTTTTAACCATCCAATTTATTTTCCCTACCTTTGATGTTTTTACAATTGTTGATACATTTGTGAGAGACAAAATGTCATTTTTCCACATTTACCCCCTCCCTTTCAATTGCCCAAAGTCAGGACCAGCACATTTGAGCCACTGTTTATCAGTCTTCATAAGTCATCTTCAAATCTTGGTCCACTTCACCAAAGAGGTGTAATCCTAGAGTGCCACATTAGGGCCATAAATGGGTGTTTCAACATTCAGGATTCTCGGAACCACCTGACACAAACGCTTTTCAGCTTCTACTGTCTCGTTATTCTGCACACTTCTCCTACTTCCATTCTGATTGACAGTTTATTCACTGTTATACGTTTGTCAGCCAAAATGTGATTGTGAATACACTGCACACTGTCAGGAGCCTGTGCAGTGCTCGGTCTGCCACTGTGCAGGAGATCGTGAGTATTGGCGTGCCCATTTTCACCAGGTGATATGCCGGTCTGACTACAAACTGTACCATGTCATCCTCATACATCTTCTTCAGTAGTGAATGTTTGTGACACTCTAGTTCGCACGACATAGGAACTCTAGAACAGCTTGTTGCTTCAAATGAACATGAAATGCAGCAGCCATCTTGAGCGTGTGCTACAAAAGTGCAACTTGCAGAAGTAGTGTGGATTAAATTTGAATGCAAGTGGGAAGTATGTTTCTATGACTTCTGTGAATAACAAATATGTAGAACAAGAGTTGGCTTTGTGAAAAAATGTTTTTCTTTTGGAGTAACCCTCGTAACTCACGGGAATGCTGCTGGGGAATGTCCACCACACCAGTTCGTCGAGGAAGTTACGCATCTGCTTTTCTGTAAGTTATTTGAATGTCGTGATGGTACAGTGCTTTCACTGGGCCATTGATTTTACATTCCAGCTGTTTAGTCCATCTGATAACAAAGTGTCACAGCACGGTTTGTTCCTTCTTATTGCCTTTGTCTTCTTCTTCTTCTTTTAAGGGAATAGAACATAAGAAAGCAAAGTGTTAGTTGCTCTATCAGATTAGAAGAAGAGCTACACCACTTCCCTCAGACATAAAGTAAAAGATATCAAAAGGTAGCCGTACATAATGTGGTTGGTTAACAGACCGTGTGCAGTACCGTATCAGCTGGCCTCTCACATTAATTTAACATAGTTGTAAATGATAAATTAATGCCATTCTCACACTGTGAGGCCTCATACATTAAAAATTGTGAACTGTCACTGGAGTTGCGTGGCTTGGATGGCAGCAGGTCATTTTGGCTTAATTTATCATTTAAGTTGTTAATGACTGTTTTAGAATCCTTAATTTTGTTCCCAACATCATGTACGTTCTTTTGTGACCAACAGCTTTGCAGGTGAGATATGCAAAGATAAATGTGTAATTTAATGTCATTGACTTCTGTGCTTAAAAATGCTGTTTGTATCAGCAGATAGAAAAATTTCACAGGGTGTGCCTTCCTTCAGGAAGGTGTTATCATCCACTTATCTCTCCTGTTAGCTCATATCTAATCTGTGACACCTGAACTTTGTTTATGACTGGCAGTTTGAAGCCACACTTCCTGGACACAGTGTAGCCTCAGCAAAGAATCTCTTATCTTACACATATTATATATATGAAATTTAGACAAGTCCATTACATGTACAGGGTATCCTTAATTAAAGCTCAGTTTCAGAATGCTGTCGAAAGAGCACTACTGCTCAGAGTGACATCAAATTTGGATAGCGTATTACTGACGCAGGGGGACGGAGTCGTGGAACAAAAAAAATTTAAGGAAAATTTTACCAGTGGATGGGCACAGTAAGCATCTAAATGTAAATGGGGTTGACTACAAAAGACAGATGAATCACAATACAATGGCTGGGGAGTGAGTTGCACAATACACCATCTGTACTGTTCAGCATACACGACTGCACAATCTCAGCAGTCGACAGTTGTTGCACTGTTATTAGGTAAGCCCACCCGTCACAGCAAGGTCGTACCACATTGGGTGGAAAAAATCAGTTTTTAATCATCCCGAGGCCATAAACCACATAAAAAGTGAAATGACATTGGTTTCTAATTGTCTTGAGACTGGCAGGAGGCATGTTTGATATACTGCCCACTGTTTTCTGCCATACGTTGAAATCTGGAAACAGTACGTTCCACAACAGATTGGAGTTTCTCGGGGATCACGTTGTGAATATGTTGTGCAGTGTATGCGTTCAGTTCTGCTGTGTTCATAATTGGAATACTGAACACAACATCTTTCAGATAACCCTACAGCCAGAAGTCACAGGATTAAGATCAGTTGATCTGAGTGGCCAGACTGTTGGGAAATGGCAGCTGGTAATAGCAGCATTTGCAAAGTGCCTCTGCAACAGCCACTTCACTGGTTGTGAAATGGGTGGAGGAGTGCCGCCTTGTATAAAAGTGATCCTATCCACACTGTTGAAGAGTTGAAATGATGTTGATGTGCAAAAAACTGTCATAGCATTTACCAGTGAGTATACGGGTAACAGGAACCCACAGGACTGATCTCCCCCCAAAAAATATGGCCCTATGACAAACAACGCCGTCAACCCACAGCACACAGTCATGTTTGCAGAGTAAAGTGGTACTGGTCAAAGTGCCTGCAGATTTTCCGTTGCCCGTACTCTCAAATTCTGTGTATTGAGATATCCTTTGAGATTGAAATGGATTCCATATGTCCACAGAATGTTCCTTGCAAGCAAGAGATTCCAGAGTGAATGTTTGTCTTGTTGGCAAGTCAGCAGGATGCAACTCCTAAACATGGCTGATTTTGCACAGTTAGCGATGTAGGATGTTACTAAGGATTTTGTGCACCGTGCCAACAGGAATGTCCAACCTTCAGACAGTTCCCCATATGCTGCCTGTTTTCACACCACCACTTAGCCCTGCTGCAGTGCTGTGGTCACATCTTTGACAGACACTATATCAGCTGCTTTCCTCCCTCTGCACATTGCACTTTAAAAGAATGTCTCTTTTTGAATTTTGTAATCATTTTCTCCGGATCATTAGCAAGCATCAGACCAACACCGTGGTTCATACATTTTCAGGGCAACTGGCACACAGTCACTTTCCTTGTAAAAGATCTTTACTAGCAGTGTGGGATCCTTCACGGAGACAGTCATGCTGGGGGTGGTCTTGGATGAAAACTGAGCAATAGCCATGTGCCGCACATCTGTTGGTGTGGATATTCTGATGCTGACAGCACCATCTGTTGGACAACTTTTCGTTAATCCCCCCTCCCCCCAAGGTGTTTCCCCGTGTCAGTAATAAGCTGTTCAGTGGTTCCCCTGACGTCATTGTGAGCAGTGGTTCTCTTGACGTCATTGTGAGCAGTGGTTCTCTTGATGTCATTGTGAGCAGTGGTTCCCCTGACATCATTGTGAGCAGTGGTTCCCCTGACGTCATTGTGAGCAGTGGTTCTCTTGACGTCATTGTGAGCAGTGGTTCCCTTTATGTCATTGTGAGCAGTGGTTCCCTTTATGTCATTGTGAGCAGTGGTTCCCTTTATGTCACTGTGAGCAGTGGTTCCCTTGACGTCACTGTGAGCAGTGGTTCTCATGACGTCATCGTGAGCAGTGGTTCTTTTGACGTCATTGTGAGCAGTGGTTTTCTTTCTACAGTGTTTTGGGACTGGAACTTTAATTATGGACACCCTACACTTTAAATAAGTATATCCTGGATGCGTATAAGAAATACCAGTGGGATTGTGACTGATTGTTGTGTTCCTATCATTCCTTACAGAAATAAGTTAGCACGACTTTCTGTGTTCTTGAGAAAATGAAATTCATAAATGTTCAAAGCAAATCTCATTACCTGAATATTTTGTACATGTTTGTCACCGGAGCTTAATTCTTTCTATGTGACTGTTTTTTCCCACTACTTGGTTCAATAGCTCAAGCAGAGACCTTTGCCTTTAGCATGCAAGTGCTCTGCCCCCCAAGCTATCCAAGTGCTGCTGGTGACCTGCCCTCACGACTTCTTCCCGAAAGGCATACAGGATGTGTTCTATGAAGTTCGGAAGGTAGAAGAAGATACTAGCTGTGAGGAAAAGTTGCGAATCATAGCTCTGTCGGTAGAGCACTTGCTCATGAAAGGCAAAAAAACTCTGGTTTGCATCCCGGTCTAATGAACAGCTTTAACCTTCCAGGAACTTTCAGCTATACAGTCTGCAAAAGGCTGTGAAGACTTGTATGACAATGAGCATTTGGGGAGTTCACATACGTCACTGACTGATGATAACATTTCCTGTGTGGACGCAGTGGTGAAAACAGATTGCTGTTTGCACCCCGAGGACATGTCCCGAGAATTTGGCATTTCAAGAGGGAATGCTTACAATGTCGTTCAAGGGTCCTCATGATACCAGAAGGTATCTTGTCTGGGGTGCCTAAGCACTAAGCCGTTAGATGACATTATGAAAGACGAGCAAATGATTGCTTCACTGAATCATCTACAACAGCATACCAAGGAGGGTGACGTTTACCTGGACTGCACAGTTATGTTACTGGTGATGAAGCACGGATTCTGCATTTCACACTAGAATCAAAGCTGTAGAGCATGGTGTGGGAACACCTGGGTTCACCTGTGACAAAAAAGTTCTGTTGGGAAAGTGATGTTATCAGTCTTCTGGGATTGCCTTGCACTGCTGCTGCTAGATTTCATGCCACTAGGTGCAACAATCAATTCTGACAGTTACTGTTCCACACTGCTATGACTGCAGACTGCTGTCAGGAAGAAGCAATGGTGCATTATCAATGTGGACAGTGTGATTATTCTACACGACAAAGCGAGGTCAAGTGTGGTAATCAGAACCACCGACTAGCTCTGGTCATTTCACTGGTAGAGTCTGGACCTCACTCCATAGTAATTTCCACAATTTTGATCCATTGAAGAACTTCCTGGTACGACAGCGATTCACGTGTAACGATGGAGGCAAGAGAGCAGTCTGCGGGACAAATTATACCATAAGGGATCTCAGATTTAGTCCAGTGATGGGACAAATGTCTGAATTGCTGTGGAGACTATGTGGAAGTATAGTGTAAGGTACATAGAATAGTATGTATACAGGGTGAAAAGTATTTAAACCGACAAACTCTGGGAGGTTGTAGGGGACATCAAAACAAATATTTTTTCCTAATGTCATTTTTTCCTATGAGGAGTATTTAAACCGGTAGAGGAAGATTTCTCTGGCGGCTAGTTAATTGAAGTAACAAACACTTTTCCATTTTTTATGACCAAGGGACAACACATTAACACAACCCAATTTCAATTACAGTAGAGTTTCAAAAATGCCTCCATTGACACGTAAACAAAGGTTACGCCGCCAGATCATGTTCTGTCTGACAAGGGCAAAAACCCCAGGAGTATCCTGAATTGTTCCTGCTGCTGCTGCTGCTGCTGCTACTGTCCGGGCAACCAGATCCTCTTCTGATGCAACAAGAGTTTCATAAACAAGGTTGCGCATCTCTCCCCACACAAAAAAGTCCAGAGGGGACATATCTGGGGATTGAGTAGCCCATGGTACAGGACCACCTCTGCCAATCCACGTTTCTGTGAATCGAGGCACACGACGACTGAAATGTGCCGGCGCCCCGACATGTTGGGGACCACATACGTTGTCTTGCAGAGAGCGGGACGTCTTCCAGCAATTCTGGCAATGCTCTGGCGAAAAAATTGTAATAGTGCCTGCCATTTAATGGCCTAGGTAGCAGATACAGCCCAATTAAACAGTCTCCAACAACACCGACCCACACATTAATGAAGAACCGCACTTGATGAGTGCTAGTAACTGTGGCATGTGGGTTATCCTCACTCCAAACACGCGAATTGTGCATGTTGAAGACTCCCTCACGCCCGAACGTTGCTTCATCAGTAAATAACACTGTGGATGGAAATGTAGGATGCATTTCACATTGTTCCAGGTACCACTGCGAAAACTGTGCTCTGGGTGGATAATCAACTGGTTCCAGATTGTGGACACACTGTAAGTGAAATGGACGTAACAATTGCTCTCGAAGGACTGTTCTTACATTCGTCTGATTTGTCTCCGTGTTACGTGCAATTGCACGAGTGCTGATTGAAAGATCCCATTCCACATGCTGCAAGACAGCTTCCTCAAATTGGGAGCGTTCTTACCGTGCGATGGTGTCCCTTTCCAGGTAATCTGCTAAATGACCCGGTCTCACGCAGACGTTGGTGCATAGCAGCAAAGGTCATATGATGCGGGATATGGCAATTAGGATATTGTTGTTGATAAACCGGCTGTGCAGCTCGTCCGTTGTTGTGCGCTATGTAGTACGCACCAACCATATCAGTGTACTCACTCCAGGTGTATCGCTCCATTAATAAACACAGACAATGCACTACTACACTGGTGGACAGCAGTTGCTTACAACTGAAGAGCGAATATGCCCTCTAACATCTGAAGATCGTAATACGGCCTCTAACAACTGAAGAGCATAGTATGGCCTCCACCGGTTTAAATAATCCTCATAGGAAAAAATTACATTAGGGAAAAATATTTGTTTTGATGTCCCCTACAACCTCCCAGAGTTTGTCGGTTTAAATACTTTTCACCATGTATTTGTAATTATCTGTATGTAGTTTATTTCCACTAGTAAAAAATAGCGGCAGAGACTTTCTGATTTGCCCTTGTACATCCATTTCAATATGCTTACTGTTTTCAAGCCTTTGCCTACCTCCACAATTTTTATGTCTCACACATTCCTCCATTAGCAAATTGACAATTTCTTGATGCCTCAAGATATGCCCTATAACTCATCCCTTCTTCTAGTCAGGTTGTGCCATAAATTTCTTCTCTGTGCTGATTCAGTTCATTACCTCCTCATCAGATATTCAATCTATCCATCTACAGGGTGCATTCACAAAGTTTCAAGACAGATTTAACTGACCAGCTGCACCGGCAACAGTTCCCTCCGAGATGATGCAGTGCCCAGAATGCTAGTGCTGGGAGTGTCAGTTGCCCCTGTCGAAAACTCATAGATCTAAAATGCACCATCATTTGGAGCAACATTATTTGGTAAAATTCTAAGCAAAACTGAACAAAACCACCACAGGAACTTTTGGTATGATTCAAGAGGCCTATAAAGAAGAAGCCACATCACATGCATGGTTTTCATGTGGCACAAGAGGTTCAAAGAAGGCTGCAAGGGTGTTGAAGACGATCACTGCACGGGAATAGCTTCAGCAAGTACCTGTCTAAAGTCCAGAAAAAGAAAAGGGTGAGTAGTAGCAAGGGAGTAAAACATTTTGAGCACACAGAACCAATCGAGAGGCATGACAGTGCAGCACCCACCGAGCCTTGCACATTACAGTCAAAAGGTTAATACAGTGTATGGATTATTGTTCTACATCTTTCTTATGTTTTAGTAACTTGTTCTTTTAATTGTTTCATATCCTTCAAGATTCTCTTTCTTCATGGGACCTACAAAATTTAATGAATGAAAAGTGGTGATGCCATCATTTGAATAATTGTTTTTTCAGTCACCAGTTTTTGTCAATGATTTTTAACTTTCCAGGCGGAAGCAATGGTTCAGAGGGTCGAGAGTTACCTAGATGCCCATCCGGAGGTGGCGGTCATCGATCCTCTCGACAACGTCAGGAAACTACTCGACCGATTCCACTCGTACAGCATTAGCTTGCGCAGTGGTGTCGATAGCCTCGGTAAGTGATCGGTGATAACATATGCCTATTGAGTGTATTTTAATATTGAATAATTACACTGAGATCCCAAGTAGATAAGGAACAATTCAGCTAGTTTGTTTTTCTCATATTTTTAAATTTGTGTTGACTGTAACAATTTGTGCAGATTGGAAAACACAGACAGTCTACAAAGGAGACTGGTTACAAAACACTGGTGTGACACTTCATACAATATTGCTTAGGTGCGAGGGTCCCAACCCAGATATGACTAATAAAGGATATTGAATGCATAAAAAGGAGGACAATGCAAATGCTCACTGTTTTTTTTTGATCTGTTGGAAAGCATCGTGGAGATGCTGAAAAACCTGAGCTGGCAAACTCAGTATCAACCACCACACGATATCACTACTGTAGGGACTACACATCATTTGTAATCCATTTTTCAAAAGGTAAATTCCAAAACAAGATGTCACTGTGAATTACCTTTGTGACAGTAAGAGCAGCGAGCTATCCAGTGCCATTTCCCTTAAGCCTACATCATTATTGTAGATAAAGGTGAGACTCAGTACATCTGAAAAAACATCATCTGTGTACGATTATCCACTGAGTCACAATGCGTGCAGAAATGTGTGTCAAGTGATTGTGATGGACGCTCATTAAAGAGATTGTGATGAAAAATAAGAAGGCAGTAGCTGCAAAAGTCACTGTGGATCTCAATGTTGTGCTCATGAACACTGTCAGTGTGAAGGGAGCTCTGTAAACAGGGAATTGTTGGGCAAGCTGGAATTTCAAGTCATTTGGTTGGCTGTGTCTTGTTTCAGACTGATTCCAATTTCTGACCCCTTTTAAGTCCCAAGAGTGAAACATAGAAGGGATTTGATGGTGATACAGGCAGTCGTGTTGTGGTATTCCGTGAGCCCCTTGGTTACTCTGCAATGTCGCATTACTGCCAAGTATTATGTGACCCTTTTGGCTGATCAGGTTCATCCCAGTGGTACAGTGTTTGTCCTACAGTGGTGACACTGTGTTCCAAGGTGACAGGATACCTGTTCACACAGCTTGTATCATCCAGGACTGGTTTTGTGAGCAGGTGGATGAACTTTCACATGTTCTGTGGCCACCACAGTCACCATAACCCAATATTATTGAGCCTTTGCTGTCTGCTTTGGAGAAAAGGTATGTGATCAATATCCACCTCTGTCATCATTACCTGAAGTTGCCACTATTTGGCTGGAAGAGTGGTATAGGATTCCCTTGAAAACCATTCACGGCCTGTATTAATCCATTCTGAGACAACAGGTTTCATTGTGTTTTGATGTGTCCATATTTTTGTCAACCCCTGCACATAAGGCTCATTTGGCAATAGATGTGAACACAGTTCTGCTATCTTCCATAATGTGACTTAATTGGAACAATGATGAACACACATTAAAAAAAGTTTTGCTTCACTTCGGTTCCGAGAGTTCTGTAACCTGTACAGAAAATTGGAATAGAGATCAACATAAACATCATTTCTGCCCTTTTGATTGCTCATGAAAACCACACATTGCACGTTGTACCACCATCCAGTGAGACCTTCAGAGGTGGTGGTCCAGATTGCTGTACACACCGGTACCTCTAATACCCGGTAGCATGTCCTCTTGTATTGATGCACGCCTGTATTCATCGTGGCATACTATCCACAAGTGCATCAACGCACTGTTGCTCCAGGTTGTCCCACTCCTCAATGGCAATTCAGTGTAGATCCCTCAGAGTGGATGGTGGGTCGCGTCGTCCGTAAATAGCCCTTTTCAATCTACCCCAGGTATGTTCGATAGGGTTAGATCCTGGAGAACATGCTGGCCACTCTAGTTGAGCGATGTCGTTATCCTGAAGGAAGTCATTCACAAGATGTGCACAATGGGGGTGTGAATTGTCGTCCACAAAGACAAATGCCTCACCAATATGCTGCCAATATGGTTGCACTATCAGTCAGAGGATGGCATTTACCTATCATGCAGCCATTACGGCACCTTCCGTGACCACCAGCAGCATACGTCGGCCCCACATAATGCCACCCCAAAACAGCAGGGAGCCTCCACCTCGCTGCACTTGCTGGACAGTGTGTCTAAGCCGTTGACTTGATGGGGTTGCCTCCAAACACATCTCCGACGATTGTGTGGTTGAAGGCAAATGCGACACTCATCGGTGAAGAGAACGTGATGCCAATCCTGAGTGGTCCATTCAGCTTGTTGTTGGGCCCATCTGTACCGCACTGCACAGTGTCGTGATTGCAAAGATGGACCTTGCCATGGGTGTCGGGAGTGAAGTTGCACATCATGCAGCCTATTGTGCACAGTGTGAGTCTTAACACGACATCCTGTGGCTGCACGAAAAGCATTATTCAACATGGTGGTGTTGCTATCAGGGGTTCTCAGAGCCATAGTCTGTACGTAGCGGTCATCCACTGCAATGGTAGCCCTTGGGTGGCCTGAGTGAGGCATGTCGTGCACAGTTCCTGTCTCTCTGAATCCCCTCCATGTCTGAACAACATCACTTTGGTTCACTCTGACACCCCTGGACACTTTCCTTGTTGAGAGCCCTTCCTGGCACAAAGTAATAATGCATACGCGATCAAACCACGGTATTGACCATCTAGGCATGTTTGAACTACAGACAACACAAGCTGTGTACCTCCTTCCTGGTGGAATGACTGGAACTGATCAGCTGTTGGACCCCCTCCGTCTAATAGGTGCTGCTCATGCGTGGTTGTTTACATCTTTGGGCAGGTTTAGTGACGTCTATGAACAGTCAAAGGGACTGTGTGCGTGATACAGTATCCACAGTCAACGTCTATCTTCAAGAGTTCTGGGAACCGGGGTATGCAAATTTTTTTTCAGTGTGTGTATTTGGAGCACGTTTTGGTGTTTTCTCTCTGTTTTCGACTTTGTATACAATCTGCTAATATCATCTGTATGTTCGTTTGTACATGTCCACTTGAAAAGACTGTTAATTTGAAATTGAGCAATGGTGCTGAGTAGGGCATCTTATCCAATTTCCTCCTCAGCCAAACCATGACTTCTTTTAAAACTAAAATAATAGATTGAAAAGAAGTCCGCCTCCGTAGCCAGATGTAAATGCGACTGACAGCCATTGGAGGATCCGAATTTGATTCCCGGTACTGTCAGGGATTTTTTGCATGATGGGAGAAAAGGCACGGCGTGCACTCAACCTTTTGAGTCCAATTGAGAAGCTACTTCACTGGCTACTAGCGGTTCCAAGGACAAGAAACCCGACAGTGATTGGAAGAGCAGTGTGCTGACCACATGCCCCTCCACACAGCATGCGGTGACACCACTGGCAGAGGACGACACGGCATTTGGTAAGGCCTGATCGGCCCATCTAAGGCTAGAATGTAGAACTCGACCTGTATCTTTATAACGGAATGAAAACAGTACAAATTACCGATTAAATCACTGAATGCATAGATAAGTCTTCTTATTTAGGTCTCTTGAAGACAACATCAGGATGGTTAGGAGAAGAAAAAAAACGTGGAAGTAAAATGGTGTGTGCTGTGCATGGTACACTGGATAGTTTCAAAAGTAAATGTTGTGACTCGCCGATCATTCAGAGTGCCGCCGCACAATTACACACGTCCTCTACATGCGGCGCTGTCTGCCAGCCATGCAGCAGCCGCGCCACCTAAGCGGCCAGCCAGCCAGCGGCCGCTAGACTTGGACTCAGTGCTCATTCGAATGTTACCCTGTTCACATGTCTTGCTTGTCAACTTGCTCTGTGACATATGTATTGTGTCATTTTGAAATATATGAGTTCAACTCGACGTTATAACAATTGGCGACGAGGATGGGATTTTTCCTTTTCATCGTTGACCCACAGGTTTCCATGGCTACTGTCGAGCAACTATTGCAAGGTCTCATTGAACAGCAAACGCTTCTAACATCGGCGATTCGCGATTTCATCGCGGCGTCAAATGCGGGGCGTTTCTCGTCGTTGGCTATACCTCCTTTTCCTCCTTACAACGAGACGGTGGAAGACTGGTCTGATTATGAAAAACGTCTTCGACAGCACTTCTTGGCATTTCATGTCACGGACGAACAAACATGCAAGTCTCTGTTCCTTTCCTGGATTTCACCTCAAATGTATTGGTTGTTGTCGCAATTGGCTCCTTTGAAGGATCCTGCCCCTTTGTCCTTTGCTGAAATGTGCTCACTTCTGTCTGTCTATTTTCAAAAGCAAACGCATGTGGTAGCCTCTCGTGTTGCCTTTTATCGTTGTCAGAAACAACCGCATCAATCCCAGTCCAAACGACTTTGAAGCTCATATCACACTCAAACCCACTGCTTGGCCTAAGTTTTTTCGAGCTCGGCCCATTCCTGTGGCCCTTCGTGATCGGGTAAAATGGGAGCTGTATTGTCTCACTACTTCAGGGGTCTCGCTTCCTGTCACTTCCAGTGAGTGGTCCTCTACTGTCGTTGTCGTTGCTAAGCCAAATGGTGATATTCGTCTCTGTGGCGATTTCAAAGCCACTGTAAGTGCTCAATGCCTCATCGACACTTGCCCTATGCCCCGACCTGAAGAACTGTTCTCTAAACTTGCTGGAGGCCAGTATTTTTCTAAAATTGACCTTTCAGAAGCTTATCATCAACTTCCTCTCGACGCTGCTTCCCGGCAGTTTCTGGTCCTTAACACACCTTTCGGCCTCTATCAATACCAATGCTTGCCATTCGGGGTTGCTAGCGCCCCTGCTCTCTTTCAGCGATTCTTGGAACAGTTATTGCTCCCTGTCCCTGGGTGTATCAATTACATGGACGACATTGTTGTCACTGGCTCCACCACTGAAGAACATCTTCAAAATCTCCTCACACTTTTTCATGTCTTACAGACTGCTGGTCTTAAGTGCAATCTTCAGAAATCACAATTTTTTCAGGGATCTATCACGTACTTGGGGTTTCAATTCTCTCGGGATGGTATTCGTCTGCTTCAGCAAACTGTCGCTGCGATCGATGCTCTTCCTCGCCCTACATCTGTTAAGGAACTGCAGGCCTTCCTGGGGAAAATAGCATACTATCACAAGTTCTTACCGTTTGCTGCTTCAGAGGCTCAGCCGTTTCATCGCCTGTTGCATAAAAACGTACCTTTTCACTGGTACGCTTCATGTGATGCGGCTTTCCAGAAATTGAAGACTATGCTGAAACAGGCCCCGTGCCTGGCTACTTATCGACCTGGCCAACATTGTGTTCTTGCCACGGACGCCTCTCATTACGGGGTCGGTGCAGTCCTTGCGCACCGTTTTTCAGACGGCTCTGAACAACCCATTGCTTATGCCTCCAAAACGCTCACGGATGCCCGACAAAAGTATTCTCAAATTGAAAAAGTAGCTTTGGCCACTATTTATGCTCTTCATAAGTTTGGTGTTTTTCTCTGTGCATCTAAATTTCACCTTGTTACGGATCACAAACCGCTTGTTTCCTTGTTCCATGCATCATCGTCACTTCCCGACAAGGCTGCACACCGCCTCCAGCGTTGGGCTCTTTACTTGTCTCGTTTCAATTATGAGATTCATTTCCGGCCGACGGCTCAGCATGCAAACACTGATGCGCTGTCTTGCCTTCTCACGGGTCCTGATCTGGCATTCGATAAGGAAGAACTTTTGTGTTTCCATTTGGATGTTGCCGAGCAGCGGGTTGTGGACGGCTTCCCCATCACAGGGGACCCGCTGGCGGCTGCTACGGGTTCTGACCCTACCCTCTCCCGCTCTATTCAGAAGGGTTGGCCAGATTGTCGGTCCGCTAAGACTTCTGATCCGCTGCGGAACTACTATGCTTTGCGTTACCGCCTCACGGCTAGGGATGGTGTTATCCTCCTTTCCACCGACAATGCTTCGCCGTGTGTTGTGGTACCTGCGTCTTTGCGTGCTTCGGTCTTGCGCCTCCTTCACCAAGGGCACTGGGGTGTGTCTCGCACAAAATCTCTGGCGCGCCGTCATGAGTACTGGCCCGGCATCGACTCTGAAATAGCACACACGGTCGCTGCCTGCAGCCCTTGTGCGTCACAGGCCGCCGCCCCAAATTCATCTTTGTCACCGTGGCCTTCGCCTGAGAAGCCCTGGGAGCGTGTTCATGCTGACTTCGCGGGACCTTTTTTAGGTACTTATTGGCTCCTCGTAATTGACGCCTACTCTAACTTTCCTTTCATTGTCCGTTGCACGTCACCTACCAATGCGGCAACCACCAGTGCTCTCGCCCGCATTTTTTCTTTGGAAGGCCTTCCCTCTACTCTTGTTACCGATAATGGTCCGCAATTTGCCTCTTCCGATTTTGCAGATTTTCGTGCTCGTCACGGCGTTATCCATGTCACGGCCCCTCCGTTCCATCCACAATGAAACGGTGAGGCTGAACGACTGGTCCGCACATTTAAGGCTCAGATGCGGAAACTCCTGACTTCTGTTGCTGATGGTGCGCTTCTCCAGTTTCTGGCTTCTTACCGTTTCACCCCCATGGGCGACCACAGCCCGGCTGAGCTCTTACATGGCCGACAGCCCCGCACACTACTTCATCTTCTGCGGCCTTCCACCCCACGGCCGTGGGTGCCTTCGCGTGGCCGGTTCACCGCCAACGACCTTGTCTGGGTACGGGGATATGGCAGGCGGCCAAAATGGAGACCGTGCCGCATCTTACGACACCGTGGCCGACACCTGTATGAAATCCAGATGGACACAGATGTTGCAGTGCGTCATTCGGACCAGCTTCGGCCTCGTGTGCCGGCAATGCCTGTTGTGAATGCCGATACACCACCTTCAGCTCCTCCTGACACTCGGGATCTTGGCATCTCTCATTACTCACAACGCAGCCCTCTCACCGTCATCTCAGTGCTAGTACAAGAAAGGCCACCACTAGGAGACGTGCCCATGCAGTAACCAGATGACCATCATCTGTCAGAGCCAATCTACTTACCTCCTTCTCCTACGGACGCCGACACATCGCCCATGTCTCCTGTTATATCAACCGGACTTGCCGCAACGGGCAGATTGGTGCACGGGGCCCTAGCAGATTCGACCCCTATGTCTCCTGTCATCTCGACCCGTTATCATCGGGGACACTTCCGTCCGTATGGGAAGCCTCCTCCTCGAGACTTTACGGCCAGTCAAACAACGCCTATGGACGTTAGCAATCTACAGGCCACCTCCATCAAGACCAGTGAAAAAATTTCGAAGGGGGGGAAAGTGTTGTGACTCGCCAATCATTCAAAGTGCTTCCGCGCAATTACACACGTCCTCTACATGCAGCGCTGTCTGCCAGCCATGCAGCAGCCGCGCCACCTAAGCAGCCGGCCAGCCAGCGGCTGCTAGACATGGACTCGGTGCTCATTTGAATGTTACCGTGTTCACATGTTTTACTTGTCAACTTGCTCTGTGACTTATATGTGTTATGTCATTTTGAAATATATGAGTTCAGCTTGACGTTATAACAGTAAACTATCAGTGTATGTGATAAAGATAGTTTGCAATCATTGTGTGGTAACAGTTTTTAATTATGGCGTTGAGACAAGGGCTATTAATGTGAAAACCGTTCAGTTTTAGTGGCGCTCAACAATCAATGGGAAGATGGATGTCGGAATTACTAATTGAGACAGGAAGACAAATTGGTCGGGGTGTATACTGGGGCCGGAGGGGTAATTATGACTAAAATGAAATGATAATGGGTGGGACATTCATCCAGGCTAATAGATTGTACATGGATGAAGAAAGTTTTTTATATATTCAAACACGTAAGGAAATATCAAAATCAAGACCTAATGGGAGATTGGTGAACATGCCAAAACAACTTGGATGTGTGTAGGTTAAGACCACAATGCTTTAGAGAGTTTAGGGGAGGCCAGTATCATGCAGTGGACTCCATATTGGGAATGAAATCATGATGATGATGATAGGTAGATAGACAGATAATAGATAGATAGATAGATGCTCATATACAAATCAACTAAATTATTAATATGTAGTGTATGCCTTGATAAAATGTGTTACCTTCTTTGTTGAGACACTCAGCATCCTAACAAGATATTATGAATGATTATGACAGTATGCAATCATGTAACTAAGTTTATGTAAAAGAGCAGACTAGTACTTACCAAACAGATAAGATAATAACACTTTAATGCTAGACCTGTCATATTTTGAACCGAAGGAACCATACTCTCACTATGATGTCAGTCATATGACAGACTGATGAAAACTTCCCTTGCTCCGAGATCAAACAAAAATATTGAGCCACTTAATATTATCAAGAA
The DNA here is from genome assembly GCF_023864275.1 of Schistocerca cancellata. NCBI lineage: Eukaryota > Metazoa > Arthropoda > Insecta > Orthoptera > Acrididae > Schistocerca > Schistocerca cancellata. The sequence goes on from NC_064635.1 coordinate 56,524,864, forward strand.
TGAATTATAAAATATAATACCAGATGCCAGATTTTAAGTTTCTTCGTTCTTTCCTTTCTTCGCTGTATAACAATGTGTTTTGAGTACAAAGTGTCCATAAATAAAGTTTCAGTTTCAAAATTCTGTAGAAAGAGAACCACTGCTTAAAATTAGATCAAATTTGAACCACATAATATTGACACAGGGCGAAATATCGTGGAATGAAAAACATTTAATGAAAATTTTATCAATAGATGGCCCTGCAAGCATCTTAACATAAATGGGATCGACCACAAATGACACATGAATCGCAATATCACAGCTATGGTTCGAGTTACACATTATACCACCAGTACTGTTAAATGTGTGTGATTGCGTAAGTTCAGCAGTCAACAGTTATGCACTGTTATTTAGGTAAGCCCATCCACCATGGCAAGGTCATACCACATCGGGTGGAAAAAAACGGTTTTTAGTTGTCCTGAGGCCAGAAATCACATGAAAAGCAAAATGGCATCGGTTTTTAATTGTCCTGGGACCAAAAACTACTTAAAAAATTGAAATTATGTTGGTTTTTAATTTTCCTGGAACTAAAAACTGCTTAGAAAGTGAAACAACATCAATTTCTAATTGTTGTGAGACAGGCACAAGATGTGTTCAGTATGCTGTCCACTGCTCTCTGCCATAAGTTGAAATCGAGAAACGACATGCTCCACAACAGATCAGAGTGTCTTGGAGGTTATGTTGAGAATGTGCTGTGCAGTGTGTCCATTCACTTAAGCTACATTCATAACTGGAGTACTGAAAGCAACATCTTTCAAGTAAACCCACAGTCAGAAGTCACAGAGATTAAGATCGGATGATCAGCTGATCTGGACAGCTTGGCTGTAGAGAAATGATGGCCGATAATTCTAGCATTTCCAAAATGTCTCTGCAGCAGCCACTTCACTGACTGCAATATGCAAAGGAGCACCATCTTGCATAAAAATGATCCTACCCATACACCACACTGTTGAAGGTTTGGAATGACATTGTTGAGCAAAAGACTCTTGTAGCATTTATCAGTGACAGTACGAGTAACAGGACCCACAGGACTAATCTCCTTGAAAAATTCAGGCCTGTGACAAGTAATACCGTCAACCCACACCACAGAGTCCTCTTTGCAGAAGGAAGTAGTACCAGTTGCTGCGTGTGCAGATTTTCCATTGCCTATATTTTGCCATTCTGTGTATTGACTTGTCCTTGGAGGTGGAAATGGGTTTCGTCTGTCCACAGAATGTTCCACAACCATTCGTTGTTCACTTCAGTGTGAGTAAGAAATTCCACAGTGAACATTTGACTTGCTGGCATGTCAGCAGGAAAGAACTTGTGAACATGGGTGATTTTGTATGGATAGCAATACAGGTTGTTTTCTAGGATTTTATGCACCATGCATGTGCAATGTTCGGGAAATTCCCCATGCACTGCATGTTTGCACATCACTGCTTGGCCCCTCCTGCAGTGCTGCAGCCACATCTTTGACAGGTATCAGATTGTCTACTTTCCTCCCTCTGCTACATTGTATTTTCTAATTTTGTAATCATTTTCTCCAGACCCTTAGTAGACTTTGGACCGATGCCTTTTTGTATACCCTTGAGTGTCTGGAATGTCTGCAAGGCTACTGGCACACAGTCACTGTTCTTGTAAAAGAGCCTTACCAGCGGAGCGCGATCCTTCACGGAGACAGCCGTGTTGGGGATCTCAGATGCAGATTGAGGAACAGGTGTATGCCACGTGTCTGTTGGTGCACGTATTCTGACAATTAAAGTGCCATGTATTGGTCAAATTTTTGTTAGCTTTTTCATGTTCCATAATGGTTCCCTCTGCGTCAGTAATATATATGGTGTTCAAGTTTGACATCCTTATGAGCAGTGGTTCTCTTACTACAGCATTTTGAAACTGTAACTTCAATTATGGACACCCCCTACAAATACACATATATTGAAATGATGAATCCTGAACTATTAATTTGTTTTCTGTTTCTCAATGATTGATAATGAAACGAAATAATAAAATTACACTATTTCTAAAACACACACACACACACACACACACACACACACAGAGAGAGAGAGAGAGAGAGAGAGAGAGAGAGAGAGAGAGAGATTAGATACTGCGAAAATGCATTTGTTATTGTTAACCATAACAGGCTGTTCCTTTCCCAAGTGGAGATGAAGCAGTATGTACTCCTGTTTACCACATAAAATTATTTCTATATTTTATGTGAAAAATAATAATGTGAGAATAATTCATATGTTAAAACGTGAAAATTGACAGAAATATGTACTCTTATAGTAGCCAGTGGTAGACCTAAGTCAAGGTCCAAAAGAACAATGATAAATGTTTACATCATTGTGTGACATCTGGTCACGTGTGTCCGATCACTAGCCCATTTTTTTCCATGTATTGTATTTTACTTTTAGATGCTACAGTCTATAAGATGCACCATAATTTTAAGCAGTTATTAAAAAATAACATTTTTACAATTTTTATTATTAGATTTCAGAACAAGACCAACAAAAAATTCTTTGTTTATAAAACCAAACTAACCTTTAAAATCCCTGAAAATAGTCATCTGAACTTTCTTCTTCTTCTTTCCCTTCCCCTACATGTATAAGATGGTCTTCACTGCCATATGCTGCACTTAATTGAAAGATTTAAAAATTTTGTCTTATCTCACTTTAGACAATGACTGTTTTATACACTGACACGCTTGTTTGGTTATAGGTCATTTTAACGCTACCTTCAGCGTGAACTCATGATGGGTTTCATCCCTCATTCATTTGTTCCATTCCTCTCTCATATGCACTTTAAATGGTTTATTTATTGAGACATTGAGAGTTTGTAATTGTGAAGTAAGTCCTCTCCAAATAACAGCAACCTCTGTATTTCCTTGTCTCAATTTATCTTTCACAGAATTTTTCAAATGACTTCTTCAGTATGTTGCACCTTTTCTTGTCTCGCGCATTCTGTTAATCCATAATTTCATACCAGCCTCATCCATCCAACCCTTTTCATGTACATGAACACCACCATCTGCTGTATTTCAGAAGGTTTTACGCGTGAAAATGATCATTGGATTAAGTTTCGTACAGCCTGCACAACATGAAGAGACAACAGTGTAGGGCATTTTTTCATGTCCACTTGTTTTTATAGCTACAGTTTTAGCACCTTTCATGGCAATACTTATATTACTCAGCACATTAAATGTCGGAGGACTCATTCGTATTCACTATTTTGCATAGTTCCATACTTACTGGTTTTCTTTCGATGTTGAATATCCTTGTGGCATTTTGTGAGAGATTTTTGTTCACATGCTTCATAAACCTGTAGCACCAACCAATTCCACCCTTAAAGTCTGTAAAGTTCAACTGTAGTGCTAGCTTATGTGCATGTATTTGTATTATTTTTGTTTCAATTCCATTGCCATTTTGATGGTGTCCATGAATCCATTTCAGTATGTCAGCTTTTAGTTTTGGCCATGTTACATTCACTCCCCTATTTGCACATTTAGTCTTCCTGTTACCGGTCACACAAATTGCCTTCAGTTCGAGTTTACTGGCACCGTAGGCTGTAATGACGCATCATAGGCTAGACAGTGTTCTGGGTTTGTGATGGTGGGGTGGGAGGGAGACAGTGTCAGCAAGCTTGTGAATCCCCGTAGCTCATGTTTGTCGCATCAGTGCACTGCTGGTGCCAATTGAATCCATTGTTGGCATATAGAAAAAGGTTTCCTGCGGCATCGAATATATGGCAGTTTTTAGGACTGGTGGGAATTTTAAATCAAACATTGGACGTTGTTATATTAGTTTCAAATATAAGAAGCACCTGAATTTTAGAGGCAATTTTCTGAAGGAAAAAGGTGTGTCTTGTAGTTAATAAAACACGGTATGGCACAGAGGATTCTGTACATCAGTGTCTAAATACTTTTTCAGCAAGGATTCCTCATATCCAATTATCAGTCATTCCCTTTCCTGTTCCACGTGCAAAGGAAGAGACGGAAAAACAATTGTCTATATACCTCCAAATGAGGCCCCATCTTGTTTTCACATAACTTATGTGAACAGTACATGGGCGACACTAGAATGCCGAAGAAGGCTGGTTCTGTAAAGTTTCTCAATAGGGTTTTGTGAAAAGAACATTATCTCCTATCTGGGGATTCCCCTTTGAGTTTCTGGAGCTCTGAATTGGTTCGATGTCTTTCTTTGATCCGACCTGTTATGGGTCCCAAACACTCGAGCAGCACTCAAGAATGGGTCACACAAATGCTCTGTATGTGCTCTGTTTTATAGATAAGTTGCACTTTCCTAGAATTCTTCTAATAAACCAAAGTCGACCATTCACCTTCCCTGCAGCCGATTTATGTGCTCGTCCCATTTCGTATTGCTTTCCAACATTACGTCTACATATTTAATTAATGAGACAGTGTCAAGCAGCACACCACTAATCCTGTATTTGAACATTGCAGGATTGTTTTTCCCATTAATCTCCATTAACTTACATTTTTCCACATCTATAGGAAACTGTTGTTCATTACACCAAATAGAAATGCTATCCAAGTTTTCTTGTATCTTCCCACAGTCAACAATGACACTTTCCTGTAACTACACTGACATGAGCAGTTGCAAATTGCTGCTCAACCTTTCTGTCAGATCATTTATGTATAAAGACAACATGAGAGATCCTAATCACACTTCCCTGGACTACTACTGACGATACCCTTGTCTCTGACAAACACTCGCCGTCCAGAGTAACGCACAGTTGTCTATTACTTAAGGAGTCTTTGAGCCACTCACATATCTGAGAACCTATTCCGTATGCACAGGCCTTTGTTAATAGACTACTATGCTGTCATAGGAGGAGGAGAGGTGATACCCCTACGTGGCGCGTCCCAGATGGCGGATAGGGAAGTCCTCACCGGTTTACTGGCGGACTTGAGTGAAATAAAATAGCTCTTGCGGACCAAACACACCCTCTGCGATTAACAACCAGAGCTGTAAATCGGAGCTTGCTCCAACTAAGGTTGACAACCTTCGAAAGTCAAAAATCTAAAGGTCTTTTAGGAAAAAAATTCCACTGTCCTGCTCAAAAAGGCAGAAAAAGGATACATCGGATTCGGTGGGTAGTCAACTAGAAGACAGCAACGGATCGGAGCATTTGCAACCATCCAATTGCACACTAAAACACAAAAAGAAGATTAAACATGAGCAAATAAATTATATAGTAACACACAACATAAACTCACTACTTCAGACCGGAAAACTCAAGGAGCTCACAGATGAACTAAATAAACAAAAAAAATTATTAACAGGGATCCAAGAAATGAGAAACAGCACAGAGGACCCATTCGAATCACAAGGATACAGAATTTATAATGGGAAACCAGGACCGAGGGCAATGAAACAATGTCCCCAGTTTGGAACAGGGTTTTTAGTAAATATAAAAATAATAGATTCAGTAACGGATTTCCAAGCAGTATCACCAAGAATTGCGACTCTAAGCTTTAAAACAATGAATAAAACCTATACAATAATAAATGCTCATGCCCCAACAAATGAAAAAAATTGTCTAACAAAAACAAAGGAAGAGGTAGATAAATTTTGTGACCTTCTAGAACAAACAGTGAACAGAGTAAATAAAAAGAATGTAAAAATCTTATTGGGAGATTTCAATGCTCAGTTGCGAAAAGAAAGGAAATATAAAGATATAATTGGAAAATGGAGTCCACATAAATTTACGAACAAAAACGGTCAAAGACTTGTAGAACTCTGCAGAGAACACAACCTTATATCTAAATCAACATACTTTAAGAGGAAGCCAAGTAAACTTAAAACATGGAAACATCCAGACTGGAGGAAGGGCGAGTGGCAGCTAGATCATGTCTGTATGGACAAAAATTTTCATAAGGAGATCCACAATGTTAAAGTACTGAGAGGAGTAGACACAGGCTCAGACCATTATATGGTTAAAATTAAAATCAGATTCACTCCGTTAAAGAAGAGGACCAGAAAAACTAATAAAATAAAAAGAAGGTTTGGCCCACATCAGCTAATTAAAAATAATAAGTACCAACAAACAACACAAACCATCAAATTTACAGATGATCTAGAACAACTAGTGCCTAATCTTAAAAAAGAAGCAGAGAATCTAGCTCCCTTGAACCCACGAAGGAAACATGCATGGTGGACATCAGAATGTGACAAATTCCATGAAGATAGACACCAAGCATGGTTAAAGTTTCAAACACATAAAACTGAAGAAAATGCCGTCAACCTAAAAAATGAAAGAAAAAAAATTCATTCAAAATATTAGAAGAATCAAGAGAGGATTTCATAAAGATATTATAAACTCTATAGAAGGTAATTATCATAAAACCAACTCCAGGAACTACTATAAAATCTTTGGGAAACAACTACAACAATATGAGACCCCTACACTAATATTGAAAGATAAAGATGGAAGAATGACACACAGTAACAAGGAAAATGCAGAAATCATGGCAAAAGCATTTAACAAACTTCTGAATGCGAGGAACCCAAGGAACCCTTGCAAATCAGCATAAATACCCCAATAAAAACCAAACCTAACAAACTAGACCCTCCAACTTTCCAAGAAGTAGAAAAAATTCTTAAAGAACAAAAAAATTATAAGGCATGTGGAGAAGATCAGGTTTTTGTTGAAATGTGGAAATATGCAAGTGACACAGTCAAGACCTCCTTACACATGGCTCTAACAAAAATTTGGGTAACAGAACGAATTCCCGATCATTGGACCACAGCTATCATCTACCCACTACACAAAAAGGGAGATAAGAGCAACCCAGACAACTACAGAGGAATCTCTCTCCTAGATTGCACATACAAAATTCTATCCAAGATCCTATATGAAAGAATCAAGGAGCAATTAGAACAGGAGTTAGAGGAATATCAGGGAGGTTTCAGACCATGGAGAAGCTGTGCAGAGCGGATAATTAGTTTAAAATTGATTATGGCATACTACAAGAAACGGAACAAACCTCTGGCAACAACATTTGTAGATTTTAAGGAGGCATATGACTGTCTCCACGGACCTTCAGTATTAAAAATTTTAAGAAATCTAGGACTCCATCCAAAAATTAATTAAAATAATACAACTCACTCACCCCAACACCAAATCAAAAGTGAAGTTTAGAGGAGAAATTTCGGAACCATTCCTCATAAAAACAGGCTTAAGACAAGGTGACTGCCTACCACCATTGCTGTTCAACTGTGCACTGGAATACATAATGAGAGAACGGTACAAGGACAATCCAAAGAGGATAAGAATTGAAAGTGCAAAAGGTGATATTAGCTTAAACTGCTTGGGATTCGCTGATGATCTTGCTCTCCTAGCCAACACCGTTCAAGAAGCCAGGCAACAAGTAAAATCACCACAAGAAATAGCAGAGAAAGTAGGCCTTAGAATATCATTTGGAAAAAACGGAGATTATGCTAACTGATCCACCACTTGCAAACAAAATTACAATAGGAGAACAGGAAATCAAAATTGTTGATAAATTTAAATATTTAGGCGAAATAACAACATACAATCTAAATGAGAAGCCATCATGGCAGAATAGAATAAAAAAAAACTGAACTACGCAAATTACATTAACAAAACTACATACAACAAAAAAAGCCTATCTATAGATGCAAAATTAAAACTCTATAAAACAGTTACACAACCAGAAATAACGTATGCAGCTGAAATTATCTTCAAAACAACTAATACAGCAGAAATTGACAGAATACTAAAAATAGAAAGAAGAATAATTAGGACATGTATAAATAAACAGTATAAAATAAATGGACTTGGAGAATAGCATCAAATGAAACAGTACATAAGAAAATAGAACCAGTCATGAGCACAATCAGGAAGAAACGCATCTCATTCTTTGGACATCTGATGAGAACTCCAGAAAACAGAATTAGTAAAAAAATAATACAAAAATTGTGGAATAGCAAGAGCGACATTAAATGGATCTTAGAAATTAAGGAAGATATAAAAGAACTTCAAATTACAGTAGATGACCTAAAAAACAAGACAGAGAAAACCAGAATACTGCAAGACCCGCAAACCAGACTACAAATGAAAATCAATAAAAGGAGTACAGGAAGAGTGGTCTCAGATGAAGAAAGAAAGAAAATATCTGAAAGAATGAAGAAATATTGGGCAGACAGAAGAGCAAAACACCTTTCATATAAGAATAGACTCTAATAATTATATTACCTAAATATCATATTAAGTTATCGTTGAACCAAATCGTATCCCTGTGTAACAAATTGTTTAGAACTTTGTATTTTTTACTAGAGTGGTCCAATGAAGGCCATAAAATAAATAATAATAATAATAATAATAATAATAATAATAAGACTACTGTGGGGCAGCGTGTGAAACACTTTCGAGCCTGTTGGCTCTCAACACAGGTTTTGCAGGATATCATGCGAGGAAAGCGAAAGGTGAGTTTCACACAAGTGATGCTTTCTAAATCTGCAGTGATTTGTGGACAGAAGCTTCCCTGTCACAAGGAAGTTTATTGTATTAAAACTTAGAATATGCTCAGGTATTGGGCAGCAAAGCAGTTTTAAGCCTTTCACTGCAACAGACATGCTTTCTGCATTCTGTGCTGAGGTGGCTTTGTTGCGGCTGTGCTGCTACTTGTGCTCAGAAACGGCATTCCGGCTGCTATGAAATAATCGCCATCCAGTTTCAAGAAAACTATTTGCTAAAAAATTTGATTTTTGCGCTTCTTACAGTAAGGTATCTTTTCTCGATAAAGGACTGAATTTCTTTTTGTTATTCATCTTCGTTACTTTGCTGCACTAGATTAGGTAAAACATTGCATGAGATTTAATCTGCCAGGAAGTTTCAGATTTTAAAGAGTTTTCAGAGGTAAAAATGCGTAGCATAGACTTTGCATGTTGTTGAATTTAGTTTGTACATTGCAGTATGTGAAGTGTAGGTAAGATATCGAAATTTTAAGTAAAATTGAAAGCAGAACAATACCTCATTTCATTTTTGAGTTATTAATTTTTGTATCTGGCAGATGGTCACACACGATGTGGCCATTTCCGTATCTGCGCACAAGGAATTGTGTGGTCATCATAATCTTCATACTTCATAAACAGTTCAAGATATAAAAATGAAATTTTGTTGCAAATTAATAAAAATGAATTTTTGTTGCAAGTCATAGCAAAAAAAGAGGCACATGTTGTGTAAATACTTGAATCTTTTTTATTCACCAAGATATGGAAGTAACTCGTTTGCAGCAGTGATAGTTTGGTGGCTCAGGATGAATACAGGTGTCAAAAGCACTGTAGGAAAACCCGAGCGGCATGGTTATACACATCCACAGCACCTGTAGAACATGGAGCAGGACATATCTATACATCCATAGCAGCAAGAGGGTTAAGGATGTCAGTCTGTAATTTTGCGGATTTGTTCTTTAATCCGTCTCATATACAGGACTCATCTGTGTTTTCTTCCAGTCATTTGTGACCACACTGACAACTTTTGCTGATGTTAAGAGTTAACTAATGGGTATTGGTGTCACATATTGTCTTAATGAAAAGGTTTCCTCCTCTGATCTTTGGTTCTGAGTGACCTGTCACGCTTTTGCAACCATCCCCAACCTATCTGTTTTACTGCCTGAAGAAGAAATTAACATTTCTGAAAGCTAGGATGTTTTTTGTGCTTTTGTACATATGCCTATTGGCAATGCTTAGAATTTCACTATCTAAATCTACTACACTGTCTCCTTGTATCTATACTGTTCTGAAACTTTAAGTAATTGGTAACATTTTTAATTCCAGATGCCTTCACGCCAAATTTTGTGGAGCTGTTGTCTGAAGATGTGGAAGACAACCTGAGACGGCTGAAGGAGGCGGGTGTCACATTCCCATTTGGTGAGAGCTGTAGCAGGACTTTTCTGCTTAAAATCTAATGAAGCTTGACACTGTGTAAGAGTCCATTCTTTCGCTCCTTAGCAATGTGCACGACTGTCTGGACATTACTTGTGTCATTAACAGTGTTCTCTTTTGTGACTGCATACTGCTTCAGATGGCCACAATTCTTATGAGGCATGTATTTCAGGACAAAGTGGCTTGTTGCTGATTTCGTGTGTGAGAGAGAGTATTTCCCATGTTTAAATCTGAAGGATTTCTGGTAGTATACTGTTGGCTATTAAAACTGCTATACCAGGAAGAATAAGAATAACAAACAACAAATTTTTATTTATTGTGCTTGTATAGTATGGCTGGAAGAACACATGGTTAAATTTGTAGGTATTATCATACAATGTAGGCTTTCATGACGAGTACTGATTTAACTTGAAACTTTTAGACTCCTAGACCATGGTCAAAGTAGAAAATGTCTCCTAACATTTCATCTCTGGCTGTGGGAGACATCTTCAGAGTTGAAGTGATGAACTTCAACTGGGACTGGAGGGAGTGTTGAATATATAGTCATTGTAGAGAACACCACATGATGTCGGCTATGATAGTACCTCTGGTAATGGCAGCATTCTCCATTTAAAGTAATCGATCACCATTTTTATGGTGCAAAGTTTGTTTTATGTAATTTTAACACTTTCCTCTGTCGTGTTAAAATTATTATAGTGTTTATAAATGTTAGTAACCCCTCAATACATGCGCACATGATAATACAATATTTTTGATATGACACTTGCCTGACCAAATTTTATGTCATGATCGCCCTCTTGGAAAACACGGTCCATTATGGCTGATTTATCCATATGTCCCAGGTGGTAATTCTTCTTGTGTTAAAGTTCGTAGCTCGTGGTCTAGTGGTTAGCGTTGCTGCCTCTGGATCACGGTGTCCCAGGTTTGATTCCCGGCAGGGTTGGGGATTTTCTCTGCCCGGGAACTGGGCGTTTACGTTGTCCCCTTATAATTTCATCATCATCATTCGTCGAAGTGGCTAAAATTGGACTGTGCAAAGATTAGGACTTTTATGGGCGTTGATGACCGGTCATTTGAGTGCCCCACAGACCAAACATCATCCTCTTGTGTTAAACCAGGGGGATGTTATCGCTTCTTTTCATTGTACTGTTGTAATGGAGTTCACAATTACAAGAGAGGAACAACACAATAGAAGCCATGCATGCTGACTGTTACCTTCATAAAGATTCTAACCACCACCTCAGATTGGGCATACAAAATTTGTGAACTGACCTACTTAAAGGATGAGACTGAACATCCACAGTCTACATTCAAGAAGTATGGCTGTTCTAACCATGAGATAAATTAAGCACTTTACCCTAGGGATAGAATCAGCATCGATGAGGAAGAGTGGCTACCCAATGGTAAAATTTTCATTCGATTCATTAGTAAGATTACAGATCGCATTGTTAAAGTGTGGAGCAAGTATGGTGTGGAAACTATCTTCAAACTTACCAGGAAGATAAAAGAAATGCAAAAAATGTATGAAATCCTGTGACTATGTCAGGTGTATATAAAATTCCTTGTTGTTGTGAACTGGTATATATTGGTACCACAAAAAGAAGTGTTAGCACTTGTCTGGTTGAACACATGAGGAACTGCAACCTGTGACATACAGCTAATCAGCCATAACTGAACATGGTTACCAAGAGGGTGATCATGAAATAAAATTCAATGAGATGAACATCATATCGAAAACATCGTATGTAACATGTGCACAATTGTAGAGAGGCTATCGAGATTTATAAACACCATAGCAATTTTAACATAAAAGAGGAAGATGTTAAATTAAATAAAATATGGATGTCAATGTTGCACCGTAAAAGTGACGATCGATTACTTTCAGTTGAGACTGTTGGCATTACTGGAGATAATCTCATAGGCGAAATCATGTGATGGACTATAGTGCCCTCTACATTGTCTATATATGTAGAGGGTTCCAGTTTGCCTCTGTACCTCTGAAGATGTCTCCTGCAGTCAGAAGGGAAATGTTGCGAGAAAGTTTTATACCTTGGCCACGGCCTATCAGACAAAGTTTCAAGTGAAGAAAAATTTGTAGGTAATTGAAGAGTGGACAAGAGGTGAAATTTATTATACAAAGTGGCCACCTCTGGAAGGTATAATCTCTCTAACCTGGCTGGGCATTCAATCAGACTGATATCGAATGTTGGATATGGGTACAACATTTGATGCGGCTTCAGGTCTGTGGCAGAGCTCATTATTCATAGTGGCAGGTGAGAGGAGAAAAGAAATGAGAGGTGTTTTCAATGAGTGAGAGGCTGAGAGAATGTGCTGGCCAGGGCAGCAGTGAAGCCCCTATTGTATAGAAGTGGATCAAGACAGCAAGTGAAACATGCAGTCTTGCGTTAGAATTCTGAAAGATAGTGTCACTAACAACTCGAAGATAGGGCACTGCTGCTGGACAACAGACATCAGAAGAGTAATGCTGTCTGTCCAAATTACTGGCCATGCAATCAAAAGTGATTGTGTTGTTTACGTCTACATCTACGCTCTGCAGAACATTGTGAAGTGCATTGCAGAGAGTATGTTACATTTTACCAGATATTAAGCTTTCTTTACATTCAGTTCACATGTGGAACACAAGAAGAATGAATGTTTAAATGCCTCATTGTGTTCTGTATTTAATCTAATCTTGTTGTCACAATCCTTAAGCAGGCGACACACAGGGGTTTGTAGTACATAGAGTCATGATTTACCTTTGTCTTCAAGAGTCTGCCACTTCAGTTTCTCCAGTATCTTTGTGACACTCTCCCATGGGTCAAACCAAACTGTTCATTCAAGCTGCTCTTCTCTGTATACGTTCAATATCCCCTGTTAGTCCTGTTTGATATGCGTCCTCCACACTTGAGCAATATTATAGACTGGGTCACACAAGTGATTCGTAAGCAATCTCTTGTGCAGACTGGTTGCACTTCCTCAGTATTCTACCAGTAAACTGAAGTCTACCATTTGCTTTACTCGCAACTTGAGCCTGTGCGATCATTCCGTTTCATATCCCTACAAACTGTTACACCCAGGTATTTGTACGAGTTAACTGATGAATATTTATGCAGCTCCTTTCAGACAGCACTTCATAACAGATAACTGCATCATCTACACATGCTCTGAGGTTACTGTTAACTTTTTTGCTGCATTCTGTGCTGAGGGCAGCTTTTGTTGTGGCTGTACTGCTCGCCAAATGCCGGTAGCTGTGCTGAGAGACAACATTCCGGTCAATATGTAATACTTATCTGATTTTTCGAAAACTGGTAGGTGAAAAAATTTGGTCTTAGCACATCTTACAATCTGGTATCTTCACTCGATAAAGAACTGAATTTCTTTTCGTTGTCCATCATACTTCCTGCCCTGCATCAAATTAAGTAAAACATTGCACAAAATTTTAAAGATTTTGCAGAGGCAACTGCATAAACTTAACACATAGTTCATTTTAGCTCCTAAATTGCAGCGAATAAAAAGTAGATAAGATTTCAGAATTTTATTTAAAATTGAGAGCAGATTGATATCTTATTTTGTTCTCGAATTATTGGGTTTTATATCGAACTGACCACCATAGTGCACAATAATCTCATTCACATCGCGAATTGTGCAATCGTAACAATCGGCATATCTCGTAAACAATTCGAGGTATGGAAATGAGGTTTTTTTGCACAGTAATGCACATGTGTTGGATGACAAATAGTCGAAAGTTTTTTATTCACTGAGATAGGGAAGTGACTCTTCTGCAGCAGTGAGCGTTCAGCATCTCAGGACATGCACAGACATCCGTTAGCAAAGCTGGTGCACTCACACACATCCACAGCAGCTGGGGAACAGTGCAGCAGGACGCGTATACACGTCCACAGCAGCAAAAGCATTGATATCACATGCAAGGTTGTTAATATACAACATGAACAGCAAGGGTCCCAACACATTTCCATAGGCATACCTGAAGTTACTTCTACATCTGATGATGACTCTTTGTGCAAGATAACAAGTTGCATCCTTTCTATGAAAAAAATCCTCAATCCAGCCGCAAATTCCACTTGATACCCTATATGATTGCACTTCTTGACAATAAGCATAGATGTCACACTGAGTCAAATGATTTTCAGAAATGTATCACACAGGTTGATGACAATGAGAAGTTCAGTACGATAAATCTCCTCAGAGTCTTGACACACAAACGTAGACGCTTTGTGCAGCACAGTGACTTGCACGAAAAAACGGCAAGGTGCTACTCCTGTGCTCACTGTCATCGTCCGTGCACCTCTGTCGTTGCACCTTTCTTTGCTTCTGTATCACGGGAAGCCGTTGCAGTGGTCTCAGTGTTGGCAGTCTGTGGTGCTCCAGATGTTGTCCCATGTTTCTGTGGGTACTTGTCTTCTTGCAAACAACCCCATTTCAGGACCTTATGTGACGGGCAATATGATCGTGGGCAGCCGAGTGACTGATGTGCCTGTCTCCTCTGGCACTAATGTAAAACGATAACCTACAGTCTCGATAGACCACGATACTGTGACTGCCAAACACCGGTACGTGCCGGTAGAGATTTCTTCGTATTACGAGAGGCATAACATGATCTTCCAGTGTGATTTCCGAATGTGAAACCTTTTATGTAATCTGTACTTACAGGCAGAATGTCGATGCTCTTGTTGTCGTACCCCCAACACTGCACACTCTACTTACGAGCCACAATATATCGACTGTCTCAGCCGCACGCAGCAGACGGCCTCGAGACCGAGCCAATTGTTAGTGCAGCATCTTAGGTCGCACATTACTCCCACCGATATAATGAAGCCTGTACCTTCAAACTGATCACACTCCCTGTGTCAATTCCCGTATTTTTGTGTGTTATCTCCCGCACTTTCCCGGTGCCACACGATCTTACATCTCTAACTACGAACCTCTCCCCACCCCCCACACTTTCCCTGTTCTATGCCTGTTCGCACCCACTAAATCCACCTCATCCAGTCACATCTGCCGTCCCCCTTATGCTTATCTGCCTTCAAACCTGCTACCCACAGTAATATACATATATTTATTATTGATTATTTATTCTCTACTTTGACCCTTGTGACTTCTTGCCAATTTTAGTGAGTTTTCGCCTTCCACTATCTTCGTCTTCCTCAGATTTCATCTCGTTTTTTTCCCCCTTGTGCATCCATTTTGTCCTTTTCATACTTTTGATGCGTATTTGAGTGTATTTTTGCATAATTTTTCAGACGTAATTCTACTTTCTTACATAATTTTTTGCATTTTTTGCACCACCTTGCTCTTTCCATCTGCATCAATGCAGAAAAGTTTCCTTATCCCTAGCCAGATCCCAGTCCCACATAATGTTCCTGCGTTGTTGCGTGGCTCATGAAATCCCCCCTAATGGCCTTACCATCAAATTACCCATCTCTGGTTGCCACCCCTCCTTCCACAATGACCTCCACCTGTTCAGATTCCATCAATCCTTAGCCCTCACCAACATAGTCCTGCAAAACTATATCAACCAAGCTCAATCCTCCTTGCAGTATCTTCTCTCCGCCCACAAAATTCTACTGCTATGTAATCTCAAGTTCCTGGAACCCATAACACACATTGAAACTCTTGTCCTGCAGGAACTTGAGCAACAGGCACAACGCCACCTCAAAAAGCTCTCCATCCTACTCACTTCCTACTCCTGCCTCGGAGTGCTACTGTCCACCACTTCTACAACAACCTCCAAACCTCCTCCAGCCCCCCCCCCCCCCATCCGATAGCTGACAAACCCTGTCTCGCAGACCTATTACACTTAACCCCCCTCCAAAACTCCCTCCCACCACCACACAGAACCCAGATCCTAAACAGACCCGCAACACAGTTATGAACCTTTCCTCCAGAAGCCTTAGTCCCACAGAAATATCAGTCCTTTCCAAAGGCCTCACCTTTTGCCCCACTCCCAAATTCAACCATGCAGGACTAGTTAAAGACCTTCTCTCCTTCTCCCGGTCCCTACAGCGGAAACACTTTTTCGCCACCAACCCAACCAATCAGAGTCGACCAAAGACCAATATTGATCCTTGCCGAACTCAGTTCAATCCTCCATCCAACCGTGATCCACCCCCACTGCCTCCAAACCACCCCATTAACTTTCCAGAATTTCTTAACCTCGAACCTTGCCTCACCATCATTCCCCAAATCCCACAACATGCAAACTAACCTTACATCCACATAAAGAAGCGCAGTCCACCATCTAAAAACTGATCCCGACCTTATAATCCTACCTGCTGACAAAGGCTCCACCACCGTTGTTTTGAACCACAAGGATTATGTGGCAGAAGGATTCCGTCAGCTGTCAGATACTTCCACCTCCAAACCTTGCCACAGTGATCCCATTCGAGTAATCCAGCAGGATCTCCAGTCACTACTCAAATCCTTAGGCCCATCCCAGAACCTCTCCCCAGAGTCCATCTCTCTACTTACCCCTACCACTCCCTGCACTCCCACCTTCTACATGCGTCCTAAAGTCCATAAACCAAACCACCCAGGACGCCCCATTGTGGCCGGTTACTGTACCCCCACTGAGAGAATCTCTGCTCTCATAGACCAACACCTCAACTTATTACCCGGAACCTATTTTCCTATATGAAAGATACCAACCATTTCCTCGACTGACCCTCCACAGTTCCTGTCCCTTTACCACACGGTGCCCTGCTCGTCACTATTGATGCCACCTCCCTGTACACTAACATTCCTAATGCCCATGGCCTTACTGCTATCGAAAACTACCTTTCCAGGCACCCTATGGATTCCAAACCAACAACCTCCTTCCTAGTCACCATGACCAACTACATCCTCACCCACAATTACTTCTCCTTTGAAGGCATTACCTACAAACAAATCTGCAGTACAGCTATGGGCACCCGCATGACACCATCCTATGCTAACCTATTCAGGGGCCATCTAGAGGAATCCTTCCTAAAAACCCAGAATCCTAAACCCCTCACCTGGTTCAGATTCATTGATGACATCTTTGCTATCTGGATTGAAGGTGAGGACACCGTATTCACATTCCTCCAGAACCTCAACTTCTCCCCCATTTGCTTCACCTGGTCCTAACCCAACATGCCACCTTCCTAGATGTTGACCTTCACCTCAGAGATGGCTACATCAGTACCTCTGTGCATATCAAATCAACTAACCACCAGCAATACCTCCACTTCGACAGCTGCCACCCATTCCGTACCAAGAAGTCCCTTCCATACAGCCTAGCCACCTGTCGTCATTGCATCTGCAGTGACAAGTAGTCCCTCTCAAAATATATTGAGGGTCTCACTGAAGCCTTCACTGACCGTAATTATCCTCCCATCCTTGTACAAAAACAAATCTCCCGTGCCTTATCTTTCCAGTCTCTCACCACCTCCCAAAGTCCCACAGTCCAGCCACAGAGGAGCATTCCCCTCATACTCAGTACCATCCAGGACAGGAGCAGCTGAATTACATTCTCTGCCAGGGTTTCGATTACCCCTCGTCGTGCCCTGAAATGAGAAATGTCCTGCCCACTATCCTTCTCACCCCTCCCACAGTGGTATTCCGCCGTCCACTGAACCTACACAGTATACTCGTCCATCCTTACACAACCCCTGCTCCCAATCCCTTACCTCATGGCTCATACCCCTGTAATAGACCTAGATGCAAGACCTGTCCCATACATCCTCCTACCACCACGTACTCCATTTCGGTCACTAACGTCACCTATCCCATCAAAGGCAAGGCTACCTGTGAAACCAGTCATGTGATTTACAAGCTAAGCTGCAACCACTGTGCTGCATTCTGTATAGGCATGACAACCAACAAGCTTTCTGTCCACATGAATGGCCACCGACAAACTGTGGCCAAAAAACAAATCGACCATCCTGTTGCTGAACACGCTGCCGAACATGATATCCCTCATCTCAATGGCTGCTTCGTAGACTGTGCCATATGGATCCTTCCCACCAACACCAGCTTTTCTGAATTGCGCAGGTGGGAACTTTCTCTGCAATACATCCTACATTCCCGTAACCCTCCTGGCCTCAACCTTCGTTAGTCACTGTCCTCACTCATTCAGCCTTCTCCCTGTTCCCATTCCAGCACTACACAGCCATCATTCCACTGCCACACCCAGTCTTTTAATTTCTTTTTATTTCTCTCCTTTCTGCTACTTTCCTCCTCCCCCCTCCGCACCTTCTCTCCTGCCCTCTGTCTAAACTGAAACACTTCACTGCCCACCACTCCCACCATACTATCCCTCCCCCTCCCCACCCCAGCCACCTCCTTACACCCAACCAGTCACCAGTCCCATCATGCACTGGTGCTGCTGTTTGCAGTGTGGTTTCAGCTCTCCGAGACTGCAGACGTGTGTGTGTGTGTGTGTGTGTGTGTGTGTGTGTCCTGGTGACAAAGGCTTTAATGGCCAAAAGCTTTAATTGTGTGAATCTTTCTGTTGTGCCTATCGCGACTCAGCATCTTCGCTATATGGTGAGTAGCAACTTTTCCTTCTATGGTATTGGTACATTCCATCCTGGATTTTCCATTGTTTGATGATGTTACTCCGATGTATTTTGTGCAGTTATGCTGAAATGCTAATCATTTGTGTATTCAGACATTTAGCACACTTCATACCAGTTTGACATTTGGTGCTGGCCACGTTTATGGTATTGCAGTTTTAACAGTCAGCAGTGTTATTTTCTGTGTTTCTCAGTGACATTATGTAGTTTGCATGCTAATTGTTGCCACAGAACAGATGGAATGTACATCACAATAATAGGGTTTCTATGATCGAAATGACAAAGGAAAAATGAAAACTGAATGCAGACATCCACTCACCTGAAGTTGAATAAATGAGTGACATTTCAAAAGTTCTGCGCACTGTAAGATAAAATTGGAGAAAATATCTTTTCAGGCCTTCAGTATAATCTCCATTCTTGCTTATGACAGCTTTCCAACATTTTGGCTACTTCCTTATTCCGGATAGGGCACCTTCATTGTTGTGCTTTCTGAGTGCTCGGGTCACGTCACTGGAAGCTTCATCGTATGTATCAAAACATTTTCCCCAGAATTGTTTCTTCAGTTTGGGAAATAAACAAAATGTGATAGGCTTATAATGGGATCGTATGGTGGGTGCAGAGGTATTTCCCATCCGTATTTGTTGAGCATTTCTCTCACTGGTAGGACAATAAGCGATTTTGCATTATCGGGCAAAATGAGGACACCAGCTGCGAGCGTGTCAGACTGTCGACAAATTTTTTATGGACTTCCACTTCTTGGGCTGTTCTCAGTGCTTACTCAACTTCACGGAAACAAGTATACCACCACGATACTTTGCTACGTTCCACTACACTGTTCCCTCACACCTCTCACAAAGTGTCATAAATTTCTGTTGGGTTCTTTCCACATAGGGATTTGATTTTGATTTAGGAAACTGGTCACTATGTGTAATCCAATCTGAATCCATTTCAGATTCCTTTTTAGAATTGAATTACTCATGACACACCCACACAAACTAGCAACCTCATATATGACCATAACTCCTAAGGTCTCACTCACAGCTGACACAAATTTTGGCTTGATCGCACCACCGTAAAGGTTGCATGTGTACAGTGTGCAGGAATTTTGAAATGACCCTCATATACTGTAGGCAGTGGACACATTTAAAATGTTTTAAAATCACATTAATGTTAAAGTTTTTGATATTTTTTTATTATGTAAGTTCAAAGTTATTCCCTCCATTTGGGATTGAGTGAGGTACCACAATTTGTTACCAGCATAGTCTGAAAAGTTTGCAGAATCACCACCTGATGTCAGTGCTGGCACTAAGTTCCAATGTAATAATAGGTCATTTTTTGTGAGTAAGTATGATGCATCAGTGCTCTGGACAGAGATCTGTGGTGCAGACGTCTCTATGTTGTTTCCATGGGGTGGTTTGTAAAGATGCTAAAAATCGAGATTTGGGTAGTTGTTAAGTAATTTGTAAACAAAAACATGAAAGCAAAGGAAATTTCTGCTAGTTTACAGAAAATGCTGGGGCTCTTCTCCATCTTATTCATTTGTTGTCAAGTGGACAAATAGGTTTAAATTTGGTCGGGACAGCTTAGATGATGATCTGTGTAGTGGTTGGCCACAATGTGCCACTAAGACATAAATTATTGCAGAAGTGCATAAAATGGTCATAGAGGATCACCAAATGAAAATGGGGAAACTGCCGATGCTGTAGGGATGTCTTCTGAATTACATTTTACAGTGAAATTGGCTATGAGAAAATGGTCTGCTAGATAGGTGCTATGACTCTTAACACAGGATCACAGACACATCAGAATTGAAATCTTCAAACAATGTTTGACCCATTTTCAGAACAACCAACTATATTGTTTCTGCAGGTTTGTGACCACAGATGAAACATCGGTCCACTACTATACCCCAGATGCAAAACAGCACTAGGGCTTTGGAAACATATTGATTCACAGCCACCAAAGAAAGCAAAGCCATAATACCTTCAATGGGAAAGACCATGGTGTCAGTTTTGTTGGACATTAAAAGGATTCTGCTGATACATTATCTTCCCACTGGTAAAACAATTATGGGACAGTACTATGCTAACTTCCTGGATCAACCACCAAAAGAGACGCTAAAAAGGCCAGGTTTGGCAAGGAAGAAAGTCATATAATTCATTAAGACAGTGTACGTCTACAGACAAGTGTCATTACCATGGTAAAAGTATGTGAACTGAGCTATGAATTGTTACCACACTCACTTCATTTGTCTGATGTGACTCCATCAGACTCCCATCTCTTCCCCAAACTCAAAATTTTCTTCAAATGGGTTTTCATGTTGGCCATTGTGGGACCTGCAGATACACCACATCTTTCGCATGTCCCCAGAGGAAAAAGTCCTCGGAGGTGAGGTCCAGCTACCGTGCTGGAATTACCTGAATGGGACAGCCCCATCTAACCCATCGGCATGGGACCAGAACAGCTGCCTCTGCTGCTTCGTAAATTACACCTGTGCTCTGGAGCTGTGTTCTTGGAGTCACCTGCCTTGTCATGCAAAACCTTCTAACAATATCCATGAAGGTAGAGCGAGTAGGATGACTTCTATTAGGGTACCACTCGGCATACATCTCTACTGCACATGTGCCATTTTGGTGACATTCTCCATGCAATAAAATCATGTCAACTATTTCCTCATTTGTGAATACCACGTTGAATGCCTAGAATAGATGGACACGTAAATTAATATCACGATCACAACAGTGATACAAATTACAGTGTACACTACACTGGTGCCATGTACCTGTACATACTTCCACACAGAACAATCTGCTTCATAGTGAGCCGTTCCCACACACAGTGCTGATTGCCACCTGTTCCTGTACACAACTGCAGACGCAAAGTGTCGATTGGGCCGTATAATGGGGCGGCATACACTAGCCAGTACTCTTCTGTTGTCTGTACATAAATAAATACAACGTGCATGAGGGACATCGTTATGTCATATTAATGTTTGTGGCAGGAATCCCTATTATTACTTTCAGCCATGCGATAACAGTAAAAGTAAGAATACGTACGTCAATCACATCGCAATTACAAGGAATGTGCAGGTCACATTTGCATCGCGGGAAGTGCAATAGTGGTGTGTTTCGTTCATTTTGTGCCCCAACATCGCATTCCAATTTCTCGGGATGTAATTGACATATTGCGATGCACCCACTGCCATTACTATAGTGATTTCTCGTGTTATTGATAGCGTATGGAATAATACGGGGTCTCCATTTTAAAAGACACAAGTTCGTGTTGGAACCAATACATGCACATGGTTTAGAACATCTCATAGTATTAACTTTTGTAAACCGCTTCTGTACATTCATACCTGTAAAAGCCGTTTGTCAATATCGGTTGTGGTTCCAGAGATATTGGTGGTGAAAAGTTTAGGGGGGACACCTTGTATAAGTTGCTATGTGACCTGAGACTGAGATTGCTGCTGCATTCTTTGTTTTAGGGTCTGTCAGTTTTTTTGCTGCAATAATATCAGTGCGTTGCCGAAGCGTTTTGTTATGCAGTTGGCATTTTTACAAGTATATCTGTGGGTGAATGTGTCTAAATAACCAAACAGTTATCAAATATTAATGTAAATCATATTGATCTTTTACATTTCTTCAGTGGTAGCTGTTTTGTCACATACAATTAGGTATCATCCAGTAACCGCCCACCCCCGATTCTGTAAAGAATCAAACTCCCATTTATAAAATGGCTTCAAATATATGATTACTTTACAAATTAGTCAATGTGTTAAGTATTTTGTGTTAAGCATATAAAATACCTTTGGTTGAAGATACAAAACGCTAATTACATTGGTTTATTCACGCAAAGAATAATCAAGAAAAGATTTGAAATCATTTGTGAAATTTGTTGAAAGGCACTAAGTGCTGTCATTCTCAAATACTGGAGGAATGTAGTCTGGGTAATTTGTAAGCTGTGATCTCGAGTATATGATTTTCCTGTAAAAAGCTTTACAGTGCGACCACATAATGTGACAGATGTTCTAGCTGTCACTTCTTTAATGATTATTAATCCCTAGTCTGAATTCTGCAAGTAATCTTTAATTGTTTAATGTGAATTATTTAAGAGGTATGCTATTGCCTTTTTAAATAAACATATTTTAGTTACCACTTTCAAATCCTTGGGAAAATTATTAAATAATTTTAATCTCATATGGAAAATACTGTTTAGAGTTTTTCAGTTCTTTACATTTGGCAAATGTAAGCCCAAACTGTACCTTGTTCCATGACCATGTTTTGAACTATTCAGAATGTAAATAGAAAAGGGGAGAAGGAAAGACTGGAAAGCAAAGCCTGTTCTGCATAGGACATGTGAGCTTTCAAAATTACCCACAACGCACGTGTTTCGCCGGCCTTTACTCTGTGGACATGGTTCAAATGGCTCTGAGCACTATGGGACTTAACATCTGAGGTCATCAGTCCCCTAGGACTTAGAACTACTTAAACCTAACTAATCTAAGGACATCACACACATCCATGCCTAAGGCAGGATTCAAACCTGCGATCGTAGTGCTCGCGCAGTTCCAGACTGAGGCGCATAGAACCACTCGGTCTGTGGACATGACTGCTTGCACAAAATTCATGCATACGGTCATGTTTAAACAGAATAGGGTGGATCTCATTCTCACCTGTATGAAAGTGCTTTGTGGATTCACAGACAACTGATAATCGTGGGAAGTTCTTTTGAATAGTGTCTCCCGCTCCGTGAAATATTGTAATTTGTTCATCTCATAAATAGTTAACTTGTGAAAGAGCTGCTGTAAACACTCATTGGAATTTAAATGATAAGACAGTTATGCAATGAAATGAATGTAATTCAGCAATCTGGGACAATCTGGAACTACTCTTAAAAAATTTGTTCTTGTTCACTTGTACATACATTCACAATGTAAGCAGAGGTGAGCCACTATGTGTCTTCTCGTTAAAGGAAAACTTGTCTTCATTGAGTAAATTAATAGCGTCAACAGAAGAGCAACATTTATATTGCTTTATCCATGATTTCCAGCTTTTATAATGAGGTCGTTTACACATACGGGCAATGTACTTTCACCTAAACTGGATGAAAACAAATAATACAGCATCACCGTGTCAGTCTAAAATACAGATATATATATTAATCATTACAAAAGGACATAAAACACTTGATAATATCAAAAAGTGAATTTAAGCTGTCTATTCACATGTTGCAAGTTGACAACAAACACAGTATACATGTGGAGCAGACAATTAGACAGGCACATACTGTGTAGAGGTTTTCTTGTAGCCAGACAATCTGTCATGTGGAGCGCTGCAGTAGACAATGACTTTCTTGTTCTGTCGCACGTGCCGTGTAAAATAGGCTTAAGAGAATGCAGAAACCAAGGGAGAAGAGACCAGCCTAAATTAACATCATACGACTGGCGAGAACTTAGTGTGAGCGGTACTGAAATGCTGAAGCCCAAGTTGAGTTCCACAGGATGCTTCTGTCCTTGTTTTTCCCTTTGGAGGGGATGTTTTAATATAATGAAACCTGAGATTCAGCACTGGTTTTAAAATTATCTGTCTATTAGCTCTTATTCAGTTTTTCCCATTAAAGTGGCCAGTGTGTACATACACCTGTTTTGTTGCAAGTGTTGTTAATATTTGGTTGCTGTTGTTGCTTTGAAATAAATAAATTTGTATAGTCCCATAAGAAAAGAAAATCCATAAATTGCATCTGTGGATGTATAATGAGAATTTACTTTCAAAACGTTAGTGTGGTTTTCAGTAGACATTGAACTTCCTGTTACAGTGTGCAAGCCTTCTGTTGCCCATGGATCAAGCAGAGCTCACAAGGTTAGTTGTTTTGAAATATATATAAATGTTGTGTGTGTGTGTGTGTGTGTGTGTGTGTGTGTGTGTGTGTGTGTGTGTGTGTGTGTGTGTGTGTTTTACAAGTGTATGCATGTGCATGTTTGTGTTCGCAGGGAGTGAGTGGAACCATTAGTCTAAAACAAAGATGATCATATTGTAGATTTATAGCAAGGTCCCTGTTATCTGGGTTAATGTGGATCTGAGACTGTATGCATAATTCAGAATACACATTTTTACCAGAAATTGCTATTTTGTATATTTACGAAACATACTACATGTCACATCTGAAAACCCACAGCACTATTTATGTGTTACTTGCTGTAAAATTACAAAGTTGCGCTTAAAATAAATTGTAGTTCATATCACTTGCTTTCCGAAAATAATTTTTCAATATTTCCCATCCATAATAGCTCTCATTTGCTGGAGAGTCAAAATACACATTTAGTCTAACAGATTTTGCCTCACATACTCAGATAACTGATCGACACATTTCAGTGGCTCAGAGTGCATGGTAATGGGTTCCTCAATTACTCTTCTTTGCTCTCTTTTTCTCCTGGGCACACTGCATTCACTGTATCTGCGTCACATAACTGCTCAAACCCTGATTCCTGGGATAGCTATATAACCAATTTCGGGTGGTTTCATCATCTATATATTCACAATCATATACTTCTATTCTGAATGAAAATATTTGTTCGAATTATTTCAGAATACTTCCAGCTTCATTTTTTTATTTCTTTCAAAAATGCACCAAACTATGTACGGATAATCCACACCCGGGTAATTAAAGCTTGCTGTACTGTCAAATGTACAGTAAGATTGATTTTAGCATTTTTGTATGTAATATTTTGACAAGTGACTTATACATCTCTTCACCTGGTGTTGCAAGCGAAGATCTGGGACCTGCCCTACCTGCAACCAAATTATCTCAAAACCTTCACTGAAATCCCTTGGTGAAGAAGATTGGATAAGTCATTGATATATTGTGTAGAAAAGTCATAGTCACCCTTCAGCTGGATACATGGAGATATATTTTCAAAATCATTGCTGGGGGAACCTCAGAAATAAGAACAACAAATTAGCATAGCTATTTAAAATTTCCAGGACTATATTAATAATTGTTGGTGTTGAGTAAACATTTACCCCTCTCACAGGGTGCTTTCAGTCTTCTCATTTTTGTATTGTACCACTGTATATCTCAATTAAAAACTTTATCTTTATTTGTGTATAACTTGCAGTCAACATGGAAAGTATTCTCAGTAATTTTTTAAATATGGTATTATGTAACTTCAGATCAGCGTTTTGATTGAATTCGAGTTGTCCTAGCAGATAGAAGAAATCGTCAGATGGGAAACTAGCTTCATCCATCCACAACTTGTGTTCTGGACTCTGTACCTCAGGGAATAATTTATGTAGAGAGGTATAACGTGACACACGTGTGAAAGGATGTGGGGTTTAATTGAAACCAAAAATTAGAGCAAAAACCGCTCAACAGGTGGTGCTGAACAGCAACATGTTAATGACGTCACATGAGAATCTTGTATAAAATTTCAGTATGATGGGTGCGAGCTATACCAGTACATTACAGGATGATGACATCCCTAGCCTGGCTGATAAACTCATTCTGGAAGGGACAGCTTTTATGCAGGATGGCGCTTCATCCCACATTGCTACACATGTGAAAGATCTCTTATGCGTATTATCGGGCGAGGATTGCGTGCTGAGCTGCGACTTCTGTCATGCTTGGCCTTCCAGGTTCCCAGATCTCAATCTCTGTGATTAGTGGTGATGAGGTTGCCTGAAGGCACAAGTCTACCACATCATCCGACCTGATTGGAGATGCTGAAAGACAATATCTGACAGCAATTTCTCACCATATCCGCTGACATGCTGTACAGTGCTGTTCACATTGTCCCTCAACTGTAGGTATTGTTGATGAATGAATGATAGACATGTTGAGCATTTGTTATAAAGAACACGAATTGTTATGCTTATTATTGTTTTTCTATCATATGAAGCTAATGGTCATTTTGTACATTTTGTTGTGGCTTCAATAAAACCCCATGCCATTTCAAGCACATGTTAATTTTACCCCTATATCTTCATGTGCTCCTGAAATGGCACGGAAAATATATAAGTAGAGCAAAGAAGAATGGGAATCATTCTAGTGAAAATGTGAGCTGCAAATGGAGAAGTCCATTGACGTAAACAGCTTTGGCAAAGTGCAGATTGTTATGACCTGATACCTGGGAAGGAGCTTCTCTTAAACAGTGATGCTGGTGAGCTGTGCATGTGCTACTGTTTTGACATTTCTGGAAAGTATGGAGTAATAAAAATACCCTCAGCTGTATGTACCAATTTTCTGTGTATTCTGACCTGATCAGTGATACAATCCACCATCTCCAGGCTCCTCTATAACTCGTGGTGATCACGTTTTCAGTGGTGTATACACTGAGGAACAAAAGTCATGGAATACCCTCTAATATTATGTCAGATCTTCTTTTGCCTAGCATAGTGCAGCAACTCAATACGGCACGGACACAAGAAGTCGTTGGAAGTCCCCTGCAGAAATAATGGGCCACGGTGCCTTTTTTTTAACTGTACATAATTGCAAAAGTATTACCAATGCAGGGTTTTGTGTACGAACTGACCTCTCAATTATGTCCCATAAGTGTTTGATGGAATGCGTGTTGGGCGATCTAGGAGGCCAAATTATTCTCTCAGATTGTTCCAAATGTTCTTCAAACCAATCACGAACAGTTGTGGCTCAGTGACAAGGTACATTGTCATCTATAAAAATTCCACAGTTGTTTGGGAATATGATAGATGAACATAAACATTTCCAGTCAATAATCAACTCACTTATACCAGAGGACCCAGTCCATTCCATGTAAATACAGCCCATACCATTATGGAGTCACCACCAGCCTGCACTATGTCTTGTTGATAACTTGGGTTCATGGCTTTATGGGTTTTACACCACACTTGAATCCTACCATCAGCTCTTAACAGCTGAAATCGGGACTCATCTGACCTGGCCATGGTTTTCCAGTCATCTAGGATCCAACTAATATGGTCATGAGTCCACGCAGGGCACTGCATGCGACACCATGCTGTTAGCAGAGGCATCGTGACGGTCGTTTTCGCCACAGTGTCCTAACATATACGTTCCTCGCATGTCCCTATTGATTCTTGTGGTTATTTCACGCCGTATTGCTTGTCTGTTAATCCTAACAACTCGACACAAATGCCACTGCTCTCAGTTGTAGTGTGAAGGCAGTTGACCACTGTGTTCTCCTTGGTGAGAGGTATAGCCTGAAATTCGATTTTCTAGGCATATTCTTGGCACTGTGGATCTTAGAGTATTGGATTCTCTACCAATTTCTGAAATGGAATGTCCCATGCATCTAGCTACAACTGCCATTCCACATTCAAAATCTGTTAATTCATGTCGTGCAGCCCTAATCACTTCAGAAATCTTTTCACATGAATCACCTCAGTACAAATGATAGAAATTTTACAGAAAGTGGTTGAAGAACAGTAAAACCACAAGTTGGCGACGAGATGTTGGACATCCACACTTCATCACTGAACGTGAAGGTGGAGGATGGGAAGCAGCCTATGGTAGTTCTGACAACAGAACATTATGCTCATACAACCATGAGTTTTATGAAGCGGACCATTCAACATATATTGTTGAACATGAGGCTCTGCAGAGACGACGTCTACATTTTCCCATGTTGACTGAATGACATTAACAATTTCAATTGCAGTGGGTCCTGGGTCAAAGAGATTGGATGATGGATCAATGGAAATTTGTTTCCTGTTTGTTGAATCATATTTCCTTTTCACCAGGTCGATGGTCATGTCCGGATACACCACTGTCCAGGTGAATGAATGCTCAAAACACGCACCATGCCATAGTCACTGGCCACTTGAGGCAATATTATGCTATGGAAAAAATTCACATTGGCTTTAGGAGCACCTGTGATACTAATCAAAGGCACTATGACAGCTGTACACTTTGTGAAAATTATTTCGGATCACCTGCATCTCTTCGTGCTTGATGTCTTTCCTGGTCGCTAGGGCATCTTCCAGCAGGATAACTATCTATGTCACAAGACCAGAATTGTTCTGCAGTGCATAGAGGAAGATGGTGGTGAACTATGTTGATGTTTTTTGGCCACAAAAATCTCCTGTTCCGAAACTGGTTAACACATCTGGTATGCTGTCGGGTGCCAGCTCTGAGTTCAAAAACCACTGCCCCATAATTTACAGGAATTGCGTGGTCTGTGTGTAGACATCTGATGCCACATACATGTGGAAACATTTTGAGGAGTTGTCAAAACCGTGCCACCCCGAACCCACACTTTATTCCGTGCTACAGATGGGTAAACACACCATTAAGTAGATGGTTATAAAATTCTAGCTAATCAGTGTATGCAAATGATTTGATGCATAGCTATGTCAGCTCTGTGAATCTGTTAGCAAATAATGCTGATAGCAAATAATGCTGCAACACCAGAAAGCTGTATTGGAACGTGAAAATACCTGCAGAAGACTGTCAGTTTACCCACAGAAATGTAACGTGTTGTGCAGAAATAGGCATGATACAGATTGGTGATCATTATTTTAAACTGTCCTGTCTCGAAATGTTCACGTTGAGAAACTTAAAGTTGGACATCTGCAGAGAACTTAGATTGATTGAAAAATCCCAAGAAAACGTAAGTCTCAGAAGAAAGATTTTATGAACATGTGACGTCTTCTTTCGGACATGTTTGAAACAACATGCACCACCCAGAATTCGCAGATGTGATACATATTATGTAAATTGAAGGTAGAGAAGAGAGAAAGCAAAAGAAAGGGAAGGAACTAATGATAGCAATGACATCGAGGCTTTATATGGAATCAGTGGACTGAGTAAGAGGTTTATGAATTAATGTTTTCACATTGTTAACATGCTTTGTTCATTGTATCAGAGTGCACAGTTTCTAACCTGTTGTTGGTGCCAAGGAGCTCTCTGCATAGCACATTTTTATGTTTGATTAAAAAAAGCAGTGTAAATGAGTGAAACAAATTAGTTGTCATTAAAGTAGTAGTGTAGCACTATTCAGTTATTAACACCACTCTTGTGCATTATTTTCTTCTGGTTTTAAAGCTATAACTGTTAAAGTGAAGTACATTTGCAGGAGATCTACTATTTTTCAACATGATTGGCATGATTAAATTTTAAATAGAAAATCATTAATTTCATTTCATAATGATTCTACAGTCGCGTAGGTTTTTCATTTTGATTTAGAGGCTTAAATATAACTGCAGAATATCAATACAAGAATACTGTTATAATGATAATTTGTTTTAAGAAAGGCATTATCAGCGATCTTATATTAATATGATAATTATAAAACAGTCTTGATCACAAATTTCTTTTAATCGGAAAGACTGGTTTCAATCCATAAGGATCATCTTCAGACTCCAGAATGTCAGGTGGACTTCCATGGAGCAAGCTGCACTGATCCACAAAGCTGAACTGACTGCTGGAGCCTCATTGAAAATATATGTACATGAGGTGGCGTATTATGT
Organism: Schistocerca cancellata; assembly: GCF_023864275.1. Taxonomy (NCBI): domain Eukaryota; kingdom Metazoa; phylum Arthropoda; class Insecta; order Orthoptera; family Acrididae; genus Schistocerca; species Schistocerca cancellata. Next base: position 56,554,834 of record NC_064635.1, read on the forward strand.
AGTCGCGGTGCTTAGTTTTTTTTTTTCTCTTTCCTCACCTTCAACATCACATGAACAGGAGGGCTCTGGTTATCATTTTGGTGTGCAGTACTTCTCACCCAGGCTGCAGGGAGCTTCACTCAGTGCACGTGGAAGTTTAAAATCTGCAGTATAATGGAAAGGATGGAGTGCTACTCCCCATATAGAGGATACATTGAGCTGGAGACAGTCACAACAAAAAGGCTGCTTTTGGCCACAGGGCCTTCTTATAAAGTAGAAAACACCCCACATTCTCACAAACACAGCTCATACACATATGACCACTATCTGTGGTTGTTGAGCGGCCTTAGCAGACAGAGACAGTGGTCTCATGTGTGAGTTGTGTTTGTGTGTTTTCTACTTTAGAAGAAGGCCTTGTGCCTGAAAAGAGAAATGTTTAGCAGTCTTTTTTTGTTTCTGCCTGTCTGCAACTCAGTGTCTCCTCTATATGGTGTGTGCAGCAAATCCTTTCCATAATATTGTTGTTATTCCATCTTGGGTTTCCCAGTGTTTGGAAAGTTTAGAAGCTGTACTTTCAGAAGGCCATAAATGCATACTACCAGAATTATGGCTCGAATTTTCACATGGTATCAATTGCTGGGGCTGCCATCTTACAAATATGCTTTTTTTTTCTCCTTAAAATATGAGGTCAACTTGGTGATTTGGTGATGTTTCCTTGTAAGACTTGCTTGAAACACGGTGTGTTAACACATGCAGTACTCACAGAGTCATGCTTCTCAAAATAATAATTGTATGATCTTTCCGTATTTTTCATCTAAGTGCATATGTGTAGTTTCAATAAAGTGATCAAATTACAGCAGAATGGAACAGTGTGCATGCTTGACAGTGGCAACAGATGGACATGCTACATCATTTTCAGTCTATTTCCACTGCAGTTGTTCAGTATCAAAGCTACAGCAATTACTTTATGATTTTTACCCCAAGAATCCTTATTCTGCTGGTTTTAATCACATTATTGAAACTCCACATTTTTCGTTCATAGTGGGGTACTGCATTGTAAGTGCTCTCTAGTTCCCATTTTTGTCCTTTGCTGCCATTTACTTACACCTGAAGGGTGCTATTATTCACTGTACATTTAACCAAACTGTGCCTATTGTATGTAGAACTCCAGTCTGAATGCTAGATGAGGAGACAGTTATAAATGTAAATTATTTCCATCATGTCTTATTATTTTACATAATACAAATGACTGTAATTGGACTTTTGTTTTATAACTGCTAATAGCAATGAGGAATAACTGTACAGTGAAGTAAGTCCAAGGAGTCTAACTTGAAGCTCAGTCATTTACTTTACACAGTATGAATGATACAACATATAATTATAATTGACAGTCACAGCCCTCAAAACATAATCCATAATCAATGAATTTGATATTGATTCCTTACACGATATTACTATTCCCAATTTTTTCAGACTGAACTGCATTAATTTTAGCTGGCTGACTCCAAAAGATAATTTTATAAGGCAAAACAGACTGCAAAAACATGCTTTTTCAAATTGAAATAGTTGCAAATGAAATCCTAAGCAGAGGCTCAGAGCTGTTAAAACAGGAAAATGAGTACAAAGATGATGCCACACTTGCCACTCTTTGTGAGTAGTTTTTAATATATTTCTTTATTTATTACATTGTTTTGGCTGCTGCCATCATCCCCAACATTAGTGCATACCTCGGGTAACACTTGTATCTTTGTAAACATTGTGAGCTGAGTTGACAGTTGACATCCCACTTAGATGTACGTTTTGTTGATACTGACACTGAGCGTTGTTTTACAAGTTCTACGTTTTTGTGAGTGTACTTTTTAAAAGTTTTTAAGTTTTAATGTTTGATCTTTTGCAGCTTGATATTGTATAACAAACGCCTCCCACTCTTATGTTTCTTTAATCTTAATTACAAATCTGATGATGATATTAGCTAACATGATGTATTAAATAAAGAAGTATATTAAGTGATCTAGAAGGTTTTATTGACAATATATCGACAATGGTAGCAAACTCATTCAGGAAATCTATTTTCTATATTAATTTGCTAATTTCTGATGCAAAAAAATGAATTTACTCAACCTTGACTTTTGAGCAATAAAGGAATTTGGAGTCCTGCGAATCTTGTGTTAACAATATTCCAGTCCATCCTGCAAACACAAGTTTCTTTCCTTTTCAAGATGTGCCTCATCTTTAACGAGCGTGGAGTACGTGACTGTCAGCCTCCATGTGTGGCTCAGAGCTTCATCAATCACAACGCCATCCTGTACAAGATATATGTGGTGGGAGACAGACAGCACATCGTCGAGAGGCCATCCCTCAAGAACTTCTACCCGTGTGGTGAGATGTGCCGTCTTTGCTGTTTTTGTGCTGCTTTAAACTTTGGACTTAGTGCTGTTGTTGTTGTTGTATTTGGTCCAAAGCCTGGTCTGATGCAGCTCTACATACTAGTTTATCCTGTTCAAGCCTCTTCATCTGTAAATGACTACTGCAACTGACATCTATTTCTACCTGATTACTGTATTCATGCATTGGTTTCACTCTACGAAGATTTCGATTTTTACCCCCTACACTTCCCCCCACCCCCCCCCCCCACCCCCCCCCCACCCCCAATTACCAAACTGATAATTCTATGATGCCTTAAGGTGTGTCCTATCAACCGATCCCTTCTTTCAGTCAAGTAGGGTGATAAGTTTCTTTTTTCCTCAGTTTGATTCAGTACTTCGATTTTCACCATTCTTCTGTAGCACCACATTTCAAAAACTTCTTTTCTCTTCTTGTCAGAACTAATTATCATCCATGGTTCTCTTCTGTAAAAGACAAGGGGTGTCCAACCAGCAGACTGCATGCAGCCCAAAGCAAGTTTCAGTGTCTCCCAAAAAGTGAGGGTCTCTCACATGATCAACAAAAAATAAATTCCATTAAATTACAGTTTTGTAAAGTTGTGATATATTGAATATTTTCAATTTGAAACTGCTGCTGCATAGTTTCCCTCTCTCTCTCTCTCTCTCTCTCTCTCTCTCTCTCTCTCTCTCTCTCTCTCCCCCTCTCTCTCCCCCCCCTCTCCCCCTCTCCCCCTCTCTCTCCTCTCTCTCCCCTCTCCCCCCTCCCTCCCTCCCTCCCTCCCTCCCTCCCTCCCTCCCTCCCTCCCCCCTCTCTCTCCCTCCCCCTCCCTCCCCCCTCCCTCCCCCCTCTCTCCCTCCCCCCTCCTCCTCCTTCACCCCACTCCCCTCCCTCTCCCCCTTCCCCCCTCCCCCTCCCTCCCTGCCCCCTCACTCCTTCCCTTCCTTTTAGAGTAGCCCAAAAATACTTGTCTTCGCCTATCATGGCTCAGGTGAGCTGAAATGTTGGACTCCCTTGCTGCTGACAAATACCTTCACGAAACATTTCCTAACATTTAAATTTATAGTAGATGTTAACAAATTTCTGTTTTTCAGAAACCCTTTTCTTTCTATTGCTAATCTGCTTCCTATATGCTCTCCAACCATCATCAGTTATTTTGCTGTCTTTTACTCTTAGTGTCATATTCCTAAAATAATTATATCAGCATGACCAGATTTAATGTAATAACATTCCATTATAACACCTTGTCAAGACACTATCCGTTCTGTTCAGCTGCTGTTCGAAATCCTTTGCAATCTCTTATAGAATTTCAGTGTCATTGACAAACCATAAGTTTATTATTTCTTCTCCCTGAACTTCTTTACTGCTTGCTCATTGTGCAGATTCAATAAAATCAGGAATAAGCTACAAAACTGTCTCAGTCCCTTCTCAACCATTGCTTTCCTTTCATGCCCCATTTTAGTTAATGATTTTGTTATCCCAATCCAAGTACAAACATAAATAATGACATTCCAATTGGAATGTTTGAAACACATTATTTTCCAAGACAGTAATACAGTTTAATACACAAGAATTCTACTGGGTAGAAAGTATAGAAAAATCCTTTGACATTCTCTCCATATAGATTATGTGATTCATTGATCATGTTATTTTATTTTTTTATAGTTTTCACAACACAAATACATAACCTTTCACAGTACGTAACCAGTTTTAGCCTCTTCATATTGCCTATAGATAGGAAGAGGAAACAAAGAATCATTATAAAATCTACCAAGAAACTGTAGGAGGGACTTTGGTATGCTTAACCCTTTAACTGCTATAAACAAGATAACTAGCCATGTTCCACCACTCCATAGGTGCAGAGGATGTCTTTAAATGCAGACCCTGGGTTTTCCTGAAGCGGTGGTGTTGTGTTTACATGTCCCGTTCCACCAACCTCTCACTGCTGTGGTTGAGTTACTCCCATATCTCAGTGAATAAAAAAGTTTGGACAATTTGTCATACAACATCTGTGCCTCTTAGTGTGCTATAATTTGCAAAAGAAACTTCATTTCGATATCTTGAACCATTTATGAAACATGATGATAGTTATGGCCACAGGATTCACAATGCACAAGGATGGAAATGGCCGTGTCGCGCCGGGAAGTCTGATTGATATAAAAGTCTATAACTGGAGAACAAAATGAGATCTCATTCTGCTCTCAGTATTAAATGAAATTTCGATATCTTATGTACATTTCATATGCTACAGTATGTGACCTTAATCAACCATACACAAAGTTTACACAATGTGTTTTTACATCTGCAAGTTCTTTAAAATTGTGTGAAATTTTTTAGTTAATTTGATACATCGTAGTAATAATGGCATATAACAAAAAGAAATTAATTTCTTTATTGTGTGTAGATATAAGACTGTGAGATGTGTAAAAATCAATGTTACCATCTAATAGTTTTCTTAAAATCGAATGATAAGTATTTCATAGTGGCCACAACACCACCTCTCAGCAGTGACAGCAGCATTTGGTGAGCAGTACAGCCATGAAAAAGCAGCACTCAGCACGGAATGCAGATAGCACAACTGCACCAACAGAAAGATTCAAATTACTGAAACTTAATGTATCCATAAGATATTGTTCCAACGAACCCTTTGCCCTATCTCTCCATCCCTCTGCTGCATCCTCAGACTGTCAATAGATAAAAAGAGCTGCCAAAGAATAATTATAGAATCTGTAAAATCGGTCAAGTAACTATTTACACTATGTAATAAAAATATACCTAAAGGCAGATACTCCAACATTCTTGTTGCATTTTCAAGAAAAATAAAGACAACAGCAGGTACAGGTCAAGGTTTTATAGGTGGAGTAAAATATTTTCTGTGTCTTTTCATACAATCTACATTTGTGAAAGGAATAGATACTTCAACAGATTTTATAATTAAATTCTTGACACTAATGTCATGTGACTTTTTAAACAGTTTCAAAAACTTTTGAACAGTTTTTAAGTTTCAGCATTTGCACACGAAAAAGGAAGAAAGAAAGATCGGAGACGGGTCACGGCAACATCTCACAAACATTTCTTCACGTGTGTTTCACAGATAGAGACACAATTTTTTACGACAGCCACGACGTGTCGAAGGCAGATTCGCAGTCGGCGCTCTCCGTGCTAGACCCGGAGGACGCGGCAACAGTTCCCCAGCCACCGCCCCCGGACCCCGAGAGACTCCGGGCGGTCGTCGACGCACTGCGCTCCAAGCTCGGGCTGGCGCTCCTCGGCGTGGACGTGGTCGTCGAGAACTGCAGTGGGCGCATCGCCATTATTGACATCAATGCCTACCCTGGTGGGTGTACAGCATGCTTCGGACTGTCCCTCTGGGTTGTTTAATTGCTGTGCAACGTATCTGAGATAAAATTTATGAATGAATGAATTGAATATGCTTCATAAATCCAGTTATCTCTACTGTATTTGGATTTAATTCTCTGTTCTCAGAGCATAGAACACGAGTGTGCCAGCAGATTTCTGTCATCTGCATCATCCACCGTGTTACAGTTTGTTAAAAAGTTTTGACGAGTCTGTACTTGATTGAGGGTTGTTTGATTATATGTAATTTTACACCTTATATCATCGACTGTAACAGTCTTAGAGGCGAGGAACTATCGAATCGGTAAAAAGATTCCAATACTTCGTTAAAAGATGCCCAAAATATTTTCTGTATACAGAGCTGCACGGCCTTAGTCTATCTGCAGAACAGAATCACGAAACCACTGAAAATTGCTGTGAGGTGTGTTTATTTATAGATAGCCCTTTGTGGTCAAGTGACTCTATTTAGTTCACCTATGTATTAACAAAATGTGTAAGAAATTAGCAACGCTTTGTGCATGGCATGTTTAACACTACGTATCTACGGCTGGAAGACTTGTCTGGTGTAGTGGTAATAAAGTGTACACAAATTTTCTTCATGGATCAGTCTATCTATTAATGAAAACTGTATCAAAATCCTTAGAGATATTCCTGAGATTAACCTCCACATACAGATGGAGAAACAAGACAGAGGAATTTAATTCTTCATAGTCAGCCATTTGTAGACTTAGAGAAAGCTTTTGACAGTGTTGACTAGAATACTCTCTTTCAAATTATGAAGGTGGCAGGGGTAAAATACAGGGAGCAAAAGGCTATTTACAATTTGTACAGGAGGCATGAAAGGGAAGCAGTGGTTGGGAAGGGAGTGAGACAGGGTTGTAATCTATCCACGATATTGTTAAATCTGTATATTGAGCAAGCAGTAAAGAAAACATAAGAAAAATTCAGAGTAGGAATTAAAATCCGTAGAGAAGAAATAAAAAATTTGAGGTTTTGCTGATGACATTGTAATTCTGTCAGAGAGAGCAAAGGATCTGGAAGAGCAGTTGAGCGAACAGGATAGTGTCTTGAAAGGAGGATATAAGATAACATTAACCAAAGCAAAATGGAATTCAGTCGAATTAAATCAGATGATGCTGAGAGAATTAGATTAGGAAATGAGACACTTGAAGTAGTAGATGAGTTTTGCTATTTGGGGAGCAAAATAACTGATGATGGTCGATGTAGAGAGAATATAAAATGTAGACTGGCAACGGCAAGGAAAGAGTTTCTGAAGAAAAGAAACTTCTTAACTTCGAGTATAGATTTAAATGTCAGGAAGTCCTTTCTGAAAGTATTTGTATGGAGTGTAGCCATGTATGTAAGTGAAACATGGACAGTAAATAGTTTAGAGAAGAAGAGAATGGAAGCTTTAAAAATGTGGTGCTACAGAAGAATGCTGAAGATTGGATGGGTAGATCATGTAACTAATGAAGAGGTACTGAATATAACTGGGGAGAAGATGAATTTGTGGCACAACTTGACTAGAAGAAGGGATCGGTTAGTAGGACATGTTTTGAGGCATCAAGGGATCACCAATTTAGTAATGGAAGGCAGTGTGGAGGGTAAAAACTGCAGAGGGAGACCAAGAGATGAATATACTAAGCAGATTCAGAAGGACATAGGTTGCAGTAGGTACTTGGAGATGAAGAAGTTTGCACAGGATAGAGTAGCATCACGAGCTGCATCAAACCAGTCTCTGGACTGAAGACCACGACAACAACAGTTCAGCCAATTTACAGAAAATATTGATAGATTATATATGCAAAGCTTCCTCAATAACTCAGTTTATTAGTGAAAACCACATCAAAATCCCTAGTTCCTGAAATTGGTCTTCACAGAGAGACAGAAAAACACAACTGGAGATTTTATAATACGTATATATTCTGGTAGTAATAATTTCATGTGGCTCAATGGCCCAGAGCAAGTCTTACAGTTGGATACCACTTTGGCAACATGCATGTCCCTAACCTTCACCAGTTATTCAACTGGGCAAAGGGGACGTACTGTATAATTCAGTGTGAAATCCGAACTACTGCCATTACTGGTGAACCCCCACATCATTAAGAGATAACTGATAGGTTAAAAGACAAACTGAAAAAACCAGTGGTCTGACCAAGATTCAATACTGTGACTTTTTGATTTTCATGCGTACCCTTTACCACTAGCCCTCAAGGCCCAACATTGATTCTAATCAGACTTTGCTGCTCTCTGGAGTTGTGTTGCCTGCTTACTTTACTCCTTTTCTCATCACTTACTGCCTCCTCTCTAGCTGAAAAGCTTGTGATTCTTATTGTTGCCATGAGATCTGCTCCAAATGCTGCATAAATATGGAACTGATAACAACACAGAAATTATACATTCATCATTATGTAGTCGTAATACATTATATGCCCAGACCTTCCTTGTAATTCAGTTTATCTATTAGGGAAACCACATCAAAATCCCTGCAGTAGTTCCTAAGATTAACCTGAAACATACAGATAAAAACTGTGATGAAGAATTTTAATTTGTTATATGTTTAGATAGTATATGGCAAAACAATAGTAATGCAAACTATTGTATAGAGCAGATACTCATGGACACCATTACTTCAGGTTAAAAGATGGTTTCTTGGTGTCAAGTATGAGGGTTGTCTGAAAATTAAGGTCTCCAATGCTTTTCCGCTTAGTAAACATCATTTTATAGCAAAATCAGTTACAGATTCTGAAAGGTTGGACTTTTAGCTATCTTTCAATGTAGTCTCTGTCACAATTGATGCATTTTTTTAGATGCTCCAGAAGCATTTTCATACCTGCATTATACCACTCTCCTGCCAACTCATTCAGAAAGGAATGGACAGCAGCCTTCATCTCTTTGTTGTTGCTTGATAATTTAATTCTGCCCAAGTGTTGTTTCAAGTTGGGAAACAAATAGTAGTCACTGGGAGCCAAATCAGGGCTGTACGGAGGATGGTCAGCGATTTCCCATCTGAATTTGGCGATGAGACCTGTCATGGTGCTGGCGACATGAGGGCGGGTGTTGTCACAGTGCAAACAAACTCCCTTTGTCAGCCGATCCCTCCTTTTGTTCTGTGTAGCCCTGCCTAGCTTTGTTAGTGTCTTTCAGTACCTTGCCACATTGGTTGTTGTAACTCTTTTCAGGTAGTCAACCAGCAGAACGCATTCTATACCCCAGAATACTGAGTCATCACCTTCCCCCCTGACGCCATTTGCTATAACTTCTTGACATTTGGAGAACGGAATGCTACCATTGTTTTAATTGTTCAGTAGTCTCTGGCATAACGTAGTGAACCCAAATCTTGTGTCCGATTATAACTGAATCCAGAAATTCCTCACTCTCTTCCTGGTAGTGGCACAGAAACTTGCGAGCACTTTCGATGCGCTTCTTTTTGTGTTCATCAGTCAGCATCCGTGCACCCACCTGGCATACACCGTGTGATACGTCAAAATGTCCATCAAAATCTTGTCCACAGTATTCTTAGAGACATCCCCCATCAGTTCGCCAATCTCTCGTAGTCACACGCTGATCCGCAGGCAGAACTTCTTCAACTTTCATCATTGTCTCATTCAAAACTGATGGACGCCCACGGCTTGCCTCATCGTGCAAGTTTGTACAGCCATCTGTGAAACACCTACACCACTTATGAACACTTTTTTACATTCGTACACTTTTTTCCGTACTCATTTGTCAACTCTTGAAGGATTTCAGTAGGGGTTGACCCCTTAAACCACAGAAATCTAATCACATAACGCAATTCACACTTGGCAGGAGCATCCATTTTCCTTTCCATCGTTAATGGCTACTATGCCAAGAATGAGTGTCACAGAGAGGTGGAGACTGGCAAGAATAGTGGTGTGGGAAGGAAGGAACACAGTGCTGTTATCAGATTAAGCTAGATTGCTCCGTGCAGGCAGGAGCTCGTTGAAGACCTTGCTTTACAGACGATCCTAGTACATAATTATTTATCAGTTGCAGGATATAAATGAAATATTTAAAAATATAATACATGTAAATCTGACACTGAGTACCTATTGTCTCTTATATGTACATCCTTGATCTTATACATTTTTTTGTTAGTCTCTAAGTATAGAAACTTACAGTCTGCATACTGTGTCACCAAACTCACATCAGTAACTTATGACTGAATCATTTGATGTTTGTGCAGTGATTTTACTCACAATTTAGGACAATTGATCATAACTTCATCAGAGATGGTAACTTACAATTTCTGTGTCCTGGATTGTAGACGATGAATAAAATGAGTTAGGCAGAGGAAGCAACAAATTTTGTTTGCATAATGAAAAATGACCAAATATCAGTTTTATTTTATAACTAGACTAAAAACATGTCATTTATTGGCAGCATAGTTAAAAACATTTCTATATTGTACTAGTTTGTAAAAAATTATGTAGTATCCAAAACAATCGACCAGTCACTCTGCTGACCAAGTACAAAAATTAATCTACTATTTCAGCATCTCATTTCCTAATCTAGTTCTCACAGCATCACCTGACTTGCTTCAGCCTTTTTTATAAAGACAGTTTCCATTCTGTTTCAATTGATATTGCAAATCCTCAACAGAATAACAATGTCATCAGTACACTTCAAAGTTTAAATATTTTACTGTGAACTTTTTCTCTTTTCAAATTTTTCCTTATTTTCCTCCCCAGCTTGTTCAATGTACAGTTCAATAACATTGGGGATTGGCTACAACCCTACCTCGTTCCTTTCTTAACTAATGATTCGCTTTGATGTCCTTCAACTCTTATAATCGATCCAGTTTCTGGACAAGTTTTGGATAACCCTTCACCCCCTGTATATTATGTGGTAACTCCCCACATGTTACCGCATTACTAGGCCTCTCCATCTCTGATGGCAGCAGTGGCTGCCGCCTCTCGTCCGGCCACCATTTGAAGCACGGACGGTTGACATGTGGCCACACAAACAGCATCCTACCATTTCCACCTCACCGAGCTTCATCGTCGAGGCTCACCTGCTAGCCGATGGCGTCCATTCCAGAATCGGCATCTAGAAACAACACCTGCTTTCCTGTAGAGACTGTCCCGAAACAATGTGGGTGCTGATGCTCAGACTGTGCCAGTTGGCACACCTTTGAAGTACAGTGACTTACTAAGGCCACCGCCTCAACTCCACACTTCACTTTGCTAGTTGCACTGTGGTGATCGTTGTGCTCTGACTGTATTGGGTCTACTATTGGACTTCTGTTTGGGTTATTCTATTTGAATCAATTCCTTACCAGTGCTTGCACTTTTGGTCACTGAGTAGTGGTCACAACCTTTATCACTGTTACCTTCATTATTTCAAAGAGTGTAGTACCACTCAACACTTCCACAAGTCTTCTCTAAACCTGCAAATATTCAGTTTATCTTCTAAGAGGAGTCATAGGATCGATACTGCCTCGCGCATTCTGACATTTCTTCAGAACTAAAACTGGTCTTCCCCGAGGTTGGATTCTACCAGTTGTCGTGTCAGTGTTCTGCGAGCATGCCTTATTAAACCAGTGCTTCAGTGACCTTCACACTTGTCAGATCCCATCTTCTTTGGACTAGAAATTATTACAGTCTTCTCGAAGTCTGAGGATATTTCGCACGTCTCATTTGTCTCGGCCTCCGAGTAGAATAGTCTTCGTCTCGACAGGCTATACCGATGATCTAGTGAATTGTGAGAGATAGTCGTGTAGTCCGAGGAACTTGTTTCGATATAAGTCTTCCTGTGCTTTTTTGAATTCTTCTCTCAGTATCGTATCCCCCGTCTCATCTTCATGTGTCTCCTCTTTCTTCTCCACAGGAATCCCTTCAAGTTCCTTCCCCCTGTTCAGCCTTTCTGTATACTCGTTTTACATTTCAACTTTCCTTTTGTGCTTAGTACTGGCTTAGTATCACCCCAGCCATTCCTGCTTTGCCATTTTGCACTTCCAGTCAGTCTCATTATTTGGACATCTGTATTCATTTTTGCCAGCTTCATGTACTGCAGTTTTATATATACTCCTTTCATCAATTACATTCAACTAGCTGAAAAACTTGGCATTGCCCAGGTATTCATTTTGCCAATTATTTTCTGTTAGAAATGAAGATAAAGAAGTGAACTGCATTTGCAGCGAAGTACCAAAAAAATTGATTTCCGTGCATTCGTGGAAATACCTTTGAAATTATAAAACAGTTGTACAGAGAAATATTCATAATTTACGCATGTATAAGTACAGTATCCTTGTCAAGAAAAATCCCAGACAGTTTCTGTACACAGGGCACAGCTCCTTCGCATGCCTGCAATGCGATTTTGTAAACAGCCCTATGGCAATGCCTTTTCGTAGCACTACAAATGGCTATAGTACTCACCTGTGTAGCAGTGGAGAGTGAGCAAAATCGTTGCCAGGTATTAGGGTTTTCATTAAGATGACCTGATTCTAGATGTGTCTCAGTAGTAAGGAATAATTGTATTAAAATTTCATGCTTGATGCAGCACTTTTTTTCCACATATCTCGGTATTTATTAGTCATATCTCTTCAACTGTGTGTCGTGTAATGATATATTTATGTAGGTACATTCAGCAACATATGTGGATACTGTCAGGAAAATGTGTTGTGAACAGAGTTAGTAGAAGAGAAATAATAAATTTAAACTTCATGCACAGTGCTGCAATTTTCACGCAGCTCTGTGTTTACAATGTCATATCCTGGACTATGATAGGTTGGTGGTTCTTCCCCCCCCCCCCCCCCCCCCCCCCAGCAATTGTTACCTGACAGTAAGGGAAATGTGTACTAAATGTGGTTAAAATTGGGCTAGTGGTTTAGTAGATGTGGAAAACACACACCCTTTTTTGTGATACATATGGACATGTTGTGAACTGTACGAGGGCTTCTAATGGATCTCGTCTTTTCGCCATCTTTTCCCCTGCTGCCTTCATGTTTAATCTCTGAGCTACCCGCTCATCTCCTAGTGTATTCCTTTTCTCCATTTCAGTCACATACCTAATGTCCACTTTGCAACTCTTAACAACCTTTGGTTCCTTCAATTTACTGTGTCCAAACTTCTTAGTTATCTACCTTTCTGCAGTTCCTTCTGTTTTAAATTGCAGTTCATAACCCATACATTATGACCAGAGTGCACATCTGCCCATGGAAAGACTGTGCTGTTTAAAATCTGGTTTGGACATCTGTCTTAACATTATGTAATCAGTCTGAAATCTTTTAGTCTCTCCAAGTCTCTTTTACATACACAGCCCTTTTACACGATTCTTAAAATGAGTGTTAGCGATGATTAAATTGTGCCCTGTGGAAAATTCTCACTCTTTCGTTCCTTTCCCCCAGATCATATTTTGCTATTATTTTTCCATTTTTTTATAATCAAATTGAAGTCCCGAATCTCCATTAAATTTTCATCTGGATTGTGAAATCAAATGTGTTAGTTCTTCTCTTGTTAGAACCGTGTAACGTTTGTGGCACTCGTGTGCAGGTTATGACGGCTTCCCCAACTTCTTTGAGAGCCTGATGACGTGCATCCTGGGAGCCGTCGAGTCACACCGAACAGACATGCCGGATGCGGTCCTCTCCAACGGATCGGACAGCTTCTCCAGTGGACCTGGCAGTTCTGCTTGCAGTGAGTTTAAGTTTTAAAAAATTTATTTTTAATCAATGAGTTTAGCAATTTATTCATTTTAACTTGCAAGAGGTGCTTCCCAAGGATGGAATAGACTTTTTGAAACCACCTACGCATTTCTGCAAGATAGGATATCAGATATTACACTCTGCAACTTTTCAGCCTAGTGAGCCCTTGTTTGTAAATGGCACCATAACGTGGCAATAAGTTTATCAGAATGACTGTGTTCATTATTGTTATTCAGTTACTTGCTTTAAATTTTTTTTTTTTATTTCTCATCCTTTGTCGCATTATTTAAATCATTACATTCACTTTTTAATTTGCTCTCATTATTATTATTTCTTTTTTTCCATCTGGAATCTTCTCCCATATGATTTTAATTACCTTATGTATTCAATTCGGGGTTCAGTATGGGTGGTCTTGGAATATTAATCACTTAAGTATTTTACCAAGACAAATGTATTGCATAAATTTCATGACTACACTAATTAGTTTTTGGTGTTGTGATTTTTTTCTGTCAGAGTATTTATGATACTTTATCATACAACCATGAACCATGGACCTTGCCGTTGGTGAGGAGGCTTGCGTGCCTCAGCGATACAGATGGCCGTACCATAGGTGCAACCACAACGGAGTGGTATCTGTTGAGAGGCCAGACAAACGTGTGGTTCCTGAAGAGGGGCAGCAGCCTTTTCAGTAGTTGCAGGGGCAACAGTCTGGATGATTGACTCATCTGGCCTTGTAGCACTAACCAAAACAGCCTTGCTGTGCTGGTACTGCGAACGGCTGAAAGCAAGGGGAAACTACAGCCGTAATTTTTCCCGAGGGCATGTAGCTTTAATGTATGGTTAAATGATTATGGCGTCCTCTTGGGTAAAATATTCCGGAGGTAAAATAGTCCCCCATTCGGATCTCCGGGCAGGGACTACTGAGGAGGACGTCGTTATCAGGAGAAAGAAAACTGGCGTTCTATGGATCGGAGCGTGGAATGTCAGATCCCTTAATCGGGCAGGTAGGTTAGAAAATTTAAAAAGGGAAATAGATAGGTTAAAGTTAGATATAGTTGGAATTAGTGAAGTTCGGTGGTAGGAGGAACAAGACTTTTTGTCAGGTGAATACAGGGTTATAAGTACAAAATCAAATAGAGGTAATGCATGATTAGGTTTAATAATGAATAAAAAAATAGAAGTGTGGGTAAGCTACTACAAACAGCATAGTGAACGCATTATTGTGGCTAAGATAGACACGAAGCCCACACCTACTACAGTAGTACAAGTTTATATGCCAACTAGCTCTGCAGATGATGAAGAAATTGATGAAATGTATGATGAGATAAAAGAAATTATGCAGGTAGTGAAGGGAGACGAGAATTTAATAGTCTTGGGTGACGGGAATTCAATAGTAGGAAAGGAGAGAGAAGGAAACGTAGTAGGCAGGGTGCGATTTGTGCTTTTACCAGTGGGGGGGGGGGATGTCTTAGGGGGTTAGTAGAATTATATATGTTACTAGCTTGGACCGTGGTGTTACGCATGGTTAAACAGCTATTTATAAATAGATGGTAATGCTGAAACTCACTATTCACGCGTATGTACTATCAGAAAAGCCATCCCTTGTTATATCTTTAAAAGTACATTATAGGTAAAGCTTATTTACAAAATCATCTACATACAGGTATACGAGAGGAATTCAAACAGTAGAGGCACATTTGTGAAAAGCTGTACTTATTCTGATGTTAGAAAACTGAAACTTATTAATAGTATTAATAGTAAGACTTACTAAAAACTTTCAGTGTTCGGCTCTACAAATTTAAATTATATGTAAAGTTTTACTCCAGTGCGTGGGAAATAAACATCCCAGGTTGGGATGCATAAACTAAATCCAGAGGAGGGGATGGTATGATGCAAAGGGGGGGGGGGGGGGGGAATCCCCCCCCCCCCTGCAAATCGCACACTGGTAGTAGGTGAATATGGATTGGGGTTAAGAAATGAAAGAGGAAGCCGTCTGGTAGAATTTTGCACAGAACATAACTTAATCATAGCTAACACTTGGTTCAAGAATCATAAAAGAAGGTTGTATGCGTGGAAGAATCCTGCAGATACTAGTAGTTATCAGATGGATCATATAATGGTAAGAGAGAGATTTAGGTACCAAGTTTTAAATTGTAAGACATTTCCAGGGTCAGATGTGGACTCTGACCACAATCTATTGGTTATGAACTGTAGATTAAAACTGAAGAAATTGCAAAAAGGTGGGAATTTAAGGAGATGGTACCTGGATAAACTGACTAAACCAGAGGTTGTACAGAGTTTCAGGGAGAGCATAAGGGAACAATTAACAGGAATGGGGGAAAGAAATACAGTAGAAGAAGAATGGGTAGCTCTGAGGGATGAAGTAGTGAAGGCAGCAGAGGATCAAGTAGGTAAAAAGACGAGGGCTAGTAGAAATCCTTGGGTAACAGAATAAATATTGAATTTAATTGATGAAAGCAGAAAATATAAAAATGCAGTAAATGAAACAGGCGAAAAGGAATACAAACGTCTCAAACATGAGATCGACAGGAAGTGCAAAATGGCTAAGCAGGGATGGCTAGAGGACAAATGTGAGGATGTAGAGGCTTATCTCACTAGGAGCAAGATAGATACTGCCTACAGGAAAATTAAAGAGACCTTTGGAAAAAAGAGAGCCCCTTGTATGAATATCAAGAGCTCAGATGGAAACACAGTTCT
The DNA here is from genome assembly GCF_023864275.1 of Schistocerca cancellata. Lineage (NCBI taxonomy): Eukaryota > Metazoa > Arthropoda > Insecta > Orthoptera > Acrididae > Schistocerca > Schistocerca cancellata. The sequence continues at coordinate 56,570,936 of NC_064635.1, forward strand.
AAGCAAAGAAGGGAAAGCAGAAAGGTGGAAGGAGTATATAGAGGGTCTATACAAGAGCGATGTACTTGAGGACAATATTATAGAAATGGAAGAGGATGTAGATGAAGATGAAATGGGAGACACGATACTGTGTGAAGAGTTTGCCAGAGCACTGACAGACCTGAGTCGAAACAAGGCCCCGGGAGTAGACAACATTCCATTAGAACTACTGACGGCCTTGTGAGAGCCAGTCCTGACAAAACTCTACCATATGGTGAGCAAGATGTATGAGACAGGCGAAATATCCTCAGACTTCAAAAAGAATATAATAATTCCAATCCCAAAGAAAGCAGGTGTTGACAGATGCGAAAATTACCGAACTCTCAGTTTAATAAGTCACAGCTGCGAAATATTAACGCAAATTCTTTACAGATGAATGGAAAAACTGGTAGAAGCTAACCTCGGGGAAGATCAGTTTGGATTCTGTAGAAATGTTACAACATATGAGACAATACTGACCTTAGGACTTATCTTAGGAGAAAGATTAAGGAAGGGCAAACCTACGTTTCTAGCATTTGTAGACTTGGAGAAAGCTTTTGACAATGTTGACTTGAATACTCTCTCTCAAATTCGAAAGGTGGCAGGGGTAAAATACAGGGAGCAAAAGGCTATTTACAATTTGTACAGAAACCAGATGGCAGTTATAAGAGTCGAGGTGCACGAAAGGGAAGCAGTAGTTGGGAAGGGAGTGATACATGGTTGTAGCCTCTCCCTGATGTTATTCAATCTGTATATTGAGCAAGCAGTAAAGGAAACAAATGAAAAATTCGGAGTAGGCATTAAAATCCATGGAGAAGAAATAAACACTTTGAGATTCAGCGATGACATTGTAATTCTGTCAGAGACAGCAAAGGACTTGGAAGAGCAGTTGAACGGAATGGACAGTGTCTTGAAAGGAGGATATAAGATGAACATCAGCAAAAGTAAAATGAGGATAATGTAATGTAGTAGAATTAAGTCTGGTGATGCTGAGGGAATCAGATCAGGAAAGGAGACGCTTAAAGTAGTAAACGAGTTTTGCTATTTGGGGAGCAAAATAACTGATGATGGTCGAAGTAGAGAGGATATAAAATGTAGACTGGCAATGGCAAGGAAAGCGTTTCTGAAGAAGAGAAATTTGTTAACATCGAATATTGATTTAAGTGTCAAGAAGTTGTTTCTGAAAGTATTTGTATGGAGTGTAGCCATGTATGGAAGTGGAACATGGGCGATAACTAGTTTGGACAAGAAGAGAATAGAAACTTTCGGAATGTGGTGCTACAGAAGAATGCTGAATATTAGATGGGTAGATCACATAACTAATGAGGGGGTATTGAATAGAATTGAGGAGAAGAGGAGTTTGTGGCACAACTTGACTAGAAGCTTCATCAGTTGGTAGGACATGTTCTGAGGCATCAGGGGATCACAAATTTAGCATTGTAAGGCAGTGTGGAGGGTAAAAATCGTAGAGGGAGACCAAGAGATGAATACACTAAGCAGATTCAGAAGGATGTAGGCTGCAGTACGTACTGGGAGATGAAGCAGTTTGCACAGGATAGAGTAGCATGGAGAGCTGCATCAAACCAGTCACAGGACTGAAGACCACAACAACAACATCATTCAAATAGGAATCTTGGAATAGGAAAACTGCCGTTTTCAAAAAAGTCAATGGAACTTACGATTTAAATTACTGGTTGCTCAAAGCGCAAATCTCACAGTCTCGTGAGTGTTGTTGAATGTCATAATTTTGAGGAGGTCGGTCAGTGGTGACTGTGGTGCGAAATTGTTGCATATCTGAAGTTTTTGACACTCATTAATTTTTTGCAGTTGCATAAACTCTTGCCAGAGTTTTCTTCTTTTCCAACTGTAGCCCAGATGTGTCACGCTTGTGAGAAACTCACATGCTTTTAACTTGCACTAAAAAAAAGCATCCGATCACAGTCTGCCACATACGAGTCAGCTGCAGAACTCTAACGTGTCCAGTAGCCATATCCTCTCCCTGTGACTGGCATGTACACCCAAGCATGCATAATTTCAAAAGTCACTGTTAGGAAGATGTGGCAGTCCTCAGCTACACAATTTTCTTCACCCTATCTTAATCTCAGTGATTACAATAGTTACATAACAGCATTATAGGCATTAATTTTTATTATTGAAGTGCACTTCGTCCAGATTGCCCAGAAATAAATAAATCTAATGTTACTTTATCTTTGAGAAACAGGAAAAATTATTTATAACTGACACTTTGTTAGGGTACTACAGTCAGAGCTATAGTCACAAGTACAGCCTGTAGAGATGAGGTCTCGTCCTTTGGTAGCACAGCACAGTTATGCTTTGTGCATGTCAGTGATGTCTATTTGCCAAATTTTGTGGTTTGATCCTCACTTAAGCCTGTACAAAGTCACATGTAACGAACTGAAGAAAATGATTATCTGCAAGTGTTTACGTTTTCAGAAATGACCTTGGAAACCTGGCACAATGACTGTATTCTGTAAGAAGCTGTGAGGCTCATTTCTACATATCAGGTACTTTAAACAAACAGAACTGCCAGTATTGGCCAGCAAGTAGTGCTTGTAAACTTCATCAACCCCCTCATAGTGACCAAGGACCTGCAAAATGTGGAATGCGACGATTTTTACTTATTATAACGTGCGTTTTTCTGGAACAACAGATAAGTCACAGTGTTACCTTATAATCTGGTAAGAATTTTTTTGCTTAATCTGAGAAGATGCTGAATTTATATCAGTAGGGTTTGGTTTCAGTGGTGTGGTGCTACTTCCTGTTTCTTCTTCTTCTTCTTCTTCTTCTTCTTGCATTAGAGCCTCTGTAGGACCACTGGTAGCCCCATCATAGATTGCATTTTCTGCTTCTGCTCCCAGAATATCTTTCTCTTCTTCCATCTTGACTGTCTTCAGAGATATTCAGTATTCTCTTTTCTTGTCTGCTCCACTGGAGACTGGTTTTGCTTCCCCTGTATCCTTCTCTGTCGTCATTCTCCGGCATATTGGTTGGTGTGTACTTGCTTCTCCAATTTTCCTTTCCTTTTATTTTGATCCTCAATTCAACAAATACTTTTGGAATTCAACAACACACACGGTTCCTGTCTTTCCACTTGTACTCCCTGTTGTTTGCCGTACTCTTTTCGTCATTCCATCCAGATTCACTCTGACTTCATGTCCGGTAAACCTTGCCCTTCCCACTCTGATTTCTTCTAATATTGTTCTTATGTTTAGGCAGTTTCCCCTACATTTTCGCATCCATCTTTCACCGCTCCTTTTAGGGCCTGTTATTTTCCTCACTGTTTCTTACTCATATTTCTCTGGTTTTCTGCATCCTAGTGCCATCATCGCGGTTACCTGTGTGTACTTACTGCGCATCATCTCGGCCACTTATAATACTGCATTCCTCATGTTGCCGTGTAGTGTCTCATCTTTGCTTTAGTAGATATTTGTTATTTTTCGTGTCTGTATCTCTGGTCATAAAGAAGGCTGACCACATCTTCATCGTCTCTACTATTTCTTCATTGCTCCTGTTTCTCCCTGTCGTATATTCTCCCAGGTATTTAAATTCGTCCTATTTCCGCATAGTGCCTCCTGGTGATTTCCATACCACTAGCTATTTTGCTAAGGTTGTCTACATGTGCCGTGTTGTGCCATGTCTTAAGAGACTCCATAGCTTTCTTGAGAGAGGACATGGCGTTTTGTCTGTCAGACATGTGAAGTGGCCCTTCAATCTCTGGATCTTGTACCAAGTACTCATTTCTAGTGGGGCCACCTAAATCTTGGACGTAATTGGAAAACCAATGGACACGAAGCTCTTTTGGAAAGTATGACTGGTGATATCCGAGCAATTCCATGTGCTATGTTTGAAAGCTGCATGGACATATGTATTTTTGACACTTATTGATAATGCATTTACCAAATGACATTGTATGTTCAATTTTAAGGAAAAAAATTCTAATCCATTCAGAAACAACTGGGTTTGGGTTTCAGAAATGTAACACTTCCTGATTGTACTCTGTATGTAACTGAGTACCCATTTCTGTCCCAAAATGCCACCAGAATATAGAATGAATAACTTTACTCTAACCAGGGGCCCTTACAGGCTGCTCAGCTTCTTCAATTTTCTTCATATGTAGACGATTTGAAGGTCATTGCCTGGACATCAGGCACAGTACGGTGCAATTCTCAGAAGAAGTTGGAAGGAAAGAGGTCTTCAAAAATGTTTTCCGTTCACAGTTAAGGGCAAAAAATTTTTGTCATATCAACGTATATGCCAGTAGGTGAATGCGTACCATAAGAAGACGGTAATCCTATTGTCACTAGTTTGAACTTCACGTGTAGCATAGTTTTATTTTATTAGAAGTCCATGTTTATTCACAAATGGAAATATATACTAACAAATGTTTTTGATAAAATTAACATCTTTTTATTTTTAATTACGATTTGTATGAAAATGTGAAACATCAAGTCAAAAATAAAGTATGTTTTTATTTCTAGAGATTGAACACTATTATTTATGTATTTAACTTTCCTCGTGTAATAAAGAAGCATTTTGCGCATGTTTGTATTGAGTTTTAATTTATTTACATATAACCAGTAATTAAAAATAAAAACATTATTTTTATAAAAAATTATCATTCAGTATTTGTTAATTAACATTTCCATTTGTTAATTAATGTGGAATTTAAATAAAAGTAGAAAAAATAACTATGAGCGAGATTCAAATAAGCGAAATCACAATTAATAACTGTGTGTGTGTGTGTGTGTGTGTGTGTGTGTGTGTGTGTGTGTGTGTGTGTGTGTGTGTGTGTGTTTTACTGCTGCAGGACATTGATGTCCAGGCAATGACCTCCAGATGCTTTGAAGATGAAGAAAATTGGAGAGAAGGTGTCTTTAATGTTGTAACTGTTCTAATTTGAAAACCATTGCTGTTGTCTTTTAGGCAATTCATTTCTGAGGAGAGTGTGTCAGTTGCACAACTTATGATTCCATTCATTTCGTTATCGTAGTTAGTCAATAAAGAATGGTGCAAGAACTTTTCTTTCTTGGTAGACATAATTTTGTACTTATCATTCAGTTTTCAATGAAAGCACAATCACAGTAAAATGTATAGTGAAATTAGTAACTACCATTCCATAAATAGAGGCGTTACATTCTTAGTGAAATGAAAAAAGACCAAATGTAGGCCCAGTAACACTGTCATTTTATTTTTGGTGGAACGTAATGTACACACACATTTTCTTTTGGCTTAGGCAAAACTAGCAGCAGCACGAGCTCACCAGGTGACCAGGACGATTCTGGCTTCGACACGGGGGGTGACTCGAGTGACGAGAAGAAGAAGAAGTGGGGCCGACGCCTTCGTGGGAGCGGCGGCTTTGCGGCGGTCGCCGGCAAGTAACAGCTCAGGTACGCAGCTGTTAAACATCTCTGTTTGTGGGAACCACTATTTGTAATGTAACTGCATCTAGCGTTGTCTGCATTTGTTAATTAATTGGGCATTTTGAGTGTCATTTCCATTGTAATGTTACAGTTCTTTTAATTTAGAAAATTGGAGTTGTGATCTTTCATTTCTGGAAGTGCCTCATTAATATGTGCAGCATACTGTAACCTGTCATAGTAGACTAAAGTGTGTATCTGGTGGAAACTGCAGTGCTTGAGTCGTGTTTAGTTCATAGATCTCGCACTGACAACAGGTGTAAATTTTTAATCAAACAGCGCTGTACGGCCGTATCAGTAGCAGTACAGTTATGTAGCTACTGCCTGTGAGAACACTGTGACAATGTAAATAAATGTCACCATAATTTCAATACTGCAGTGCCTGTATTATTCCGAATTACAATGCAATGTTCCTTTGGACATACATGCATTGTAATTCATAGTAACACAGGCACTGCAGTATCGTATTTACCCATTGATTCCCGGCAAGTGGCTTTCAAGTAAAATGTCTCCCCTGTACAAGAATATATCTATATATAATGAATGTACGAGTACAGGTTGTAGATGCACGGTTCACGATGTATGGAAGCGTGGGTCCAGCCATGAGTCGTGCTTGGATAGCCAAATGCTAAGGCGACTGCTTGTGATAAGCAGGAAATCCGGATTCGAGTCCCAGTCCAGCACAAATTTTCATTGTCGGCATTCTGTTATACAGCTGATAATTGTCCATATTCAGCTGTGAATGCATTTCTTCTGTATAATTTATCAATCATCTTTCAACAGTATTTATCTTAAATGCCCGTACTACATGAAAAATTGACATCGTGTGAAGTAGGAGTGGTTCAGCACAGCTTTCTCCAGTAGAAGGAAGCTACAACAAAAATGGTGCATTCGGCCAAACAATCCTATTAACACACAGATTTCATGCACAAAAAAGAGTTATTATAATGATGATGTTAATCAGAGTATAATTTGAACAGAAAGTTGAGTTGGCCACTGAAGCCAAAGTGGCAATCTTAATTAAAGTCAGTCTGTTTGAAAAGCTACACAAGTTGACAGCAGCAAATGTAATTGAAATTCAAATGTATTCTCTTCAAAGACTACTGTTGCTCCGAGTGAGTGATTCAGGCTCGTATAATGTGTAATTACCCTTTTAATAACATTGGTAATGATACGTTACTGACTTAGAATTTTAGCAATTTTTGTCAATGTTAGGCATCATAAAATGAACATACCCACTTATTCAGGTGAGGCAGATGCTATTTCAACTAATCACAAAATAATTGTACTATCTGATTATAAAACAGATAACTTTGTTTAAATATTTAACCCTTTGACTGCTTTTGATGAATTAATTATTTACGCACTGCCGCTCCCCAAGCACTGTTACAAAGCTTAAGTGTAGTCTCTGGGTTTTCCTTCACCGCTGTTGATGATTTAACTTAGGCCTCTTTGCTGATCCCTGAGTGTTGATGACCAGTATGGACTCACGTCAGCTGTTGGTGAGCTTAAATGTACAACAGAGTCTCTGCCCCATATTTAAAAAGCTTTTCACAGACCTATCTGCTAAGTTGTGACCATGTACTTGATCTGTTATTATTTGGTTTTGCTGCATCTGACTTCTCTGTTCACCTGTCTGTCCCTCAGGATTGGCATCACAATGTTTTTCTCATACTCTATTCTACAAGGAAAATGACAAGGCACAGTGGTTGCACTTAGAAAGAGATCGTGGATATACTCACAAAGAGTAACAATGAGGACGAATTATTTGATGTCGACATACGTGATAAGTCCTTCAGAGATTCTGAAAGTGACAGTCATAAACTACAGACGTCATCTGGAGTAATGCTACAGTCTTATGTTTCAACAATTACTGTATCATACTTACCTGACTATAACACAAATTGTTTCCCAAATTCATCATTTGAAAAATATGGGCTCATCTTGCATTCGCAGATTAAGATATTGCTTCTGAGGTCAACATTTTTACACTGTTTAATAGAGTAATACAGGGGTCATATTATGTTTACAGATAAAATTTGACTATTGAGGTTTCATACAAATTTATTTTGAACAATGCTGTAGGGTATGCCTTCTCACACAATACTTGAGTTCAGATAGATTCAAGATTTCCCAATACATCGAATTGCTCAATACGTTATCGACCTTGCTCGAACAATCACATGACCTGTAGCTTGCAGTGCTATCGTAAGGGATACAACAACAATCTAATGCTCTGCAAAAAAAATTTACAATTTTGTGAAAGCCAGGAGGAACAACATTAAATTCTATCAACTTACAAACTGTTGTTGTATTTAAGATACTTTACACATATATTTTTGCTGCTTTTTAAGTAAACGTAACATTCAAAGGTGAAAAACTTGTCCTTCAAAAACTATTACTTGATTCTTAACCCATGTGTATATTTTATTTGGCTGTGAGGAATTAATGATTCACCAGGTAGGTTGCAAATGAGAAATTCCACTGCTGATCTCATATTAAAATACTGGAGCTTTGGAACTTTAGAACAAGATGATGACATTCAAGTGCAACAAGAAAGACAATTAATCCAGAGTGAAATGTCTATGTTTACATCTACATCTGTATCTGCGTGGATACTCTGCAAATCACACTTAAGTGCCTGGCAGAGGTTTCATTGAACCACTTTCACGATAATTCTCTTTTATTCCAATCTCAAGCAGTGCACAAAAAAGAATGTGTGCGAGCTCTAATGTCCCTTATTTTATGATGATGATCATTTCTCTCCCTATGTAGGTTGGCGTCAACAAAATATTTTTGCATTCGGAGGAGAAATTTGGTGACTGAAATTTCATGAGAAGATTCCACCGCAACAAAAAAACACATTTGTTTTAATTATGTCCACCCCAAATCCTGTATCATGTCTGTGACACTTTCTGTTTCTCAATCGTGCAAAATGTGCTGCCCTTCTTTGAACTTTCTCGATGTACTCCATTAATCCTATCTGGTAAGGATCCCACAATGCGCTGCAGTACTGCAGAAGAGGACGGACAAGCGTAGTGTAAGCAGTCACTTCAGTATATCTTTTGCATCTTCTAGCTGTTCTGCCAATAAAATGCAGTCCGTGATTACCTTCCCCACAACATTTTGTTCGTAACTGTAATTCCTAGGTATTTTGCTGACTTTGTGGCCTTTAGATTTGACTGATTTATCTTCTAACTGAAGTTGAAAGGATTCCTTTTAGCACTCATGTGGATAACCTCACAGTTTTCATTATTTAGGACCAGTTGCCGAGTTCCACACCATTCAGGTATCTTTTCCAAATTGTTTTGCAATTTGCTTTGATCTTTTGATGACTTTACTAGATACTAAAGACAGACCTAAGGTGGCTGCTCATATTGTCTCCTAAATTGTTCATATAGAATAGGAACAGTAGAGGACTTATAACTCAATGTGGGGAACACCAGAAATCCCTTCTGTTTTACTTGATGATTTTCCATTACTGCGAACTGTGACCTCTATGACAGGAAATCAAGAATCCAGTCATGCAACTGATATGATATTCCATAAGCACGTAATTTGACTACAAGCCACTCGTGAGGTAGTGTGTCAAAAGTCTTCTGGGAACCTAGAAATACAAAATCGATTTGAAATCCCTCGTCAGTAGCACTCAACACTTCATGTGAATAAAGAACTAGTTGTGTTTCACAAGAACGATGTTTACTAAGTCTGTGTCGACGGTGTGTCAATAGACCATTCTCTTCAAGGTAATTCATACAGTTTGAGGTTATGTCAAACAAATGAAGTAAATCATATTAAAGTGACTGTAATTGTTGTCGCGAGAATATATTACAGCAGAAAGACCTGTTGTGGAGATCATATGAAAAGTCATCACTAGATTGTGGGACAAGCAAAAGTTCAAGAATTGGAGCAAATAGTGATTGTGATCTTTTATTTATTTATTTGTTTTTTGTTGTTACATATGACCTGCACTTTAGAAGATATCACCATCCGCATTTCACCGTTGCTTACGAACAGTGACCAATTTGGCTGAAGAACTACAATGGGCGCCGGGTTGGGGGGCTATTGTTGAGCAACAAAAATTTCGTCATGCAGCCAACCATGGGAATGTATATTGCATTACATCTACCATGTTTAAACTGCAGTTCGCCTGAACCCATTTGTACTCAGAAGCAAACTGACTTTAAAATTTGTCAGATACTCAACAATAGCATACATTTCTGCAGGAAACACTAAAAGACTCAATGGGCGCCAGTGGTTTACTTACACGTTTCATGCAGCATTGTTGTCGACACTCACCGTGAGGTACGACGTGAACAATTGAGGGTGTCAGCTGCTGGTTGTACACAGCCAGTTAGAGAGTGGCGGACAGGCAATATGTTTGGAAGCAAGAAACATTGTAACATTCCCATGTCATTATGGAAGTGATATCTGCAGTGTGTTCAGAAAATAAATATCTGTGTTCTTGGGTCCCACTGTAACAACCACTTCAGAAATGGCAAAATATTTGGAAGCAACGGCCAAATATTTGTGACAGTGAATATTATAAGTTTCACAGCTGTCCTGTTAGGATGATGGCAATAGTGATGATGATCATGATGATGACTATGATTGAAACTAATGATAGTACAGATGGTAGGCTAAGTAAACTAAAAAGCAGTGAAGATAAAAACTAGCGTAAAAAATTTTTTTATTCATTTTATTTCTCCTTTTATTGTCAAAATGTAGACAATCAGTAAATGGCATAAATTTAGAATATGTGTAATGTTAACTTTTTAGACAAATCTCCTACAGCAATAAAAGTTTGTAATTTTGTTTAGTCATAATAAGTTAAAAAATAATTTTTTCTCTTGTATTCATGGTCATCTTTCACTCAGGTAAATATGGTAATTCATAGTTCTTATTACAAAGTATTTGAAAGTTATGGTTACCAAAACTGGGTTTGACACTGTTGAAAAAGCCATCTTCATATCTGGGCAGATTTGTTACAATTGTAAATTTGCAGAGTAACTACTAACATACAATAATATTCACCTCAGCAGTGACAAATCTGAGAACAACAGGAGGAGACGTTGCAGAAATCACTCTAAAAATATTCAGCACAGGGCAAGCCAGACCTTCGGGTAGCCCTGGCCCAAACACGTAAAGTAGTGCGGTTAGACGCATCGGGCAAGAAGCGTGCAACACGCAGCTAAGCCTGTATCGAGCACACCTGTGGTGGTCAAAGGGTCATAAAATATTTTAGGTAGCTGTAGGTGTATTATGAATCTTTATAAAGATGTCAGCATCTGTTTGTTACATTAAAACCATATGGTACACTGGTGTCTCTTTGAATGAAGCTTTATGGTGTTGTGTTGCAGGTTCCTGGGGACAGTTGTGCCAGATGAACTCCCAGAGCAGCTTTGTGTTAGCTGCCTCAGTGTGTACATTCTCTTCTTCATTGGCCACCAACAGAGACAGTGATTTACATTCCAGTTTCTGCACTTTTGTCTCTCTGGAACCTCTTCGGCTGACTTTTTTGTGTGTATTGACTGTGTTTGAAACAGGAGGAACTCTGACTTTTCAACTGTGTTCATTTAGTAGACAAAAAAAGGGGAGATATTGCTGAAATTTAAAAAAGTGTTACACCTCTGTTGCCTTCGTGATACTGTTTCCTGAATGAGACACTCTGAGTCCCAAGAACAAGTTAAATTATTGTATTCAGATCTCTCATAAAGCATTTATTTAGTGTCTAGAAATGTTTCACTATTTTAAGCATGTATTAATGTTCGAGTGTTCTTTAGGCATTGCTTTTGTGCAACTGTCATTTTAATATGTCAGGTCATTGTCCAGGCTGTGATTTGCATTTGAGTGTGCCATTCCAGTGTCTGTCGCCTTCTCGCTTTTTATGCTTCTACTGCTAAACTAGATGATTCACTCACATTTCTGTAAAATTGGTATTTCCACAATCTGTTTTCTCCTTGAGGAATGACAATTTATTATATCTTGTAACAGAGCTGGTGACAGCTATCACAACAGTATTAGAATATGCTTTTAGTGCTGCTCCAGGTAGTAGAGTATTGCTATTCCAAAATGTTACTTTCGGTATTGACAGGCCAGCAACACAACTGTGTTCTTATTTCAAGTCGGTGTGAATGTACTATAAGCTGCACGAACACCATGTTCATCTTTAAAAAAACTCCTCCAGTGTTAAAAATATAATGGGAGTACATATCATTGCCTCTCTCATTTAAATAATTCCTGTTAGATTAGTGGAGAGTGGTTTCATATCTTTTTTTCTGTACATTGCTCACATCACTCCCAAACCAATTGGTGGGTTATCATTTGTTAGCTGCTGCTGTAGGAACACAAATGCCTGGCAAACCTTATAAGTGAAGTGTGTAATGTCTTCTGAGAGGAAAATGTTCTACAGAGAAATTTGATATTTTTAGACACTTGCCTGAAGCAAATCACAATACCTACTTAACAGTTATTGAAACAGGAGGAAGTAAAATGAGCCTACAGAAAAAAAGAAGAAGAAAATAGATGTTCAGGTTAGAGCTTTCAGAAAATGCTGCTCCTTTATAAGAGAAAAGGGGGGGGGGGGGGGCACTGACTACTTCCTCAAGCTGTCGGAAGATTTCTAAGTAAATTATCCTTTCCTTTCTTCTCCACTTAAAATCCCTCTTTCGTCAACTATTTCCTCTCTCAAAGAAGGAAGCACTAATTCAAAAAATTAGCTAGTTCAATATTGTGTGCACTGCCCCCCTCATTACCATCAGCTTTAGGTGGACCCTAATTAGCTGGCTTCTGTTTCAGAAATTCTGTTTTGTGTAGTACAAATTTTGGTTTTTAGCATTTGTATTTTGGTTTGCAATTCAGTTCATTTCTTTGTTATTTACTTTACGCAGCTAGTCCTTCTAGAACTCGTTGATAAGATATTTTATACGGAAAATGCTGGTCTTGTATTCACCGAAATGAGGTCACGTGTTTTTGCAAGACTGAATTTCCTTTCTTCATATATCTGTTCTGAAACCACAGAAACAATTATGCTGCAACATGTACATTGCTTTTTGCCACTGTTCTTATACTGCCATTTTCAAAGTACCGATGAGCAGCAAAATACTAGCTTGCTTCAAGAGAACTACTGATCCGAAGCAGTTAATGTGATGTGATGTGTGTCAATTCAGACAGTAAAATGTTTTTCCCGCTCTCTGTGACAAACCTGATGGCTGATCTTCCTAATATTAAAGGAGTAGCTTCCCAGTGAAATTCAGAAGTGAATCATCTGTGGAGGTGAGGCAGTTTTAAATCTTTGCATTAATTGCCTTGAAGATTTATAGGTTGATGCCAACAAACATTTTAAAATATTCCCACCTTCTTGTTGTTTCTGTCATCATACAGAGGCAGTGGAATCTAAAAATATCATTTCTCAGATTCGATGGATTGTAGAAATTTTGGAATTATGTTTTCATAGTAACAGTATTATGTGTGTTACAGAAAGATGGAATTATATTCAAACATTCATTAGTGCTGTGCATTCTGCAGAGAACCCTGTGACATACTTAATATGTACAGTGGATAAATGCAGATATTTGCTAAATTTTTGTTGCTGTACTTCTGTGCTAAGAACATACTAAAAATCGCTTTGTTCTAACTTGTTGCTTCCAGTGATATTACTCAGCATCTTGCACTATCAGAAATATCAAGTAATACTTGTTTAAATGCCCATAGTTTATTATATTTCCAACACTACAAGGGAATGACTTTACATCTTGTGTAGAAAAATTGTCGATTCCAATTTCTTCTTCTCTGTGTAGAGCCTGGTCATTGACCTCAGACTATTTAAATATTGGCATTTACTATTATTAACTGATACAGACTTATGAATTTTATTATAAAGAATTCTCTGCTCGGTTATAAAGAAGAATAACACTCTTGATGTCTAAAGGGAAGATTTTTACAAGCGTAACACACAAATTTCCCATCTGTTAGTTCATTTAATTTAGCTTTGAACTTATTTTCATCAAATTAGTGAGCTGTAAACTATACTGTCAATTGCAGAAAAACATTATATGTAGTGCTTGAGAGTACATGACTGTGAGATCGATGGTACAAAATCTGCCATTGACCTTTTTAGATTGTCATTTGCTGTGGAGGCTGTTTATGAACATACCCCAATAAGGAGACCAGGAAATAGTGGTTTCCACTATCTGTTGCATATGGTACAATGCTCTTTTGATAGGCTGTCAAATTTAGCTTTGTTGGATCTCTGTTTGCACATGGTCAGTTTTGTAATTGTGAAGAAGTACATACAAGTTTCTTTACAAGAGATCTGTATGTTTCTCGCAGTTCGTGGTGAATTTCCATTATGTATGCTCTGAACAGACTATTTATTTTCACTGTCACACAGTGGCAGTGTGGAAGCTGGTATTTGTGATCTAATCACAGTTATCCATTACTCTTGAGAACCAATTGACCCTTACTGTTCTGTGCACAGGTGGCTGATGGGTGTAATTGATTCGATAGAAATCAAATTATGTTGACCTTTATGTATTATTTTCAGGCCACTGCCATCATTAATTAACAGACAACATTATGATTAGTGTGTCTAAATCTAAAGAAGCAGAAATAATGTGAAATTAGCAGCTGCTGAAATGTTATGTATAATTCACTTGGAAGTCATTTTACGGATTTCTTTAAACAAAATACCCATTAATCTCTATGTCATCTGCTAACTTAAATGGAAGTGAACAGAAATTATTCAGTACTTTTTGATATCAACTGATTTCTATCGATTCAGCTAATCCCATTAGTTGTCTCACCAATTACCTTCTTGGGATGTATGTGTATAGTACTGAAATGTTCTTTGCATTATTATCCATTCAGTGCAACCGGCAACAAAATATTGTTCCAGAGAATGAGTGCAGTCTTACAGAACTACAATTTGACTGTGTTTTTTATGCCTTACCTTCCAATGATTGACATCACTGCTGCTTCCAAGTCTTTAAAAGTTTCTATTACCAAATGTAAACTTTTTGAAATTCTCACTTTATTTAGAACTCCAGTAAGAAATTTTTATCGGTCATTCCTTTTTGAGATGTATATTAAGAGAGAAAACAGACTGTTTGCAGATGGTTGCCTCAGGTGATGCAGTAGCTGTATATCCAATCAGTCACTTAACACTTAAAAATACTTTTTCAACCAAGTATGCTGAACAACTATCTAGCTTTTGTATTTGGAAGGCCTACATAGACTTTTTACATTTCTTGTGTACCATTGCATGAATGATTGTTGCTGGAAGAGATGTTTTGCAGTTTTGGAAAATTTCCAGTTTTACAGTGACAAAAGTAGAAAATTGGTTGTTGTCGACCTCGAGTAGCATTTACTGCAGGTACTGGTAGTTTTATACTTCAGGGTCCAATGATGCAACGATGTGTGTTCCGTGTGTGCTAAACCTGATGATGATTGTCAATTAGCAATTATTGATTTTTGTTGACTGTGTACATAAATTTGTTTTTATTGTGCCACAGTAGCGATTGTTTTGCCTTATTTCAGACATGTAAATTCAGAATGTACTTTGAAGTTAAAAATATTTATTACTTCTGTCATATTATGCATAAGTGGACATTTATATCACAGATGTGTGTTAATTTGTACCACATGAGAGTAGAATGTTGTGGCATGTGTGATTTATTTAGCAGGTCATTGATAGTAGTAAATGTTACTGTGGTGAGTTTACAACAAACTTGTGGTGTTGGATGCAATGATAACTTTTTATTGCAGTGACATTAAACTGTATTTATTTTTTATATAATATGTTTATTCATTTCATTTTGCCTTTATACTTGCCATATGGTTATCAAAACAATGCTTTGGTGGCTTTCATTTTTGGGGCCACTCTGACAAGGTATGAAGGTCACTTTGATAGACATATTTTGTGCGTTAGTTTCTATGAGGAAAGAAAAACATCCAGTTTTTTCACAAAAGCATGTTTCATTTGTGATGACATATCTACATACAGTCAAACCCCTTTTTAAAGACTCTCTGGGGACTCAAATATTTTTTTCTTAAGTAGGATTTTTCCCTGGATGGGGGTTTTTGCCAGAGAACATGGTAAAAATGACCCAGGATCATAATTTAAGCATGCAAAGTTGGTACAAGTGCTATTTTGTTACAAAATTATTTATATCCTGTGCTACAAATTTAAATGCAGAACTAATATTACACTCTTCACAAAAGTCCTTTAATTTTTTTTAATAAAAAATCTGTAAGTCTTGTTTATTTTGTCCTTCTAGGATAGTATACTGAAGGAAGTTCTTTCTCCAAGTGGTTGATATGAGTTAGAATCGATTCATCTACATTAAAAGAGGAAAAGAAATTCCTGACATAAATTTCTTACAAAGCATTGGTGTCACTTCCAACACTCCTACCTATATCCCCTCGTAAGCATTTCAGTGGCATAAATCTCGGGTATGGAAATTGGGATGTCATCATCACAGCAGATAATATCCTGGAATGTTGCATTTTCAGAAATATTAGTTTTGCTTCCTTGTGCTGAGTCTCATCACTTCCTTCATCTCAGAGAGTGAAAGTGACTTGTACAGAACTGCTACTGTGTACCTGTATTTAACAGTGTGTGTTATGTCCAGGTCAAGAGACTACAGATGACTCATGTGGTTTGGAGGAAGTAACACATTATTTACTTTCTTCTGAGATTATGTTTCCTTAGGATGTACAGGGCATAGATCAATAATAAGTATAACTTTCCCTCCTGTTGCTCCTATATTGGCACCTAAATGCTTGAAAAAGTCGTAAACATCTCCACGGACTGCTATTGTGCACATAACTACAAAGTAATATGACTTACCAAACGAAAGCGCTGGCACGTCGATAGACACACAAACAAACACAAACATACACACAAAATTCTAGCTTTCGCAACCAACGATTGCCTTGTCAGGAAAGAGGGAAGGAGAGGGAAAGATGAAAGGATTTGGGTTTTAAGGGAGAGGGTAAGGAGTCATTCCAATTCCGGGAGCGGAAAGACTTACCTTAGGGGGAAAAAAGGATGGGTACACACTCGTGCACACACACATATCCATCCACACATATACAGACACAAGCAGACATATTTTTTCCCACGTGGAATGTTTCCTTCTATTATATTCTTAACTACAAAGTAAGGTTATAATAGAAGGAAACATTCCACGAAGGAAAAATATACCTAAAAACAAAGATGATGTGACTTACCAAATGAAAGTGCTGGCAGGTCGACAGACACACAAATGAACACAAACATACACACAAAATTCAAGCTTTCGCAACAAACTGTTGCCTCATCAGGAAAGAGGGAAGGAGAGGGAAAGACGAAAGGATGTGGGTTTTAAGGGAGAGGGTAAGGAGTCATTCCAGTCCCGGGAGCGGAAAGACTTACCTTAGGGGGAAAAACTCTTGTCTTTAAATATGTCTGCTTGTATCTGTATATGTGTGGATGGATATGTGTGTGTGTGCGCGAGTGCATACCCGTCCTTTTTTCCCCCTAAGGTAAGTCTTTCCGCTCCCGGGACTGGAATGACTCCTTACCCTCTCCCTTAAAACCCACATCCTTTCGTCTTTCCCTCTCCTTCCCTCTTTCCTGATGAGGCAACAGTTTGTTGCGAAAGCTTGAATTTTGTGTGTATGTTTGTGTTCGTTTGTGTGTCTGTCGACCTGCCAGCACTTTCATTTGGTAAGTCACATCATCTTTGTTTTTAGGTATATAACTACAAAGTAACATTTTTATGTTTTGGGAACATGGGAACTTCTCATTTCTATCACTATTTACACACAATAGTGTCATCATCCTCTCTTTACTTTTCTTTTACCTCTGTGGCACTTTGCTCCCTTAACAGAATATGATTTTGCAGGAAGTAAATTATAAAAGATGTCAGTGTAATCAGCATTCAAAATGTATCTGGTCTCATAACCCTATTTTGTTATTTGAGGAGCAAAACAACATGTGATGGTTGAAGTAGAGGGGACATAAAATAAAGTCTGGCAATGGCAAGAAAAGCGTTTTTGAAAAACATATATTTGTTAGCATTAAATGTATCAGTTTAGTATTGGAGGGAAGTGTAGGGGTAAAAATTGTAGAGGGAGACCAGGAGATGAATATATAAGCAGATTCAGAAGGAAGTCTGTTGCAGTAGTTATTCGGAGATGAGCTTTCACAGGATAGAGTAGCACGGAGAGCTGCAGCAGACCAAACTTCGAACTGAGGACAAGAACAACAGCAACGACTGTTACTTTATATCAGTCATGGCAATTCAATGTTCTTCCAGTAGTTCACAATTTCCAAGACTAGAACCTCACTTTCTCCACTTACCCTTTGAAATTACAGATTATGCTTCTTTTTGAAAAAGAAAAATTCAACCAGTCGTTCGATGCACTGAAATCTGTGCATATATTTCCACTTATAGGAATTCTTCCATTTCTCAGTCCTTGAAACAACTTTTGAAGAATATTTTACACAACATTCATTCAATGTGAACATACAAATGTTGTTTTTTTGGATCCACAGGAATTGTCTGCTGTGACATCTAAAAACGCTTCCTCATTTTTTCAATATGCTGCACACGTAGACGGCACTAAATCATATTTCTTTGCTCTGTTGGAATGATTCCTGTTAAGATTGTCATTCTCAGCTTTTGCTGAACTGTAAGCATTCTACAATTGTAGGCTGTTATTCCACATAAGTAAAACTGATAACTTCGACTGAACAACTACATACACTTTTTGTGCCTCATAGGCTCAGTGAGTGTGACATCAGATCATGTAACCTAAGTCACACGGAGATTGATTTCTAATTCTTTCAACGTATGTGTCAGTATGGCTACGAGGGAAGTAGAGCTATTCACTATGATCTAAGTACGCATCAACCGGTTGAATCGATTACCATTCACTGTGTCACAGGACAAAAATTACAACTTCTGTGAAGTGGAAATTAATCAGAAACTCATTAGAACATTTTGAGACATACTTAAAAATGGATTTCAGTTTGCAAAATGTTTCAAGTTTATTCCTTAAAAGCAGACTTTTTTCTTAAAGTTGAGTTCACTAAAAGCAGGGAGAAATAATATTGTTTTAATGGGAGTTTTCACCAGGACTGCCTGAAATATTTGTTAAAAGCGAGTTGTTTTTAAAAGTGGCTTCATTAGTTTGGAATTTTAATGTAGCTCTTTCTTCTATTGTTATTTACATAAATTATCCACGTAGTGACAGCCATTGACCAACCCTGATAGCTACACATATTAAAGTGCCTGCTTTCGGGTCTCGAGTAGGCGCAACAGTCCCAGATGACTTCCCACATTCACCTAAGTGAGTGCCGAGCCAGTACCCTTGTCCCATCTCAGATACTTTATATGCACAGTTGCACATGAGATTTACACTAGACACAGACATGTGCGGTACACAAATTCTGTCCCAGAGACAAGCATCAGGAAGGGCATTCAGCCACCAACTTGCCACTAACAATGCCAAAACTGGTATAACAGTGTGGATCCTGTAGAGAAATGGAGCTAAGATGAAAGAAGAAGTAGTGACGTATTATTATTATTATTATTATTACTACTACTACTACTACTACTACTGCTGCTGCTGCTGCTGCTGCTGCTGCTATTATGGCTTGCCAGAATTTAATCCTCATAGATTACTTGGAAAAGAACAGACATATAAATGGTGTTTTCCAAAAGACATAACAACTTTATTCATATGACTTACAGTCCTAGTTTCTTTACATTTTTTTAAATTGAAGTACATCAAATTCTTTTACCTTACAGCTAAAAAATTGAATGTGTCAACTATTGGTTATGTGGCGTGCATCCCGTCTGAAGCAGATTTCTTGACAAACTTGCTGCATTATGTCAGGCATAACTTATTCAGTTGCATCGTTGATTGCTGCTCCGATGGCTAATTGTTGCAGCCTTCTTTGCTCAACTCTTGCTTGCACTTGAGATGGTATGGTTTGGTGCTGGCATACTACGTGAGTCAAAACTTTTGATCTATTTTCTTTCAAAATTAGACTCGGTCCGTATGTTATACGAATAAGTTTGTGTGAATTTTCGAAGCTGTGCGGGTGGTACAAACACCGTATCTCTGACGAATCCCCACGAGAAAAAATCGAGAGGTGTCAGGTCAGGTGACAGAGAGGACCACGTAGTCAGCAAATCGTGCCCAATAATTTTAGTTGAGATGTGGTTGTTGAGGAGTTACTGGATGAGGTGAGGCAGTGCAGTGGCTCACCATCTTGAATATAGAGTATGCTGCAGTCTTGGTCAGCCTTGTTAATCACTGAGGTAAAAAAGTTTTTGAGTGTATCTAAGTACACTATTCTGTAGACTGTTTTCACTTGGAAAAGAGAGGACTGTAAATTTTGCAACTGCTCAGCACCCAAAAAGATGTAAACTTTTGGGCTGTTGTGAAAGTGTTCTGAGATTTCATGGGTTGCCCCTATCCCAAAACCTGTAGTCATGTTTATTAAATCTACCATTTAACTGAAAGGCTAACACATCACTAATGGGAATGTTTCCAGTGTTATCTTCATCCTTATATAACTGATGTAATATTTCCCCACAAAACTAACTGCTAATTTGTGCTGGTTGAGAATCAAATATTTTCTTAACTCATGGCCAAACAGTCATGTGCCGGATACCCAACTCGTGAGAAGCACATGGGGTCAATTTTGTAGGACTGTTAGCAAGGCTTTGTCTCACTTGCACTATGATGTTGGCAGACACACAAGACTGATTTGAGAATATTTTATGGCTTAACCGAGTACTCAGTTTCAACAAAACATTTATGCCACTCCCAAATGCTAGGCCTGCTGGGTGGAGCTTTGCTTTACCCATTACAAAAATTACATTTTGCTGTTGTTGAAGACACGGATTCTTCAAACCAAAATATCCAGCAAACATGATCAAGACAAGTGAAGGCGGCCATTTTTGCTTAAACTCTTACCAACACTTGTAGTAGTATAGTGTGATTCGGTACTACGTGCATCAAAACTTGATCTATTTTCCTTTGAAATCTGGCCAGCACTAGGTCTGTATGTCTTTTGAATAAGCTTGTATGAGTTTTCAAGGTTGTTTAGTCTTTTTAGAAATCCTCTTTATTGAGCCTAATATGTTTCGTTGTTGGACCATTTGATACAGGAGTTGAATGGAAGACATCTAAGATTGGCAGGCAAAACACTGGTTAATGCACCATTCCAGACTGCACCAACACACTGGAGGACATTCTCCACATTAGATCCAAGTTGCTTCTTCCTGTTTCACATCTTGAAGATTATCACTGTCAGGAGAAAGTTTCTTCAAAAAGAACTACTGTTTCCACCAATGAGCATATTTCAGGGTTTGAAAAAGCTAGTTTGTTCCCACAAGCATAAAAAAAGTAAACTTGTTGAACAAAACGTGCAGACACACACAATAAGTATTGCAGTCTAGATGGGCAAGAGAATGATAATTTTTTATTTATTGATTCATATATTCCTGTAAAAATACAGGTATATACATTAGAACATGTATGTAATGAGACTACAGAAAGACAGAGTACATATAAAACCAAATGTCAATATCTAAGATCCTAACCTATTTCGTCAGCTTTCATGAGGCTACTCCAACTCCCCTGATAGAATTGCATGGGGCATTCATCCCTAATGTGCTTGATTGTCTGGCTCACAGTCACAAATCAGAGACTCAGTAGCACCCCATTTGAAAAGCTAGTTTGCGCATCGACCTTGCCCAGTGTGAGCCCTGTTCAATTTGACCCGTAGTGTCCTGTTGAGTTCTGCCCCAGCAGTACCACAGTTCTGCCCCAGTAGTATCACAGTTACACTTCTGCAACCACTCGCACTCTTCAGGATTTTCAGTAAGTTAATAGTTCTGATCCCACAGGTCTCTCACCTCGATACTAATTCCATTTAGCTCTTCTGCTTGCCATAATAGTGGATTTCTTGAATGGAGTCTATTTTGTAGTAGACTTGGTATGCCTTCCTGTATGGGTAATTCCAGGTTCTCCTGTAGCTTGCGGTTTTCCAAAAGCGAGGCCTCGCTTCTGCAGAATGCGGGTGGATGGGTGTTGCTCAGTAGAGGAAGCCAATCGGTGGCTGTTGGCTGGATTGTCCCTTTTATTAACTGCATAGTGGGGTTCAACTGGACATCATTCAAGTTGCTTTGGCAGCTGTATAACCACCCAAAGACACAATATTCAGCTACCGAGAAGACCAGCACGATGAACGATATGCGCAAGGTACGAGCTGAAGCTCCCCGTGCCATTCCATACAATTTTTGAAGTTACAAGTTTTTATCTTGGCAGCAGTATTTTCAAGATCGTTTTATATGAAGGGGTGCTATCAAGGATGACATCAAGGTCTTAGGATACTTGTTATGGCTATGAGTGTTTCCATTAGGTTTCACTGTGGGCTCTGTGTCAGCTCGTTTGCTGTTCTAATGGAATGTACGTACTTCAGTTTTACTTGTGCTGGGTTTAATTTGCCACTTTCTAAAATAATAGCTCATAATGGCTAGATCTGTGAGAATTGTCTCTGTGGTAGACCATTACTTAATTTCCACTCCTCGCTCACATTTTCTCACAAGTAAATGCCGAAGTGCCTATTGTTTATCATGGTGGTGATGAGAGTTATAATTTTTCAGCATCAGATTGTTTTTTTGTAATTTGTATATCATCCCTTCTCTCCAGACTGTGACATATGCCGGGGTTAGGTCAACAAATGTGACAGGTGTCTTCCCGTTTTCGTGGAAGCCGGCCTCCGTGAAAATTGTTAGGACTGATACCTGGTCGCTGCAACTTCTCTCTGGTCTGAAACCTACTTGCTCGGCTGGGATACGTTCCAGAATGAAGCTGCTAATTCTGTTACAAAGGAGCCTCGGAAGAGTTTATTGAGACGGTTCACAAGGGAAATGGGTCTGAAACTTTGAGGGTGGTCAGCCGGTTTACCTGATTTTGAAACTTCCACTATTTTTATTGTCTTTGGCTCGTTGAGCAGTGATCTATTATCTAGGATGTTGCAGAAGAGGTGAACCAGCCCCCCCCCCTTTTTCTTTTTTCCACTACTACCTCACCCCTGGCCAGCTAACCCTCCCCCTCCCCACCCCGCCCTCCTCCTTACCCCACCCAGTTGCCTCTCCCACCATGCACTGCCGCCCGACCTTGGTCGTGTGTGTTTACATCTACATCTACATCTACATACATACTTCGCAATCCACCATACGGTGCGTGGCAGAGCGTACCTCGTACCATGACTAGCATCTTTTCTCCCTCTTCCACTCCCAAACAGAACAAGGGAAAAATGACTGCCTATATGTCTCTGTACGAGCCCTAATCTCTCTTATCTTTTCTTTGTGGTCTTTCCGCGAAATGTAAGTTGGCGGCAGTAAAATTGTACTGCAGTCAGCCTCAAATGCTGGTTCTCTAAATTTCCTCAGTAGCGATTCATGAAAACAACGCCTCCTTTCCTCTAGAGACTCCCACCCGAGTTCCTGAAGCATTTCCGTAACACTTGCATGATGATCAAACCTACCAGTAACAAATCTAGCTGCCCACCTCTGAATTGCTTCTATGTCCTCCCTCAATCCGACCTGATAGGGATCCCAAACGCTCGAACAGTACTCAAGAATAGCTCGTATTAGTGTTTTATAAGCGGTCTCCTTTACAGATAAACCACATCTTCCCAAAATTCTACCGATGAACCGAAGACAACTATCCGCCTTCCCCACAACTGCCATTACGTGCTTGTCCCACTTCATATCGCTCTGCACTGTTACGCCCAAATATTTAATTGACGTGACTGTGTCAAGCGCTATGCTACTAATGGAGTATTCAAACATTACGGAATTCTTTTTCCGATTCATCTGCATTAATTTACATTTATCTATATTTAGAGTTAGCTGCCATTCTTTACACCAATCACAAATCCTGTCCCAGTCATCTTGTATCCTCCTATAGTCACTCAACGACGACACCTTCCCGTACACCACAGCATCATCAGCAAACAGCCGCACATTGCTGTCCACCCTATCCAAAAGATCATTTATATAGATAGAAAACAACAGTGGACCTACCACACTTTCCTGGGGCACTCCAGATGATACCCTCACCTCCGATGAACACTCACCATCGAGGACGATGTATTGGGTTCTATTACTTAAGAAGTCTTCGAGCCACTCACATACTTGGGAACCAATCCCATACCCTCGTACCTTAGTTAGGAGTCTGCAGTGGGGCACTGAGTCAAACGCTTTCCGGAAGTCGAGGAATATGGCATCTGTCTGATACCCTTCATCCATGGTTCGCAAGATATCATGTGAAATAAGGGCGAGTTGCGTTTCGCAGGAGCGATGCTTTCTAAAGCCGTGCTGATCCGTGGACAGCAACTTCTCTGTCTCAAGGAAATTCATTATATTCGAACTGAGAATATGTTCGAGAATCCTGCAACAAGCCGATGTTAAGGATATTGGTCTGTAATTTTGAGGATCCATCCTTCTACCCTTCTTACATACAGGCGTCACCTGCGCTTTTTTTCCAGTCGCTCGGGACTTTACGTTGGGCAAGAGATTCACGATAAATGCAAGCTAAGTAAGGAGCCAATGTAGTAGTGTGTGTGTGTGTGTGTGTGTGTGTGTGTGTGTGTGTGTGCATGTACATGTGAGTGTGCACACATGTGCATGTTCTATTGTCTTTTTTCAACAAAGACCTCGTTTGCAGAAAGCTCACAACTCATTTTGTGACAGTCTTTTTGTTGTGCCTATCTGTCACTCAGCATCTCACTATGTGGTGAGTAGGAACCATCCCTTTCATAATATTGTTACACTCCATACCAGGTACTTTACCATGTTTAGTTTCTTTTAAGGCCTCATCCAATTCAGTCAGTGTGAATAGTGAACAGAAACTGGATTCGTTTGGGCACTGAGCTTTTAGAGGTGAGTTCTCGTCTTATTCTGGAAGTACGTTGTTTGTCACAGGATGATCTAGATGTATCAAGTATATGGTTAGTGGTTTGGGTACCTGAAGTACAAGGTTTGTGACTGGGTTCATTGGAAGCTCCACTAAGCTTACGCAGCAGGCTCCGTGCCTCTGTACTCGAATGTTCGAAGTTTACATTTTCTACCATCTCGCACCATGGTACTCTTCCAGCAGCCTTCAGACTTGGAGGAGGTCATCTGCAATTCGCTTTTGTCAGATTCGCTATATTCTTCATAAAGTTGTTCGCAACGTTCATTCCGTCCCGGTATATATTCCTTTCTGAATCCACGAGGGATAAACGTTTTAGCAACGTAAGAACAACCCTGACCAGTCGAGGGTAGTTTTGTAGGTTCCGGTTTAATAAAACAAATATATATGTATCTGGGAGGTCGGCAAAACTCCGCCAATCGGCCCTGCAGAAATTCCGTCTTGGTCACAGTAGAGATCTCACTATTGGGATAGAGAGTCCAATATTTAGGATTACTGGCCTCTGTTGGCTGTGTGGGAAATTAGGTATTATTCCTCTAGATATAAGCACTGGATGCTGCCTGCAGTCGCAGGACATGAAGCAAAGATCGAGATTGTAATCTCTTCGCCAAGTGGCCGATCCGAAAGTTCGCTAATCCTTGGCGTCATAAACCAAGATACAAGTTTCCGTTTTCAGCCCAGTATTTGAGTGCGATAGAACAATGAGTGGGCAATAATTGGCCGACATCTAGTGGCAACGGCATATTTGGTGGCTTGTAAATATTATTTATAAAGGTCGCCTTCATTTGTATCGAGACATAATGGAGCTCATTTTTTGCATTTGTTGAAATGAGGTGAGCATGCTCGATGTTGCTCCTTACATAAGTGGCAACGTAGTACACACTATGATATGTAGCACCCATAAGATCCACCACGGATCTTCCGTAGTTAGAGCGTGTGTTTCCGTCGATGTTGCTCCTTACATAAGTGGCAACGTAGTACACACTATGATATGTAGCACCCATAAGATCCACCACGGATCTTCCGTAGTTAGAGCGTGTGTTTCCGTCGATGTTGTTATCTGCAAGGAGTTGAGATAGGTATTCACTTTTGCCTTCTCTGTTTAAATGGCATACTTGGACTGAAGGGCCAAGTCTTTTAATCAGTTGGTGCTGAGAAGGTCCATTTCTTAAGACTTTTTGATTTTGATTTCTCTGCACGTTTGTTGCCAGGAAATCCAATATTTGGTCTGGCTGCCGATTATACTAATGTTGAACACATTTGTCTCATTAATTCTGTTGCGGGAATCCAGGTAAGCTGCAAACAGTGGGAGCGAAGACTCTGCAGTGTACGGAGGATTGGGCCTTTCCTGGAAGCGTGCGCGGATAACCGAGATGGTTAAGCAAGAAATCCTGGTTCGAGTTCTAGAATGAAAAAAAATATTAGGTTAAATATATATTTCAATTCTTTCAATTTAAATCTGTATTTCATACTAGAATGTCGTGTTCCCAGTTTGGCACAGCTTTGCCACAGGAGACACGAAAGTGGTCGAAGACGTCCGTCTTCTGGTCGGCTCCTCATCGTTGTCAGAAGGAGGCTAGTTCTTGGTTACGCAAAGACTTCTATTATTTGGAAAAGAACAACCCGGATTTCTTTACGTAATCAGTATGAATTTTATAATTACCTAAGGGACCTTTAACAATGAACAGTAAAAAAAAATTGCATTTGCAAATGAAATCATTAATAAATGGGGCAGCTATGAGTTGTATAGAAGACAAGGGGCGGCCTTCTGTACACGACCAGGATGCCGCAGTATTCTCTGCCGTAGTAAAGGCTGTTTGACATTTATAAAAATAATATGGCATGGAGGTTAAAAAAGTATAAAGGAAAAGAACAGAATAAGAAATCTGGTAAACACTAAATATATTCAAACAATTCTCACTAGCAAATTAGGGCTTATTTATAAACAATATAACTTACATAACTTACATAAGTACTTTTCTAACTGTATGGTGCGATCAGATTTCAGCCTGCCCTGTGCTGTCTCCTTGGTTTACGTTTTTTGTCACAAATTACAGTCATTACTTTTCTCCTTCGTTAAAGACAATTCTTGCACTGTTCAACACCTTCATAACAATAACTTGCCGATTTACAGTTTCGAACATAAATTACTTCAATTTTGTTAATTAATAATGGTGTCTGCACGCTGGCAAGACCGCTCACTTTTATAGCTTAAAGTAGACCTTCTTTTACGTTTTCACATCACAAGCAGAAGTACAATAAAATCTGAAGATCTACAAAAGTTTTTTACTGTCATCTTTTATTTAGATCGAAGCGGAACGACAGTTCAGCTTCTGTTAAAATGTTTCTTTGACTGCGCAATCGATGTATTAGCGTCCGCGCTAGATGCGCATCTTTACAGTTACGTAAATTATATAAAACAAATGTCTTTCAAAGAATAGGTCTCACCTCATAAGTTGATAATTTAATATACAGATAGGTGAATGCCTTTCCAAGGGTACTCACTGCTTTCCTACGACGGAAATCCCAATAATATTACATCGCTTCCCGCGTGAGGAGTAATGATTCTGAAAGATCGTTACGACTCACGCGCAGTCGTAATATTATTGGATTCACGTACTTAGTGAATGAAGTATTTAAGGATCTGTCCTTGTAGGGAACAAAACGAAACATAACATAAGGCATATAGTCACACTAAGTCGTCAAAGCTACTCACAGTTGCTTGATCATTAACAAACTTGGTTGTGGCATGATGCCATCATAAGTGTTCAACGATTTAACATAGGTTCCTTTTTTTTTCCTTGCGTGTTCTCAAGAATTACTCTCATTCAATCAGTAGAAACATTGAAATACTAACAGAGATACAAGTACAAATCCAATACACATACAGATACTTACATACATAAATATTGACAAGAAGAAAAAAAATTCGATTACAGTATTGGGTAGCCGGCCGCGGTGGTCTAGTGGTTCTAGGCGCGCAGTCCGGAACCGCGGGACTGCTACGGTCGCAGGTTCGAATCCTGCCTCGGGCGTGGATGTGTGTGATGTCCTTAGGTTAGTTAGGTTTAAGTAGTTCTAAGTTCTAGGGGACTGATGACCACAGAAGTTAAGTCCCATAGTGCTCAGAGCCATTTGAACCATTTGAACAGTATTGGTGCATTTCCACCAATTTTGAACAGAACATAAAAATTTATCAGTCTTTCTCGTAGCGACGTCACTCTTCACTTTGTAGTTGGGAGTATTTCCCATGAACTCGGGTGATTTTCACAGGGGAATTCTTTCATCGCCTTTCACTTTTCACTGCACTACAACTGGGGATCACCTTTTCACATTCTGGTGGAAAACACTGGGAATTTCACTATGTGAAGGGGGAAGTGATATTTCTTGACTCGACGATTCATCGGGTCATGTCGGGAAACAGGGAAGTCGATGACTGGTTCAATGACGAATGAGGCAGTTTGGTGGCTGTCTTAATCGCATTCCAATTCATATTTCAGCACATGAAAATACAGAAAAAAAATCTGTATTAGGACTTGCTCATTAACTAGCATCTTAATCTAAGGGAATATAGAGTAAGAATTTAAGACAATAAAAATTACTACATAAACTATGTACATATACATTATATATTATTCATGTTTTGTGTCTAGGTTTTATATTCTTTCGGTAGCAAATATTAGCAAAACACGTTTCGTCTTGTACAGGTTTCTTAAGCAATGTATTTAGCAATATTGCCGTAGCAATTTTCATAGTTAAGGAAAAGTCATCATTAGTGTGCTTTTCATGTAAATATAGTAAAATCGTGCGTAGTTTATCAACGTTTTATTATTTTTATGTCCATTTTCATCTCAAATCTGGAGCACGCTCGCGCCCGTTATGGAGAGGAGTGCTTATTGTTGAGTACGGGCCGGCGAGCAGTCATTGAATGTTGCCAGAGTGCTTCACAGTCACGTGGTAACGAACTGGCGGTTTAACAGCGTTGGCAGTCCGCGTCCTGCACGAGGCAGATTGTTCAGTGGCTACCAACCCTTTTTTTTTTTTTTTTTTTTTTTTTTTTTTTTTTTTTTTTAACTTGTGCATTTTGTTGAATCATGGGTACTGGAGCAGCTCGTCAAGGTGACATGGTCAACCTGGACGGTAAATTGACTGCACCAGCGTCGAAGAACAGTCATCAATGAAAATGACTACTGTCACCTATTGCAGTGAGTACAATAGCTTGTCTATCCTTTGACTGATAGTCACTGTATCGTCGTTACAACGTGAGAATACTTGTAATGCTACTTCACACGCGGAACATCACACGTGTCCATAAGTTTATTACAGTTTTGATTCACACAAGAGATAACTAGTTTTTCGTGTCCATACATGTGTCAAATTACGATTTTACATGCGCTTGTCACTGAGTCACACGCATCAATCCGTACGTGTCCATATAGGTGTGTCTATACCACAGAGTAGCACAGGTAATGCTAAAATTACTTATCATAAAAGTATCATTTACAAAACATACATAGTTTTTTTTATTATTATTACTGCCCAAGACCTAACGAAAAACGTGTTTGCTATTCTGAATGGTGCTTCTGAAGCACATTAGATTTTATATGTAATTTAAATCTGATTCTTTTCCTTTTCTTATTGTTCTGTAACAGCCTTTTTTTTGTTTCTTTTTTTTTTCATTTACCTGGTTACATCAATAATCAGTAAAATATACCCACTTTGGCGTGCCGAACAGTTCACGTTCAAAACTTCATCTAACAGAAATCGGGAAAATTATTCATATTCCCTAGGATGCTTTTGCTCACAGCAAATCAGATTTACATCACGTTTCGATAAGTAACTGCAGATACGCATTAACCAACGAGCCACGATCGTCAATACACACAATATACACACGTCAAGTCTTTTGAACCAATTTCTTCCCCTACCGGGTAAGGTAGGAAGGTAAGAATGCTAAAGAAGAAAACTACAGTAGGATAGTGCAAGGAAATGAAAGATACGAAGATAGATAATAGATGAAATAATCAGTTGAGCAAATTCATTCTTCGGCTCCACCGTTTCTAGTATCATCCACGCGGCATAACTTGACTTCAGTATTAAAATGTCGCACAAATCCGCTTCCAAAGCATCTTCAAATATATCTCAAAATCACGCCATGCGGACTTAGCAGAAGGATATAAGCAGATTATCTCAGTCCTTAACTAGGTATCTCAGTATCGAAGGTTTCTGCATGATACTCATGACATAGGAATAGTCTCTCTAAGTTTCTCCAATACAGGACCTAACTATCATTATAAATGCATATTTCTTAACTGGTTGACTCATAGTAATAAATAAATTAAAGTTGCTCTCCAGTTGCGAGTACCATTATTAATTTCTTTGTACATTAACTATATGTTGCTGCTTATACTCGGTGTAATCTACAGATTACAATGTATCACTTTTGCATCGTACATGGTTCTAGCGACTTAAAATATCAATCATTTGAAAGCTTAACTTAGGTCATTACTTCACATATACGGACATTCTGGTCTGAATGAGGGATTTAAAGAAAACCTTCAGTACTTGGTAAACAGGAGATTTGCCGTAACTTAAAACTAAAGCAGCAGGTGGCACTTTGGCACATCCCTTACTCAATTCAACGACTGCAGCCCTCTATTGCTCAAGAAACTTAAAACTACCTTAACACTAAGGCAAATGTTATTTTCCAACTACGTAGAGTACCTTCTTCAATCACTTCATACACTCCTGGAAATGGAAAAAAGAACACATTGACACCGGTGTGTCAGACCCACCATACTTGCTCCGGACACTGCGAGAGGGCTGTACAAGCAATGATCACACGCACGGCACAGCGGACACACCAGGAACCGCGGTGTTGGCCGTCGAATGGCGCTAGCTGCGCAGCATTTGTGCACCGCCGCCGTCAGTGTCAGCCAGTTTGCAGTGGCATACGGAGCTCCATCGCAGTCTTTAACACTGGTAGCATGCCGCGACAGCGTGGACGTGAACCGTATGTGCAGTTTGACGGACTTTGAGCGAGGGCGTATAGTGGGCATGCGGGAGGCCGGGTGGACGTACCGCCGAATTGCTCAACACGTGGGGCGTGAGGTCTCCACAGTACATCGATGTTGTCGCCAGTGGTCGGCGGAAGGTGCACGTGCCCGTCGACCTGGGACCGGACGGCAGCGACGCACGGATGCACGCCAAGACCATAGGATCCTACGCAGTGCCGTAGGGGACCGCACCGCCACTTCCCAGCAAATTAGGGACACTGTTGCTCCTGGGGTATCGGCGAGGACCATTCGCAACCGTCTCCATGAAGCTGGGCTACGGTCCCGCACACCGTTAGGCCGTCTTCCGCTCACGCCCCAACATCGTGCAGCCCGCCTCCAGTGGTGTCGCGACAGGCGTGAATGGAGGGACGAATGGAGACGTGTCGTCTTCAGCGATGAGAGTCGCTTCTGCCTTGGTGCCAATGATGGTCGTATGCGTGTTTGGCGCCGTGCAGGTGAGCGCCACAATCAGGACTGCATACGACCGAGGCACACAGGGCCAACACCCGGCATCATGGTGTGGGGAGCGATCTCCTACACTGGCCGTACACCACTGGTGATCGTCGAGGGGACACTGAATAGTGCACGGTACATCCAAACCGTCATCGAACCCATCGTTCTACCATTCCTAGACCGGCAAGGGAACTTGCTGTTCCAACAGGACAATGCACGTCCGCATGTATCCCGTGCCACCCAACGTGCTCTAGAAGGTGTAAGTCAACTACCCTGGCCAGCAAGATCTCCGGATCTGTCCCCCATTGAGCATGTTTGGGACTGGATGAAGCGTCGTCTCACGCGGTCTGCACGTCCAGCACGAACGCTGGTCCAACTGAGGCGCCAGGTGGAAATGGCATGGCAAGCCGTTCCACAGGACTACATCCAGCATCTCTACGATCGTCTCCATGGGAGAATAGCAGCCTGCATTGCTGCGAAAGGTGGATATACACTGTACTAGTGCCGACATTGTGCATGCTCTGTTGCCTGTGTCTATGTGCCTGTGGTTCTGTCAGTGTGGTCATGTGATGTATCTGACCCCAGGAATGTGTCAATAAAGTTTCCCCTTCCTGGGACAATGAATTCTTGGTGTTCTTATTTCAATTTCCAGGAGTGTATCTTTCAAGCTCCATTATTACTTTGTGTCCACCTCACTCAAATGATTACGTCATCTGCAGAATACATGTACATGCTGCTGACTCACATACTTTCTAAACAGATAACACTCTTGTTTCAAGTTGCAGCTTAACATAATAAATGATATATTTTTTTAATGTTTTTCATGGTACTTCTTTAGGTCTACATGGTGGTAAAGTCCTTTTATTCGTCCACTAACTGGATCTGCCAACACGTAGCAACCAATATGTGGCTTCCGACTTTTACGTAAGATAAGAGATGGTTTGAAGTGTGTCCTCAGAAGAACACGCTCGTTCAGGCGATACGACGGAACTTTATTGACGTGCTTGTCAAATGCTTTTTTTTCTTAAATTCGCGTGTGAGAGACATCAGGGCTTGGCTTAACTTATTTTCTAGGTTGAATTCTGGACCTTGTATGTTGGGGAATCGGTCAGTCCATTTATTGCTTTCCCTTTGCCTGGAGATTAGTTATGAAGGTGTGAAACCGGTCGAAGTGTGCTTTTAGTTTTCCGCATGTTCATTAGGTTGCATTTCGCTCACAATTACCTTTGAAGTACCGGGCGGTACTCTCGGTACGAAGTCTGCTTCTGTATTCCAACTAAGTTGCGAGCTATTTGCCGGAATTTCAGTCGAGATGGTGTGTGTTGGCGGGTTTGCTCGGGCGTAATAGATGCGAGAATTTTGAGGTTCATGATTTTGACTTTGATAGTTAGTAAAAGGTGGAGGACTATTCCTAAAGTTTAGAGTATACCGTTGTTTGTATTGTTTGGAAGGATCTGGAGCATTTCTCCCTTGAGAACAGTGCTGTAATCTAGGCTGGTTACCATACTGCTGTTGACTGTTGGTGTTAATCCAACGTCCTTTTCCATTGAAATTATTATTATTTTGGCGATCGTTATTGTAGTGATAGCGATCATTGTAATTAACTGTTGAATTACCGTATTGTTGTTGTGTTGTCTGGTATATGGGGTGGTACCTGTTCTGACCCTGGAATTTATGTTTCTGCTTCCCGCTACGGCGATAGTAGTTGTTATTATCACACGGAACGTCGTGTCCTTTACTGTTGTTAGGTTGGTATTACATACCTGAGTCCGCGCCTACGCCGTGCGGCTGTGTAGTGTGCGGGCCAAGATTACAATTACTCCTCGCACTAGCACGCACGTCTTCTGGAATCATGTCAAGGTTGTCAAGTACTGACAGAAAAGCCTCCGTGTCGTCGTCACTGGCATTTACTAACTTCTCCCTGATTGATACCGGTAGCTTTGACTTAAGGATCATAATTACGTCCTTCGTGGTAATGGGCGTGTCCCAATATTGTATTTTTCGCAGGTATTTCTCGAAGTACCTACGGAGACCAGCACTTCTCGTGTTAAACGGTTCAGCATTATATACTTCCTTTCTAAGGCGTTGTTGTATACCTGAACTCCAGAATTTGTTCAGAAATTGCTTTTCGAAGTCAGCGTAATTATTACATCTGTCAATTACTTCTGTTCCCCAGACAGAACCCTCTCCTTGAATGTAACCTACTATAAAGCGCATACGTTGCTTGTCATCTCAGCTCTCAGGAAAAACACCATTAAATGATTACTATTAAAAACAGTCTTGATCACGATTTATTTAACAAGGTGACCGGTTTCGACCACTACTGTGGTCATCTTCAGACCTACAAGTTGTGTACAAAGCTCTAATTAGAGGGCTATTTTATGATCGACTATCTGTTTTAGAATTTTTGCTTTTATGCTTTTAGACTGCATATTGCTAATTCACATCGTTTTATTTTTGACACTGGCTCATAATTTTATAATTTTAAATTCTTTCATTTTTATTTGCTTATATGACTGGCATATAACTTGAGGAATAGCAATGCCTTAAAAAAAATGGCACATGTAATCTAC
This sequence comes from Schistocerca cancellata, assembly GCF_023864275.1. Lineage (NCBI taxonomy): Eukaryota > Metazoa > Arthropoda > Insecta > Orthoptera > Acrididae > Schistocerca > Schistocerca cancellata. Next base: position 56,604,461 of record NC_064635.1, read on the forward strand.
ATATCAACTTCATAGATAATATTTCATATATACGGACAACTACTTCGTATCGTACTTGTGCAGCATGTAGTATACATGTCAGCTACAGATTATTGTAGCTTACTCTTTAAAAATCGTTTCAATAAAGACAAGTTGCTGCTCAATAATACATCATCTGACGCCACAGTCTTTGCCATTCCACTTCGCAACAACTTCGTTGGAAAGAAGCCTGCTGCCACATCTTTGTACTGGCGTTTGTCCTCACCATGGCAACCACTAGTTCGACTATCGACTTTACAACAACTTCAGTGAAAAAAGCCTGCTGCTTCATCTTTGCAACGGCGTCCAACTTCACCATAGCAACCAGTGGTTCCAAATGGTTCACTGACAGGCCTTGAGAGGGCATCCCATGTACTGCCAAGCCGAAGTTCATTTTCCTACATATTTAAATATTTTTAACGCTTCTTAATTGACAATAGCTGTCTAATAAGCTAAGTTTTAGTGTGTATTTATTTCTTATTCTTGACAATGTTGTTTTAACTAAGAAATTTTAAATTGTAATTCGACTTATAACTCATTGGTTAGTAATGACATCATGCAGTCAGAAGTGGGTGGAGCCTCCATTATATATAGTAAGACGTGCACTGGTTTCTCCAGTGGCGGCCCCATTTTCCCATTCCGCTGCTAGACTCGCTGCGACGCAGATCGTCTCAGCGCACGCAACGCCATGGCTGTGAAGCAGATTGCCGCCGCATTAGAAGTCCTGATCAAGGCGTTGGGCTTCACCGGCGGCCGCCAACGGCAGTCAAGGCGCAAAAGAACGCAGCGGGACGAGACGATGCTCCAGTGCTACAACTGCCAGCAGCTGGGGCACACCGCGCGCGGGTGTAAGAACGCCGTCGCGTGCTTAAAGTGCGCGGCGGCTCACGACACCCGCAGCTGCACGAAACCTCGTGGGGTGGCATGCGGCTGCGCGAACCGCGGCGGTCCACACGCCGCCAACTCGCGTAGCTGCGGCTACCTCCGCGAATCACGCCGTCCACTCGCCGCACCACGCCCTGCGGTGACGCCAAGCGCCTCGACGGCCGCCCCGCCCCCCCGCTCCGGCGTGGGGTGCGATCCGCGCCGACGTGAGGCTACCACCGACGAAGTTCTGGCCGGCTTCCAAGCCGCCTTCGCGGCCGAAAGGGCCGCACTGAAGGACGAGCTCGCAGCTGTGCATCGCCAGCTCCAGCAGCTGAGCGACGAGCTGCGGGCTGTCAAGAAGAAGTCGCCAGTTCCCGCCGCCACCCCCGCCGTGAGTCGTCCGATGGGGGTCAACGCGGCCACGCAAACCACCGCTCCCCCTCCTGCAGCAATGCTGGAGGTCGCGCCCATGGAAACAGAGGAAGCGTCGCCTGGGCGGCCCCCCTCCAAGGGGGCAGCCACAAGCAAGGGTGCAACCGCGCCTCCTGACTGCTCGCAAGCCGAGCAACCAAAGAAGAAGAGGAAGGTGCGGCTTCCATTCCCAAGAATCGACGATGTGCAGGAAATCCTCAAGTACACTGCCTCGTCACTGAAGAGCGGGTCGTACCCCAAATCACACCTCCCATACCCCTACTCCCCACCCGGCCAGCCTAAGCCTCCCCTCCCCCATCAACCGCTTGACCTACAGTCATATAGATGGCGTACCATACTAGCGTAAGCAGCCACGGACGAAGAGTTAGCCATCATCAACTCATACCCAATATTCACGCCGTCCCAATGGGACAACCTGGTTGACGTCATAGAATCGTGGGTGTGGGAGGAGGCCCGGTCGGGTAGGAGACGGAAGAAGCTTCCTGGTGACATATATGTCAGGAAAAGTATGAAATCACAGCTCCAACCCCAGAAATGATCACACCCCAGGCAACCATAGGCGTAGCGGAGACCCACTATAACCACCGGCCAGTCATTTAGGCCGTTCGTCTTCCATTCCTCTAACTGTCCCTCTCTCTATTCTTTCATCTTTTTTCATTTTATATATATAAAAAAAAAGCAAGCAAGCACAAAGCCAAAAGTCAAGCCGAACCATACGTCAAGTATTTCCCTACCGAAAACGTCATGCCAGAAGGAGAAGCGCCTCGTGCGCTAGGACTTCACTTACAGTCGAGGATACTCCCTCATCAAATGTGCAGGTAGGTAGGTTTCTCCAGTGGTGCGCTCCTGCCGTCGCAGCGGAAGGAGCTCTCAGCCGGTGATGGCCGGTGCAACGGTAGCTATTGGGGTCTAGGCGTCGCTGACCGCTCCGCTCTACAGAGAGTTCCCTTTCGAAGCGCCAGTAGCGCTCGGTGGATCGGCGGAAGGTTGAGCTTGCTCCCTTTCGTCGAAAAGCCGCGTAGCTCGCGGAGAAGCTCTATTGTCGCAAGAGTCACCGACTCACAGTAACTCGTAACTTCGGTTACAAACCTAATGAGACTCTCTCGTTCTGTGTTAGGGTTGATCAGTGCCAGGGGCCCGTTCACGTCGGACCACCCCGCGTACTGTAGGCTACTTCTCTTCCCCCGCACCTCCTTTAGGTGCCGCGCCACTGCACCAACGGCGCACGCTAGGCCGTAGGGAATTCCCCCTCTTCTGTAGGACCTACCAATCAGCCTTTTCTTTTCAGAAAAAGCATAATTGTCGTGCCTACCCACACCAAATAAAGCTCCTGCAAACACCGAGATGGCAGATTCCGCCGGTGTTTCCCCCGCCCTAACCCGCAGCAAGGGTGCAGCTAAAGAGGCGCGAGAGTCTGCTGTTCCCGCAGACGTCAGCGTCCCACTTGCCGCCGTGGAGGAGGTGTTGGCAGACAAGGACCGGCAGATCGCTGCGCAAGCGCAGGAACTGCTGAGCCAACGTCAACTGATAACCGACCTCTGCGGCCCAAGTGAGTCCCCCACGCGAACAAGCACACTGCACATAACACTACATTCACCTGCGACTGGTGACTCGTGCACCACTGTCCCACTGCGGCAGCTGGCTCCAACGGCGGAACCGACAGCTGCATATGCGGATACAGAACAACACTACACTGGGCCCTGGCAGGTGGAGGGCCCACGACGCAAACAGAGAAACACCACGCAAACAAGCGAGCAACCACACTCGTAAGGTAGCCGAAAGGCGCTGCTACCTACACCAAAACCCTCACTTCCGGTTAGGAACACAAACACAACAACAAACACGACCCGACCTGCGGTCAGCAACACCACACAAGTACCAACCGCAGCTACGCCCGCACAACAGAAGACTGGTTTTCCCCCAGTCGTTATACAGAACTACGGGGACCTGAGCGTCCTCAACACAACATTCGCGGAAAGGCACTCACCTTGCACGCTACACACAAAATACTCTGGGGATAGGGCCTCACTGTACGTATCGACCAACAATGAATACAAAGATCTCCTTATCTTCCTCAAAGAAAAGGGGATCGAACATTACACGTACAGGACTGCCGAAAAACGGACACAGCAGTACGTGGTAAAGGGAGTGGACCCCAGTACCCCAAACAACACAGTACAAGCGGCGCTCAACTTCCTCGGTTTCGACTGCAAAAGTGCTTCCAGGACGACAGGCTTCCGCTCCCACCACCGACTACCACACTACCTGGTCGAGATGGCCGACACGGCCGCCTCCCGCGACCTTCTGCAGATGAAAAGCCTTCTGCGGATGGACGTAAGGGTAGAGATACACGAACCGCCACAGGTCCCACAACAATGTAACAACTGCCAGCGGTTCGGTCATTCGGCCCTCCGCTGTGGCCTGGCACCCCGTTGCCGCGTATGCGCTGGCAAACACGCATCCAACACATGTACACAAATACACGAAAACATACGCCGTTGCGCCAACTGTGGCCAAGGCCATGCGGCCAACTACAGGGGCTGCGACGTATACAGGGAGGCGCAGAGGCGCAAAAACCAAAAGTCGAAGCCACCCAACGTCATAACACGTCCGAGGCCCGCACCTAACCCCGTCAGGAACGGAGTGCCGTTCGCCATGGCCACACGCCCTGGAGGAGCGGAGCAGACCGCGGAACCTCTGTGCCCAGCACACGCACCTAACTCAACCGCTGCGACAACAACACAGTCGTCTCAGCCAACACACGACACTGCAACCACACCGGTACCAACACCAGCCCCCAAAAACAACACAACCCCACCCCCTGAAACCACTGCCTGCGAACCAACACATGACACACAAGAAAACACACTCACACAAAGAACCCCAGAACCGAAAACCCAGAGAAGGCGTAGGCGAACACGAGGAAACAGGAGTGGGAACACGCGTGCACCACAACAAAATAGCCAGCGACAACAAAACAATGACACACAGACACACAGTCAGCAAGCCAGCGACACCAGCACACACACTACTCCACCCCCCACCACGTCTGACACACAAGCACCTCAAAATGTTCCACATAACGCCAACACCCGCACCAGCGGCCGCCAACACCACAACCGAGCCACAGGCCGACACACACAACACCAAAACAACATTCGAGGGCATATTGGAAGCAATATTCCCCCATCACACGACCGCCCAGATCCTTAACAAGATCTTGACGACCGTCGCCACACTCTGCACACAGCTCGTAACTGCTCAACCCGGGCAGTACTGGGCTGCCATACAAACAGCGCTCACCACACTGACTACACCCATACATGGATAACACGCCACACCCCGTCCCCATCGCAAACAACCAGACACTGACACAGATCCTGTTCTGGAATGCAGACGGGATCCACAACAAAAGGGCGGAATTTGCCGCGCTCATGGAGCGTAACGGTATCCTTATCGCCCTGCTGAGCGAAACTAAGCTCAAACCACGCAACCAACTAAACTTCACCGGCTACTGCGTCTATCGTACCGACCGACCGGACGGCTCCGGTCATGGCGGAACAGCCATCATCATACACAAGGACATAGAACACACAAACATAGTGCTCCCCACTAGAGGCAACCGCCGTCAGGGTCAAGTTCAACGGAGCTTACACTACACTGGTGTCAGTATACAACAGCCCTAAAAACATTAAAACACGAGACATCAGCACAATACTCAACATATCACCGCGCGTAATAGCCGCTGGAGATCTTAACGCAAAACACCCGGACTGGAACTCACGAATGCGAAACTCCAACGGCAAGAAACTATACGAACACGCACTAGGACGAAACTACATCACACTAGCGCCGACCGAACCGACGCACATTCCCTACCGGAGGGGACACAGGCCACACGTGTTAGACATGGCCCTCATCAAGGGCATAACGACGACATTCAACGTTGCCGTTGAAAACGATCTGCCCTCAAATCACCAACCCGTTATACTGTACATGGAAGAAACACTGCAGCACATGGAACAACGTAGGATGTTAGACTACAGGCGCGCGAATTGGACCCAGTTCAAGGAAACGCTTGACAGTCGCATCCCACCCACCCACGCGATTAACGAGACAGCCCAAATTGACGAGGCAGTTGAAACCCTCACCGGCGCCGTCCAGGACGCAATAGCCGACACCATACCAATCCGCACGCCACAACAACACAGTGCTGCCCTGCCCCAGGAAATCCTGGGCCTAATCTCAATGAGGAACCGCCTCAGGAGACACTGGCAGCGTACCAGGCGCCAGCACTTCAAACGGCACATTAACAGGCTCCAGGGTATAATCCGGGACACAACAGTGGGACCAGAAACTCGTAGGCCTGGACACCACGCGACCTGGCGTGTGGCAGCTAGCCCGACACTTCACCAGGGAGAAACTGTACACCCCCACGTTACAAGGGCCCGACGGACCAGCATATTCTGCGGAAGAAAAAGCGGAACTGATGGCCCTCACACTCGCAGCGTCATTCACACCGAACCTGGATCCCTCAGACCCAGCGTTCACACTTGATACGGACCAGGAGGTCACACGCATCCTGGCCCAACCATAGCGCTACAACATCCGACAAGCTAGTACAGCAGAAGTCAAATGGGCCATCATGCATACCACCGCTAGGAAGGCCCCTGGTCACGATGGCATTCAGAACCGTGTTCTCCAGGAGTTCACGGACAAAGCTGTAGATTACCTCACACACATCACGAATGCCATACTCAAGCACCAACACTTCCCCGCCTTTTGGAAGACGGCCAAGGTCCTGATGTTCAGGAAGCCGGGGAAAGACCACTCCCTCCCACAAAATTACCGACCCATCAGTCTGCTGAGCGCGCTCAGCAAGATCGTTGAGAAGGTAATATTAAAACGACTCACCAGGCACTGCATCACAAACGACACCCTGAGGCCGGAGCAGTTCGGTTTCAGGAATCACCACTCGACAACACAACAACTCCTCCGCGTAGTTGAATACATAACACACGGATACAACACAAGCAAGGCAACTGGGGCGGTGTTCCTGGACATCGAAAAGGCTTTCGATCGTCTATGGCACAACGGCCTAATACGCAAACTTAGCGACGCAGGGTTCCCCGACGGGCTCGTACGTCTCATACACTCATACCTCACGGACAGGAGTTTCAACACCGACGTGCAGGGCAAACAATCGACACGACATGGTATACAGGCAGGAGTCCCCCAAGGAAGTATCCTGGGGCCCTTACTGTTTAACCTCTACATTAACGACCTCCCAGCTACACATAACACGACGGTAGCAATCTACGCGGATGACACTGCCATCCTTGCGCAAGATTGGAAGCCGTCTAACATTAACTCACGACTACAGACTGCACTCAGAACGGCGGAGCCTTGGCTGGTGAAATGGCGTGTTAGAGTAAACGTCGACAAGTGCGAGGCCGTTCTGTTCACTAGACGACCGAAGCAACTGCGCAAACATCAGCACTGCAACCCAATAACACTACACACACGCCCAATACTTTTCCGCGAGAAGGTCAAATACCTCGGTGTCTGGCTGGACAGGAAACTGCTCTGGGGGGACCACATTCAACACGTGACCAACAAAGCTAACGCGAGGCTCAAACAACTCTACCCTATGCTTAACAGGCGTAGCACACTGAACAGGAGGGTGTCTAGGTCCATGTACATGACACTAATCAGACCCCTGATGACGTACGCAGCCCCTGTCTGGGGATACGCTGCGCCAACTCGCCTGCGCCGTCTGCAGCTCATACAGAACAAAGTACTCAAAATCATAAGCAACGCTCCGCGCTACACACGCATCGCGGACCTTCTCCGGGAATACCGGCTAGATACTATCTTGCAGGTATTCCAAAAACTCTCCACGCGACTGTACAATAACACGAGACACTCGCGCAACCCGTTTATCCTTTCTCTGGGTAACTACGACCACAACCATAGATGGAAGCATAACAGACCAAAGACATTACTGGCTAGGAACTAAACATCTATGGTCCATAGAACGCTAACACGACAGTACTGGCGAGCCCCTGCAACACAGTTACTACTGGAAACCCAGATGTGCGACCAGCCGAAAAACAGGCAACCGCAGGGAAGCCGTACTGTACACAGCACGCAAACCAGCCACACACACCCTCTACACCGTCCGTGAGCCGATCTATGACCGGTCGCCCACTAATCTACAACGACCTTGAACTGTTGCAGGGACGCAGCAACTGCAGCAAGCGCCGCAACAAGCTCCAGCAACGACAAAGGTAACGATGCACGATACCTCGAACTAACATAACCGCACCTTGCATGCTCTGTCGCAGCTAGCAAGCCGCTACTGCCCTTACTACCCGTCCTACTGTCGCAGAGGTTTTTTTCCCTTGGCTCTTGCCTTGGCACTTTTTTTCCTCTGCCCTTACAACCGCTACCCTTCAATCGTTTTCGACCACTTCTATCTCCTGATGGACCATGTTAATGAGCAATCTTACCCAGACACATGGACAACATCACAGCCCGCATCCTGTGACGCCTGATTCAAAAACTAACATGTTTACGGAGGTGACAGTAGAACTTTTGGTTTGGTCACCACGTTGGTGTGGGCGTGGAGGGGCCCCATCCTTTGCGTAAATGGTTTCTCCAGTAGTGATTCTCCAACAGAAAGAGATTCCTGCTCAATGGTAATTCAACGTTTTATAGCTTTATAACTTTATGTATTTTCTTTAATGTATGTAGCCCTCTAATTAGAGCTTTGTATACAACTTGTAGGTCTGAAGATGACCACAGCAGTGGTCGAAACCGGTCACCTTGTTAAATAAATCGTGATCAAGACTGTTTTTAATAGTAATTATTTATAAGACATTGATCACTGCTGTTCCCGTAATGCATTCAAAAGTAAACCATTAAATGACTTCAGAAAAACCATTGGGTGGATGTTGCGTTTCTCTGGCAGAAAAGGATGGAACACGCGGTGCTTGAGAACGCTTTCTTCTTTCATGAGCTCGACAAGAGTTACTTGATCATTCTGGTTGCGTACTGACGGATTCTTACTGCTGTGACCATGTACAAGTGGAGAGAATTTTACACGAGACACGGGATTATTATTCATGTTCTGAAGAAAGCAAGTGTGAATGCTCACTTCTATTGTCATTAGGAAAATCATTGACTTGTTGTTTCAACTGCTCGATTTCCACAGTGAGGTGTCGTTTCCACTCGGGAAGATCTCGGTGGTGAAAACCTCTACGAATCTCTCCTAATTCAGTGAGAAGCGTATCTCCTGATGTACCTGGAGCAGCTAAAACTTCAACTGTGGTTGACTTAACGGCTTCTTTTAAGTCGTGCTGAACCTTGTTTTCTATGTACTGTTCCTTAGTCTCGACCCATTCTACAAATTCTTTTCCTATCGTGGAACGTACGTTTGCTGCAGCATCATTCACCCTCTTGTTAATTTCGGATAGCCCCTGGGTCAGGTCATTGACCAGGCCTTGCAGAGTGATGACATTGTCTGCAAGCTTCTTTACTTTAGCTCCGACCTCAACGGACTTCTTTGAAACTTCCGTTGTAACTGCCTGGCAACTTTCGATTTGTACCTTAATGTCTTTGTGCACGTTACCTACTGTGCTCTCACATGCATCTACCTTCTGCAGAATACCTTCTATCCTTTCATTAACTTTAGTACTTAATTCCGCGATATATTCCACTGTGACTGTCCTTATTCTTGCCTCTAAGTTGGCATCAATATTATCTAACCTATTTTTCATTGTACCAATCATGGTATTCAGGTCAAACCATTTTCGCTCTGTCTCCCGTTCCTTTTCCCTTTCTTTTTGCTCCCTTTCTTGTCTATATCGTTGTTTTTGTAATTTATAAGCTTCCCATTCCCGTTTCTCCTGTTCTCTTTCTTGAAAAAAAAAATTCTCATCATTTCAACCATCGAATTTTCTCCCGCTTGCTGTGACGATGATTGCTGTGACGATACGTCACGCACACCATCATCGTCTGCCGTTCTCTCCATTCGCGAATCGGGTCTGCCTGTTCCCGTTCGCGAACGTAGTGGGTATGACTTGACGACAGTGTCATCAACGTCATCCACACTGTTTGTCGGCTTGCCTCTGTCATCTGACATGTTTATTTTCAAGTTTGTGACGTAACTGCTCAAAGAATACTTTCGCAGCACGCCGATCGTCAACTCTCAGATGCGCACGCTGCGACGCTTCCTGATAGTTAAACATCACACCGCGGTAGCTGACAATTTCAGAGCTATACCGGGTAGAAGATAAGATGGCACCTAACTTTGAAAATAAGTCACAATCACCTACTAGACACTTAATCCTGCTATTATGGCATCCATCTTGTGTTCTTAACCGTAGCAACAATGAATATGCTAATAATGCTAACAAATAAACTTTGCATGAAGAGATGATCAGAAATGAATTCTAACAACGTAAATAAGCTACTCTGCAAGGAAATAACAACGATAGGATAAAATGAAGCAGTAAGGAAAGAAATTCCGGAAATCAGTTTTTTTTATACAAGACGCGAGATTTTATGCGTAATGAAAACCGTACTTACATCAGTCGTTTCGCGCACTGCTGTTATTTTTCGAAATTTTTTAAAATACTTCCTCGGTTTCATTCAGTACTTCCTTTACGGCTTCCCGATGTCCACCGGATGATGTCATGAAACAATAACAGAACAGATTAAAATTTTTTTATCAAGTCCCTGTTCGGGCGCCACATCTAGTATGATTAAAAAAATTTATTAGGTTAAATATATATTTCAATTCTTTCAATTTAAATCTGTATTTCATACTAGAATGTCGTGTTCCCAGTTTGGCACAGCTTTGCCACAGGAGACACGAAAGCGGTCGAAGACGTCCGTCATCTGGTCGGCTCCTGATCGTTGTCAGAAGGAGGCTAGTTTTTGATTACGCAAATACTTCTGAAGATCTACAAAAGTTTTTTACTGTCATCTTTTATTTAGATCGAAACGGAACGACGGTTCAGCTTTTGTTAAAATGTTTCTTTGACTGCGCAATCGATGTATTAGCGTCCGCGCTAGATGCACATCTTTACAGTTACGTAAATTATATAAAACAAACCTCTTTCAAAGAATAGGTCTCACCTCATAAGTTGATAATTTAATATGCAGATAGGTGAATGCCTTTCCAAGGGTACTCACTGCTTTCATACGACGGAAATCCCAATAATATTACAGTGTCCCGGCCTGAAACCTATTTTTAAGTGTCACCAGTAGGTACGATTTCCGTGCCTAATACAGCTGATGTCAAAAGTATTCGCATTACGACAAAATTTTGTAATATTACTACAGTTGCAGATTGTCACCAAAGTCTGTTCCTCCAGACTTGCATGCATGTCTGAAGGAACAGACTTTGGTGACAATAAAAATGTATTTGTAATGAGCAGCCAAATGAAAACCAAGTGCCTGCCACAACGTGACCACGAAATGGTTCCATTCAAAAGTAATCACCACACCTGTTAAAACATTTATTCCCAGTTTGGCACAGCTTTGCCACAGGAGACACGAAAGCGGTCGAAGACGTCCGTCATCTGGTCGGCTCCTGATCGTTGTCAGAAGGAGGCTAGTTTTTGATTACGCAAATACTTCTGAAGATCTACAAAAGTTTTTTACTGTCATCTTTTATTTAGATCGAAACGGAACGACGGTTCAGCTTTTGTTAAAATGTTTCTTTGACTGCGCAATCGATGTATTAGCGTCCGCGCTAGATGCACATCTTTACAGTTACGTAAATTATATAAAACAAACCTCTTTCAAAGAATAGGTCTCACCTCATAAGTTGATAATTTAATATGCAGATAGGTGAATGCCTTTCCAAGGGTACTCACTGCTTTCATACGACGGAAATCCCAATAATATTACAGTGTCCCGGCCTGAAACCTATTTTTAAGTGTCACCAGTAGGTACGATTTCCGTGCCTAATACAGCTGATGTCAAAAGTATTCGCATTACGACAAAATTTTGTAATATTACTACAGTTGCAGATTGTCACCAAAGTCTGTTCCTCCAGACTTGCATGCATGTCTGAAGGAACAGACTTTGGTGACAATAAAAATGTATTTGTAATGAGCAGCCAAATGAAAACCAAGTGCCTGCCACAACGGGACCACGAAATGGTTCCATTCAAAAGTAATCACCACACCTGTTAAAACATTTATCCCACTGGGGGAAGAGAAGATCAGTTCGTGTTTCATAGAATACGGTCACCCACTGACAGATCCACCACTGCAGCCACTCTCGCAGTTCCTTGTCGAGCTGGAACTGATGTCCACGTATGCGTTTCTTCAAGTCACCAAAGGTTTGGAAATAATATGGTGAAAGACCCAGGCTGTTCAGGGTACATTGCAGTGTTTCCCAACCAAATCGCTGAAACATAGCCTTCATCCAATTGGCAGTGTGGAAATGGGCAATATCGTGCAACAGCTTGATTCTGTCTGACACTGTTCCTGGGCGTTTTGATTTTATGGTCCTTTGCAGTTTCTGCAAAATGTGTTCATACAGGGTGTTTCAAAAATGACCGGTATATTTGAAACGGCAATAAAAACTAAACGAGCAGCGATAGAAATACACCGTTTGTTGCAATATGCTTGGGACAACAGTAGATTTTCAGGCGGACAAACTTTCGAAATTACAGTAGTTACAATTTTCAACAACAGATGGCGCTGCAAGTGATGTGAAAGATCTAGAAGACAACGCAGTCTGTGGGTGCGCCATTCTGTATGTCGTCTTTCTGCTGTAAGCGTGTGCTGTTCACAACGTGCAAGTGTTCTGTAGACAACATGGTTTATTCCTTAGAACAGAGGATTTTTCTAGTGTTGGAATTCCACCGCCTAGAACACAGTGTTGTTGCAACAAGACGAAGTTTTCAACGGAGGTTTAATGTAACCAAAGGACCGAAAAGCGATACAATAAAGGATCTGTTTGAAAAATTTCAACGGACTGGGAATGTGACGGATGAACGTGCTGGAAAGGTAGGGCTACCGCGTACGGCAACCACAGAGGGCAACGCGCTGCTAGTGCAGCAGGTGATCCGACAGCGGCCTCGGGTTTCCGTTCGCCGTGTTGCAACTGCGGTCCAAATGACGCCAACGTCCACGTATCGTCTCGTGCGCCAGAGTTTACACCTCTATCCGTACAAAATTCAAACGCGGCAACCCCTCAGCGCCGCTACCATTGCTGCACGAGAGACATTCGCTAACGATATAGTGCACAGGAGTGATGACGGCGATATGCATGTGGGCAGCATTTGGTTTACTGACGAAGCTTATTTTTACCTGGACGGCTTCGTCAATAAACAGAACTGGCGCATATGGGGATCCGAAAAGCCCCATGTTGCAGTCCCATCGTCCCTGCATCCTCAAAAAGTATTGGTCTGGGCCGCCATTTCTTCCAAAGGAATCATTGGCCCATTTTTCAGATCCGAAACGATTACTGCATCTGGACATTCTTCGTGAATTTGTGGCGGTACAAACTGCCTTAGACGACACTGCGAACACCTCGTGGTTTATGCAAGATGGTGCCCGGCCACATCGCACGGCCGACGTCTTTAATTTCCTGAATGAATATTTCGATGATCGTGTGATTGCTTTGGGCTATCCGAAACATACAGGAGGCGGCGTGGATTGGCCTCTCTATTCGCCAGACATGAACCCCTGTGACTTCTTTCTGTGGGGACACTTGAAAGACCAGGTGTACCGCCAGAATCCAGAAACAATTGAACAGCTGAAGCAGTACATCTCATCTGCATGTGAAGCCATTCCGCCAGACACGTTGGCAAAGGTTTCGGGTAATTTCATTCAGAGACTACGCCATATTATTGCTACGCATGGTGGATATGTGGAAAATATCGTACTATAGAGTTTCCCAGACCGCAGCGCCATCTGTTGTTGAAAATTGTAACTACTGTAATTTCGAAAGTTTGTCTGCCTCAAAATGTACTGTTGTCCCAAGCATATTGCAACAAACGGTGTATTTCTATCGGTGCTCGTTTAGTTTTTATTGCCGTTTCAAATATACCGGTCATTTTTGAAACACCCTGTAGCTCTGCTTGTTGGTTGTGGTTCCACGTTCGAGGTACTCACTGAGCAGAGGACCCCTGCAGTCGAAGAAGGCTGGATCGTGACCTTATTGGAATCTGCACGAACAGCTTCGGATGACTTTGGTGGGGAGATGTCGAATGTTGTCACTGTTAGTTTTGCTGTTTTCCCTCAGGCTCAAAATGGTTATACCACGTAAGGTCAAGATCGTCTTCTTCTTCAACTGTAGGGGCCTTCTGCTCTAGAGTTCCTCGCGTGTGGAACAATGATCAGTATGGAACACTATGAAGATACTGTGCAGAAACTGTGATGGGCCATAAAGTGAAAACGCCTAGGTATGATGTCGGCTGGAAACATTCTGTTACACGATAATGCCCAACCCTACAATGCATCGGATGAAGGCTGCTACACTTCATCGATTTGGGTGGAAAATGTTGCAGTATCCTCCATATGGCCCAGATCTTTCACTGTGTGGTTTTCACGTCTGTAGTGAACTGAAGAAAGATGTGTGGATGTCAGTTCCACTTGGAGGAAGAGTGGATGCGGTTGTGGATCTGTTAAAGGCTGATCGTGTTCTACCAAACGGGAATGGATTGTTTCATCTCCCAGTGGGATAAACGTCTTAACGTGTATGGTGATTACTTTTGAATGGGATCTTCCATGGAACTGTTCTGGTGAGTGTTCAGTTTTCATTAGACTGCCCTTCATCTTTATGATGGATCACCTTGAGCAGCAGGTTGATGAACTATCTGGGTTTTCCGACATGTGTAAAGAAAATGACTATGTCCTGTCGTGAGGGAAGGTATGGATTTGATGTGGAAAACTGCAATAGCCGTAAGGGGAATGAAAGATTTTCAGACTGCTTATGAGGGAACAATACAGGAACCCTCTCGTATATAGTTTGCTGGATATGTCTTCCTCCAGTACAGACGACAAAATTTTGTGCAGATCTGTGTGAAGGATTTCGGGCATTGGCCTCGAGCCCCAATGGAGCGATATGGTATATGTAATATGCTCAATGACAACACACAGACGGTAATTGGTTTTCGATATATCAGGAGAGAGAGATGCGGTTAAGTCTTGTCGGAGGTACTATTACAAGCAGTACTATAAATGGAGCAGATAGTTCTCTCAAATCTACTACGATTTTGTTCCTAAAACTTATGGCAATCGGCTGTCTCTATTCTCGTGGACTGTTTTTTATTTACTGTCACGATTGTGTTTAAAAAGTAGGTGTTTTTTTATACTTCACAACCTCTACTTATAAGGTAGACATCCCTTGAATTACAGTTCGTAGTGGAATCTAGAAATGATAGTGGATTTTTTTCTGACGTGTGAGCATATTGTGTAAGTTAGGTTGTGATGATCAAATTGCTTACAAAACCAGAACGCAACAATCTGCTGCTTTATAACAGAAAGTTTACAGACATGTCGGAAGAGGTTAGTTACGCATCAAAAAATGGTTCAAATGGTTCTGAGCACTATGCGACTTAACTTCTGAGGTCATCAGTCGCCTAGAACTTAGAACTAATTAAACCTAACTAACCTAAGGACATCACACACATCCATGCCCGAGGCAGGATTCGAACCTGCGACCGTAGCGGTCGCTCGGCTCCAGACTGCAGCGCCCAGAACCGTACGGCCACTCCGGCCGGCAGTTACGCATCAAAAATGTCCCATGTAAGCATGCAGATGGTAACTGGTTTCGATGTAAAGGAAGAGACTTATAGGAGTTGTTACAATACAGACTCTCACGATTTGTTTCTTATACGCCTGTATGATATAGCATCGCAGTGGTAAAGCGAGACCTGCCATAGTGTACAAAACAGCTACGTGCTCTTGAATTATAGCTTGTTGTTGTCGAACATAAAATGATTTTAATTTTTTTTCGACATATCATCTGATGGTGTGAAGGATTGTATTCTCCGACGTTATTTCACGTGTCTGAAATGTTTGAGATACACACGAGATCACCTGTGTTCAAATGTTTAAATGTGTGTGAAATCTTATGGGACTTAACTGCTAAGGTCATCGGTCCCTAAGCTTACACACTACTTAATCTAAATTATCCTAATGACAAGCGCACACACACACCCATGCCCGAGGGAGGACTCGAACCTCCGCCGGGACCAGCCGCACAGTCCATGACTGCAGCGCCTCAGACCGCTCGGCTAATGCCGCGCGGGGATCATCTGTGATCGGCGCAGTGCACTTCTCTCGAAGTCTCAAAATAATGAGCTGCAAATTGTATCCTGCAGGTAAAAACTACACTGATTTCGCTCATAAAACTAAAAGAAAATGGACTGTGCCTATTTTCGTGGAAACAGGACATTTATTATCATTGCGATTGTATTTTCCTTTTTTAATACACTACTGGCCACTAAAATTGCTACACCAAGAAGAAATGCAGACGATAAACGGGTATTCATTGGACAAATATATTATACTAGAACTGACATGTGATTACATTTTCACGCAATTTGGGTGCATAGATCCTGAGAAATCAGTACCCAGAACAACCACCTCTGGCCGTAATAACGGCCTTGATACGCCTGGGCATTGAGTCAAACACAGCTTGGATGGCGTGTACAGGAACAGCTGCCCATGTAGCTTGAACGCGATACCGCAGTTCATCAAGAGTAGTGACTGGCGTATTGTGACGAGCCATTGACCAGACGTTTTCAGTTGGTGAGAGATCTGGAGAATGTGGTGGCCAGGGCAGCAGTCGAACATTTTCCGTATCCAGAAAGGCCCGTACAGGACCTGCAACGTTCGGTCGTGCGTTATCCTGCTGAAATGTAGTGTTTCTCGGGGATCGAATGAAGGGTAGAGCCACGGGTCGTAATACATCAGAAATGTAACGTCCACTGTTCAAAGTGCCGTCAATGCGAACAAGAGGTGACCGAGACGTGTAACCGATGGCACCCCATACCATTACGCCCGGTGATGCGCCGGTATAAAAACGACAAATACACGCTTCCCATGTGCGTTCACCGCGATGTCGCCAAACACGGATGCGACCATCGTGATGCTATAAACAGAACCTGGATTCATCCGAAAAAACGAAGTTTTGCCATTCGCGCACCCAGGTTCGTCGTTGAGTACTCCATCGCAGGCGCTCCTGTCTGTGATGCAGTGTCAAGGGTAACCGCAGCCATGGTCTCCGAACTGACAGTCCATGTTGCTGCAAAAGTCGTCGAACTGTTCGTGCAGATGGTTGTCTTACAAACGTCCCCATCTGTCGACTCAGGGATCGAGACGTGGCTGCACGATCCGTTACGGCCATGCGGGTAAGATGCCTGTCATCTCGACTGCTAGCGATACGAGGCCGTTGGGATCAAGCACGGCGTTCCGTATTATCCTCCTGAACCCACCGATTCTATATTCTGCTAACAGTCTTTGGATGTCGACCAACGCGAGTAGGAACGTCGCGATACGATAAACCGCAATCGCGATAGGCTACAATCTGACCTTTATCAAAGTCGGAAACTTGATGATAAGCATTTCTCCTCCTTACACGAGGCATCACAACAACGTTTCACCAGGCAACGCCGGTCAACTGCTGTTTGTGTACGAGAAGTCAGTTGGAAACTTTCCTCACGTCAGCACATTGTAGGTGTCGCCAGCGGCGCCAACCTTGTGTGAATTCTCTGAAAAGCTAATCATTTGCATATCACAGCATCTTCTTCCTGTCGGTTAAATTTCGCGTCTGTAGCACGTCTGAAGGTGGCAGGGGTAAAATACAGGGAGTGAAAGGCTATTTACAATTTGTACAGAAACCAGATGGCAGTTATAAGAGTCGAGGGGCATGAAAGGGAAGCAGTGGTTGGAAAGGGAGTGAGACAGGGTTGTAGCCTCTCCCCGATGTTATTCAATCTGTATATTGAGCAAGCAGTAAAGGAAACAAAAGAAAAATTCGGAGTAGGTATTAAAATCCATGGAGAAGAAATAAAGACTTTTAGGTTTGCCGATGTCATTGTAATTTTGTCAGAGACATCAAAAGACTTGGAAGAGCAGTTGAACGGAATGGACAGTGTCTTGAAATGAGGGTATAAGATGAACATCAACAAAAGCAAAACGAGGATAATGGAATGTAGTCGAATTAAATCGGGTGATGCTGAGGGAATTAGATTGTGAAATGAGACACTTAAAGTAGTAAAGGTGTTTTGCTATTTGGGGAGCAAAATAACTGATGATGGTCGAAGTAGAGAGGGTATAAAATGTAGACTGGCAATGGCAAAGAAAGCGTTTCTGAAGAAGAGAAATTTGTTAACATCGAGTATAGATTTAAGTGTCAGTAAGTCGTTTCTGAAAGTATTTGTATGGAGTGTAGCCATGTATGGAAGAGAATAGAAGCCTTCGAAATGTGGTGCTACAGAAGAATGCTGAAAATTACATGGGTGGATCATATAACTAATGAGGAGGCATTGAATAGAATTGGGGAGAAGAGGAGTTTGTGGCACAACTTGACAAAAAGAAGGGACCGGTTGGTAGGACATGTACTGAGGCATCAAGGGATCATAAATTTAGCATTGGAGGGCATCGTGGAGGGTAAACATCGTAGAGGGAGACCAAGAGATGAATACACTAAGCAGATTTAGAAGGATCTAGGTTGCAGTAAGTACTGGGAGATGAAGAAGCTTGGACAGGATAGAGTAGTATGGAGAGCTGCATCAAACCAGTCTACAGACTGAAGACCACAACAACAGCACGTCATCTTCGTGGTGTCGCAATTTTAATGGCCAGTAGTGTACGTTTGGCGACGTCGCCTACTGAAGCTTCATGAAACTATAGGGGCTTATAAAGGCACATTTGCATGCCGAGCGTGAGTTTCCTCGGAAACGCGAAATATTAATTAAATAAATAATCAGTGACAAATAAATAAAGCCTATGGCACACAGCTGCAGCGCTGTGTCGCTGATAAAACAAAAGCACAATTACGTTACTCTTATGTTTGATTAAGAAAAGGGGAGAGCTCTGGTAGAAGTGGTGCGAGAAGCACGTATTTTATTCTATTGTCTGGCACACCGCCATATTTCATGTTAT
Organism: Schistocerca cancellata; assembly: GCF_023864275.1. NCBI lineage: Eukaryota > Metazoa > Arthropoda > Insecta > Orthoptera > Acrididae > Schistocerca > Schistocerca cancellata. The sequence goes on from NC_064635.1 coordinate 56,622,919, forward strand.
AGAAGAATACTGCGAGTTGCAACCAGACTAGGCACTCGATTCTGTAAAGAATTTATATTTATAAAAGTAAGTAGGATTATGAACTGTAGGTTTATTCATTGAATATATCTGATTTAACTAACTGTGTAACTTTTTTATGTTTAGTAGACAATCACCTCTGTACGACGTTTTGGCATGGCTGGCAAATTATTGTAATATTGAGATTTAGATTACGAGTCCGCACCTACCGCAGCAGTCTTTGGAAACGATTTATTTACGAAGTCCGATTATTTCAGTTTTATTTGACGGTCAACTACGAGTAACATTGCCTTTACGAGAAAGCCATTGTCAAGCGTCTGATACCGAATAATTAAACGTCCACGTTCCAGATAAGCAAATATTAATTACAATTACAATCACAATCACCATCATACAGATAGAAAATTAATATTTAAATAATATTTTTATTTTATTTATTTTATAGGCTGAAGCGGAAATATTCCACGATGTCCCACAATAAATTTCGCTTTTTTTTCGAACCGAAATTGGCAGAGAGGTAAAAAATGTGTTACGTTACTTATTGAATGGCCCTCGTATGATGAGAAGAGTAATGGGCCCAGTACTGATCCTTGTGGTAGTAAATCCCCGCACTGCGACCCGGTGTGGGTGTGGATGCAGTGACGACACGGACCAGCGAGATGCAGATTGTGCGGCGGCGGATCCGTGATGTGTGCGCTTCCGTCCGTTTATCTGCGGGGCAGGAAGCTGGAAGGCGTCGTCTGCCGGCGCTCGCTGCCTGCCCGCGAGTCCTGCGCGATGGCGGCCGCCGCCTGGACGCTGCTGGCGCTGCCGCTGCTGCTGCTGGCGGCCGCGCACGCCCCCGCGCCGGCGGACGCCGCCGGCGGAGTCTGCTCGAAGCCCGTCACGTGAGTGCCGCTGCTCGAGCCGCGCCCTGCGCGTGCGTCGCTCTCGGTGGCCCGACATTTGCCACGATTTCGCCTGCTCCGAAGGGTTGGCTCCCTTGTCTCCCCCTCCTCCTCCTCCTCCTCCCCATCGCTTACTGAGCCTTTCCGCTGGTTTACTTAACATAGGACCAGAATCTCTCTTGATTGTCCACCACATGCCTAGAGACAGTTTCGTTGTTGTTGTTGTTGTTGTTGTTGTTGTGGTCTTCAGTCGTGAGACTGGTTTGATGCAGCTCTCCATGCTACTCTATCCTGTGAAAGCTTCTTCATCTCCCAGTACCTGCTGCAGCCTACATCCTTCTGAATCTGCTTAGTGTATTCATCTCTTGGTCTCCCTCTACGATTTTTACCCTCCACGCTGACCCAATACTAAATTGGTGATCCCTTGATGCCTCAGAACATATCCTACCAACCGATCCCTTCTTCTACTCAAGTTGTGCCACAAACTTCTCTTCTCCCCAATCCTATTCAGTACCTCCTCATTAGTTATATAATCTACCCATCTAATCTTCAGCATTCTTCTGTAGCACCACATTTCGAAAGCTTCTATTCTCTTCTTGTCCAAACTGGTTATCGTCCATGTTTCACTTCCATACAAATATTTTCAGAAACGACTTCCTGACAGATCTATACTCGATGTTAACAAATTTCTCTTCTTCAGAAACGCTTTCCTTGCCATTGCCAGTCTACATTTTATATCCTCTCTACTTGGACCATCATCAGTTATTTTGCTCCTCAAATAGCAAAACTCCTTTACTACTTTAAGTGGATCATTTCCTAATCTAATTCCCTCAGCATCACCCGACTTAATTCGACTACATTCCATTATCCTCGTTTTGCTTTTGTTGATGTTCATCTTATACCCTCATTTCAAGACACTGTCCATTCCGTCCAACTGCTCTTGCAAGTCCTTTGCTGTCTCTGACAGAATTACAATGTCATCGGCAAACCTCAAAGTTTTTATTTCTTCTCCATGGATTTCAATACGTACTCCGAACTTTTCTTTCGTTTCCTTTACTGCTTGCTCAATATACAGATTGAATAACATCGGGGAGAGGCTACAACCCTGTCTCACTCCCTTCCCAACCACTGCTTCCCTTTCGTGCCCTTCGACTCTTATAACTGCCATCTGGTTTCTGTACAAATTGTAAATAGCCTTTCGCTCCCTGTATTTTACCCCTGCCACCTTCAGAATTTGAAAGAGAGTATTCCAGTCAACATTGTCAAAAGCTTTCTCTAAGTCTTTGTGTTGTCGAGGAAAGTATTAAATGCATCTCGCATTGAAATCCGCACCAAATTTCGAGCCTCAGTAGAACTTCGCCAATCTTGGAGATTTTGCGTTCGTTTAAATCATATGGTCTTCAGTTACATAGTTTGGAAGGATTGGAGACTGTCTCTTAGAAACACGTCAACCGAATTTTTAGTTGCTTTTATATATAGATACATTTCGCGTTTAGTTTTGGTGAATTTCTTTGATACGGAATTGAGCCTCGCTACGACTGTGTGTTCAAATGGTTCAAATGGCTCTGAGCACTATGGGACTTAAGTTGTAAGGTCATCAGTCCCCTAGAACTTAGAACTACTTAAACCTAACTAACATAAGGACATCACACACATCCATGCCCGAGGCAGGATTCGAACTTGCGACCGTACCTGTCGCGTGATTTCAGACTGTAGCGCCCAGAACCGCTCGGCCAACCCGGCCGGCACTGTGTGTTCACTCATCCCTGTATCCGTCGTGATTCTCAGGATTATCTGTGGCTAAGAAGTCAAGTGTGTTTTCGTAACCGTTTACAATTTGAGTGACCTCGTGAACTAATGCTTCAAAATAATTAAAAAAAAAGGATTTAGAACAATTACGGAAGTTGTTTTCTATCTACAATAGGGTATTTTTGCCAACATACGGAAGGTAGATTGAAGTCACTGCCAACTATAATTGTATGAATAGGGTACCTATTTGTGATGAGACTCAAGTTTTCTTTGAACTGTTCAGCAACTCTTTCATCTGAGACCGGAGGTAGGTAAAAGGAGCCAGTTATTAATTTATTCCGGCTGTCGAAAATAAACCGCTGCCCATACTGCTTCAATGTCGCTTGTGAGCTGGAACACACATTACATTATTTTTCCTTAAGTTGTGGTTCTTGTTTCTGTTGTAGTGCAGATCATTACAATTACGGCTTTTCCCTCCAAAACCTAGGATGCTTTCTCTGTGACCCTGTAAATACCAGAGCTAAACAATGTATGGTTGAAATGGCTCTGAGCGCTATGCGACTTAACTTCTGAGGTCATCAGTGGCATAGAACTTAGAGCTAATTAAACCTAACTAACCTAAGGACATCACACACATCCATGCCCGAGGCAGGATGCGAACCTGCGACGGTAGCGGTCGGTCGGTTCGAGACTTTAGCGCCTAGAACCGCACGGCCACTCCGGCCGGCTAAACAATGTAGAACAACAACGTACGTTACAAGCATAGCATTCTGTATTACTTCATTTCCTTACTTCTAACATTTTAAAATTGTTCTTCGACTTTTGATGACCTGTCAATCATAGATATTCTTATTTCTATTTAGTGAACGTATTTTCAGTCATGTTTTCAACATTTTCCCGTTACACTTTATTAACTAATGTTTCGCCGCAAGGCATATCGCATTTTAGAGAGTAAATTAATATGGAATATGTCGCTCTTCTTTTCAAACATTCACATACTCATTTTTTGCAGAAACAGACATAATGTCTTATGGGATAACAGCAATCAGTGATTTTATAATGTTACTTTTATAACGTTTCGGAACCGAAACCGGTCATATGAATAAAAAAATTTGCAATCAAGACGGATTATAAGTAACATACCCATTTCGTCTTTCCTTGTTGTCTTTTGGGCGTGCAGTTGCCGTACTTAAAGTATACACAAATGCAGTGATCAAAAAGAAATGATTAGCGTACATTCGCATTCTGTTTACACCGTTCCTTTCTTGTTGCTCCCATGGGTATGGACTGTTTCTAACGCAATCAGTAAGCGTGAAAGGAAGCTACCGTGCAGAGAGAGGAATCTATATTTATACTTGGCACAACTAATTACATACTGACATAATCGTCGGTATTGATTTCGTTTCCCAAAAGTTATAAATATTTCGATTTCGGAAAAGAAGCTCTGCATTTGGACAAGATGTCGAAGAAGAAGGTCTCTTACGTACTGGTTGTATCGAGTAAGATGTGGAGACGGCGGTTTGAAAGCGGACAGAAGTAGTACGAGGAAGGGCGTCCCTTACCTGAGGGATCGCTACCTGGCGAAGGGGCAAGTGTGGCAAATGTCCGGCGTGGCAAATGCCCGGCATTCATCGCTCCCCGTCGCTGTCTTCGCTGCCTGCTGTCTCTGCCGCGTTCTGGCCTCCTCTGCAATTGCGCCCTCGTGTTGCTACGCGCACGCACACACTCAGCAAAGCACTGTCAAACATAATAGGACGGTAATCCCAGAAGTAAGATCTCCTATTACTTTATAAGTACATAGACCTGTTTATTTCTACAATGGTTTACAACAGTTTACAGCTTGAACATTTAGCTGTTTTTCGACACAATCACCATTTCTGTCGAAGCATTTTTGTAGACGCTGTGGCAGTTTTTGTATGCCCATGTGATACATTGTTTTCGGAACCCATGTTCATTCCTACAGAGGACATTTTTGGTCTCTAGAAGTGTCATAATACGCGAGCGTAAAACACGTTCCAAAATTCAACAACACATCGGCGTCAGAAATAAGAAACGTGAAATTTATTCGCAGTTGCGAATATGGACATGTATCAGCTGTTTAAGGGAATGACGACAGTGAAAATCTGTCCCGGACCGAACTCGTACGCGGATTACCAGCTTACTGCGAGCAGTCGCTTTGCCATTTGGCTACCCCAGTTCGACTTATTGCCAGACCCAAAGATCCATGTGTCGTGAACCATGTGTCCACGAGGTTAATCCTAAAAGTAAGGTCTGCTATTTTTTTTATAAGTACAGAACTCTGTTTGTGTGGCAGTTGGTCACACTGTTATGAAGAGTGCTTCACGCGCTGTGTGTAAACATCCGCACGCCGCGCTGAGGCGCTCAGTCTTGGCTTGGCAGCCGTTGACAGTGGAGCTCCCGTTGGATGTTACCGCCAAGTGCGAATTGCGTACAGTTATTCGGTTTTTGAACGCAAAGGGCACTGCGCCGATTGAAATCCATCGTCAATTGACGGAAGTGTATGGTGTAGAGAGTTTGCAGCTGGTCGGACGGAAATTCACGACAAACAAAGGAGCGGGAGACCTTCAGTTTCTGTGGAATCAGCGTTGAAGGTTGAGCAGAGCGTGTGTGAAGATCGGCGGATCACCCTGGATGATCTCTGCGCGTTGGTTCCTGAGGTTTCCGGAAGCACCGCTCACAGAATTTTAACGGAAACATTGAACTACCGGAAGGTGTGCGCAAGATGGGTGCCACGCATGCTGACTTAGGACCACATGCGGCAACGAGTTGCTGCTTCCCGCGCATTTCTTCACCGCCTTGCAGCCGAACAGGACAACATTCTGGACTCAATTGTCACGGGTGACGAAACCTGGGCATACCACTTTACACCTGAGACCAAGCAACAATCACTCCAGTGGCGGCATCCTTCTTCGCCAAAGCCGCGGAAATTCAGACAAACACAGTCTGCCGGTAAAGTCACGACAACCGTTTTTTGGGATCGGAAAGGGGTATTGTTGGTCGACTTTATGGCCACTGGGACCACAGTTAACGCTGACAGGTACTGTGAGACTGAAAAAACTCAAACGGGCAATTCAGAACCAGAGAAGAGGAATGTTGAGCAAGGGCGTACACATTCTCCATGACGACGCTCGCCCACACATCGCTCAGCAAACCGTTGCTCTCTTGCAACAGTTTCAGTGGAAGATAATCACCCACCCACCCTATAGTCCTGACTTGGTGCCCAGTGACTATCATTTTCCCTAGGTTAAAAGAACATTTGGTCGGAAATCGATTCAGCTCCGACGACGGGATGAAAGAAGAGGTGCATAACTTTCTGAATAGTATGGTGGCTGGTATGACATGGGCATACAAAAACTGCCACAGCGTCTACAAAAATGTATCGACAGAAATGGTGATTATGTCGAAAAATAGCTAAATGTTCAAGTTGTAAAGTGATGTAAACCACTGTAGAAATAAACAGATCTATGTACTGATAAAAAAATAGGCGACCCTACTTTTGGGATTACCCTCGTATACTGAAGAGCAAAAGAAACTGGTACACCAGCCTAATATCGTACAGGACCCGCGCGAGCACGCAGAACTGCCGTAACAAGACGTGGCATGGACTCGACTAATGTCTGAAGTAGTGCTGGAGGGAACTGATACCACGAATCCTGCAGGCTGTCCATAAATCCTTAAGAGTACGAGGGGGTGGAGATCTCTACTGAACAGGACGTTGCAAGACATCCCAGATATGCTGAATAATGTTGATGTCTGGGGAGTTTGGTGGCCAGCAAAAGTGTGTAAACTGCTCCTGGAGCCACTCTATAGCAATTCTGGACGTGTGGGGTGTCGCATTGTCCTGCTGAAATTACCAAAGTCTGTCGGAATGCACACTGGACATGAATGGATACAGGTGATCAGACGGGATGCTTACGTACGTGTCACCTTCAAAGTCGTATACACACACATCAGGGGTCCCATATCATTCCAACTCCACACGCCCCATACCATTACAGAGCCTCCACCAGGTTGAACAGTCCTCTGCTGATATGCAGGGCCCATGGATTCACGAGGTTGTCTCCATATCCATACACATCAACCCACTCGATACAATTTGAAACGAGACTCGTCCGACCAGCAATATGTTTCAGATCAACAGTCGGTGTTGATCAACAGTCGGCCCGGTGTTGAAAGGCCCAGGCTAGGCGTAAAGCTTTGCGTGGTGCAGTCATCAAGGATACACGAGTGGGCCTCCGGCTCCGAAAGCTCATATCGATGATGTTTCGTTGAATGGTTCGCACGCTGACACTTGTTGACGGCCCAGCATTCAAATCTGCAGTAATTTGCGGAAGGGTTGCACTTCCGTCACGTTGAACTATTCTCTTCACGCGTCGCTTATCCCGTTCTTGCAGCTTCTTTTTCCGGCCGCAGTGATGTCGCAGGTTTGATGTTTACCGGATTCGTGATATTCGCCGTACACTAGTGAAATGGTTTACAAGATCCTGGCTCAGACCTCTAAATACTGGGACAGCGTTATAAGGGAGGCTATCGAAATTCGCACCAGGTCAGATCTTATCAACCGAGATTGCGGCTACGATCTCAGCGAGGCTTGGGACCCGGCACTGAATGTAATTAAGAAGACTCTCAGCAAGAAGTACGAACTGGCGGCCAGGGCGGACGTAGCAAGCACATCGACCTACGACAGATTCCGACGCCCGCGTCTTCGCGACCGCCGGCGCGCGGGAGCGGACGGCGAAGAGAGCGGCCCGCGGGGGGAGGGGATATAAATATGTAGCCCGCCCTCAGGAGTTCAGTTCGTCAGCGCACCTGACGATGGCGACATGTCTGATCGCCGAAATCAGTCGCTCGGTGCCAGTCGTTCTGTGCAGTGATCGCGTGCGGAGCTGCGGGAGCGCTTACGATACTACACCCAGCCACAGCGACCTGCTTGCGGGTTACGTCTCGAGGGTGCGTAACGCTTTAATACTTAACGCATACCAAGGACGCAAGAGCGACCAACTGCGTTTTTATTAAAACACAGTTTGGCGCTCAGTACCATCTGAGGGCGAAGCAACCTCAGAAAGCACTTAGAGTGCCATTGTCGTGTCTTTTCGCCGCTGCGGAATGTCTTGTGCAGGTGATGCCTTGGGGTCGAAGCGGTCTTCCGCTGTCGACAAAAGGCGCGTCTTGTTGTTGCCGCGGGCCGCGTTTCCGGCCGTTTCGAGCGCTCCAGCTGCCGCAGAACCAGGCTCTGACGACCCCCCCTCCCCCCCCCCCCCACACCCCAAGGTTCAAGGTTAGGGAAAATGTGGGCCAGGACCTGAAAGCCGGCCGCGGAACCGCAGAGAAGGTTTCCGCCACCGCCGATCAGACCTCCGCGTCCATTAGGAAAATAGGGCCAGCAATGCAGCCGGGCCACCTAACGGTGTCAACGATGGCTGTAACTGACCCCTTGGCAGCAGCCCCACTTTCCGCTCCCGACATGGCGAGAAATACACCAAATAACGCAGTTATACATATTACGCCGACAACAAAATACGTCGTCAGTACTTGCGACCCCGCCCCTCCACCCCTCGTCTAAAGGCAAGCAGAAGTCCCGTCTACCGATCGAAATCCTCCCAAAACCCACCGCCTCAACCCAGCCCTCAACCCGAACCAAATTCCTAAAATCCCCCCCGCCACAAATCCACTTCCACAAAACAGCAGCGTGCAAGGAAAGACCGGAAGGATAGGCACTCCATGTCCGAGAGTAAGAAAACGTCCACCACCCCCACCCCAACCACTCCCACACCCTCTGAGGAGCCTGCGCCCCCGACAGCACCTGTTGTCGCCCTGGCAGGGGACTGGGAAACAACGGCACTGGAAGGGAACCGCGTAACCGGGCAGGATTCGGATGGTTTCGTGCTGGCGAGGAAAACCTTTCGCCAGCCGAGGCTTCCGCCGGCCCGGGGAGTGGAACCCACCCCGAACAGACTTCAGGCGGTGGCTGATGAGCCAGGGGCGACACAAAACAACACAACAGAAACACAAACACAGAATCGAGTCACCCACCACCTCCCCCCGATTGTCGCTGAGTTTCCTCAGAACTATGAAGAGCTCTTCGAACTGTTGAAAGCAGAAATCGGGGGAGGCAGTTTCCAGGCAAAACCTGCCGGTGGAGACAAAATAAAAATCACAGTTCATACACTTGAAAACTACACTACAGTCAAGACAATTTTAAATAACAAAAGCATACCCCACTACACGTTCCCCACAACAAAAACACGCAACAAAAACATAGTGATAAGAGACCTCCCAAGACGAGTGTCCCCCCAGGCGGTCAAAACAGACTGTCCAGGGGTACGTCATCAAGGCGGTCCAGCAGATGCGCAACATTAACAGCAAGTGGCCACTATACCAGCTCACACTCCCGGACATCCCCCAAAACAAAAGTGAGATAAAAATGGTCCTGGCTGTGCCTGTCACCACTGAACCGCTGTGCCGTAAAAACAAGACGGTGCATTGCTTCAGGTATGAGGGCCTAAACCATATCGCCGCCTACTGCACCGTGCCAATAAGATGCAGGAAGTGCGCCGAGGCCCACGACACAAGTACATGCACACTACGACACACGGTCCCACAAATAAGGTGCGCGCTGTGTGGCAAAAACCACACAGCGGATTACCGAGGCTGTGACGTCCACAAACGACACACACAGCAGGCAAAGGGCGCAAAGGCCGCCCCCAACACACGCAAACAAAACTCCACGAACCCATCTAGACACACTAGAAAACAAAACATGACAACACACACGGACAAGGCCTGGGTAAAACCGAGGCCGGACACACTGAGGGCAACTTATGCGGAAGTGGTTTCTCCTCTGAGGAGCCATGAAAACGTGGCCCATTCACCACCACACCAGACACTATCACAAGAATAACACCGGGAAACACACAGTAACAACGACCAGGTCCACCATGACAGAGAAAGCTCTAGGGAACCCCACACACACTCCCCCCCCCCCCCTCCCCATGGATCAGTTGTTAGGCGTAATGGTGCAGACCATGAACCTCGTCATGGAAATGATGAAGGAATTCAGGGAAGCCCAGAAGCAGAACACACAGATCCACATTGCCCTTCAGGCAACAGTCCAGCAGCCACTCACCTCTGCAACTTCCTCGATAGTATCAAAACCCCATCATGAATAGACGACCAAATATCCAAGGCCTGACAATGTGCATCTTTAATGCAGACGGCATTGTTAATCAAGAGGTCGAGTTCAGAAAACTCATGAAGGAGTTCTCCATCGACATATGCATGATGGGTGAAACCCACCTAAAACCGGGAATAAAAGAGACAGTCCCCAACTATGTTAGCTTTCGCAAAGACAGGCCAACCCAAGGCTAAGGAGTGGCCATATACATAAAGAGGGATCCCCCACCACCAGGTATTCTTACCACCTACCAACAAAATCGAAGCAGTGGCAGTGGAAGTAACCCTAACAATTGTTGCAAAGTAGAAACTGCCACCTCCACCAAAAGGCGTATTCGTGCTGGGGTGCCACAGGGATCGTTCCTGGGGCCCGTTTTGTACAGTCTGTACACTGCGGACACTCCAACGGCCCCCCTGGTGCACACTGTACAGTATGCAGACGACACAGCCTTCTACACGAGAAATGCGAACAAGGACCTGGTCATCCGTAGGCTACAAAGGGTTTTAGATAACACAGAAACTTGGGCCCTTCGCTGGCGCATCACCATCAACTCTGAAAAGACACAGGCAATGCTGATTACCCTCAGGCTCGGAAGGCGCGAACCTCCTCAACGTCCCCCCTCCATCTTCACCTAAATGGAACCCAACTCCCCTGGCACAGAACCGACAAGTACCTTGGCGTAACCTTGGACTCTCGTCCCACGTGGAAACCCCACGTAGACGAGGTCCACAGGAAGGTCTGCGCCAGAATGTCCATCCTATACCCAATCCTGAACTCAACCAGCTCCCTTCCCTGCCCAGTAGCAGTAAACGTGTACCTGGCCCTGATCCGACCAGTCATGGAATATGCGAGCCCTGTCTGGAGATACGCGGCGAAGCAGCACCTGGACAAACTCCAGAGGCTGCAGAACCGCGCCCTCAGGAGGGTATTGCATTTACCCCTTGGATTCCCCACAGATGATCTGCACGCCGCAGCCGAAATCCCACTCCTGAGAGAGCGTTTCCAAGATCTGGCAAGGGCTTTCTATGAAGGTTCTTCCAGATTAGGAAACGCCATCATCCACTCCCTAGCTCGGTATGACATGTTCCGCGACAAGCACAAGCGCCCTATGACGATCTTCGACGATTAAGTCGAAGAGAAAATCCCAACACCCAATCTCTTAATCCTGTTCCGTCCCATATAACACCAATCAACTCGCCTACCTCAGGCAAGTACCAGACACAGACAGAACAATCATCACATATCACAGACACCAAAAAACTTTAGAAAAATCACACACACATGTTCACAGGGGAGTAAAAGCCGAAAGGCTACAAACTCCCGCTCACACTTCCCCAAAGAGGGGAAAGTAAAAGATGAGAACAGCAGGAGCAGCAGCAGATCGCCGAAATATTGTGCCCGTTGGACACTATCAACCGGCAGTATACCCGTAACTGTTCGAGCAGGTACTGTCTTGACCGCTTTGCCAGCAATCAGTGTGCCATGGCCCCTGGTATGGTCCATGTTTCAAATGGCCAACTTGTAATTCGATTACAGCTAAATCGTTTTGGAACCTAAGAGTGAACACTTCAAAGATTTGAAATAGTTATTAATATTTTTAAAAATAATTGAAGTTTTATGTAGAAGTCTCCCCTTACACAGTCTTACTTTCTTCTGCTGAGCATTTTTGCGTTCCACCTGTGCCTGTTCCCCGGCGGGCTCCCATTTCGCCATCACCTCGGTACGGCCATGCTGTGACGTCAGAACTCGTCACGCAACACCTTGACGCTCGAATTCACGGCAAGCGTGCGGCTCTCAAGGGACGTGAACACCCACGTGGACGAGGAGGTGGTGGCGTCACAGCTCGGAATCCCACGTTCACTCCGCTGCGGAGCGTCAAATAAAGAATCTGGCACGTCAGAGTTTTGCCTCGTCGAGAGGGGCGTGGCCAAAGAGATGCGACATCATTTACTTCACAAGGAGAACACAGCAGCCGCTATATTATACACTCCTGGAAATTGAAATAAGAACACCGTGAATTCATTGTCCCAGGAAGGGGAAACTTTATTGACACATTCCTGGGGTCAGATACATCACATGATCACACTGACAGAACCACAGGCAAATAGACACAGGCAACAGAGCATGCACAATGTCGGCACTAGTACAGCACCTTTCGCAGCAATGCAGGCTGCTATTCGCCCATGGAGACGATCGTAGAGATGCTGGATGTAGTCCTGTGGAACGGCTTGCCATGCCATTTCCACCTGGCGCCTCAGTTGGACCAGCGTTCGTGCTGGACGTGCAGACCGCGTGAGACGACGCTTCATCCAGTCCCAAACATGCTCAATAGGGGACAGATCCGGAGATCTTGCTGGCCAGGGTAGTTGACTTACACCTTCTAGAGCACGTTGGGTGGCACGGGATACATGCGGACGTGCATTGTCCTGTTGGAAAAGCACGTTCCCTTGCCGGTCTAGGAATGGTAGAACGATGGGATCGATGACGGTTTGGATGTACCGTGCACTATTCAGTGTCCCCTCGACGATCACCAGTGGTGTACGGCCAGTGTAGGAGATCGCTCCCCACACCATGATGCCGGGTGTTGGCCCTGTGTGCCTCGGTCGTATGCAGTCCTGATTGTGGCGCTCACCTGCACGGCGCCAAACACGCATACGACCATCATTGGCACCAAGGCAGAAGCGACTCTCGTCGCTGAAGACAACACGTCTCCATTCGTCCCTCCATTCACGCCTGTCGCGACACACCACTGGAGGCGGGCTGCACGATGTTGGGGCGTGAGCGGAAGACGGCCTAACGGTGTGCGGGACCGTAGCCCAGCTTCATGGAGACGGTTGCGAATGGTCCTCGCCGATACCCCAGGAGCAACAGTGTCCCTAATTTGCTGGGAAGTGGCGGTGCGGTCCCCTACGGCACTGCGTAGGATCCTACGGTCTTGGCGTGCATCCGTGCGTCGCTGCGGTCCGGTCCCAGGTCGACGGGCACGTGCACCTTCCGCCGACCACTGGCAACAACATCGATGTACTGTGGAGACCTCACGCCCCACGTGTTGAGCAATTCGGCGGTACGTCCACCCGGCCTCCCGCATGCCCACTATACGCCCTCGCTCAAAGTCCGTCAACTGCACATACGGTTCACGTCCACGCTGTCGCGGCATGCTACCAGTGTTAAAGACTGCGATGGAGCTCCGTATGCCACGGCAAACTGGCTGACACTGACGGCGGCGGTGCACAAATGCTGCGCAGCTAGCGCCATTCGACGGCCAACACCGCGGTTCCTGGTGTGTCCGCTGAGCCGTGTCCGGAGCAAGTATGGTGGGTCTGACACACCGGTGCCAATGTGTTCTTTTTTTCCATTTCCAGGAGTGTATATGAAGATGGTATCTTTTCTTCAGACATGTCCGAAAGAATAGATACCATTTTCATACAGTTAAGGCTAACCGGCCACACGCATTGCCCTAACTTACGGGACTCGGTAAGATTGTCTGTCGCGAGTAATGAGTGTAATGGGCAGGGGACTACGAATGTAGTGTGTGGACATTCAGATAGGTATGTGGGTCTCACGGGGAGCGTGTAAAGGATAAAACCCTGCAGTCGCACTATGCTCAGTGGCTCAGATGGATAGAGCTTCTGTCATGTAAGCAGGAGATCCCGGGTTCGAGTCCCGGTCGGGCACACATTTCCAACTGTCCGCGTTGATGTATATCAATGTCTGTCGACAGCTTAGGGTCTTGATTTAATTATCATTTCACCCTATATTACATGGCGTTCAACATCGTATTTGCTGTGTCTTCTTTCTCACGGAGTACGTGGTATGTATACAGCTGTTTCAAAGCATCAGCAAAATTGAGGGAACTACATATGGGTAAGGTGAAGTCATGCTGCAGTTGATCTTTTTAATGTGGTTACACCGCCAGACACCACACTTGCTAGGTGGTAGCCTTTAAATCGGCCGCGGTCCGCTAGTACAGGGCTATTACAAATGATTGAAGCGATTTCATAAATTCACTGTAGCTCCATTCATTGACATATGGTCACGACACACTACAGATACGTAGAAAAACTCATAAAGTTTTGTTCGGCTGAAGCCGCACTTCAGGTTTCTGCCGCCAGAGCGCTCGAGAGCGCAGTGAGACAAAATGGCGTCAGGAGCCGAGAAACTTGTTTTCAGTGATGAAGCAACATTTTTTCATAATGGTGAAGTGAACAGACACAATGTGCGAATCTGGGCAATTCAGCAAAAGTTAACGTGTTTTGTGCAATCTCACGGTTTAAAGTTTACGGCCCCATTTTCTTCTGCGAAAGAACGTTACAGGACACGTGTATCTGGACATGCTGGAAAATTGGCTCATGCCACAACTGGAGACCGACAGCGCCGACTTCATCTTTTAACAGGATGGTGCTCCACCGCACTTCCATCATGATGTTCGGCATTTCTTAAACAGGAGATTGGAAAACCGATGGATCGGTCGTGGTGGAGATCATGATCAGCAATTCATGGCATGGCCTCCACGCTCTCCCGACTTAACCCCATGCGATTTCTTTCTGTGGGGTTATGTGAAAGATTCAGTGTTTAAACCTCCTCTACCAAGAAACGTGCCAGAACTGCGAGCTCGCATCAACGATGCTTTCGAACTGATTGATGGGGACATGCTGCGCCGAGTGTGGGAGGAACTTGATGTCTGCCGAATCACTAAAGGGGCACATATCGAACATTTGTGAATGCCTAAAAAAACTTTTTGAGTTTTTGTATGTATGTGCAAAGCATTGTGAAAATATCTCAAATAATAAAGTTATTGTAGAGCTGTGAAATCGCTTCAATCGTTTGTAATAACGCTGTATACGTTGGACCCGCGTGTCGCCACTGTCAGTGATTGCAGACCGTGCGCCGCCACAGGGCAGGTCTAGAGACACTTCCTAACACTCGCCCCAGTTGTACAGCCGACTTTGCTAGCGAAGCTACACTGACAAATACGTTCTCATTTGCCGAGACGATAGTTAGCATAGCCTTCAGCTACGTCATTTGCTACGACCTAGCAAGGCGCCATTACCAGTTTATATTGAGATTGTTTTTAATGTACCGTCAAGAGCGATGTTCTCCAATTATGGATTAAAGTTAAGTATTACATCAACTCCGTACTTTATTTATCAGACTCAACTCCTTTAATTGTTCCAGACCTCACGCCAGTCTGCGTGAGCTTTAACGCGTGCATTTCGGCCTCCTCTAGCAACACGGTGTTGGCTCTTCTGCCAACACAACATTTAATACTATAGCTTGTGTGTTACGAAAGTATACCGTTTCAATGGTACAGCACACTGATGATTAGTCAAAAGCGCGTCGTTTTGGTACAATTTGCCTATTAAATTTCAAACAATGACATCTGTAGATACAGGCATTAGACAGTGTATGGCACATAGGGAGAATTGGTTGCAATTCGAAGCTATAGTTCATGAGATGTAAAGAAAGAGGAAGCAGGTTCGCATCGACCTCCTTCAAATTTTTTCTCACCTTTTGTTTTCTAAATGATTCTGGGTCTTTATTATTCATTTAATAGAAGTATTATCTCAAAAGTCGATGTTATTTATTAAAAATAATATATCTTCTGCAATTATTGTTGCAAATGCCAACGGCTTGACTGGAAAGTTTCCCCAGTGGATAGAAATCTTAACGCGACTGCCAGTCTCTGTCTGAAAGCAAACACAAGTTACACTCTGGAAGTCATTGCTACTACGAAACTTTATATACACTGAAGCGCCAAAGAAACTGGTACAGGCATGCGTATTGGAATACGGAGATATGTGAACAGGCAGAAGACATTCTCTAAAGTCTGGGAATCACTGGGACCGATAGCTGGCCAGTATCAGCGTCGATAAGAGGCAGAAATCGGCAAGGAGGTGGATTCCCGGAATGGATGAACTGTCTCCACACACATAGTAGAATTTTGGAACACGTATTGTGTTCGAGTATAATGACTTTTCTGGAGACTAGAAATCTACTCTGTAGGAATCAGCATGGATTTCGAAAAAGACGGTCATGTGAAACCCAGCTCGCGCTATTCGTCCACGAGACTCAGAGGGCCATAGACACGGGTTCACAGGTAGATGCCGTGTTTCTTGACTTCCGCAAGGCGTTCGATACAGTTCCCCACAGTCGTTTATTGAACAAAGTAAGAGCATATGGACTATCAATTTGTGATTGGATTGAGGAGTTCCTAGATAACAGGACGCAGCATGTTATTCTCAATGGAGAGAAGTCTTCCGAAGTAAGAGTAATTTCAGGTGTGCCGCAGGGGAGTGTCATAGGACCGTTGCTATTCACAATATACATAAATGACCTGGTGGATGACCTCGGAAGTTCACTGAGGCTTTTTGCAGATGATGCTGTGGTGTATCGAGAGGTTGTAACAATGGAAAATTGTACTGAAATGCAGGAGGATCTGCAGCGAATTGACGCATGGTGCAGGGAATGGCAACTGAATCTCAATGTAGACAAGTATAATGTGCTGCGAATACACAGAAAGATAGATCCTTTATCATTTAGCTACAAAATAGCAGGTCAGCAACTGGAAGCAGTTAATACCATAAATTATCTGGGAGTACGCATTAGGAGTGATTTAAAATGGAATGATCATATAATGTTGATTGTCGGTAAAGCAGATGCCAGACTGAGATTCATTGGAAGAATCCTAAGGAAATGCAATCCGAAAACAAAGGAAGTAGGTTACAGTACGCTTGTTCGCCTACTGCTTGAATACTGCTCAACAGTGTGGGATCCGTACCAGATAGGGTTGATACAAGACATAGAGAAGATCCAACGGAGAGCAGCGCGCTTCGTTACAGGATCATTTAGTAATCCCGAAAGTGTTACAGAGATGATAGATTCCAGTGGAAAATTCTGCAGGAGAGACGCTCAGTAGCTCGGTACGGGCTTTTGTCAAAGTTTCGAGAACATACCTTCACCGAAGAGTCAAGCAGTATATTGCTCCCTCCTACGTATATCTCGCGAAGAGGCCATGAGGATAAAATCAGAGAGATTAGAGCCCACACAGAGGCATACCGACAATCCTTCTTTCCACGAACAATACGAGACTGGAATAGAAGGGAGAACCGATAGAGGTACTGAAGGTACCCTCCGCCACACACCGTCAGGTGGTTTGCGGAGTATGGATGTAGATGTAGATGTAGATGTAGTTTAAGTTTGTACGGAACGGTGAGTGCGCGACTCTTACTCGCACCTGGCCAACTTATTAATAAAATTTTAAAATCTATTCTCTCATTAGTTTGTTTTTTCATGTTCAGTGCCAACTTTTTTATCCTACATATTAACCAATTTCAGTGAAACTTTTTCATGATGAGTCTTCTAACATTCTGCGTGGTGTCTGTTTTTTCTAAGTCGTGTCTCCCTACCACTTTCGCGCAACGACGCTCTGTGCGTGTTTTTTAGGGAATTGACTTGTTTGAACCTGGGACCTGTTGCTGGCAAGGAGACGCCAGACCACACATGACATGTAGAGTTCAGAAGAGTTCAGTGAGACTAGCGATGATATAATCAAATACTTAATGATTTCAGAGTCAGCTCCACTGCACTCCCTGTAAAACAGTCTTAATACTAATTAAATTTAGCGGAAGGGGTTCAAGGCTTTCCTATTTTTAGTTAGCTGGTAAAATAACGTCCAAAAAACAGTTAAGTTTACCGTTGGAATTTTTATTCTACTCCCAAAACATTGTTTATAAATTGCACTATTGATAAAAGGAAATATTTTAATACAGTATGATAAAAACCAACTACGTTCAACAAAAATGTGAACGAATATTCCCTGAATGGGTTTCCAAGTTCTACAATGGATCGAAGGATGACCTATGCCATATCACATCTATAATCTAGGTTTAAATTAAGCTTCATAAAAGAGAAAACTATAAAAAATGGTCTACAGTGACCCTCAATTATCTTTAATTACTAATTTAACTTGTCGTAAATAACAGTGGCTGATGTGGCTTCTCAATAATTATATAACAGAAAAATCATCGCATTTCAGATCTTAACTTCAAGTACCAAATGTGAATCCCATGAGGTTTAATTGACGATCGACACTAGTATTACGTAAAAAGGGGTTGTAACAGATGAGACTCCTGCAGTTCTGAGTGAAGCCTTATGCGCCCTTGTGCGGCATCGTGTGCGTTCATTACCTTGTCGGTGGTTAGGCAGCGTCAGGGGGCAGCGGGCGGCACAGCTCCACACACCTCGCCATCTCGGAAGCAACTCCCTCTAACTTCTCTTAACTACAATTTACTGACTTGGATTTAAGAAAAAGGTATTTGGCTGTGTTTTCAACTGGCCAATCAGGGTCTCAGTGTTAACCTTAAGCTCTGCCTACAAAAATTCTGTCTATCCAATGAGAAACGTTATACTTTTCGTGGTGGGGCAATGTTTTTAATGTTTGCAATGTAACAGAGACGCGTATAGTCTCACGCTAAAACTTGCAGCTGGTGTGGCCCTTTTAGTGTCATCGTAAGATCTATACTGTTCTTCTGGAGGGCTCTATCTTTTAACATGGGATAGAGGGTGGTCTTGGCGGTCGGCTGGCGATGTGGGTATCCATCCCTTATCGTAGGGCCTTCTAGCTTACACGACTCTGCTCTCGGCTTCTGTTCTCGTTTCTCCCCTCGGAACTGCGCCTGTTTCACGGTGGGAAGGCATATCATGCATTTAGGCGTTCTTGTGTTAGTCTGAGGTATTCCATTTGCTCACTCGTTGATCGTATTAGTTTGGTTAATTTAAGGTCAGGATTTATTCGGTGCTATGTGACATACTGCCGGATTTGCTATCATGTCAGGGTTTTCATGGAAGGTGTTGGATTTGCCTGACACCTTACAGTCTTAAGGTTTTTGTATGCTTCTGTGCACTAATATTATCGAAACTGTAGTTTGTTTTATTATCACATTTATGTGCCAACAATAAAAGAAAATTTAAGATCAAGAACTTGAAAAAAACGAAGAGTAAATTAATAACATTTGAGATAAAATCAATGCACAGAATTGCTGAACAAGGTCTTGTGAATTTGCCTAAATAATGTAGAATGTGGAAATTGGGGTCTGAGTATCAAATGTCGCTTTTCAAATATACCATTAAAAATTTATAACTCAAAAACCAATTAAGTTCTCGACTTGAAATGTTGGATATTGCTACGTCTTTACGCGAGAGACATGATTTTAAAATTCGGTGAAATCGACAGAGTAGACGAATAGTTAAATTTTTGAGTGGAGTATCCCCTTAGGAATTAACTCGGAGATGTACGAGGACGTGCTGAAAAGTAATGCCTCAAAACTTCGTACTTCAAAACTCTTAAAGCTTTATGAATACAACAAACGTCATTAACATTCTATATCTTTATTCTTCGCCGCGCGGAGTGGTCGAGCGGTTAGAGACACCATGTGACGAGTCGCGCGGTCACTCCCGCCGGAGGTTGGAGGTTCGAGTCCTCCTTCGGGCATAGGTGTGTCTGTTGTACTTAGCGTAAGTCAGTTTAAGTTAGTTTACGTAGTGTGTAAGTCTAGGGAGCGATGACCTCAGCAGTTTGGTCCCTTAGGAATTCACACAGATTTGAACATTCTTTATTCTTCATGTCTACATAATTGCAGCCCTCTGAGTCTAGAGGGCTCCAAACTGCAGCGAGTAACATGGCGGCGTGTCACGTAACGTAACTGAGAAACAGCGTGCTGTAATCGAGTTTCGCGTTCGCAGAGTTCGTCCACACATGAAGCACGAGAATCCCAGACCACACACGGGCGCTGCGAGATATCCGACGCTTTGGGTTCCCTGTCGTCGGCCGTCCTCCATGGCCCCATCCGATCTGACCCCATCCGATTTTCATCTGTTTCCAAAACTTAAATACACTCCTGGAAATGGAAAAAAGAACACATTGACACCGGTGTGTCAGACCCACCATACTTGCTCCGGACGCTGCGAGAGGGCTGTACAAGCAATGATCACACGCACGGCACAGCGGACACACCAGGAACCGCGGTGTTGGCCGTCGAATGGCGCTAGCTGCGCAGCATTTGTGCACCGCCGCCGTCAGTGTCAGCCAGTTTGCCGTGGCATACGGAGCTCCATCACAGTCTTTAACACTGGTAGCATGCCGCGACAGCGTGGACGTGAACCGTATGTGCAGTTGACGGACTTTGAGCGAGGGCGTATAGTGGGCATGCGGGAGGCCGGGTGGACGTACCGCCGAATTGCTCAACACGTGGGGCGTGAGGTCTCCACAGTACATCGATGTTGTCGCCAGTGGTCGGCGGAAGGTGCACGTGCTCGTCGACCTGGGACCGGACCGCAGCGACGCACGGATGCACGCCAAGACCGTAGGATCCTACGCAGTACCGTAGGGGACCGCACCGCCACTTCCCATCAAATTAGGGACACTGTTGCTCCTGGGGTATCGGCGAGGACCATTCGCAACCGTCTCCATGAAGCTGGGCTACGGTCCCGCACACCGTTAGGCCGTCTTCCGCTCACGCCCCAACATCGTGCAGCCCGCCTCCAGTGGCGTCGCGACAGGCGTGAATGGAGGGACGAATGGAGACGTGTCGTCTTCAGCGATGAGAGTCGCTTCTGCCTCGGTGCCAATGATGGTCGTATGCGTGTTTGGCGCCGTGCAGGTGAGCGCCACTATCAGGACTGCATACGACCGAGGCACACAGGACCAACACCCGGCATCATGGTGTGGGGAGCGATCTCCTACACTGGCCGTACACCACTGGTGATCGTCGAGGGGACACTGAATAGTGCACGGTACATCCAAACCGTCATCGAACCCATCGTTCTACCATTCCTAGACCGGCAAGGGAACTTGCTGTTCCAACAGGACAATGCACGTCCGCATGTATCCCGTGCCACCCAACGTGCTCTAGAAGGTGTAAGTCAACTACCCTGGCCAGCAAGATCTCCGGATCTGTTCCCCATTGAGCATGTTTGGGACTGGATGAAGCGTCGTCTCACGCGGCCTGCACGTCCAGCACGAACGCTGGTCCAACTGAGGCGCCAGGTGGAAATGGCATGGCAAGCCGTTCCACAGGACTACATCCAGCATCTCTACGAACGTCTCCATGGGAGAATAGCAGCCTGCATTGCTGCGAAAGGTGGATATACACTGTACTAGTGCCGACATTGTGCATGCTCTGTTGCCTGTGTCTATGTGCCTGTGGTTCTGTCAGTGTGATCATGTGATGTATCTGACCCCAGGAATGTGTCAATAAAGTTTCCCCTTCCTGGGACAATGAATTCACGGTGTTCTTATTTCAATTTCCAGGAGTGTACATTCGAGGACTTCAGTTTGACACTGGTGGAACTGTGCAAACGGAGGTGAAGTTGTGGCTCAGTCACCAAATATTCTACAGCGTTGTTTCTCAGACATTTTTGCTCGAGAGAGAATACTGACACTGTTGGAGAAGACCGCAGGTTGCATATCTACCGATCTTATTGTTAATTGGTAGCCTACATAAATTAGTGCCTCAGGAGCCCCCAGAAGACGAGGTGTGGTAAGGTCGCGATAAGTTGGCCGCGGGCCCTCGAGTACTGACCATTTTAAAGTCCAGACCATTCGGAACTCTTCGTCTCGACTGTTCTCTGTTTCACATCGCTGCCAACCTCAGCGGTCCAACAGGTGTGACTCTACAGTTGCGTGGTCAAGTATTATTGGTTTTATTATGTGTGCAAATGACTAAGATTAATAATAGTATTTGTGCTTATACACTTATAACCCTACCACTACTATTCTAATTTAGTATGCTTTTACCTAAATAACAGAAAATCCTGTCTCTATGTTGACACGTCTAACCCTCTCACTAAATTTAGTTTAGTTTCCAAATAAAGCACACTAAGGGTGGATAGTCCTGTTAATAGGAAAAGCTGATCAATACAGTTACTCTTTTTTGTTCTAGCCGGCCAGAGTGGCCGAGCGGTTCTAGGCGCTTCAGTCTGGAACCGTGCGACCGCTACGGTCGCAGGTTCGAATCCTGCCTCGGGCACGGATCGGTGTTATGTCCTTAGGTTAGTTAGGTTTAAGTAGTTCTAAGTGCTATGGGACTGATGACCTCAGTTGTTAAGTCCTATAGTGCTCAGAGCCATTTGAACCATTTTGTGTTCTTATATAAGAATATACAGCCTACAGTTGCAGATTAACTTTATCGTTTACCTAGGTTTCAACGTTAGTAATAACGTCTTCTTCAGAACATAAAATATTATTTAAATGTTTGCCTAAAACAAGCCATATCCTAAGTCAACTTTATAAAACTTGATGTATAACCATAAGGTTTTGTCACTTCTATTAAACAAGCTGTAGTAAATTCACTTTAAGCCCGTTGTATGGGCCTCGTCGTATGGCTAGAGACTCTAAACGATAAAGTTAACCTGCAACTGTAGGCTGTATATTCTTATATAAACCATATCAGTTGCTGACGCTGCATAAAAATGTTAAAAATTAAGGATTTTGTGTTCTGTCTAACGGATAAGTAAGTTAGACTATTCAATTCTTTTCCTAAGATCTTACCCACCAGTTAGAAAAAAAACGCAGTATGAATAGTATTATATTGAAGCTAGGACAACTCACTTCCAAGTTCACTTAGCGGTTTAAAGTACGTACTAATGGTCGCCAGCCTATCCAGGCAAAGAAACACAGATTTTTGCCTACTTTATTGCTACTGTTTAAGCTGCTTCTCCAAATAAATATTACTCCACGTAAACAATGTTGGACTACTACACCCTTGTACATTACGTTTTTGAAAGAGTAAAAGCTCAGTAGATAACTTCAAGGAAGCTAAAAAAAAATTTATCTGGTTGGGGGGGGGCCTTTAGAAAAGCACTTTCCATAATAAACAAACTTAAATACTAAAATACTTAGATTCTAAAGTACACACTTTTTATACTGAACATTTCGCTTCGATAAAACGTCTTCCTTGCTGGAATTTACTTTCAAAAGATATTATTCTTTGAAATAACTCTATATAGTCATTTAACAGATTCTAGTAACTTGGCTTAACTCTTGTTGAATTTTACGTGAGCAAACGTTTACTATAACACTTTGCAATAGTTAAGGAAAGTTTCTGAAAGTATTTGTATGGAGTGTAGCCATGTATGGAAGTGAAACATGGACGATAACTAGTATGGACAAGAAGAGAATAGAAGCTTTCGAAATGTGGTGCTACAGAAGAATGCTGAAGATAAGGTGGGTAGATCACGTAACTAATGAGGAGGTATTGAATAGGATTGGGGAGAAGAGAAGTTTGTGGCACAACTTGACTAGAAGAAGGGATCGGTTGGTAGGACATGTTTTGAAGGAAGGAACCCTATGTAGGTGTATGACTACGATGAAATAACAGGGTGAGCCAGTTTCTTTAAAGTTCAAGAATGATTATTAAAACACACTTTAAATTAATGGTTCACGCTGTACAAAAGTAAAATACCCAAAAATATCTTATCTGGTGGCTGTAGGCTTGGGTGTGGTGAACACTTATGACGGCTACACTACCCACAGTACGGCCTGCGAGTCTACATCTACATCTACATGATTACTCTGCTATTCACAATAAAGTGCCTGGCAGAGGGTTCAATGAACCACCTACATGCTGTCTCTCTACCGTTCCACTCTCGAACGGCACGTGTGAATAACGAGCTCTTAAATTTTTCTGTGCAAGCCTTGACTTCTATTATTTTATCGTGATGATCATTTCACCCTGTGCAGGTGGGTGCCAACAGAATGTTTTCGCAATCGGAGGAGAAAACTGGTGATTGAAATTTCATGAGAAGGTCCCGTCGCAACGAAAACGCCTTTGTTTTAATGATTGGCCGGCCGCGGTGGCCGAGCGGTTCTAGGCGCTGCTACGGTCGCAGGTTCGAATCCTGCCTCGGGCATGGATGTGTGTGATGTCCTTAGGTTAGTTAGGTTTAAGTAGTTCTAAGCTCTAGGGGACTGATGGCCTCAGATGTTAAGTCCCATAGTGCTCAGAGCCATTTGAACCATTTAATGATTGCCACTCCAATTCACGTATCATGTCTGTGGCACTATCTCCCCTATTCTGCGATAATAAAAACCAAGCTGCCCTTGTATGTACTTTTTCGATGTCATCCGTCAGTCCTCCACCTGATGCGGATCCCACACCGCACAGCAATACTCCAGAATAGGGCGGACAAGCGTAGTGTAAGCAGTCTCTTTAGTAGATCTGTTACACCTTCTAAGTGTTCTGCGAATGAATCGCAGTCTTCGGTTTACTCTACCCACAATATTATCTATGTGATCGTTCCTATTTAGGTTATTTGTAATTGTAATCCCTAAGTATTTACACTACTGCCCATTAAAATTGCTACACCACGAAGATGACGTGCAACAGACGCGAAATTTAACCGACAGGAAGAAGATGCTGTGATATGCAATTGATAAGCTTTTCAGAGCATTCACACAAGGTTGGAGCCGGTGGCGACACCTACAACGTGCTGACATGAGGAAACTTTCCAACCGATTTCTCATACACAAACAGCAGTTGACCGGCGTTGTCTCCTGAAACGTTGCTGTGACGCCTCGTGTAAGGAGGAGAAAAGCGTTCCATCACGTTTCAGACTTTGATAAAGGTCGGATTGTAGCCTATCGCGATTCCGGTTTATCGTATCGCGACATTGCTGCTCGCATTGGTCAAGATCCATTGCTGCTCGCATTGGTCGAGATGACAGGCAACTTATCCGCACGGCTGTAACGGATGGTGCAGCCACGTCTCGATCCCTGAGTCAACAGATGGGGACATTTGCAAGACAACAACAATCTGCTCGAACAGTTCGACGACGTTTGCAGCAGCATGGACTATCAGCTCAGAGACCGTGGCTGCGGTTACCCTTGACGCTGCATCACAGACAGAAGCACCTGCGATGGTGTACTCAACGACGAACCTGAGTGCACGAATGGCAATACGTAATTTTTTTGGATGAATCCATGTTCAGTTTACAGCATCATGACGGTCGCATCCGTGTTTGGCATCATCGCGGTGAACGCAAATTGGAAGCGTGTATTCGTCATCGCCATACTGGCGTATCACCCGGCGTGATGCTATGGGGTGCCATTGGTTACACGTGTAGCTCACCTCTTGTTCGGATTGACTGCACTTTGAACAGTGGACGTTACATTTCAGATGTGTTACAACCCGTGGCTCTACCCTTCATTCGACCCCTGCGAAACTCTACATTTCAGCAGGATAATGCACGACCGTATATTGCATGTCCTGTACGGGCCTTTCTGGATACAGAAAATGTTCGACTGCTGCCCTGGCCACCACATTCTCCAGATCTCTCGCGAATTGAAAACGTCTGGTCAGTGATGGTCGAGCAACTGGCTCGTCACAACACGCCAGTCACTACTCTTGATGAACTGTGGTATCGCGTAGAAGCTGCATGGGCAGCTGTAACTGTACACGCCATCCAAGCTGTGTTTGACGCAATGCCCAGGTGTATCAAGGCCGTTGTTACGGCCAGAGGTGGTTGTTCTGGGTACTGATTTCTCAGGATCTATGCACCCAAACTGCGTGTAAATGTAATCACATGTCAGTTCTAGTATAATGTATTTGGGCAATGAATACCTGTTTCTGCATTTGTTCTAGGTGTAGCAATTTTAATGGCCAGTAGTGTAATTGAATTTACAACCCTCAGATTTGTGTGACTTATCGCGTAATGGACGTATGGGCTCAATTTCTGTTCTTGGCGTCCTTCAATTTTACATACAGTAGCCCAGCATGTCGCAGCTATGCCGTAAGCCGTCTGCAGTCTTCATCCGAGGCATTTTTGTGCAAAGCTTCTGCTGCTTCACAAGGGTGTTGCCTCGATCGCTGCTGCCTACGGACTGTGTGACTTACTTCCCGTACTTGCTCTAGGTAGCGCGCCAATTCGCCCTTGCCACCTTTTCCACTCGCAAGAGCCACTTTCGTTTCAGACAAGAGCACACTGGGCCCCGGTGGCGCTTCAGTCCGGAACCGCGCGACTGCTACAGTCGCAGGTTCGAATCCTGCCTCGGGCATGGATTTGTGTGATGTCCTTAGGTTAGTTAGGTTTAAGTAGTTCTAAGTCCTAGGGGACTGATGACCTCAGCAGTTAAGTCCCATAGTGCTCAGGGCCATTTGAACCATTTTTGAAGAGCACATTGGCTTTTACGTAACACCTATTTCTTACCTCGGTCCTAAGCGTGATCATTTCTTACAGTTGTCAAATTTACGTCTAAATGAATAGTTTACACACACACAAATATTTTATACAAAATGTCATCAGCAAATTATTTAACGTAATAAACAATTTACATAGTTTTTTTACGTACAGAACTCACATACAATGCAAAGTACTTCAATCTCCACAACAGAAAATACAGCACGTATATGCGAACATTTTAAAGCAAAAAAATTATAAAAATTTAAATGAACTATAAACAATTAGTTTTATGCACTGACGAAAATAAAATCGCAACACCAAAAAAATAATTAATCTCGAGTAATGAAATATCGAGAATACATTTGTCTAGGTGACATATTTAAGTGATTAACATTGTGAAATCATAGGTTAATGGAAGTGTGACATTAGCAAACGCAAATGTGAAATACCGGTACATTAATAACCGCTGTAGCCGGTAGAATGTTGAATGCAAGCATGCGAACGTGCCGGATGTCAGTTTGTGGGATGGAGTTGCATGTCCGTAACACTTGGTCGGTCAATGCAGCGACGGTTAATGTTTGTTGTGTAGAGATGGGCAAACTGAAACACGTAACTGTTTCGAAACAAATGAAACAGTACAATGTAATGTTTCGATACGATGTTTCGAAACAGAGAAACAGTTTGTGTTTTGTAATCTAATAAACCTACACATTTTATCATCTTGAATGTCTGCTGTATAAGTATGTCCATATGAACATAAATGAGGTGCGAGAGCGCTAATCATATCGCAGAAAGTAGGAAACTATCACTTAGGCGTCTTGGCAGTTTCGTATTTCCTGAAGCAAATGCGCTGCTTCAGTGTCGTGTGACTTTCATACTTTTCAATTGGCCGAGGACAGCCATAGCTGAAGACAGAAGAGCCACCATGAACGAACTGGAGGAGGGAGCAAACTGCAGAAACAACGGATATGCTACTGGGATTCCCACATTCCGTTAGTATGGGTAATATACCCATCCTGCTAATTTCCATACACACAAAGGGAATCATTGTGGATAATAGGCAAAGTGACTATAGACTCACAAATAATGCCAAATAATTCGAATAAATAACAAAATATAACAGAAAAAAATTTTGTCTTTCAAGGTGTTTAGAACCGTTACTATAAATTCACTATGCTTCCCAGCCCTTCCCGTTCACCATTACACTATCAGTGATACGTCACACAGATTGCTTGCAGTTATACCTACATCAAATTTATGTATATGTCTAATAACTGTCACTTTACGCTTTTTTTATTCAAAATGTTGTAGGCTTACTTGCGTTTCTTAATATTATTACAGTACATGACCAGAGAAACGTATGTTGTAAAAAAAAAGTGTAATTTAACTGAATGATTTTCACATATTTATTATTTTGAATGTGAATAGTATGCGTTGTTTTATTGCTTGGTTAGTGTTTATAAAGCAGATATTACGCCATTTCGGAATAGGACAGTCATCTAGAAACGAAGCTTTATTTTCGGGCATCTTAAGCTTCATGCTATTGCTTGTCAAAAAGATGTCGCCACTCTTGAAAGTGTTTCATGAAGTGGTATGTTGTGATTCAGTACCTATGCCGAGCCCGAATCTCGTCCGACACAGCGCGGAATGAAACATCACTGTTTCGATACAATTAGCCCGTTCCAAGCAGAGGTGGACTGAAACAGCCTTATTTTCAATCAACGATACAGTTTCTGTGTCTGGCTCGAGATCGAATCTGGTCCGGTTACCCGAGACAGGGGCGGAATGAAACACCACTGTTTCGAAACAGTGAACCACAGCCGTTCCGAAACATTGAAACAGTTCCACGTATCGGTACACTGTATCGAAACATAGAAACAGTGGCCA
Organism: Schistocerca cancellata; assembly: GCF_023864275.1. Lineage (NCBI taxonomy): Eukaryota > Metazoa > Arthropoda > Insecta > Orthoptera > Acrididae > Schistocerca > Schistocerca cancellata. The sequence continues at coordinate 56,650,831 of NC_064635.1, forward strand.
AGTCTATTGTTGTGGATGACGGTGGAGTTGTCGTCCTTCAATGCGCCACGTGTGCACGCCTGGCGACGGATCTGGTGACGGAGCAGGCCAAGGCCAAACGTCGGCACTTTCTAGAGCGTGGTGGGCTGTAACAGCGGCTTGTGGGCGAGCGTTATCCTGTTGAGGAACACCCTGTGGAATGTTGTTCACGAATGGCAGCACAACAGGACGAATCACGCATTTGCAAACAGGGTGTGTGGGATAACCACGAGAGTGTTCCAGCTGGCATACAGATCGCACTCCAGACCGTAACTCCAGGTGTAGGTCGAGAGTGTCTAGCAAACAGACAGCTTGGTTGGTGGCCCTCAGCTGGACTCCTACCAACCGACAAACGGCCTTCACTAGCACCGCGTAAGAACCGGCTTTCATCAGAAAGCGCAAGAGACCACCTCCCTGTCCTCCAACGAGTTCTCGTTTGGCACCACTGAAGTCGCGAATGGCTGTGGTTTGGGGTCAGTGCAATGGACGCTACAGGGCGTCTGGCTCGGAGCTCTCCTTTATGTACCGATATGTAACACTTCATTGTGTCCCTGTGGTGCCAACTGCTGCTCAAATTGCTGCTGCAGATCCAGTAAGATGCGTCAGAGCCATACGCCGAACACGATGGCCTTCCTCTCGGCTGTAACACGTGGCCTCCCGGAAGATCTGCAGCGGACAGGCACTTGGTGCAGGGAGTGGCAACTGACCCTTGTTGTTGCACCTGAAGTGCATAGAATGTCATTTATCGATGTTTAGTGGCAAAGAATTGGCTGTTGTTGTTGTTGTCTTCAGTCCTGAGACTGGTTTGATGCAGCTCTCCATGCTACTCTATCCTATGCAAGCTTCTTCATCTCCCAGTACCTACTGCAACCTACATCCTTCTGTATCTGTTTAGTGTATTCATCTCTTGGTCTCCCTCTACGATTTTTACCCTCCACACTGCCCTACAATACTAAATTGGTGATCCCTTGATGCCTCAGAACGTATCCTACCAACCGATCCCTTCTTCTGGTCAAGTTGTGCCACAAACTTCTCTTCTCCCCAATCCTATTCAATACCTCTTCATTAGTTATATGATCTACCCATCTAATCTTCAGCATTCTTCTGTAGCACCACATTTCGAAAGCTTCTATTCTCTTCTTGTCCAAACTATTTATGGTCCATGTTTCACTTCCATACATGGCTACACTCCATACAAATATTTTCAGAAACGACTTCCTGACAGATCTATACTCGATGTTAACAAATTTCTCTTCTTCAGAAACGCTTTCCTTGCCATTGCCAGTCTACATTTTATATCCTCTCTACTTCGACCATCACCAGTTATTTTGCTCCCCAAATAGAAAAACTCCTTTACTACTTAACGTGTCTCGTTTCCTAATCTAATTCCCTCAGCATCACCCGACTTAATTCGACTACATTCCATTATCCTCGTCTTGTTTTTCTTGATGTTCATCTTTTATCCCTCTTTCAAGACACTGTCCATTCCATTCAACTGCTCTTCCAAGTCCTTTGCTGCCTCTGACAGAATTACAATGTAATCAGCGAACCTCAAAGTTTTTAATACTTCTCTATGGATTTTAATACCTACTCCGAATTTTTCTTTTGTTTCCTTCACTGCTTGCCAAATATACAGATTGAATAACATCGGGGAGAGGCTACAACCCTGTCTCACTCCCTTCCCAACCACTGTTTCCCTTTCATGGCCCTCGACCCTTATAACTCCCATCTTGTTTCTGTACAAATTGTAAATATCCTTTCGCTCCCCATATTTTACCCCTGCCACCTTCAGAATTTGAAAGAGAGTATTCCAGTCAACATTGTCAAAAGCTTTCTCTAAATCTACAAATGCTAGAAACGTAGGTTTACCTTTCCTTAATCTAGCTTCTAAGATAAGATAACCCTTAACATAGACGTAATGTATTGCGAATACATAGAAAGAAGGATCCTTTAGAGTATTATTATATGATAGCAGAACAAACACTGGTAGCAGTTACTTTTGTAAAATATGTGGGAGTATGCGTACGGAACGATTTGAAGTGGAATGATCATATAAAATTAATTGTTGGTAAGGCGGGTGCCAGGTTGAGATTCATTGGGAGAGTCCGTAGAAAATGTAGCCCATCAACAAAGGAGGTGGCTTACACAGCACTCGTTCGACCTATACTTGAGTATTGCTCATCAGTGTGGGATCCGTACCAGATCGGGTTGACGGAGGAGATAGAGAAGATCCAAAGAAGAGCGGCGCGTTTCGTCACAGGGTTATTTGGTAAGCGTGATAGCGTTACGGAGATGTTTAGCAAACTCAAGTGGCAGACTCTGCAAGAGAGGCGCTCTGCATAGCGGTGTAGCTTGCTGTCCAGGTTTCGAGAGGGTGCGTTTCTGGATGACTTATCGAAGATATAGCTTCCCCGTACTTATATCTGCTGAGGAGATCACGAACGTAAAATTAGAGAGATTCGAGCGCGCACAGAGGCTTTCCGGCAGTCGTTCTTTCCGCGAACCATACGCGACTGGAACAGGAAAGGTAGGTAATGACAGTGGCACGTAAAGTGCCCTCCGCCACACACCGTTGGGTGGCTTGCGGAGTATAAATGTAGATGTAGATGTAGATGTAGCCGAGTGTTCTTGCGACCGTACATTCTCGTGATCACCGCTGCCAGCATTCGTCTACAGTGGCTACACTCCTGCCAAGTCTTTCTGCAGTATCGCAGAAGGAACATTCAGCTTCTCGTAGCCCTATTACACGACCTCTTTCGAACTCAATGTGGTTTTAGTAATGGCGTCATTGTCGCCTTAAAGGCATTCTTGACTGACATCAGCTCACCACGTCTAATCTCGCGAACGTTAGAGCGTGTATTTAAAAGAAACCTGATTTGCATCTTCATGGTGGCGCTATTACGGGACTGGCACAAAATTTGAACAGACATAAACCAGGTGTAAAAGCAAGCGTATCACCTTTCCTTTATGACGCCCAGCTCCTTCTTGGAGTTGCGATTTTCTCCGTTAGTGTACTTAAATGCAGTTCTGAACACGAGACATCATCAAAAAAGTTTATAAATGAATTACATGCCAGTTTTCTACTATTTATTATGTTGTATTACAGCAGGCGTAATTAATTTAAAGTTCCTTGCTACAAATAACTTCCTCATTTGAAGATGATCGTTTCTGTTATGCGCGTTCACGAATCTGCGTTACTTCCGCGTCAAAATTTATACAATAGCAGAAGATCGATAAACGCCACGCCCGCAAGTTGCCAGTACTGGAAGGCAAGCGGTTAAACATACCTCTCACATAAATACTTGTTTTGTAACTAAAACTGCCTTTTCCTGCTGCTAGTTACTTTATTTTATTTACGCGTTTCTCCTTCTCCTGTTCTAAGGCATCCTCAGTGGGATCTATAATGATACAGTTTTGTTAGTTATAGATTATCAAACAGTTCACTTCGCGATTTTTTGTAAAAAAAAAAAAAAAAAAAGTAATTACTTACGATCTGCTGATCTGCGTTTCCTCACATCTGGTCTGGAGGACGCACTACCACTTTTATCACTGCCATATAATCACATCTTTGTGTTCTCGCCTTCCACACACTGTTCACCATGTTTCTCACTGTTTTTTGTGGTGGACTATTGTTCTTTTGTCACTCGATACAACTATACTGCTTTTCACAGCGTAAATATTGCGACTCCATTACGTGTTTCATCTTCTTTAGTATGTTTACCTATTCGCTGCCAACCTAACGAAGTATATGTTCGATACTAACTTCTATTTATGATGTTTATACAGTGTGTGTGTATGAGTGAGAGAGAGAGAGAGAGAGGGGAGGGGGGATAGAGCGGATATTTTTTATCTTGGGGGGGGGGGGGGGGGATGGCGGATGGCGGGTGTACTAGCTGTTAGAGAGTGGCTGAAAACTTTGGTTACAGCTGTTTTGACTTTTTGTTTCAGTATTCTGTGGAGGGGTTCATGGATGAGTGAGTGTGAAGATGCTGGGTTCTTTTATTATTACATTCGACAGTATTATTATATTAATACTTTTTGTGAACGTTATTGTATTATCCTATCTATTAGTGTAAATAATGAATTGCTTGGCAAGTGTACTTGGTCATTCAACAGGATTTCCCCCTCTTCTTTGGTTTTATGTATGTGGTAATTTTCTTGCATAATCAGGTGTTTTTTATTGTTGATTCTAATTATTTTCATGTCATCTTCTCTTGTGGTTGGCTTGTGGTCAAATCGCGAAGTGAACTGTTTGATAATCTATAACTAACAAAACTGTATCGTTATAGAGTCCAGTGATGATGCCTTAGAATAGGAGAAGGCGAAACGCGTATGGGATAAATAAAGTAGCTAGCAGCAGGAAAAGGCAATTTTATTTACAAAACAAGTATTTATATGCCTGCTGCGGAGGATGGCCACACAAACAAACTTGTTGTACCTCTCACATTCTCTAGCCCCACAGTGGCTACATTAATTAAGCGTAGTTGACCATCAATAATGAAAAGTGTTGGTTGGTTGGTTGGTTGGTTGGTTGGGGGAAGAGACCAAACAGCGAGGCAGCGAGGTCATCGGTCTCATCGGATTACGGAAGGACAGGGAAGGAAGTCGGCCGTGCCCTTTCACAGGAACCATCCCGGCATTTGCCTGGAGCGATTTAGGGAAATCACGGAAAACCTAAATCAGGATGGCCGGACGCGGGATTGAACCGTCGTCCTCCCGAATGCGAGTCCAGTGTGGTAACCACTGCGCCACCTCGCTCGGTATGAAAAGTGTGAATTCGTCCACTTGAGTGCTGAGAGGCATCCTTTAAATTTCGGTTGCACGATAAATCACACAAATCGAAAGCCTGTCAGTTCAACTAACTACCTGGAGTTAACAATTACGAACAACTTAAACGCCGGCCGGAGTGGCCGTGCGGTTCTAGGCGCTACAGTCTGGAACCGAGCGACCGCTACGGTCGCAGGTTCGAATCCTGCCTCGGGCATGGATGTGTGTGATGTCCTTAGGTTAGTTAGGTTTAATTAGTTCTAAGTTCTAGGCGACTGATGATCAGAAGTTAAGTCGCATAGTGCTCAGAGCCATTTGAGCCAACAACTTAAACTAGTACCATCACAAAGATAAATTTACGGTGAGTGGGAACCAAAGACTGCCTTTTATTGCCAGAACACCAAGAAGATGAAACAAATCCACTAGAGAAACTGCTAAACTACGCTTGTCCATCCTCCGCTAGAGTATTGTTCTGCGTAATGGGATCCTTACCTGAAAGGATTGGGTGAGGACATCGAGGTTGAGAAGTCATATCGTATTGTATAATGCCGAAGTAGAGGAGAGGGTGTCACGCATATGATAAGCAAGGTGAGGTCTTCATTGAGGTGAAATTTCAGTTATCAGCTTTCTTCTCGGATTACGAAAGTATTTTGTTGACACACACCTACAAAGCGTGTTACAATCACCGTAATAAAATAAGAGAAACCAGAGCTCGCCCAGATACATTTAAGCGTTGGTTTTTCTCGCGCGCAGTTGGTGAGTGTAAAGGTAGAGAAATAGTGCGAAATTGGTTCGAAGAACCGTCTGCCAAGTACTTAAGCGTAAATACACTCCTGGAAATTGAAATAAGAACACCGTGAATTCATTGTCCCAGGAAGGGGAAACTTTATTGACACATTCCTGGGGTCAGATACATCACATGATCACACTGACAGAACCACAGGCACATAGACACAGGCAACAGAGCATGCACAATGTCGGCACTAGTACAGTGTATATCCACCTTTCGCAGCAATGCAGGCTGCTATTCTCCCGTGGAGACGATCGTAGAGATGCTGGATGTAGTCCTGTGGAACGGCTTGCCATACCATTTCCACCTGGCGCCTCAGTTGGACCAGCGTTCGTGCTGGACGTGCAGACCGCGTGAGACGACGCTTCATCCAGTCCCCAAACATGCTCAATGGGGGACAGATCCGGAGATCTTGCTGGCCAGGGTAGTTGACTTACACCTTCTAGAGCACATTGGGTGGCACGGGATACATGCGGACGTGCATTGTCCTGTTGGAACAGCAAGTTCCCTTGCCGGTCTAGGAATGGTAGAACGATGGGTTCGATGACGGTTTGGATGTACCGTGCACTATTCAGTGTCCCCTCGACGATCACCAGTGGTGTACGGCCAGTGTAGGAGATCGCTCCCCACACCATGATGCCGGGTGTTGGCCCTGTGTGCCTCGGTCGTATGCAGTCCTGATTGTGGCGCTCACCTGCACGGCGCCAAACACGCATACGACCATCATTGGCACCAAGGCAGAAGCGACTCTCATCGCTGAAGACGACACGTCTCCATTCGTCCCTCCATTCACGCCTGTCGCGACACCACTGGAGGCGGGCTGCACGATGTTGGGGCGTGAGCGGAAGACGGCCTAACGGTGTGCGGGACCGTAGCCCAGCTTCATGGAGACGGTTGCGAATGGTCCTCGCCGATACCCCAGGAGCAACAGTGTCCCTAATTTGCTGGGAAGTGGCGGTGCGGTCCCCTACGGCACTGCGTAGGATCCTACGGTCTTGGCGTGCATTCGTGCGTCGCTGCGGTCCGGTCCCAGGTCGACGGGCACGTGCACCTTCCGCCGACCACTGGCGACAACATCGATGTACTGTGGAGACCTCACGCCCCACGTGTTGAGCAATTCGGCGGTACGTCCACCCGGCCTCCCGCATGCCCACTATACGCCCTCGCTCAAAGTCCGTCAACTGCACATACGGTTCACGTCCACGCTGTCGCGGCATGCTACCAGTGTTAAAGACTGCGATGGAGCTCCGTATGCCACGGCAAACTGGCTGACACTGACGGCGGCGGTGCACAAATGCTGCGCAGCTAGCGCCATTCGACGGCCAACACCGCGGTTCCTGGTGTGTCCGCTGTGCCGTGCGTGTGATCATTGCTTGTACAGCCCTCTCGCAGTGTCCGGAGCAAGTATGGTGGGTCTGACACACCGGTGTCAATGTGTTCTTTTTTCCATTTCCAGGAGTGTAGCAGAGCAAGCATGTCGATGTAGATGAAGAATACTCAAATGTTCAAATGTGTGTGGATTCTTAAAGGATCAAACTGCTGAGGTCATCGCTCCCTAAGCCTACACACTACTTAACCTAACTTACGCTAAGGACAACACACACACCCATGCCCGAGGGAGGACTCGAACCTCCGACGGGAGGAGCCCCCCGGACCGTGGCATGACGCCCTAGACCGCGCGGGAAGAATACTCGTAAGCTGTCTAATTTAAATGTAATGTATTCAGTCACGGATGTGAAAGATGTCGACCTGACAGTAGTTGGTTTTAAGTAGAATGTCCTGAGCGAACTGTTTATTCTGACGTTACGTACCGCACCACACTGTGTCATCAATTTTCAGCACGTGCCTTTTGAGTGAACGTTCTTTTTGTGGTTGGTTTGACATAAATGGTTCTGATTGGGCGTTTGTTTTTAGGTACACCGAGACGCAGTTGGTCACCTTCAGGCGATCTGTACGGCTCGGCAGTGGTGTTAAATGGATCACGGGGAAACGGCCGCAGGTAAGGCAGAATTAAGCCTACCTGTAACAACGCATTTTGCGGAGTTTCCGAATAAAATTATATATATACCGGGTGATCAAAGTATAAATTTGAAAACTTAATAAACCACGGAATAATGAACATAGAGAGGTAAAAATTGGCACACATGCTTGGAATGACATGGAATTTTATTAGAACAAAAAAAAAAGATCTCATATTGCTAGACGCGTGAAAGATCTCTTGCGCACGTCGTTTGGTGATGATCGTCTGCTCAGCCGCCACTTTCGTCATGCTTGGCCTCCCAGGTCCCCAGACCTAAGTCCGTGCGATTATTGGCTTATCTGAAGTCGCAAGTGTATCGTGATCGACCGACATCTCTAGGGATGCTGAAAGACAACGTCCGACGCCAATGTCTCACCATAACTCCGGACATGCTTTACAGTGCTGTTCACAACAGTATTCCTAGATTACAGCTATTGTTCAGGAATGATGGTGGACATATTGACCATTCCCTGTAAAGAACATCATCTTTGCTTTGTCTTACTTTGTTATACTAATTATCGCTATTCTCATCAGATGAAGCGCCATCTGTCGGACATTTTTTAAACGTTTGTATTTTTTTGGTTCTAATAAAACCCCATGTCATTCCAAGCATGTGTGTCAATTTGTACCTCTCTATTTACATTATTCCGTGATTTATTCAGTTTTCAAATTTATACTGACTTTTTGATCACCCGGTATATACCTGGGTTCGAGACCCGGCCTTGATACAAATTCTCTCTTGCTGCTTCTGTCTATTTACACAAAATCAACGTATTTTCCACAACGCTTACAGTGAGTGGAGGGGTTCGTTATCACCACCATCTAAACCTGAAAATATGAATATGACCGTTGTTGCGAAAAATACATTCACTACTAAGAATTAAAGTTATACTAAATATTTAAAACAGTTCGGAATCTGATTATCACTAAAACAACATTTTTTTTTTCAAAATTTGAAAGTGCGAAGTACCAGACAATACTTTCAAAAGGTGGTTACAAAGTAACTGCCCCCCCATTTCTCCCATGGTACTACGCGAGGGTTAAGCCCATCAGTGGGTACATGAGGCTTCCAAACTTAAAACCGAGACACTTCTATACCGCCTACGCTCCACATTTACATCTACATCTACACACATACTCCGCAAGTCATCGTACGGTGCGTGGCAGAGAGTACCCTGTACCACAACAACTCGTTTCCGTTTCTGGTCCACTGGCAGATAGGACGACGGAAAAACGACTGTCTATACGCCTATGTATGAGCCCTAATTTCTCGTGCCTCATCTTCGTGGTCGCTGGGCGAAATGTTTGTTGGTGGCAGTAGGATTGTTCTGCAGTCAGCTTCATATTCCGGCTCTCTAAACTTTATCAGTAGTGTTCTTCGAAATGAATGTCTTCTTCCCTCCAGGAATTCCCACTTGAACTCCCTATGTATTTACGTTGTTGTTGCTGTTGTGGTCTTCAGTCCTGAGACTGGTTTGATGCAGCTCTCCATGCTACTCTATCCTGTGCAAGCTTCTTCATCTCCCAGTACCTACTGCAACCTACATCCTTCTGAATGTGCTTAGTGTATTCATCTCTTGGTCTCCCCCTACGATTTTTACCCTCCACGCTGCCCTCCAATACTAAATTGGTGATCCCTTGATGCCTCAGAACATGTCCTACCAACCGATCCCTTCTTCTGGTCAAGTTGTGCCACAAACTTCTCTTCTCCCCAATCCTATTCAATACTTCCTCATTAGTTATGTGATCTACCCATCTAATCTTCAGCATTCTTCTGTAGCACCACATTTCGAAAGCTTCTTTTCTTCTTGTCCAAACTATTTACCGTCCATGTTTCACTTCCATACAAGGCTACACTCCATACAAATACTTTCAGAAATGACTTCCTGACACTTAAATCTATACTCGATGTTAACAAATTTCTCTTGCCATTGCCAGTCTACATTTTATATCCTCTCTACTTCGAACATCATCAGTTATTTTGCTCCCCAAATAGCAAAACTCCTTTACTACTTTCAGTGTCTCATTTCCTAATCTAATACCTTCAACATCGCCCGACTTAATTCGACTACATTCCATTATTCTCGTTTTGTTTTTGTTGATGTTCATCTTATATCCTCCCTTCAAGACACCATCCATTCCGTTCAACTGCTCTTCCAAGTCCTTTGCTGTCTCTGACAGAATTACAATGTCATCGGCGAACCTCAAAGTTTTTATTTCTTCTCCATGGATTTTAATACCTACCCCGAATTTTTCTTTTGTTTCCTTTACTGCTTGCTCAATATACAGATTGAATAACATCGGGGAGAGGCTACAACCCTGTCTTACTCCCTTCCCAACCACTGCTTCCCTTTCATGTCCCTCGACTCTTATAACTGCCATCTGGTTTCTGTACAAATTGTAAATAGCCTTTCGCTCCCTGTATTTTACCCCTGCCACCTTTAGAATTTGAAAGAGAGTATTCCAGTCAACATTGTCAAAAGCTTTCTCTAAGTCTACAAATGCTAGAAACGTAGGTTTGCCTTTCCTTAATCTTTCCTCTAAGATAAGTCGTAAGGTCAGTATTGCCTCACGTGTTCCAGTATTTCTACGGAATCCAAACTGATCTTCCCCGAGTTCGGCTTCTACTAGTTTTTCCATTCATCTATACGTAATACTCACATACTTATCGAACCTACCAGTAACAAATGTAGCAGCCCCCCCCCCCCCCTCGGTATTGGCTCGATGTCTTCCTTCAATCCGACCTGTTGCGGGTCCCAAACACTCGAGCAGTACTCAAGAACAGATCGCGCTAGCGTCCTATATGCGGGCTCCTCTACAGATGAACAGATGAACATAAATTCCCCCAATAAACCGAAGTCGGCCCTCCGCCTTCCCTATCACAATCCTCAGATGCTCATTCCATTTCATATCGCTTCGCAGTGTTACGCCGAGATATTCGAACGATGTGACTGTGTCATGTAGGACACTACTAATGCTGTACCCGAACATTACGGGTTCGTTTTTCCTACTCATCCGAATTAAATGACAGTTTTCTACATTAAGAACCAGCTGCCACTCATCACACTTACTAGAAATTTTGTCTAGGTCATCTTGTATCAACCTACAGTCTCTTATCTTCGACAACTTCCTGTACACTACAGCTCACCAGCGAATAGCCGTAGACCGCTGCCCACACCTGAATGCCAGATCATTTATGTATATGGAAAATAGCAACGGTCCTATCACTATTCCCTGAGGCACTCGCCGCGCGGGATTAGCCGAGTGGTCTGAGGCGCTGCAGTCGTGGACTGTGCGGCCGGTCCCGACGGAGGTTCGAGTCCTCCCTCGGGCATGGGTGTGTGTGTTTGTCCTTACGATAATTTAGGTTAATTAGTGTGTAAGCTTAGGGACTGATGACCTTAGCAGTTAAGTTCCATAAGATTTCACACACATTTGAACATTTTTTTGAGGCACTCCTGGCGATAGATACACTTGTGTCTGATGAACACTCGCTGTCGAGGACAACATACTGGGTTCTATTACTTACGAAGTCCTCAAACGAGTCCCATATCTGGGATCCTATTCCAGTGGACGTACCCTCGTTACCAGTCTGCAGTGCGGTACTGTGTCGAATGCTTTTCGAAAATCTAGAAATATGGAATCTGCCTGTTGCCCGTCATCCATAGTTCGCAGTATATCATGGGTTTCGCACGAGCGATGCTTTCTAAAACCACACTGATTCGTGGGCATAAGCTTCTCAGTCTCAAGAAAATTTAATATATTCGAACTGAGAATATGTTCAAGGATTCTGCAGCAACTGAAGATGGGGATATTGGCCTGTAATTTAGCAGGTCCGTTCTTTTCCCCTCCTTATATACTGCAGTCGCCTGCGCTTTTTTCCAGTCGTTTGGCACTTTGTGCTAGGCAAGAGAGTCACGATAAATGCAGACTAGGTAAGAGGCCAATGCTGTAGAGTACTCTTTGTACAACCGAATTAGGTTTCCATCCGGACCTGGTGATTTATTTCCTTTCATATCTTTCAGTTGTTTCTCTAAGCCAAGGATGCTTGTTACTATGTCTTCTATATTGGAAACTTTCCGATGGTCAAATGGCGGTTTTTTATACAATTCTTCTGTGTGAACGATTTCTTGAACGTGAAATTTATAACTTTGGCTTTCGATTTGCTATCTTCAACTGCCAAACCAGACTTGTCAACAAGGGACTGAATGGAAAGTCTTAGACCCGCTTAGCGATTTTATATAAGACCAAAATTTTCTCGGGTTCTCTGCCAGACCTTTTGTTAAGGTGAGACGGTTGTAGCTGTATGCTTCACGCATAGATTTTTTCACAGACGCACGAATCTCTACTAAACTTCGCTCGTCGTCATCTGTGCGTTCTCTTTGAACCGAGAATGCAACAGCCCCTGCTTCCTCATCACCTACCGAATTTCGTTATTCAGTCACGGTGGATCTTTTCCACCCTTCATCGACATACTAGGCACATACCTCTCTGTTTAAACTTTGCCAAATAACTGATGTCAGCTCTCTGTCTAAGTGAGAAACCAACTGCTTACTTGCTCTTTCTAGCAGAAACACACTCCTAGCCTTCTTGATTGATTTATTAACTTTCGTAATAATACTTGCTATAATACATCATGATCTCTAACCCCCGTTTCTATACTGACATTGTCGATAAAGGGCTGCCTAATGGTAACTACACGATCTAAGATATTTCCGTTGCGTTTGAGCTGCCGAGAGTTTCCATAAAACGTGTTCTAAAGTATTTCGCATGACTGTCTGTCTCCCTCCCCCCCCCCCCCCCCTCCAGTATAGACATCCCAGTCTATACTCGGTAGGCTAAAGTGGTCTGAAAAAAAAAATGGTGAATTCATCATCTACATCTACATCCATACTCCGCAAGCCACCTGACGGTGTGTGGCGGGGGCTACCTTGAGTTCCTCTATCGGTTCTCCCTTCTAATCCAGTCTCGTATTGCTCGTGGAAAGAAAGATGTCGGTATGCCTCTATGTGGGCTCTAATCTCTCTGATTTTATCCTCATGGTCCCTTCGCGAGATATACGTAGGAGGGAGCAATATACTGCTTGACTTCTCGGTGAAGGAGTGTTCTCGAAACTTCAACAAAAGCCCGTACCGAGCTACTGAGCGTCTCTGCTGCAGAGTCTTCCACTGGAGTTTATCTGTCATCTTCGTAACGCTTTCGCGATTAGTAAATGATCATGTAACGAAGCGCGCTGCTCGCCGTTGGATCTTCTCTATCTCTTCTATCAACCCTGTCTGGTACAGATCCCACACCGGTGAGCAGTATTCAAGCAGTGGGCGAACAAGTGCACTGTAACCTACTTCCTTTGTTTTCGGATTGCATTTCCTTAGGAGTCTTCCAATGAATCTCAGTCTGTCATCTGCTTTACCGACGATTAATTTTATATGGTCATTCCATTTTAAATCACTCCTGATGCCTACTCCCACATAATTTATGGAATTAACTGCTTCCAGTTGCTGACCTGCTATATTGTAGCTAAATGATGAAGGATCTTTCTTTCTATGTATTGGCAGCACATTACACTTGTCTACATTGAGATTAAATTGCCGTTCCCTGCACCATGCGTCAGTTCGTTGCAGATCCTCCTGCATTTCAGTACAATTTTCCATTGTTATAACCTCTCGATATACTATAGCATCATCCGCAAAAAGCCTCAGTGAACTTCCGATGTTATCCACAAGGTCATTTACATATATTGTGAATAACAACGGTCCTACAACACTCCCCTCCAGCACACCTGAAATCACTCTACTTCAGAAGTCTTTATTCTTTATTTCTTAATATTTCTACACCAAATTTTGATCACCTTTGAAGTATTCTCCATTGACCACAACCCACTTCTACAAACGATGCTTCCATTTTCAAAACAGATTTTAAATTCACTTCCAGCGATTTTGTTTTACCTCCTCCACAGTGACAAAACTTCCTTTTTGAGTCTGGGGAACAAAAAGAAATCACAGGGGGCTAGATCCGGTGAGTAGGAGGGGGGGGGGGGGGAGGGATTGGACAATGGGTGTCATGCCATTTTTAGTGAAAAACTGCTTTACGGAGAGGGTGGTGTGAGCGACGCGTTGTTATGATGGAAGAACCTGTCGCCAGTGCGCCAAAGATCTGCCCTTTTCTTCCAGTTACTCTCCCTCAGTCTTTTAAAAACCTCCAAGCAGAACTCCTGGTTGACAGTTTGACCCGGGGGAACGCATTCCGCGTGCACAACACCTCTGCGGTCGAAGAAACAAATGAGCATCGCCTTGATGTTTGACTTCGCTTGGCGAGCTTTCTTGGGACGATAGAGCCGAGCCACTTGTGTTCCATTGGCTTGATTGCTGCTTTGTTTCGGGGTCGTATCCATAGCAGGCGATTCATCACCAGTGATCACCTTGGAATAAAATTCAGGGTCCTCTTTGAGCCGATGTTGAAGCTCAAAACACGCCAGAAGTCGACGCTTCCTTTGCTCGTCTGTGAAAAGGCGAGGGACAAAGTTGGGTGCAACCCTTTTCATGTACAAATCTTTAGATAAAATCCTCTGAATTGAACTCCATGATATTCCAGACATCTCGCAGAATTGATGAACGGTTCGGCGACGGTCTTCACGAACGAGTGCATTGGTTTTGTCAACGTTTTAGTCACTTCTTGACGCTCAGGAGCGTCCTGAACGGGGTTGGCCTTCAGCTGACATTTCTCCATTTTTAAAACGTGAAAACCATTCGTAGACTCTCGTTTTAATTAGGGAGCATTCCATTAAGCAGTCTTAAGCATTACCACAGCTTCCGCGGCCGATTTCCCCAACAGGAAACAAAATTTCACAGCCGCGTGTTGCTCTTGACCATCAGCCATCACGTTTTCGCCGAAATGGAAAATGTTATGTCACTAAAAAAACTCTCACGGACGAACAGACGCACTCACAGCGACGCAACTTTGTTCACTGAATCTGGTGGCGTGACCGTAACGGACAACTGGTCGAACAATGGCTCCCCCCACTCTCCCTACCCACCGCAACCCAATTCCCGTTACCTTTGGGTCCCCCATCCTATTGGATGGTCTGGGTATTTACGGATTACTGACTGCAGACTTTGTTTTAAACACTCTAGAGCTGTCACAGTGGAACCGGATGGCAGGTAAAAACACCAAACAAATAACTTTGTTTCACCCAAACTTGTTATATGCGACCAGATAACTTCACTGTCACACTCGTCTTCGACCTCAATACAGACAATATTTTTGCCAACTGCAATGAACACTCCACCTGCTGTGGCCTCTGATCAACCTTTCTGATGCGCATTCCAAAACTCACTAAATGTCTCAGAGCTTTCCACTTCGGGTTTCAGCCAGCTCTCGGTCCCAAGAATAATTCGAGGGTGAGAGCTTTCCTTCTTGCGGCGTCTACTAGTACAGTTTCCTGAGCATTTCTGCAATGCGTGCGAGATTACCAAATGGACCAGTAACGAAATGTGCTACTCTTCTTTGGATTTCTCTATTTCCTCTGTCAGTCCTACCTGCTGCAGATAACAGACTAACGATCAATATTCAAGTATTGCTCGAACAAGTGTTTTGTGCTACTTCCTTTGTTGATGGACTAGCTTCCTGAGGGATTTTCCATTGGATCTCAGTCTGGCATCTACCTTACCGGCCATTAATTTATACGGTCGTTCCACTTTAAATCGTTCGGTATGCTTACTCGTAGGCACTGTTGGGTGTGACTGCTCCTAGTGATTGTTCTGGATCAGTGTAATCATGCAATAAATAGGCTTTCTGTCTACACATTTTCAGTGTGTTACATTTGTTTGTGTTGAGGGTGAATTGTGACTCCCTGCACGAAGCGCCAATCCTCTGCAGGTCTTGTATTTCGCTAAAATCTTCTAGGATCGCGACTTCTCTGCATACTGTAAGTAGGCTGTTTAGGTTTTTATGTTGGTAACGCCACGTAGCGCTCTGTATTAAAATCGCTGACTGCTCTGTGTGCAGTCTGTGGCTGGTTGGACTCGTTGGAAGCTATTCGCCAGTGCGGTGTTCGGCAGTTGGATGTGAACAGTGCGTAGCGTTGGGCAGTTGGAGGTGAGATGCCAGGATCGATGGATGTGGGGACAGAGATGCCAGAGTTTTGTCCGTCAGAAAAAGGAAATCTGTTAAACTGGATTTCAAGAATTTATGTATATGACTTTTGGCATTATTAAGGTAAATGCATTGTTTGTTCTCTACCAAAATCTTTCATTTGCTAACTATATGCCTATCAGTAGTTAGTGCCTTCAGTAGTCAGAATCTTTTATTTAGTTGCCAGTATTGGCGCTCGCTGTATTGCAGTAGTGCGAGTAACAAAGATTTTTGTGAGGTAAGTGATTCATGAAGGGTATAGGTTATTGTAAGTCAGGGCTATTCTTTTGTAGGGATTACTGAAAGTCAGATTGCGTTGCGCTAAAATTTTGTGTCACTTTAGTGATGATCAGAATAAGTAAAGAGAAAACAGCCTCAGTACGTTCAGTTTCACTCTGGAGTTTGAAAATCAAGTAACATAGAAGTTTTAGCACGTGAGTCATTCTTGGCATTGAAAGGAGAAGTTTCAATACGTCTGCAACATCCGCGAAAGACCTCATGCAACTTCCGACGTTATCTGTTAGTTCATTTAGACTTGTTGTGAAAAGTGATGGTCCTATTACACTCCCTTGGGGCACGCCCGAATTTACTTTGATGTTTGAAGATTTATCTCTGATCAGAATGATATGTCGTGTTCCTGCTCGCTGGAAACACTTCTGTCCAAACCACACAATTGGTCTGATATCCGGTACGCTTGTATTTTGTTCATTGCGCGACAGTTCTGTGTCAAACATCTTCCGGAAGTCAAGGAACACAGCGTGTAGCCGGGCACCTGTATCTACTGCATTCTGGGTCTCATGGGCGGACGGAGCGAACTGGGTTTCACGTGAACATCGTTTCCGGAACCCATGTTCATTCATACAGAGGACATTTTTGGTCTCTAGAATACGCGAGCGTAAAACACGTTCCAAAATTCAATAACACATCGATATCAGAAATAAGAAACGTTAAATTTATTCGCAGTTGCGAATATGGACATGTATCAGCTGTTTAAGGGAATGACGACAGTGAAAATCTGTGCCGGACCGAACTCATACGCGGATTACCAGCTTACTGCGAGCAGTCGCTTTGCCATTTGGCTACCCCAGTTCGACTTATTGCCAGACCCAAAGATCCATGTGTCGTGAACCATGTGTCCACGAGGGTAATCCTAAAAGTAAGGTCTGCTATTTTTTTTATATGTACAGAACTCTGTTTGTGTGGCAGTTGGTCACACTGTTATGAAGAGTGCTTCACGCGCTGTGTGTAAACATAAGCACGCCGCGCTGAGGCGCTCAGTCTTGGCTTGGCAGCCGTTGAGAATGGAGCTCCCGTTGGATGTTACCGCCAAGTCCGAACTGCACGTAGTTATTCGGTTTTTGAACGCAAATGGCACTGCGATTATTGAAATCCATTGCCAATTGACGGAAGTGTATGGTGAGTCGTGCATGGATGTCAAAAGTGTTCGTAAGCGGTGTAGAGAGTTTGCAGCTGGTCGGACGGAAATTCACGACAAACAAAGGAGCGGGAGACCTTCAGTTTCTGTGGAATCAGCGTTGAAGGTTGAGCAGAGCGTGTGGTGAAGATCGGCGAATCACCCTGGATGATCTCTGCGCGTTGGGTCCTGAGGTTTCCCGAAGCACCGCTCACAGAATTTTAACGGAAACATTGAACTACCGGAAGGTGTGCGCAAGATGGGTGCCACGCATGCTGAGGACCATATGAGGCAACGAGTTGATGCTTCCCACACATTTCTTCACCGCCTTGCAGCCGAACAGGACAACTTCCTGGACTCAACTGTCACGGGTGACGAAACCTGGGCATACCACTTTACACCTGAGACCAAGCAACAATCACGCCAGTGGCGGCATCCTTCTTCGCCAAAGCCGCGGAAATTCAGACAAACACAGTCTGCCGGTAAAGGCATGACAACCGTTTTTTGGGATCGAAAAGGGGTATTGTTGGTCGACTTTGTGCCTACTGGGACCACAATTAACGCTGACAAGTACTGTGAGACTCTGAAAAAACTCAAGCGGGCAATTCACATCCGGAGAAGAGGAATGTTGAGCAAGGGCGTACACATTCTCCATGACAACGCTCGCCCGTACATAGCTCCGCAAACCGTTGCCCTCCTGCAACAGTTCCAGTGGAACATAATCACCCGCAGTCCGGAACCGCGGGACTGCTACGGTCGCAGGTTCGAATCCTGCCACGGGCATGGGTGTGTGTGATGTCCTTAGGTTAGTTAGGTTTAAGTAGTTATAAGTTCTAGGGGACTGATGACCTCAGAAGTCGCATAGTGCTCAGAGCCATTTGAACCATAATCACCCACCCACCCTATAGGCCTGACTTGGCGTCCACTGACTATCAATTGTTCCCTGGGTTAAAAGTACATTAGGCCAGAAAGCGATTCAACTCTGACGACGAGGTGAAACAAGAGGTTCATAACTTTCTGAACAGCATGGCGGCGAGCTGGTATGACTTGGACATACAAAAAGTGCCACAGCGTCTACAAAAATGCATCGACAGAAATGGTGATTATATCAAAAAATAGCTAAATCTTCAAGCTGTAAACTGATGTAAACCATTGTAGAAATAAACAGGTCGGTGTACTTATAAAAAATAGGAGACCTTACTTTTGGGATTACCCTCTTACAACCTGTACTCGTAAATCCATCATGTGTGTTCCTGTACGGGGAAGACATTTTGCTTGTAAGCATGTTGCCCGGTGTTGTAGGCACGTGGTTGAAGACACATGGAAGTCTGACGGCGACTCTTGCTCGGGTAGCCACACGGTAAGGCGCACTCTCGTGACAGGCGCGAAAAATGCGGATCGAGTCCCAGTCCAGCACGAATTTTCTCTGTCGTCATTCTACAGCTGATGGCTGCCCATATTCGCAACTGTGAATACATTTCATGACGGCTATAGCTGCTGCAGTGACTGTTCCTTCGCATCGTAGGTCAGAATAACAGTATATCGTATTGTACACTACTGGCCATTAAAATTGCTACACCAAGAAGAAATGCAGATGATAAACAGGTATTCATTGGACAAATATATTATAATACAACTGACATGTGATTACATTTTGACGCAATTTGGGTGCATAGATCCTGAGAAATCAGTACCCAGAACAGCCACCTCTGGCTGTAATAACGACCTTGATACGCCTGGGCATTGAGTCAAACAGAGTTTGGATGGCGTGTACAGGTACAGCTGCCCCTGCAGCTTCAAACACGATACCACAGTTCATCAAGAGTAGTGACTGGCGTATTGTGGCGAGCCAGTTGCTCGGCCACCATTGACCAGACGTTTTCAATTCGTGAGAGATCTGGAGAATGTGGTGGCCAGGGCAGCAGTCGAACATTTTCTGTATCCAGAAAGGCCCGTACAGCACCTGCAACATGCGGTCGTGCATTATCCTACTGAAATGTAGGGTTTCGCAGGGATCGAATGGAGGGTAGAGCCACGGGTCGCAACACATCAGAAATGTAACGTCCACTGTTCAAAGTGCCGTCAGTGCGAACAAGAGGTGACCGAGATTTGTAACCAATGGCACCCCATACCATCACGCCGAGCGATACGCCAGTATGCCGATGACGAATACACGCTTCCAATCTGCGTTCACCGCGATGTCGCCAAACACCGATGCGACTATCATGATGCTGTAAACAGAACATGGATTCAACCGAAAAAACGACGTTTTGCCATTCGTGCACCCAGATTCGTTGTTGAGCAGGCGCTCCTGTCTGTGATGCAGCG
Organism: Schistocerca cancellata; assembly: GCF_023864275.1. Lineage (NCBI taxonomy): Eukaryota > Metazoa > Arthropoda > Insecta > Orthoptera > Acrididae > Schistocerca > Schistocerca cancellata. Next base: position 56,670,298 of record NC_064635.1, read on the forward strand.
TCAAGGGTAACCGCAACCACGGTCTCCGAGCTGATAGTCCATGCTGCTGCAAACGTCGTGGAACTGTTCGTGCAGTTGGTTGTTGTCATGCAAACGTCCCCATCTGCTGATTCAGGGATCGAGACGTGTCTGCACGACCCGTTACGGCCATGCGGATAAGATGCCTGTCATCTCGACTGCTAGTGATACGAGGCCGTTGGGATCCAGCACGGCGTTCCGTATTACCCTCCTGAACCCACCGATTCCATATTCTGCTAACAGTCATTGGATCTCGACCAACGCGCGCGGTAATGTCGCGATACGATAAACCGCAATCGCGATAGGCTACAATCCGACCTTCATCAAAGTCGGAAACGTGATGGTACGCATTTCTCCTCCTTACACGAGGCATCACAACAACGTTTCACCAGGCAACGCCGATCAACTGCTGTTTGTGTATGAGAAGTCGGTTGGAAACTTTCCTCATGTCAGCACGTTGTAGGAATCGCCACCGGCGCCAACCTTGTGTGAATGCTTTGAAAAGCTAATCATTTGCATGTCACAGAATCTTCTTCCTGTCGGTTAAATTTCGCGCCTCTAGCACGTCATCTTCGTGGTGTAGCAATTTTAATGGCCAGTAGTGTATTACGGAGGTATCAGCACTTTTTCATCTGCAGTACTTGCTTAACGAGTTTGTTATATTATAGAAATGGTTCTTAAAAGCTCTTGGTACCGTTTGCTGCATTCGCCTTAGCCATTGTTTCGCCGCAAAACAAAAGTGACGTGACACTGTTTGACTGCTCTGACTCGCTACGTGCTATTGACGTCTGCTACCTGGCAAGCCAGAAATGCCGATGTTGTGTTTCGCCCTGACTCAGTCTCGATGGCGAAATTTTCTCACTGCGGCCGCCTCGTGTTGACACTGCCATATTGTAGCGAGATAGCTTCGCTCTGGGACTTCGAAAACCACCCGTTTTACGGCCGTATGCAAGGTTGGCGTGCAACAGGCACGTCACAGACATCATGGGCCCTCGTGTCTTACCACGCATGTGACAGTACACTGATGCCATTTTTAAACACGACAATGCTGGGCTACAGATGGCTCATGTCTATACGAACTATCTGCGTTATATTGCTATGCTGCTGTGCCGAGGAATATACCCATGTAGGGTGCCAGGATTTGGGAACTTACACATTAGCTTACCAACATTAGTACACTACTGGCCATTAAAATTGCTACACCACGAAGAGGACGTGCTACAGATGCGAAATTTAACCGACAGAAAGAAGATGCTGCGATATGCAAATGATTAGCTTTTCAGAGCATTCACACAAGGTTGGCGCCGGTGGCGACACCTACAACGTGCTGACATGATGAAAGTTTCCAACCGACTTCTCATACACAAACAGCAGTTGACCGGCGTTGTCTGCTGAAACGTTGTTGTGATGCCTCGTGTAAGCAGGAGAAATGCGTACCATCACGTTTCCGACTTTGGTAATAGTCGGATTGTAGCCTATCGCGATTGCGGTTTATCGTATCGCGACATTGCTGCTCGCGTTGGTCGAGATCCAATGCCTGTTAACAGAATATGGAATTGGTGGGTTCAGAAGGGTAATACGGAACGCCGTGCTGGATCCCAACTGCCTCGTATCACTGGCAGTCGAGATGACAGGCATCTTATCCGCATGGCTGTAACGAATCGTGCAGCCACGTCTCGATCCCTGAGTCAACAGATGGGGACGTTTGCAAGACAACAACAATCTGCTCGAACAGTTCGATGACGTTTGCAGCAGCATGGACTATCAGCTCAGAGACCGTGGCTGCGGTTACCCTTGACGCTGCATCACAGACATGAGCGCCTGCGATGGTGTACTCAACGACGAAGATGGGTGCACGAACGGTAAAACGCCATTTTTTCCGATGAATCCAGGTTCTGTTTACAGCATCATGACGGTCGCATCCGTGTTTGGCGACATCGCGGTGAACGCACATTGGAAGCGTGTATTCGTCATCGCCATACTGGCGTATCACCCGGCGTCATGGTATGGGGTGCCATTGGTTACACGTCTCCGTCACCTCATGTTCGCATTGACGGCACTTTGAACAGTGGACGTTACATTTCAGATGTGTTACGATCCGTGGCTCTACCCTCCATTCGATCCCTGCGAAATCCTACATTTCAGCAGGATAATGCACGACCGCGCGTTGCAGGTCCTGTACGGGCCTTTCTGGATACAGAAAATGTTAGACTGCTGCCCTGGTCAGCACATTCTCCAGATCTCTCACCAATTGAAAACGTCTGGTCAATGGTGGACGAGCAACTGCGTCGTCACAATACGCCAGTCACTACTATTGACGAACTGTGGTATCGTGTTTAAGATCCATGGGCAGCTATACCTGTACACGCCATGCAAGCTCTGTTTGACTCAATGTCCAGGCGTATCAAGGCCGTTATTACGGCCAGAGGTGGTTGTTCTGGGCACTGATTTTTTAGGATATAACCACCCAAATTGCGTGAAAATGTAATCACATGTCAGTTCTAGTATAATATATTTGTCCAATGAATACCCGTTTGTCATCTGCATTTCTTCTTGGTGTAGCGATTTTAATGGCCAGTAGTGTGTTAATACAGGGTTATTACAAATGATTGAAGCGATTTCACAGCTCTACAATAACTTTATTATTTGAGATATTTTCACAATGCTTTGCACACACATACAAAAACTCAAAGTTTTTTTAGGCTTTCAAAAATGTTCGGTATGTGCCCCTTTAGTGATTCGGCAGACATCAAGCCGATAATCAAGTTCCTCCCACACTCGGCGCAGCATGTCCCCATCAATGAGTTCGAAAGCATCGTTGATGCGAGCTCGCAGTTCTGGCACGTTTCTTGGTAGAGGAGGTTTAAACACCGAATCTTTCACACAACCCCACAGAAAGAAATTGCATGGGGTTAAATCGGGAGAGCGTGGAAGCCATGACATGAATTACTGATCATGATCTCCACCACGACCGATCCATCGGTTTTCCAATCTCCTGTTTAAGAAATGCCGAACATTATGATGGAAGTGCGATGGAGCACCATCCTGTGGTACGTTTAGCTCCCTGCTTACTTTATTCGTCGACTTACGCGGGCTACGCGTGAAAGTTGCCCGCACGCATTCAACCGTTTCTTCGCTCACTGCAGGCCGACTCGTTGATTTCCCCTTTAGAGAGGCATCCAGAAGCTTTAAACTGCGCATACCATCGCCGAATGGAGTTAGCAGTTGGTGGATCTTTGTTGAAATTCGTCCTGAAGTGTCGTTGCACTGTTATGACTGTCTGATGTGAGTGCATTTCAAGGACGACATACGCTTTCTCGGCTCCTGTCGCCATTTTGTCTCACTGCGCTCTCGAGCGCTCTGGCGGCAGAAACCTGAAGTGCGGCTTCAGCCGAACAAAACTTTAAGAGTTTTTCTACGTATCTGTAGTGTGTTGTGACCATATGTCAATGAATGGAGCTACAGTGAATTTATGAAATCGCTTCAATCATTTGTAACAGCCCTGTAATAAAGGGACTGGCAAGGGCATCAGATCATGACTTTATTGACTTATGAATATGAGGCACTGCCGAGTAGTATTCCCTGCATGTCCGCATCATTAAGTCACCAACTTAAAGCGTTGGTGAAAAGTGCCGGAAGTTGAGGATTGTGGAATGTAAAGTCTGCAGATGGTCGTAGCTCGCCGGGTCGCCGTGGGCGGCAGGTAGCGGTCACCGGAAACGCGGGACAATACGGCGCTTTTGGGGATAACCCGTCATCCGGAGCCACCTGTGCTGGGCAATACGTGGCGGAGACGGGATTTTCGTTTGCCTAGGGGCGACATGACCTACTCGATCATTGGGTAGGACGTCAGAAATGGCATTGGAGGGCTTTCGGCGATGTTAGAGCGTTCGACACTGGTCGAAACTGAGTATTCTTCCGCCGCGTTTTCGTACGCGTGGGAGACGGGAGAATCGTGGAGAAAGAGGTCCGCCTTCAGACATCGAGCGGTACGGACTTGGTGACGGCGCCTCGGCTATCGTCTCCGAAAGGAGACGCAGCACTGCACCAACGCGTGTTCCGTGCAGAGTTCTGCGCTTAGAGCTCTTTGTGTGCTCAGGAGCGAGATTTTCACCAACGCTTAAGCACTTCCAACAACTTACATAGTATTTTTGATCTCGTAGTTATACTTTCGAGGTGCCGAGTATTCATCAACGTAGCTGCCGGTAGCTGGGGCGAGTACCTGCGTATTAGTCGATGTGCCATTCTCAGGAGTGTGTGGGTGGTCAAAGAAAATTCGCATTCTTGTAATTTCTGTCAGTTCTGGGAAACATCAAAATTAAATGCCAGTATTACAATCGAATTGTCGACTTCATTATAGCTAGCATTTAACTTGTCCCAGCAAACTTTACATGCACCCTAGTTAGTGCACAGCTTGCCCAGACGGGAAGGAAAGAAGGTTTGCGGTCTGTGTCAGCGACTTACGTGTAAGCTTACACCCAGATCTGTAGCGTGGGACCACCGCAGACGTCAGGTCCGTTCCATTGCCAGACTCCTGGATATCGAGGAGCAGATAGAGCAGTTGTGGACCAGTTTGCCTTAGTACAGCTTTACGACACCCTTTCCCAATCTAGCCAGTGCATACAGGGTGTTACAAAAAGGTACGGACATGTGTCCGGAAACGCTTAATTTCCATGTTAGAGCTCATTTTAGTTTCGTCAGTATGTACTGTACTTCCTCGATTCACCGCCAGTTGGCCCAATTGAAGGAAGGTAATGTTGACTTCGGTGCTTGTGTTGACATACGACTCATTGCTCTACAGTACTAGCAGCAAGCACATCAGTATGTAGCGTCAACAGGTTAGCGTTCATCACGAACGTGGTTTTGCAGTCAGTGCAATGTTTACAAATGCGGAGTTGGCAGATGCCCATTTGATGTACGGATTAGCACGGGGCAATAGCCGTGGCGCGGTACGTTTGTATCGAGGCAGATTTCCAGACCGAAGGTGTCCCGACAGGAAGACGTTCGAAGCAATTGATCGGCGTCTTAGGGAGCACAGAACATTCCAGCCTATGACTCGCGACTAGGGAAGACCTAGAACGACGAGGACACCTGCAATTGACGAGGTAATTCTTCGTGCAGTTGACGATAACCCTAATGTCAGCGTCAGAGAAGTTGCTGCTGTACAAGGTAACGTTGACCACGTCACTGTATGAAGAGTGCTACGGGAGAACCAGTTGTTTCCGTATCATGTACAGCGTGTGCAGGCACTATCAGCAGCTGATTGACCTCCACGGGTACAGTTCTGCGAATGGTTCATCCAACAATGTGTCAATCCTCATTTCAGTGCAAATGTTCTCTTTACGGATGAGGCTTCATTCCAACGTGATCAAATAGTAAATTTTCACAATCGACGTGTGTGGGCTGACGAGAATCCGCACGCAATTGTGTAATCACGTCATCAACACAGATTTTCTGTGAACGTTTGGGCAGGCATTGTTGGTGATGTCTCGATTGGGCCCCATGTTCTTCCACCTACGCTCAATGGACACGTTATCATGATTTCGTACGGGATACTCTACGTGTGCTGCTAGAACATGTGCCTTTACAAGTACGACACAACATGTGGTTCATGCACGATGGAGCTCCTGCACATTTCAGTCGAAGTGTTCGTACGCTTCTCAACAACAGATTCGGTGACCGATGGATTGGTAGAGGCGGACCAATTCCATGGCCTCCACGCTCTCCTGACCTCAACCCTCTTGACTTTCATTTATGGGGGCATTTGAAAACTCTTGTCTACGCAACCCCAGTACCAAATGCAGAGACTCTTCGTGCTGGTATTGTGGACGGCTGTGATACAATACGCCATTCTCCAGGGCTGCATCAGCGCGTCAGCGATTCCATGCGACGGAGGGTGGATGCATGTATCCTCGCTAACGGAGGACATTTTGAACATTTCCTGTAACAAAGCGTTTGAAGTCACGCTGGTACGTTCTGTTGCTGTGTGTTTCCATTCCATGATTAATGTGATTTGAAGAGAAGTAATAAAATGAGCTCTAACATGGAAAGTAAGCGTTTCCGGACACATGTCCACATAACATATTTTCTTTCTTTGTGTGTGAGGAATGTTTCCTGAAAGTTTGGCCGTATCTTTTTGTAACACCCTGTATATCCAGACCAGGTGGGGGGAGTTCGTCATAGTGATAAGTGACCTCGTTCTGCCAAGTTCTTTGCAAGTTTCATTCGATTCTGTAATCACCAAAATAACGTCATATGGCCTCTCAAGCCGTGAAGTTGCATTTCGTTTCCTTCTCGCCCCAGGACTTCAGTTGTTTTGTCAGGCGCTGTAGATTTGCCTGGTCCTTCTCCATCCTCCGGCCGCGGTGGTCTAGCGGTTCTCGCGCTGCAGTCCGGAACCGCGGGACTGCTACGGTCGCAGGTTCGAATCCTGCCTCGGGCATGGGTGTGTGTGATGTCCTTAGGTTGGTTAGGTTTAAGTAGTTCTAAGCTCTAGGGGACTTATGACCTAAGATGTTGAGTCCCATAGTGCTCAGAGCCATTTGAACCATCTTCTCCATCCTACCAGACAGTTGCATCACCATTACGGAAACGGCCTGTATATGTAGATAGCGCACACAGGGAAACTACGAACGAGGACGCGGGCTGAACTTCTCGGTAAGGATGTGCCTGGCTGCCGTATCGCGCCGGGCAGTTGCTGCTTCCTACGTTGCATATCTGCCCATTGCGCGTTCTCGCACTTGCGTAAAGCGCCTGTCACGCAAACAAGCCGTGCAAGGGCGCGTAGCCGACCCGCCCGCCTTCTTGCTTCTTCACGGTGGCGCGTGGAAAACCGGCCCCGAGTACAGACTGTCCGGCACGAGGAGATACACCACAGCAAATGAATCATGACTTGTTACACGGGCTAAAAGTTAGTTTTACCTTTTTGTAGTGTAATTTGTTGTCCGGATCTTGACACATGAATACACTTAGGTTCAGAAGAAGCAGAAGAGCTTGTACGACTAGAGACGAGACGTTCATATTCACAGGACATATACACTAGTATGTTCTGCAGAAATGACTGAAACAACCCCTTAGAAAAATTCTTGAATTCCTGATAAACCTCTTACGTTATTTGATTTTTCAAACAGCTGAGCAAAACTGAACGTACTCAGACATTTCTCTCTTTACTTATTCTAATCATCACTAAACTGACACACAATATTTTTAGCGCAACGCAATCTGACTTTCAATAATCCCCACAAAAGAATGGGCCTGACTAACCTATACCTTTCATGAATCACTTACCTCACAAAAATCTTGGTTAATCGAACTACTGCAATACAGCAAGCGCCAATACTGCCAGCTAAATGAAAGATTCTTACTACTGAAGACACTAACTACTGAAAGTCATAGTTAACAAATGAAAGATTTTAACAGAGAACAATGTATTTACCTTAATAGTGTTCACAAGTCACTTTATATATATATATATGACATCCAGTCTTACAAATTTCGTTTTTCTGACGGACACACGTCCAGATCGTCCGCTCTCAAAACTCTGCCATCTCTCTTCCCACAACCACCACTGCTGGCGGCTCACCTCCAACTGCACAACGCTACGCGCTGTTCACATCCAGCTGCCCAACACTACAATAGTGAATATTCCAACAATGCCAACCAGCCACAGATTGCACACAGCAGAGTCAGTGATTTTCATACAGAGCACTTCGTGGCGTTACCAACATAAAAACCTAAACAGCCTACTTACATGATTAATATTTCATCCTCCTCGAATCAGCATGTGTGCTGTTGCCTTGTGGCCCCTGATAACTTCTATGCGTGATGGCATCGACGCGTATAAGAAGCGAATGGCGTCCTTTGGTATATTCATCCATGCAGCATTCACCTGGTTCCAAAATTCATCTGTAGTGGTTTCGACTGGCATTGGGTCACACCGCTGCACCTGTCGTTTCACCATACGCCACACAAAAAGAAAGGTTCAAATGGCTCTGAGCACTATGGTACTTAACATGTGAGGTCATCAGTCCCCTTCAACTTAGAACTACTTAAACCTAACTAACCTAAGGACATCACACACATCCATGCCCGAGGCAGGATTGGAACCTGCGACCGTAGCGGTCGCGCGGTTCCAGACTGTAGCGCCTAGAACCGATTGGCCACCTCGGCCGGCGGTTCAGAAGAAACAGAAGAGCTTGTACGACTAGATATGAGGCGTTCATATTCACAGGACATGTACACTAGTAAGTTCTGCAGCAGTGATTAACATTTCAGCCACCTCGATTCAGTATGTGTGCTGTTGCCTAGTGGACCCTGATAACTATACGTTATGGCATCGACGCCTATAAGAGCATGCAATGGCAGTTGTGGGGAAGGCGGATAGTCGTCTTCGGTTCATTGGTAGAATTTTGGGAAGATGTGGTCCATCTGTAAAGGAGACCGCTTACAAAACACTAATACGACCTATTCTTCAGTACTGCTCGAGCGTTTGGGATCCCTATCAGGTCGGATTGAGGGAGGACATAGAACAATTCGGAGGCGGGCTGCTAGATTTGTTACTGGTAGGTTTGATCATCACGCGAGTGTTACGGAAATGCTTCAGGAACTCGGGTGGGAGTCTCTAGAGGAAAGGAGGCCTACTTTTCGTGAATCACTACTGAGGAAATTAAGAGAACCACCATTTGAGGCTGACTGCAGTACAATTTTACTGCCGCCAACCTATATTTCATGGAAAGACCACAAAGATAGCCGGCCGGTGTGGCCATGCGGTTCTAGGCGCTTCAGTCTGGAACCGCGTGACCGCTACGGTCGCAGGTTCGAATCCTGCCGCGGGCAGGGATGTGTGTGATGCCCTTAGGTTAGTTAGGTTTAAGTAGTTTCTAAGTTCTAGGGGACTGATGACCACAGCTGTTAAGTCCCATAGTGTTCAGAACCATTTGAACCACAAAGATAAGATAAGATAGATTAGGGCTCGTACAGAGGCATATAGGTAGTCATTTTTCCCTCGTTCTGTTTGGGAGTGGAACAGGGAGAGAAGATACTAGTTGTGGTACGAGGTACCCTCCGCCACGCACCGTATCGTGGATTGCGGAGTATGTATGTAGATGTAGATGTAGAAGAGGCGAATGGCGTCCTTTGGTATATCCATCCATGCTGCATTCACCTGGTTCCAAAGTTCATCTGTACTGGTTCCTCAATTATTCAAAAACAGTCTTAATCGCATTTAGTATTATTATACCGCCAACCGGTTTCAACCCGGCGTAGGGGTCAAAAAATGGTTCAAATGGCTCTGAGCACTATGGGACTTAACTGCTGAGGTCATCAGTCCCCTAGAACTTAGTACTACTTAAACCTAACTAACCTAAGGACATCACACAACACCCAGTCATCACGAGGCAGAGAAAATCCCTGACCCCGCCGGGAATCGAACCCGGGAAGCGAGAACGCTACCGCACGACCACGAGCTGCGGACGGTACATAGGGAGTGAAGTGTGTAGCGATGGGTGCTTCGATGACTAAAGCGTTACTGTTGACTTGAAACGTCCCCTTAGAAAAATTAATGACTTACTGTGCTGATAAACCACTTACGTTATTTGATTTTCAAACAGCTGAGCAGAACTGAACGTACTCAGACATTTCTCTCTTTACTTATTCTGAATCATCACTAAACTGACACACAATATTTTTAGCGCAACGCAATCTGACTTTCAATAATCCCTACAAAAGAATGACCCTGACTAACATTAACCTATACCTTTCACGAATCACTTACCTCACAAAAATCTTCGTTACTCGAACTACTGCAATACAGCGAGCACCACTACTGCCAGCTAAATAAAAGATTCTAACTACTGAAGGCACTAACTACTGATAGGCATAGTTAGCAAATGAAAGATTTTAATAGAGAACAAACACTGTATTTACCTTAATAGTGTTCAAAAGTCATTTATATATATATATATATATATATATATATATATATATATATAACTATTGTTCCCCTTTAGGAGAACGATTGAACTTGAATTCATAATTTCATCTTCGGATGTTTTTCTTCTTTGCTTCCCAAAACCTCCTCATCCTCTCAGAATGCTCCTTCTTCCGTTCCTCTGTCCATTTTTTACCAGGCTGACGCGATGTTCTTTCCCCAAACTTCACACTTGTGATTTTATGCCGGCACTCGGTGCAATCTTCGAGATTTTTTATGTTGATCTGCTGTAGATCCCTCTGGACTTCTTTCACCCATTCTGTGCCACATTTACTCCTTGTTATAATACTGAATAATTTCTTTGCTGTTCTGGAGTCTTCCATCCTGTAGATGTGTGTATAAAATTTGGCTCGGCGCTTTCTGATTTCATCTGTTACTATGTTGATCTTTCTATAGAGTTCGTTTTGTGGTCTCTTCATCCAAATGCCATTTTTGTTGATTGGACCGTAAATCTTCCTGAAAATTTTTCTTTCCTGCTTTTCTATTTCCTTAATTTTTGAATGACCATCAATCACCATTGTTTCAGCTGCATAGATTGCTTCTGGAAGAATCACTGTTGTATAGTGCCTTAATTTTGCATCTGTCGAAATGCACTTCTTGTTGTAATGCGTCCATGTTAGCTTGTAGGCCTTCTGGAGCTTGGTGATTCTTTGTTCATTGGCAATTCGTTTTAATCCTGAGGACTGTATAGTTTCACCGAGGTATTTAAAATGGCAGACTTGTGCAATTTTACCATATTTTGTTATTAAAGGGGATTTATTTTCTGGCTGCCTTTCAGTATATTGGGTTTTTTCATAAGATATCTGTAGTCCGGTTTTTTGTGAAATTTCATGTAGTTTTCCCACTGCGTGAATCGCTTCTGTTCTGTTATTGGTGATAATTGCAATATCGTCAGCGAAAGGTAGGCACTTGACTTTAATTCAGTTCTCTTTCCTGATACCAATTTGGATACCCTTTACGTGAGGTTCCCATTCCCTTATCTTTTCTAGAACAATATTGAAAAGGATTGGGGATAGTCCGTCCCCCTGTCGGACTCCAGATTTGATTTCGAAGGGTTCTGATACTTCGCCCATGAATTTCAGTTTGGCCGTTGTTCCTGTAAGTGTCTGTTCTGTGATTTTTCGTGTCTTTCGGTCGATCCCAAATTCTTCCATGATTTTAAACAGGGTTCCACGGTCCACTGAATCATATGCTTTCCTGAAGTCGATGAATGTAACTACTGTGTTTCTGCATTTCCTCGTTTGTAATATTGTCTTTAAGCACCAGACCTGTTCCGCACATGTGCGTCCTTTTCTGAATCCGGCCTGGTATTCACCAATTAGTGTATCTTCTTGGGATTCTATCCTGTTTAAAAGCGCTTTGGAAAGGAATTCGTAAGCGACTGGGAGCAGGGAAATTCCTCTGTAATTGTTCATGTCTGTCTTGTCGCCCTTTTTGTGTAGCGGGTGAATTAGAGCGCATTTCCAGTCCTCTGGTATCTGCTCCGTTATCCGTATGTCTGACATTATGTGGTGTAATTTCTGTATAAGTATAGGATCGTTTAGTTTCCAGAACTCAGCAATGATCCCATCTTCTCCTGGTGCTTTGTTATTTTTCAACTGCTTGACTATCTCCATAATGTCTTCAAGATCCGGGGCATGTGAGTCTGGGTGTGTGAATACTGGAGAAGAGAAGACAAGTTTTTCTTGGGGTGGTTCACAGTTGAGGAGGGAACTGAAATATTGGGCTAAGGTTTTGCAGTTATTTTTCGTGTTGGTTTCCAAAGAACCATCGGGTTTCTTGAAGCACAAGCTAGGCGCTTGGTATCCCTGTAAGTTTTCTCTGAAAGTCTTATAAAAATTTCTTCTATTATTTTTGATGAAATCCTGCTGGATTTCAGAGAGTCTGTTGTTGTCATATCCCCGTTTTTCTTTTCTAATTACTTTTGAGGTCTGTTTTTGTGTTTTAAGAAAGTTCTCCCAGTTTTCTTCAGTTTTGTGACTGCTAAATTTTTTCTATGCAGTTATTCGGTTGTCGACTGCCTCATCACAGGTTGCATTCCACCAGCGATGTTTCCTGTTGCGAGGGGGTTGTCCTAATTTGAGGGCTTCCTGAATTTTCTCTGTTAGTTTCTTCCAGTCTGTTGATTTTTCCTGATTATTTTGCATGATGATTTTTTCTTTGTTGAGTTGCAGATATTCCGGATCTGGTTTGGTACTTTTGGGTGGCCTTTTTAGCATTCTGTTGGGTTGGAATTTTGTTTTTATTTGGAGATGATGATGATCTGATTCAAAGACACCTTTGCGGGTTCTGATGTTTTGAATTTCTTTTATGTTTTCTTTGGAAATTGCGACATGGTCTGTTTGGTATTCACCCTGTCTAAGACTGGGTGATCTCCATGTGGTTAATTTATGTGCAGGTTTTTGAAACTGGGTACTCATTATTTTAAGTCCAAAGTTTCTGCAGAAGTCGATTAGTTTTTCACCATTCTTGTTGGTACGTTTGTGTTTCGTGTGGGGTCCAGTGGTATCTCTGAATTTATTTTCCTTCCCTAATTGTGCGTTAAAATCGCCTACTAAGATTTTCACATGGTGCCTAGGTACTTTATTTGTTGTTTCTTCTAGCGTTTCCCAGAAATTGTCCACTGTTTCAGGGTAGATTTTATTGTGGTGATTTGTGGGGGCGTGCACATTGATCAGAGTGTATGCTTTATTAGCTGATTTTACTGATAACAGGGAGACTCTTTCATTGGGAGACGTGAAGTCAGTAACTGAGTCGAGTACGGAAGTGTGTAAGCGAAACCTGTTCCGAAATGTGGTAGTTTGTCTCTTACTTTTATGGCAGGTTTGCCCTTGTAGACCCTGTAATTCTCTGTGTTAAAGTGTCCTTCATCTGTGAATCTCGTCTCTTGCAGTGCTGTGATTTTCAGGTTAAATTTTCCCATTGCGTTGGTAAGTTGCTTTAATTTGCCTGTTTTAGTGAGGTTGTTCATATTAATTGTACCAATACAATTTTTACGTTTCCTTTTGAGAGTGTGAGGAGTTTTTGAGAAGCTCCGATTCTTCTCCGCATGGTGTCCCTGATCCCCCAGAATCCGATGATCAGGTGAATCCAGTCTATCGACTGGTGCCTGGGGTAGTGACTCTGTGGTCATCTTTTCCATCATGCGTTCAAGTTGAATTTTAGTTTTTGTGGTGATCTCTGTTGAGACCACAGGTATACGACTCGATTTTTGAGTTCGAGAAGATTTTGTTCAGCCGCCTCAACTAGAGGAACAGACGCTGGCCACTGGCCGCCAGATGCTGAGCAGACACCACTGGGTTATATATATATATCAGTTCATGATATCCAGTATTACAAATTTACTATTTCTGGCGGACAGACGTCCAGATCGTCCGCTCTTAAAATTCTGCCATATCTCTCCCCCCCCCCCCCCCCCCATCCACCACTGCTGGCGGCTCACCCCCAACTGCCCAACGCTACGCGCTGTTCACATCCAACTGCCCAACACTACAATAGTGAATATTACAACAATGCCAACCAGCCACAGACTGCACACAGCACAGTCAGTGATTTTCATATAGAGCGGTACGTGGCGTTACAAACCTACTTACAGAATGTACCGTTTAACAAACTTATCTCATCATAGCTTACGAAAATACCGAAGGATGGAAAGAAAAAGTTTCACTTTTCGGATGATTATACAAATGCGCAGCTCGTGATCTTGCGGTAGTGTTCACGCTTCCCGCGCAGGGAATCCCGGGTTCGATTCCTGGTGGGGTCAGGGATTTTTTTTGCCTCGACATGACTGGGCGTTGTGTCGTCTTCATCATCATTCATCCCCATTACGGTCGGAGGAAGGCAATGGCAAACCACCTCCACTAGGACCTTGCCTAGTACGGCGGTGCGGGTCTCCCGCATCGTCCCCTATGCTCCTCGGAGTATGGCACCTCATCATCTTCATAAAAAAGTGCTCTTTTGTCAGAAAAAAGAACTTACAGATTAGGAAGTACTGTGCGACATTTGTAGCTGTTTCATCTCAGTAACTCACGGAGGTAAGGCGGACGTGAGACAACACATTTCTACGAAGAATCATACAAACAGATTCGCGGTAGCATCGACACCAAAGCCTATTTCTACGTTCATGATTGAAGAAGATACCCAGGAAGAATTGCTCGCTGCTGCTGCAGAATGATCAACAGCTCATAAAGTTGTGAAGCATCATCAATCCTCCATTTCTCTTGACGGTACCGTACAAGTGAATGCCGCAATGTATCGTGACTCCAAAGCCGCCGCAAAGCAGGCTACGGCGATTGTTAAAAATATTCTCGCGTCACGCTCCGTGTCCGAACGCACAAAACAATTGCAGGACGTTTCATTTTACGGCATAGGCCCCGATACATCGAACCACAAGGACTGAAAAGATGTTTCCTTTCTTTGTTCAACATTTTACTGAAACTCATGGAATCCAACAGAAGCTGCTGAAGTTTGATTCGCTGAATAACGGAACATCGGAGACAATTGTAAAGTTCTTTCTAGACACTTTAAGACAACTGTAAATTCGATGAGATAAATTATCCGCTTTTTGTGGAGACAATATCAGTACCAACTTCGGAGGGCTTCATCGATGTGGCCAGCAGTGTGTGTTTCACCAGTTTAAAAAAGAATTCGGAAAAAATGTAGAAGGAATTGGATGCCCTGTCCATATTCCTCACAATATTACGAGCGTATCTCGCACATCAAGCGCTGCCGGAGTCTTAACTGTCGACTAATCGTCATGAAAATATTTAATTACAGGTATTTTTCAATATACACGGTAACGACAGAGAAGCTGAAGGAGTTCTGCTTATACTTTGATGTCACTCGTCAGACACTTCTATCTCACTCAAAAACAAAATGGCTGTCGTTAATTTCGCAGCTGAGAGAATTCTTAAGCTTTGGATTCCATTAAAACAATTTTTTGACGCCGAAGACAGACCACCTAAACTCCAGTCAAACTTCGCGCTCCGTTTGAATAAATAAATAAATATATATATACATAAGAAGCTTGGAGAAGAATAAAGTCTCAATAATTGAATTAAGAAATGTATTAATCGACACACAAAGACGTCCCAATGAAAGGAAGACTGCCAGTTTTATTGGCCCGCAAACCAAGATGAACAAATTAAAGAAAGATAACCCTAACCAAGAAATAATTTGATTTCGAAATTTGAGGCAGAGACAAAGGCTTTCTATACCATAGCATTTGATTGCTTAGAGAAATGGAGTATTTCTTTTAATAAACATCAAGTATTTGATTGGATGACGCTATCCGTAGCCCCAGATTGGGTGATGATCGAAAACACTATTATATACCTGACTAAAGCTGGTGTGACGATGTCAGATGCAAATCGTGTTCAGGAATATACACTTCTGGAAATTGAAATAAGAACACCGTGAATTCATTGTCCCAGGA
Source organism: Schistocerca cancellata (assembly GCF_023864275.1). Taxonomy (NCBI): domain Eukaryota; kingdom Metazoa; phylum Arthropoda; class Insecta; order Orthoptera; family Acrididae; genus Schistocerca; species Schistocerca cancellata. Next base: position 56,685,738 of record NC_064635.1, read on the forward strand.
AGGGGAAACTTTATTGACACATTCCTGGGGTCAGATACATCACATGATCACACTGACAGAACCACAGGCACACAGACACAGGCAACAGAGCATGCACAATGTCGGCACTAGTACAGTGTATATCCACCTTTCGCAGCAATGCAGGCTGCTATTCTCCCATGGAGACGATCGTAGAGATGCTGGATGTAGTCCTGTGGAACGGCTTGCCATGCCATTTCCACCTGGCGCCTCAGTTGGACCAGCGTTCGTGCTAGACGTGCAGACCGCGTGAGACGACGCTTCATCCAGTCCCAAACATGCTCAATGGGGGACAGATCCGGAGATCTTGCTGGCCAGGGTAGTTGACTTACACCTTCTAGAGCACGTTGGGTGGCACGGGATACATGCGGACGTGCATTGTCCTGTTGGAACAGCAAGTTCCCTTGCCGGTCTAGGAATGGTAGAACGATGGGTTCGATGACGGTTTGGATGTACCGTGCACTATTCAGTGTCCCCTCGACGATCACCAGTGGTGTACGGCCAGTGTAGGAGATCGCTCCCCACACCATGATGCCGGGTGTTGGCCCTGTGTGCCTCGGTCGTATGCAGTCCTGATTGTGGCGCTCACCTGCACGGCGCCAAACACGCATACGACCATCATTGGCACCAAGGCAGAAGCGACTCTCATCGCTGAAGACGACACGTCTCCATTCGTCCCTCCATTCACGCCTGTCGCGACACCACTGGAGGCGGGCTGCACGATGTTGGGGCGTGAGCGGAAGACGGCCTAACGGTGTGCGGGACCGTAGCCCAGCTTCATGGAGACGGTTGCGAATGGTCCTCGCCGATACCCCAGGAGCAACAGTGTCCCTAATTTGCTGGGAAGTGGCGGTGCGGTCCCCTACGGCACTGCGTAGGATCCTACGGTCTTGGCGTGCATCCGGTCGTCGCTGCGGTCCGGTCCCAGGTCGACGGGCACGTGCACCTTCCGCCGACCACTGGCGACAACATCGATGTAATGTGGAGACCTCACGCCCCACGTGTTGAGCAATTCGGCGGTACGTCCACCCGGCCTCCCGAATGCCCACTATACGCCCTCGCTCAAAGTCCGTCAACTGCACATACGGTTCACGTCCACGCTGTCGCGGCATTCTACCAGTGTTAAAGACTGCGATGGAGCTCCGTATGCCACGGCGAACTGGCTGACACTGACGGCGGCGGTGCACAAATGCTGCGCAGCTAGCGCCATTCGACGGCCAACATCGCGGTTCCTGGTGTGTCCGCTGTGCCGTGCGTGTGATCATTGCTTGTACAGCCCTCTCGCAGTGTCCGGAGCAAGTAAGGTGGGTCTGACACACCGGTGTCAATGTGTTCTTTTTTCCATTTCCAGGAGTGTATGTATCTGAAGACTGGAAGTCTACACACTGTGGAAGAAAGGTGGACATACTTTCTTAAGGAAACGGAAGATCTTGAACGCAAATGCCAATTGCTAATATTATGCGAGTATTTGTTTCCTATTCCCGCACACAACGCCGCTTTGGAAAGAGAATTTTCGCTGATGTCGGCCTAGTGGACTGGTGAAAGAAATCGACTGTTGCCAGGGACTGTGGAATAAATTTTACAGTGCCACTTTAACTGCAAGCTGACTTACATGGAATTTTATAAATACGTGAAATGGAAAAGAGACTTATTGTATAAGGTGAAATCTTCAGAAAAATATGGTGTACCAACGACTTCTGCCGCAACAAGTTCCACGTAATTGTGTTCTAAATAAAAAGTAATTATATTACATAAATTATTTACTTAATTTCTGCACACTCTAACAACCTTACCACAACAAAGGTCAAAAATTAATTATGATTGTAGTGTTGCTCACGCTGCTAAATATTGCATTTTCGGGTAACAACAAAGTTATATTATGTGGCAGGTGTCATTAGAGCACAGTTAATAAAGTCATTTCTTGAAATAATGGATGAACTAGGCACTCATCTTTTCGTGTTTCCCACGCTGGTCTCGTTGTGAACTCATGGCTCAATCGTCGAAAATCTAGGTAGTGATGATTTCAAGCTCAGATGCAAAGAGGCCTAGGGGTTACTCTGCGATATTCAAAAGTTTTATAGATGTGTTTCATAAACCATTCTTAAGGATTAAACTTTTGCAACTTAGGACAATGGTGATGTAAAAAAGTAATCAGCACTCCGAATTTAAGTTACACTTCTTTTTTATTACTTTTGTTGCAATATCACGTAACTCGTTCCAAAACATCACTTCACAATATAAAACATGCTTGAAAATATCTTCCTCACTGTTAAAGTTAACATTTCATAAACATGACGACCAAAGCTTGACTCTCTAATAACCGCTTACGCGACCAAAAATCAGAGTTACAAGTACGTCAAAGATCATAGTGACAAAAGAAAGAATACACATAAGAATAATATCATTGCAATATGTACATATCGATGTATCGAAGTACCTCTACATTAATGAAATCAAATCTGAACGTTGTCACAGAAATATGTTAACTATTTTACAGAAACACCGTAGAATATTGCTGGTATCGAGAGGTTGAGGTGAGGTGCCGTAATGGTTACGTAATTCAAGTACCATTACAACCCCCATCTCAAGAGTATCACGACGAGGTCCCTGCTAGATATGGTAAACGTACCTGTACGCCATACTTTCAAGCTTTCACGGCCTAATAAAATGAATGATACATCAACACTAAATCGATCTTTTCCGCAATTGGTAAACGGTCCATTTTAACACTGGTAATGTATCACGAAGCAAATACCGTCCGCACTGGAGTAATGTTACGTGATACTACGTACTTATACGTTTGTGTCTATTACAGCACCATTTATCATGAAAGCGAAGAAAGTGGTCCAACTAAAACATTTACATATCTTTACGTACTACGCGAATATACAGAGTGATTCAAAAAGAATACCACAACTTTAGGAATTTAAAACTCTGCAACGACAAAAGGCAGAGCTAAGCACTATCTGTCGGCGAATTAAGGGAGCTATAAAGTTTCATTTAGTTGTACATTTGTTCGCTTGAGGCGCTGTTGACTAGGCGTCAGCGTCAGTTGATGCTAAGATGGCGACCGCTCAACAGAAAGCTTTTTGTGTTATTGAGTACGGCAGAAGTGAATCGACGACAGTTGTTCAGCGTGCATTTCGAACGAAGTATGGTGTTAAACCTCCTGATACGTGGTGTATTAAACGTTGGTATAAACAGTTTACAGAGAATGGGTGTTTGTGCAAAGGGAAAAGTTCTGGACGGCCAGGCAGCCCGTGACAGAGCACTTCATCACTGGCCTCCAAGAAGCCCTGACCCCCTGCGATTTTTTCTTATGGGGGTATGTTAAGGATATGGTGTTTCGGCCACCTCTCCCAGCCACCATTGATGATTTGAAACGAGAAATAACAGCAGCTATCCAAACTGTTACGCCTGATATGCTACAGAGAGTGTGGAACGAGTTGGAGTGTCGGGTTGATATTGCTCGAGTGTCTGGAGGGGGCCATATTGAACATCACTGAACTTGTTTTTGAGTGAAAAAAAACCTTTTTAAATACTCTTTGTAATGATGTATAACAGAAGGTTATATTATGTTTCTTTCATTAAATACACATTTTTAAAGTTGTGGTATTCTTTTTGAATCACCCTGTATAATAAAAAATGGGGGTTCGTATTTAAAAAAAAACGCAGTTGATATCTGTTTGACCTATGGCAGCGCCATCCAGCGGGCCAACCATAGCGCCATCTGGTTTCACCCTTCAAGCTAGACGAGTTTCGTTCTTTGTAGTTTTTTCGTTTGATGCTTATTTCGTGGGGTATTTGGCCCGGTCACTATCAATGGACCACCCTGTATATACGAAAACGGTAACTGTTCTTTCGGACATGTAATACCTACACATACATCTACGAAGATACTCCGCAAGCCACCGTAGGGCGCATGGCGGAGGGTACCCTGTACCAATACTAGTCACTTGCTTTCCTGTTCTACTCGTAAATAGAGCGCGGGAAAAATGACTATCTATATGCCTCTGTACGAGCCCTAATTTCTCGTATATTCGTGGTCCTTAATCGCAGTAGAATCGTGTGACAGGTTCCATTGCCGCTTCTCTAAATATTCTCAATACTGTTTCTCGAAAAAAATAATTAGATAATAAAGCAGTACCAAATAAGCTAAATCTAAGATCTCTGTTTACTGAATTGATCCTGTCTTTTACATTACATTTCAATAGGTGCTGGAAATGACCTCTTTGTGCTTCAGAGCACTTTTGTATTCTCCCTAACACGTCACTTTACACTTTCCGCATCTCTGCCGCATCAGTTCTCAATGTTACGAATATCGCCCTTCAAACCTTCTAACATTATTGGGTCATTTTCGTACTCTTTTCTCTTTAGACAGCCACACGTATAAAAGTCGGAAGTGGTCAGCTCTGACGAACGCGGCGGCCATAATCCTGTTCTGACGGTCGTTTCTTCTATGTTTACTTGGTTGATTGGTGGGAGGGACCAAACAACGAGGTCATGGAAAGAAGGTAGGACGTACCCTTTCAAAGGATTGAAGCGATTTGATTGAAGCGATTTAGGGAAATCAGGGAAAACCTAAATCAGAATGGCCGGACGCTGGTTTGAACCGTCGTCCTCCCGAATGCGAGTCCAGTGTGCTAACCACTGCGCCACCTATCTCCGTTTTCTTCTGCGACTCTTTCATGAATTCTCAAGACTGACTCGCCTGAATTGTGACAGGTTGTCCCATCCCGCTGAAAGACAGCATAGGTATGTTCACGGGGGTCAATTGTGCGTAAAATTCCTGAAAGATTCCTATATACACAGCAGTTGTTTCAAAAAATATGAGACCCACAATCCGACTCGGTAATACGGCACACCACACTTTTTTCACCGTGGAGAGGTATCTCACTAAGCGTACGAGGATTGCTAGTTGACCAATATCTTTTCTGCGAGACCATCTCTCGTGAAATACAGAGGCGAATCCACCATTCCACTCTCAACTGTTTGACATAGCCACATACAGTAATTCACACGTTTTGCCTTATCTTCCTCCTTCAGTTCTTGGACACATGGCATTTTCCAGGACTTCATCCCCATACGGTGTAAAACAAGTTGACAAAACCTACGCGAAACGCTCCTTGTCGACTTCTTTGCACTCTGGAAAATTCGTTCTGGAATATGCGCGATCACAGAAGGGACGGGGCTCTCTTCTCTTTCGCTTTCGCAACTGACCCTACAATACACCAGTCTGGAACCTAATCTTTGCTGGTATGGAAACGCCAGGAAATTTGTTTGCCAAAATGTAACGTTTTTCCTTAAATGAACCAGTAGACACGTACAACCTTCTCTATTGCAATTCTTTCTTGAAGAACCTCGCTGAGATATTTACTTCACACGTCTTAACCAAGTAGCAACAGCTTTCGCACTGACAATACAAAACATAATAGCAACAGCTTCGAAACGACGGACGACAATTGGCATGCGACATTAAGCAGTCTAGTACTAGGAGCCGATTTTTCTCCACCCAGTACGATTAGACTCTACACAGTAAAATAGTGCAGACTGAATCTTCGAATACTGTGTCCTTCAGTGGACAGTCAACTGTTTTCAATTTATCCAGGTAGCTGACATGCGTAAAAATTACCGAACTGCGTAACAAGTCATGGTTCCAAATTACTGACACGAATTATTTGCAGAAGGCAAGAAAAACTCGTAAAAGTGACCGCGGGGAAGATCAGTGTTTGATAGAAAAGAGATCAGACTAGTTACTTTTCTCGTATTATGACTTTGTTTCAAGAGGCTGTGCCGGCCGCGGTGGTCTAGCGGTTCTGGCGCTGCAGTCCGGAACCGCGGGACTGCTACGGTCGCAGGTTCGAATCCTGCCTCGGGCATGGGTGTGTGTGATGTTCTTAGGTTCGTTAGGTTTAAGTAGTTCTAAGTTCTAGGGGACTTATGACCTAAGATGTTGAGTCCCATAGTGCTTAGAGCCAACCAAGAGGCTGTCATTGATGCACAGTCAGCAGACAAAGTAACGATTTTGACAAGTGTTTGTCAGTTACCTCACCAACAGGCTACAATATCAACTGGCAGCTCATCATATCAGGAGCAGTGCCTTTCTCCAAGATATCAACAGCATATTTTACTTCCGATGGCAGCGTGACCGTAACTTTGGGGTGAATTGGAGAGGTCAGGTAATGTTGTAATTAGCTTTCATTTTACATACAGGGACAGCAAAAATTCCTCATGAAATTTAAAATTTACTCTTTATCGGTAATTCTCCTATTATTTCAATCCACTGGAATAGTCTGCTTCCGGCTAGTCAAGAAAACGTGCAAGCTAAACGAAAACCCATGATCGCTACATACAACTGCTGTTGTCGTCTTTAGTCAGAAGACTGGTAAGATGCAGCTCTTCGTGCCATACAGTTCTATCCTGCATAAGCCTCTTCTTCTCCGAATAACTTACTGCAGCCCACATTGGTTTGTACGAGGGCTATTCAGAATGTAGAGTATGTTTCCGTCTGACGCCGCTAGGCGCGCGTCGATCGCGTATATTTTGTCATGTCCATGCTCGGCAGCTCAGTCGGCATCCATCCGTGACAGCGGGTACGTCTCGGCGCGTCTGGTTTTTTCGGTATTCGTATTTGAAATGTGCGCGGTGAACGAAAATCCCGCCAGTTGTGAGGTGCGGTCTGTGGTACGGCTTTTGTTATCAAAAAACCTAAAACCCATAAAAATTTACCGTAAACTCTGCGAAGTGTACGGAAACAACGTAATGAGTGAATGATCCGTCCGGAAATGGTGCATTCGGTTTGAAAATGGCCGAACCAACGTTCATGATGAAGAGAAGAGTGGACGCCCGAGCATTGTGAATGACGAACTTGTCGCTAAAGTTGATGAAGTGATTCGTGAAAACTGTCACTTCAAAACAACGGAGCTTTCGCTTTCCTTTCCACAAGTTCAGGGACTTTGTTATTTGAAACTGTCACTCAAAAGCTAGGCTACCACTAATTTTGTGCACGATGGGTGCCCAAAACGCTTACAGAGCATCATAAAGAACAGCGAATGGGGGAAACGTTGACGTCTCTAGAGGCCTACCACAAACATGGTTCGAACTGGATCGAATCGTAACGGGTGACGAGACTTGGGTGAAACAGGTCAATTGCGAGACAAAATTGCAGTCCATGGAGTGGGGGCACTCAAGATCCCTCCAAAAACCAACAAAATGTTTGCAAACCTTGTCAGCAAGGAAGTTGGTGGCGACAGTGTTTTGGGATAGGCAAGGTGTGCTTCTTACTGATTTTCTCGAACGTGGAGCAACCATAAATTGTCTCCGGTACTGTCAAACTTTGCACAGCCTTAGAAGGGCAGTTCAAACCAAACGCCGAGGAAAGCTGACGCCCAAAATTTTGTTTTTGCACGACAATGCCCGACTTCACACAGCAAACTGCACTAAAGAACTCCTCAATTCATTCAAACTGGAAATTTTTCCTCATCCGCCCTACTGTCCCGATCTTGCACCAAGCGATTTCCACTTGTTTCCCAAGATGAAGAACTGGCTTGCAACGCAGCGTTTTGATGACGACGCGGAACTTCAGACGGGCTTGACTCACTGGCCGAAGTCTCAGGCGGCAGAATTTTACGATGAGGTCTTTCAAAGCTTGTCCACCGCTGTGGTAAGTTCCTCACTGTGTTTGGTGACTATGTGGAAAGGTAGTATGTCAGTCGCTCTTTCATATGTATATAATAAAATGCATTTCTTGTACTTAGGTTTTTTTAATGCCAAAACGTTCCCTACTTTTTGAATAGCCATCGTACGTGTTTACTGTTTCATCACATGGTTTCTGTCTACGATTTCTACCCCCATACTTACCTCCAGTACTAACTTGGTGATCACTTGGTGTGTCAGTAAGTGCCCTACCAAGCGATTCCTTCTGTCACTCAAATGGTGACATGAATTTCTTATCTTCCCGATTCTATTCAGTACCTCCTCATTTATTACCTCATCCGCTCGTCGATCTTCAGCATTATTCTCTAGCACCACATTTCAAAAGCTGTTTACCGAGCGAGGTGGCGTAGTGGTTAACACACTGGACTCTCATTCGGGAGGACGACGGTTCAATCCCGCGCCTGGCCATGCGGATTTAGGTTTTCTGTGATTTCCCTACATCGCTCCAGGCAAATGCAGAGATGGTTCCTTTGAAAGGGCACGGCTGACTTCCTTCCCCATCCTTCCCTGATCCGATGAGACAGATGGTCTTGCTGTTTGGTCTCCTGCCCCACACAACCAAACCCACTAAACTATTTATCATCCATGTTTCATTTCCATATGTGGCTATACTCCAGATAAATACTTTCAGAAATGGCTTCCTTACACTTAAATCTATATTCGATGTTGACAAATTTCTCTTCTTCAGAAACACTCTTCTTGCTTTTGACAGTCCCATCATCAGTCCCTTCACTGCCCAAACAGCAAGACTCATCTACTAATCTCATTCCATCACCAGTGCCGGATTTAATTCATATATCATAATCTTGAACATGGCTGCCGACAGCATCTGTGAGTAAGCTCCTGTTAACAAAGTAAATAGTCAAGCAGTTGCTGGGAGCTCATTTACTTAAACTTGACCTAGGTTTCGATGCTACTATGAAAGTGTTTGCGTTTGTTGAATGCCCAAAAGAACTTTACCTGGTATCATGTATAGTGCCAACAGTGAAATATGTAGGGCGTGGTCTTTTGATATTGGGGGGAGGGTTGTTTTTCGTGGTTGGGGTATCGTCCCCTTATGACGATTAAGGAAGCGCTATATATGCGAAATAACATCAACACATTTTACAACATCGTGTACTGCTTACAGTACAGAAAAAGTTCGGATACGATCTTGAAGAAGTCACACCATGTAACTATTGAGGGATAACACTAAGGAGCGTTTTTCACAGAAAGGTATTTTTTAAGTGTCATAATGCTTAAGTAGAAGCCGACCTCGGGGAAGATCAGTTCGGATTCCATAGAAATACTGGAACACGTGAGGCAATACTGACCTACGTTTCTAGCATTTGTAGACTTAGAGAAAGCTTTTGATAATGTTGACTGGAACGCTCTCTTTCGAATTCTGAAGGTGGCAGGGGTAAAATACAGGGAGCGAAAGGCTATTCACAATTTGTACAGAAATTCACAATTTGCACAGAAACCAGATGGCAGTTACAAGGGTGGAGGGGCATGAAAGGGAAGCAGTAGTTGGGAAGGGAGTGAGACAGGGTTGTAGCCTCTCCCCGATGTTATTCAATCTGTATATTGAGCAAGCAGTGAAGGAAACAAAAGAAAAATTCGGAGTAGGTATTAAAATCCATGGAGAAGAAATAAAAACCTTGAGGTTTGCCGATGACATTGTAACTCTGTCAGAGACAGCAAAGGACTTGGAAGAGCAGTTGAACAGAATGGATAGTGTCTTGAATTGAGGATATAGGATGAACATCAACAAAAGCAAAACGACGATAATGGAATGTAGTCGAATTAAGTCGGGTGATGCTGAGGGAATTAGATTATGAAATGAGACACTTAAAGTAGTAAAGGAGTTTTGCTATTTGGGGAGCAAAATAACTGATGATGGTCGAAGCAGAGAGGATATAAAATGTAGACTGGCACTGGCAAGGAAAGCGTTTCTGAAGAAGAGAAATTTGTTAACATCGAGTATAGATTTAAGTGTCAGGAAGTCGTTTCTGAAAGTATTTGTATGCAGTGTAGCCATGTATGGAAGTGAAACATGGACGATAAATAGTTTAGACAAGAAGAGAGTAGAAGCTTTCGAAATGTGGTGCTACAGAAGAATGCTGAAGATTAGATGGGTAGATCACATAACTAATGAGGAGGTACTGAATAGGATTGGGAAGAAGAGAAGTGGCACAACTTGACAAGAAGAAGGGATAGGTTGGTAGGACATGTTCTGAGGCATCAAGGGATCACCAATTTAGTATTGGAGGGCAGCGTGGAGGGTAAAAATCGTAGAGGGAGACCAAGAGATGGATACACTAATCAGATTCAGTAAGATGTAGGTTGCAGTAGGTACTGGGAGAAGAAGAACCTTTCACAGGATAGAGTAGCATGGAGAGCTGCATCAAACCAGTCTCAGGACTGAAGACCACAACAACAACAACAACAATGCTTAAGTGTCAAACGCCTATTTTGCCCTAACAAGAGTTCTATGCTCAAGGCCCCTGACTCGTACCACGAAATTAACTATATATAAATCACTTATACGACCAGTGCTTACATATGCCTCTGAAGCCTGGACATTAACAACTAAAGATGTTGAAACACTGGATGCATTTGAAAGAAAGGTACTTAAACGAATTATCGGCCCAATCTGTGAAAGAGGAAGATGGAGGAGGAGTACAACTATGAGTTGTATACAATATACAAAGACCAACCCATCAGAGGGATAGTGGACGGGACATGTGGCTCGCATGTATGAAACAGAAGTACCAAAAAGAATATTACAAGGAAAGCCAGGACGGCAGAGAGCACGTGGTCGACCAAGAGCCAGGTGCGAAGATGGAGTAATCGAAGATCTTACGAAGATCGGCTATAGTAACTGGCAAAGGACCGAGAGAGATGCAAGGAAATTGTAGAAGAGGCCAAGCCTCTTCATGAGCTGTAGAGCCAAGAAAGAAGAAGAAGAAGACATCATGCTTACTCTTTCACTCCATGTGTTCTTTGAATCTAGACCCATAGATCGGCTTGCAATGCGACTGGGGCAATGTGCAGGGTTACAAAAATGTTCAGGGTTTGAGAATTGTAGGACTAGCGAGGACTTTTATTAAATTTAGACCTATATGTTCGACATGGCGTTTTTAAACATTCTCTTACTGCCGCGAGTTTCTCTGACGGACTCGGAGCTGTGGCTGACGTAAAAGGTGAATTGTGGCTGACTTCCGCCGTAGCTTTTGTCACTTAGTCTTTTGGCAACACAACAGGGGAAATGTTTTTCTGTGGTTTTCGTGTGTGAAGTAAGCCCGAGACGTGGTACTTAGGAAAAGGCAGATTTCGAAGTGGACAGTTACCGTTGGTTGCTCAGTTTTTTTTTAAAAAAAACCACATACACTTTATTTGCAACCAATTGTATGTAAGGCTGACAATAAGGAACAATTATCATATATGACTGTTAAGACAATATCTAATTAAAAATTCTTAAGTCAAACTGCATTCACGGCTGAAGGCCTTATTGACAATCATCACAGTCTGACCAAAACAAGAGAAGTGGGCCTCAGACAGTGCTCCAAGGATCGACCTGGGAAAGTCGCTCAACTTCATAACGACGAGGCAGGCAGCCAAGAGTTGTGTTCAGTTAACCGGATGGCAACTCAAACTAGTGACAGTTTAAACGCAGACCAACACTCTTGCAACATCTACCTATCGTCTGGTAACCAACACGATGATGAAATAACCCAGGCAAGGCGGAATTGGCGGACAGCACTGCGTCTTTGGAATCCGGTGTTTAGAACATACAGAAGCAGAAGGAACCACTACGACCGAGGTAGTGCAAAAGAACAAAATATCCGAACCACAATCAAGGAGGCTGTCGAACTAGACGCCTCACCGGACAGCAGCAGCAAGGCGAGGAATGGTACACTGCCGCGAAAATTCGCTAATCTCCAGGGCAGGTAACGGGGGCGTTAGCGGCCACTACGCAGGAAAATATCTCTGGGTGAACTTCACCAATAATAACAGAAAGAATTCAATGAATAATAATAAGAAGTGGAGGATGGCTAATTAATTTCGCCAACTCCAAACACTCCACTCATTGTTCTTCGTTTCGGCGACCCTATGAGCAGCAACGCACGTACAAACTGCGTGATCTCAAAATACTGGAGGTTTCACTGCTGGGTTAATGTTCTCTCAACTCAAACGTCCTGGGTCCGGTGGAGAACGAGGTTGTGGCCCTCACAACTACAGCCCCTCGATCCGGCAGTGCCTGCGTGCCGACGGCCGCTGTGGCCGAGCGGTTGTAGGCACTTCAGTCCGGAACGGTGCTGCTGCTATGGTCGCTGGTTCGAATCCTGACTTGGGCATGGATGTGTGTGATATCCTTAGGTTGGTTAGGTTTAAGTAGTTCTAAGTCTAGGGGACTGATGACCTCAGATGTTAAGTCCCATAGTGCTCAGAGCCATTTGAGCCATTTGAACCTGCGTACCGCCAGCGGTCCCGACATGTGCTCACGCTGTCGGACCTCAACTGCTGCTCCGTACCATCTGAACTACCCGACACACTCTGACCCGGAAAACACTTGATGTCGCTCCAAATATGGTACCACCGCACTAGATATCGATAACCGCTGCTGCTGCCACTCGCGGACAGACAACGCTAGCAAACGCAGTGGCGCCAGTAAACACAAGAAGAAAACGAGACGCCACTATCCCTATTACACGATGCTAACCTACCAAAGCGAGCCGCAATACGCTTCAAATCCGTTAAAAAGTTTTTCTCAGCTTATATCTATTGGTTTTTTGTCTCTTCGTTTAGCGCTGGGCAAAAGAAAATGTGTGTTTCACGTCAAACTGCTGCAACAGGAATACAAATTTTTGAAACAGTTTAGCAACAGTAAGAATAAACGCGTTTTTTTTTTTCAAATACACCTTCTATACAGCTTGAGATAAACTAGAAATACACTAGAAATGTCATCATTGGCATCTGGTGCAGAGGACTAAACAACTGCATGTGCATCGATTTCTGCGAAAGATAACTGTACGTATTTAGCACTAATATAAGTTTACTTACATCGCAATGACATGTTTGTCAGTTAATACAAAAGGATATGAAATGTGTCCTGTAACATAGTACACATTTTGTCATGTGCGTTATTACTATCAAATTATAGGCAGTGACAATTGTTGATAATGTTTGAAATAAATATCACATAGAGCAAACACTTCTAGTACAGCTCATGATGTATAGAAGATGTCTTTTAATAAATATCTGAAAGCTGTGGAGTGTCAAGCATTCATGATTGTTAACTGAATATGTTTATTGTACACTACGTACAGGATAATTTTCTGTTGTACATGAAGAAAAGATTGATATTAAAGGCCATGTAAAAAACAGCTACTACATCACTAAACGAGATTTCTTTTTATAGCCAAAGACGGAAATAACAGTTGAGAGATTTGTTTTAATTATAGGGAATATTTAGTCTACCGAAAGGGGTAGACTTTCAGTATCTGCTGTTATATGTCAGCTAAATGTAAACATTACCAGTAATTCAGAAATTAGCTACTGTGTATTTTATGATGTAATGAAAACGAACAAACCATTTATTGCAAGACTCGTTTCTAGTGCAAAATACAGCTCAGTAATTAAAGATTAATGTTGCAGTAAACTCTAAAGACTTAAGTGATTTCAAAAAATATATCCTAGGTTGGACGCAAAAAAAAAAAAAAATGTGGTAACCCTACGCACGACGTTTGCATACATGGAGGCGGTGTAAAACTTTATTTGATCAGTTTATTTATTCATAGTAAATACTGATTGTTGCTAAATTAACTATTTTGCATCCTTATTATGTGTTACTGATAGTAATACAATAGTACAAGTGTGGTTTCAAAAGTTCTCAGAACGGAATAGAAGAAAAGTACTTACATCGCTGAAACTTTTTTTATTTTACAATGTAGTCACCTTGTAGATTAATGCACTTGATCCAGCGATGTTTCAGTGCCTTGATCCCATCTCGAAAATGAGTTTCCTCCAGGCCTCAAAAATAGTTGTCAACTCCAGCTATCAATTCTTCGTTTGAAGTGAATCTTCGTCCACCAAGAAAAATTTTCAATTTTGGGAAGAGATGGAAGTCTGACGGAGCAGTATCAGGTGAATAAGGCGGGTATGGCATCAATTCATAGCTCAGTTCGTGTAATTCTGCCATGGCGACGGCACATGTTTTTGATCCAGCGTCAAGAATTGCGGCACCCATCTTGCAAATAATTTTTTCATTTCTAATTCTTCAGATGACATCTGGCAAGAGTGAGCAATTTCACGCACTTTCAATCGGCGTCCTCCATGAGCATTTTGTGCACTTTTGCAATGATTTCTGGAGTACTGACACATCTTGGCCGATCACAGCGCAGATCACCATCTAAGCTCTCCCGACCAAACTTAAATTCATTTGTCCATTTGGCAGCAGTTAAATATGAAGGAGCAGAGTCCCCCAGTGTATTCTGCAATTTGGCATGAATGTCCTTTCATACCATTCTTTAAGAAGTACGTAATCACTGCTCGCACCTCGATGTTTTCCATCTTCGCAAATCGCTATCTGGAACTGCAACAGAGCCACACCACTGCCACAGCTCTCTTCCAAGAGCACTAACGTGGCACGTGTTTACAACCAACAGTCCAACAAATATGGCGTGAACAATTCGTTGTTCTAGCGCTGACCTCTCTTGGTGATTCCGAGAACTTTTCAGACCACCCTCGTAAAACTCTAATACTATATTGAAATCAATCTCACTAATTTGCTGCTGAAGAGAGATACTTTCAACTGAATTGCAAACATGGACATTCAAAGAAATTTATTCTGGAGATGGCAAGCGTCTAATATCACTATTTTTGGAACAACTTATTCAAAGTTAGAGAATGAACATTCTCCCTTCTCCAAGAAGTAAACTCTGAAAGAATTACAGATAACTTATTTTACCTCAAAAGACTGGTAGACTTCCAGTCAATCGTTTTAGAGAGTATGCTTAAAAGCAACTTGGCAAGCATCTTCCGTAAGTACACAATAAGTACGCATTTTTATATGAATATGAATGCCAGTAACGCAAATTTATAGGCTTCTTCGGCCAGACCAACCCCAATAAAATAATTTGGTGAATTAATTACTTTAAGGATACAGCCTAACACCCAAAAAGATTTTATTCAAAAGGAACACCACCACTTTCATACTTCATCAATAATGTTATGTTGTCACTGTGGATTAACACCAGAATGGCGGAAGGGGTCAAAATGACCCCTGTCATATGTTTTTCGTTCATTGTCATATCCAGTTTATTTACTTCATTAATGAAATTATATGACTTTTTCTAATTTTTTCTCCTCTTTCTGAAGATGTTTTAGTATTTACAAAATATTTTAATTTTCTTCGCCATTTCATTCGGTATACCTAGAATAGTAGAAGGGGTCGATTTGACCCCACTGTAATTTCTCTTCTCAATATAACTAAATTATCCAACAATACAGTGGCAACAGTGAGCAGTAACGTGGAGAAGTTGATCCTCATTGTTGCAACTTGGCACGAGTACATTCCATTCCGCTACAACTTACGTTGTGTCACTCGGGCAGTCTTTGTCTGTGTAACACGTTTTCGAACATGTACCGTCAGCGTGGACTTTCTAATGAAGTGTTTGATCTCTTAGAGAAATTGAATCGGAAATTGACTTCACTGATGAAGATGATGATTATGTACCTAAAACAAGTGAAGAGTAAGACATTGTGAACGAGGGGCGATTAGTCGAAAAGGATTCAGATGCTGATATACGTCGGTCATCACCTCTTTAACCACAACAGGTACAGTTGGAAGCATCCACAAAGATGATTGAAAGCGATGGAACCATATGGGAGATTGGAAATTATTCATCTTCTGGAAGGTGGCCAGCTGTGAATGAGAGGAGGTTCCGTTGCTTATGCTTGCCAACGAGTAGACAGCTCTGTCATCAGTACCTTCCTCCTTATTTTTGACTAAACAATGCTACGACTCTTGAAGAAATACACAGAATCAAATGCTCGAAAAGTACTAAAAAACAATGACTGGACTGCGTCACTTGAGGAACTGGAGAAACTGATAGCCATCATGTATGTTCAGGGTGTATTTTGCACAAAAGGTATGTCTATGGATGACCTCTGGTCGCACTCTGAAAGTCTGGCAGCTTTAGATTATACATTAGATTAATACTAGTTCCATGGGTCATGAATACGATATTTCGTAATGATGTGGAACGAGTCAAATTTTCCAATACATGACATAATTAAGTTAATTTAACAACATAATTAAGTTAATATAACAACTTTTTTTAAAAATTTATATCTAAAAATTCCTCTATGGAGTAGAAGGAATTGTCATTCAGAAATTCTTTTAATTTCTTCTTAAATACTTGTTGGTTATCTATCAGACTTTTGATACTATTTGGTAAGTGCCCAAAGACTTTAGTGGCAGTATCATTCACCTCTTTCTGTGCCAAAGTTAGATTTAATCTTGAATAGTGAAGATAATCCTTTCACCTAGTATTGTAGTTATGCACACTGCTAATACTTTTGAATTGGGTTTGGTTGTTAATAACAAATTTCATAAGAGAGTATATATACTGAGAAGCTACTGTGAATATCCCTAGATCCTTAAATAAATGTCTGCAGGATGATCTTGGGTGGACTCCAGCTATTATTCTGATTACACACTTTTGTGCAATAAATACTTTATTCCTCAGTGATGAATAACCCCAAAATATGATGCCATATGCAAGCAATGAGTGAAAATAGGCATAGTAAGCTAATTTACCAACATGTTTATCACCAAAATTTGCAATGACCCTTATTGCATAAGTCGCTGAACTCAAACGTTTCAGTAGATCATCAATGTGTTTCTTCCAATTTAATTTCTCATCAATGGACACACCTAAAAATTTTGAATATTCTACCTTAGCTATATGCTTCTGATTAAGCTATATGCTTCTGATAAGTCAGCAAATTATCTCTTGCCTCTGAAATTTGGGGAAAGTTCATTGAAAACTGTTGACAGGCAACTGTTACCATGCAAAGCAAGTTCCAGGTTTACTCAATTCATATCCAACAAACCAGACAAATATGGTCTCAAATTCTGGTTACCTGTTGATGTAACTACAAAGTATATATGTAATGCTTTCCCATATCTCAGCTAAGAGGATATGCATAGAGAGGAAATACCACATGGAGAGTATATCATTCTGTGTCTCATGGAGCCATTTGTAAATCAAGCAAGAGATGTGACCACAGACAACTTCTTTACATCTCTTCAACTTGTTAAAAAACTCAAACAAAAGAAAACTTTGTTAGTTGGTACAATGAAGAAGATCCACCGTGAAATACCTAATGAAGTAAGGAAGCCGAATGCTGAAAACACTCCACCACAATACTGCACAGGAGTGGCAACACGGACTGTACCTTGACTGTATACAAAGGAAAGAAGAATGAAAATGTCATTCTTCTGAGTAAGCTGCATGCTGATGTAGCAATAAGCAAGTAAGGAAAGGAAACCGTAACATCCTACAATGCAGCAAAGTATGGGGTGAAAGTGGGTGATCAAACGACTTGTAAATATACTAAGAAGACTGCATGTAAAAGATGGCCATTGTATGTCTTCTACAACATACTGGACATGACGGCAATAAATTCGGGGGCCATTTATAATATAATAACTAACAAGAAAATGGAAAGGAAGAAATTCATACTTTAACTGGAAATTGAACTCAAGGAAACGAAAGAGCAAGACCATCAGGGAAAGGAAGAGGATATTGATCTGAAATCACCTAGAAAGCGGAGGAAGTACCAAATCAGCCGCTGCACAGGCAACAAGATCAGCGAAAACTGTGTAAAGTGCCACAAAGCTGTGTGTGGAAAATGTGTGCGTAAAACAGAAATCATCTGAGCTAAGTGTGTCTAGCAACTTCAGATGACTTGAGTGAAAAGTAATATAGAGCTATTTGTAAAAGACATGTGAGAGTAAAATGGACCAAATATACTAAATGTGTCTAGAAGGTTGTATGAATAGTTAATAAATTAAAATATGTGGTTAAGAAACTTGTTAGCAGTACCAACAATAGATTTGTATGATACATTGTTGTTCAAATAAATGAGTAATTATTATTTATAATTGTAAATAATTATTGTGATTACTAGAAATAAAGTATGGGTTAACAAACACTAAGAAAAGTACTTATTTAAGTGAAATATGAAAATATTTTATGTGGGATGAAAATGACCCATTCCCACCATTCTAGCAATGTCAGAAGCTCCGCCGTTCTAGTGTTAACAATCCCAAATAGAAAACAAAATCAAAATGACTGAGTACTCCATGTTAGAAAATCTAAAAATAATGATGAGAAAACGACAAATGAATACTACTCAAAGTGGTGAAACAGAAGTAAACTTTAAAAACCACAGCATCAACCATCACATCATGCTAAACCAAGTCCATGATCAAGTAGGACTGCACACAAAAATGAAGATATTTTATTTAGACTACCAGTTTCAGCATCTCATTAATGCCATTTTCAGATCCCTATGCACTCCATGTATAGAGGATCAAATACATGTATAACTGGAGCCATCTGTATCTTGATTTTTTAAATTTTCCACAAAAAAATCACGGAATCCAAAGATATTGATGTCTCCAGATACATGCATGCTTCTATTTGTCCATATATGGAGTGCATAGGGGCCTGAAGATGGCATTAATGAGACGCCAAAACTGGCCATCTAAATCATCAGACCAGCCGCCTTCTCGTATCCACGATGGATCAACAGAGACTGCATGCACGACTTGCTGGTTATGCACGAAAACCTTGTGCTAAATAGGTGTATGCCCCCTCCTGCCTCCACCCCCCCCCCCGCTCTCCTCTGGGACCCCTACAGTTGAAATGAACATTGAAATTTTAAAGAAAAAATCATTTCCTAGTTATTATTTTTCATTTTAGTTACGCAGTTATGGTATTTCCCTCATCCATTATGTAAAAAATATCCTGTTTCTTTTAATTTGGCACATTTTCTGTATTATTAATCAGAACCCGCAAGTGTGTTATGATATTCAATGCTTCGCAATTGCTAAATATGTATGAGAGTCAGATATAAGTCCTAATGTCCTTCCCTCTCCTCTCTCTGTCCCTCTCTCCCTCCACCTTATCTACCTCCATATCCTTTTTCCCCCCCCTCTCTCTCTCTCTGGCCTTGAATCTCGTTTATTGTTATAGCTCAGCAAACCTTGATTGGCTACTGAAGTCACTTATACTGAATGAGCAAATAAGTTTGGGATCATTGGTATCCCGGATATGAGAGACCTTTCCTGCTTCTGGCTTTGTGAGAATAATAGCTCCAGTGACAGTATTTCGTATAGCTTTAATCTGTAAACGGGTTAGATTAGTAAGTTTCGGACATTTCAGATTCCGTAGTAGTATTCTATCTAATCATAAGCCGATATGCCATAAACACAACTTTCCTGTTTCTTGTTAAAACAGACCTCGAGGGAGAAGACAAAACAGTACATATTTGTCCTGTTTCCGTTTAAAATTATTCGGGAGGACGATGGTTCAATCCTGTCTCCGGCCATCCTGATTTAGGTTTTCCATGATTTCCCTAAATCGCTTCAGGCAAATGCCGGGACGGTTCCTTTGAAAGGGCACGGCCGATTTCCTTCCCCATCCTTCCCTCACCCAAGCTTGCGCTCCGTTTCTAATGACCTCGTTGTCGACGGGGCATTAAACACTAATCTCCTCCTCTGTTTAAAACTGAAGAGAAAGAACAATGTTCCTCATTATAGATACATACATGTGTGTGTGTGTATGTGTGTGTGTGTGTGTGTGTGTGTGAGAGAGAGAGAGAGAGAGAGAAAGAAAAACAGTTTGTCTAATGTTTAAATGTGCCGTCAACGTAGTTAAAAATGGCTGTGAGAAAGACAAGAAACTGCACTTTCTTTTCAGTACAGCATTTACTGTCTCACAGTCGGTTTTAACAGAAGACCTATATATTGTTGTTAAGAAAAGTATATAACTGTCTAAATGTTGATCATACTACCATTTAAAAATCTGAAATACATTAGTCAAGAACTTTTCGAGTTGTTTGATAATAAACCTTTTGTCAGGTAATATATACATTTATGTATTATTTATATATTTAGTTATTCAAATAACACTTTTGCAGTATATGATAAATCAACATTGCTTTTGCTTCTTTATTTCATTAAAAAATATATATAGCCTATGACCATTCAAATGTTTGTCAGAGTAACATGTAAAATTTTGAAGCAAATTACTCAAGATCTTTTCGAGATTTTTGCTAACAATATTTCCCAAATATACAGTATACAAATATTTATATAAGATATATATCTTTTTTAAATGTAGCCTTTGTCGGTCCAAATGTTTATTAGAGCATTGTGTAAAAATCTGAAGGAAATTGGTCAAGAACTTTTCGAGATTTTTCGTAACAAAGTTATACAACGACTTGTCTTTGTTTAGTAGTATAGATGTTCAGGATGGCACTGTTAAGCAGAGCTTAGTAATTAGGCAGCATTTCAGGACTTTTGTTGTAACTCACAGTGGCGTTTTGTTCGCAGAAATTTACCAAGAAGCGCAACGTCTTTGGCTGCTGCACTGGCTACAAGAAGAAGGGGAGCGTTAACATCTGTGAGCCTGTGTGCAACGGCGGCTGTGCAAATGGCAAATGCACTGCTCCAGGAGTATGCACTTGCAACAAGGGTTACCAGCGGGATTCCAAGAACAAGGCTCTCTGCAGGCCTGTGTGTGCCGGAAATTGTCGGAATGGCAAGTGCGTGGGACCCAATGTGTGCAACTGTAACAAAGGTTATGCACAAGACGCTAAGAACAAAGCAGTCTGTAATCCTGTATGCACAGGTAACTGTCCCAATGGAAAATGTACTGCCCCAAACGTGTGCACTTGCAACCCCGGATATCGGCAAGACCCAAAGACCAAGACAAGCTGTTTGCCAGTGTGCACGGGAAACTGCCAGAATGGCAAATGTGTGGCACCCAACGTTTGTAGCTGCAACAGTGGGTATGTTCAAGACCCTAAGAACAAGGCTCTTTGCAGCCCTGTGTGCAAAGGTAATTGCCCCAATGGAAAGTGTACTGCCCCAAACGTGTGCACTTGCAACCCCGGATATCGGCAAGACCCAAAGACCAAGACAAGCTGTTTGCCAGTGTGCACGGGAAACTGCCAGAATGGCAAATGTGTGGCACCCAACGTTTGTAGCTGCAACAGTGGGTATGTTCAAGACCCTAAGAACAAGGCTCTTTGCAGCCCTGTGTGCAAAGGTAATTGCCCCAATGGAAAGTGTACTGCCCCAAACGTGTGCACTTGCAACCCCGGATATCGGCAAGACCCAAAGACCAAGACAAGCTGTTTGCCAGTGTGCACGGGAAACTGCCAGAATGGCAAATGTGTGGCACCCAACGTTTGTAGCTGCAACAGTGGGTATGTTCAAGACCCTAAGAACAAGGCTCTTTGCAGCCCTGTGTGCAAAGGTAATTGCCCCAATGGAAAGTGTACTGCACCAAACGTGTGCACTTGCAATCCCGGATATCGGCAAGACCCAAAGACCAAGACAAGCTGTTTGCCAGTGTGCACGGGAAACTGCCAGAATGGCAAATGTGTGGCACCAAACGTTTGTAGCTGCAACAGTGGGTATGTACAAGATCCTAAGAACAAGGCTCTTTGCAACCCTGTGTGCAAAGGAAACTGTCCCAACGGAAAGTGTATTGCACCAAATGTATGCTCATGCAATACTGGTTTTCGACAGGATCCAAAGAACAAAACTGTCTGTGTGCCTGTATGTGCAGGTGACTGCCGCAATGGAAAATGTGTATCTCCAAATGTTTGCAGCTGCAATAGTGGATACGCTCAAGAGAGTAATAACAAGCATTTGTGCACCCCTGTGTGCAAAGGAAATTGTTCAAATGGAAAATGTACTGCTCCAGGTGTATGTACTTGCAATTCTGGATACAGGCAAGATCCGAAAAACAAGACAGTATGCGCACCACAGTGTGATGGAAATTGTAAGAATGGGAAATGTGTAGCACCCAATGTATGTAGTTGCAATGCTGGATACACATTAGACCTCAAAAATAAGACACAGTGCAATCCTGTCTGCAAAGGGAACTGCCCAAATGGGAAATGTTTCGCTCCAAATGTATGTTCCTGTAACTCTGGTTATCAGCTCGACCCAAACAACAAGACAATCTGTAGGCCAGTTTGTATAGGTAACTGCCAAAATGGTAGATGTGTAGCTCCTAACATATGCAGTTGTAACAGTGGTTTTGTGCAGGAGCTAAAGAACAAGACATTATGCAACCCTGTATGTAATGGAAACTGCCCAAATGGAAAATGTATAGCCCCAAATGTTTGCTCATGCAACTCTGGCTATCAGCTAGATCCAAACAACAAGACAATATGTAGGCCAGTCTGTGTAGGTAATTGCCAAAATGGAAAATGTGTAACTCCCAACGTATGTAGTTGTAACAGTGGTTTCATGCAGGATACAAAGAACAAGACACTGTGCAACCCTGTGTGTAAAGGAAACTGCCCAAATGGAAAATGTATAGCTCCAGATGTATGTGCCTGCAACTCTGGTTATCTACTAGATCCTAACAACAAGACAATCTGTTGGCCAGTCTGTGTCGATAACTGTCAAAATGGAAAATGTGTCGCTCCCAATGTATGTAGTTGTAACATTGGTTATGTACAAGATAAGAACAAGACATTATGTAAACCTGTGTGCAGTGGGAACTGCCCCAATGGTAAATGTATAGCCCCCAATATCTGTACGTGCAATTCTGGATATAAGCAAGATCCAAATAACAAAATTGTCTGTACACCAGTATGTGCAGGAAATTGTCGATATGGGAAGTGTGTGGCACCAAATGTATGTGCTTGTAACAATGGATATGCTCAAGATCAAAAGAATAAGACATTGTGTAATCCTGTGTGCAGTGGAGATTGCCCCAATGGGAAATGTATAGCCCCAAATGTTTGCAACTGCAGTATCGGATATCAGCAAGATCCAAACAACAAAACACTTTGTAAGCCAATCTGTGTGGGTAACTGTCCAAATGGCGAATGTGTTACACTGAATGTATGTCACTGTAACAGTGGATATGCTCAGGATCCAAGGAACAGATCACAGTGTAACCCAGTATGCAAAGGAAACTGTCCCAATGGCATATGCACGGCACCGAACACCTGCACTTGCAATTCAGGCTTTCAGCAAGACATGATGGACAAGAGTGTTTGTAAACCTATTTGCTCAGGCAACTGCCCAAATGGAATCTGTGTTGCCCCAGATGTATGCAGGTGTACCAATGGATATTCCCAAGATCCCAAGAATAAGACATTATGCAAACCCAACTGCAGTGGAGATTGTCCCAATGGGAAATGCACAGCCCCAAATGTCTGCACTTGTGATTCTGGTTATGAGCAAGGCGAAGGAAATAAAACAGTCTGTAAACCCATATGTGTAGGTAAGTGTCCAAATGGGACATGTATTGCTCCAGAAGTTTGTAAATGCAACACAGGGTTTTTTCAGGATCCAGAAAATAAGACTTTGTGCAAACCCATTTGCAGTGGAAACTGTCCCAATGGGAAATGCGTAGCTCCAAATACCTGCAGCTGCAATGTTGGATACCAGCAAGATCCAAAGAACAAGCTTATGTGCACGCCAGATTGCAAAGGTAACTGTCAGAATGGGACATGTGTAGCACCAAATATATGTACTTGTAATGACGGATATGTACAGGACAATGAGGATAAGACAGTATGCAAGCCTGTATGTAGTGGTGGCTGTCCAAATGGGATATGTACAGCTCCAAATGTTTGCAGCTGCAATTCTGGTTATCAGCAAGATATGAAAGACAAAACTGTGTGTGCACCCATCTGTTCAGGCGGATGTCCAAATGGGAAATGTGTGGCACCTGACATGTGCAGTTGTAACAGTGGATATTCACTAGATCCGACCAATAGTTCTGTTTGCCAGCCACTCTGTGCTGGAGGATGCTCCAACGGAAGATGCATTGCCCCAGGTGTTTGCTCTTGTGACGAAGGGTACAGTCGGGATGTGAGAAATATGTCTGCATGTAAGCCAGTTTGCTCCAAAGACTGTACTAATGGTGTGTGTGTCGGACCAGACATCTGTTCCTGTAATGTTGGGCACCAGAAAAATGCAAATAGTAATACAGTTTGTGACCCAGTGTGTGACAATGGTTGCCAGAATGGGAAGTGCACTGCACCCAACACGTGTACATGTCTTGCAGGTTACCAGCAAGATGTCAGGAATAAAAGTGTTTGTGTTCCTGTATGTAGTGGAGGATGTCATCATGGGAGATGTATTGCACCAAACACTTGCAACTGTGATTCTGGTTATGAACCAGACCACAAGAATGCCCATGTCTGTCGCCCAACTTGCTCTAGAGGCTGTAAGAATGGAGAGTGTGTCGCTCCAAACCAGTGCTCCTGTAATCCAGGGTACATGGAAAGTGTCAAGGATGAGAAACAGTGTGTTCCAGTCTGCCCTCGAGGATGTTTGAATGGCAAATGTCTCAGCTCTGGAGACTGCACCTGTAATTCTGGTTATGTCAAGGACCTGCTGAACTCCAGTAGATGCATTCCAGCTTGTGAAGGAGGTTGCCCAAATGGGACGTGCTCAGCTCCAGGGATCTGTGAGTGTAATGAGGGCTACGCTAAGGATGGAGAGAAATCGAACACTTGCCAGGCAGTATGTCACAGTGGTTGTGGAAATGGCACTTGCGTAGCCCCTGGTGTCTGTCGCTGTGAGAAAGGTTATGCACAGGAGCGAAACTCGTCAGGGAAATGTGTACCGAGGTGCAGTGGTGGCTGCGTCCACGGGTGGTGTGTAGCACCAGACACTTGCTCTTGTGACAATGGCTACACGCCAGACTCGTCGGGCGTATGTGTACCACAGTGCTCAGGAACCCACAACTGCTCTTGTAGTATTAATGGTACAGCAGTGGGAACGTGCCCGTGCAAGAAATCTGGAGCGAGCTGCAGTGGACCGACTATGGGAAGAGTCAACACGTAAGTCAGTCCTAGACCAACCTTACCTTTCTCAGCAGTGTTTCCTTCTACTTCTTCTTGAATTCTCATTTTAAGCTGGTTAGTGCTTGTTACAGTCCCCAAGTTTTCCTGCATCTTCTAGGGTATCGGTATGCTTTGAATTTTTCTTTAGTTTCTACTGGTAATACACTCCAAGACAAAAACAGACCCACCCCGAAGGGATTATCCGAATGGGACGGAAATCGGTAGATATAATGTACAAGTACAAATGATTATAATACAATAAATGACTATAAAACATTATTATACTTGCAGCTATTCTTCCTCAGCTGACAGTTTAATAACGTTTATTATGAAGATGAGAATAAAAATAATAATCATTCCAATGACTATACAGGCCGCCAAGGTATAAGTCCCGGGCCGCCAAGGTGTTAAGTCGACTGACGTAAGCGATTTCGAAAAATAAGAGAAAAGTTCTGACCCGGCACCTGGGGGGAACGTCTCGAGAACGGCGGATTTTTCGCGTGCTTCTGTATTATGCATCCATCAATAATGATTGAAGGACAGCGAAACCGCTAGTAGGTGACAATGTGTCTGACGTCCATGACTTCACAGAACATGGACGTCAGAGGACTGCCCGCTTTGTAAAGCAGCATAAGCGGCGATCTGTGGCAGATCTCGCCGCAGAGCACAGAGCTGGTGCAGGCACAAAAGTGTTGGGGCACACCGTTCCTTGCAAATTATTGAACTTGGGTCCCCCCCCCCCCCCCCCAGCAAAGGCCCCTACATGTTCCCACGTTGAGAAAATGACATTGTCAATTACGACTGCAGTGGGCACGTGGTCATCGAGATTGGGCCGTGAAGCAATGGAAATGTGTCGCCCGGTCAGACTGATCGCGTTTCTCGTTGCACCAGGTCGACGATCGTGTCCGGATACTTCGTCGTCTAGGCGAACAGCTCCTCAGTACGCTATTTCGAACTGGGTTTCCTTGAGAACCATCCGAGGCTCCATGAGAGTTGTGGACTATAAGAACTTTACTGCGGACCACCTGCTTCCCTCCCCGCTTGATATCTTCCCCGGCGCTGTTGTCTCTTCAATAACGATAACTATCATTGTTATAGGGTCCGAATCGCGCTACAGTGGTTTGAGGAGCATGGCGGAGAAATTACGTTATGTATTGGCCACCTGATGCGAACCCATGGAGCTCATCTAGGACGATATCAGATTTCAGGTTTCCGACCAAAAACCACCTGCCTTTAATATACGGAAATTGCGTCACCTCTGCGCATACCCAAAAGAAACCGGATTGTTGTCATAAAAAATTTATTGATGAACCTTTTTACAAAATTACTTCCGTCACCTTCAAAATACTCTCTGTTACATGCGATGCACTTTTCAAGTCTCTTTTCCCACTGTTGGAAGCATGTTTGGAACTTTCAAGTTTTATATTGTCCACTGACCTTTGCGAAGCTGTTTTTACTGCCTCCACGTCGTCATAACGCTACCCTTTTAGCGTTTTTTTCATCCGTGGAAATAGGAAAAATTCGCACGGGGCTAGGTCCGGCGAATACGGAGCGTGGGGAACGACAGACCACCTCTGAGATGCCAAATAGTGGGTCACTCGTAAGGCCGTGTGTGCTGGAGCGTTGTCGTGATGCAGAAACCAGTCACCTGATCGCCAAAGTTCCGGGCGTTTCCTCCTCACATCCTCTCGCAGACGCCTTAAAACATCCAAGTAAAAGTGCTGGTTTACAGTCTGGCCAGGGGGTACGAATTCCCGATGCACAATTCCACGAACATAAAAAAAGACAATGATCATTGTCTTCACATTTGACCTCACTTGCCTTGCTTTTTTTGGTCTGGGAGAGTTGTGAGTCCTCCACTGGCTTGACGCTTGCTCGGTTTCTGGGTGGTACCCGTAACACCAACTCTCATCCCCTGTAATGACTTTGTTGAAGAAGTTTGGATCACGTGCAATCACTGTTTTCAAGTCCTGACACACATTCATGCGGATGGTTTTTTGCTCCTGTGTGAGAAGGCGCGGAACAAATTTAGCAGCAACACGTCTCGTGTGCAAATCCTCTCTCAAAATCCGCTGGCACGAGCTCCAGCTGATTCCTGTCTCTGCTGAAATTTGGTCGATCGTTTGGCGACGATCCTCGTTGATCTTTTGGCGGACCTTTTCAATGTTCTCCTCATTTCGCGATGTTGAAGGGCGTCCAGAACGAGCTTGGTCTTCAACACACATCTCACCACGTTTAAAGTGCCCAAACCACTCGAAAATCTGATTGCGGCTCATAGCGTCCTCCTGGAAAGCTTCCTGAAGCATTTGGTGTGTCTCCGTTGCAGTTTTTTTAAGCAGGACACAAAATTTCACACACACTCTCTGTTCTTTTAAAGTTGCCATAACCACTTCGCAGAGGTAACCGGCCAACAGTCAGAGAAACACAATACCACACTCGCACGTTCAGCTCTACACTGACGCCGTCTGCACAACTGTTTCATGAAGGTATCTACTAACACCATCTAGCGTGAGAACCCTGCACTACGTCTACGAGTGGCAGCGCCCACGGAGTCCGGTTTCTTTTGGGTTCCCCCTCGTATGTCTACCAAGGACTTGTCGAATGTATGTCACGTAAAATAACTACTTTCCTGAACCAGTACAGTGTTAAACAGGTGGTCAGAATGTTTCAGCTGATCACCGTACATATAAACGAGACACAGCGGTACTTGTTTACAGGTCACTCCACATCTCGAAAATCAAATTCGTACTGCTTTCTTGACAAAACTCTCGGTATTTGACGCCTTGCTGACTTACACCACGTTCGAAACTTACAGAACTGAACGCTTCTCCATAAGTTTAGGTTATGTCTTCGTACCTCCAGTACACAAAAGCTGTTGCAACTCACTCCCACAGCAGTCAATTTATTCAGGCGACAAATGTTATTCGAACTACTTCTCAATCAGTCAATCGAAAGCCCAAAAAAGTACACAAATCTAGGTCAAGTGATTATAATTTCAGATGACTATAAATTTAGCACATGAATATAATTTCAGTAATTTGGATGATTTATTCAACAGAAAGAGCTTCACGGACTGAGGAAGTCACTAACGTGTTGGTTCACCTCTGGCCCTTGTGCAAGCATTTATTCGGCTTGGCATTGATTGGCAGAGTTGTTGGATGTCCTCCTTAGGGATGTCGTGCCAAATTCTGTCCAATTGGCGCCTTTGATCATCTAAATCCCAAGCTGGTTGGCAGACCCTTCCCATAATACACTCCTGGAAATGGAAAAAAGAACACATTGACACCGGTGTGTCAGACCCACCATACTTGCTCCGGACACTGCGAGAGGGCTGTACAAGCAATGATCACACGCACGGCACAGCGGACACACCAGGAACCGCGGTGTTGGCCGTCGAATAGCGCTAGCTGCGCAGCATTTGTGCACCGCCGCCGTCAGTGTCAGCCAGTTTGCAGTGGCATACGGAGCTCCATCGCAGTCTTTAACACTGGTAGCATGCCGCGACAGCGTGGACGTGAACCGTATGTGCAGTTGACGGACTTTGAGCGAGGGCGTATAGTGGGCATGCGGGAGGCCGGGTGGACGTACCGCCGAATTGCTCAACACGTGGGGCGTGAGGTCTCCACAGTACATCGATGTTGTCGCCAGTGGTCGGCGGAAGGTGCACGTGCCCGTCGACCTGGGACCGGACCGCAGCGACGCACGGATGCACGCCGAGACCGTAGGATCCTACGCAGTGCCGTAGGGGACCGCACCGCCACTTCCCAGCAAATTAGGGACACTGTTGCTCCTGGGGTATCGGCGAGGACCATTCGCAACCGTCTCCATGAAGCTGGGCTACGGTCTCGCACACCGTTAGGCCGTCTTCCGCTCACGCCCCAACATCGTGCAGCCCGCCTCCAGTGGTGTCGCGACAGGCGTGAATGGAGGGACGAATGGAGACGTGTCGTCTTCAGCGATGAGAGTCGCTTCTGCCTTGGTGCCAATGATGGTCGTATGCGTGTTTGGCGCCGTGCAGGTGAGCGCCACAATCAGGACTGCATACGACCGAGGCACACAGGGCCAACACCCGGTATCATGGTGTGGGGAGCGATCTCCTACACTGGCCGTACACCACTGGTGATCGTCGAGGGGACACTGAATAGTGCACGGTACATCCAAACCGTCATCGAACCCATCGTTCTACCATTCCTAGACCGGCAAGGGAACTTGCTGTTCCAACAGGACAATGCACGTCCGCATGTATCCCGTGCCACCCAACGTGCTCTAGAAGGTGTAAGTCAACTACCCTGGCCAGCAAGATCTCCGGATCTGTCCCCCATTGAGCATGTTTGGGACTGGATGAAGCGTCGTCTCACGCGGTCTGCACGTCCAGCACGAACGCTGGTCCAACTGAGGCGCCAGGTGGAAATGGCATGGCAAGCCCCAGGAATGTGTCAATAAAGTTTCCCCTTCCTGGGACAATGAATTCACGGTGTTCTTATTTCAATTTCCAGGAGTGTACTCCAAACGGTTTCAACTGGGAAGAGATCTGGCGACCTCGCTGGCCAAGGTAAGGTTTGGCAAGCACGGAAGCAAGCAGTAGAAAGTATCGCCGTCTACGGGCGGGGATTATCTTGCTGAAATGTAAGTTCAGGATGGCTTGCCATGAACGGCAACAAAACGAGGCGCGGAATGTCGTCGACGCACCACTGTGCCGTGAGGGTGACGCGGATGACAACCAAAGGGGTCCTTCTATGAAACGGGATGGCTCCACTGAGAATCACTCCCAGAATGGCGAGCGACAGTCAGGTTGGTATCCCACCGCCATCCGAGGCGTCTCCAGACTCGTTTCTGCTGCTCATCTCTAAGCAGGACTGGTCACTCAAGACGGTCCTACTCCAATCAGTGAGATTCCAGGCCGAAGACGTGTCCAGAGAAGCTCCAGACAGCGGTGCGATACCAACGTGGCACATAGCCCGAGAACATGGTCTGGTGTGCCACTTCATTTCATAGCAGGACCACTTCAGTCGTCATCTACAGCACCCTAGAGCACAATGGCACATTGACGATATTCCATGCCCCATTTTGTCGCTCTTCGTGGCAATCTATCCTGCGCTAATAACAAGATAACGCTCGCCTGCACACAGCTAGAGTTTCTGATGCTTGTCTTTGTGCTTGCCAAACCCTATATTGGCCACCAAGGTCGCCGGAGCTCTCCCCAGTTGAGAAGGTTGCAGGGCCTTAAACCAGATCGGGATTTTGACGATCTAACTCGCCAATTGGAGAGAATTTGGCACGATAGCCCTCAATACGATATCAAACAAAGCTATCAGTCAAAGGCAAACCGAATAACTGCTTAATATGGACCAGAGATAGACCAACACGTTATTTTTGTGGAGGTCTTTCTCTTGAATAGATTATCCATTTTTTTCTGAAAACCTACCTTGGCCAGCTAGGTCGCCGGATCTCTCCCTAATTGAAAACGTTTAGAGTATTATGGGCATTGTCCTCCATACAGCTCGGTATTTTGACCATCTAACGCGACAATAGGACAGAGTTTGGCACGATATCCCTCATGAGGAATTCCAAAAACTCTGTCGATTAATGCCACGCCGAATAAGTGCTTGCATAAGGGCCAGAGGTGGACCAACATGTTATCGAGTTGCTCAATTTGTGAAGCTCTTTCTCTTGAGTAAATAATCCAGTTTTGCTGAAACTGTAATCATTCGTTTTCTTGTACATGTACGACACATCTACCGACTTCCGTCCCATTCCTGTTTTCTTCTAACTTCTCTTTTGCGCAAATGGGCTTATCTCATTTGTAATACTGAGATTTCTAATTTTAATTAATATTAACTATCTTAGGGAATCACCGAAGTGGTTGTTAAGTGAATCACTATTCAGCTATCTCCCAGTTATTAGAATGCTGATTATCTAGTAGCCAACTGTCCATGCGACAATTTTTTAAATTAAAGAAAACAAAGCCTGATGTATTCTGTCATTTTTAAAACGATATTTTCGTTTAGAATAGATTACTGCGCATGACACTCACGCTTCTCCGCCAGAAGACAACACAGGATGAAATGCCATGCTTAACCCGCAGGACAGGTCAGAGAATAAATTATCGAAAGGGGCCAAAATAAAGGGCTGTCAGTTACACTCGAACATACAACTTTATAGTTTGATCAAACATTACAATAGCCCAAAAAAATTTTTTAAACACACAGCTTTAATCTTTGGGACTTAATTACTTGCTGAAAGCCACTTTAATTAGAAACAGCTGAAGGCCAATAACTTAAAATGCAAACATAACCAGTAATTTAAAAGGCAAGCCTTATCTTAAAATAATTCTTTAGTTCGGGTGAAGTGCCAGCCGGAGTGGCCGAGCGGTTCTAGGCGCTACAGTCTGGAACCGCGCCACCGCTACGGTCGCAGGTTCGAATCCTGCCTCGGGCATCGATGTGTGTGATGTCCTTAGGTTAGTTAGGTTTAAGTAGTTCAAGTTCTAGGGGACTGATGACCACAGCAGTCAAGTCCCATAGTCCTGAGAGCCATTTCAACCATTTTTAGGTTCAAAATGGTTCAAATTGCTCTGAGCACTATGGGACTTAACTTCTGAGGTCATCAGTCTCCTAGAACTTGAACTACTTAAACCTAACTAACCTAAGGAGATCACACGCATCCATGCCCGAGGCAGGATTCGAACCTGCGACCATAGCGGTCGCACAGTTCCAGACTGTAGCGCCTAGAATAATTTTTAGGCTGCAGTAAACAAGTTAAATTCAAATCGGCTGAAGGCCGAAGACTTAAAAATTCAAAAAAATTTTTAAATGCCAAAGGGCTTACATGAAAATGTACTTTAAACTAGGCTGAAGGCCTTAAGAGTAAAACAAGTCTAATTTAAAACACACAACCGGCTAGAAGCCATACAAGTACCAACAACAAGAACAAATTTTAAAAAATATGGCAGTACACACAAGGCGCCCAGATGTTCGAGGGTCGGCCTGTAATTCAAACACTAACGCTCGCTTAGGTGAGACAGGCAGTCGGGCCAACCATTCACGATCCGACGACAACCCAACCGACCGACAGTCAGTGGACCAACCGACAAGATAACTTCACTTCGCCCGACCAACACACAACAGGGAGTTCAATGGAACAACGTAGAAGATATTGGCGCCCACAACCAATCATAAACGGAGCTGTCAAACTACACACCGTGCTGGACAGCAACAACACGATGAGGAAACTACACTGCCTGAAATTTACGTCAACGCCCAGGGCAGGTAACCGGAACGTTAACGGCCACGAGGCAGAAGACTCCACTGGTACACTTGAATTCAAATCACCAAATACAGTGAAACTCCACCGGAGGGTGACTAGAATTCTCCAACTTGAAAACCATGTTGTTGTTCGCAGGAATATCCCAACAGCCGACAACGAACTCCCACCAACGACACAATGTGTACAGTCTTGACTTGCTGGCAGCTTAAATCATAACTCAACTTTCGTGTCCAGGGTCGGGGAGCCACGGACCTCGTAGCTATGGGAACAGCGCCACACTCTCCGACACCGCGTAGACACCGCCAGCAGGGCCGGGCCAAACTACGCCCCGCCAAGAATTCCTCACTGCTCCACGCCAACCGACCGATTCCTCAGAGCCAGTACACCGAAAACATTTAAAATAACTTGTCTGTTAAAATCAGACAAACTACGCACAGTTTCGTGAACACTTGGGCGGAGAACTAGACAATGCTAACGGCAGTGCCTGTACAATAACAGGGACGAATCACGAGTCGGCACACACAGCCAACCCATAAGCGATCGCCGGCCAAATACACGTTGTCCAGTAAGACGACCGACCGACAACCAACCAAAGTCGTCCCACTCCAATCATGTGTGTCAGCGAGTCATGGCGCCCCGACTGAACTTGTGCCGCGTGCCAACTCAAACAGTGCCTGGGCCGAGCCAACCGCTGGCACGTTCCAACTGACTGCCAGATACGAACTAACTCCGAAGACATGACAATCGGGAAGTGATAGCAGTCAGCAAAAATAATACACCAGGGCTTATATCGATAACACTGAAACGTCCCCTTAAGAACAATTGTACATGACTGTGCTTAACCTGACACACAATATTATTTAGCGCAACGCAATCTGACTATCAAAGATCCCTGCAAAAGAATGGCCCTGAGTAACATTAAACTATACCTTTCACAAATAACTTACCTCACAAAAACCTCCGTTACTCGAACTACTGCAATACGGCGAGCGCTACTACTGCCAGCTAAATAAAAGATTCAAACTACTGAAGGCACTAACTACTGATAGGGATAGTTAGCAAATGAAAGATTTTAATAGAGAACAAACACTGTATTTACCTTAATATCATCACAAGTCATAATATATATAGCAGTTCAATTTCAAAACTTCCGCCATCTCTCTCCTCACATCCACCACTGCTGGCGTCTCACCTCCAACTGCGCAAGGCTACGCGCTGTTCACATCCAGCTATAGCAGTTCATGACAACAATGGCAGACAACAATGCAAACTAGCCACAGGCTGCACACAGCACACCCAGTGATTTTCATACAGAGCGCTACGTGGCATTACCAATATAAAAATCTAAACAGCCTACTTACAACACCAGTAATTGAAATTATGATAACAAGGTGGTAGTACAGTAAAAACAGGATGTCAAATGAGATATGAGGATGATCCCAGTAGAGGGGTCGAAACGTCGAACATTTTAGAAGAATCAGGACGCGGTCTAATAACCCAGAAGATTTTAACTTCAAATGCGATATAGCTTAATACTCATGGCCAATGATCTATTTTATACGCTACGGTACTACGGAGATATATCGACGGTTAGAACAGTACAATCAACAACGCATTTCTGCTGTAATGTTCAACAGTATACATTCATTTCCTCTCAACACACATGAAAAATTCTGAACGGAATTGTCCCAACATAAAAGCTAAATAAATTTCGTTTACTATTAACTTTAAGTGAATTGACACTTATCGACCTTCAGCACCTGGTGAAAGGGGTATGCAAACACGCAGACCGTAAATCGCCGCGGACATGTTTCAAGAGTTCTCGCATTGACATGAAGATTACAATAATAATAATAATAATAATAATAATAAATGCGTGTCGCTCAACCGCCTGGTACAAACGTTTCCATTGGACGCCACTTTGGCGACTTGCGTGTCCCTAACCTATCCCTGTTACCCAACCGGTGAAAGGGGACCAACAGTGTACATCTACATCTACATTTATACTCCGCAAGTCACCCAACGGTGTGTGGCGGAGCGCACTTTACGTGTCACTGTCATTACCTCCCTTTCCGGTTCCAGTCACGTATGGTTCGCGGGAAGAACGACTGCCGGAAAGCCTCCGTGCACGCTCGAATCTCTCTAATTTTACATTCGTGATCTCCTCGGGAGGGGGAAGCAATATATTCGATACTTCATCCAGAAACGCACCCTCTCGAAAGATGGACAGCAAGCTACACCGCGATGCAGAGCGCCTCTCTTGCAGGGTCTGCCACTTGAGTTTACTGAACATCTCCGTAACGCTATCACGCTTACCAAATAACCCTGTGACGAAACGCGCCGCTCTTCTTTGGATCTTCTCTATCTCCTCCGTCAACCCGACCTGGTACGGATCCCACACTGATGAACAACAATAGGTCGAACGAGTGTTTTGTAAGCCACCTCCTTTGTTGGTGGACTACATTTTCTAAGGACTCTCCCAATGAATCTCATCCTGATACCCGCCTTACCAACAATTAATTTTATATGATCATTCCACTTCAAATCGTTCCGCACGCATAATCCCAGATATTTTACAGAAGTGACTGCTACCAGTGTTTTTTTCCGCTATCGTATAATCATACAGTAAAGGATCGTTCTTTCTATGTATTCGCAATACGTTACATTTTTCTATGTTAAGGGTCAGTTGCCACTCCCTGCACCAAGTGCCTATCCGCTGCAGATCTTCCTGCATTTCGCTACAATTTTCTAATGCTGCAACTTCTCTGTATACTACAGCATCATCCGCGAAAAGCCGCATGGAACTTCCGACACTATCTACTAGGTCATTTATATATATTGTGAAAAGCAATGGTCCCATAACACTCCTCAGTGGCACGCCAGAGGTTACTTTAACGTCTGTAGACGTCTCTCCATTGAGAACAACATGCGGTGTTTTGTTTGCTAAAAACTCTTCAATCCAGCCACACAGCTGGTCTGATATTCCGTAGGCTCTTACTTTGTTTATCAGGCGACAGTGCGGAACTGTATTGAACGCCTTCCGGAAGTCAAGGAAAATAGCATCTACCTGGGAGCCTGTATCTAATATTTTCTGGGTGTAACGTGGAATCCGAACCAAGTCCGTTGCTGACGAATTTTCCCAACATTGAGAGGTGAAAGTTAGACTAAGGACAGGCTGAAAATCTCCATGATCGGAGCGGGACTAGATTCTGAGACATCTCTGCGTCCAGGTATGCGCTTCATCGCAGGACTACCAAGCCCGAGAAATGGTTTTATGGCAAACAGTGCGAAAAATGGGGAGTTACACGACTATAGGGCGTTCGTTCGAGGGTCTCCCATTTGGGCTGACGTAACTACAGCGTTATGGCTTTTGTAATGTGGGGAGATGCGTTACCATGAGGCAGCAGTACCCTTTGTCACACTACCCACAGCGGAGGTTTTCTAGAGGTACGCTGCCCCATACATATTGCCGGCCAATGTGGCCGAGCGGTTCTAGGCGCTTCAGTCCGGAACCGCACTGCTGCTACGGTCGCAGGTTCGAATCCTGCCTTGGGCATGGATGTGTGTGATGTCCTTAGGTTAGTTAGGTTTAGGTAGCTCTAAGTCTAAGGGACTGATGACCTCAGATGTTAAGTCCCATAGTGCTCAGAGCCATTTTGAACCCATACATATTCTTCATTCTCTGATGGATGTCTACCGGTGTTTGCCCTTCGGCAGCCAAGAAAACAATAACAGCATGTTAGGCCCGTTTCGATGCCTTGATACTAACGTCGCCGTTGTTCACTTTTTCTGCTTCTGATGCACGCACGTCGAAAAGACACGAATGGCCCACTAATTCCTTGCCTGCATGTCGGCGTTCTTATACCCTCTCTAGAGTTGTGCGGCGTCGTACACTGAAGCTCCAAAGAAACTGGTACAGGCATGCGTACTCAAATACAGAAGTATGTAACCTGGCAGAATACGGCGCTGGATCAGTACGTCTATATAAGAAAACGTCTGCCGTAGTTGTTATATCGGTTACTTCTGCTATAATGGCAGGTTCTTAAGATTTAAGTTAGTTTGAACGTGGTGTTACAATCAGTACACGAGCGATGCAACACAACATCTCCGAGATAGCGATGAAGGGGGATTTTCCCGTACGACCATTTCACGCGTGTAGCGTGAATATCAGGAATCCGGTAAAACGTCAAACCTCCGACACCGCTGCGGCCGGAAAAAGATCTTGCAGGAACGGGACCAACGATGACTATAGTGAATCGTTCAGAGTGAC
The DNA here is from genome assembly GCF_023864275.1 of Schistocerca cancellata. NCBI lineage: Eukaryota > Metazoa > Arthropoda > Insecta > Orthoptera > Acrididae > Schistocerca > Schistocerca cancellata. The sequence continues at coordinate 56,722,114 of NC_064635.1, forward strand.
AAGATTACAACCCTTCCGCAAACTGCTGCGGATTTCAATGCTGGCCCATCAACAAGTGTCGGCGTGCGAACCATTCAACGAAACGTCGTCGATGAGGGCTTTCAGAGCCGAAGGCTCACTCGTGTACCCTTGATGACTGCAAGACACGAAGCTTTACGCCTCGCCTGGGACCGTCAACACCAATATCGGACCGTTAATGACTGGAAACATGTTGCCTAGTCGGACGAGCCTCGTTTCAAATTGTATTGAGTGGATGGACGTGTACGGGTATGGAGACAACCTCATGAATCCATGTACCCTGCATGTCAGCAGACTGTTTAAGCTGGTGGAGGCTCTGTAATGGTGCGAGGCGTGTGCAGTTGGAGTGATGTGAGACCCCTGATACGTGTAGATACGACTCTGACAGGTAACATGGATGTAAGTATCCTGTCTGATCACCTGCATCCATTCATATCCATTGTGCATTTCGACTCACTTAATCAATTCCAGCAGGACAATGCGACACCCCACACGTCCAGAATTGCTGCAGACCGGGTCCAGGAACACTCTTCTGAGTTTAAACACTTCCGCTGGCCATTAGACTCCCCAGACATCAAAATTATTGAGCATATCTGGGATGCCTTACATCCATATCTACATCCACATCCATACTCCGCAAGCCACCTGACGGTGTGTGGCGGAGGGTACCTTCAGTACCTCTATCGGTTCTCCCTTCTATTCCAGTCTCGTATTGTTCGTGGAAAGAAGGATTGTCGGTATGTCTCTGTGTGGGCTCTAATCTCTCTGATTTTATCCTCATGGTCTCTTCGCGTGATATACGTAGGAGGGAGCAATATACTGCTTGACTCCTCGGTGAAGGTATGTTCTCGAAACTTCAACAAAACCCCGTACCGAGCTACTGAGCGTCTCTGCTGCAGAGTCTTCCACTGGAGTTTATCTATCATCTCCGTAACGCTTTCGCGATTACTAAATGATCCTGCTCTCCGTTGGATCTTCTCTATCTCTTCTATCAACCCTATCTGGTACGGATCCCACACTGTTGAGCAGTATTCAAGCAGTGGGCGAACAAGTGTACTGTAACCTACTTCCTTTGTTTTCGGATTGCTTTTCCTTAGGATTCTTCCAATGAATCTCAGTCTGGCATCTGCTTTACCGACGATCAACTTTATATGATCATTCCATTTTAAATCACTCCTAATGCGTACTCGCGGATAATTTATGGAATTAACTGCTTCCACTTGCTGACCTGCTATATTATAGCTAAATGATAAGGGATCTTTCTTTCTGTGTATTCCCAGCACATTACACTTGTCTACATTGAGATTCAATTGCCATTCCCTGCACCATGCGTCAATTCGCTGCAGGTCCTCCTGCATTTCAGTACAATTTTCCATTGTTACAACCTCTCGATACACCACAGCATCATCCGCAAAAAGCCTCAGTGAACTTCCGATGTTATCCACAAGGGCAATTATGTATATTGTGAACAGCAACGGTCCTACGATACCCCCTTAAGGCACACCTGCAATTACTTCGGAAGACTTCTCTCCATTGAGAATGACATGCTGCGTTCTGTTATCTAGAAACTCTTCAATCCAATCACACACCGTGTTGTTCAGGAGAGATCTGAACCCCACCGTACTCTTACGTATTTATGGACAGTCATTTCCGTCCAGCACAACTTCAGGCATTAGTCGAGTCCATGCCACGTCGTGTTGCGGCAGTTCTGCATGCCCGCGGGGGCCCTGCACGATATTAGGCTGGTGTACCAGTTTCTTTGGCTGTTCAGTGTATATACGCGGCAGCGACGTATATGCTGTAACAACACCGTCAAACGGAAACTTTTGACCGACGCGTATAGAACAGATACAGAGATTATTCTGAATTGTGTCTTATAAACGCATCTCAAACCTTTTGGGCCAGATTGAAGCAGTTGATAGCGGCTCCAAAATGGATTACATTCAGAAAGGGAACAAAAGGCCGCAGGCCCATATTTATTCTACACTCCTGGAAATGGAAAAAAGAACACATTGACACCGGTGTGTCAGACCCACCATACTTGCTCCGGACACTGCGAGAGGGCTGTACAAGCAATGATCACACGCACGGCACAGCGGACACACCAGGAACCGCGGTGTTGGCCGTCGAATGGCGCTAGCTGCGCAGCATTTGTGCACCGCCGCCGTCAGTGTCAGCCAGTTTGCCGTGGCATACGGAGCTCCATCGCAGTCTTTAACACTGGTAGCATGCCGCGACAGCGTGGACGTGAACCGTATGTGCAGTTGACGGACTTTGAGCGAGGGCGTATAGTGGGCATGCGGGAGGCCGGATGGACGTACCGCCGAATTGCTCAACACGTGGGGCGTGAGGTCTCCACAGTACATCGATGTTGTCGCCAGTGGTCGGCGGAGGGTGCACGTGCCCGTCGACCTGGGACCGGACCGCAGCGACGCACGGATGCACGCCAAGACCGTAGGATCCTACGCAGTGCCGTAGGGGACCGCACCGCCACTTCCCAGCAAATTAGGGACACTGTTGCTCCTGGGGTATCGGCGAGGACCATTCGCAACCGTCTCCATGAAGCTGGGCTACGATCCCGCACACCGTTAGGCCGTCTTCCGCTCACGCCCCAACATCGTGCAGCCCGCCTCCAGTGGTGTCGCGACAGGCGTGAATGGAGGGACGAATGGAGACGTGTCGTCTTCAGTGATGAGAGTCGCTTCTGCCTTGGTGCCAATGATGGTCATATGCGTTTTTGGCGCCGTGCAGGTGAGCGCCACAATCAGGACTCCATACGACCGAGGCACACAGGGCCAACACCCGGCATCATGGTGTGGGGAGCGATCTCCTACACTGGCCGTACACCACTGGTGATCGTCGAGGGGACACTGAATAGTGCACGGTACATCCAAACCGTCATCGAACCCATCGTTCTACCATTCCTAGACCGGCAAGGGAACTTGCTGTTCCAACAGGACAATGCACGTCCGCATGTATCCCGTGCCACCCAACGTGCTCTAGAAGGTGTAAGTCAACTACCCTGGCCAGCAAGATCTCCGGATCTGTCCCCCATTGAGCATGTTTGGGACTGGATGAAGCGTCGTCTCACGCGGCCTGCACGTCCAGCACGAACGCTGGTCCAACTGAGGCGCCAGGTGGAAATGGCATGGCAAGCCGTTCCACAGGACTACATCCAGCATCTCTACGAACGTCTCCATGGGAGAATAGCAGCCTGCATTGCTGCGAAAGGTGGATATACACTGTACTAGTGCCGACATTGTGCATGCTCTGTTGCCTGTGTCTATGTGCCTGTGGTTCTGTCAGTGTGATCGTGTGATGTATCTGACCCCAGGAATGTGTCAATAAAGTTTCCCCTTCCTGGGACAATGAATTCACGGTGTTCTTATTTCAATTTCCAGGAGTGTATTATGGGTATACAAAGCGTGCAGTGAATAATAACAACGTAGCTCGTATAATTATTCAAAGTGACGACGACCAGTCTCAATCCATGCGCGGCAACGGCGCACGAAGGTCTGCCGCACGCTCTCTAACATCTCTGGTGTAAGTCGTACCAGGTGACAGGCAGCTTGGACCCTAGCAATCAGATCTCCATCCTCCAAATAACTTCCGGGAATTCAGACAGGCAACACTTTCAGCGACCGCCGATATTTCGGCGGGAGAACACCCCGCCATTTTCAAGGCAAACAGCAACGGACAGGCGACGTCCATCCAAATTTAAAACGGACTGAAGCAGGAAAGATAACACCCACACTGAACACTAGTGCCACCAAAGATGACCAAAGTCAGAGCTATCGATAGCGAGATACGAACTCGCAGGTGAGGTAGCATTGTCTCTGTCCCTCTGTTTTTTGAAAAGGGAGAGAGCTGGATTCCAAACAGAGTTTAAACAAAAACCTCCATCCCTGTTAACGAGGTTGCTCGCTAATTTAGTCTCAACTGCGTCCCTAATAACACTGTCCCAATAGCTGGACGTGCATGCCAATATCTCGGTGTTATTATATAACATGGGGTGACTAGTATCCAAGCAATGTTCGGCGATAGCTGATCTACTTGGCTGCTGTAATCGTGTGTGCTGTTTACGCTCAGTACATCGGTCCTCCAAGGTCCTGATAGTTTGACCAATATATGCCATGCTGCAGCTACAAGGAATGCGATATACACCCGCCTTACGCAGACCAAGATCATCCTAAACAGAACCCAAAAGCTCTCTGATTTTAGATGGAGGTCCGAAAATACATTCCACATCGTATTTCCGTGAAAAACGATCGATCTTGTTGGAAGTGTTTCCTACGTAAGGCAAAAAGGCAGTAGACTTAGGTGTCGACTCAGAATTATCATCAATCACCCGATGTACAGTTGGTCGATAGCGCAACGCACGTTCAATCTGTCTATCACTATAACCATTTTGACGAAATGTAACTTCAAGATGGGACAGCTCAGCTGGCAAAGTCTCAGCGTCAGAAACGACATGTGCCCTGTGTACCAAGGTACGAAGTACCCCTTCACGCTGAGCCGGATGGTGACAACTATTAGCCTGTAAGTACAAGTCGGAGTGAGTACGTTTCCTGTAGATTGCATGTCAAAGTCTGCGATCCTTACCGGATGTTCTAATTTTCGTTCCTGCGATCCTATTTTTATCATAAATTCATCAGTAGCGGGTTTTAAATCGATAAATAGTTCGAGGCATGCCCTTAACTTCACCAGTGTTCTTCGCAGTAATATATAAAGTCTCCATACTCTTCGTTCAAATCCATCGAAAACTTTCGGAACGCACAGTAGAATAATGCGGGCGGCTTCAGAAACTTTACTGTTCGCACCATGAGATTCTACACGAGCTCCCGACCTCCATATTTGGCACAAAGTGCTTCTTGATACACAGCACAATGAATCCCGTCTGTCTATCCTTGTAATTTTCTGCTCTTTCATTGTCAACTAAATCTTCAAATTCTCCCTGCACCGTATTACAATGTCATTTTATAGCAAACTTACAGTACCCGTCGATGGTGCGACAGCATAATACACACATAAGAGAAAGTTGTGCGTCACTACGGTTCCCGGAACTCCTGAAGATAGACGTTGACTGTGGATATACACTCCTGGAAATTGAAATAAGAACACCGTGAATTCATTGTCCCACGAAGGGGAAACTTTATTGACACATTCCTGGGGTCAGATACATCACATCATCACACTGACAGAACCACAGGCACATAGATACACGCAACAGAGCATGCACAATGTCGGCACTAGTACAGTGTATATCCACCTTTCGCAGCAATGCAGGCTGCTATTCTCCCATGGAGACGATCGTAGAGATGCTGGATGTAGTCCTGTGGAACGGCTTGCCATGCCATTTCCACCTGGCGCCTCAGTTGGACCAGCGTTCGTGCTGGACGTGCAGACCGCGTGAGACGACGCTTCATCCAGTCCCAAACATGCTCAATGGGGGACAGATCCGGAGATCTTGCTGGCCAGGGTAGTTGACTTACACCTTCTAGAGCACGTTGGGTGGCACGGGATACATGCGGACGTGCATTGTCCTGTTGGAACAGCAAGTTCCCTTGCCGGTCTAGTAATGGTAGAACGATGGGTTCGATGACGGTTTGGATGTACCGTGCACTATTCAGTGTCCCCTCGACGATCACCAGTGGTGTACGGCCAGTGTAGGAGATCGCTCCCCACACCATGATGCCGGGTGTTGGCCCTGTGTGCCTCGGTCGTATGCAGTCCTGATTGTGGCGCTCACCTGCACGGCGCCAAACACGCATACGACCATCATTGGCACCGAGGCAGAAGCGACTCTCATCGCTGAAGACGACACGTCTCCATTCGTCCCTCCATTCACGCCTGTCGCGACACCACTGGAGGCGGGCTGCACGATGTTGGGGCGTGAGCGGAAGACGGCCTAACGGTGTGCGGGACCGTAGCCCAGCTTCATGGAGACGGTTGCGAATGGTCCTCGCCGATACCCCAGGAGCAACAGTGTCCCTAATTTGCTGGGAAGTGGCGGTGCGGTCCCCTACGGCACTGCGTAGGATCCTACGGTCTTGGCGTGCATCCGTGCGTCGCTGCGGTCCGGTCCCAGGTCGACGGGCACGTGCACCTTCCGCCGACCACTGGCGACAACATCGATGTACTGTGGAGACCTCACGCCCCACGTGTTGAGCAATTCGGCGGTACGTCCACCCGGCCTCCCGCATGCCCACTATACGCCCTCGCTCAAAGTCCGTCAACTGTACATACGGTTCACGTCCACGCTGTCGCGGCATGCTACCAGTGTTAAAGACTGCGATGGAGCTCCGTATGCCACGGCAAACTGGCTGACACTGACGGCGGCGGTGCACAAATGCTGCGCAGCTAGCGCCATTCGACGGCCAACACCGCGGTTCCTGGTGTGTCCGCTGTGCCGTGCGTGTGATCATTGCTTGTACAGCCCTCTCGCAGTGTCCGGAGCAAGTATGGTGGGTCTGAAACACCGGTGTCAATGTGTTTTTTTTCCATTTCCAGGAGTGTAGTATCACAGACACAGTCCCTTTGACTGTTCAGAGATGTCACTAAACCCGCCCAAAGATGTAAACAATCATGCACGATCAGCGCCTATTACACGGAGGGGGTCCGACAGCTGATCAGTTCCATTCTTCCACCAGGAAGGAGCTACACGGGTCGTGTTGTCTGTGGATCAACCACGCCTAGGCAGTTAATACTGCTGTTCGTTCGCGTCCGCATCGTTACTTTGTGCCAGGAAGGACTCTCAACAAGGGAAGTGTCCAGGCGTCTCGGAGTGAAACAAAGCGATGTTGTTAGGACATGGAGGAGATGCAATGAGAGAGGAACTCTTGATGACTTACCTCGCTCAGGCCGCCCAAGGGCTACTACTGCTGTGGATGGCCGCTACCTACGGATTATGGCTCGGAAGAACCCTGACAGCAACGCCATCATGTTGAATAATGCTTTTCGTGCAGCCGCAGGACATCGTGTTACGACTCAAACTGTGACCAGTGGGCTGCATGATGCGCAACTTTACTCCCGACCTCCATGGCGAGGTGCATCTTTGCAACCACGACACCATGCAGCGCGGTACTGATGGGCCCATCAACATGCCGAATGGACCGCTGAGGATTGTGTAATGTCCCCTTAGAAGAATTGTATACGAGACTGTGCTTAAACTGACACACAATATTTTTAGTGCAACGCCATCTGACTTTCAAAAATACCTACAAAAGAATAGCCCTGACTAACATTAATCTATACCTTTCACAAATCACTTACCTCACAAAAATCTTCATTACTCGAACTACTGCAATACAGCGAGCGCCACTACTGCCAGCTAAATAAAAGATTCAAACTACGGAAGGTACTAACTACTAGTAGGCATAGTTAGCAAATGAAAGATTTTTGTAGAGAACAAACAATGTGTTTACCTTAATAGTCATAATATATACACTCCTGGAAATGGAAAAAAGAACACATTGACACCGGTGTGTCAGACCCACCATACTTGCTCCGGACACTGCGAGAGGGCTGTACAAGCAATGATCACACGCACGGTACAGCGGACACACCAGGAACCGCGGTGTTGGCCGTCGAATGGCGCTAGCTGCGCAGCATTTGTGCACCGCCGCCGTCAGTGTCAGCCAGTTTGCCGTGGCATACGGAGCTCCATCGCAGTCTTTAACACTGGTAGCATGCCGCGACAGCGTGGACGTGAACCGTATGTGCAGTTGACGGACTTTGAGCGAGGGCGTATAGTGGGCATGCGGGAGGCCGGGTGGACGTACCGCCGAATTGCTCAACACGTGGGGCGTGAGGTCTCCACAGTACATCGATGTTGTCGCCAGTGGTCGGCGGAAGGTGCACGTGCCCGTCGACCTGGGACCGGACCGCAGCGACGCACGGATGCACGCCAAGACCGTAGGATCCTACGCAGTGCCGTAGGGGACCGCACCGCCACTTCCCAGCAAATTAGGGACACTGTTGCTCCTGGGGTATCGGCGAGGACCATTCGCAACCGTCTCCATGAAGCTGGGCTACGGTCCCGCACACCGTTAGGCCGTCTTCCGCTCACGCCCCAACATCGTGCAGCCCGCCTCCAGTGGTGTCGCGACAGGCGTGAATGGAGGGACGAATGGAGACGTGTCGTCTTCAGCGATGAGAGTCGCTTCTGCCTTGGTGCCAATGATGGTCGTATGCGTGTTTGGCGCCGTGCAGGTGAGCGCCACAATCAGGACTGCATACGACCGAGGCACACAGGGCCAACACCCGGCATCATGGTGTGGGGAGCGATCTCCTACACTGGCCGTACACCACTGGTGATCGTCGAGGGGACACTGAATAGTGCACGGTACATCCAAACCGTCATCGAACCCATCGTTCTACCATTCCTAGACCGGCAAGGGAACTTGCTGTTCCAACAGGACAATGCACGTCCGCATGTATCCCGTGCCACCCAACGTGCTCTAGAAGGTGTAAGTCAACTACCCTGGCCAGCAAGATCTCCGGATCTGTCCCCCATTGAGCATGTTTGGGACTGGATGAAGCGTCGTCTCACGCGGTCTGCACGTCCAGCACGAACGCTGGTCCAACTGAGGCGCCAGGTGGAAATGGCATGGCAAGCCGTTCCACAGGACTACATCCAGCATCTCTACGATCGTCTCCATGGGAGAATAGCAGCCTGCATTGCTGCGAAAGGTGGATATACACTGTACTAGTGCCGACATTGTGCATGCTCTGTTGCGTGTGTCTATGTGCCTGTGGTTCTGTCAGTGTGATCATGTGATGTATCTGACCCCAGGAATGTGTCAATAAAGTTTCCCCTTCCTGGGACAATGAATTCACGGTGTTCTTATTTCAGTTTCCAGGAGTGTATATCAGTTCATGACATCCAGTCTAACAAATTTCAAAACTCCGCCATCTCTCTCCCCACATCCACCACTGCTGGCGGCTCACCTCCAACTGCGCAACGCTACGCGCTGTTCACATCCAGCTGCCGCTGCCCAACACTACAATGGCAGACAACAATGCAAACTAGCACACAGAGCGCTACGTAACGTTGCCAATAAGAAAACATAAACAGCCTACTTACAATTGGCATCAAGTCTTTTCACCGATGAGTGTCGCATATTCCTTCAACCAGACAATCGCCGGAGACGTGTTTGGAGGCAACCCAGTCAGGCTGAAGGGCTTAGACACACTGTCCAGCGAGTGCAGCAAGGTGGAGGCTACCTGCTGTTTGGGGGTGTCATTATGTGGGGCCGACATACGCCGCTGGTGGTCACGGAAGGCGCCGTAACGGCTGTACGATACGTGAATGCCATCCTCCGACCGATGGTGCAACCATATCGGCAGCATATTGGCGAGGCATTCGTTTTCATGGACGACAATTCGCGCCCTTCAGGACAACGACATCCCTCGACTAGAGTGGCCAGCATGTTCTCCAGACATGAACCCTATCTAACATGATTGGACAAGATTGAAAAGAGCTGTTTATAGACGACGTGACCCACCAAGCACTGTGAGGGATGTACGCCGAATCGCCGGTGAGGAGTGGGACAATCTGGACTAACAGTGCCTTGATGAACTTGCGAATAGTATGCCACGACGAATACAGGCATGCATCAATCCAAGAGGACGTGTTACTGGGTATTAGAGATACCGGTGTGTACAGTAATCTGGACTACCACCTCTTAAGGTCTCGCTGTATGGTAGTACAGCATGTAATGTGTGGTTTTCATGCGCAATAAAAAGTTTGGAAATGATGCTTATGTTGGTCGCTATTCCAATTTTCTGTAGAGGTTCCGGAACTCTCGGAACCGAGGTGACGCAAGACTTTTTTTGATGTGTGTGTGTTTATTTTTATTCTAGGTACCTCGCAAAGTGTAAAGCAGAAATCTGAGAGAGTCTTAGAATTCTTCAATCTTTTTTCGATGTCCACGTTTAATTGGTGCAAAAAAATAGCAATAAAAACCGGAACACAGTTAATTCAGAAACCAGTTATATTGAGCGTTTTCAACAGTCAGATTATTAATTTCGGGAAATACGCTTCAGTTGGACCAATATTTATTCAAACCACGACGCGTTTCGAGATTTTAAAATCCCAATTTCTACTGTATGAAATTATTGTATTTGGCAATACATAATATTCGGTCAGGACAGTCAGTGTAAGAATTCTGATCATTGCATGTTGGCAGAATCTGTCAGTGAACCGACTTAGTCAGCGAAGATATAGAAAATCTGCACTTTTTAAATGTTGCTGAAGTTTTCAATAAAGGATAATGGTACCTCTTAACTAGTGGTTAGCACACTGGACTCGCACTCGGGAGGACGACGGTTCAATCCCGTCTCCAGCCATCCTGATTTAGGTTTTCCGTGATTTCCCTAAATCGTTTCAGGCAAATGCCGGATTGGTTCCTTTGAAAGGGCACGGCCGATTTCCTTCCCAATCCTTCCCTAACCCGAGCTTGCGCTCCGTCTCTAATGACCTCGTTGTCGACGGGACGTTAAACACTAACCACCACCACCACCACCACCTCTTAACTTCTGTTGTACCATGCCTCTTGTGGTTAGTGAGACGTGCGTGGCTCGTGTCCGCACCATCTCTTATTTTACATCCTCTTTTTTTTTAATTTTTTTTTTTACCTTACTGCTACCTCGTTAGGGTACTTTCAGTTTCTGTTGTCACTGAGTTGCTGCTTTGCCTGCCCGTGAGCGGCAGCTGGAGCGCTTATCGATATAGCCCCGCCGTGTTATCTACACCTACATCTACATCTACATTTACATTCCGCAAGCGACCCAACGGTGTGTGGCGGAGGGCACTTTACGTGCCACTGTCATTATCTCCCTTTCCTGTTCCAGTCGCGTATGGTTCGCGGGAAGAACGACTGTCTGAAAGCCTCTGTGCGCGCTCTAATCTCTCTAATTTTACATTCGTGATCTCCTCGGGAGGTATAAGTAGGGGGAAGCAATATATTCGATACCTCATCCAGAAACGCACCCTCTCGAAACCTGGCGAGCAAGCTACACCGCGATGCAGAGCGCCTCTCTTGCAGAGTCTGCCACTTGAGTTTGTTAAACATGTCCGTAACGCTATCACGGTTACCAAATAACCCTGTGACGAAACGCGCCGCTCTTCTTTGGATCTTCTCTATCTCCTCCGTCAACCCGATCTGGTACGGATCCCACACTGATGAGCAATACTCAAGTATAGGTCGAACGAGTGTTTTGTAAGCCACCTCCTTTGTTGATGGACTACATTTTCTAAGGACTCTCCCAATGAATCTCAACCTGGTACCCGCCTTACCAACAATTAATTTTATATGATCATTCCACTTCAAATCGTTCCGCACGCATACTCCCAGATATTTTACAGAAGTAACTGCTATCAGTGTTTGTTCCGCTATCATATAATCGTACAATAAAGGATCCTTCTTTCTATGTATTCGCAATACATTACATTTGTCTATATTAATGGTCAGTCGCCACTCCCTGCACCAAGTGCCTATCCGCTGCAGATCTTCCTGCATTTCGCTACAATTTTCTAATGCTGCAACTTCTCTGTATACTACAGCATCAGCCGCGAAAAGCCGCATGGAACTTCCGACACTATCTACTAGGTCATTTATATATATTGTGAAAAGCAATGGTCCCATAACACTCCCCTGTGGCACACCAGAAGTTACTTTAACGTCTGTAGACGTCTCTCCGTTGATATAACATGCTGTGTTGTGTTTGCTAAAAACTCTTCAATCCAGCCACACAGCTGGTCTGATATTCCGTAGGCTCTTACTTTGTTTATCAGGCGACAGTGCGGAACTGTATCGAACGCCTTCCGGAAGTCAAGAAAAATAGCATCTACCTGGGAGGCTGTATCTAATATTTTCTGGGTCTCATGAACAAATAAAGCGAGTTGGGTTTCACACGATCGCTGTTTCCGGAATGCATGTTGATTCCTACATAGTAGATTCTGAGTTTCCAAAAACGACATGATACTCGAGCAAAAGACATGTTCTAAAATTCTACAACAGATCGACGTCAGAGATATAGGTCTATAGTTTTGCGCATCTGCTCGACGACCCTTCTTGAAGACTGGGACTACCTGTGCTCTTTTCCAATCATTTGGAACCTTCTGTTCCTCTAGAGACTTGCGGTACACGGCTGTTAGAAGGGGGGCAAGTTCTTTCGCGTACTCTGTGTAGAATCGAATTGGTATCCCGTCAGGTCCAGTGGACTTTCCTCTGTTGAGTGATTCCAGTTGCTTTTCTATTCCTTGGACACTTATTTCGATGTCAGCCATTTTTCCGTTGGTGCGAGGATTTAGAGAAGGAACTGCAGTGCGGTCTTCCTCTGTGAAACAGCTTTGGAAAAAGGTGTTTAGTATTTCAGCTTTACGCTTGTCATCCTCTGTTTCAATGCCATCATCATCCCGGAGTTTCTGGACATGATGTTTCGAGCCACTTACTGATTTAACGTAAGACCAGAACTTCCTAGGATTTTCTGTCAAGTCGGTACCTAGTATTTTACTTTCGAATTCACTGAACGCTTCGCGCATAGCCCTTCTTACGCTAACTTTGACATCGTTTAGCTTCTGTTTGTCTGAGAGGTTTTGGCTGCGTTTAAATTTGGAGTGAAGTTCTCTTTGCTTTCGCAGTAATTTCCTAACTTTGTTGTTGTACCACGGTGGGTTTTTCCCGTCCCTCACAGTTTTACTCGGCACGTACCTGTCTAAAACGCATTTTACGATTACCTTGAACTTTTTCCATAAACACTCAACATTGTCAGTGTCGGAACAGAAATTTTCGTTTTGATCTGTTAGGTAGTCTGAAATCTGCCTTCTATTACTCTTGCTAAACAGATAAACCTTCCTCCCTTTTTTTATATTCCTATTAACTTCCATATTCAGGGATGCTGCAACGGCCTTATGATCACTGATTCCCTGTTCTGCGCTTACAGAGTCGAAAAGTTCGGGTCTGTTTGTTATCAGTAGGTCCAAGATGTTATCTCCACGAGTCGGTTCTCTGTTTAATTGCTCGAGGTAATTTTCGGATAGTGCACTCAGTATAATGTCACTCGATGCTCTGTCCCTACCACCCGTCCTAAACATCTGAGTGTCCCAGTCTATATCTGGTAAATTGAAATCTCCACCTAAGACCATTACATGCTGAGAAAATTTATGTGAAATGTATTCCAAATTTTCTCTCAGTTGTTCTGCCACTAATGCTGCTGAGTCGGGGGGTCGGTAAAAGGAGCCAATTATTAACCTAGCTCGGTTGTTGAGTGTAACCTCCACCCATAATAATTCACAGGAACTATCCACTTCTACTTCACTACAGGATAAACTACTACTAACAGCGACGAACACTCCACCACCGGTTGCATGCAATCTATCCTTTCTAAACACCGTCTGTGCCTTTGTAAAAATTTCGGCAGAATTTATCTCTGGCTTCAGCCAGCTTTCTGTACCTATAACGATTTCAGCTTCGGTGCTTTCTATCAGCGCTTGAAGTTCCGGTACTTTACCAACGCGTTTCGAGATTTTAAAATCCCAATTTCTACTGTATGAAATTATTGTATTTGGCAATACATAACATTCGGTCAGGACAGTCAGTGTAAGAATTCTGATCATTGCATGTTGGCAGAAACTGTCAGTGAACCGACTTAGTCAGCGATGATATAGAAAATCTGCACTTTTTAAATGTTGCTGAAGTTTTCAATAAAGGATAATGCTACCTCTTAACTTTTGTTGTACCATGCCTCTTGTGGTTAGTGAGACGTGCGTGGCTCGTGTCGGCACCATCTCTTATTTTACATCCTCTTTTTTTTCCCTTACTGCTACCTCGATAGGGTACTTTCAGTTTCTGTTGTCACTGAGTTGGTGCTTTGCCTGCCCGTGAACGGCAGCAGGAGCGCTTATCGATATAGCCCCGCCGTATTATCTCTGCTGACCGCTGTGACTTTCCGGTTGATGTCTGTCGCGCAGTGAGTTGGAACGAGTCTGCAGTGCAGTTCGGACCTGGCAGCTGGGACGCGGCGGAAGTCGGTCGGGTTGGAGCAGTGGTGAGGCTTGGATAGCCGTGACTCGCCTGACCACCACCGGTACACATGACTAGATCTGTGGACGGTCTTGGTTGATCGTCAGTTGGTCGTCTTACCGGACGACGTGTGTTTGCTCGCCGGTTGCTTATGGTTTCAAAAAATGCCTCTGAGCACTATGGGACTTAACATCTGAGGTCACCAGTCCCCTAGAACTTAGAACTGCTTAAACCTAACTAACCTAAGGACATCACACACATCCGTGCTCAAGGCAGGATTCGAACCTGCGGTCCGCCGCGCGTGGTCTCGCGGTAGCGTTCTCGCTTCCCGAGCACGGGGTCCCGGGTTCGATTCCCGGCGGGGTCAGGGATTTTCACCTGCCTCGAGATGACTGGGTGTTTGTGTTGTCCTCATCACTTGATCATCATCCAGGAAAGTGGCGAAATTGGACTGAGCAAAGGTTGGGACATTGTACGGGCGCTGATAACCACGCAGTTGAGCGCCCCACAAACCAAACATCATTATCATCACATCGAACCTGCGACCGTAGCAGTCGCGCGGTTCCAGGCTGAAGCGCCTAGAATCGCTCGGCCACTCCGGCCGGCTAGGCTTATGAGTTGGCGGTGTGTGTCTCAACTCGTGGTTCGGCCGTGTCATTGCTCAGTCACCGCTTCTAGCATTGGTGGCGTTCTTCGTCCCAGTGTTTGTGAAATTTTGTGTAGCTTACGATCTCAAGTGCTCAGTTATTGTAGTGCTGTCTCCGCGCTGGTGTGCGAGGATTTTGTCGGTCGGAGTGGAGCAGCGAGGAAATCTCCGTGGGGTGAGGTGTGGCTGGGCGCGCTGGCAGTCTCTACGCAGTGTCTGCGTGTGCGGGGCTGCTCCCATCGCCACGAGGTCCCGTAGCTCACCGACCCTGGTCACGGAAGTTGAGTTTGGATTTTATTTACCAGCAAGTCAAGACTGTTCACATTGTGCCGTTTGGTTCTTGTTGTTGGCTGTTGGGACATTCCAACGAGCAACAACGCGTGTGTGTTCGAGTTGGCGAAGGTTTAGCCACTGTCTGGTGGAGTCTAACCGTATTTGGTTATTTGCAACTGAAGTGCACCAGCGGAATTTTCTGCCTTGTGGCCGTTAATGTTCCGGTTTCCTGCCCTGGCCGTTGATGTAAATCTAGGCAGTGTCCTTTCCTCACCGTGTTGTCACTGTCCAGCACGGTGTGTAGTTCGACAGATTAATGTATTCTTTGTTGTGGGCGTCCATGCCTTTACGTTTGCATTGAACTCCTGGTTGTGTGCTGGTTGAGTGGAGTGCAAGTTACCTTGTCGGTGGGACCATTGACTGTCTGTTGGTTGGGGTGTCGTCGGATGGAGAATGGTTGGGACGACTGCCTGTCTCACCTAAGTGAACGTTAGTATTTCAAGTGCTGGCCGGCCCCCGAGACTTCTGAGCGCCGTTAGTTGCACTGCCTTTTCTTATTTTCTGCTGCGTGTACTTGTATGGCTTATAGCCGATGGTTTTGAATTAAAGTTGAATTGTTTGTAGTGGTGTTTTAAGTCATGGGCCTTCAGCCATTTTAAAATTAAAGTTCCTGACTTGTCAAGTGTTAGATTGTTCAGGGCCTTCAGCCTAGTTTAAGATAAGGCTTTGTCGTTTAAATTTATTTTACCTCGAGTTTTATGTCATGGGACCTTCAGCCGTTTTTAAATTAAGGACCTTTGTCTTTTGAGCATCAGACTGTTAGGGGCCTTCAGCCTAATTGAAGATAAGGCCTTCTGACTTGTGTTTTTTTTTAATTTAATTTTACCTTGAGTCTTATGTCAATGGCCTTCAGCTGTCCTTAAATTAACGTTGTTGCTTTTCAAGAGATTTTTGGGCCTTCAGCCAAATTATAGAACTTACTTAATGTGAGGCCTTCTGCCATCTAATATTCTTTTTGCGTCTGAATTTTGAGGAAATGGCTTTCAGCCATTTTTATTATTATTATTAAAGTGGTTGTGCCCTTAAGGCATAAGGTAGTGTGGCGTATTCAGCCGATAACTAACTTAAAGAATTTGTACTGTAATGTATGGTCAAATAAATAAAGTTATATGTGTTCGAGTGTAACTCACAGCTGCTCATTTCTGCCCCTTTCCACAATTCCAGCTACTGTCCTGTCCTGGGGGCTTAGCAGGGCGTCTGAGTGAGAACTGATGGATGTGGTAAAGTGGATCAAAATGAAGCTACTTTATGTGTGGTGTTTGTGAAGCTGTGAAAGTTGTTGGTGATTTGACTGTATGTTGTTGTTCTTGTGGTCTTCAGTCCTGAGACTGGTTTGGTGCAGCTCTCCATGCTACTCTATCCTGTGCAAGCTTCTTCATCTCCCAGTACCTACTGCAACCTACATCCTTCTGAATCTGCTTAGTGTATTCATCTCTTGGTCTCCCCCTACGATTTTTACCCTCCACGCTGCCCTCCAATACTAAATTGGTGATCCCTTGATGCCTCAGAACATGTTCTACCAACCGATCCCTTCTTCTGGTCAGGTTGTGCCACAAATTTCTCTTCTCCCCAATCCTATTCAATACTTCCTCATTAGTTATGTGATCTACCCATCTAATCTTCAGCATTCTTCTGTAGCACCACATTTCGAAAGCTTCTATTCTCTTCTTGTCCAAACTATTTACCATCCATGTTTCACTTCCATACATGGCTACACTCCATACAAATACTTTCAGAAATGACTTCCTGACACTTAAATCTATACTCGATGTTAACAAATTTCTCTTCTTCAGAAATGCTTTCCTTACCATTGCCAGTCTACATTTTATATCCTCTCTACTTCGACCATCATCAGTTATTTTGCTCACCAAATAGCAAAACTCCTTTACTACTTTAAGTGTCTCAGTTCTTAATCTAATACCCTCAACATCACCCGACTTAATTCGACAATAGAACTCCTGATAACAACATCCTCTTGAGTAGTCCCCGCCCGGAGATCCGAATGGGGGACTATTTTACCTCCGGAATATTTTACCCAAGAGGACGCCATCATCATTTAATCATACAGTAAAGCTGCATGCCCTCGGGAAAAATTACGGCCGTAGTTTCCCCTTGCTTTCAGCCGTTCGCAGTACCAGCACAGCAAGGCCGTTTTGGCTAGTGTTACAAGGCCAGATCAGTCAATCATCCAGACTGTTGCCCTTGCAACTACTGAAAAGGCTGCTGCCCCTCCTCAGGAACCATACGTTTGTCTGGCCTCTCAACAGATACCCCTCCGTTGTGGTTGTACCTACGGTATGACTATCTGTATCGCTGAGGCACGCAAGCCTCCCCACCAACGGCAAGGTCCATGGTTCATGGTTCACTGTATATTATCATAAATTCATAAATAAAAACCCTGACCCCCTCACCAAAAAATAAAAATAAAATAAAAATCTAAACATTGATATTGCCGAGAAGCGATTCTTGGTGTTGTCGCTCTCAGGGGCACTCTGTGTGAGACACCTCTGTGCATGTGACTCACACTACACGGGGTAGCTGCACGGTCTGTGGCACCTTGCATGGTTCACACAACTCCCCCAGCGGTGGTTCGAGTCCTCCCTTGGCCATGGGTGTGTCTGTTGTCCTTAGCATGAGTTAGTTTAAGTTAGGTTAAGTAGATGACCTCAACAGTTTGGTCCCATCGGAACTTACATCTACATCTACATCTACATGACTACTCTGCAATTCACATTTAAGTGCTTGGCAGAGGGTTCATCGAACCACAATCATACTATCTCTCTACCATTCCACTCCCGAACATCGCGCGGGAAAAACGAACACCTAAACCTTTCTGTTCGAGCTCTGATTCCTCTTATTTTATTTTGATGATCATTCCTACTTATGTAGGTTCGGCTCAACAAAATATTTTCGCATACGGAAGAGAAAGTTGGTGACTGAGATTTCGTAAATAGATCTCGCCGCGACGAAAAACGTCTTTGCTTTAATGACTTCCATCCAAACTCGCCTATCATATCTGCCACACTCTCTCTCTCCCCTATTACGTGATAATACGAAAAGAGCTGCCCTTTTTGCACCCTTTCGATGTCCTCCGTCAATCCCACCTGGTAAGGATCCCACACCGCGCAGCAATATTCTAACAGAGGACGAACGAATGTAGTGTAAGCTGTCTCTTTAGTCGACTTGTTGCATCTTCTAAGTGTCCTGCCAATGAAACGCAACCTTTGGCTCGCCTTCCCCACAATATTATCTATGTGGTCTGTCCAACTAAAGTTGTTCGTAATTTTAACACCCAGGTACTTAGTTGAATTGACAGCTTTGAGAATTGTACTATTTATCGAGTAATCGAATTCCAACAGATTTCTTTTGGAACTCATGTGGATCACCTCACACTTTTCGTTATTTAGCGTCAACTGCCACCTGCCACACCATACAGCAATCTTTTCTAAATCGCTTTGCAACTGATACTGGTCTTCGGATGACCTTACTAAACGGTAAATTTCAGCATCATCTGCGAACAACCTAAGAGAACTGCTCAGATTGTCACCCAGGTCATTTATATAAACCAGGAACAGCAGAGGTCCCAGGACGCTTCCCTGGGGAACACCTGATATCACTTCAGTTTTACTCGATGATTTGCCGTCTATTACTACGAACTGCGACCTTCCTGACAGGAAATCACGAATCCAGTCGCACAACTGAGACGATACCCCATAGGACCGCAGCTTGAGTAGAAGTCGCTTGTGAGGAACGGTGTCAAAAGCTTTCCGGAAACCTAGAAATACGGAATCAACTTGAGATCCCCTGTCGATAGCGGCCATCTGAAACCATGCTGATTACGTATCAATAGATCGTTCCCTTCGAGGTGATTCATAATGTTTGAATACAGTATATGCTCCAAAACCCGACTGGAAAGCGACGTCAATGATATTGGTCTGTAGTTCGATGGATTACTCCTAATACCCTTCTTAAACACTGGTGCGACCTGCGCAATTTTCCAATCTGTAGGTACAGATCTATCGGTGAGCGAGCGGTTGTATGTGATTGCTAAGTAGGGAGCTATTGTATCAGCGTAATCTGAAAGGAACCTAATCGGTATACAATCTGGACCTGAAGACTTGCCCGTATCAAGCGATTTGTTGTTTCGCAACCCCTAAGGTATCTACTTCTAAGAAACTCATGCTAGCAGCTGTTCGTGTTTCAAATTCTGGAATATTCCATTCGTCTTCCCTGGTGAAGGAATTTCGGAAAACTGCGTTCAATAACTCCGCTTCAGCCTCACAGTCGTCGGTAACAGTACCATCGGCACTGCGCAGCGAAGGTATTGACTGCGTCTTGCCTCTTGTGTACTTTACATACGACCAGAATTTCTTCGGATTTTCTACCAAATTTCGAGACAATGTTTCGTTGTGGAACCTATTAAAGGCATCTCGAATTTAAGTCCGTGCCAAATTTCGCGCGTCTGTAAATTTTAGCCAATCTTCGGGATTTCGCGTTCTTCTGAACTTCGCACGCTTTTTCCTTTGCCTCTGC
Organism: Schistocerca cancellata; assembly: GCF_023864275.1. Lineage (NCBI taxonomy): Eukaryota > Metazoa > Arthropoda > Insecta > Orthoptera > Acrididae > Schistocerca > Schistocerca cancellata. The sequence goes on from NC_064635.1 coordinate 56,741,671, forward strand.
AACAGCGTTCGGACCTGTTTTGTGTACCATGGGGGATCAGTTCCATCTCTTACCAATTTATGAGCTATGAATCTTTCAATTGCTGTTGCTACTATGTCTTTGAATTTGACCCACATCTCGTCTACATTTGCATAGTCAGTTCGGAAGGAATGGAGATTGTCTCTTAGGAAGGCTTCTAGTGACACTTTATCCGCTTTTTTAAATAAAATTATTTTGCGTTTGTTTCTGGTGGATTTGGAAGAAACGGTATTGAGCCTAGCTACAACGACCTTGTGATCACTAATCCCTGTATCAGTCATGATGCTCTCTATTAGCTCTGGATTGTTTGTGGCTAAGAGGTCAAGTGTGTTTTCGCAACCATTTACAATTCGCGTGGGTTCGTGGAGTAACTGCTCGAAATAATTTTCGGAGAAAGCATTTAGGACAATCTCGGAAGATGTTTTCTGCCTACCACCGGTTTTGAACAAGTATTTTTGCCAACATATCGAGGGGAGGTTGAAGTCCCCACCAACTATAACCGTATGAGTGGGGTATTTATTTGTTACGAGACTCAAATTTTCTCTGAACTGTTCAGCAACTATATCATCGGAGTCTGGGGGTCGGTAGAAGGAGCCAATTATTAACTTAGTTCGGCTGTTAAGTATAACCTCCATCCATACCAATTCGCATACTACAAGATAAATCACTACTGACAGACACAAACACTCCACCACCAATTCTGCCTAATCTATGTTTCCTGAACACCGTCTGAGACTTCGAAAAAATTTCTGCAGAACTTATTTCAGGCTTTAGCCAGCTTTCTGTACCTATAACGATTTCAGCTTCTGTGCTTTCTATTAGCGCTTGTAACTCAGGGACTTTCCCAGCACAACTACAACAATTTACAACTACAATTCCGACTGTTCCTTGATCCAAGCACGTCTTGTATTTGCCATGCACCCTTTGAGATTGCAGCCCACCCCATACTTTCCCGAGGCCTTCTAACCTAAAAAACCGCCCAGTCCACGCCACACAGCCTCCGCTACCCGTGTAGCCGCCAGCTGAGTGTAGTGAACTCCTGACCTATTCAGCGGAACCCGAAACCCCACCACCCTATGGCGCAAGTCAAGGAATCTGCAGCCAACAAGGTCGCAAAACCGTCTGAGCCTCTGATTCAGACCCTCCACCCGGCTCTGCACCAAAGGTCCGCAGTCGGTTCTGTCAACGACGCTGCAGATGGTGAGCTCTGCCTTCATCTCGTAAGCAAGACCGGCAGCCTCCACCAAATCAGATAGCCGCTGGAATCCAGAGAGAATTTCCTCGGATCCAAAGCGACACACGTCATTAGTGCCGACATGTGCCACCACCTGCAGCTGGCTGCACCCTGTGCTCTTCATGGCATCCGCAAGGACCCTTTCCTCATCAGGAATGACTCCACCCGGAATGCACACGGAGTGCACACTGGATTTCTTCCCCTCCTTAGCCGCCATATCCCTAAGGGTCCCCATAACGCGCCTAACACTGGAGCTCCCAACTACCAATAAACCCACCCTCTGCGACTGCCCGGACCTTGAAGGCCGAGAATCATCCTCTGAAACAGGGTAGGCAGCTGCATCTGGCTCAGCCGGAGACAGTGCCTGAAACCTGTTTGTCAGACGCACCGGGGAGGCTTTACCACCACCACCATCACTCCCACCACTACCACCATGTGAGTCGCAGCACAACACAGAGCTGTGTTCTGAAGTGCTGTTGCGCAGGTTGCCTGTGTGCATCGGCTGCAGTCCAGGTTTTCCTGCATCACTGCTGATACCGTGAGTTCACTCACACGTACATCGTTGGTGCCGCACCACACTTCCAGTCCTCAGTAGCGTTCCTGCCGTGCGGCTGTCTGGCGATAGACAGTTTCCACCAACATGCAAGGACTGGAACTCTTGCACTGACTGGCCCAACCACATGTTATTTGTTACCAAATACAATAGTTTCATACACCGGAAGATGGGATTTTAAAATCTCGACATGAGTCGTGGTTTAAATAAATATGAGTGCAACTGAAACTGATCCATCTAAATCAGTTATCATACCTTTCACAAGGAGAGGTCCTCAGCAGTGCGATCAACTTTTTGAAACCATCTGTATAGTTATGTTGGTTAAGATATACTAGTACCTGATGGTAAAAGATTTTCCTAATTTTATGTCACACTCAATAGTGTAAAAAGAAACCGCATCAGATAGTCTGGTTGTGTGGTGTAATGGAGTGATGTAATGGACAGGATAGTAGCTTCACATGCAAGTGATTGAGAGAGTCCATATCATGCCGGGTGCATTTTCTTAATTTTTAAATCTTTATCGAAATGAATTGGATCATCATTTTTATTCAGTTAATTTATTTTAATCTAAATTTTTGTTTCAGTTTCTTTGTCGCATCAACTCCTTTATTTTCTCTCATTTTTCTTCCTATCATTCTTTTTCCACTTGAAATAGTTTTTCATTTGTTTTCACTTATTTTTATGTATTAATTTCGATTTTATTTCTTGCCTTTTATTACCCTGTTTCTTTGTCCACATAATTGTGTTCATTATATCTTTTTCTCATTTTGTTTGAATTTCGTTATACTTTCATTTAAATCATCATATGCGTTATTTTGTCCATAGTGGAATAGGCATTTAGGTTATGTTTTAAATTTTGTATGAAGAATACAATGCAAAAAATTCCACATTTGCTAATGAAAAATACATTTCTCACACCACTGTACAGACAGTATAAATATATTATTTGGTCTTTTGTTTTTTAACTGATAGATCAGAATTTTCAAATAATTGAATATTATAATAGGTAATTATTAAGTTCATATTCATAAAAATTCCAATTGGATACAGAATTATATAAAGAAAAAATGAAATAAATGAAAAAAGTTGATAATGCAAAAAATAATATGACAGAGGAATAATACAAAACATTATATTTAAACCAGTTAAATGAGTAAAAACAATGATCAAAATCATTTCGATAAAGATGTAAAAATCAAAAAGCTTATTGTCCCTAACAAGACTCAAACCCACAATCTCTTGCATGTGAAGCTATTATACAATCCATTACATCACGCAACAAGACCATGTAATTCAGCATGTTTTAACGTCATTGAGCATCACACAAAATTCTGAAATTTTTTCATCAGTTACTCACAACCAAGGGCCCAACAGGGTGAATGGTAGCAGGGTGTAATACTTGGGACCTTAACTTACATCACAATATATTTGGTTTCAAAAAGTTGATCGCACTGCTGGGGACCTCTCGTCACGTGAAAATGTCTTACATACCAAATCTTGTCCTTTAACAATCATATTAATCTGCAAACGAAAATATCCAATCTAAGCGAAAATTGTTTGTTTCAGCGATACCTGGCATCGCAATATTCTGTTGTTGCAGGGCGAGTTCAGGGCTGATGAGCCCTGCGGCGTGGGTGGGCGTGGCCGTCTTCTCGGGCGTGCTGCTATTGGGCGGCTCCGTGCTGGTGGTGGTCGTCATCTGCCGACGGAGGCGCCTCTACAGGCCAATCGCCAAAGCCTCGCAGCCTGCCAGTGAGTAATCACACATGTCCTGACCCTGCCCATCTGCAGTGTGACTCAGGAGGAGTGTTACATAATTTGTGAGGTGACTCTACACGTGAATGTAAACCAAAAAATTCCTATGATTATGTGTCAGATTTTCGATCGTTGTAGGACTAGAGTGGGTTGAAGACTACACACATTGCTGAATGATTATGAGGACAAGGGTGAATATTATTTACCGAAATGTTGCGTAGGCATTGTGGTGGACAGAATAATGGTGTGGCAGGTGACTCATTCATCCTACAAGAGGTGTTCGAAAAGTCGCTCACTCAGCTTAATGCACTCAGCAATGCCTCAGAGGGTGTGTTGTGCTGCACATGGAACACCGTATCGGCAGGCTTCAATGTGGCCAACAAGCTCTTCACATGTATCCACCCTTGTAGCATATAGTTGTATTATTTTTTTTATTTGCTATTTTATTTGAGTCCAACAGAATGTTGGACATGAATACAACACAGCATTATACTGTTTAAGAGGGGGGAAAGTCTACATAGAATGTCTACATACGGAAAAATAACAAAAAAGTCTACATACTTTCATCTGGTAATCTGGTTCACAGATACTGTTCATCCGAAATCCAGACTACTGGTCCATAGCACAACTATGGACTACACTGTTATACAGCACTATACTACTGTGCTTGGTATCAGAACCAAGCTGGATTTCTCATTTGCCGAGATGGTTAGTCTGTGTCACAGTGAGACACAACTCAGGATTCACACATGCTGCACTTCTGTGGCACCCAAAGTGTGGAGACTCGGACATGGCTGCCACGGTCTCACGAAATCCTTCCTGGTCCTCGCCGAGGCCCATCTCCTCACTGCTTCAGGAAGGCTGACGTAGCTGTGCTGTGGCGCGTACCGTTATCGTCATGTACGGCCTCTACTTGCTGGTATCTCAGCCATGTAGGCTTGCAGTTCACAGATTGATATTTTAGCTGTCAGCGTGCTCAGCTTACTCCACGGTTCCTCATTCCTTATTATATTACAGACTTTTGCATTTCCAACTGCGCTCCTGTCCTGGTCTGTAACATCTCGTCTAACGGACACCAGACAACGTGATCCAGGGCGCCGATTCGCCCACATTCACAAGTGTCTGTGGTGCACTGTTGTATTGTTAGTAAGCAGCTGGGAAATCGACCATGTCCTGACAGGTGGTGTGTAGCTCCCTTGGTCGGAAGGAAGTATGTCATTCTCGTTCTTTCTTTTATGCTAGAAAGCATGTGGTGGGGTCTCCCTCCCTCTTTCTGCCCTGTCTCAGATCTGTTGCCCTTCTGTATCAATGCTTGCCTTTACTTCCTTATTCAATACGGTTCTCGTGCCCATTATCTCCCTTATCGTATCATACACTCCTGGAAATTGAAATAAGAACACCGTGAATTCATTGTCCCAGGAAGGGGAAACTTTATTGACACATTCCTGGGGTCAGATACATCACATGATCACACTGACAGAACCACAGGCACATAGACACAGGCAACAGAGCATGCACAATGTCGGCACTAGTACAGTGTATATCCACCTTTCACAGCAATGCAGGCTGCTATTCTCCCATGGAGACGATCGTAGAGATGCTGGATGTAGTCCTGTGGAACGGCTTGCCATGCCATTTCCACCTGGCGCCTCAGTTGGACCAGCGTTCGTGCTGGACGTGCAGACCGCGTGAGACGACGCTTCATCCAGTCCCAAACATGCTCAATGGGGGACAGATCCGGAGATCTTGCTGGCCAGGGTAGTTGACTTACACCTTCTAGAGCACGTTGGGTGGCACGGGATACATGCGGACGTGCATTGTCCTGTTGGAACAGCAAGTTCCCATGCCGGTCTAGGAATGGTAGAACGATGGATTCGATGACGGTTTGGATGTACCGTGCACTATTCAGTGTCCCCTCGACGATCACCAGTGGTGTACGGCCAGTGTAGGAGATCGCTCCCCACACCGTGATGCCGGGTGTTGGCCCTGTGTGCCTCGGTCGTATGCAGTCCTGATTGTGGCGCTCACCTGCACGGCGCCAAACACGCATACGACCATCATTGGCACCAAAGCAGAAGCGACTCTCATCGCTGAAGACGACACGTCTCCATTCGTCCCTCCATTCACGCCTGTCGCGACACCACTCGAGGCGGGCTGCACGATGTTGGGGCGTGAGCGGAAGACGGCCTAACGGTGTGCGGGACCGTAGCCCAGCTTCATGGAGACGGTTGCGAATGGTCCTCGCCGATACTCCAGGAGCAACAGTGTCCCTAATTTGCTGGGAAGTGGCGGTGCGGTCCCCTACGGCACTGCGTAGGATCCTACGGTCTTGGCGTGCATCCGTGCGTCGCTGCGGTCCGGTCCCAGGTCGACGGGCACGTGCACCTTCCGCCGACCACTGGCGACAACATCGATGTACTGTGGAGACCTCACGCCCCACGTGTTGAGCAATTCGGCGGTACGTCCATCCGGCCTCCCGCATGCCCACTATACGCCCTCGTTCAAAGTCCGTCAACTGCACATACGGTTCACGTCCACGCTGTCGCGGCATGCTACCAGTGTTAAAGACTGCGATGGAGCTCCGTATGCCACGGCAAACTGGCTGACACTGACGGCGGCGGTGCACAAATGCTGCGCAGCTAGCGCCATTCGACGGCCAACATCGCGGTTCCTGGTGTGTCCGCTGTGCCGTGCGTGTGATCATTGCTTGTACAGCCCTCTCGCAGTGTCCGGAGCAAGTATGGTGGGTCTGACACACCGGTGTCAATGTGTTCTTTTTTCCATTTCCAGGAGTGTATTTGCGCTTTTTGAGCCAGTATTGTGCACCTCTCTTTCTTACTGCTGGATCTAGCGGCTGCAAGCCTAACATCAACAGCAGCGTCTCATTTGGTGTTGGTTTTTAGGCGCCTCTCAGGCGCAGGAGTATACAGCTGTGTGCTCGCCATAGGGCCCCTGCTGCCCTTACCTTCCTGGCTCTGCGAGCCCAAACGCTCGACCCTTGGCCCACAATAGCGAGTAAGACTCCATTGTTGTGTGTTCTTATTGTACCTCGTGGCAGCTGGAAACTTCTTTGGTCAATTGCTGCTATTTTATTTAGGATTTTAATGCCTCTCTGGGAGACGATTTCTACATGTGCGTGAACGTTTTGTTTTTCGTCGATGTTAGTTCCAAGATACTTACATACTGCCTTTCTTTTCACAGGTTGCTCATTTATTCTGATTGTGGGATTTCTCGTTCTCGATGATCTACGAGGGCAGTTCAATAAGTAGTGCAACATATTTTTTTTCTGAAACAGGGGTTGTTTTATTCAGCATTGAAATACACCAGGTTATTCCCCAATCTTTTAGCTACACAACACTATTTTTCAACGTAATCTCCATTCAATGCTACTGCCTTACGCCACCTTGAAATGAGGGCCTTTATGCCTGCACGGTACCATTCCACTGGTCGATGTCGGAGCCAACGTCGTACTGCATCAATAACTTCTTCATCATCCACGTAGTGCCTCCCACGGATTGCGTCCTTCATTGGGCCAAACATATGGAAATCCGACGGTGCGAGATCGGGGCTGTAGGGTGCATGAGGAAGAACAGTCCACTGAAGTTTTGTGAGCTCCTCTCGGGTGCGAAGACTTATGTGAGGTCTTGCGTTGTCATGAAGAAGGAGAAGTTCGTTCAGATTTTTGTGAACAATTGTGACAGCACTACCAACAGAGATGTCAAGTTGAGCACTGAGTTGTTTGATGGTGATCCGTCGATCATCTCGAACGAGTGTGTTCGCACGCTCCGCCATTGCAGGAGTCACAGCTGTGCACGGCCAGCCCGCACGCGGGAGATCAGACAGTCTTGCTTGACCTTGCGGCGATGATGACATACGCTTTGCCCAACGACTCACCGTGATTTTGTCCACTGCCAGATCACCGTAGACATTCTGCAAGCGCCTATGAATATCTGAGATGCCCTGGTTTTCCGCCAAAAGAAACTCGATCACTGCCCGTTGTTTGCAACGCACATCCGTTACAGACGCCATTTTAACAGCTCCGTACAGCGCTGCCACCTGTCGGAAGTCAATGAAACTATACGAGACGAAGCGGGAATGTTTGAAAACATTCCACAAGAAATTTCCGGTTTTTTCAACCAAAATTGGCCGAGAAAAAAAATGTGTTGCATTACTTATTGAACTGCCCTCGTATCTTTTGGTAACATATAAATTCTTTTGTGCACTGCTATCATTAGTTTGTTTTCTATGCAGCAGTAACTTAGTCTTCGAAAGAGTGCCCTGCTGTTTTCCTCTAACTTAGTCCTGGCATTAGCGGATCGTCAGCATGGGCGATGCAGCCTCTAGTGTTTGTTAATCCCCCTTTAATCAGCCCCATAAATAAAGTCTAATCCGGTTGGGTCGGATGATCTTTCAGGCCAGTTAGACAGTCAGTCGTGGACAATCGGCCACTGAGGAAATATGTTTTCAGATACTGATATACTTGTCTGGTACAGTTAATTGCTGATCCATCGTGTTGCATGTACATTTGCCATCATTGCTCAAATATGACATCTTCCAAAACTCATGGTGGGTCTTCAGTCAGGAAATGTGCATGTGCTGAGGCTAATTGGCAGGAACACAGATACTATCACCAGGTCATCAGTCATACCACGCCAGACGTCCACTGAGAACCTGACTTGGAATCTTGTTTCTCTGGTAGCATGTGGATTTTCCATCACCCATGTATGAGAACTGCAGGCGTTCATGATACCAGTACGTGTAAATGTAGCCTCATCTGTAAATAAAGTGTACTGCAGGAGGTATCCGTGTACAGCCAACCATTCACAAAAATTGTGTCTGCTTACTAACTGCACAGGCTGCATGGGGAATCATTACAAGACCTCGATTACAAGCACTCGCATTTTTGGGCTACTGATCTGATAGCTAATGTGCCATGTACTGGTGCTGGGGCTCCAGTGTACCATTGCAAAAATGTGGTCCCCTTCCTCAACTGACTGGACAGCCTAACATTCTCAAGTTACGTGTAAACCGGGTAGTGTTCTGGATTCACATAATGTTTGAAAAATCCTCGGAAATAACCTGGCACGTGGAGTTTGTCAGTCAGGAAAACATCTCTGATAGTCTGTCACTCGCGCATGGGCACTGCCATTACAGTAACTGTACACAAACAATGTGTCTGCATATTCTGCACGGATGAACTTGTGTGGTATCTCGGCAGTCACGGGCACAATGGGCTTGCTCAATTAAACAACACTCAAGCATGACACTTACACGGGCTCTCGACAGCTCACTCATCCAACCGACAATTGAACACTGGGTACGCCTGCAGATGTTGCCTCGGTGTGGCGTGACAGTGCTGCCATCTGTTGGAGAACTCCCACACCTTTTGTAGGATGGGTGAGTCACCTGTGCCACCATTATTCTGTGGACCACAGCGTCGACACAACATTTCAATAGGTAATATTCACACTTGTCTTCATATTCATTCCTGGATGTGTGTAGTTTGAACCCACTCCAGTTCCGTAATGATCGAAAGTCAGGTACATGTTCATAGGACTTTTTCGGTTTATTTTTACATGTAGAATCACCTCACGTGCCGACACGGTAGCTAAGCGTGTTCGGTCGGAGGGTAATGTGCCCTCTGTAATAAAAAAAAAAACGAGTTAACAGATCAACAACGAACTTCAATGGATGTCTTACGACGTCCGCCCCGAGCAGATTAAACGAAGTAAAGCGAACAAAATGAAAAGTTTTGCCGGCACGGTAGCTCAGCGTGTTCGGTCAGAGAGCCGATTGGCCTCTGTAATAAAAAAACTGAGTCGAAGGATCAACCACCGAACTTGAACAGGATGTCTTGCGACGTCCGCAACGACCAAACACAACGATCAATAACGAACAAAATGGGGAAAAAAAAGTGGTCAGTGAAACAGAATGTCAATCCTAAGGATCCGGGTTCGATTCCCGGCTGCGTCGGAGATTTTCTCCGCTCAGGGACTGGGTGCTGTGTTGTACTAATCATCATAATTTTCATCCCCATCGACGCACAAGTCGCCGAAGTGGCGTCGAATCGAAAGACTTGCACCCAGCGAACGGTCTACCTGACGGGAGGCCGTAGTCACACGACATTTACATTATTTTGCGAGGTGCCGGGGCAAGCAGTGTATTTAACACTAAATTCTTCTAGAATCTCCATATGTAAATGATGCTCTAAGCCCCCCCTATTCTAACTCCGACTTTTGCTGTTGCACATGGATTAAAAAATATACGCGAACTGACTGTAATCAACCCTGCAAGTGGAGTAGAAAAGAGTTTGGCACCTGCAATAATTTAATTTGATAAATAAGTTAAATAAAGGAAGGTTTCATTAACGTAGTGAGAAATGATGGGTTGCTGTACCGATTAACAGAATGAAAGTTCTGTCCAAAATAACAATATGATTTATTAAGACTAAACACAAAATAATAAACAAAAACACATGAAACATTTATAATACATCAAATTGGCTCAAATTGGATACTCAAACAAACGCTATGAAGGTGAAGTTGTCCCTAAACTAGATTGTGAGGTTTGAGACGAAGTGGTATGTGGAGCCAATTCCTTGCCACTCAAATCTTAAGAGAGACACACAGCTAACCCAACATTAATTGCTGCTACTCAAGACAGAACAAAGTTAGAAAAAGACGAACAGGCGCGCTCTGCTGAGCTCTGATTATCACCTAGGAATATCCCTATCTGCCGGTGCTGCGGACATACATTACCAAACTGTCTTCTTAACTGCCAGAACACGATCTGGCGTACCGGGGGCGATGGCTGGTTGCTTCGACGTCCTCGACCGAAAGGCGAGAGCCGACTACCTAGAGCACCCGTACAGGCCGAACACACAACATTCCCACCCCCACGACAGTGGCCGTGGTTAAACGTTCCAATCAGCAACTCGAAAACCGGCGGAAAATTCCACTCTATTGCCGGAGCACTACCATTCCACCAATGGAGATTGTTGGCGCCAATTTCTGCGCTGATTTTGCTACGTCACGGAGCTATGCCCTGAGCAAGCCAATCACAGTTACTATTTTGCAGAAAGCGCGGGAATTTTCTCGCCACAACTGCCTGGGTACACAAGTCATTCCCACGCCTCGCTGGTAGCCTGCCAGAAAGTGTTTTCGCTAAGTTTCTGCGAAGTAACGGAACCTCTAGCCCAGCCGCTACTTCAGACCCCTCCGGGCATGTCTTTTGACAATGTCGGCGTCTGCAAAGCATTCACTCGACTTCCTCACACCCGTCGGCTTAACGCTTTCCAGATCAGCAGAGCCCGCCTGTCACCGGACCACCCGGGTGATGAGAGACGCTGCGTGGGAAGTCCGCGTGTGAAGGAATAGCGACTTTTCACTGCATGCAATTAGAGAGGAAAATCGTAAGATAGAAATATGAGAGGGGGCTCATGCCACCTCTCAATTTTAGCTCACAAGTTATGTAACATTCCTCCTGAATAGCCCTGTATATTAGGCGAGAGTGGGGCTAACTGCTGCTCAGGGCAATTTTTTACGTACGAATTTTGATTTAACTGCTGGTAGCAACGCACTTTTCTCCCAGTAGTGGTAGCATCTTATAGCACAGACCTCTCTCCCATCACTAGAGGGCAGGCTGTCAGTATTAGGCGAGGCTCAACAGGGGCGATGCAATATGCGGTACAGTTAAAGGTCACGTGATACGACGCTTACCGGTGCAACACTCGCATTCCCACTGGGGCGATGTACAGAGCGTGGCACACACTCGTAGCGCCGAGTGTGGCGTGTCGTAGCACATCGCCGCCAAACGCCAAAATGTATCACGTATTTACTCAAGACTGGAAAGAGCTACAGCTATCTTTCCACCGTTAAAAACAATTTGGATAGGTTAAGTACATTTCTCACACAACAATATATGCCATAAAATGCACCAACTGGCCAAAGACTCACGTTTTCCACTGCAAGCTTTTCAAAATATGAGCAGTGCTGCTCTTTACTTTGAAGAATCACACTGACTATGGGTAATAAGGAAAAGAAAACTAGTTCATTGTCAATCTCTAGGGCCTCCCCCTCCCCCCAACCCCATGAGCCACGGAACTTGCCGTTGGTGGGGAGGCTTGCGTGCCTCAGCAATACAGACAGCCATACCGTAGGTACAACCAGAACGGAAGGGTATCTTTTGAGAGGCCAGACAAACGTGTGGTTCCTGAAGAGGGGCAGCAGCCTTCTCTGTAGTTCCAGGGGCAACAGTCTGGATGATTGACTGATCTGGCCTTGTAGCATTAACCAAAACGGCCTTGCTGTGCTGGTACTGCGAACAGCTAAAAGCAAGGGGAAAGTAGAGCCGTAATTTTCCCCGAGGGCATGCAGCTTTACTGTATGGTTAAATGATGATGGCGTCCTGTTGGGTAAAATATTCTGGAGGGAAAATAGTCCCCCATTCGGATCTCCGGGCGGGGACTGCTCAGGAGGACGTCGTTATCAGGAGAAAGAAAACTGGTGTTCGACAGACCAGAGCGTGGAATGTAAGATCCCTTAATCGAGCAGGTAGGTTAGATAATTTAAAAACAGGAAATGGATAGGTTGAAGATAGATATAGTGGGAATTAGTGAAGTTCGATGGCAGGAGGAACAAGACTTCTGGTCAGGCGAATACAGAGTTATAAATACAGAATCTAATAGGGGTAATGTAGGAGTAGGTTTAATAATGAATTAGAAAATAGGAGTGCGGGTAAGCCACTACAAATAGCATAGTGAACTTATTATTGTCACCAAGATGGACACGAAGCCCAGACCTACCACAGTAGTACAAGTTTATATGCCAACTGACTGATGATGGTCGAAGTAGGGAGGATATAAAATGTAGACTGCCAATGGCAAGGAAAGCGTTTCTGATGAAGAGAAATTTCTTAACATCGAGTATAGACTTAAGTGTCAGGAAGTTGTTTCTGAAAGTATTTGTATGGAGTGTAGCCATGTATGGAAGTGAAATGTGGACAATAAACAGTTTAGACAAGAAGAGAATAGAAGCTTTCAAAATGTGGTGTTACAGAAGAATGCTGAAGATTAGATCGGTAGATCACACAACTAATGAGGAGGTACTGAATAGAATGGGGAGATGAGAAATTTGTGGCACAACTTGACTAGAAGAAGTGATCAGTTGGTAGGACATGTACTGAGGCATCAATGGATCACCAATTTAGTATTGGAGGGCAGCGTGGAGGGTAAAAATGGTAAAGAGAGACCAAGAGATGAATATACTAAGCAGATTCAGAAGGCTGAGTAGGTTGCAGTAGGTACTGGGAGATGAAGAAGCTTGCACAGGATAGAGTAGCATGGAGAGCTGCACCAAACCAGTTTCTAGACTGAAAACCACAACAACAGGGGCTGTAGGAAATTAGTTTTTTTTACCGAAAAGTTTCCTCACAGTCTAATGAGACAAACTGCGTAGTTGAGAACACACAGAAATTCCAAAACAGGTTTTTGTTTCTTTACGTGAAAAGTAAAAGCTTAATTGCGAAACTAAGTACATGGCCAGATGTAGCTTTGCTTCATCTAAAAACCAGTTTTTTAGGCAAATCGGATAACTTGGTATTTCTCTCCCCACATGTCATACAGTACGAGCTGCATAGGGCGACCGGCACCTTGTGCTGCACCAGGCGATAGAATAGAAATGCGCATTGATGTCATATCACTGTCTTCGCAGTGTGCACCAGTGAAGTCGCGTTCATTATGTTTCTATGCACTCCACCACTGCGGATTGCTTCTGCATCGCATCATGTACACTGAAGAGCCAAAGAAACTCGTACACCTGCCTAATATCGTGTAGGACCCCCGCGAGAACGCAGAAGTGCCGCAAGACGACGTGGCATGGACTCGACTAATGTCTGAAGTTGTGCTGGAGGGAACTGAGACCATGAATCCTGCAGGGCTGTCCATAAATTCTTAAGAGCATGAGGTAGTGGAGATCTCTTCTGAACAGCACGTTGCAGGGCATCCCGGATACGCTCAATAATGTTCGTGTCTGGGGAGTTTGGTGGCCAGCGGAAGTGTTTAAGCTCAGAAGAGTGTTCCTGGAGCCACTCTTTACCAATTCTGGACGTGTGGGGTGTCGCGTTGTCCTGCTGGAAATGCCCGAGTTTGTCGGAATGCGCAATGGACATGAATGGATGCAGGTGATCGGACAGGATGCCTACGTACGTGTCACCTGTCACAGTCGTATATAGGGGCCCCATATCACTCCAACTGAACACGCCCCACACCATCAAAGAGCCTCCACCAGCTTGAACAGTCCCCTGCTGTCATGTAGGGTCCATGGACTCATGATGCTGTCGCTATACCCGTACACGTCCATTCGCTCGATTCAATTTGAAACGAGACTCGCTTGACCAGGCATGATGTTTCCAGTCATCAACAGTCCAATGTCGGAGTTGATAGGCCCAGGCGAGGCATAAAGCTTTGTGTCGTGCAGCCATCAAGGATACATGAGTGGGCCTTGAGCTCCGAATGCTCATACTGGCGATGTTTCGTTGAATGGTTCGCACGCTGACACTTGTTGATGGCCCAGCATTGAAATCTTCAGCAATTTGCGGAAGGGTTGCACACTTCTGTCACGTTGAACGATTATCTTCAGTTGTCGTTGGTCCCATTCGTGCAGGATCTTTTTCGGCAGCAGCGATGTCGGAGATTTGATATTTTACCGGATTCCTGATATTCACGGCACACTCGGGAAATGGTCGTACGGGAAACTCCCCACTTCATCGCTACCTCGGAGATGCTGTGTCCCATCGCTCGTGCGCCGACTATAGCACCACGTTCAAATTCACTTAAATCTTGATAACCTGCCTTTGTAGCAGCAGTAGCCGATCTAACGACCGCGCCAGTCACCTGTTTTCTTATATAGGCGTTGCCGACCGCAGCACCGTATTGTGACTGTTTACATACCTCTGTATTTGAATACGCATGTGTATACAAGTTTCATTGACGCTTCAGTGTATCATGTCCAATATCGTATCGCATCAGTATCACACTGTAACAAGTAGCCACAATGGAATTGTAATAAGTCGTCCCCATATATTGGCACATCATATTCAGTTACAAAAAACATCAATTTTCAATTGTAGGGAAATTTTATACACTTCATCACTCACATGAAACTGCACTTGCAGTGATATTGCATTGACACATAAATCGCCAAAGGGACCTTCTAAGACCGTTCAGTTGGGAAACACCGTCCGTGCCAACCGTACACCTTTGTTGGTCTCCTTAAAAACGTTCTTGTACAGAGACAGCCATTCACTGAGTCCTAAGCGCTGGCGCGGTAGGCATCCCCCCCGACACCCCTCAGATTTCGCATGTGGCCGGCAGGCTCTAGTTCATCGATGTACTGCCACTGAGCTTTGTAGTGTCAAAATGGTTGCCCGTCATACCAGCGTCTAAGAGTCAGTGAATGGTTCTCTCTCTGTACATCGACATTAAAGTTCCGGTTCTGTATTGAGTATGCCGAGTCCTATTCCAAATCAGTGCAACCAACAAGCCATTTTCTGTATAATATCTGTGGAGAATGGGCTCACGATTATTGTGCAAGTATTGATACACATTGCATGTACAAGAACTGCTGTTCCGATCGTGAAATTGAAGTTAATGTATCAGAATAAGAACTCTTGACAACGTCAGATTACCAGCGATTTGTAAAAATACAATAGACTTTTCTGTAAAACTGATAACAAATTACATGTAAGATAAAAACAACCAAAATTAGTACAAAACTATAACTTTTTTTGATCAGTGCTTAATAGGCCATTCTATGTGCCACAAGTTACCTGATCCACTATAACAACCTGCCCCATTGTGGGGTAAATTGTTACAATCTGCAGCACGGGAAATAACATCAAGTCAGTGATATTTTGGTAGCTGAGCATAAGGAGAAAATTATGCTATGCGTTTATAATAATGGTCTATGTTGTAAGATATTTCACACTAAAGTAGCTCTAAAGCTTGTAACAACTAGCCTGGGTCTGCCCTACTAAATGGCTAAAATGGCGCACAGTCACAGGCGCAAGGACCCTTCCTAATGACTTCCAGGGGGAAAAAAACATTTTCAGTATTTTTATGATTGTCGACCAAATTTTAAAATTTCAAATGCTACCATAGTCGACTCAATGAGAGGTGCAGTCTTGTGTTAAACGTGTCACACATTAAGTCATGTATAATACAGGGTTATTACAAATGATTGAAGCGATTTCACAGCTCTACAATATCTTTATTATTTGAGATATTTTCACAATGCTTTGCACACACATACAAAAACTCAAAAAGTTTTTTTAGGCATTCACAAATGTTCGATATGTGCCCCTTTAGTGATTCGGCAGACATCAAGCCGATAATCAAGTTCCTCCCACACTCGGCGCAGCATGTCCCCATCAATGAGTTCGAAACGGTAAGGCTTCTGCTTTAGCCTTTTCCGTAAGATTTTCCAAACCGTCGGCTGTGGTACGTTTAGCTCCCTGCTTGCTTTATTCGTCGACTTCCGCGGGCTACGCGTGAAACTTGCCCGCACGCGTTCAACCGTTTCTTCGCTCACTGCAGGCCGACCAGTTGATTTCCCCTTACAGAGGCATCCAGAAGCTTTAAACTGCGCATACCGTCGCCGAATGGAGTTAGCAGTTGGCGGATCTTTCTTGAACTTCGTCCTGAAGTGTCGTTGCACTGTTATGACTGACTGATGTGAGTGCATTTCAAGCACGACATACACTTTCTCGGCTCCTGTCGCCATTTTGTCTCACTGCGCTCTCGAGCGCTCTGGCGGCAGAAACCTGAAGTGCAGCTTCAGCTGAACAAAACTTTATGAGTTTTTCTACGTATCTGTAGTGTGTCGTGACCATATGTCAATGAATGGAGCTACAGTGAATTTATGAAATCGCTTCAATCATTTGTAATAGCCCTGTACTTAGTAACAGTGTATGTGCCCTGAGACAGCTTAACTGACTGTGAAAATGACTCAGACTGTATTCATCCAGTATTTGAAAGTGTGAGCACAAAGCGACTTCCAGAAAACATTACACATAACTTCAGGCCTTTTCGAAACTCTTTCTCACCAAAACCCCAAACAAGATAATGAAAGGAAAAAAGTGTACCACTGACTACATTTTCACTATTTATGCAGTAAAACTTCAGTGTCAGGAACAACGTTTCCATTTATCACTTCTTTACTGCTAAACTCTATTTGCAACACTTTTGCAAACAGTACCGACACACACTTCTGAATGCACCTGCAAAATTATATCATTGTACGGTACACAGTTCAGAGATACGATGTTTTATACATGGGAGTTCAATTCACTAATAAATACATCGTTTTGCAAGGAAGGTTTTTTCTACGTATTTTATTGCTGCTAAATGTTGACGAGTGTATAATATACTCGTAAGCACCATTATGTGTTCCACATTTAATTGGCGTTTCGAATGACATCTTGTGATAGTGATGGGAGCTACGAGCTGGGTCAGCTACAGAGAACACGATATCAGGTCAGAAAACGGCAAAGAAAATAGCCATCACTATTCCAGAGAGCAGCCAAGTTTGAAGAGAATCAGTGTCTGACCTGGTGGCCTAGAGGTAAAGGTCGTGCCTGAAACCCACAAGTCCACTGATTTAATCCCAATCGCATTCCGGATTTTTCAGTTCGCATTTAACCTAGCATTCACCTGTCAATGAGGAGGAGATACACCATAAACGACGTGTGAGGATGTCATGTTAAACTGCAGGCCCCCTATCCCCAACTAGGAAATGTTAGAGACACACAAGTCGCAGAAATGGCGTCCGATTGAAATACTTGCACCAGGCCATTAAACCACATGAAATTATTTCTTCCAAAATCTATACGTGCATACGAAATTTCTTTTTCTATACATTCTAGTCTTTTCCCTGCAGCTTCACCCACATATTTGTTTGACACATGTATTGAAGACACCCCTGCTTCCCCCTCTCTATCTGCATTTCCCGCCACCCCCTCTCTCTCTCTCTCTGACCATATTTTCTTCCCCATTTTTCTGACAATGTCCTCCTCCCTCTCTCTCTCTCTCTCTCTTCCCATCTTTGCGTCCCCTCTTCCTTCTGCACCTATCCACCACCTCGAACCAAATTCCTCCGGCCTCATGCATACCCCCTCCTCCCTTCTCTTTGTTCATATCCTCTTCCCCTTCACTCTGCATCCCCTCCTATATCCATATCAACTTGTCTCTAGACACGCCAGTCGACTTGTAAGCGTATCGTCATATCGCTGGCGTCGTTGTCTAGTATCTTTCCGGGCAGCCGCGTCTAGAGAGTCGAGAGCGGGACACGGAACTGGTATCTTGTGTTGTGGGTAGCTCTGCATGTAAGAAGCATTGTTAGTATGGAGGTTGAAATGTTGCTACAAGTGCTATTACAGTAAAGTGATGAAATATGGAAGTGATTCAGGGGAAAGTGCGTCAAGAAGTAATTAAAAATTAGCAGTGCCGCCGATAACGTATTTGTGTATCGTCTCGTTACATGTCGTACCGTACAGTCAATCATCCGTGCAGTGTTCGGTATGTCAGAATGAACTAATGTGAATCCGCAAAAATCAGTTACCATAAAAGAGTGCAGTCAAGTGCCAGTGTCTTGTAGCGAGCGTGAGGACGTGCGTTCGGTCATCGCGTTCCGCATCATCAACAGTCAGCCGCGCCGCGACGGCTACGCGCACGCTCGTACAAGTGAGAACTGAGAACTGAAAAATTAACTTCGCGGACAGTTTTATATCATTAATAGTGTCAAGGTGGACTGGTACTAAAAGAAATCTGTGTATGAGTCGCGAGCGTAAGAATTTTCGTTCGATTACTCGGCTTTCGCATCATCAACCATCATCCGCGCCGTGTTCGGTTACGATTACGCACGTCCTCACGCTCGCTACAAGACACTGGCACTTGACTGCACTCTTTTATGGTAACTGATTTTTGCGGATTCACATTAGTTCATTCTGACATACCGAACACTGCACGGATGATTGACTGTACGGTACGACATGTAACGAGAGGATACACAAATACGTTATCGGCGGCACTGCTAATTTTTAATTACTTCTTGACGCACTTTCCCCTGAATCACTTCCAAATTTCATCACTTTACTGTAATAGCACTTGTAGCAACACTTCAACCTCCATACTAACAATGCTTCTTACATGCAGAGCTACCCACAACACAACATACCAGTTCCGTGTCCCGCTCTCGACCCTCTAGACGCGGCTGCCCGGAAAGATACTTGACAACTACGCCAGCGATATGACGATACGCTTACTGTTGTGGACTGGCAAGACAGCCAATCCACTAGGAGGAAGCCGAAAGGCACGCGTTTAAGCTCACGCAGGCTGGCGTGAGGTCTGGAACCGGACAAGGTATTTATAGTAGCAAAGAACGTACGTAACTACTGGAATACATAACTGTAATTCATAATTGGTGAACATCGCTCTTGACGGTAGTAACTGATAATGGCGCCTTGCTGGGTCGTAGCAAATGACGTAGCTGAAGGGTATGCTAACTATCGTCTCGGCAAATGAGAGCGTAATTTGTCAGTGAACCATCGCTAGCAAAGTCGGCTGTACAACTGGGGCGAGTGCTAGGAAGTGTCTCTAGACCTGGCGTGTGGCGGCGCTCGGTCTGCAATCACTGATAGTGTCGACACGCGGGTCCGACGTATACTAACGGACCGCGGCCGATTTAAAGGCTACCACCTAGCAAGTGTGGTGTCTGGCGGTGACACCACACTTACAGCCTCATGTAGTCCCTGCAATACAATTCAATAAACTTGGTCAGTACTACTTTCAAGACATGCCTGTCATGCAGGGTAGGCTAATACATCGAGGATCAGAAAATAATTTATTTGCCTCTGATGTACAGACTGCCATGCAAAGCAGGTCAGTACTACTCCAAAACAACACTCCTATCATGAAGGAGAGGCTGCATATCAGAGCACGCAAAACTGTTTCTTACTCCTTGCACGCAGGCCACCTTGCAAAGAAGGTTGATTTGGTAGGCCGATACAACTCCGACACAACAAGCCTGTTATGCAGGGCAGCCTACATGCCAGGAAGTCAAAAACACGTTTTTGTCAATATCTCCACTTCTATTTGAGCTAGAAGGCTATAAATCCAACAGTGATGGTACTAATGAGTCCTCCTGTTTCGGTGCCAAATTTGGTAGAAATCGACCCAGTGTTTTGAAAGGAGATCCCTAATACACACACACATACACATACATACATACACTCTGCTTCATATATATACATCTACAGGGTGGTCCATTGATAATGACCAGGTCAGATATCTCACGAAATAAGCGTCAAACGAAAAAACTACAAAGAACGAAACTTGTCTAGCTTCAAGGGGGAAACCAGATGGCGCTATGGTTGGCCCACTAGATGGTGGTGCCATAGGTCAAATGGATATCAACTGCGTTTTTTTAAAATAGGAACCCTCATCTTTTATTACATTTTCGTGTAGTACGTAAAGATATATGAATGTTTTTGTTGGACCACTTTTTCTCGCTTTGTGATAGATGGCGCTGTAATAGTCACAAACGTATAAGTACGTGGTATCACGTAACATTCCGCCAGTGCGGACAGTATTTGCTTCGTGATACGTTACCCGTGTTCAAATGGGCCGTTTACCAATTGCGGAAAAGGTCGATATCGTGTTGATGTATGGCTATTGTGATCAAAATGCCCAACGGGCGTGTGCTATGTATGTTGCTCGGTGTCCTGGACGACATCATCCAAGTGTCCGGACCGTACGCCGGATACTTACGTTATTTAAGGAAACAGGAAGTGTGCAGCCACATGTGAAACGTCAACCACGACCTGCAGCAAATGATAGTGCCCAAGTAGGCCAATCCGCACATCAGTAGCAGACAAACTGCGCGAGAATCGGGAATTTCAAAAGCGGAGGTGTTGAGAATGCTACATCAACATCGACTGCACCCGTACCATATTTCTATGCACCAGGAATTGCATGGCGACGACTTTGAACGTCGTGTACAGTTCTGCCATTGGACACAAGAGAAAATAAGGGACGATGACAGATTTTTTGCACGCGTTCTACTTAGCGCCGTAGCGTCATTCACCAACAGCGGTAACGTAAACCGGCATAATATGCGCTATTGGGCAACGTAAAATTCACGATCGCTGTGAAAAGTGGAACATCAGCGATCTTGGCGGGTTAATGTATGGTGCAGCATTGTGGGAGGAAGGATAATTGGCCCCCATTTTATCGATGGCAATCTAAATGGTGCAATGTATGCTGATATCCTACGTAATGTTCTACCGATGTTACTACAAGATGTTTCACTGCATGACAGAATGGCGATGTACTTCCAACATGATGGATGGCCGGCACATAGCTCGCGTGCGGTTGAAGCGGTATTGAATAGCATATTTCATGACAGGTGGATCGGTCGTCGAAGCACCATGGCCCGCAAGTTCATCGGATCTGACGTCGCCGGATTTCTTTCTGTGGGGAAAGTTTTAAGATATTTGCCATCGTGATCCATTGACAACGCCTGACAACATGCGTCAGCGCAATGTCAATGCATGTGCGAACATCACAAAGTAATAATCAGCTTTGGATTCTACACATTTTTTCTTCTGAAGCTTATTTTTCGAGTTATTCTTGTTTGTCAACTTAAAATTTACACCCTGTATAACAGCTTCAAAATTAAAGTCCCCGCTGCATTTTTCTGTCTCCCTATGAAGGATAATCTCAGGAATTACTATAGGGACTTTGGTATGATCATTAAAATATAGATTGACTCATGAGGAATGTTTCTGTGTATAATCTACACTGATACATCAGACAATTTGTCCAACTGTAGATACCCAAAGTGTATTTGCAACAGATCCGCTGGGAAAGCCTGAGAAGGCACAGAAATTCATCAGCCCCCGAAAAGCCTTTAGTAAAATGCAGAACAATATTAATTTGACAGTCGAGCACCAGTATTAATTTTTTAAATCTTTCCATTGCCAGAAATCAAGACAGACGTTATTTCGAAATTTATCGTAGACCTACATATTTCGGTGTCATTATTCCTGCCCCATTATGTCATCCTGCACAACATAAAAAGGCCTTCTAGACTCTTTCAGCTGCCACTACATGCTATTGAAGTAATGGAACTTAGCTCCCTTGAATTTACTCCAGAAGTTCGTTGCTGCATCTAGATAGTCGTAAACATCATTTTTCAAGCAGTCCAAGCTTTGCTAGCACCCTCTACTGACACCTGTGTTTTAATTTATGTACACTAGAAGTCGTAACTTTACCCTCAACTTGGACACTCTGTCTGTTGCAAATATTTTCCACTTTTATTAAACCTAATAATTACTTTTAGCCTCTTAGTGCTAAAGCATGGAATTTGAAATTTACGATGTGTTGAAATATAACTCTTCTTAACCCTTTCATGGTAAAATTTTATTTTTCATGTGTTTGGAAAAGAGAAGGTCGAAAGCTGACTTCCTTTGTGATAAATTATACACTTTCACTGGCAAAAAAGTTTAAGCTGATCGATTTTGAAAATCGATGAAGTTGGACACATGTGTCCAACGAACCTCACAAGGCCCGTTTTTCCATCTGAACCGACTGTAAGATTATCAGAGTCTATTTTTGAACTTTAGAACGATTTTATCACAATAGAAATTACGGAAAAAGTATAACGAGTAAGTAGAAAAACACATTTAGTCTCCTGACATGAAAATATATGAAATATCGTACATAGATTTTAAACATAATATTTGAAGAGGTCTTTGACATACCACACAAACCAATGTTTTCTACATTCTATGAAGTTTTCTGGAGCATATACATCCCACAACACACAAATTATGTAGAAACTAGCATAATTATTGAGGTGTGTAGTAATATTTCAAAACCATGTCTGTAATGTACAAGAAAACACAATTAGTTGCTTCAGATATTCTCGAAATAGAGAAGATGGTGATTTGATCTTATTTGCATGAAACAGACGGACTGTAACCACAAGCCGTCCCATTTGATCACCCGCAGCCTTCTTTATATACGTCCCATGGTCCGTAGTATTTTTCCCCAAGTTCCAGAAGCATCTCTTTACTTGCTAGCATTAGACAGATACGAGAAATATGTTCCAACACTAAAAACTGCGTATTACTTTAGTGGAATATATGTATCTCATCGATCACAAAAAGCTGAAGCATGTCAATACCTCTAATGTACCAAACTGTACAGCTTTTATAATCTTGACACGTACATTTTTTCTGACGATGTCATCGAACACATTAGTTTTTTAATTCACCTGACATTACTTTTTTTATCAATTGGTGTTGCTCCTTTACATCGTAATGTAAGTTATGTGTTCTTTGTGTACTTCCTTTTTATCTCGTGATATGTAAAATACTTATGCATCCATCTTATAAAGCGTTTACAACGGCAGTTTCAGAGCCACTTGAAAATGAACCCAGTTGTGGACCTAGTGATGTTCTGATTAGCAGCTGGCGTGGCTTTTCATCACTTTAATTTAATTAATAGACTGGCCGGTGCACACACGCTGCATTATCCAGTTCACGATTAGAGACACTAAGAAATCAGGAAACACTTTACTCAGGTGGCTGTACATGCCAGTTTGGTGTAGTAAAACGAGTATTGCACCAGACATTTCCAATCAATAAACACGAACTTCACTAATGATGCAAAGCATTATTTGAATTTACGATAAAGATAGAAGGTGAAGAAATGAATTACAACTTTTTTCCACAGCCAGGACTTCAACGCAGGCCTCCTTCTTACGAGGCAGATGCGTTAGCCAACCTACCCTACTCCGAAGCCCTCCCCTAACAACGAGCCCTCCCTCACTGGTCTAGGATAGTCTGCTATGGTTGTATAATGGCTGACACATCTGCCTCGTGAACAAGAGACTTGGGCACAAGTTTTAATTCATTTCTTCAGCTTCTGTCACTATCGTAGTTAAAGTTGAGATTCATATGTCTCAAGGAAAATTTAATTATTTTGTTTGAATTATTCATGTTACGACACAGCAAATACCTGACAGATGTGTCTGGTTAGTTGCAGGTCAGCGGGATTTCAGCAACCCAATCTTCCAGATGGAGATAGACGAAGGGCCCAGCCTGCAGCCATTGGGGGTCAGCGGCAGCCTCATGGCCGTCTCCTAGACCTAGTCCAGTCTAGGCTGATCTAGCCTAGATCTACTCTACTTTTAGTCCAGCCGCCAGCAGCGACTGCTCAGCACCACCGTGACTCGACGACGCTTATCGAGTCCCACTGACACGACTGAATCTAACAGCACACTCAAAACAACTGTCTAGAGTGGGGCAGAGGGTACTTGCAACCAAGTTACAAGGATACGCTTATAGAAAATAGGGAGGCTTGACTCTCAGCATGTACTGGTATACTTTGCACTTTACAACAGCCTGTCATCGTCTGTCTAGAAACAAAAATGCCCTGTGGAGGTAGTAACATGGTTCTCCTAGCCACACAAAGCAACGATCTGTTTCACAAAGAAGCATATATGTAGAGCAAAGATACATTTCACAAACGAGGCTTATACCGTAAACAATGCTGCTTCATTACAATGCGTGCCTCAAGGTGTTTAGAGAATCGAACATCAAAGTTCTCGGAGCCTGTTGAATAGAATACGAGACCGCCAGCTATCAATTAGCGACCTTTGCGCAGCGGGTTAAGGTGGCAGGCTGCAGATCTGTGCACACTAGGTTTGACTCTTGCCATTTACGTTTTTGTATATAATCTTGTAGCGTTACAACGAATCATCGGAAAGAAACAATAGTAGTTGTGGTATGTCTGTGGAGATGTAATCGACGTATAATAAGGTGTGATGATGAAACGAATATTTATTTAACTAAACATTTGTAATCCCTAAATTCATTTTGAATTGCCCTGTACGCTGATACACACAAACGTTCACTGTACCAAGTTACAAGATATCACAATTTACAAAAATCAATGAAAACAGAACTTTCCTCTTACTTTCCGCTTTTAAGTACTCACTGCATTACGCTGACTTTGTAGATGTCCTTTTCCCAACATCAGGAGCTTAACTCAAACCAAGGTGATTATACGGGTAGCTCACAGAGAGTTTTCTTGTGACTCGAGTTTTGAGACATTTAAGTGCATTTATAAGCAGATACTACCGTCAGTACTAGACTCTGAGAATGATAGATTCTCGTTGACTGCAGATACTTAATTTTCTCCATTTTTAGCGGTGCAGTGAGCTACTGCGAAAGTAAACCTCTTTTACTAATTAATCAACCACGTTTTTTAGTTGCAAATGAATTTCCATAAGAAGAAGAGCTTTACAAAGATCAGATTATGTGAGCCTATACATTCACTCGTAAATTTGTCATTGATTGCTCATATGATAAATGTTGAAACACACAACTGTCATCAAGTATGTATTGTATATAGGGAATATCATGATTCTGTAAACAGATACATAATAGTCTAATGCGCACAAAAGATAGAGTGACACGCGTTTTTCTGAAAGCGTAATCTATTCCATGTGTAAATGTACAAAACAGACTACATCAACGTGCTTTTCTCAATGGGTCACTGTTTCGCCTGTCTGTTACATTATGTGGTGGGATTATACAGGGTTATTACAAATTATTGAAGCGATTTCACAGCTCTACAATAACTTTATTATTTGAGATATTTTCACAATGCTTTGCACACACATACAAAAACTCAAATAGTTTTTTTAGGCATTCACAAATGTTCGATATGTGCCCCTTTAGTGATTCGGCAGACATCAAGCCGATAATCAAGTTCCTCCCACACTCGGCGCAGCATGTCCCCATCAATGAGTTCGAAAGCATCGTTGATGCGAGCTCGCAGTTCTGGCACGTTTCTTGGTAGAGGAGGTTTAAACACTGAATCTTTCACATAACCCCACAGAAAGAAATCGCATGGGGTTAGGTCGGGAGAGCGTGGAGGCCATGACATGAATTGCTGATCACGATCTCCACCACGAACGATCCATCGGTTTTCCAATCTCCTGTTTAAGAAATGCCGAACATCATGATGGAAGTGCGGTGGAGCACCATTCTGTTGAAAGATGAAGTCGGCGCTGTCGGTCTCCAGTTGTGGCACGAGCCAATTTTCCGCGCGCTACGCGTGAAACTTGCCCGCACGCGTTCAACCGTTTCTTCGCTCACTGCAGGCCGACTCGTTGATTTCCCATTACAGAGGCATCCAGAAGCTTTAAACTGCGCATACCATCGCCGAATGGAGTTAGCAGTTGGTGGATCTTTGTTGAAATTCGTCCTGAAGTGTCGTTGCACTGTTATGACTGTCTGATATGAGTGCATTTCAAGGACGACATACGCTTTCTCGGCTCCTGTCGCCATTTTGTCTCACTGCGCTCTCGAGCGCTCTGACGGCAGAAACCTGAAGTGCGGCTTCAACCGAACAAAACTTTATGAGTTTTTCTACGTATCTGTAGTGTGTCGTGACCATATGTCAATGAATCGAGCTACAGTGAATTTATGAAATCGCTTCAAGCATTTGTAATAGCCCTGTATAAAGAGACTGATAGACTGATGGTGTTTTGGAATGCGGCAGCCAGGTGGTAGTTGTGCGGTGCTGTTCGGTGGTGGGGGAAGGCTAGTGGCATCAGAAGCATAAAACGCCTTCAGCTTTCAGTGGCATGGCGAAAAGTGGCACCACTAGTGTGACGCAATCTGAATTTGGGTGTGTGCACACGCTACTTCAAATCGGCACGTGGAAACATTTACTGAATGCACAGCAAACGTACTAATTCACTTAGGTAGTTGCTGGGATAATCTGACGTGTCAACAACAAATAGGCAAAATACGAATTGATACTGTGAATTTGTTCTAGTTAATACCAGTGCGTACATTTCAATGAAATGAGACCAAAGATTATTGTAATGCCAAAGAATAAACTTGTTTATTTTTTATATATTGATTTTTTATTTGAGTTCCTGTGCTGCTGTATCATTCAGCCAAAGTAAAATATTCTGCTGTCTAAGTAACAGACAAATTAAACCCGCAAAAGATAGCAGTAAACAATGTGAGTTACTGGAAAAGAAACAATATAGTCTCCGTTGTCTAGGGAGCAATTTGAGGTATCCACACATGAAATTTGGGTATGTTTTAAAATCTTTGAGACCAGCATTAGTGTGAGGCTGGATTATGTCCGTCTGGTAACTGTGTCCAACAACTCAACTTCCTGCAGCATCGCACTGTATTAATCGCTCATAAACGTTTGTAACGTTATTAATATGACTTTATTTCCAGTAACGTTCAGTACGTAAAGGAGATTCTTAGTAGAAGAAAGTACTTACATTTAATTCACTGTAAACTACCGTAAATATCCAAAATGTTGTACACTATTTGTGATCCAGAATTAACAAAATAACATGTATGTTACTGTAAATGAAAGCAGAGGATCGTATCGTATCACTTCTTATCTGGAAGGTGCCGTGAAGTAACAAGCTCACATGAAAACCAGTCGTTTTATTTTATTTGATAATGGGAAAAAGGCCTGCTGATACTTTCATTTTATTATTCATTAATAGCACAGCGCATATATGTTGCAGTATTTCAGGCTGTTCTCCACAGATTTGCTTGCTAATTTTTATTCACAGTTTTAAGAACTAAGTTAACAGGTCTTTGCTTATGGCCTTTGTATGTGCGACTGACATTAAAAGTCGTGTGTTTTTGAACTGCACCATCACCCGTACTTACGCTTTTTTCACAAAAGTCGTGCCCAGTACTGTGTGAGTATGTCTTAATTCTCATTGCATGGTATCGTCCATTAAACAGGTACACGGTCTGCACGTCTTCATTTCGTTTCGAGTAGCGTTGTGACCAGGGTAAGGGTCTTCAAGTCTTAAGAATTGTTGCAATGAAGCGGTCGTGTTGTGATGCTTTGATGTATTTTGAGCCGGCAGTCTACTATTAGTAAGAATATGCCATAAATGTGTTAGTAGTGCAGATAACTGCCTTCTACTATATTTGTGCTGAAATGCTGCCAGGAAATGTTCTGTCGCCCGTGCTATAAAAAGATGCTGAAATCTGGTTTCGCAGGATAGAGCGAATCAGGTTATGGTTGTGACGGGGGCCATAATCAGTCACTGTCAGTTGCACAAAACACACAAACTTTTATTTCCCTAAGAACCACTTAATTACACATTACCGTAAAAGGATCAAAATAAAACAATATGGCTGAAGGCTTAGTTAAGAAAACTTGAGATATCGCATGGGCTGAAGGCCCAGAACCACACCAAAAACAAGAACGGCTGAAGGCCTGAACACATGTTATAAAAAATTGCTTTAAAGAATACACTTGACTGAAGGCCTTACTTAAAAAATATTTCACATAAAAACCGGCTGAAGTCCACAGACAAGACATTGAATAACTTAGGGCTTACGGCCTAGATAACAAGAATTTCAGATAGCAGTTTTTAAAATTTAGTTTTTAAACAAATTAATCTTCTAATTTTAATTTAAGTCGGCTGAAGGCCTTATTTTAAAATTAAAACAAACTAAATTAATAGACAGCTGAAGACCTCACACAGTACATCAGACTAAAATGAAAATCACAATCTAAAACCGACAGAACAGTGGCGCTCAGAAGTGTTCCAAGGGTCGGCCTGAGGAGGTGGCTCTAACGTAGGGTGAGGTGAGGCAGGCAGCCGAGAGTGAGGTTAAATAATCGGATGCGAACCCGGCCCAGGGATGGCTGAAGGACTGACCGACAACCTAATCAATTCCCTTCCGCCCGACCAATGGTATGACAATGGAAACTATCAGCGAGGACGAAGATACCAGCAGCGCTACGTCTTCAAAATTGGCGTCTAAAAACAGCCGAGGCACAATAACCACTCTAAGAAAAAAAAATATGAACCAACAACTAACAGGATGTCGAACTTACGGCATGCTGGACAGCATCAACATGGCGAGGAAAAACAGACTGCCAGAAAACTACGGTAACGACAAGGGCAGGTAACTGGGGCCACAAGGCAGAAAATACCGCCGGTGCACTTCACTGATAAGCAACAACCAATTTAACAGTTAAAGACCATACAGGAAGACGGCTGCAAAATTTTGCTTACTCCAACACACCATACACTGCTGCTAACCAGAACAGCCCGGGAAGTAACAACTGGCAATGAACAAAGAGATGTCACAGCAGATGAGGTTTCACAACAGGTTAACTGATCACTCAACTTGAGTGTCCAGGTTCGGTGGGCAACGACTCTGTAGCTCTCACAGCTAGCGCCTCACAACCCGACCGCGTGTGCACGCTGCCAGCGGTCCCGGTTGCTGTTCTGTCCCAACCGACCGACTGCCTGCAGCACGCAGACCGCATTAAAATAGCTGCTCACTCAAATCACACGAGCTAGACACGGTTCCGTGAAACACTTTCACAAACAACTCGAACAATATTAAAACCAGTGACTGTGGGACAACAAACACGAATCACAAGTCGACACCCACGGAGAACCCAGTTGGCGACCAAATACGCGTCATCCGATGAGACGACCGACTGAATGAGCAACCAAGGTCGTCGCCACTCGGGTCACGTGTGTCGGCAACGCTCGGGCGAGTCGTGGCTGTCCGGGCCTCAGTGCTGCTCCGTCCCGACGACCCGGTCGCTCCAAAGATAGCATGACGGTGCTCTTATCGATAATAGCTGCTGCTGCCACTCAGGGGCAGGCAAGCCAGCAATTTTGTGACATAAGAAACGGGGCGGCAATACCGCAAAGACAAGATGTCGAGCAACAAACGGGCTCTGATGCATGTGTGTTGCTTTTAGGCCGTAAATTAGGGGACGGGCACCAGAAACGGACGCCATATGATTGTATCCTGTATTAAGTGTTCATCGCCGGCCAGGGTGGCCGTGCGGTTCTAGGCGCTACAGTCCGGAACCGCGCGACAGCTACGGTCGCAGGTTCGAATCCTGCATGGATGTGTGTGATGTCCTTAGGTTAGTTAGGTTTAAGTAGTTCTAAGTTCTAGGGGACTGATGACCTTAGAAGTTAAGTCCCATAGTGCTCAGAGCCATTTTTTAAGTGTTCATCCAATCTGAATGAGTGGAAAATGGAACACGGTGCCACTTGCTGTTCGGGCTCCAGTAGATTTGGATTATGCCCGCCCCCCCCCCATAAACAAAGGGACTTCTGCGAATAAAAAACCAAAGTCTGTATAGTCCAACATATGCTCCGCAAATTAATGTAAATTATACGACTATGTGCAGAACAGTAACGCCTCAGAATTTTTTTATGTGGAAACTCTGTTGGGTTTTTAAATAAAACACACGTTATTAACTTTCTACATCTCTATTCTTCATGTCTACAAATTTATTTCTCAACATAGTGGCCCTGGCGCTGAACACATTTCTCCCAACCAGAGATTAGTTTGTTGGTAAGAAATTCAGAGGCATTATTTTTCAGCAGGTCCTCGTATAGAATTGGACTTATTAAGAATTTTGTGAAAGCGTTAAATGTGACTCAGCATTTACTTTCTTACTTCAGAAGTACCCTGGGCTTAATTTCGAAAATTTGAAAGCAACTCTGTTCACCTGTCCACAAACCAGAGAGGTTCTTAAAGACAGTTTGAAATACCGGTAAAGAAGAAGACAGAAACGTCACGGCAATCTTTTAAGAATGTTTAAATTGATTTTCTGGGATGTTTCAAAGAGCTTGTGGATGACCTCACATACGAACAACCGCAATGTAACATGTTACTAAAAGTGCACTTTTTCTAAACACTCATCGATTTATTCGCGTCTAAATTCGTTGATGTGATTTGACACTAACTTATTTTACGTAAAATGGCTATAGAACTATGAAGTATTTGGGAGTCATGAATAGACTGTTTCACTGAAGTAAAAGAACGGAATGGACAGCTGCTACGTCAAGCGATTATTGTTGATTGGTGGAAAGCTATGCTCCGGGAACACAGCACCACGGCAAGGCCAAAATGAGAAACTCTTAAGGCAGGCTGTTGATTTTTTTTTTTCATCGACTCTTCAAAAACATGCTGACTGGGCCGTATACGAGTCACCCCTGGGTGTGGTGGCTATCCCTCGTGATGTAAATCACGGTAGTGAACTGGCGTGAATGTGCCAGTCGGTTGCGTGGGAAGCGCAGCGATATGGGTCGATGTGGAGACGTGACTGAACGTGAGAAAGGAGCTGCCGTGTCTGGACGTACCCAGGATTCCAACTTGAATGAAATTGTCCGGTTTGTCGTGGACTCTCCAACGTGTCTACCAAGAATGGTGACCACCCACAGTTACGCAACACAGCCCATGAACGAAAGTCGTAAAAGGATAATCGACACAACCCAGGGGCGAGAAGTCAATGACAATTCCTGCTGCCACTGAATCAGGTCCATCTCGGCCAGGTACCAAGTTAACATTGCAAAGAGGTCTGTATGCAATCGACACCTCCAGGAGGATATACAGGGTGCTCCATTGATCGTGACCGGGCCAAATATCTCTCGAAATAAGCATCAAACGAAAGCAACGAAAACAACGAAACTCATCTTGCTCGAAGGGGGAAACCAGATTGCGCTATGGTTAGCCCGCTAGATGGCGCTGCCATAGGTCAAACGGATATCAACTGCGTTTTTTTAAATAGCAACCCCCATTTTTTATTACATATTCGTGTAGTACGTAAAGAAATATCAATGTTTTAGTTGGATCACTTTTTTCGCTTTGTGATAGATGACGCTGTAATAGTCACAAACATATGGCTCACAATTTTAGACGAACAGTTGGTAAAAGGTAGGTTTTTAAAATTAAAATACAGAACGTAGGTACGTTTGAACATTTAATTTCGGCCGTTCCAGTGTGATACATGTACCTTTGTGAACTTATCATTTCTGAGATCGCATGCTGTTACAGTGTGGTTACCTGTAAATACCACATTAATGCAATAAATGTTCAAAATGATGTCCGTCAACCGCCAATTCATTTGGCAATACGTGTAACGACATTCCTCTCAACAGCGAGTAGTTCGCCTTCCGTAATGTTCGCACATGCATTGACAATGCGCTGACGCATGTTCTCAGGCATTGTCGGTGGATCATGATAGAAAATATCATTTAACTTTCCCCACAGAAAGAAATCCTGGGACGTCAGATCCGGTGAACTTGCGGGCCATGGTATGGTGCTTCGACGACCAATCCATCTGTCGTGAAATATGCTATTCAACACCGCTTCAACCGCACGGGAGCTATGTGCCGGACATCCATCATGTTGGAAGTACATCGCTGTTCTGTCATGCAGTGAAACATCTACATTGGTAGAACATTACGTAGGAAATCGGCATACATTGCACCATTTAGATTGCCATCGATAAAATGGGGGCCAACTGTCCTTCCTCCCATAATGCCGCACAATACATTAACCCGCCAAGGTCGCTGATGTTTCACTTGTCGCACCCATCGTGGATTTTCCGTTGCCCAATAGTGCATATTATGCCGGTTTACGTTACCGCTGTTGATGAATGACGCTTCGTCGCTGAATAGAACGCGTGCAAATAATCTGTCATCGTCCCGTAATTTCTCTTGTACCCGGTGGCAGAGCTGTACACGACGTATAAAGTCGTCGCCATGCAATACCTGGTGCATAGAAATATGGTACGGGTGCAATCGATGTTGATATAGCCTTCTCAACACCGATGTTTTTGAGATTCCCGATTCTCGCGCAATTTCTCTGCTACTGATGTGCGGATTAGCCGCGACAGCAGCTAAAATACCTACTTGGGCATCATCATTTGTTGCAGGTCGTGGTTGACGTTTCACATGTGGCTGAACACTTCCTGTTTCCTTAAATAATGTAACTATCCGGCGAACGGTCCGCACGCTTGGATGATGTCGTCCAGGATACCGAGCAGCATACATAGCACACGCCCGTTGGGCATCTTGATCACAATAGCCATACATCAACACGATATCGACCTTTTCCGCAATTGGTAAAAGGCCCATTTTAACACGGGTAATGTATTACGAAGCAAATACCATCCGCACTGGCTGAATGTTGCGTAATACCACGTACTTCTACGTTTGTGACTATTACAGCACCATCTATCACAAAGCAAAAAAAGGGGTCCAACTAAAACATTCATATATCTTTACGTACTACACGAATATGTAATAAAAAATGGGGGTTCCTATTTTTTAAAAAATCGCAGTTGATATCCGTTTGACCTATGACAGCGCCATCTAGCGGGCCAACCATAGTGCCATCTGGTTTCCTCCTTCAAGCTAGACGAGTTTCGTTCTTTGTAGTTTTTGCGTTTGATGCTTATTTCGTGACATATTAGGCCCGGTCACTATCAATGGACCACCCTGTATATTAATCAGATAAATATTGTGTCCCAACTTTTCTGGGTTAATCCGTGCAGCTGTGTTGGCCACGGTGAGAGGGTGGCGCAGTGTTTATCGTATTTTACGGACTATAAGACGCTACGGACTATAACACACACTTTAAGCTTTAAGCAGCTTTTTAAAAAATAACGTTTTTACCATTTTTATTATTAGGTCGCAAGGCCAGACTAAAAAATTCTTAGTTTATAAAACCGAACAGACCTTTAAAATTCCTGATAATCGTCATCTGAACACACACTTGCTCGATTGTAGGTCGTTGTAAAGCTCCCTTCGGCATGAATTCATGTTGTGTTTAATCCATCATGCATCTGTTCCATTCCTCACTGATACGCACTTTAAATAGTTTATTTATCGAGGCATCGAGAGGTTGCAATTGTGAAGTAGGTCCTACTGGAATATCAACAAGCGCTGCATTTCCCTGTTTCAGTTTCTCTTTTACAGAATTTTTCAAATGACTGATCCAGCACAAGAAGAGAACTCTTCTTTAGTGAAGCACATTTACTTCCTTCCCACAGTCTGTTAATCCATAATTTCCCACCAGCCTCTTCCATCGACCGCTTGTCATGTACCTGGCAGTATTTCAGAAGGTTTTGGCATGGTTTTGAGCTTGAAAATAGTCATTGGATCAAGTTCAGTACCGTCAGCACAAGGATGACAGTGTAGTGAACTTTTTCATGTCCACCTTTTTTATAGTTATAGTTTTAGTACCTTTCATAGCAACAATTATGTTACTCCGCACATTAAGTGTCAGAGGAGTTACGTCTGTACTATTTATTCGGCTTTTCTTTCGATGTTTAGTAATAAAGCGATGGAAAGACAATATTTTCTCTTCATACTCTTGTGGCATTTACTGAGATATTTTAGTTTTGTTTCACACGTGAAGTCTACGACGCTTCATAAACCAACGCCACCCTTAAAGTCTGCCAAGTACCGCTGTAGCGGTAGCTAATGAGCGCGTATTTGAGTCATTACTGTATAATTCCAGAGCCCTTTTGACGGTGTCCCAGATTCCATTTCATTACGTCATCATCCAGTTTTGGCCATTCTGCATTCAGTCCTCTATTTGCACATTTAGTCTTCGTTTTTTTCTGTCCTTTATCAGTGTGCCAATCGCGAATGGTTTTTTTCTGTTGTGTAGGGCCGAAATGCCGCTCAGCTTCTCTGTTCAAATGGCTCAAATGGCTCTGTGCACTGTGGGACTTAACATCTGAGGTCATCAGTCCCCTAGAACTCAAAACTAACCTAAGGACATCACCCACATCCATGCCCGAGGCAGGATTAGAACCTGCGACAGAAGCAGTCGCGTGGTTCCGAACTGAAGCGCCTAGAACCGCTCGGCCACCGCGGCCGGCTAGCTTCTCTGTTTCCATGTTCTTCTGCATATGCTATAACTTTTAATTTATAAAAATGGTTCAAAACGCTCTGAGCACTATGCAACTTCTGAGGTCATGAGTCGCCTAGAACTTAGAAGTAGATAAACTTGACTAACCCAAGGACATCACACACATCCATGCCCGAGGCAGGATTCGAACCTGCGACGTAGAGGTCGCTCGGTTCCAGACTGTAGCGCCTAGAACCGCACGGCCACTCCGACCGGCTTGAATTTATACACTCCTGGAAATTGAAATAAGAACACCGTGAATTCATTGTCCCAGGAAGGGGAAACTTTATTGACACATTCCTGGGGTCAGATACATCACATGATCACACTGACAGAACCACAGGCACATAGACACAGGCAACAGAGCATGCACAATGTCGGCACTAGTACAGTGTATATCCACCTTTCGCAGCAATGCAGGCTGCTATTCTCCCATGGAGACGATCGTAGAGATGCTGGATGTAGTCCTGTGGAACGGCTTGCCATGCCATTTCCACCTGGCGCCTCAGTTGGACCAGCGTTCGTGCTGGACGTGCAGACCGCGTGAGACGACGCTTCATCCAGTCCCAAACATGCTCAATGGGGAACAGATCCGGAGATCTTGCTGGCCAGGGTAGTTGACTTACACCTTCTAGAGCACGTTGGGTGGCACGGGATACATGCGGACGTGCATTGTCCTGTTGGAACAGCAAGTTCCCTTGCCGGTCTAGGAATGGTAGAACGATGGGTTCGATGACGGTTTGGATGTACCGTGCACTATTCAGTGTCCCCTCGACGATCACCAGTGGTGTACGGCCAGTGTAGGAGATCGCTCCCCACACCATGATGCCGGGTGTTGGCCCTGTGTGCCTCGGTCGTATGCAGTCCTGATTGTGGCGCTCACCTGCACGGCGCCAAACACGCATACGACCATCATTGGCACCGAGGCAGAAGCGACTCTCATCGCTGAAGACGACACGTCTCCATTCGTCCCTCCATTCACGCCTGTCGCGACACCACTGGAGGCGGGCTGCACGATGTTGGGGCGTGAGCGGAAGACGGCCTAACGGTGCGCGGGACTGTAGCCCAGCTTCATGGAGACGGTTGCGAATGGTCCTCGCCGATACCCCAGGAGCAACAGTGTCCCTAATTTGCTGGGAAGTGGCGGTGCGGTCCCCTACGGCACTGCGTAGGATCCTACGGTCTTGGCGTGCATCCGTGCGTCGCTGCGGTACGGTCCCAGGTCGACGGGCACGTGCACCTTCCGCCGACCACTGGCGACAACATCGATGTACTGTGGAGACCTCACGCCCCACGTGTTGAGCAATTCGGCGGTACGTCCACCCGGCCTCCCGCATGCCCACATACGCCCTCGCTCAAAGTCCGTCAACTGCACATACGGTTCACGTCCACGCTGTCGCGGCATGCTACCAGTGTTGAAGACTGCGATGGAGCTCCGTATGCCACGGCAAACTGGCTGCCACTGACGGCGGCGGTGCACAAATGCTGCGCAGCTAGCGCCATTCGACGGCCAACACCGCGGTTCCTGGTGTGTCCGCTGTGCCGTGCGTGTGATCATTGCTTGTACAGCCCTCTCGCAGTGTCCGGAGCAAGTATGGTGGGTCTGACACACCGGTGTCAATGTGTTCTTTTTTCCATTTCCAGGAGTGTAGCACGCATCATATGAATATCTTTTACTTTTTCCCATTACGAAACTAGCTGCCAACAAAAAACATTGTACTGTCACCGATCACACAGAACACTTTCACTTCAAGTTTCGCTGGCAGGGTGGACTGCAATGACGCATCACGGGCTACACAGCGCTCTGGGCAGGGTGGGAGGGGGACTGTTGGTAAGCCTCCGAATCCCAGTAACTCATGTTCGTCGCATCGGTGCACTGCGGTTGCCACTTGAATTCACTGTTGGCAGACAGAGACAGATTTCCCACGGCATCGAATATACAGCCATTTTTAAGACTGACTGGAATTTTAAATCAAACACTGGACATTTTACAGGGTGTTTCAAAAATGACAGGTATATTTGAAACGGCAATAAAAACTAAACGAGCAGCGATAGAAATACAGCGTTTGTTGCAATATGCTTGGGACAACAGTACATTTTCAGGCGGACAAACTTTCGAAATTACAGTAGTTACAATTTTCAACAACAGATGGCGCTGCAAGTGATGTGAAAGATATAGAAGACAACGCAGTCTGTGGGTGCGCCATTCTGTACGTCGTCTTTCTGCTGTAAGCGTGTGCTGTTCACAACGTGCAAGTGTGCTGTGGACAACATGGTTTATTCCTTAGAACAGAGGATTTTTCTGGTGTTGGAATTCCACCGCCTAGAACACAGTGTTGTTGCAACAAGACGAAGTTTTCAACGGAGGTTTAATGTAACCAAAGGACCGAAAAGCGATACAATAAAGGATCTGTTTGAAAAATTTCAACGGACTGGGAACGTGATGGATGAACGTGCTGGAAAGGTAGGGCGACCGCGTACGGCAACCACAGAGGGCAACGCGCAGCTAGTGCAGCAGGTGATCCGACGGCGGCCTCGGGTTTCCGTTCGCCGTGTTGCAGCTGCGGTCCAAATGACGCCGACGTCCATGTATCGTCTCGTGCGCCAGAGTTTACACCTCTATCCGTACAAAATTCAAACGCGGCAACCCCTCAGCGCCGCTAGCATTGCTGCACGAGAGACATTCGCTAACGATATAGTGCACAGGATTGATGACGGCGATATGCATGTGGGCAGCATTTGGTTTACTGACGGAGCTTATTTTTACCTGGACGGCTTCGTCAATAAACAGAACTGGCGCATATGGGGAACCGAAAAGCCCCATGTTGCAGTCCCATCGTCCCTGCATCCTCAAAAAGTACTGGTCTGGGCCGCCATTTCTTCCAAAGGAATCATTGGCCCATTTTTCAGATCCGAAACGATTACTGCATCACGCTATCTGGACATTCTTCGTGAATTTGTGGCGGTACAAACTGCCTTAGACGACACTGCGAACACCTCGTGGTTTATGCAAGATGGTGCCCGGCCACATCGCACGGCCGACGTCTTTAATTTCCTGAATGAATATTTCGATGATCGTGTGATCGCTTTGGGCTATCCGAAACATACAGGAGGCGGCGTGGATTGGCCTCCGTATTCGCCAGACATGAACCCCTGTGACTTCTTTCTGTGGGGACACTTGAAAGACCAGGTGTACCGCCAGAATCCGGAAACAATTGAACAGCTGAAGCAGTACATCTCATCTGCATGTGAAGCCATTCCGCCAGACACGTTGTCAAAGGTTTCGGGTAATTTCATTCAGAGACTACGCCATATTATTGCTACGCATGGTGGATATGTGGAAAATATCGTACTATAGAGTTTCCCAGACCGCAGCGCCATCTGTTGTTGAAAATTGTAACTACTGTAATTTCGAAAGTTTGTCTGCCTGAAAATGTACTGTTGTCCCAAGCATATTGCAACAAACGGTGTATTTCTATCGCTGCTCGTTTAGTTTTTATTGCCGTTTCAAATATACCGGTCATTTTTTAAACACCCTGTATATTAATCTCGAATATAAGACGCACCTGAATTTTAGAGACAATTTTTCGAAGTAAAAAATGCGTCTTATAATCCGTAAAATACGATAGCGCATCTGCCTATTGAGCAGGAGACCAGGCTAGGATCCCGGCGTCGGTACAAATTTTAATTCATTGCCAGTATCGAGTAGGGTATCTCGCAAGAGGCAATTGCTCACTGCAGCGTACAAAGGCGCTCGTGTCCAATCGTGAAAATAAGCGTAGAAACTGGACAGGAGGCGTCAAATGTTGTCCGACGAGTATCAATATTCCCTCTTCACAAATGAGCCGAGGCGTCTAGTGCAGCGATCGGCCAATGATATGTTAAAACGCAGTATGTGGAGGATGTTCATATCGCTCAGTTTTATTTGGCCCCCGATCGGAGGTTGGTGGGAGCGGAAGCGTAATGTGGCGCACTAAACCCGTGCCACTCGAAGCAGCTTCCCGTCGTCTCGGAATGGATACATACAGGTCGTGCATGCTTTCCAGGGGAGTCTTATGTGTGCCATTCTTCCTGCGTAACAGTGTTTCAGGTGATGATTATGGACGTGGACAGTGACCCCACTCCCTTCTCTCCAAAGTACACCACAGAGGCTTAAGAATATAGCATTCATGGACGATGTGAGCTAACAAGTGCTTAGTCGACTGATAAGTCACGACAGTTGATACGAGTAATGACAACGAAAAACAAGCAAACACTGAATTACACTGAAGAGCCAAGGAAACTGGTATAGCCACGGGTGTTCAAACACAGAGATATGTAAACAGGCAGATTACGAGTGTACAGTGAATATCAGGAATCTGGCAAAACATCAAATCTTCGACAATGCTGTGGCCGGAAAAAGATCCTGCAAGGACGAGGGCGACGAGTACTGAAGATAAAAGTGCATCCCTTCCGTAAATTGCTGCAGATTACAATGGTGGGCCATCAACAAGTGGCAGCGTCTGGACCATTCAACGAAACATCATCATGGGCTTTCGGAGCCGAAGGCCCACTCGTGTACCCTTGATGGCTACACGGTACAAAGCTTTACGCCTCGACTGGAACCGTCAACACCGACAGTGGACTGTTGATGACTGGAAACATGCTGCCTGGTCGGACGAGTCTAGTCTCGAATTGTATCGAGCAGATGGATGTGTACGGGTGTGGAGACAATCCATGAAGCCATGGACACTGCATGTCAGCAGAGGACTGTTCAAGCTTGTGGAGCCTGTGGCGGCGTGGCCAAGCGGTTCTAGGCGCTTCAGTCTGGAACCGCGCGACCGCTGCGGTCGCAGGTTAGAATCATGCCTCGGGCATGGATGTGTATGATGTCCTTAGGTTAGTTAGGTTTAAGTAGTTCTAAGTTTTAGGGGACTGATGACCTCAGATGTTAAGTTCCATAGCGCTCAGAGCCATTTGAACCATTTTGTAATAGAGTCAGGCGTGTGCAGTTGGAGTGATATGGGACCCCTGATACGTCTAGATACGACTCTGACAGGTGACACGTACATCATGGCTGATCACCTACATCCACTCGAGTCCGTTTTCCATTCCAACGGACTTGGTCAATTCCAGCAGGATAATGCGACATCCCATAAGTCCAGAATTGCTACATAGTCGCCCCAGCAACATTCTTCTGAGTTTAAACACTTCCGCTGGCCACCAAACTGCCCAGACACGAACATTACAGACCATATCAGGATGACTTGCAACGCGCAGTTCAGAAGAGATGTCCAACCCCTCGCACTCTTACAGGTTTATGGACAGCCCTGCAGGATTAAAGGTGTCATTTCCGTCCAGCACTACCTCAGACATTAGTCGAGTCCACGCCACATTGTGCTGCAGCACTTCTGGATGCTCGCTGGGGCCCTACACAATATTAGACAGGTGTACCAGTTTCTTTGGCTCTTCAGGGTATATTCACAAGGGGTACTCATTGCTACAGCGCACAATACTGTTATGTAACTAAGGTTAGTAACGAGCGTAAACATTCTAGAGCGGCACGAAGCTTTGACCGATCACATAGGGGCCAAGATGACACGTGCTTCCTGTAGTTGAGGACGGAGGTGATTCAGCGAAGTTTCGCTGGTGTTCTTCGTACCATGACTTGGTTCTAATACTTCATGTTACCGTGAATTTGAATCAGGATAGCTATTTCAGCATTCTTGTTGACCAAGTTGCTCTCTTTCTTCGACATCTTCATAATGAGTGTGATATGGGCATACGCACCTTGCTAGATTTTCCTGCCTTATTTTTAAATTAAGTGCAAGGTGGCAACTGCGAATGTTTATCGCTCCGTGATTTACACAGAGAGGGATAGTAAATTACCACAGTAACCAAATGCGGGCAGACGCAAATTCTCAACGCATTATACGAGGTCTTGCTGAAAAGTAATGCTTCCGATTTTTTTTATTCTGTTGAGAGTTATATGCCATGCATATCACTCATTCTAGTTTCCCGCTTCGCAGACGCAACCCTCTGCCGGCAGAGGGCTCCGAATTGAAGTGCATAACATGGCGATGTGTAACAGAACTATGTCGGTGCATGAGAAACAGCATGCCGTAATAGAGTTCTAACAAGGTCGTCACTCCTGAACTGCGATACAGACAATTATGTGCACGGTAAGTGCCTCGAATGCTCACTCCTGACATGAAGCATAGGAGACTGTTATTTTTGCATTTTGAGCGTAAGGGTGATACGTTGCTCTTCGACAATGTGACAGGTGATGAAAAC
The DNA here is from genome assembly GCF_023864275.1 of Schistocerca cancellata. Lineage (NCBI taxonomy): Eukaryota > Metazoa > Arthropoda > Insecta > Orthoptera > Acrididae > Schistocerca > Schistocerca cancellata. The sequence continues at coordinate 56,782,317 of NC_064635.1, forward strand.
TGGGTTCACCATTTGGACCCGCAAGACAAGAGAGCGTCAACGGAGTTTCACCCCAAAGGATGTCCAACGCCAAAGAAGTTCAAGACCATGACAACAACATGCAGTCACACTCACAGAGTTCTAGGATGTTCAAAGTATGGTGCATCTGAAATTCGTGCATAAAGGCAAGTCTGCAAAGTACTGGGAGATCCTCAAAAAACTGAAAAGTTTGCCTACACATGGAGCTCCCCTTCTTTCAACATTTCAGTATTGGGACAAGGGAAGTTCGGGTGCAAAGTACCATTATCCACGATGGCAGCGATGACGTCATCCAAGATGGCGGCTTTTGATGGGAAAGTGCCATACTCCCCTCCCCTCCCCCAAAAAATGGTGGAAAGTTCAAATTCCAACAGGATAATGCATCACACCTAAGAAAATGGGTGGAAAGAAAGGGCAATTGGGCTACCTCCACTAACCTAAGTCATCCGACTGCCACTTCTTCCTAGGAACTGGTGCCAAGTTCGAATTTTGGCAGGAATATAAGTCACTTGGGGTTTCTCTACTAAGCTATGAAAATGGAGTGAAAGAAAGGACACTTGGACTAACCTAAGTCACCTGGCCGCCATCTCCTCCTAAGGATTCGTGGGAAGAAGACTCAGCCTGCACTGGGCTGCTGGAGAGAGTAAGGAAGGAGTGTACTTTATTTATTTTGGAACAATTTATTTAGGGATGGAGTATATTTATCACAGTAATACAGAACACACGCTCTGACATGCCACACAGCACACAGACCTGCAAACTACTCCTAAATAACTCACGTATAATGCTCTACACATGCACTTGTTAATTGTAAACTGTCAAAATAACGCATTGCACAGCCCACAGACATGCAAACCACTCGTAAATAATACTATACATTTACGTCCATAGAGCCAAACAACTCGTAAATTATCAAATTAATAATCCATCTAAAAGACTCTACAAACATGCTTGCTAATCATCAACTATCAAAATCATGCACCAATCTTTATTTATACAATTAGAGACACCACCATCCAGTGTGTTCGCCAGAAGGTCCGCACTCCAACTGGCCTAGTACACAGTGCCACGACCAGAGAGTGCTGTCATCCATTCTGTGACGTAATGCAAGATGGCAGCCATGACATCAGCTGATGATGCAAGTACCGTTATCCACGACAGCGGCAAACAGGGTGATCACCATAAGGTCTGGACCTAGTATACAGTACCACCACCAAAGGGTGCTGTCGTCTGTTTTGTGACGTAATCCAAGATGGTGGGAGGAAATGGAGGGAAAATGACTCTGCCTGTGCTGGACATAAGATTTTATTTTGCAGGCAGTGTCTCTACCACGAGATCTAGACTCCAGCTGACCTAGTACAAAATACTGCCACCAGAGGATGCTGTCATCACTCCTGTGATGTAATCCATGATGGTGGTCTGGAGAGGGAAAATGTCACGAAAATGACTCAGCCTGCGCTGGGCTGCTGGAGAGAGTAAGGAAGGAGTGTACTTTATTTATTTTGGAACAATTTATTTAGGTATGGAGTATATTTATCACACTGATACAAAAGACATGCTTGGGGTCACGCCACACAGACCTGAAAACTACTCCTAAATAACGCTCTGCAGACATGCAAACAACTCCTACCACCACCCCCTGTGAGGGCACCATTGCTCGCACGATGATTCAAAGCTGCAGTGGGGCTCCAGCACGGAGACGGAGATATCGCAGTGCTTCCCAGAATAGCGCAGCATGCAGCCCTCCAAGCATTCCTAAAGGTATACCCCGTCCCTCACAGAATTTACACCTCAGACTGCTGCCGCTACTGCTGCCTGTGTGGCACGATCTACATCTACATCTACATCCATACTCCGCAAGCCACCTGACGGTGTGTGGCGGAGGGTACCTTGAGTACCTCTATCGGTTCTCACTTCTATTCCAATCTAGTATTGTTCGTGGAAAGAGGATTGTCAGTATGCTTCTGTGTGGGCTCCAATCTCTCTGATTTTATGCTCATGGTCTCTTTGCGAGATATACATAGGAGGGAGCAATATACTGCTTGACTCCTCGGTGAAGGTATGTTCTCGAAACTTTGACAAAAGCCTGTACTGAGCTACTGCAGAGTCTTCCACTGGAGTTTATCTATCACCTCCGTAACGCTTTCGCGATTACTAAATGATCCTGTAACGAAGCGCGCTGCTCTCCGTTGGATCTTCTCTATCTCTTCTATCAACCCTATCTGGTACAGATCCCACACTGCTGAGCAGTATTCAAGCAGTGGGCGAACAAGCGTACTGTAACCTACTCACTTTGTTTTTGGATTGCATTTCCTTAGGATTAATCCAATGAACACCCCATGAACCATGGACCTTGCCGCTGGTGGGGAGGCTTGCGTGCCTCAGCGATACAGATGGCCGTACCGTAGGTGCAACCACAACGGAGGGGTATCTGTTGAGAGGCCAGACAAACATGTGGTTCCTGAAGAGGGGCAGCAGCCTTTTCAGTAGTTGCAGGGGCAACAGTCTGGATGATTGACTGATCTGGCCTTGTAACATTAACCAAAACGGCCTTGCTGTGCAGGTACTGCGAACGGCTGAAAGCAAGGGGAAACTACAGCCGTAATTTTTCCCGAGGACATGCAGCTCTACTGTATGATTAAATGATGATGGCGTCCTCTTGGGTAAAATATTCCGGAGGTAAAATAGTACCCCATTCGGATCTCCGGGCGGGGACTACTCAGGAGGACGTCGTTATCAGGAGAAAGAAAACTGGCGTCCTACGGATCGGAGCGTGGAATGTCAGATCCCTTAATCGGGCAGGTAGGTTAGAAAATTTAAAAAGGGAAATGGATAGGTTAAAATTAGATATAGTGGGAATTAGTGAAGTTCGGTGGCAGGAGGAACAAGACTTTTGGTCAGGTGATTACAGGGTTATAAATACAAAATCAAATAGGGGTAATGCAGGAGTAGGTTTAATAATGAATAAAAAAATAGGAGTGCGGGTTAGCTACTACAAACAGCATAGTGAACGCATTATTGTGGCCAAGATAGACACAAAGCCCATGCCTACTACAGTAGTACAAGTTTATATGCCAACTACCTCTGCAGATGATGAAGAAATAGATGAAATGTATGACGAGATAAAAGAAATTATTCAGGTAGTGAAAGGAGACGAAAATTTAATAGTCATTGGTGACTGGAATTCGTCAGTAGGAAAAGGGAGAGAAGGAAACATAGTAGGTGAATATGGATTGGGGGGAAGGAATGAAAGAGGAAGCCGCCTTGTAGAATTTTGCACAGAGCATAACTTAATCATATCCAACACTTGGTTCAAGAATCATAAAAGAAGGTTGTATACCTGGAAGAATCCTGGAGATACTAGTAGGTATCAGATAGATTATATAATGGTAACACAGAGATTTAGGAACCAGGTTTTAAATTGTAAGACATTTCCTGGGGCAGATGTGGATTCTGACCACAATCTATTGGTTATGAACTGCAGATTGAAACTGAAGAAACTGCAAAAAGGTGGGAATTTAAGGAGATGGGACCTGGATAAACTGAAAGAACCAGAGGTTGTAGAGAGTTTCAGGGAGAGCATAAGGGAACAGTTGACAGGAATGGGGGAAAGAAATACAGTAGAAGAAGAATAGGTAGCTCTGAGGGATGAAGTAGTGAAGGCAGCAGAGGATCAAGTAGGTAAAAAGACGAGGGCTAATAGAAATCCTTGGGTAACAGAAGAAATATTGAATTTAATTGATGAAAGGAGAAAATATAAAAATGCAGTAAATGAAGCAGGCAAAAAGGAATACAGACGTCTCAAAAATGATATCGACAGGAAGTGCAAAATGGCTAAGCAGGGATGGCTAGAGGACAAATGTAAGGATGTAGAGGCTTGTCTCACTAGGGGTAAGATAGATACTGCCTATAGGAAAATTAAAGAGACCTTTGGAGAGAAGAGAACCACTTGTATGAATATCAAGAGCTCAGATGGAAACCCAGTTCTAAGCAAAGAAGGGAAGGCAGAAAGGTGGAAGGAGTATATAGAGGGTTTGTACAAGGGCGATGTACTTGAGGACAATATTATGGAAATGGAAGAGGATGTAGATGAAGACGAAATGGGAGATAAGATACTGCGTGAAGAGTTTGACAGAGCACTGAAAGACCTAAGTCGAAACAAGGCCCCGGGAGTAGACAACATTCCATTTGAACTACTGATGGCCTCGGGAGAGCCAGTCATGACAAAACTCTACCATCTGGTGAGCACGATGTATGAGACAGGCGAAATACCCTCAGACTTCAAGAAGAATATAATAATTCCAATCCCAAAGAAAGCAGGTGTTGACAGATGTGAAAATTACCGAACTATCAGTTTAATAAGTCACAGCTGCAAAATACTAACGCGAATTCTTTACAGACGAATGGAAAAACTGGTAGAAGCCGACCTCGGGGAAGATCAGTTTGGATTCCGTAGAAATGTTGGAACACGTGAGGCAATACTGACCTTACGACTTATCTTAGAAGAAAGATTAAGAAAAGGCAAACCTACGTTTCTAGCATTTGTAGACTTAGAGAAATCTTTTGACAATGTTAACTGGAATACTCTCTTTCAAATTCTGAAGGTGGCAGGGGTAAAATACAGGGAGCGAAAGGCTATTTACAATTTGTACAGAAACCAGATGGCAGTTATAAGAGTCGAGGGGCATGAAAGGGAAGCAGTGGTTGGGAAAGGAGTAAGACAGGGTTGTAGCCTCTCCCCGATGTTATTCAATCTGTATATTGAGCAAGCAATAAAGGAAACAAAAGAAAAATTCGGAGTAGGTATTAAAATTCATGGAGAAGAAGTAAAAACTTTGAGGTTCGCCGATGACATTGTAATTCTGTCAGAGACAGCAAAGGACTTGGAAGAGCAGTTGAACGGAATGGACAGTGTCTTGAAAGCAGGATATAAGATGAACATCAACAAAAGGAAAACGAGGATAATGGAATGTAGTCGAATTAAGTCGGGTGATGCTGAGGGAATTAGATTAGGAAATGAGACACTTAAAGTAGTAAAGGAGTTTTGCTATTTAGGGAGTAAAATAACCGATGATGGTCGAAGTAGAGAGGATATAAAATGTAGACTGGCAATGGCAAGGAAAGCGTTTCTCAAGAAGAGGAATTTGTTAACATCGAGTATAGATTTAAGTGTCAGGAAGTCGTTTCTGAAAGTATTTGTATGGAGTGTAGCCATGTATGGAAGTGAAACATGGACGATAACTAGTTTGGACAAGAAGAGAATAGAAGCTTTCGAAATGTGGTGCTACAGAAGAATGCTGAAGATAAGGTGGGTAGATCACGTAACTAATGAGGAGGTATTGAATAGGATTGGGGAGAAGAGAAGTTTGTGGCACAACTTGACTAGAAGAAGGGATCGGTTGGTAGGACATGTTTTGAGGCATCAAGGGATCACAAATTTAGCATTGGAGGGCAGTGTGGAGGGTAAAAATCGTAGAGGGAGACCAAGAGATGAATACACTAAGCAGATTCAGAAGGATGTAGGTTGCAGTAGATACTGGGAGATGAAGAAGCTTGCACAGGATAGAGTAGCATGGAGAGCTGCATCAAACCAGTCTCAGGACTGAAGACCACAACAACAACAACAATCCAATGAATCTCAGTCTGGCATCTTTATATGATCATTCCATTTTAAATAACTCCTAAAGCGTACTCCCAGATAATTTATGGAATTAACTGCTTCCAATTCCTGACCTGCTATATTGTAGCTAAATGATAAGGGATCTTTCTTTTTATGTATTCGCAGCACATTACACTTGTCTACATTGAGATTCAATTGCCATTCCCTGCACCATGCGTCAATTCGCTGCAGATCCTCGTGCATTTCAGTACAATTTTCCATTGTTTCAACCTCTCGATATACCACAGCATCATCCGCAAAAAGCCTCAGTGAACTTCCGATGTCATCCACAAGGTCATTTATGTATATTGTGAATAGCAACGGTCCTACGACACTCCCCTGCGGCACACCTGAAATCACTCTTACTTCGGAAGACTTCTCGATCATATTAAATATAGAGGCACTGCAGAGGCCATTTTAAAGTTTGATCACCTATACTCTAGGCGAACGATCGTATCCCACAGACTATACTAAGTCGCAGAGGGCGCTTCCTCTGGTCCTGTTAAGTTATTTGAAACGTTTTCTAACGCACTTTTGCACAATTGCAAACACTTCGTTCTTCTTCCACGACTTCGAGGCCTATGCCAGGTTATAAACTGACATTAAGAAGTTCTGATCCACGGCCTTTCGCAGGAAACTAAACGTTGCACAGTGTTGTTACGGCAGATACCACTACACGCAACACATCGGCTGATTTTAAGTAAAAGACACTTACAACATAATGAAACCGCAAGAGTTTTCTCACGTTGTGTAGAATCTCCAAACTACAGTCCGAACGTGATTAACGAGCTCTACATTTAGACTAGTCTCTCACAATGACGGAATAGCTGATAACTCTACGTTCCGTTTCGACTGATTCCTCATATTGCAGCCATGTACGCGATCACTGTTTCGGTGCTATTCACCCCAGAAGGTATAGCCCAGCCGCCAAAACTCTCTCTCCAACTCAAACAAGCAAAATCAGTCAATCATTATGTGGTGACCAATAGTGCACCAATGCACGGTCGGCCGATGGGGCCGTGCGGTTCTAGGCGCTTCAGTCTGGAGCCGCGTGACCGCTACGGTCGCAGGTTCGAATCTTGCCTCGGGCATGGAGGTGTGTGTTGTCCTGAGGTTAGTTAGGTTTCAGTAGTTCTAAGTTCTAGGGGACTGATGACCACAGATGTTAAGTCTCATAGTGCTCAGAGCCATTTGAACCATTTTGAACCAATGCACGGATGGGATGGAAAAGACAACATCGATGTACTCTAATAATAAACATCACAGTTGATAGTGTGAACAATTTTAGCAATTTTACACTAACTACAACACTGGCCAATGATGTGATAGCATGTTTCCCCAGATTCAGTATCACAGCTAAACCGCCCCTTCTCTACTTTGCGAGTATCATTGCGAATGCAAGTAGATGACTGGTCCGTACGTCCATTCAGCGTTAATCCTCGAACAAATAAATCATCAAAGTATACCAGGCAGAGCTCTATATATTTCTAACACCTCGAGCATAGCGCTTAATTTACGATCTACCTCTCTGCGTATGAGAGTCACAGAGCATTCTCGTTGTCTTAGGGTAAAACTGGAGAGTGAAAGACCCTCCTCACACTGTCATCGACCAACCCTCCCTGCAGCACCGTTACCGAATTAATCTGCAACCGATCCGAAGACCACTACACTCCACCTCTAGTGTCCATATTCCAGTTCTTCAGTGCTCGTTAACTGTCCTATCGCATTTCCAAAGCACAAAATACCGCCTACTTACCTAATTCCTAAACTTTATTAATTACAGCCGATCAGCTAACAAAGGCAGTTCCCGCGGTTTCATGGCAAAGTCCGAGCTTTGGCCGTCGGCTAATCCCACCTCATAGTCAATTCCTCACCATTTCCTCGCCGGTTGCTTCGTGGATCTGGGCCGCGTATTTAGACGATTTCCGCACCCTCCCATCTGTAATCAGCACGTCCTCCGTGGTCCCATCTATCGTCCGCTCGACATGGCTCTGGCCACGAATTACGGTGTTTGTTTCTCTTCCACCGTACAGTTTTCCCGGGCTGGATGTCTCTCTCGCAGGTTCGTATTCAAGTGGTCCACACTGCGGTCAACCGTAGTGCGTCTGCACAAAGTGCGATGGTTCTCTACCTTTGGTTTCACGGTCGTAGCCGAGTTCATCAAGGAAAAACAAGAATGCGCCTGCATCGTCCGTGTGAATACGGTTTGGCAGCTTGGCTTAGCAAATCCATACGAGCTCCTTCGCCTCAAACGACGCGTCCTAGAACTGCTTTCTCCTGACCATTTCTTTGAAACATGTTTCTTGTAATGACCATTTTCGCAGCAGCTGTATATAAATTGCAGTTGTTTCAAAGAAAATGCCTTTTTTGGATGCTACACATCGAAATTTTTATTTTTACTTATGCACCCAGACGCGTTTCGCCTTTTTTACAAGGCATCTTCAGTGGGTGTCCTGAAATATTACATGATTTGTCATTTTTACACATAGGTTATGGTTTCACATCTAGGTTATAGATTTAAAAACAGTTCCTTAACGTTTTGTTATGAAATGGAAAGGTACTTACAGGTAACTTCTAATTCACTGCATCCAAGCAAACTGCTTTTTCGCATCTGGCAACCAAGTGGACAGCTTACAGTTCACTTTCAGTTCACTGTTTACGTTACACATCACTGTACAGAGAGTCATTTGATTTTCTAAGTGTTACCAACATTCTCAGTTTTCTGCATTCAACTGTTTTGTTAAAGTGTGTGTGTGTGTGTGTGTGTGTGTGTGTGTGTGTGTGTGTGTGTGTGCGTGTGTGTGTGTATTAGAGAGGAGAGAGATTTTTTTATAATAAAATAAAAATTATTTATTTTATTTTTATTACTATATTCATTCATTTATTTATTCTTAAAAATTCCTTCGAAATATTGTGTGGGACTTCGAAATTGTGAACCGGTGTAAGGCAGCATCATTACAATGCTCCTGTTTCTTCCTTCGACGAAAATTCGTGCAGAAACATTTCTTTAAACCCCTCATATGTTTTATTTACACTTTGATGCGAACACAAGCATAGTTTACGGCTGCTTCTACGCGCAGATGTGCGCAAATGAAGTTGATTTTTTAGCTGGTGCACTAAGATCCGGAAAGATCATCCTGGAATTGCTCAATCCAAATTCTGGGGTGTAAACTCTTTGATCTGTCCAGAAATTGTGCAAACTTTTGAACGGAAACAAAATGCCTTCTCATTTCGTCCTCTTCCACGTCTTGATAATTTGTTCCTACTGACACAACTGGCTGCACGTTCATCAGAGGTGGTACGGGATCACAATGTATACAACAAGTCTGGTCCGTTAATTCTCGTAGTTCGACCTCCTCTTCACAGCTAACTTCTTCACTCATCAATGTCTCACCGATCCCCATACTATTTGTCGGACCACTATTTCGTTGCCTCTCTTTAAACAATTGCGCCGGCTGATGTCGGCTTGAATTTCTTTGAATTGAAGCACAACTTTTATTTCTTCTTCATCTTTTAACTTAACTGGAACGGTTCTTTCCGAACTCGCGTCATTATGTGATGACAATTCCTTTAACTTCTTCTTAACTTGAGAAATGTCATCCGTTACTACTTCCTTCCATATTTAACATTATTTACGTCGTTTCGTATCTCAACGGTCACGCCCTTCACTTCTTAAGTAGGTGTGCCTAATTTGTTTTCGCAGTTGCTGATTTGAATCGTAGTGACCTGTTCCGTTCTCTCTTCTGATTTCTGAACTACTTCTGTGGTCTTTTTGTCTAATTTTTCCATTTGTTTGTCACACACTTGCAATTGTTAACTGTTTTCCTAACGTCTTAACGTAATCACTATGTTCCTTAAACTGTTCTTCAATATTTTTAAAGACATCTAATTTTTCCCATCTGGCTTCTTGTAATTTTCGTCTGTCAGTTTGAAAAATTCCATCGTCTTCTCGTCGCTAATCCTATTAAGCTCTTCCGATTTTTCATGTTGCTCATACACCTTTTTGAAGTTTTCTTCTATCTTTTTGAAATATTCTTCTGCTCTTTTAAAGCGTTCCTCGCTGCCTGATAGTACATGAATCATTAATCACTGCAACTCACTAACGGCGGCGAAAAAGAGCGCCATCAACAAAACTTTGTGTTACGTTTTCGAGACCAGCAGCTACGCTGACATTGCCTGAGACATTGTCACATTCTCTTCACTTAACACCTGTGCCTCAGGTTGTTGTACGTTTTTATGGAAGCAATCTGTCCCTCTACTTGTCACTAATGTCTTGTCTGTATTACTTTCTCGATTTTCCCTCGTCTGAGAACAGTGTAAGCTGTCTTGTTCGATCTCATTGTTAAGTTCACGCTTTGCACATTGACTCGCTTCTTTCCTGTCATTGGTACTCACTTTTTCTAAGGGTTAATCCTGGCGTAACCAAATACTGATACAAATTTTCCCCACTTTCCCCTAATAACTAAATTGCTAACCTAAACGTCGCGAAACACAATAAAATCCTAACCCAACACAAACACATAAAGATATACCCCCTCACTATATGCAACGACGAAAATTCAGGACAACGACACACTTTTAGTCACCAACCTTACCTATGAAGAAATACAAATTAATAAAACTGCCTGCAACATAACTAATTTAAATTCTTGATGTTCTTTTATTATTAGGGCTTCGTTCTTTTTTAGTTAAAATTCGACCAATTAAAAAGAAGATTTGAGTACGAAATTCAGAGGTTTCCAGGCTTCAGAAATCCTGGCAGCGTCGCCATAATCTTATGGGGACTGTTGGTTGTACTGTTTATCGTACTTCTATGACACTATAGTCGAATATCTGATGACATTCAGCAAAGAGAAGCAGCCCATATGATCATGCAAATTATTTTTAAGCAAATGATAATGTGACACAACTGAGCCGTCTTAATGGAATAATAATTAGCAGGTGTGGCCCAATCATCTGTGAAAATATGGGTACCAAACCAAACACAAACACACACACACACACACACACACACACACACACACACACACACACATGAGAGGAGGGATCATCTTCCTATAACAGAAACAGGTGGTCACTATAATAATGAGACTTATTATTGTAAAACATCAACATAGGAGTTACCCGCTGATGTAACTTAATGAAGATTTAATAACTAAACAAGGGATCATAGCTGTAAAATGTAATCTTGGCACAGGTAGAGGGGCATGGCAAAAGCATAATTATGAGAGTATTTCACAGATACAACAGGAGTGGTTAGGTGATTACAGAAAGAACACGAAAAAATAAGTAATCACACGTGTAAGATCACTAAAGTACATAATGAAGCCAAGTAGCTGGCTGCGAGACGTTAGGCCCGCCGCACACTGCACGCAGCAGAGGCAGAGCAGAGGCGCAGCAGAGCAACATGGGTTTTGCCGGTCAGCGCACACTGCAAGCAGCAGAGGCACGGCAGACCTCAGTGGTGGCCCAGCGCTCGCGAAACACAGAACGCCCAGCAATGTCCACCGCGGGTCTGTCTATGCAGTTAGACTTAGAGTCCGATTCTGATTCGGAACTCAGGAGTGTTATTTTATTGTACAGTGCATACAAGAACAGAGAAAGATCTCTATGGAAAAGCAAGTACATGCAAAAGCGAAGAACACATGGCGAATACGCGTTGTCTACGGAAGTTCCTGATCACGTATTCAGGGAAAGCTTCCGACTGAACAGACGGCAGTTTGAAGAGGTTCATACACTGATAGAGCAAGACATAAGAGGAAAACCAAGTCACATGCGGGAGCCCATACCTACAGAAGAAAAATTAGCTGTATGTTTAAGGTATGCAAAGGTGAACAGTTACATTTTAGAATAGTTTTGCCCCATTCCCCTAGTAGTGACAGAAACAATCTGTGATTTCGCGTACACGTACCATAAATGTCGAAACACTTAGTAACTTTCTGTCCACTCTGCTTATGCAACATAAACGGATTGTTGTCTTTTTTCATTTTAGGTATTTAACGACGGGGGACATGTTTAAAACCATCGCTCTAAGCTACCGTATGGGTCAAAGGACAGTGTCGAAGATAGTTTATGACGTGTGTGGAGCGATATGGAAGCATCTACAACCCATTTATCTACCTGAGCCAACAACAGTTATGTGGGAAAATATTGCTTCTGACTTTGAGAGGAAATGGCAGTTTTACAATTGTCTTGGAGCTGTTGATGGGAAACATATCATTTTGCGAAAACCTCAGTTATCTGGTTCCTCATTTTTCAATTAGAAACAGCATTGCTCTGTAGTATTAATGGCTACTGTCGATGCTCATTACAGATTTACCTCTATAGACGTCGGTTCAATGGGCAGATTTAGTGATGGAAATATTTTTTCTAATTCAGTATTAGGAAGAAAACTGACTGACGGAACTTTAAAAATCCCAGGAGATAAATCGCTTCCTGGACAACAAAATAGAGCCCCTTACGTTTTCGTAGGTGATGAGGCATTTCCATTATTAAAAAACTTAATGCGACCGTACCCTAAGTGCAGAGTTACTGGCAATGACAAATATAAAGTTTATAATTACAGACTGTCTCGTGCTCGTCAAACTGTAGAGTGTGCATTTGGTATCTTGAGTTCCCGATTTCGTGTGTTTAAACGGCATTTTGAGTGTAAACAGAGACTGTAGATAGAATTGTGACAGCTACATGTGTACTTCATAATTACTTGAGGACTGATAACATTACGTCAAATGATCTCGCCGAGGAGGACGACATGGGACCACTGAGTACCAACCAGCTTCTGTCGACTGCTCCAAGTAGGTGCAGAAACACGAGTGAAGCGTTTCTTACGAGAGAAAAATTTAATGTATGTTTTAATTCACCTGAAGGTTCTGTTCAATGGCAGTATGCATCTATAAAAAGAGGCCAATACTAAAGAGAACGACTTATGTCATTAATATTACATGTATATTGTGAAAATGCATATAAAATAAATAAATCAATTAATAAATAATACTTACAATTGCTGTAATGTAATTCCTCTGCAACCTTCTTCCATATTTCGTCCTTCAATTTACTCCGCATGTAATCCGGATGACTGGTGTCGTACAGCACTGGGTTGTCCTGAACTATCTGAATGAGGTGTTCCATGACTAAAAACTGGTCACTACTGGCCGAGCGCAGCGCGGTGCCACAGACCACCTCTGTGGTGGTGCGAACCGCTGACAGAGATGGGATCGGAGATAACGGGCCCCTCGGGCCGCAGGCAGAGGAAAACTGTGCGGCTCGGACAGAGGGACAGGGGGCTGACCCAGCTAATCCTGCCCTGCGCCTCGGCTGCGTGCAGTATGCGGTGCCCCATTGGAAAGCGTGCTCCACAAAAGCGGCTCTGCCTCTGCTGCGTGCAGTGTGCGCTGGGCCTTAAAATTGTCCACTTTCTCCTGATGCAAGTTAGCTGTCATACACTATGTGATCAAAAGTATCCGGATATCTGACTGTAAATAACTTACAACTTCGTGGCGCCCTCCATCGGTATTGCTGGAACTCAGTATGGTGTTGACCCGCCCTTAGCCTTGATGACAGCTTCCACTCTCGCAGGCATACGTTCAGTCACGTGCTGGGAGGATTCTTGGGGAATGGCAGCCCATTCTTCACGGAGTGCTGCACCGAGGAGAGGTATCGATGTTGGTCAGTGAGGCTTGGCACGAAGTCGGCGTTCCAAAACATCCCAAAGGCGTTCTGTAGGATTCAGGTCAGGATGTTATTGTCGTGTAACCATTCCGCCACAGGCCGAACCTTTATGGACAGGTGCTCGATCGTGTTGAAAGATGCAATCGCCATCCCCGAATCGCTCTTCAACAGTGGGAAACAAGAAGGTACTCAAAACATCAGTGTAGGCGTGTGCTGTGATAGTGCCACGCAAAACAACAAGGGGTGCAAACCTCCTCCATGAAAAATACGACCACACCATAACACCATCGCCTCCGAAATTACTGTTCGCAATTACACGCGCTGGAAGATGGCGTTCATCGGGCATTCGCCATACGCACACCCTGCCATCGGATCGCCACATTGTGTACCGTGATTCGTCACTCCACACAACGTTTCTCCACTGTTCAGTCGTGCAATGTTTACGCTCCTTACGCATTTACTGGCATGATGTGTGGCTTATGAGCAGCCGCCCGTACCATGAAATCCAAGTTTTCTCACCTCCCGCCTAACTGTCATAGTGCTTGCAGTGGACCCTGATGCAGTTTGTAATTCCTATGTGTGGTTTGCATAGATGTCAGCCTATCACCCATTTGACCATCTTCAACCGTCGGCGGTCTCTGCCAGTCAATAGACGAGGTCGGCCTGTACGCTCTTATGCTTCACTATAACATCGGAAACAGTGGACCTAGGGATGTTTAGGCGTGTGGAAATCTCCCGTACAGACGTGTGACACAATTGATATTCATTCATCTGATAACGTTCGACGTCCGTGAATTCCGCGGAGTGTCCCATTCTGCTCTCTCACGATGTATAATGACTACTGACGTCGCTGATATGGAGTATCTGGCAGTAGGTGGCAGCACAATGCACCTAATAGGTGCGTATGCGCGTGTCCGCATACTTTTGATCACATAGTGCATCTGTGTTTGCAACGCTGGCCAGTTCTTATCAAACTAGCATAGCGTAAAAGCGGAAGGCAGCTGCAGCAGCAGCAAGAAAGTCTGAATTCGGCCTGCATCCTATGTTGAGTGCTACAGTGGAGACATCCTTCTATGCGACAGCAAGACTCGTCTCATCGGTTGTTTTTACTCTTCAGCAGTCGGCCCAATGCTCTTCTTCAGTGCTCTGAAACTTGGCTGTTTCTGCCGGACCAGGAATCTCACTGTCCAATAGTGACAGACTTTATGAGTTCCATCCAGAGAGAATTTAGTAATAAGGTGTGGAGTTCGAATTATTAACCGGCAGTGCTTTGGAGTGAGGAGGAAGACAGAAAACTTACTCCACACCATGAAGTGATTCTGAAGCTGACAAATAGGCGGGCTCATACGTAGGTGCGCACAAGAAAGTGCACGCTTTATGCAAAATACCACTACGAGCCAACAGGCACGTTTCATTCTGAAAGTTTAAACTTGACGTTCTGCTGTAGAGTGGCCATTGAGGCAAAGACGTTCCTCGCACTCATTGAACCATACTGCTTTTTTTTTTTTTCAGCAGATAGCAGTCCCCATGAGCTGCCCCGAGTACTTGGGGAAGTGAAAGCCCTGTCGGTTACCTGGGTTGAAACCCAGCTTTGGGAACTTAACAAGTTTATGGCGCAGCCTATTCCTTTTACGATAACCCCTATGCTTTGGCAGCGAGCTCGAAGAACTTCAACTCTACAGAGCCTCATCGTGATAAAAGAGAAGGGAAAGAAGGCAATAAACTGGACAGTCACTTGTGGTACTGAACATAGTCTGCAGCGTAAGAGACCGACTAACTGATCAAGGGAATAAGCGTATGACATTCTGAAATATCTTGTGTAACAGCTTTCGAGGAAACTTACCATCTAACACCATAAAAGACACCCCCACATCGTAACACCAGCTCCTTCGTACCTCACTGTCGGCACTACACATGATGGCAGGTAACGTTCTCCGGGCATGAGCTAAAATCAAACCCTTCCATCGGAATGTCACTGGATGCAGATGATTCACCACTTGTTTCCTATCATCCACTGACCAATGTCGTCCGTCTTTACACCTTTAAAAGAATCGCTTAGCAATTAAAACTTCTTTCTTTAAGTGGTGTGGCGAAATAAATAAAAAAAATTAAATTTATTGATTTTTTGAAAAGAGAAAAAATTATGGATATGGAACTGTAAATTTAGAATTTGTGAAAGGCTTTTTTACGGACTGTATTGACCTGCTTGAATGCGGACAAATTCAGTGTTGTGTGAAATTTGCCTGTAATATAATTTACAATTCCGATTAATTACATTTTTGAATTCTACGTCACTGTTCATTTAATCAGAGTTCTCACTTTAGACGTAGAATTAGTCCTTCTGCCACAATATTAATTCATTAGTCGCCATGGATGTTCTTCTCTTTGTTGACTGCGTGTATCTGCCTGAGTCGGCATCGGTTCACTTCACGAAGACGGTGGAAACCAAGGAATACAATGCTACGTCACTTTAAATAATTCTCGTAAAACTTTGATACTTCTCACTATTTTTTGTTCACAACGCAATAAGACTTGCTCCGCTCGTCACACAAACCATAAATACTAACAAGATGGCTGCCCTTCCGCACACACCAAAAATTACGACCATCCCCTACAAGGTAACAATCGAAAGTGTCTTCTTAACTCCTTCTTGGAGTATGAAACAAAAGAGAATCCAATATGAACATTACAGAGATTATATTCTACATCCCTCTCAATTTAATCTTTGGCGCAGCCTTTAAGGTATTGTATATCTCTGCGTCGGAATGTGTCATTACAGTGGGTGTGTCTGAACTTAAATTGCAGAATGACTGAGAAGATGAAACTTCTTCATTATTCGGTTCTGAAACAGCTGAGCAAAACTGAACGTCCTGAGCCTATTTTCGCTTTACTTTTTCTTATCATGTCAACACTGACCCACAACATTCCAGGGCAACGCAATCTGACTGCTCAAAAAACTTACAACCTGACTTCAAATAATTAATTCAAAAGAATGGCCCTGACTAAAAAGAAGTCCTAACAATAAATCTCATTAATCACTTACCTCACAAAAATCTTCATTATGCGAACTACTGCAATACAGCGAGAGTCAATACTGCGAGCTAAATAAAAGATTCTAAATACTGAAGCCACTAACTACTAATAGGCATGTGGTTAGCAAAGGAAAGATTTTGATGCAAACCAAATAATGTATTTTTTTACCTTAATAATGTGATATCCAGTTCTGACACGAATATAAATCGTCAGTGACATCCAGTACAAAGGTATATAATCACGAATAATATTCAGTCTCCAAGTCGAACATGTACAGATCGTTAGCCTACGCATCACTTCAGACCTCTACCCTCCATCATTTCACGTCAATCACTGCTGGCTGTTCACCTCCAACTGCCCAACAGTACTTCCATCACTGCTGGCGACTAACTTCCAACTGCCAAACAATACTGGCGATTAACTTCCAACAACGATTCCGACCAGCCAGAGAGTCTCTTAAAAAGAAAGCGCAGTTAGAGATGCAATGCAAAGCGCTACACAATACTGCCAACACAGAAGCAGCCCACTTACACAGTGACTACAGAAATGTGTGGGTTATGAGGAACTGCTGCACCAATCTCCCCGTTCTTTTTAAGCCTCTACCCGTTCTTACTGTGATATCTGGACTGCTCGCACCAGTCTGGAACTGACGCTGGTGTTATGCGATTTCTCACGACCGTCCTCTGCAAATGCCCGACGTCTTCTGTGCGTCAGTACACGAGGTCTTCCTGGTTTTAGTTTACCTGTTGTTTTCCCTTCGCGTTTTCACTTCACAATCCCGACAGTCGATTCGGGCAACTTTAGAAGGGTTAAAGTGTCCCTGGTGGGTGTGTTGCGCGCCTGACACCCACTGACTAGATACAAAGTCAAGGAGCTCTGCCGACCACCCCGCCCTGCGGCTCTCGCTTGCGAGCTGACAACACAGTACTCCCCGCCTCGTTCTATACTGGTGAGACCGTCTGTCGTGACATCTAGCGATCAGTTCCACATTACTTACAAGGGAACATCCCCATCGCACCCCCCTCAGATTTAGTTATAAAATGGCACAGTGGATAGGCCTTGAAAAACTGAACACAGATAGATCGAGAAAACGGGAAGAAGTTGTGTGGAACTATGAAAAAATAAGCAAAATATACAAACTGGGTCGTCCATGCGAAAGATAGGCAACATTTAGGAGCATGTAAGACGAGGAGCGCCGTGGTCCCGTCGTTAGCGTGATCAGCTGCAGAACAAGCGGTCTTCAGTTCAAATCTTCCCTCGACAGAAAATTTTAACTTTTTATTTTCAGTTTATGTGAAAAACTCTTATGTTTTCATTACTTTTTTTGGAGTGATTATTACATCCACAAGAAAACCTAAATTGGGCAAGGTAGAAGAATCTTTTCACCCATTCGCCAAGTGTACTAGTTGGGTGGGTCGACAACATATTCCTATCATGTGACGCACATGCTGTCACCAGTGTCGTATACAAAATATCAGACGTGTTTTCCTGTGGAGGAATCGGTTGACCTATGACCTTGCGATCAAATGTTTTCGGTTCCCATTGGAGAGGCATGTCCTTTCGTCTACTAATCGCACGGTTTTCCGGTGCGGTCGCAAAACACAGACACTAAACTTATTACAGTGAACAGAGACGTCAATGAACGAACGGACAGATCATAACTGCGAAAATAAAGAAAGCAAAATTTTCAGTTGAGGGCAGATTTGAACCAAGGACCTCTCGTTCTGCAGCTGTTCACACTAACCACGGGACCACGGCGCTCCTCACCTCACATTGCCCTTAATGTTGCCTATCTTACGCATGGACGACCCAGTTTGTATATTTTGCTTATTTTTTCATAGTTCCACACAACTTCTTCCTGTTTTCTCAATCTATCTGTGTTCAGTTTTTCAAGGCCTATCCACTGTGCCGACTTATAACTAAATCTGAGGGGGGTGTGATGGGGATGTTCCCTTGTTAGGGCTGTCGGAACACCTTCGATCAGACAGTGTGTCTGTCGCAGTGTCTTTGTCTGCCTGCAATGGCCTATATGGGACAATGTTATGGTGATTCACACTTCTTTAATTTCGATACGGCAACGAGTTCAGCCGGTTGCAACTTCAACTCTTATCATTAACGCCAGAACATGCACCGTGACTTTTCATTGGGAGGAGGGACACTTCTGAAAACTTATTTGAAAATGGTATCTGTTCTTTCAGGCATGTCCGAAACAATAGGTACCATCTTCATACAGTTAAGACTAACCGGCCGTTGACCTTCTCCATCTGTGCTGGATGCACACGCATTGCCCAATCTCTTACGGGACTCGATAAGATTGTCTCCGGCGAGTAATGAGTGTAATAGGGAGGGGCACTAGGAATGTAGTGTGTGGAGACTAAGATGGGAATGTGGGTCTCACGGGGAGCTTGCAAAGGATATATCCCTGCAGTCGCACCATACTTTGTGCCCTCGGTGGCTCAGCCGGCACGGTAACTCAGCGTGTTCGGTCAGAGGGTTAGATGCCCTCTGTAATTAAAAAAAAAAAAAAAACTGAGTTAATGGATCAACGACGAACTGAAACGGGTGTCTTGCAACGTCCGCACCAAGCAGATACAACGAACAAAAATGAGACCAAAAAAAAAAAAGAAAGAAAGTGGCTCAGATGGATAGAGCGTCTGCCATGTAAGCAGGAGATCCCGGGTTAGAGCCCCGGTCGGGGCACACATTTTCACCTGTCCCCGTTGATGTACATCAACGCCTGTCGACAACTTAGAGTCTTCATTTAATTATCATTTCATTTCTGAAAGCAGGTTGATGTTATTCAGGATTTCGATACACTATATTATTCCCCACCCTTTTGGCTACAAAACTATTTTTCACCATAATTTCCTTTTAATGCAACTACCTTACGCCATCTTACTGGCAGGGCCTCCATGCTCTCGCATGGTCGACATCGGAGCCACCGTCTTGCTGCATAAACAGCCTGCCGTCCGCCCCTGGCAGCTGAGTGGTCGGCGCGACGGAATGTCCAGACTGTACACCAATTAGGTTCCTTTCGGAGTATGCTGATGCGTTAGCTCCATACTTAACAATCATATACAGGGCTATTACAAATGATTGAAGCGATTTCATAAATTCACTGTAGCTCCATTCATTGACATTTGGTCACGACACACTACAGATACGTAGAAAAACTCGTAAAGTTTTGTTCGGCTGAAGCCGAACTTCAGGTTTCTGCCGTCAGAGCGCTCGAGAGCGCAGTGAGACAAAATGGCGACAGGAGCCGAGAAAGCGTATGTCTTGCTTGAAATGCACTCACATCAGTCAGTCATAACAGTGCAACGACACTCCAGGACGAAGTTCAACAAAGATCCACCAACTGCTAACTCCATTCGGCGATGGTATGCGCAGTTTAAACCTTCTGGATGCCTCTGTAAGAGGAAATCAACGGGTCGGCCTGCAGTGAGCGAAGAAACGGTTGAACGCGTGCGGGCAAGTTTCACGCGTAGCCCGCAGAAAATTGGAGACCGACAGCGCCGACTTCATCTTTCAACAGGATGGTGCTCCACCGCACTTCCATCACAGGAGATTGGAAAACCGATGGATCGGTCGTGGTGGAGATCAAGATCAGCAATTCATGTCATGGCCTCCACGCTCACCCGACTTAACCCCATGCGATTTCTTTCTGTGGGGTTATGTGAAAGATTCAGTGTTTAAACCTCCTCTACCAAGAAACGTGCCAGAAATGCGAGCTCGCATCAACGATGCTTTCGAATTCATTGATGGGGACATGCTGCGCCGAGTGTGGGAGGAACTTGATTATCGGCTTGATGTCTGCCGAATCACTAAAGGGGCACATATCGAACATTTGTGAATGCCTAAAAAAACTTTTTGAGTTTTTGTATCTGTGTGCAAAGCATTGTGAAAATATCTCAAATAATAAAGTCATTGCAGAGCTGTGAAATCGCTTCAATCATTTGTAATAACCCTGTACAACCGTCCGCTGGACGAAAGATCCGTATCCAAAGACTGGAAAGCTGCACAGGTCACACCAATATTCAAGAAAGGTAGTAGGAGTAATTCACTAAATTACAGGCCCATATCGTTAATATGCAGCAGGATTTTAGAACATATATTGTGTTCGAACATTATGAATTACCTCGAAGGAAACGGTCTATCGACACACAGTCAACATGGGTTTAGAAAACATCGTTCCTGTGAAACACAACTAGCTCTTTATTCACACGAAGGGACAAGGCATTTCAGATCGACTCCGTATTTCTGGATTTCCGGAAGGCTTTTGACACTGTACCACACAAGCGGCTTGTATTGAAATTGCGTGCTTATGGAATATCGTCTCAGTTATGTGACTGGATTTGTGATTTCCTGTCAGACAGGTCACAGTTCGTAGTAAATGACGGAAAGTCATCGAGTAAAACAGAAGTGATTTCTGGCGTTCCCCAAGGTAGTGTTATAGGCCCTTTGCTGTTCCTTATGTATATAAACGATTTGGAGACAATGTCAGCAGCGGTCTTCGTTTGTTTGCAGATGACGCTGTCGTTTATCGACTAATAAAGTCATCAGAAGACCAAAACAAACTGCAAAACGATTTAGAAAATATATGTGGATGATGCGAAAAGTGGTAGTTTACCATAAATAACGAAAATTGTGGGGTCATCCACATGAGTACTAAAAGCAATCCGTTAAACTTCGGTTCCATGATAAATCAGTCTAATCTAAAAGCTGTAAATTCAACTAAATACGCAGGTATTACAATTACGAACAACTTAAATTGGAAGGAACACATAGAAAATGTTCTGGGGAAGGCTAACCAAAGACTGTATTTTATTGTAAGGACACTTAGAAAATGTAACAGACCTACTAAGGAGACTGCCTACTCTACGCTTGTGCATCCTCTTTTAGAGTACTGCTGTGCGGTTTGGGATCCTTACCAGATAGGATTGACGGAGTACATCGAAAAAGTTCAAAGAAAGGCAGCACGTTTTGTATCATCGCGAAATATGGGAGAGAGTGTCACAGAAATGATACAGGATTTGGGCTGGACATTATTAAAAGAAAGGCGTTTTTCGTTGCGACGGAATCTTCTCACGAAATTACTCACCAACTTTCTCCCCCGGATGCGAAAATATTTTGTTGACACCGGTCTACATAGGGAGAAATGATCACCACGATAAAATAAGGGAAATCAGAGCTTTCCGCACGCAATAGGAGATTGGAATAATAGAGAATTGTGAAGGTTGTTCGACGAACCCTCTGCCAGGCACTTAAGTGTGATTTGCAGAGTATCCATGTAGACGCAGATGTAACGACCTGGGTTCGATTCCCGTCTGGATCGGAGATTTTCTCCGCTCAGGGACTGGGTGTTGTGTTGTCCTAATCATCATCATTTCATCACCATCGACACGCAAGTCGCCGCAGTGGCGTCAACTCGGAAGACTTGCACCACGCGAACGGTCTACGCGACGGGAGGCCCTAGCCACACGACATTTCCATTTTCCAATAGCCTCCCCCCCAAGCACGTACTGCTTCCTGAGGAATGCACCCCTGACTACCCCACACAGAGGCAGGCCGGAAGGTGCGAGATCCTGGCTGTACGACAGATGAGGGAGAACAGTCCCGTGAAGTTTTGTGACCTCATGTTGGGCGCACAGACGTGTTTGAGGCCTCGCATCGACATGGAGAAGTTCGTTTGCATTTTGACGACGGTCACGTTCAAGTCGTTTCTTCACTTTCCTGAGCACAGTGCAGTTCAGAGTTGATCGTTGCACTACGAGGGAGAACATGAAACAGAATAACGCCTTCAGAGTGCTAGAGGACCGTCGGCGTTGCAGCGTTGGAAAGGGAAGTGAGCTTTCGGCGTCATTGGCCGGGAGGCCCTTTATGGGGCAAGTCCGGCCGCCTCGGTGCAGGTCTTATTACATTCGACGCCACATTCGGCGACCTGCGCGCCGGATGGGGATGTAATGATGATGAAGACAGCACAACGCGCAGTCCCTGACCGGGTAAAATCCCCGACCCAGCCGGGAATCGAACCCGTGCCCCTTAGGACGGCAGTCCGCCACGCTGACCATTCAGCTATCGGGGCGGACGGTGTAGCATTGAACTTTCTCTTCGCAGGAAAGGCGGTCGGGCGCCAATCCGTGGATTGCCGTTTTGTTTCCTGTCCGAAGTTATGAGCACGTTTCACCGCCTGTGACGACGTTCGACAAGAAATTGTCATTGTCAGCGTCGCAACGCGCATGCAATTCCGCTCAGATGGTCCTTGCTCTTTATGGCCTTCTGTTAGGCAGCGAGGAACCGAACCGAGCGAGGTGGCGCAGTTGTTAGCACACTGGACTCGCATTCGGGAGAACGACGGTTCAAACCCGCGTCTGGCCACTCTGATTTAGGTTTTCCGTGGTTTCCCTAAAACGTTTCAGGAAAGTTCAGGAGTGGTTCCTAAGCCGTGTGCGGCTCGTTTTGATGCCGTTCATAGCTGGGCGTCTTCTAATAGCGATAGCGGCGTCTCCTTTTCTTAGTGTGTTCACTGGCGCCACTACGTTTGCTCGCCTTGTCTGTCCGTGAGTGGCAGCAGCAGCGCTTATCGATAGCGCGTATTGCGGTACCATCTTTGGAGCGGCCTCTACTATTTCCAGGTCGTCGTGGGTCGAGCTGCCAGCCGAAGTGGCCGAGCGGTTGTAGGCGCTACAGTCTGTAACCGCGCGACCACTACGGTCGCTGGTTCGAATCCTGCCCCGGGCATGGATGTGTGTGATGTCCCTAGGTTAGTTTACGTAGTTCTAAGTTCTAGGGGACTGATGACCTCAGAAGTTGAGTGCCATAGTGCTCAGAGCAATTTTATTTTTTTTTTTTGGGTCGAGCTAGTTGAGTTGGGACGGAGCAGCAGTGAGGTCCGGCCAGCCAGTAGTCGCCCGACCGCTGGCGCCACACGTGCACTGTTCGACAGAGGGATGTGGTCGCGAGAGTGCACGACCACGTCAGCGACCGGATTCAGCGAGTTTTAGACGAATGGACCGTGATATTTGGGTAGTGAAACTTTCACCTGTGTGCGTGAGAGTGTGTGTGTCCGCATGTCGAAGTGACCTTATGGCAATTGAAACGTCCCCTTAGAAAAATTTATACATGACTGTGCTTAAACTGACACACAATATTTTTAGCGCAACGCAATCTGACTTTCAAAAATCTCTACTAAAGAATGGCCCTGACTAACATTAACCTATACCTTTCACAAATCACTTACCTCACAAAAATCCTCGTTACTCGAACTACTGCAATACAGCGAGCGGCACTACTGCCAGCTAAATAAAAGATTCAAACTACGGAAGGCACTAACTACTGATAGGCATAGTTAGCAAATGAAAGATTTTAATAGAGAACAAACAATGTATTTACCTTAATAATCATAATATATATGCCATCCAGTCTTATAAATTTCAAGTCTCCGCCATTTCTCTCCCCACATCCACCACTGCTGGCGGCTCACCTCCAACTGCGCAACGCTACGCGCTGTTCACATCCAGCTGCCCAACACTACAATGGCAGACAACAATGCAAACTAGCCACAGACTGCACACAGCACAGCCAGTGATTTTCATACAGAGCGCTACGTAACGTTGCCGATAAGAAAACATAAACAGCCTACTTACATAGCCCCCATGCTCCCCACAAAAAATTTTACAAATTGTTTTGGGCAGTGGCCAATAATGATTTGATAAAATTTTTCCTAATTACAATAACAAAGATATCAAATGCAAACACTTATTGATAAAATGTTGCTCAAAAGCTAAAAGTTTCTCACAGTCCATAAAGACAGTTCGGCTCTTTCATCACAGTAAAACTGCCGTTTCTTTTCTCAAAGTCTGAGCAGTAAACGACAATGCACACGGAAGTAGTGGATTTCCATGCAGTCTTGAAGAAGTAGTGTTGTCCTTCGAACGGAAAGACAGTGCTGACTCTTGACATGCTGACAGGTAATGGGCCACAACAGAGCAAACCCACAGCAGAGTCATTCGACGTTTTGAAGAATATTGGTAGGTAGGTCATCACAGAGTAGACCCACTAATTTTTCTAAGGGGACGTTTCACAATAAGTTGTCTGTCGACGATTTACACTGGGATCTCCCCCGTGCCTGACTCGAGTGGGGACGACCGTTGGCTGGTCGTTCGGTCGGTCTTCGCAGCGGACGACGTGCACTCGGTCTTCCGACCGCTTCTGGCTTCTCTGTGCTTGTGCCGACTCATAATTCGTCCGTGTTGTTCCGCAGCGACTGGTTTTACTATTGTAAGTTGTTGGTGGAATTGTTTTCCCGGACCCGTGTGTGTGTGTGTGTGTGTGTGTGTGTGTCTCTTGTGGTTTTGAATGAGCGCCCGCATCTCGTGGTCGTGCGGCAGCGTTCTCGCTTCCCACGCCCGGGTTCCCAGGTTCGATTCCCGGCGGGGTCAGGGATTTTCGCTGCCTCGTGATGGCTGGGTGTTGTGTGCTGTCCTTAGGTTAGTTAGGTTTAAGTAGTTCTAAGTTCTAGGGGACTGATAACCTCAGAAGTTAAGTCCCATAGTGCTCAGAGCCATTTTTGAATGAGCAGTTATTTTAGTGATGTCTGCGTACTTGACTTGAGGAGGGAGTTGCGAACGGACATCAGGTCAGCTGGGGCGCAGCAGCGAGCAGGTCCGTGCAGCCCGGGGCCGCTGGCGGCGTGCTGCCACTGCCGGAGCGAGGCGGGGTAGCTGCGAGAGCGGCGACTTCGTTGTACACCGAGCCCTGGACGTTTAAGTTGAGTGAAGAGTTAACTGCTAACGCAACCTCGACTATTCTGAGACCTCGCCTTTGGTCGGCAGCTTGTTGCTCCCAGGGCCACAGAGCCCGGCGGCAACGAGTGAAGTGTTTCGAGTCCGCGGCTCGTGGTCGTGCGGTAGCGATCTCGCTTCACACGCCCGGGTTCCCAGGTTCGATTCCCGGCGGGGTCAGGGATTTTCTCTGCCTCGTGATGCCTGGGTGTTGTGTGCTGTCCTTAGGTTAGTTAGGTTTAAGTAGTTCTAAGTTCTAGGGCACTTATGACCACAGCAGTTGAGTCCCACAGTGCTCAGAGCCATTTTTGAATGAGCAGTTATTTTAGTGATGTCTGCGTACTTGACTTGAGGAGGGAGTTGCGAACGGACATCAGGTCAGCTGGGGCGCAGCAGCGAGCAGGTCCGTGCAGCCCGGGGCCGCTGGCGGCGTGCTGCCACTGCCGGAGCGAGGCGGGGTAGCTGCGAGAGCGGCGACTTCGTTGTACACCGAGCCCTGGACGTTTAAGTTGAGTGAAGAGTTAACTGCTAACGCAACCTCGACTATTCTGAGACCTCGCCTTTGGTCGGCAGCTTGTTGCTCCCAGGGCCACAGAGCCCGGCGGCAACGAGTGAAGTGTTTCGAGTCCGCGGCTCGTGGTCGTGCGGTAGCGATCTCGCTTCACACGCCCGGGTTCCCAGGTTCGATTCCCGGCGGGGTCAGGGATTTTCTCTGCCTCGTGATGCCTGGGTGTTGTGTGCTGTCCTTAGGTTAGTTAGGTTTAAGTAGTTCTAAGTTCTAGGGCACTTATGACCACAGCAGTTGAGTCCCACAGTGCTCAGAGCCATTTTTGAATGAGCAGTTATTTTAGTGATGTCTGCGTACTTGACTTGAGGAGGGAGTTGCGAACGGACATCAGGTCAGCTGGGGCGCAGCAGCGAGCAGGTCCGTGCAGCCCGGGGCCGCTGGCGGCGTGCTGCCACTGCCGGAGCGAGGCGGGGTAGCTGCGAGAGCGGCGACTTCGTTGTACACCGAGCCCTGGACGTTTAAGTTGAGTGAAGAGTTAACTGCTAACGCAACCTCGACTATTCTGAGACCTCGCCTTTGGTCGGCAGCTTGTTGCTCCCAGGGCCACAGAGCCCGGCAGCAACGAGTGAAGTGTTTCGAGTGTGCGGCTTGTGGTCGTGCGGTAGCGATCTCGCTTCACACACCCGGGTTCCCGGGTTCGATTCCCGGCGGGGTCAGGGATTTTCTCTGCCTCGTGATGACTGGGTGTTGTGTGCTGTCCTTAGGTTAGTTAGGTTTAAGTAGTTCTAAGTTCTAGGGGACTTATGACCACAGCAGTTGAGTCCCATAGTGCTCAGAGCCATTTTTGAATGAGCAGTTATTTTAGTGATGTCTGCGTACTTGACTTGAGGAGGGAGTTGCGAACGGACATCAGGTCAGCTGGGGCGCAGCAGCGAGCAGGTCCGTGCAGCCCGGGGCCGCTGGCGGCGTGCTGCCACTGCCGGAGCGAGGCGGGGTAGCTGCGAGAGCGGCGACTTCGTTGTACACCGAGCCCTGGACGTTTAAGTTGAGTGAAGAGTTAACTGCTAACGCAACCTCGACTATTCTGAGACCTCGCCTTTGGTCGGCAGCTTGTTGCTCCCAGGGCCACAGAGCCCGGCGGCAACGAGTGAAGTGTTTCGAGTGTGCGGCTCGTGGTCGTGCGTTAGTGATCTCGCTTCACACGCCCGGGTTCCCGGGTTCGATTCCCGGCGGGGTCAGGGATTTTCTCTGCCTCGTGATGGCTGGGTGTTGTGTGCTGTCCTTAGGTTAGTTAGGTTTAAGTAGTTCTAAGTTCTAGGGGACTGATAACCTCAGAAGTTAAGTCCCATAGTGCTCAGAGCCATTTTTGAATGAGCGGTTATTTTAGTGATGTCTGCGTACTTGACTTGAGGAGGGAGTTGCGAACGGACATCAGGTCAGCTGGGGCGCAGCAGCGAGCAGGTCCGTGCAGCCCGGGGCCGCTGGCGGCGTGCTGCCACTGCCGGAGCGAGGCGGGGTAGCTGCGAGAGCGGCGACTTCGTTGTACACCGAGCCCTGGACGTTTAAGTTGAGTGAAGAGTTAACTGCTAACGCAACCTCGACTATTCTGAGACCTCGCCTTTGGTCGGCAGCTTGTTGCTCCCAGGGCCACAGAGCCCGGCAGCAACGAGTGAAGTGTTTCGAGTCCGCGGCTTGTGGTCGTGCGGTAGCGATCTCGCTTCACACACCCGGGTTCCCGGGTTCGATTCCCGGCGGGGTCAGGGATTTTCTCTGCCTCGTGATGACTGGGTGTTGTGTGCTGTCCTTAGGTTAGTTAGGTTTAAGTAGTTCTAAGTTCTAGGGGACTTATGACCACAGCAGTTGAGTCCCATAGTGCTCAGAGCCATTTTTGAATGAGCAGTTATTTTAGTGATGTCTGCGTACTTGACTTGAGGAGGGAGTTGCGAACGGACATCAGGTCAGCTGGGGCGCAGCAGCGAGCAGGTCCGTGCAGCCCGGGGCCGCTGGCGGCGTGCTGCCACTGCCGGAGCGAGGCGGGGTAGCTGCGAGAGCGGCGACTTCGTTGTACACCGAGCCCTGGACGTTTAAGTTGAGTGAAGAGTTAACTGCTAACGCAACCTCGACTATTCTGAGACCTCGCCTTTGGTCGGCAGCTTGTTGCTCCCAGGGCCACAGAGACCGGCGGCAACGAGTGAAGTGTTTCGAGTGCGCGGCTTGTGGTCGTGCGGTAGCGATCTCGCTTCACACGCCCGGGTTCCCGGGTTCGATTCCCGGCGGGGTCAGGGATTTTCTCTGCCTCGTGATGACTGGGTGTTGTGTGCTGTCCTTAGGTTAGTTAGGTTTAAGTAGTTCTAAGTTCTAGGGGACTGATAACCTCAGAAGTTAAGTCCCATAGTGCTCAGAGCCATTTTTGAATGAGCAGTTATTTTAGTGATGTCTGCGTACTTGACTTGAGGAGGGAGTTGCGAACGGACATCAGGTCAGCTGGGGCGCAGCAGCGAGCAGGTCCGTGCAGCCCGGGGCCGCTGGCGGCGTGCTGCCACTGCCGGAGCGAGGCGGGGTAGCTGCGAGAGCGGCGACTTCGTTGTACACCGAGCCCTGGACGTTTAAGTTGAGTGAAGAGTTAACTGCTCACGCAACCTCGACTATTCTGAGACCTCGCCTTTGGTCGGCAGCTTGTTGCTCCCAGGGCCACAGAGCCCAGCGGCAACGAGTGAAGTGTTTCGAGTGTGCGGCTTGTGGTCGTGCGGTAGCGATCTCGCTTCACACGCCCGGGTTCCCAGGTTCGATTCCCGGCGGGGTCAGGGATTTTCTCTGCCTCGTGATGACTGGGTGTTGTGTGCTGTCCTTAGGTTAGTTAGGTTTAAGTAGTTCTAAGTTCTAGGGGACTGATAACCTCAGAAGTTAAGTCCCATAGTGCTCAGAGCCATTTTTGAATGAGCAGTTATTTTAGTGATGTCTGCGTACTTGACTTGAGGAGGGAGTTGCGAACGGACATCAGGTCAGCTGGGGCGCAGCAGCGAGCAGGTCCGTGCAGCCCGGGGCCGCTGGCGGCGTGCTGCCACTGCCGGAGCGAGGCGGGGTAGCTGCGAGAGCGGCGACTTCGTTGTACACCGAGCCCTGGACGTTTAAGTTGAGTGAAGAGTTAACTGCTAACGCAACCTCGACTATTCTGAGACCTCGCCTTTGGTCGGCAGCTTGTTGCTCCCAGGGCCACAGAGCCCGGCAGCAACGAGTGAAGTGTTTCGAGTCCGCGGCTTGTGGTCGTGCGGTAGCGATCTCGCTTCACACGCCCGGGTCCCCGGGTTCGATTCCCGGCGGGGTCAGGGATTTTCTCTGCCTCGTGATGCCTGGGTGTTGTGTGCTGTCCTTAGGTTAGTTAGGTTTAAGTAGTTCTAAGTTCTAGGGCACTTATGACCACAGCAGTTGAGTCCCATAGTGCTCAGAGCCATTTTTGAATGAGCAGTTATTTTAGTGATGTCTGCGTACTTGACTTGAGGAGGGAGTTGCGAACGGACATCAGGTCAGCTGGGGCGCAGCAGCGAGCAGGTCCGTGCAGCCCGGGGCCGCTGGCGGCGTGCTGCCACTGCCGGAGCGAGGCGGGGTAGCTGCGAGAGCGGCGACTTCGTTGTACACCGAGCCCTGGACGTTTAAGTTGAGTGAAGAGTTAACTGCTAACGCAACCTCGACTATTCTGAGACCTCGCCTTTGGTCGGCAGCTTGTTGCTCCCAGGGCCACAGAGACCGGCGGCAACGAGTGAAGTGTTTCGAGTGCGCGGCTTGTGGTCGTGCGGTAGCGATCTCGCTTCACACGCCCGGGTTCCCGGGTTCGATTCCCGGCGGGGTCAGGGATTTTCTCTGCCTCGTGATGACTGGGTGTTGTGTGCTGTCCTTAGGTTAGTTAGGTTTAAGTAGTTCTAAGTTCTAGGGGACTTATGACCACAGCAGTTGAGTCCCATAGTGCTCAGAGCCATTTTTGAATGAGCAGTTATTTTAGTGATGTCTGCGTACTTGACTTGAGGAGGGAGTTGCGAACGGACATCAGGTCAGCTGGGGCGCAGCAGCGAGCAGGTCCGTGCAGCCCGGGGCCGCTGGCGGCGTGCTGCCACTGCCGGAGCGAGGCGGGGTAGCTGCGAGAGCGGCGACTTCGTTGTACACCGAGCCCTGGACGTTTAAGTTGAGTGAAGAGTTAACTGCTAACGCAACCTCGACTATTCTGAGACCTCGCCTTTGGTCGGCAGCTTGTTGCTCCCAGGGCCACAGAGCCCGGCAGCAACGAGTGAAGTGTTTCGAGTCCGCGGCTTGTGGTCGTGCGGTAGCGATCTCGCTTCACACGCCCGAGTCCCCGGGTTCGATTCCCGGCGGGGTCAGGGATTTTCTCTGCCTCGTGATGACTGGGTGTTGTGTGCTGTCCTTAGGTTAGTTAGGTTTAAGTAGTTCTAAGTTCTAGGGGACTTATGACCACAGCAGTTGAGTCCCATAGTGCTCAGAGCCATTTTTGAATGAGCAGTTATTTTAGTGATGTCTGCGTACTTGACTTGAGGAGGGAGTTGCGAACGGACATCAGGTCAGCTGGGGCGCAGCAGCGAGCAGGTCCGTGCAGCCCGGGGCCGCTGGCGGCGTGCTGCCACTGCCGGAGCGAGGCGGGGTAGCTGCGAGAGCGGCGACTTCGTTGTACACCGAGCCCTGGACGTTTAAGTTGAGTGAAGAGTTAACTGCTAATGCAACCTCGACTATTCTGAGACCTCGCCTTTGGTCGGCAGCTTGTTGCTCCCAGGGCCACAGAGCCCGGCAGCAACGAGTGAAGTGTTTCGAGTGTGCGGCTTGTGGTCGTGCGGTAGCGATCTCGCTTCACACGCCCGGGTTCCCGGGTTCGATTCCCGGCGGGGTCAGGGATTTTCTCTGCCTCGTGATGACTGGGTGTTGTGTGCTGTCCTTAGGTTAGTTAGGTTTAAGTAGTTCTAAGTTCTAGGGGACTGATAACCTCAGAAGTTAAGTCCCATAGTGCTCAGAGCCATTTTTGAATGAGCAGTTATTTTAGTGATGTCTGCGTACTTGACTTGAGGAGGGAGTTGCGAACGGACATCAGGTCAGCTGGGGCGCAGCAGCGAGCAGGTCCGTGCAGCCCGGGGCCGCTGGCGGCGTGCTGCCACTGCCGGAGCGAGGCGGGGTAGCTGCGAGAGCGGCGACTTCGTTGTACACCGAGCCCTGGACGTTTAAGTTGAGTGAAGAGTTAACTGCTAACGCATCCTCGACTATTCTGAGACCTCGCCTTTGGTCGGCAGCTTGTTGCTCCCAGGGCCACAGAGCCCGGCAGCAACGAGTGAAGTGTTTCGAGTGTGCGGCTTGTGGTCGTGCGGTAGCGATCTCGCTTCACACGCCCGGGTTCCCGGGTTCGATTCCCGGCGGGGTCAGGGATTTTCTCTGCCTCGTGATGACTGGGTGTTGTGTGCTGTCCTTAGGTTAGTTAGGTTTAAGTAGTTCTAAGTTCTAGGGGACTTATGACCACAGCAGTTGAGTCCCATAGTGCTCAGAGCCATTTTTGAATGAGCAGTTATTTTAGTGATGTCTGTGTACTTGACTTGAGGAGGGAGTTGCGAACGGACATCAGGTCAGCTGGGGCGCAGCAGCGAGCAGGTCCGTGCAGCCCGGGGCCGCTGGCGGCGTGCTGCCACTGCCGGAGCGAGGCGGGGTAGCTGCGAGAGCGGCGACTTCGTTGTACACCGAGCCCTGGACGTTTAAGTTGAGTGAAGAGTTAACTGCTAACGCAACCTCGACTATTCTGAGACCTCGCCTTTGGTCGGCAGCTTGTTGCTCCCAGGGCCACAGAGCCCGGCAGCAACGAGTGAAGTGTTTCGAGTCCGCGGCTTGTGGTCGTGCGGTAGCGATCTCGCTTCACACGCCCGGGTCCCCGGGTTCGATTCCCGGCGGGGTCAGGGATTTTCTCTGCCTCGTGATGGCTGGGTGTTGTGTGCTGTCCTTAGGTTAGTTAGGTTTAAGTAGTTCTAAGTTCTAGGGGACTTATGACCACAGCAGTTGAGTCCCATAGTGCTCAGAGCCATTTTTGAATGAGCAGTTATTTTAGTGATGTCTGCGTACTTGACTTGAGGAGGGAGTTGCGAACGGACATCAGGTCAGCTGGGGCGCAGCAGCGAGCAGGTCCGTGCAGCCCGGGGCCGCTGGCGGCGTGCTGCCACTGCCGGAGCGAGGCGGGGTAGCTGCGAGAGCGGCGACTTCGTTGTACACCGAGCCCTGGACGTTTAAGTTGAGTGAAGAGTTAACTGCTAACGCAACCTCGACTATTCTGAGACCTCGCCTTTGGTCGGCAGCTTGTTGCTCCCAGGGCCACAGAGCCCGGCAGCAACGAGTGAAGTGTTTCGAGTCCGCGGCTTGTGGTCGTGCGGTAGCGATCTCGCTTCACACGCCCGGGTCCCCGGGTTCGATTCCCGGCGGGGTCAGGGATTTTCTCTGCCTCGTGATGGCTGGGTGTTGTGTGCTGTCCTTAGGTTAGTTAGGTTTAAGTAGTTCTAAGTTCTAGGGGACTTATGACCACAGCAGTTGAGTCCCATAGTGCTCAGAGCCATTTTTGAATGAGCAGTTATTTTAGTGATGTCTGCGTACTTGACTTGAGGAGGGAGTTGCGAACGGACATCAGGTCAGCTGGGGCGCAGCAGCGAGCAGGTCCGTGCAGCCCGGGGCCGCTGGCGGCGTGCTGCCACTGCCGGAGCGAGGCGGGGTAGCTGCGAGAGCGGCGACTTCGTTGTACACCGAGCCCTGGACGTTTAAGTTGAGTGAAGAGTTAACTGCTAACGCAACCTCGACTATTCTGAGACCTCGCCTTTGGTCGGCAGCTTGTTGCTCCCAGGGCCACAGAGCCCGGCAGCAACGAGTGAAGTGTTTCGAGTCCGCGGCTTGTGGTCGTGCGGTAGCGATCTCGCTTCACACGCCCGGGTCCCCGGGTTCGATTCCCGGCGGGGTCAGGGATTTTCTCTGCCTCGTGATGGCTGGGTGTTGTGTGCTGTCCTTAGGTTAGTTAGGTTTAAGTAGTTCTAAGTTCTAGGGGACTTATGACCACAGCAGTTGAGTCCCATAGTGCTCAGAGCCATTTTTGAATGAGCAGTTATTTTAGTGATGTCTGCGTACTTGACTTGAGGAGGGAGTTGCGAACGGACATCAGGTCAGCTGGGGCGCAGCAGCGAGCAGGTCCGTGCAGCCCGGGGCCGCTGGCGGTGTGCTGCCACTGCCGGAGCGAGGCGGGGTAGCTGCGAGAGCGGCGACTTCGTTGTACACCGAGCCCTGGACGTTTAAGTTGAGTGAAGAGTTAACTGCTAACGCAACCTCGACTATTCTGAGACCTCGCCTTTGGTCGGCAGCTTGTTGCTCCCAGGGCCACAGAGCCCGGCAGCAACGAGTGAAGTGTTTCGAGTCCGCGGCTTGTGGTCGTGCGGTAGCGATCTCGCTTCACACACCCGGGTCCCCGGGTTCGATTCCCGGCGGGGTCAGGGATTTTCTCTGCCTCGTGATGGCTGGGTGTTGTGTGCTGTCCTTAGGTTAGTTAGGTTTAAGTAGTTCTAAGTTCTAGGGGACTTATGACCACAGCAGTTGAGTCCCATAGTGCTCAGAGCCATTTTTGAATGAGCAGTTATTTTAGTGATGTCTGCGTACTTGACTTGAGGAGGGAGTTGCGAACGGACATCAGGTCAGCTGGGGCGCAGCAGCGAGCAGGTCCGTGCAGCCCGGGGCCGCTGGCGGCGTGCTGCCACTGCCGGAGCGAGGCGGGGTAGCTGCGAGAGCGGCGACTTCGTTGTACACCGAGCCCTGGACGTTTAAGTTGAGTGAAGAGTTAACTGCTAACGCAACCTCGACTATTCTGAGACCTCGCCTTTGGTCGGCAGCTTGTTGCTCCCAGGGCCACAGAGCCCGGCAGCAACGAGTGAAGTGTTTCGAGTGTGCGGCTCGTGGTCGTGCGGTAGCGATCTCGCTTCACACGCCCGGGTTCCCGGGTTCGATTCCCGGCGGGGTCAGGGATTTTCTCTGCCTCGTGATGACTGGGTGTTGTGTGCTGTCCTTAGGTTAGTTAGGTTTAAGTAGTTCTAAGTTCTAGGGGACTTATGACCACAGCAGTTGAGTCCCATAGTGCTCAGAGCCATTTTTGAATGAGC
Source organism: Schistocerca cancellata (assembly GCF_023864275.1). NCBI lineage: Eukaryota > Metazoa > Arthropoda > Insecta > Orthoptera > Acrididae > Schistocerca > Schistocerca cancellata. The sequence continues at coordinate 56,816,148 of NC_064635.1, forward strand.
AGTTATTTTAGTGATGTCTGTGTACTTGACTTGAGGAGGGAGTTGCGAACGGACATCAGGTCAGCTGGGGCGCAGCAGCGAGCAGGTCCGTGCAGCCCGGGGCCGCTGGCGGCGTGCTGCCACTGCCGGAGCGAGGCGGGGTAGCTGCGAGAGCGGCGACTTCGTTGTACACCGAGCCCTGGACGTTTAAGTTGAGTGAAGAGTTAACTGCTAACGCATCCTCGACTATTCTGAGACCTCGCCTTTGGTCGGCAGCTTGTTGCTCCCAGGGCCACAGAGCCCGGCAGCAACGAGTGAAGTGTTTCGAGTGTGCGGCTTGTGGTCGTGCGGTAGCGATCTCGCTTCACACGCCCGGGTTCCCGGGTTCGATTCCCGGCGGGGTCAGGGATTTTCTCTGCCTCGTGATGACTGGGTGTTGTGTGCTGTCCTTAGGTTAGTTAGGTTTAAGTAGTTCTAAGTTCTAGGGGACTTATGACCACAGCAGTTGAGTCCCATAGTGCTCAGAGCCATTTTTGAATGAGCAGTTATTTTAGTGATGTCTGCGTACTTGACTTGAGGAGGGAGTTGCGAACGGACATCAGGTCAGCTGGGGCGCAGCAGCGAGCAGGTCCGTGCAGCCCGGGGCCGCTGGCGGCGTGCTGCCACTGCCGGAGCGAGGCGGGGTAGCTGCGAGAGCGGCGACTTCGTTGTACACCGAGCCCTGGACGTTTAAGTTGAGTGAAGAGTTAACTGCTAACGCAACCTCGACTATTCTGAGACCTCGCCTTTGGTCGGCAGCTTGTTGCTCCCAGGGCCACAGAGCCCGGCAGCAACGAGTGAAGTGTTTCGAGTCCGCGGCTTGTGGTCGTGCGGTAGCGATCTCGCTTCACACGCCCGGGTCCCCGGGTTCGATTCCCGGCGGGGTCAGGGATTTTCTCTGCCTCGTGATGGCTGGGTGTTGTGTGCTGTCCTTAGGTTAGTTAGGTTTAAGTAGTTCTAAGTTCTAGGGGACTTATGACCACAGCAGTTGAGTCCCATAGTGCTCAGAGCCATTTTTGAATGAGCAGTTATTTTAGTGATGTCTGCGTACTTGACTTGAGGAGGGAGTTGCGAACGGACATCAGGTCAGCTGGGGCGCAGCAGCGAGCAGGTCCGTGCAGCCCGGGGCCGCTGGCGGCGTGCTGCCACTGCCGGAGCGAGGCGGGGTAGCTGCGAGAGCGGCGACTTCGTTGTACACCGAGCCCTGGACGTTTAAGTTGAGTGAAGAGTTAACTGCTAACGCAACCTCGACTATTCTGAGACCTCGCCTTTGGTCGGCAGCTTGTTGCTCCCAGGGCCACAGAGCCCGGCAGCAACGAGTGAAGTGTTTCGAGTCCGCGGCTTGTGGTCGTGCGGTAGCGATCTCGCTTCACACGCCCGGGTCCCCGGGTTCGATTCCCGGCGGGGTCAGGGATTTTCTCTGCCTCGTGATGGCTGGGTGTTGTGTGCTGTCCTTAGGTTAGTTAGGTTTAAGTAGTTCTAAGTTCTAGGGGACTTATGACCACAGCAGTTGAGTCCCATAGTGCTCAGAGCCATTTTTGAATGAGCAGTTATTTTAGTGATGTCTGCGTACTTGACTTGAGGAGGGAGTTGCGAACGGACATCAGGTCAGCTGGGGCGCAGCAGCGAGCAGGTCCGTGCAGCCCGGGGCCGCTGGCGGTGTGCTGCCACTGCCGGAGCGAGGCGGGGTAGCTGCGAGAGCGGCGACTTCGTTGTACACCGAGCCCTGGACGTTTAAGTTGAGTGAAGAGTTAACTGCTAACGCAACCTCGACTATTCTGAGACCTCGCCTTTGGTCGGCAGCTTGTTGCTCCCAGGGCCACAGAGCCCGGCAGCAACGAGTGAAGTGTTTCGAGTCCGCGGCTTGTGGTCGTGCGGTAGCGATCTCGCTTCACACACCCGGGTCCCCGGGTTCGATTCCCGGCGGGGTCAGGGATTTTCTCTGCCTCGTGATGGCTGGGTGTTGTGTGCTGTCCTTAGGTTAGTTAGGTTTAAGTAGTTCTAAGTTCTAGGGGACTTATGACCACAGCAGTTGAGTCCCATAGTGCTCAGAGCCATTTTTGAATGAGCAGTTATTTTAGTGATGTCTGCGTACTTGACTTGAGGAGGGAGTTGCGAACGGACATCAGGTCAGCTGGGGCGCAGCAGCGAGCAGGTCCGTGCAGCCCGGGGCCGCTGGCGGCGTGCTGCCACTGCCGGAGCGAGGCGGGGTAGCTGCGAGAGCGGCGACTTCGTTGTACACCGAGCCCTGGACGTTTAAGTTGAGTGAAGAGTTAACTGCTAACGCAACCTCGACTATTCTGAGACCTCGCCTTTGGTCGGCAGCTTGTTGCTCCCAGGGCCACAGAGCCCGGCAGCAACGAGTGAAGTGTTTCGAGTGTGCGGCTCGTGGTCGTGCGGTAGCGATCTCGCTTCACACGCCCGGGTTCCCGGGTTCGATTCCCGGCGGGGTCAGGGATTTTCTCTGCCTCGTGATGACTGGGTGTTGTGTGCTGTCCTTAGGTTAGTTAGGTTTAAGTAGTTCTAAGTTCTAGGGGACTTATGACCACAGCAGTTGAGTCCCATAGTGCTCAGAGCCATTTTTGAATGAGCAGTTATTTTAGTGATGTCTGTGTACTTGACTTGAGGAGGGAGTTGCGAACGGACATCAGGTCAGCTGGGGCGCAGCAGCGAGCAGGTCCGTGCAGCCCGGGGCCGCTGGCGGCGTGCTGCCACTGCCGGAGCGAGGCGGGGTAGCTGCGAGAGCGGCGACTTCGTTGTACACCGAGCCCTGGACGTTTAAGTTGAGTGAAGAGTTAACTGCTAACGCAACCTCGACTATTCTGAGACCTCGCCTTTGGTCGGCAGCTTGTTGCTCCCAGGGCCACAGAGCCCGGCAGCAACGAGTGAAGTGTTTCGAGTGTGCGGCTCGTGGTCGTGCGGTAGCGATCTCGCTTCACACACCCGGGTCCCCGGGTTCGATTCCCGGCGGGGTCAGGGATTTTCTCTGCCTCGTGATGACTGGGTGTTGTGTGCTGTCCTTAGGTTAGTTAGGTTTAAGTAGTTCTAAGTTCTAGGGGACTTATGACCACAGCAGTTGAGTCCCATAGTGCTCAGAGCCATTTTTGAATGAGCAGTTATTTTAGTGATGTCTGCGTACTTGACTTGAGGAGGGAGTTGCGAACGGACATCAGGTCAGCTGGGGCGCAGCAGCGAGCAGGTCCGTGCAGCCCGGGGCCGCTGGCGGCGTGCTGCCACTGCCGGAGCGAGGCGGGGTAGCTGCGAGAGCGGCGACTTCGTTGTACACCGAGCCCTGGACGTTTAAGTTGAGTGAAGAGTTAACTGCTAACGCAACCTCGACTATTCTGAGACCTCGCCTTTGGTCGGCAGCTTGTTGCTCCCAGGGCCACAGAGCCCGGCAGCAACGAGTGAAGTGTTTCGAGTGTGCGGCTCGTGGTCGTGCGGTAGCGATCTCGCTTCACACACCCGGGTCCCCGGGTTCGATTCCCGGCGGGGTCAGGGATTTTCTCTGCCTCGTGATGGCTGGGTGTTGTGTGCTGTCCTTAGGTTAGTTAGGTTTAAGTAGTTCTAAGTTCTAGGGGACTTATGACCACAGCAGTTGAGTCCCATAGTGCTCAGAGCCATTTTTGAATGAGCAGTTATTTTAGTGATGTCTGTGTACTTGACTTGAGGAGGGAGTTGCGAACGGACATCAGGTCAGCTGGGGCGCAGCAGCGAGCAGGTCCGTGCAGCCCGGGGCCGCTGGCGGCGTGCTGCCACTGCCGGAGCGAGGCGGGGTAGCTGCGAGAGCGGCGACTTCGTTGTACACCGAGCCCTGGACGTTTAAGTTGAGTGAAGAGTTAACTGCTAACGCAACCTCGACTATTCTGAGACCTCGCCTTTGGTCGGCAGCTTGTTGCTCCCAGGGCCACAGAGCCCGGCAGCAACGAGTGAAGTGTTTCGAGTGTGCGGCTCGTGGTCGTGCGGTAGCGATCTCGCTTCACACGCCCGGGTTCCCGGGTTCGATTCCCGGCGGGGTCAGGGATTTTCTCTGCCTCGTGATGACTGGGTGTTGTGTGCTGTCCTTAGGTTAGTTAGGTTTAAGTAGTTCTAAGTTCTAGGGGACTGATAACCTCAGAAGTTAAGTCCCATAGTGCTCAGAGCCATTTTTGAATGAGCAGTTATTTTAGTGATGTCTGCGTACTTGACTTGAGGAGGGAGTTGCGAACGGACATCAGGTCAGCTGGGGCGCAGCAGCGAGCAGGTCCGTGCAGCCCGGGGCCGCTGGCGGCGTGCTGCCACTGCCGGAGCGAGGCGGGGTAGCTGCGAGAGCGGCGACTTCGTTGTACACCGAGCCCTGGACATTTAAGTTGAGTGAAGAGTTAACTGCTAATGCAACCTCGACTATTCTGAGACCTCGCCTTTGGTCGGCAGCTTGTTGCTCCCAGGGCCACAGAGCCCGGCAGCAACGAGTGAAGTGTTTCGAGTGTGCGGCTTGTGGTCGTGCGGTAGCGATCTCGCTTCACACGCCCGGGTTCCCGGGTTCGATTCCCGGCGGGGTCAGGGATTTTCTCTGCCTCGTGATGACTGGGTGTTGTGTGCTGTCCTTAGGTTAGTTAGGTTTAAGTAGTTCTAAGTTCTAGGGGACTGATAACCTCAGAAGTTAAGTCCCATAGTGCTCAGAGCCATTTTTGAATGAGCAGTTATTTTAGTGATGTCTGCGTACTTGACTTGAGGAGGGAGTTGCGAACGGACATCAGGTCAGCTGGGGCGCAGCAGCGAGCAGGTCCGTGCAGCCCGGGGCCGCTGGCGGCGTGCTGCCACTGCCGGAGCGAGGCGGGGTAGCTGCGAGAGCGGCGACTTCGTTGTACACCGAGCCCTGGACGTTTAAGTTGAGTGAAGAGTTAACTGCTAACGCAACCTCGACTATTCTGAGACCTCGCCTTTGGTCGGCAGCTTGTTGCTCCCAGGGCCACAGAGCCCGGCAGCAACGAGTGAAGTGTTTCGAGTGTGCGGCTCGTGGTCGTGCGGTAGCGATCTCGCTTCACACACCCGGGTCCCCGGGTTCGATTCCCGGCGGGGTCAGGGATTTTCTCTGCCTCGTGATGACTGGGTGTTGTGTGCTGTCCTTAGGTTAGTTAGGTTTAAGTAGTTCTAAGTTCTAGGGGACTTATGACCACAGCAGTTGAGTCCCATAGTGCTCAGAGCCATTTTTGAATGAGCAGTTATTTTAGTGATGTCTGCGTACTTGACTTGAGGAGGGAGTTGCGAACGGACATCAGGTCAGCTGGGGCGCAGCAGCGAGCAGGTCCGTGCAGCCCGGGGCCGCTGGCGGCGTGCTGCCACTGCCGGAGCGAGGCGGGGTAGCTGCGAGAGCGGCGACTTCGTTGTACACCGAGCCCTGGACGTTTAAGTTGAGTGAAGAGTTAACTGCTAACGCAACCTCGACTATTCTGAGACCTCGCCTTTGGTCGGCAGCTTGTTGCTCCCAGGGCCACAGAGCCCGGCGGCAACGAGTGAAGTGTTTCGAGTCCGCGGCTCGTGGTCGTGCGGTAGCGTTCTCGCTTCCCACGCCCGGGTTCCCGGGTTCGATTCCCGGCGGGGTCAGGGATTTTATCTGCCTCGTGATGACTGGGTGTTGTGTGCTGTCCTTAGGTTAGTTAGGTTTAAGTAGTTCTAAGTTCTAGGGGACTTATGACCACAGCAGTTGAGTCCCATAGTGCTCAGAGCCATTTGAACCATTTGAAGTGTTTCGAAGCGGTGAAATATTGCAGCCGTCTTTCTCTGTTTGTGATTCATCATTGAATTTAATATTATTCTTATTAGTGAAGTGGAACTAGCGGTATTTTCTGCCTTGTGGCCGCTAACGCCCCAATTACCTTCCCTGGAGGTTAGTGTACTTTTCCGGCAGCGTATCCTTCCTCGCCGTGTTGATGCTGTTCGACACGGCGGGTAGTTTGACAGGTCTACCTCGGTTCTTCTAGTGTTTCCCTGGGCCTCGGGTGTTTTCTGAAGACGTAGTGCTGTCTGTCTCTTCGCCCTTGCTCCGTTGTACGGGTGATCGGACGTTAGGCGGATTGGTTAGTCGGTCGGGCGGCGCTGAAGCTGTCCTGTTACGTGAGTACAACTCTTGGCTGCCTGCCTCACCTTACCTTTTGTTTGAGTTACCTTCCCAGGCCGACCTTCGGAACACTTGCTGAGAACCGCTTGTCCCGATTCCTTAGATTGTGATATTTGTTTTAAGAATATCTGTAATTTTCTAATTATTGTTGATGTGCCCTTCAGCCGAGCAGTAATTTCACTTCTTTGGTAATAAGGCCTTCAGCCGTGTTACAGTAAGTTTTTTTAAGCAAACGTGTTTTAAAAGCAAGGGATTTATTTTAAAAGGTGCTATATGCAGTTGTTATCTTGACTTCTAATTCAGGCCTTCAGCCGTTTGTTGTTTGAGGTTGCTGGCCGGAGTGGCCGAGCGGTTCTAGGCGCTTCAGTCTGGAACAGCGCGACCGCTACAGTCGCAGGTTCGAATCCTGCCTCGGGTATGGATGTGTGTGCTGTCCTTAGCTTACTTAGCTTTAATTAGTTTTAAGTTCTAGGGGACTGATGACCTCAGCAGTTAAGTCCCATAGTGCTCAGAGCCATTTGAACCATTTTTGAAGAGCACACTGGCTTTTACGTAACACCTATTTCTTACCTCGGTCCTAAGCGTGACCATTTCTTACAATTGTCAAATTTACGTCTAAATGAATAGTTTACACACACACACAAATATTTTATGCAAAATGTCATCAGGAAATTATTTAACGTAATAAACAATTTACATAGTTTTTTACGTACAGAACTCACATACAATGCAAAGAACTTCAATCTCCACAACAGAAAATATAGCACCAATATGCGAACATTTTAAAGCAAAAAAAGTATAAAAATTTAAATGAACCATAAACAAATAGTTTTATGCACTGACGAAAATAAAATCGCAACACCAAAAAAATAATTAATCTCGAGTAATGAAATTTCGAGAATACATTTGTCTAGGTGACATATTTAAGTGATTAACATTGTGAAATCATAGCTGTTGAGTCCCATAGTGATCAGAGCCATTTGAACCATTTGTTTGAGGTTGTTCGTGGCCTTCGGCCCCAAAATTGTCGAATTTCTTGGTGATAAGGCCTTCAGCCGTCGTACAGTCAATTGTGTTTTTTTAAGGGGTGGTTTTAAATTTGTTTAAATGAAGTTTACATATTTGTTGTGCAACCGAGAGTAACTGATTACGGCCCCGTCCACAATCGTAACGTGCCTCATCCTGAGAAACCAGCTCTCAGTTCCTTTGAAAGGGCACGGCTGACTTCCTTCCGTGTCCTCCCACTATCCGACGGGACCGATGACCTCGCAGTTTGGTCTCCTCCCCCAAATTAACCAACCAACCGAGGAGCTCAGTGGGCTCACTCTTTGAGCACCCCAACTGGTGGCCGAGTGAGTCACCACTACCAACAGAGACCTCCAGTTGTGCAGCGAGGTGTGTGACTGTGATCCGTCGATCACCTCGAATGAGAGTGTCCGGACGTTCCAACGCTGCAGGAGTCACAGCTACGGTATGTGCGGCCGGCCGGCATGCGAGAGATCCGAAAGGTTTGCGCGACCTTGTTGCGTTGATGACAGACACCTCGCCCAACGACTTAGCGTGCTTTTGTTCACTGCCAGGTCACCGTAGACATTCACATGCGCCCTTGACTACCTGCGACGCCTTGGTTTTCCGGCAAAAGAAACTCAATGACAGCTCTCTGCTTCGAACGCACCTCTGTTACAGACGCCATTTTGAAGACTGCATATATCGCCGTCACCTATCAGCACTTCGTGAAAATGTAGGGGCTGAAGTGGAAACATGCCACGATGTCCCACAACAAATTCCGCAGGTTTTTAACCGCAAGTGGCCGAGAAAAAATTGTGTTGCATTACTTACTCAACGCTCCTCGCATGTAGAAGAGAAAAAGCTGTTCGGGAAAGAGACACGACTCATATGGCACATTCGCGAAAATAATTATATTCACAACTCGCTAGTAACGCAAGTAAAGAGCGACGAATGCTTTGCAACACCTCTACGCGTCAAGGATACCGAATATACACGGTGAAAAGTATTTAAACTCTGGAAAGTTATGGGGGACATAAAAAAAAATATTTTTCCCTAATGTCATTCTTCCCCATGAGGAGTATTTAAACCGGTAGAGAAAGATTTCTCTGGCTGCAAATTAATTAAACCAACAAACACTTTTCCATTTGCTTATGACCAAGAGACAACACATTAACACAACCCAATTTCAATTACAGTAGATTTTCAAAAATGCCTCCATTGACACGTAAACAAAGGTTACACCATCGGATCGTGTTCTGTCTGACACGGGCAGAAACCCCAGGAGTATCCTGAATTGTTCCTGCTGCTGCTACTATCCGGGCAACCAGATCCTCTTCTGATGCAACAGAAGTTGCGTAAACGAGGTTGCGTATATCTCCCCACACACAAAAGTCCAGAGGGGACATATCTGGGGATCGAGCAGGCCACGGTACAGGACCACCTCTGCCAATCCACGTTTGTGGTGAACCGTCGCTCCAGGAATCGACGCACACGACGACTGAAATGTGCTGGCGCCCCGTCATGTTGGAACGACATGCGTTGTCTTGTAGGGGGCGGGACGTCTTCCAGCAATTCTGGCAATGCTCTGGCGAGGAAATTGTAATAGTTCCCGCCATTTAATGGCCTAGGTAGCAGATACGGCCCAATTAAACGGTCCCCAACAACACCGACCCACACATTAACGAAGAACTGCACTTGATGAGCGCGAATAACTGTGGCATGTCGGTTATCCTCACTCCAAACATGCGAATTGTGCATGTTGAAGACTCCATCACGCCAGAACATTGCTTCACCGATAAACAACACAGAGGATGGAAATGTAGGACGCATTTCACGCTGTTCCAGATACCATTGCGAAAACTGTGCTCTGGGTGGATAATCAGCTGGTTCCAGGTAGTGGACACGCTGTAAGTGAAATGTACGTAACAATTGCTCTCGAAGGACTGTTCTTACACTCGTCTGATTCGTCCCCATGTTACGTGCAATTGCACGAGTGCTGATTGAAGGATCCCGCTCCACATGCTGCAAGACAGCTTCCTCAAATTGCACCGTTCTTACCGTGCGACGGAGTCCCATTCCAGGTAATCTGTTAAACGACCCGGTCTCACGCAGACGTGGGTACTCAGCAGCGAAGGTGGTATGATGCGGGATACGGCGATTAGGATATTGTTGTTGATAAACCCGCTGTGCAGCTCGTCCGTTGTGGTGCGCTACGTAGTACGCACCAACCATATCAGTGTACTCACTGCAGGTGTATCGCTCCATTAGTAAACAGAGACAATGCACTACTACACTGGTGGACAGCAGTTGCCTACAACTGAAGAGCATAATACGCCCCCTAACAACTAAAGATCGTAATACGGTCTCTAACAACTGAAGAGCGTAATACGGCCTCCACCGGTTTAAGTAATCCACTAATTCCAAACCCAAAGAAAGCAGGTGTTGACAGATGTGAAAATTACCGAACTATCAGTTTAATAAGTTAAAGCTGCAAATACTAACGCGAATTCTTTACAGACAAATGGAAAAACTGGTAGAAGCCGACCTCGGGGAAGATCAGTTTGGATTCCGTAGAAATGTTGGAACACGTGAGGCAATACTGACCTTACGACTTATCTTAGAAGAAAGATTAAGGAAAGGCAAACCTACGTTTCTAGCATTTCTAGACTTAGAGAAAGCTTTTGACAATGTTGACTGGAATACTCTCTTTCAAATTCAAAAGGTGGCAGGTGAAACGTCCCCTTAGAACAATTATACATGACTGTGCTTAAACGGACACACAATATTTTTTTAGCGCAACGCAATCTGACTTTCAAAAATCCCTTCAAAAGAATGGCCCTGACTAACATTAACCTATACCTTTTACAAATCACTTACCTCACAAAAATCTTCGTTACTGGAACTACTGCAATACAGCGAGCGCCACTACTGCCAGCTAAATAAAAGATTCAAACTACTGAAGGCACTAACTACTGATAAGCATAGTTAGCAAATGAAAGATTTTAATAGAGAACAAACAATGTATTTACCTTAATAGTGTTGAAAAACCATAATATACATAGCAGTTCATAATATCCAGTATAACAAATTTCAAAACTCCGCCATCTCTCTACCTACATCCACCACTGCTGGCGGCTCACCTCCAACTGCGAAACGCTACGCGCTGTTCACATCCAGCTGCCGCTGCCCAAGACTACAATGGCAGACAACAATGCAAACTAGCCACAGACTGCACACAGCACAGCCAGTGATTTTCATACAGAGCGCTACGTAACGTTGCCGATAAGAAAACATAAACAGCCTACTTAGTTGCCAATAAGAAAACATAAACAGCCTGCTTACACAGGGGTAAAACACAGGGAGCGAAAGACTATTTACAATTTGTCCAGAAGCCAGATGGCAGTTATAAGGGTGGAGGGGCATGAAAGGGAAGCAGTGGTTGGGAAGGGAGTGAGACAGGGTTATAGACTCTCCCCAATGTTATTCAATCTGTATGTTGAGCAAGCAGTAAAGGAAACAAAAGAAAAATTCGGAGTAGGTATTAAAATCCGTGGAGAAGAAATAAAAACGTTGAGGTTTTGCCGATGACATTGTAATTCTGTCAGAGACAGCAAAGGACTTGGAAGAGCAGTTGAACGGAATGGACAGCGTCTTGAAAGGAGGATATAAGATGAACATCAAGAAAAGCAAAACGAGGATAATGGAATGTAGTCGAATTAAATCGGGTGGCGCTGCGGGAAGTAGATTAGGAAATGAGACACTTATAGTAGTGAAGGAGTTTTGCTATTTGGAGAGCAAAATAATTGATGATGGTCGCAGTAGAGAGGATATAAAATGTAGACTGGCAATGGCAAGGAAAGCGTTTCTGCAGAAGAGAAATTTGTTAACATCGAGTATAGATTTAAGTGTCAGGAAGTCGTTTCTGAAAGTATTTGTATGGAGTGTAGCCATGTATGGAAGTCAAACAATGGACGATAACTAGTTTCGACAAGAAGAGAATAAAAGCTTTCGAAATGTGGTGCTACAGAAGAATGCTGAAGATTAGATGGGTAGATCACATAACAAATGAGGTGGTACTGAATAGGATTGGGGAGAACAGAAATTTGTGGCATAACTTGACAAAAAGAAGGGACCGGTTGGTAGGACATGTTCTGAGGCATCAAGGGATCATCAATTTAGTACTGGTGGGAAGCTTGGGGGGTAAAAATCGTAGACGGAGACCAAGAGATGAATACACTAAGCAGATTCAGAAGGCTGTAGGTTGCAGTAGGTACGGGGAGATGAAGAAGCTTGCACAGTATAGAGTAGCATGGAGAGCTGCATCAAACCAGAAAAAAATGGTTCAAATGGCTCTGAGCACTATGGGACTTAACATCTATGGTCATCAGTCCCCTAGAACTTAGAACTACTTAAACCTAAATAACCTAAGGACAGCACACAACACCCAGTCATCACGAGGCAGAGAAAATCCCTGACCCCGCCGGGAATCGAACCACGGAACCCGGGCGCGGGAAGCGAGAACGCTACCGCACGACCACGAGCTGCGGACCCATCAAACCATTCTCAGGACTGAAGACCACAACAACAACATAGGAAAAAAATGACATTAGGGAAAAATATTTGTTTTCATGTCCCATATAACCTCCCAGAGTTTGTCGGTTTAAATACTTTTCGCCCTGTATATGGTTGAACATTTTGTCGTTACCTTTACAGCCCCTCTGCCAATTGCTTCTGCGCCCGACCTCCACTGTTTAGTGTAGAAACACAACGTCGGATGCTGCAGAGGTGGCCCACGTTCCCACGTATCTTGGTTGTGTGCGCGATAAAGTGACAGGAGTAAAGCTTGAAACAGTTTCTCCTGCTATCTGCATCTCAGTGTCTAGGTTCGAGGCAGTGCGTGTGTTCTGCCCCGCTCGTCGGTTCTGCGTCGTTCCACGCGACGCGGCCTGCGATTCTGGAGACGTCCCTATTGTCGTGAAGGAGCCGGGGGAAAGTGGGCGGCGGGCTTTCGCTGCAGCGCGCCCCACCTGACATCGACGGCTCGTCCCCGCGGTCCTGCCGCGTTCCACATGCCTGCCCTACCCGCACACTGTTCCAGAAAGCCTGCGATGCAGTTCCCCGACTTCGCCTTTTACACAAAATACGAGCACATCGAACAGCCGAGGAGCTGTGCGATGGGAGTGAAGACTTCCTGTGTTGTGGCGTTGAGTTTGTTTTGGCTCTTCTCCTCAGTCTAACCTTGCAAGCCTCTGCATCTCTTCATAACTACCGCAGCCTACATCCACCAGAACCTGCCTTCAAGCCTTGGTCTCCCTCTACATTTTTTCCCCCTCACACTAGCTTGCATTTCCAAATTTACGATGCCTTGCTACCTCAGGTTGTGTTCTACCAATCGATGCCTTCGTTTACTCAAACTGTACCACAGCCGGCGAGAGTGGCCGAGCGGTTCTAGGCGCTACAGTCTTAGGATAATTTAGGTTAAGTAGTGCGTAAGCTTAGGGACTGATGACCTTAGCAGTTAAGTCCCATAAGATTTCACACACATTTGAACAATTTTTTTTTTGTGACCACCGTACACAGCTGCACAAAAGTGCCAATGACATTCTTTTAGATATTGCAATAGTAGTAAAGACAAAAATGCGTGGGTGTCAGTGGGTGGGTTAATGGGTGTGTGTATGGGTGGGTGAGTGGGTGTGCATGTGGGTGTGGGTGGGTGTGCATGTAAGTATGTGGATGTGGAGGGAGTAGAAGTAGATGGCAAAAGGTAAACAGTAAATACCGTGGGAGCCCGCCACCACACATGGGCAGCCACTCACCTGGCATCTCTCAACTCCACGCAGCAGCACGCAGATGGTGCTCACAGACGAATATCTCTTCCTGCTCCCATGCCTCTTCCTGTACGTTCGCCAATAGTGTGGAAGGTTACAGTTTTGTGTACCGCTGACTACTTCGCTCCACCTTGTGCTGGCGCGTCCTGAAACCTAACGACTGACAGGCACCAAAACACGACGTGCTGCGGGCACTCAGGCTGTTATGAACCAGCAGTTAGGCAGTTGAGTTCAGCAGTAGCAGACTATTCTTTACAATAACCTGAGACTATCTTCTGACTCAGCGGTCACTGTTTATAGACTAATTCACCTATTTTTGGTGTCTGCAACATTACTATAACTTATATATCACAGACTGGGAAGAGACAGCAATGTTGATTACATAATTTTATCAGGTTTAGGACATCAAGTGCCGACACATGAAACTGTGCCAGATTTAAGTACCACTCTGCAACATATTTTAAATAAATATTTTTTTTTCTTATTGTGTTGCCACATCTTTGTTTTAGTGCCACTATATCAAACAAGTGTCAAGTAGCACTCACGCATTGGCTATCCTAATTGCGCTATAGCACTTACCCGCTGCTTTGGCTGTTTGGGCTGTAGTAACTGTAGCATTTAGCTACTCATTTCCCTACAATAGTAGTCACCCCGCTCCACCCACCTAGGATGGGTAGCTTTCTGGGATTAGCCCAGAGAGGCTACGAAGGCCAATAACATAACCCATCTCTGTAATTTAAACTAATACCTCTTGTAAACAACATCCAAATAGGAATAGTTTGTCAAAGTAGTATTGCGTAGTCAAATAGAGCCCATTCGGAAGTGTAACTGGTGCGTTATCCACGTACCCTATTCTACGGACTATTAAACGCTGCAGACCATAAGATGCATCTTTTTTTTTTTTTTTTTACAATCGTATTGATCAACTAGGATCACATTAACAGCTCCCCTTCTTCCTTTATTGTTGTTTCCTATTTTTCCAGTATTCCCTCATTTTCTCCCCACGAATTCTCTTCCTTTCTTCTGTCCTTGTTGTTCCCGATTTTTTACTTCTGATTCCTTGATGTTGTTTTTTTCTAGATCTTTCCTTGCTTCTGTAATCCACGCTATTGTCGATTTCTTCTTCAATAAATATAGGAGTATTTGTTTTGTTAGTCTGTTTCCATCCATTCGATAGAGGTGTCCGAAAAAGGTTAATCTTCGTTTGGTCATTACTTCAGATATTTTCGCTATATTTTTGTAGATCTCCTCATTACTTCTTATTTTCCAACCATCTGCAATTTTTAATGCACCCATTATTTTTCTAATAATCTACATCTACATCCATACTCCGCAAGCCACCTGACGGTGTGTTGCGGAGGGTACTTTGAGTACCCTTCTATTCCAGTCTCGTATTTTTCGTGGAAAGAAAGATTGTCGGTATACCTCTGTGTGGGCTCTAATCTCTCTGATTTTATCCTCATGGTCTCTTCGCGAGATATACGTAGGAGGGAGCAATATACTGCTTGACTCCTCGGTGAAAGTATGTTCTCGAAACTTCAACAAAAGCCCGTACCGAGCTACTGAGTGTCTCTCCTGCAGAGTCTTCCACTGGAGTTTATCTATCATCTCCGTAACGCTATCGCGATTACTAAATGATCCTGTAACGAAGCGCGCTGCTCTCCGTTGGATCTTCTCTATCTCTTCTATCAACCCTACCTGGTACGGATCCCACACTGCTGAGCAACATTCAAGCAGTGGGCGAACAAGTGTACTGAAACGTACTTACTTTGTTTTTGGATTGCATTTCCTTAGGATTCTTCCAATGAATCTCAGTCTGGCATCTGCTTTACCGACGATCAACTTTATATGATCATTCCATTTTAAATCACTTCTAATGCGTACTCCCAGATAATTTATGGAATTAACTGCTTGCAGTTGCTGACCTGCTATTTCGTAGCTAAATGATAAGGGATCTATCTTTCTATGTATTCGCAGCACATTACACTTGCCTACATTGAGATTTAATTGCAACATGCGTCAATTCGTTGCAGATCCTCCTGCATCTCAGTACAATTTTCCATTGTTACAACCTCTCGGTATACTACAGCATCATCCGCAAAAAGCCTCAGTGAACATCCGATGTCATCCACCAGGTCATTTATGTATATTGTGAATAGCAACGGTCCCACGACACTCCCCTGCGGCACACCTGAAATCACTCTTACTTCGGAAGACTTCTCTCCATTGAGAATGACATGTTGCTTTCTGTTATCTAGGAACTCTTCAATCCAATCACACAATTGCTCTGATAGTCCATATGCTCATACTTTGTTCATTAAACGACTGTGAAGTCAAGAAACACGGCATCTAGCTGGGAACCCGTGTCTATGGCCCTCTGAGTCTCGTGGACGAATAGCGCGTCTTGGTTTTCACACAATCGTCTTTTTCGAAACCTATGTTGCTTTCTACAGAGTAGATTTCTAGTCTCCAGAAAAGTCATTATACTCGAACACAATACGTGCTCCAAAACTCTACAACTGATCGACGTTAGAGATATAGGTCTATAGTTCTGCACATCTGTTCGACGTCCCTTCTTGAAAACGTGGATGACCTGTGCCCTTTTCCAATCCTTTGGAACGCTACGCTCTTCTAGAGACCTACGGTACACCGCTGCAAGAAGGGGGGCAAGTTCCTTCACGTACTCTGTGTAAAATTGAACTGGTATCCCATCAGATCCAGCGGCCTTCCTCTTTTGAGCGATTTTAATTATCCCTCTATTTCGATATCTACCATTTTGTCATCTGTGTGACAATCTAGAGAAGGAACTACAGTGCAGTAATCCTCTGTGAAACAGTTTTGGAAAAAGACATTTAGTTCTTTCCAGTACCTCTGGTCTGTCCATCTTTGTTTATAAAACCGAAATGACCTGTAAAATCGCTGAAAATCGTGTCCTGAAATTTCTTTTTTTTTTCTTCTTCTTCTACCTCCTCTTCGTCCTCTTCGTTGTCCTCTTCCTGTAAAGATGATCTTCACCGCTATCGAGAGCGTTACTTATGCCACACTTCTTGAAAATTTAACAATAATGTCTTCTCTTACTCTAGACCTCGACTGTTTTATCCACTGACACACTTGCTTGATTGCAGGTCGTTTAAAAGCTCCCTTCGGCGTGGATTCATGTTGAGTTTCATCCTCATCCGGTTGTTCCATTCCTCTCTCATACACACTTTAAAAGGTTAATTGATCGAGTTGCAGTTGCAAAGTAAGGCATCCCAGGATAACAGTGAGCTCTGTATTTCCCTGTCCCAATTTCTGTTTCACGCAATTTTTCAAATGACTACTAAACTGATCTGTCACAAGAAGAGAACTCTTCTTCAATAAAGCACCTTTCCTTCTCACCCACACTCTGTTAATCCATAATTTCATACCAGCCTCTTCCATCCAACCTTTGTCATGTACATGAACAACACCACCTAGAGGATATTTTAGAAGATTTTGACATTGTTTTGTGCTTGAAAATGATCATTAGATTAAGTTTAGTACCGTCAGAACAACATTAATGGACAACAGTGTAGTGCATTTTATCATGTCAACTTGTTTTTATGGTTACAGTTTTAGCACTTTGCATGGCAACAGTTCTGTTACCCGGCACTGTCAGAGGAGTTTCGTCCTTATTCGCTATTTGGCTTAGTTACACACTGGTCTTCTTTAGACGTTGAATAATAAAATTATGGAAAGATAATATTTTCTCTTCATACTCTTGTGGCATTTTCTGACATATTTTGTTTTAGAGTCGGATGCTAAGTCCATGATGCGTCATATACCTGTAGCACCAAGGAACTCCAGCCTTAAAGTTCCACTGTAGCGCCAGCTTAAGAGCGTATATTTTTGTAGTAATTCCAGTGCAATTTTGACGGTGTCTTTGAATCTGTATCAATTCGTCATCTTCTTATTTTGGTCAGTTTGCATTCAGGCTTGCATTTGCACATTTCGGCTTCTTTATTTTGTTTCGGTTCTTGTTTACTAGCCCACCAACTGCGAATGGTTTTTTTCTGTTGGTGTAGGACCAAAATGCCGCTCAGTGGCTATGTTTCCATTTTCTTCTGCACGTGCTGTTACTTTCAGTTTATAGCCGGCATCATACGAAAATCTTTTATTTTTTCCATTACGAAACTAGCTACTAACGAAAATATTGTACGGTTACCGACAATACAAATCATTTTCAATTCAAGTTTCACTGGCACAGTAGTCTGCAATTGTGCGTCATAGGCTAAACAGTGTTCTGGGTTTCTGATGGTGGGGCGGGAGGAAATTTGGAAATTTGTGGTAAGTTCTGTGGGTCCAAACTGCTGATGTCATCGGTCCCTAAGCTTACCCACTACTTAATCTAACTTAAACTAATTTACGCTAAGGACAACACACACGCCCATGCCCAAGATGGGCGGGAGGGAGAGTTAGCAAACTTGTGAATCTCCACAATTCATGTTCGTCGCATCGGTGCACTGCTGTTGCCAGCTGAATCCAATGTTGTCAGATAGAGACAGGTTTCCCGCGGAATCGAATATATGGCCATTTCTAAGACTGGTGGGAATATTAAATCAAAGACTCGTCATTTGTATATTTATTTCGACTATAAGACGCATCTGAATCTTGGAGCCATTTCATCGAAGGAAAAAGTGCGTCTTATAGTCCGTAAAATAAACACAATTGTAAAAAGAAATACTTGCTTTCTGTATTATACTGCAGTAGTTCTTTCTACGTATGCTCCAAGTTTCGTAAAGCTATGTAATTTGGGGGTGAGACGTCATGCGAAAGGTACTTTCAAAATGGTTCAAATGGGTCTGAGCACTATGGAACTTAACACCGGAGGTCATCAGTCCCCTAGAACTTAGAACTAAATGGCTCTGAGCACTACGGGACTTAACATCTGAGGTCATCAGTCCCCTAGAACTTAGAACTACTGAAACCTAACTAACCTAAGGACATCACACACATCCATGCCCGATGCAGGATTCGAACCTGCGACCGTAGCGGTCGTGCGGTTCCAGACTGAAGCGCCTATAGCCGCTCGGCCACTCCGGCCAGCGAAAGGTACTTTCCTCCTCAAGTTTTGTACACCAGTGTACCATGTAATGGTCGTCTGGTCGTAGATATTGCTAATTGCTATAATCGCACTATTTCACTCCCATTTACGGAGCTTGTTAGCACTTGATGTTAGGTTGGGTTGGCGCCATTAAAATGCATTGTGTTGTGGTAATCGCTGCTACTTGCTGGATCGCTGCTGTCTCTCGATGCTGATGCTGGCTCTACATATGGTTGTCTAGGGTTAAAAACTTGAGGTCCCGTGTTTTCTATATGCGTTTGATGATAAAGAACGAGCGAAACCAACAAATATGTAAACTTCAAATATTTATTACTCTGGTGGCCATCTTAATTCCACTGTCCACCAAAGACCATGACTCAACACAAAGTAGTACTTCCGTTACATGTTCTTTGCAGTGTTTATCCACCTCAAACAATAACACACAAACACACTTTACCAAAGTGACATTCCGACTGCCTCCCGACCGTTCTTGCTGCTTGTATTTATAACATTGTCAAAGAACTACTAAAAAGAGATATAGTTTACAAGTCACATGTACATCTGTTATCATAATTTGTGCAGAAAAGTTATTAATTTGCATCGAGTGACATAATTTAACATGTTATTAAAATGACAGACAGATTTGTTGACTTGACAGAATAATTCTTTGTTACAAAAAGGCTGTTTTTTAGAAGTTTGTCAATTGACTTCTCTAATTTGCATAAATAAGTAAATAACATGAATTATTATGAATTACATTGGTTTTCGTCTAAAATAGGATTGCTTACGTGAATACTGAGTGAAAACGCTCCTAGTGAACAAATAGGTTTCACTTGGTGATTTTTATTTAAGGAGATCCAAAATACCTAAGTTGTCCACTATTTTTCGTACTTCATATTAATTATTTAAGATGAACTTAGTGTTTTTACATGATGACATTTGCTGTATCAGTGATCAAGTGATATAAACTTTTGTGTGGGTCAGTTATTCAGTATAATTTAATGGGTTGACTGTTTATAGAGACATGTTATGCTATCATTGTTAACATACACAATAACTTTTCTATAATCATAAATACTCGTTAAACTGGTTGAATTTGGAGGGTATCGCATACTTCGGTAAAGTAAAGCCTTTAATATGTTCCATTACAATACCCCCCCTCGGGTAATATCATTTACAGAACGTTAATGATATTAGCCGACTATGACAAATGTGTCAAATGGTTAAAATTTGGAAAAGTACTACTTTAATAATTTTTTTTGTTTTACTATGCATAATCTGTATGTATGCAATGACCGTTACACCGTTTCAAAATGACTTTTTCCTGCAAATATTTTAGTTGTGTTGTTTCAAATGCACTTTGTGTTATGCCTCTCAGTATGACAGCATTATAAAAATATTTAGTAATATATGAAAGTAAAAAAAAATGTTAATCTTTGCTCCCAGTGAGCCACATGGAAAATGATCAAAAACAGACACAAATATATCACCTGCGATTTTAAGATATATAAACAATATATGTAAATTATTTCAAAGTCAGTTCTCATTGAGTCACAGATTAATCAAGATAATAGAAGGAGCATAAATATATTACACAGATGGACAGGTCATATGTCCATAGGAAAATATTGCAATTGTCTGCTCTTTCTGAGCCACATAAAAGAAATGAAAACAAAGAACATAATTATAAGTATGGACATGATATATATAAACACAAACACTAGAGAAGTCACATGTATGAATATAATATGCATTTGAAAAAAAAAGGAAGAGTTTTTTAAATATTGTCTCCCATTGAGACACATAGTCAAGACAGTACAGGAACATATTAATACTAAAACTGGACACTTAAATTTGTCACAACATAACACAAACATCAAACTTGTGAACATCTGATTAGCTGTAGAAAATTGCACACAAATCTTATGCCTAAGAACACAATAGTAACAAAATGACGGGTCTTGCACAACAATTTTTACATTGTCTTTTATTTGGTGCAAGTATGTCCCATATTCAACAATACAAAAGGAAAGTAATAAATGTTTGTCACCTTCTTGCCCGTTGCAAGAAAAGAAGATGTCTCAAAATTTAATATTCAATAGTGACAATAAAAATATAAAAACATTCTCTCAGAGATCTGGAACTTTTCCAGGGTCTGTAGGATGAGTGGTAGTTGCTATTTGACATACCCAGTAAAATCTTTGCTGATAACATGCTTTATGGAAAATGGATAAGTAACGGTATTCAAACAGGGAAATGTGCTTAATCATGTTTATATGGTTTCAATTCAGTGATGTTTCTTAATCCAAATAACCTTCTTGGTCTGGGAAAGATAAGTCTATACACATTAGGATGTGGGCTTTCTTTTATTTCAAATGGACAAATGTCAATGTTTACTTTTATGTATGGACAACCTAGCTCAACATCTTTGTCTATTTCAGTATTTTCAAACAATAGACCATTTTCAATTTCTTTAGTTCCTAAGTCTAATGTCTCTTTCCTACACTTAGACACATCCCTCTCTGTTTGCAAAGCATTGACATTTAAACATAATCCTTTGTTTTCATCTGTTCCTTTTAACACTGTGTTGTCATTTAACAAACTACTGTTTTAACCCCCTTTTTTATAAAGTCCACTACGGATTCTTGTCCACCATGTAGGATACAAGGTTGCACTTACCTTTGCTAATTCTTTCCAAAAGGCATCTTTGTTTATACAGTGTCCATAGTTGTTCCACAAAACTTCTAAAAACTTTTCCCCTTTTTCTTGAAAACACACATTTACATTCCATCCCGTTATATTTTCTTTAATATTATTATTATTATTACCATTCTCATAGATTAGTGTTTCATAGTTCCCAATCGGCAATAGCTTGTCCTCAGATACACATTCCCTAGTCTGCATTTCACTTACATTAACCTCATTATTACCCATGTTTGTCACATCACTTACCTTTACCTCATCATCACTTTTCAATTCTACAAATACTTTTATTTCTTCCTCCACACTCTCATCAATAACATCACTTGATTTAGGATCATTATTTAAATGTCCCTCTATTACTTTTTCCTCCTCCTCCACAACAACCCCATCTTCAGTTTCCCCCCTATGTATCTGAATCTCAGCAATTGAGTCTTTGTCTCCATTAAACACTTTGTCATCCCCCTTCTTATCAAGTAAACCCCCCAAAATAGATTCTATTTGTGGTGTGTCTGACTTGTTATTAACACCAGTATCTTTTTCAGCCCAACTATGGAACTTTGCAATACCTTCAACTTCTGCACTTTCTCTAACTACCTGTGCTTGAACACTGTTTTTATAAACTGTATCACTTTTACTCATAGTATCCCAAAAACTTTTATTAAATTCTAATTTATTCATTCTAGCAACATCAGTATTTTCATGGTACTTACTCTTTACATTGTATCTTCTCCTTCTCCAGTTTCGGTTATGTGTTGTCCTGTCATAATATTGTCTAGCCCCAAAACTACGGACATCTAGTGGGACTGTCCACCGTTTCCCGGCTGGTTCCCTCAGTCTGTCCGTTTGTAGTTGTCGTTTTGTTCACTAGTTTCAGCAAACCCCCTTCTATCTTGTTCTCTTCCCCAATACCTATTTCTATCATTCCTGTTATCTCTCCTCCATCCTCCCTCCTGTGTATTGTTTCTGAAATCATTTTCATATCTCCTATCTCCCCTATTTGGAGCATTATTTCCAGAATTTTCAAAGTCTCTCCTCCCATAATAATCTCTATTTACATTCCTGTTCCACCCCCCATACTGGTTGTTGCCAGAGCCAAAACTTTGGTTATTTTCTCTTTCCAAGGCCCTACCTAATCTATCTACAAATTTCAGGGACTCTTCCATTGAATTGTCTGGTCCATGGACCAATTCCCACTGCAGTCTCTCTGGTAACCTTCTTTTTAAAACATCAATTTGTGTCATAATATCAAAAGAGTTATTCAAGTGAGCAAGTTTTTTCAATTGATCTCTGCAAAATTTTTGCATTCCCCCTACTTTCCCTCTATACACTGGTCCATTTAGAAATTCTGACTTTAATCTGGCTTGTATGGATTGTAACCAAAATTTGCAAATAAATTTAGCTTCACACTCTTCAAAAGTATTCCAAGAATCATTATTCTCATTTGCCCAGGATAGGGCCTCCCCTTCTAGAAATCGTTTTACTAACTTAATTTTTATGTTATCTGACATTCCTACAACAAACATATCCTTACATTGGTGAATAAAGTCAATAGGGTGCAGATTTTCACCAGGAAAGCATTTCACTTGGATGTGCCCATACATTGTATTTTGATTGTAAAACATTTGTTTTGACATCAATGCATCTTCCAATTGTGTATACTTAGTGTGTATATTTTCTACTTTTGTATCTACATTAGTGGTATACAGGTTGTATTCATGTTTAAGGTTTTCTGCTGTTTTGTCTATTCTCTGATCTAATCTTTCAACTTCAGTATCTACTCTGTTGTAGATGACAGCAATGCTGTCTGTGTTAGCTTGTATGTTTTCATTTAAACTTTCAACTTTAACTTGAAATTCTTTTCTGAAATGTATCAACTGTTCTCTAGTGTCCTTACTGAGGGTAGTTTTAATTTCCTCACACTTCTCATTGAGATGAGTACTTAATAGATCAAAATTCAAACTTACTTGTTCACTCGACTGTTTAAGTTGTGAGCTTATTTGAGTTGCAAAGTCTGCTAGCCACTCTGTTAAGTGTAATTGTTCACCATCCCCTGGTTCAATTTTTACATTTCCTACGATTTCATCCCTCTCAGGTAGAGACATGTTAACAATTAATTATTTTAAATGACAACAACAACAAAATACCTTGCTTTATGTAGCTATGCTATGAGGTCGTGGTCGGTGTTCCTGTTGGCTTTCTTCACTTCTATTCGGTTTTATCGAAGCTGAAGTCTTGATTGATGAATTCCATTGACATAATCCAGACGTTAATCTTCCGAGCGGTGTGACGGTAGTTTTTCGTAGTCGCACTAACACACTTTATTTATTTATTTATTTTTGACATATTTTCACTGTTGCCACACTGCACAAATAAACTTTTTTGGAATGTTAAGCACTTACGAAATTTATCGCTGCACTATTATCATCGATGCACTTAAAGATCCTGGACGAGCCCCCACTTTTGTAATGGTCGCCTGGTCGTAGATATTGCTAATTGCTATAATCGCACTATTTCACTCCCATTTACGGAGCTTGTTAGTACTTGATGTTAGGTTGGGTTGGCACCATTAAAATGCATTGTGTTGTGGTAATCGCTGCTACTTGCTGGATCGCTGCTGTCTCTCGACGCTGATGCTGGCTCTACATATGGTTGTCTAGGGTTAAAAACTTAAGGTCCCGTGTTTTCTATATGCTTTTGATGATAAAGAACGAGCGAAACCAACAAATATGTAAACTTCAAATATTTATTACTCTGGTGGCCATCTTAATTCCACTGTCCACCAAAGACCATGACTCAACACAAAGTAGTACTTCCGTTACATGTTCTTTGCAGTGTTTATCCACCTCAAACAATAACACACAAACACACTTTACCAAAGTGACATTCCGACTGCCTCCCGACCGTTCTTGCTGCTTGTATTTATAACATTGTCAAAGAACTACTAAAAAGAGATATAGTTTACAAGTCACATGTACATCTGTTATCATAATTTGTGCAGAAAAGTTATTAATTTGCATCGAGTGACATAATTTAACATGTTATTAAAATGACAGACAGATTTGTTGACTTGACAGAATAATTCTTTGTCACAAAAAGGCTGTTTTTTAGAAGTTTGTCAATTGACTTCTCTAATTTGCATAAATAAGTAAATAACATGAATTATTATGAATTACATTGGTTTTCGTCTAAAATAGGATTGCTTACGTGAATACTGAGTGAAAACGCTCCTAGTGAACAAATAGGTTTCACTTGGTGATTTTTATTTAAGGAGATCCAAAATACCTAAGTTGTCCACTATTTTTCGTACTTCATATTAATTATTTAAGATGAACTTAGTGTTTTTACATGATGACATTTGCTGTATCAGTGATCAAGTGATATAAACTTTTGTGTGGGTCAGTTATTCAGTATAATTTAATGGGTTGACTGTTTATAGAGACATGTTATGCAATCATTGTTAACATACACAATAACTTTTCTATAATCATAAATACTCGTTAAACTGGTTGAATTTGGAGGGTATCGCATACTTCGGTAAAGTAAAGCCTTTAATATGTTCCGTTACAACCAGCCAGATGAACTGGTGAGTCATAGGTGACAGCCCCGCCTGCCGGAAGCTTCCGCTTGTTGCGTCATTACGGTGATCCGCGGGCGTGAAGACGCTGCGTGCGTTTCCCCCTCGCGGCGGCGTCATCAGGAAAGCGAAATTGGCGCGGCTGCTCGTCGCGGCCGTCGCGGTGGCTTGTTCCAGCTATGCAGCCTGAGGTAAAGGTCTCGTGGCGACGCACACACGCGGCTGGGGATCATACCTAGGCTGAAACCGGTCTCCACCACTTCGAAATCCAGCACGTGTCAACCTCCGACCATCTCGGTTGCGAGTCTCCCTGTCAGAAATCGCTCAACCTTCCTCCGTGGGTGGAGATTGTGATATCAGTCCGATCCGCTGGATTGGAATTCATGAATGGAGATAACAATCCAAATCGGCTTTACAAAGAGTGCTCTTTGGCACTAGCCGCTTACCTAGCCTGCATTTGTCGTGAATCTACAGTCCACCACAATGTCCCAAGCGCCTGGAAAAAAGTGCAGGTGACTCCTGTGTATAAGACGGGTAGAAGAAAGGACCCGCAAAATTACAGACCGATATCCCTAAATTCCGTTTGCTGCAAAATCGTTGAACATATTGCCAGTTCGAATATAATAAACTCTCTAGAGACTGAGAACCTTATGTCCACGTACCAGCGTGGTTTTAGAAAGCATCGCACGTGGGAAACCCAGCTTGCCCTTTTCTCACATGATATACTGCGAACTGTGGATGAAGGGCAACAGCCAGATTCCATATTTCTAGATTTCAGGAAGCCGTTTGACACGGCGCCCCATTGCAGACTGTGAACGAACGTACGAGCGTACGGAATAAGCTGCTGCCATATGTGAGTGGCTCGAACAGTTCTTAAGTAATAGAACCCAATACGTTGTCCTCGAGCACGCGGCTGCTACGGTCGCAGGTTCGAATCCTGCCTCGGGCATGGATGTGTGTGATCTCCTTATGTTAGTTGGGTTTAAGTAGTTCTAAGTCTAGGGGACTGGTGACCTCAGATGTTAAGTCCCATAGTCCTCAGAGCCATTTGGACCATTTTTTGTTGCCCTCGACGGCGAGTGTTCATCAGAAACAAGGGTGTCGTCAGGACCGCCCCAGCGAAGTTTGATAGGACAGCTGTTGTTCCCTATATACAAATGATTAGGCAGAGAGGGCGTGCAGCAATCTGTGGTTGTTTGCTGATGATGTCATGGTGAACGGTAAGGCGTCGAAGTTGAGTGACTGTAGGAAGATACAAGATGACTTAGTTGGTGTGACGAATGGCAGCTAGCACTAAATGTGGGGAAATGTAAGTTAACACGAATGAGTAGGAAGATCAAATATGTAATGTTCGGATATAGTACTACACTACTGGCCATTAAAATTGCTACACCAAGCAGAAAAGCAGATGATAAAAGAGTATTCATTGGACAAATATATTGTACTGGAACTGACATGTGATTACATTTTCACGCAATTGGGGTGCATGGATCCTGAGAAATCAGTACCCAGAACAACCACCTTTGGCCGTAATAACGGCCATGAGACGCCTGGGCATTGAGTCAAACAGAGCTTGGATGGCGTGTACAGGTACAGCTGCCCATGCAGCTTCAACACGATACCACAGTTCACCAAGAGTAGTGACTGGCGTATTGTAACGAGCCAGTTGTTCGTCTACTATTGACCAGATGTTTTCAGTTGGTGAGAGATCTGGAGAATGTGCTGGCCAGGGCAGCAGTCGAACATTTTCTGTATCCAGAAAGGCCCGTACAGGACCTGCAACATGCGGTCGTGCATTATCCTGCTGAAATGTAGGGTTTCGCAGGGATCGAATGAATGGTAGACCCACGGGTCGTAACACATCTGAAATGTAACGTCCACTGTTCAAAGCGCCGTCAATGCGAACAAGAGGTGACCGAGACGTGTAACCAATGGCATCCCATACCATCACGCCGGGTGATACGCCAGTATGGCGATGACGAGTACAGGCTTCCAATGTGCGTTCACCGCGGTGTCGCCAAACACGGATGCCACCATAACGATGGTGTAAACAGAACCTGGATTCATCCGAAAAAATGACGTTTTGCCATACGTGCACCCAGGTTCGTCGTCGAGTACACCATCGCAGGCGCTCCTGTCTGTGATGCAGCGTCAAGGGTAACCGCAGCCACGGTCTCCGAGATGATAGTCCATGCTGCTGCAAACGTCGTCGAACTGTTCGTGCAGATGGTTTTCGTCTTGCAAACGTCCTCATCTGTTGACTCAGGGATCGAGACGTGGCTGCACGATCCGTTACAGCCATGCGGATAAGATGTCTGTCATATCGACTGCTAGTGATACGAGGCCGTTGGGATCCAGCACGGCGTTCCGTATTACCCTACTGAACCCACCGATTCTTTATTCTGCTAAAAGTCATTGGATTTCGACCAAAGTGAGCAGCAATGTCGCGATACGATAAACAGCAAACGCGATAGGCTACAATCCGACCTTTATCAAAGTCGGAAACGTGATGGTACGCATTTCTCCTCCTTACACGAGGCATCACAACAACGTTTCACCAGGCGACGCCGGTCAACTGCTGTTTGTGTATGAGACATCGGTCGGAAACTTTCCTCACGTCAGCACGTTGTAGGTGTCGCCGCCGGCGCCGACTTTTCGTAAATGCTCTGAAAAGCTGATCATTTGCATATCGCAGCATCTTCTTCCTGTCGGTTAAATTTCGCGTCTGTAGCACGTCATCTTCGTGATGTAGCAGTTTTAATGGTGTAGTAGCGTCCTGCTTGACACCGTCACGTCGTTTAAATACCTGGGCATAACGCTGGAAAGCGATGTGAAATGGACCGAGCATGTGAGAACTGTGGTAGGGAAGCCGAATGGTCGACTTCGGTTTATTGGGAGAATTTTAGGAAAGTGTGGTTCACCTGTAAAGGAGTACGCATATTAGCCGGCCGCTGTGGCCGTCCGGTTCTAGGCGCTTCAGTTTGGAACCGCGTGACCGCTACGGTCGCACGTGCGAATCCTACCTCGGGCATGGATGTGTGTAATGTCCTTAGGTTAGTTAGGTTTAAGTAGTTCTAAGTTCTAGGGGACTGATGACCACAGATGTTAAGTCCCATAGTGCTCAGGGCCATTTGAACCATTTTGAACCAGTACGCATATTAGGAAGCTGGTGCGACCTGTACATAAGTACTGCTCGACTGTCTGATATCCGCGCCAGGTCGGATTGAAGGAAGACATCGAAGCAGTACAGAGGCGGGCTGCTAGATTTACCACCGGTAGATTCCAACAACACGTAAGTGTTAACGGAGATGCTTCGGGAACTCAAACGGGAATCCCTGGAGGGAGGGTGACCTTCTTTTCGAGATACACTATTGAGACAATTTAGAGAATCGGCATTTGAAGCTGACTGCCGAACGATTTTGCTGCTGCCAATATACATTCCGCCTAAGGACCAAGAAGATAAGATACGGAGGCATATAGACGGCCGTTTTCCCTCACTCTATCTGCGAGAGGAACAGGAAAGGAAATGACAAGTAGTGGAACAGGGTACCCTCCGCCACGAACCGTACGGTTGTTAGCGGGGTACATGTAGATGTGGAAATGGCAGATAACGATATTTTATAAGCAGTTCCTGGCATTTTCTATTGTTTTGTTGTTGTGAAATGTGAGGTTGCGTTTTGTGCAGCGTTTGTAAATATGTCGAGTTCTAAATATTTAAGTCTTACTTAATATATTAAAGGTATTTGGAAAATACAGAGTTTTGTGGTGAGTAAAATTCAGCATATTTTTAAAACTACACTCCTGGAAATTGAAATAAGAACACCGTGAATTCATTGTCCCAGGAAGGGGAAACTTTATTGACACATTCCTGGGGTCAGATACATCACATGATCACACTGACAGAACCACAGGCACATAGACACAGGCAACAGAGCATGCACAATGTCGGCACTAGTACAGTGTATATCCACCTTTCGCAGCAATGCAGGCTGCTATTCTCCCATGGAGACGATCGTAGAGATGCTGGATGTAGTCCTGTGGAACGGCTTGCCATGCCATTTCCACCTGGCGCCTCAGTTGGACCAGCGTTCGTGCTGGACGTGCAGACCGCGTGAGACGACGCTTCATCCAGTCCCAAACATGCTCAATGGGGGACAGATCCGGAGATCTTGCTGGCCAGGGTAGTTGACTTACACCTTCTAGAGCACGTTGGGTGGCACGGGATACATGCGGACGTGCATTGTCCTGTTGGAACAGCAAGTTCCCTTGCCGGTCTAGGAATGGTAGAACGATGGGTTCGATGACGGTTTGGATGTACCGTGCACTATTCAGTGTCCCCTCGACGATCACCAGTGGTGTACGGCCAGTGTAGGAGATCGCTCCCCACACCATGATGCCGGGTGTTGGCCCTGTGTGCCTCGGTCGTATGCAGTCCTGATTGTGGCGCTCACCTGCACGGAGCCAAACACGCATACGACCATCATTGGCACCAAGGCAGAAGCGACTCTCATCGCTGAAGACGACACGTCTCCATTCGTCCCTCCATTCACGCCTGTCGCGACACCACTGGAGGCGGGCTGCACGATGTTGGGGCGTGAGCGGAAGACGGCCTAACGGTGTGCGGGACCGTAGCCCAGCTTCATGGAGACGGTTGCGAATGGTCCTCGCCGATACCCCAGGAGCAACAGTGTCCCTAATTTGCTGGGAAGTGGCGGTGCGGTCCCCTACGGCACTGCGTAGGATCCTACGGTCTTGGCGTGCATCCGTGCGTCGCTGCGGTCCGGTCCCAGGTCGACGGGCACGTGCACCTTCCGCCGACCACTGGCGACAACATCGATGTACTGTGGAGACCTCACGCCCCACGTGTTGAGCAATTCGGCGGTACGTCCACCCGGCCTCCCGCATGCCCACTATACGCCCTCGCTCAAAGTCCGTCAACTGCACATACGGTTCACGTCCACGCTGTCGCGGCATGCTACCAGTGTTAAAGACTGCGATGGAGCTCCGTATGCCACGGCAAACTGGCTGACACTGACGGCGGCGGTGCACAAATGCTGCGCAGCTAGCGCCATTCGACGGCCAACACCGCGGTTCCTGGTGTGTCCGCTGTGCCGTGCGTGTGATCATTGCTTGTACAGCCCTCTCGCAGTGTCCGGAGCAAGTATGGTGGGTCTGACACACAGGTGTCAATGTGTTCTTTTTTCCATTTCCAGGAGTGTATGTCGAGTTCTAAATATTTAAGTCTTACTTAATATATTAAAGGTATTTGGAAAATACAGAGTTTTGTGGTGAGTAAAATTCAGCATATTTTTAAAACTAGTTACATAATGTGAAAATGGTTTAGCCGTACTATGCTGGTCGTGCATAGTCTTGTACCAAGAAACAAAACATTCTACCATGGAACACGTGGTACTGGCATATGAATGGAGTATTTAACGTCTTAACAATTTTCCCTGTCTTGAAGTATAAATCTGTATTAGTTACCAATAGCTTCTGTTTCAAAATATTTTAAACCTGTAACTGTTTTTTGATAATACTCTTTCTTGGATTTCCCATATTGATCATATGTGTGTGTGGTAGCTCAATAAATTGATGCTTTGATTTTTAAATACGGTATTTATAAGATTTTCTTAATCGCACCTCTTTTAATTTTGAGTAGAATATTTGTTCCTAACAAAGTGACCTTGAAGTACCCTGAACCAGTTATCACTTTTTCTTAAAATCTTACTTTTCTAGAATTTTTTTATTTCAGAAAAGAACTGCGGGTCGCAGAGTGAATGCTATCATTTCAAAATGGAGTCCACCTAGTCATACATGCTATAAAAATGTATGAGTCTATGTTTCACTTCTCTTTCTAAACCTACATAGGTTGCCTCTTTAGAGAAGACAACAGCAACCATCCACTTTTTACAATGTTGTTTATTTATCTAAATAGTGACGTTACCGGTTTCGGACCGAAAGGTTCGTCTTCAGACGGCTAATTCACGTTAAGATACATTTTACATTAGCTTTCACTTTTTGCTTTCCCAAATGATGAAATTTCCTTCGGATGATGGTGTCGCCGGACGCTTTGGGCCGAGCGGTTCTAGGCGCTACAGTCTGGAACCGCGTGACCGCTACTGTCGCAGGTTCGAATCCTGCCTCGGGCATGGATGTGTGTGATGTCCTTAGGTTAGTTAGGTTTAAGGGGCTCCGGAAAGGCTCAAAATCATGAAAAGTTCAATTTTTACTTTTTTGCGTTTTCTGAATCTGCAGACTATTACCTTTTAATAGATATATAATTTATTCAATTCCGAAGACTACAACTATTTTTAAATTTTTTTTGAAATGTGTTCTACATGGGCGTGACCCACTGTGGCGCTGTTAAACTGCTGTCAAATGGTGTTATTATTAACGTCCGTGTTCATCAGGTACATTTTTGTGATGTGAGATAAAGTATGTGTTGTGGCTAACCTATTTTCAGAGACTTAGCAGCACCTGAACTGTTGAAAAAGTGTATTCACGGAAAAACTCAAAACCTCAATGAAAGTGTAAATAGTGTTATATGGTCGAGAATCCCCAAGACTGTATTTGTTGGAATAGAAACACTTCACTTTGGTGTGTACGATGCTGTTGCGACTTTCAATGACGGCAACATTGTAAGGTGCAAGGTATTTAGAAATATAGTAATGAAGATAGGTTCTAACATTGTACGAGCGATGCTTGCTTTAGACAAGGAACGCCTTCGGGCTGCAGACAGGGCTGTAAAGAGTCTAGAAATACAAGCAAGAGTAAACAGGAGGAGGAACAAGAGGAAGCTGGAGGAGGAGTTTGCAGAGGACGAAGATAATCCATCCTATGGACCTGGAATGCACTAAAAAGTTAATCCAATCTTTGTCGCTCGATTCCCAAAACTTTTATTTTCTCATACTAATTACATGTTTTCTAAGGATCTTCCAAATATATTTGTTTCAAACTTTCAGTAAATGTTACACAGTACCTTCTGCATAATTTAACACAGCCTTTTTCCAAAAAAACTGTATATTTTTGAATATATAAATAAAAAATTGCAAAAAAATGTGAATTTTCATTACAATTGAAAAAAATCATCTTTAATAACTGAACTAAAACTTTGTAAAATCCCTGTGTTAAGTTGTAGCCCATATTCCAATAAATAATCTGTAAAAAGTTCAACTTCCTACCTCAAATACTTTGTGAGGAAAGATGTAATTTATAAGCGTTATTTTAACATTGCAAGTATAGGGCGTTCCGGAGCCCCTTAAGTAGTTCTACGTTCTAGGGGACTGATGACCTCAGCAGTTGAGTCCCATAGTTCTGAGAGCCACTTGAACCATTTTTGATGATGGTGTCGTTGAAAAAACGCGCCATTACGTTCCAGTGCTGGCTGCTTGTGATCAAGCAGCGAAGACTGTTTGATGCACTATTTTTTAAGTGTGTGTATAGGCATAATGTGAAGCACTCCTCACACACCAAGAAGTTTCGCCACATGTATGTACACAAAGGAACGTGAACTAGCCGTCTGAAGATGAACCTTTCGGTTCGAAACCGGTAAGGGCGCTATTTAAATAAATAAATGCCATTGTAAAAAATGACTGGTTGTTGTCTCTCTGTAAGAGTGAACCTGTATTGTGTACACAGCCACGGGCTCAGAATTTCAGTTTTCTACAAAATAGCGTCTTCCTAAACCACTGGATCGATATCCGCTAAACTTGACACTCACGTCACTTTGTGGAAAGAATCGCTGTGCTGGTGAGAAGCGCCTGCCTTAAAGAGGGGTGGGTATGAAATAGCGGCGTAGCATACGACGCGCGACTATGCAGACTTTATTCAACCAGTAGTTGAGAATGGGAGCATTTAATCATTTGCAACAAACTTAAGATGTAATTTCAAGTCTTTACGAATCTTTTGCTCGCCGACAACCATAGCTTACGGCACTTTCGCTGTTCTTGCAGTAAAAGTGCCGCAGCAGACATGACGCTTTAATTTATAATTTCTTCACTAGTAACCGTATTGGTGAAACATCTTTCAGACAGTATTCACGTATACCATTGAATGTACCTACAAAATTACACCATTGTACGACAGATAGTTCAGGAGATAGATGTCGTAAACGTTAAGCACAAGGCGAGACGCTGTGTGGCACGGATGTGGGCGCACAGCTGTGTATAAATCTGCGGCTTGGTACTAAAAGGGCAAACGTCAATATTTGTCAAAACTGGTTTTATTGGTGTACGGCATATAGTTTCACATGCTCTTCATAATGTTAAAACGGCCAATGTCTAAGCCACATAGGATGAGAGATACTGGGGTTTTAAGTTGTAAGCCCCGAAGTGTTTTATCAAGTTTACAATCAGCATAAAAGGGCCAATCTTGACATTGGCCTTTTTTGCTGACAGATGATTTCAACAACAGAAACAGTGCTGTGTCATTGGATTTAATTCTAAAAATGGCTCTGAGCACTGTGGGACTTAACATCTATGGTCATCAGTCCCCTAGAACTTAGAACTACTTAAACCTAACTAACCTAAGGACATCACACAACACCCAGTCATCACGAGGCAGAGAAAATCCCTGACCCCGCCGGGAATCGAACCCCGGACTTAATTCTGGCGGGAATACACAATAATAAGAGTTGTTCCTTTAACAATTTCCTTTACCATTCGGCACATTGTTAGTGAGGAGTCTAGACAGGCTTCGTGGGCACAAACATGTTTCACAGAGGCGATAAGGAAGAGTTTGAGGAACAAACTGCATCTGAAATATCTCCGCTAACGTCATCACTTTGCCTTGAAGGTAAGTTTACTAAAATAAACTGGTATCAGGAGCATTTATCCGTAATTTTCCAACACAAGACCATAAATTGACTGGTATCTCTACTTAATGCCAATCTAAAATATTATCAACCGCCTTTTTAATTTATTTTATTTTTATTTTCTTTAAGGTCATCCAAGTACCAGTACAGAAGGAAATGCATCTTCGTCATCATTGGCATATGTGATTTCAAGTTCTGATGAAGACGTATTTGAAGATTCTGATGAATGTGTTCCAAGTGGTGGCGAAAGTAGTGATGAAAGCAATGATGCAGGGAATATAGCTATACGAAAGACACTTAAAAAATCTTTAAGGATTGAAGAAATTGATCTAATTCAACAGCAGCCTGGAAATGAAATAACAAAGTTCAGTGGAAGGGGGAGGAAGAAATGTCATCCACAGGATTCATCCAGAAAAAGAAAGCGAAACGAAAAATAATTGGAGAAAAATTGGAGGAAAGAATTGAAAGCTGCAGGAAAGGAATATGTGACGTCGAAAGGAAAAGTTATACCTAGTAAAGTTGTGAAATCATCGTGCAAGTGCACGAAAACTTGCGGAGGAAAAGTAAATGATGATGAGAGAGAGAAAATGTTCATAGAATACTACAAATTGTCCCCAGAAGCTCAAAATTAGTTCATAGCTAATCATGTGTCTGAGGAAAAGAAACATGTGGAGCTTTTAAGGAACAAACCTGAAGGAACTGCAAGCAGGCGAAAATATTCCAGGAAGTACTTTCTTTACAGTCCTTCTTTGCGGACTAAGATATAAGTATGTCAGAATGTGTTCCTTAGTACATTTTCCTTAACGCAAAAGAAGGTAAGACTAATTGGGGAGAAAAGACGGGGCTCTGAAGGAGGAGTGTGTTCTGAAGATGGATGTGGTAAACATTCTGATCATCTAAAAGTTCCACCTCACGGCACTGATTTAATAAAGGGGCACATTAAGCATGTTTCTTTCCTACAAAAGCCATTATTCTCGATCTCATTCTCCTAAAAAATATTTATCTCCAGACATGAGTATTTCAGCAACGTACCGGCTGTATCAAGAATTTTGCCAAACCAAAGGTATGAAGCGAAGAAGTGAAGCGTGTTATCGAAAAGTTTTTGTGACCTGTTTCAATCTTAGCTTCCACAAACTGAAGACTGACACTTGTGCAAAACGTGACAAATACATCATGATGCTCAAGAATTGTACTGATGATGCTGAACGTTGTAAGGTCGAAGTGGAACGACAGCAACATTTGCATTTAAGCCCAGGCTGCTAACGATCAGAATGACAGTGATAAAAAGAAAGCTGAGCAGAATTCCAATGTAGTAACCCTGGCCTTTTATTTGCAGAAATGTCTACCCACTCCTTTTCTACGCTGTGGTGTGGCATTTTACAAAACACAACTTTGGACCTTTAACTTGACCATCTATGTAAAGAGACATAAGGGATGTTCTCCAGTATGTTACATTTCGAATGAAACAGTGGCAGGAAGAGGTGGCCAAGAAATAGCTTCTTGTCTATATGATTATTTGACAAAACTGGTTAACGACGTTGTTGAGGTACACCTGTACAGCGATTTGTGTATCGGACAAAACAGAAATATTTTTATTGCCATCATGTTTCTGAGAGTAGTGGAAGAATTCATGATTCCCGGAAAGACGTTTGGAAATCAACCATAAGTTTCTTGAAGTTGCGCATACTCACTTGGAAGCTGACTCAATTCACGCAGCCATTGAGAAGACAAAGAAAACAACAGCTGTTGAAGTAGAATTGCCAAGAGGCTGGGCCAAATTAATACGCATGGTTCCCCGAAAGTCACCCATAACTGCAATAGAATTGGAACAAAAGGACTTCTACAACTTCAAAGACTTGATGAGAAGTCATTACCTGCACATGAAAATTAACACAGAAGGGAATCCTATTGTTTGGAACAAGAAGAAATGGATGAAGTATCACTCAGGTATGCCAGGAATTGTCTTATACAAACACAGTTACTTCTTAAAAGAACCATTCAAGATGATTGATCTGAGCAGAAAGAAAACTCGCTGCTTGTCTATGCCAAAACTTGCACCTATTTCTGTTGCCATCGTACTCATTTCAGAAAAGAAATTAAAGAACTTAAGAGATCTCCTTCCACACATCAATGTAAGCAGTCATCCATTCTATACGCAGTTCATCAATCACCTGAGAGACAATACAGTCAGACGAAAGAGATAAACAGATATCTTATGAAGGGGAGGATGAGGATGATGATGGTGATGGAAACGAGTGATATTTTTTTCTCTCCCCTTTTACAGTATCGACCATAGTGCATGCAAATTATTTATATGATATTAATAATTGTGAATAAAGTTTCCCCCCTGATTACGGGACAAAACAGTGTTTTCATGATTTATGGTGATAAAATGTGAATTTTTGAACATGTAACAGTTGCTATCAGTTATTAAATTCTAGAGGTATGAATAAAGTGATTTAATTAATGAGTACAAGGACATATTTATCTTAAAATTACCTGCTTCTGGTTATTCAGTGTACCTGACCCTGACATCCAAAGGACCAATGTCAAATAATTTAAGAGAGTTTCTAAGACGTCGTGGTCTCCTGACCTTCATTGCTTACATATTCCGCCCTCACAATCATATTCCGCACATCGAGACGCTTCATTCGAACCCAAACTCGATAAGATAAAATCAGTGTTGTATGAATTCATGTAAACCATATGCAAATAACTAGTAAATCGCAAGTGTGCACCGAGATTGAAATACTCGAGGCTGGTGTACACACACACGCTTTCAAGACACAACGGCCGCAGGGGCATTTAGTTCGGGAGAGGCAAACTGCACGCCGGGGGACCGGTCCCTTCAGAGGACGAGTCAACCTATCTACATTGGCCGGCGACCGCCCGTGGAGCAGACAGCGTTTGCCCGAGTGAAAGGGAGAACGACCCCGTGTTCGGCTTAAAAGTAAATTCTGCTACATTGTGTGTGAGTGGCCAGCCTACGCATTCTTTACACATAGCACACAGCTTCAGAGATTTTCGCGGGGAGACAGCAAACTCCAAACGCCTATGCTACAGATTTCCGGATTGGTCGCCTTAAACGAAACGTCATTCTCCCGTTTTAGAAGAGCAATGCTGATTGGCAGACGATATTTCTGACACCTTGAGCTGAAGGAGTAATGGAAGAGACCGAAAGATAAACTCCTTCACATCTGGCATGGGGAGGGGCCATTCCGTTGTCGCTCTTGGAGCGAGAACACGTAACGAGAGTGTGTCGTTCGTACGTGTACTCAAAGAGCGAGGAACAAGTCGCTCCTCAGTACTTCACTGGGAGAGCACCTCTGTCGAGAGCGAATCGGAGTGCAACTCTATATTGAGTCCTTGCGATTAAGCATTGTTCACTGTGTTGGCCGCCACACTTACTGTGCGGTGTGAATGGACAGAGTTATAGTTAAACGCCTGCGAGTGAATTTTTGAGTGGCATCGCAATGGACTGGTTATCTGATTGGTGTACCACGCCAGTAGTTAGACTAGGGGCGAATAGGAGTCCTTGACTTCATCAAGGCATAGGGAGAGTTTGACTGGCGAAGATCAATCCAGATAGAACGAGAGTTATCTTATTTGTCAGCAGTGAGCGGCGCAGAGAGCAGTCATCGCAGCTTACGGTAATGTGCGCTACAGCTCTTGCGAGCCCCATATTTCCTCCACAACAGTACACTTCACTGCATTTCACACGCGACAGCCTCGACCGTATCTAGCAACATTCTAACAGATAATTATTCAAGTTGAGTAGGTGCAGCTCTCAGCCATTCTGCCAAGTCAATAACAATCTTAAACTTTGTATAGAAATTTCATTAGCGGATCCTATCCTTAAGAGGTAACTTCACATTCCAAAAAGAACCCAGAAATAACTTGTTCAGTTCATAACTAAAACTGCCATTGTGATTTCTCAGAATTTTTGCAAAAATAAATAATTGTTTTCGTTAGTTTCATGTTTTCCTTACACTAACCAGCACTACTCCAGTACCCAAGTATCCCACTAGTTACGTAAGAAATGTTGTGAATTTTTGTGTCATTTCCTTACAGCGGACGACTCCAGATGATATTTATTGCTGAACGTTTTTCAGGCATTTCTCTTTGGAACGCTAGGGGCGTCTGTCTGACATCTGTAGTAGTGTGGGGGTGGAAATTGCATCTTGCAGGAGCCACAGGGTAAAGGGTACATCTCAGATTAATCCGTTGTGCAGAATGACAGGACAGCACCCACACGCTCACAAGTCATGATTTTAAAAAGGGCTAATGTTCTCTTAAGTCCTTTAATTTTGAAGCTGAAAGTTCTAGAAATTTATTATTTAAAAATAAGCTTTAGTTAAGATTATTTACTACAGTGATAGTAACAAATAGCCCCAAATATACTGTTAATACTTGTCATAAAATAACAGAAAATATTCAGAAGATTATAACTTAAAACTAAGATTCTTGACATTGGCCCTTTTAGAACCAAGCCGCAGAAATATCTGGACAACGCCGTCCCCTATAGTAGGAGAAATTCATTATTAAGTTTGTAGGTGATCTGAAGTATAAAAGGTGCGAAATCTGGTACACAGAACTGCCACCTCTTGTAGCAACAACGGCTCTAACGCGGCTGGACATCTTGCCGAACTGAGCTTGGATGACGGAACACGGATTCGTCATTGCACGCACCTTCAGCTCATGCCAGAGTTCATCAACCGTAGTCGTGCGGGATGGTGGCATAGCAGTCTCTCAGCAACCCACCAGCCGATATTTTTTGAGGATGTCAGAACCGCAGAACGTGCTGGTCAGAGCAACATTTCAAAACCCTCTGTCTCGCGGTAGGTTAGGGCAGCACGGAGAACATACGGTCTTGCGTTATCTTGTTGAAATATAACATCATGGATGAGTCCACGCAGGATACAGTGGACGATGATCGGTGATCAGTTTTCGTCCAGCGCCCTGGCAGAGTTGTATGTTCAGCAGGGGAGGACGCCTCTGCATGCCTGCTTTCGGCTGGTCGGCGATGACAAAATTGAGGTGTATGAGCTGCAATCTTTCTGAAACTACACACATAAAAAAAAAATGTGCAGCACCCCGGTTCCCAGAAGTCCTGAAGATAGACGTTGACTGTGGATACTGTATCACAGACACAGTCCGTTTAACTGTTCAGAGATGTCATTAAACCTGTCCAGAGATGTAAACAACCGTGCGTGCATGAACAGCGCCTATTAGACGGAGGGGGTCTGACAGCCAATCACTTCCAGTCATTCCACAAGGAAGGCTGGTGTTGTCTGTAGTTCAACAATACCTAGACGGTCAATGCTGCGGTTCGATCGCGTCCGCATTGTTACTTTGTGCCAGGAACGGCTCTCAACAAGGGAAGTGTCCAGGCGTCTCGGAGTGTATCAAAGCGATGTTGTTCGGACATGGAGGAGATATAGAGAGAAAGGAACTGTCGATGACATGCCTCGCGCAGGCCACCCAAGGGCTACTACTGCAGTGGATGACCGCTACCTACGGATTATGGCTCGGAGGAACCCTGACAGCAACGCCACCATGTTGAATAATAATTTTCGTGCAGCCACAGGACGTCGCGTTAGGTGACTGTGCGCAATGGCCTGCATGATGCGCAACTTCACTCCTGGCGTCCATGTCGAGGTCCATCTTTGCAACGATGACACCATGCAGCGCGGTACAGATGGGCCCAACAACATGTCGAATGGACCGCTCAGGATTGGGATTACGTTCTCTTCACCGATGAGTGTCACAGATGCCTTCAACCAGACGGTCGTCGGAGACGTGTTTGGAGGCAACCCGGTCAGGCTGAACGGCTTAGACACACTGTCCAGCGAGTGCAGCAAGGTGGGGGTTCCCTGCTGTTTTGGAGTGTCATTATGTGGGGTCAACGTACGCCACTGGTGGTCATGCATGGAAGGTGCCATAATGGCTGTACGATACGTGAATGCCATCCTCTGACCTATAGTGCAACCATATCGGCAGCATATTGGCGAGGACTACAATTCGCGCTCCCATCGTGCACATTGTGTGAATGACTACCTTCAGCATAACGACATCGCTCGACTAGAGTGGCTAGCATGTTCTCCAGACATGAACCCTATCCAACATGTCTGGAATAGATTGAAAAGGGCTGTTTATGGACGACGTACCCACCAAGCACTCTGAGGGATCCACGCCGAATGTCCGTTGAGGAATGGGACAATCTGGACCAAGAGTGCCTTGATGAACTTGTGGATACTATGCCACGACGAATACAGGCATTCATCAATGCAAGAGGACTGGTATTGAGTATTAGAGGTAATGGTGTATACAGCAATCTGGACCACCACCTCTGAAGGTCTCACTGTATGGTAGTGCAACATGCAATGTGTGGTTTTCATGAGCAATAAAAAGGGCGGAAATGATGTTTATGTTGATCTCTATTCCAGTATTCTGTACAGGTTCCGTAACCGAGGTGATGCAAAACAGTTTTTGGTGTGAGTAATTTACAGAAACTATTCGATAAAAAAAATTTAATTTTTGCTTTGCTTGTAGCTTTATGTCAGGTTCGTTATGATGTGCACATCATTTCGTCAATGGTCATAGTTATTGTGAAATTTACGTGGAAGTAAGACGCTGCGAGAAATTCGAAAACGTTTGAATCACCTGTAACGAGGTTCGACAAAAATATTGTCACCACAAGGCTCGTAACGCGCAAGTAATTCCAGGCTTAATAGTGAAAAAGTTAAAAAAAATTTTCAATTCAAAGTACTGTCTCCCACTTATCGGGCAGGACGCGAATCCAGCGGCGGAAGAACTGGGCACCTTTTGAGGGCACCAAATTTTGCGCTTAATCGCATATCGTACTGTAGTAAACAATAAAGTCACACTCGCCAAATCATGGAGAAAACCGGTCTGCGAGCAGGCTTGCTTTCAACGGGCATATCGTACTGTAGTAAACAATAAAGTCACACTCGCCAAATCATGGAGAAAATCGGTCTGTGAGCAGGCTTGCTTTCAACAGGCATATAGAACTGTAGTAAACAATAAAGTCACATTCGCCAAATCATAGAGAAAACCGGTCTGTGAGCAGGCTTGCTTTCAACAGGCATATGGTACTGTAGTAAACAATAAAGTCACACTCGCCAAATCATGGAGAAAACCGGTCTGTGAGCAGGCTTGCTTTCAACGGGCATATCGTACTGTAGTAAACAATAAAGTCACACTCGCCAAATCATGGAGAAAACCGGTCTGTGAGCAGGCTTGCTTTCAACAGGCATATGGTACTGTAGTAAACAATAAAGTCACACTCGCCAAATCATAGAGAAAACCGGTCTGTGAGCAGGCTTGCTTTCAACTGGCATATCGTACTGTAGTAAACAATAAAGTCACACTCGCCAAATCATGGAGAAAACCGGTCTGTGAGCAGGCTTGCTTTCAACGGGCATATCAAATGGTTCAAATGGCTCTGAGCACTATGGGACTCAACTGCTGAGGTCATTAGTCTCCTAGAACTTAGAACTAGTTAAACCTAACTAACCTAAGGACAACACAAACATCCATGCCCGAGGCAGGATTCGAACCTGCGACCGTAGCGGTCTTGTGGTTCCAGACTGCAGCGCCTTTAACCGCACGGCCACTTCGGCCGGCCAACAGGCATATCGTACTGTAGTAAACAATAAAGTCACACTCGCCAAATCATGGAGAAAATCGGTCTGTGAGCAGGCTTGCTTTCAACAGGCATATAGAACTGTAGTAAACAATAAAGTCACATTCGCCAAATCATAGAGAAAACCGGTCTGTGAGCAGGCTTGCTTTCAACAGGCATATGGTACTGTAGTAAACAATAAAGTCACACTCGCCAAATCATGGAGAAAACCGGTCTGTGAGCAGGCTTGCTTTCAACGGGCATATCGTACTGTAGTAAACAATAAAGTCACACTCGCCAAATCATGGAGAAAACCGGTCTGTGAGCAGGCTTGCTTTCAACAGGCATATCGTACTGTAGTAAACAATAAAGTCACACTCGCCAAATCATGGAGAAAACCGGTCTGTGAGCAGGCTTGCTTTCAACGGGCATATCGTACTGTAGTAAACAATAAAGTCACACTCGCCAAATCAAGGAGAAAACCAGTCTGTGAGCAGGCTTGCTTTCAACAGGCATATCGTACTGTAGTAAACAATAAAGTCACACTCACCAAATCATGGAGAAAACCGGTCTGTGAGCAGGCTTGCTTTCAACAGGCATATGGTACTGTAGTAAACAATAAAGTCACACTCGCCAAATCATAGAGAAAACCGGTCTGTGAGCAGGCTTGCTTTCAACAGGCATATGGTACTGTAGTAAACAATAAAGTCACACTCGTCAAATCATGGAGAAAACCGGTCTGTGAGCAGGCTTGCTTTCAACGGGCATATCGTACTGTAGTAAACAATAAAGTCACTCTCGCCAAATCAAGGAGAAAACCAGTCTGTGAGCAGGCTTGCTTTCAACAGGCATATCGTACTGTTGTAAACAATAAAGTCACACTCACCAAATCATGGAGAAAACCGGTCTGTGAGCAGGCTTGCTTTCAACAGGCATATCGTACTGTAGTAAACAATAAAGTCACACTCGCCAAATCATAGAGAAAACCGGTCTGTGAGCAGGCTTGCTTTCAACAGGCATATCGTACTGTAGTAAACAATAAAGTCACACTCGCCAAATCAAGGAGAAAACCGGTCTGCGAGCAGACTTGCTTTCAACGGGCATATCGTACTGTAGTAAACAATAAAGTCACACTCGCCAAATCATGGAGAAAATCGGTCTGTGAGCAGGCTTGCTTTCAACAGGCATATAGTACTGTAGTAAACAATAAAGTCACATTCGCCAAATCATAGAGAAAACCGGTCTGTGAGCAGGCTTGCTTTCAACAGGCATATGGTACTGTAGTAAACAATAAAGTCACACTCGCCAAATCATGGAGAAAACCGGTCTGTGAGCAGGCTTGCTTTCAACGGGCATATCGTACTGTAGTAAACAATAAAGTCACACTCGCCAAATCAAGTAGAAAACCAGTCTGTGAGCAGGCTTGCTTTCAACAGGCATAGCGTACTGTAGTAAACAATAAAGTCACACTCACCAAATCATGGAGAAAACCGGTCTGTGAGCAGGCTTGCTTTCAACGGGCATATGGTACTGTAGTAAACAATAAAGTCACACTCGCCAAATCATAGAGAAAACCGGTCTGTGAGCAGGCTTGCTTTCAACGGGCATATCGTACTGTAGTAAACAATAAAGTCACACTCGCCAAATCATGGAGAAAACCGGTCTGTGAGCAGGCTTGCTTTCAACGGGCATATCAAATGGTTCAAATGGCTCTGAGCACTATGGGACTCAACTGCTGAGGTCATTAGTCTCCTAGAACTTAGAACTAGTTAAACCTAACTAACCTAAGGACATCACAAACATCCATGCCCGAGGCAGGATTCGAACCTGCGACCGTAGCGGTCTTGTGGTTCCAGACTGCAGCGCCTTTAACCGCACGGCCACTTCGGCCGGCCAACAGGCATATCGTACTGTAGTAAACAATAAAGTCACACTCGCCAAATCATGGAGAAAACCGGTCTGTGAGCAGGCTTGCTTTCAACAGGCATATCGTACTGTAGTAAACAATAAAGTCACACTCGCCAAATCATGGAGAAAACCGGTCTGTGAGCAGGCTTGCTTTCAACGGGCATATCGTACTGTAGTAAACAATAAAGTCACACTCGCCAAATCAAGGAGAAAACCAGTCTGTGAGCAGGCTTGCTTTCAACAGGCATATCGTACTGTAGTAAACAATAAAGTCACACTCGCCAAATCATGGAGAAAACCGGTCTGTGAGCAGGCTTGCTTTCAACAGGCATATGGTACTGTAGTAAACAATAAAGTCACACTCGCCAAATCATGGAGAAAATCGGTCTGTGAGCAGGCTTGCTTTCAATGGGCATATCGTACTGTAGTAAACAATAAAGTCACACTCGCCAAATCATGGAGAAAACCGGTCTGTGAGCAGGCTTGCTTTCAACAGGCATATGGTACTGTAGTAAACAATAAAGTCACACTCGCCAAATCATAGAGAAAACCGGTCTGTGAGCAGGCTTGCTTTCAACGGGCATATCGTACTGTAGTAAACAATAAAGTCACACTCGCCAAATCATGGAGAAAACCGGTCTGTGAGCAGGCTTGCTTTCAACAGGCATATGGTACTGTAGTAAACAATAAAGTCACACTCACCAAATCATGGAGAAAACCGGTCTGTGAGCAGGCTTGC
The DNA here is from genome assembly GCF_023864275.1 of Schistocerca cancellata. Taxonomy (NCBI): domain Eukaryota; kingdom Metazoa; phylum Arthropoda; class Insecta; order Orthoptera; family Acrididae; genus Schistocerca; species Schistocerca cancellata. The sequence goes on from NC_064635.1 coordinate 56,859,545, forward strand.
TTTCAACAGGCATATGGTACTGTAGTAAACAATAAAGTCACACTCGCCAAATCATAGAGAAAACCGGTCTGTGAGCAGGCTTGCTTTCAACGGGCATATTGTACTGTAGTAAACAATAAAGTCACACTCGCCAAATCATGGAGAAAACCGGTCTGTGAGCAGGCTTGCTTTCAACAGGCATATGGTACTGTAGTAAACAATAAAGTCACACTCGCCAAATCATAGAGAAAACCGGTCTGTGAGCAGGCTTGCTTTCAACGGGCATATCGTACTGTAGTAAACAATAAAGTCACACTCGCCAAATCATGGAGAAAACCGGTCTGTGAGCAGGCTTGCTTTCAACGGGCATATCAAATGGTTCAAATGGCTCTGAGCACTATGGGACTCAACTGCTGAGGTCATTAGTCTCCTAGAACTTAGAACTAGTTAAACCTAACTAACCTAAGGACATCACAAACATCCATGCCCGAGGCAGGATTCGAACCTGCGACCGTAGCGGTCTTGTGGTTCCAGACTGCAGCGCCTTTAACCGCACGGCCACTTCGGCCGGCCAACAGGCATATCGTACTGTAGTAAACAATAAAGTCACACTCGCCAAATTATGGAGAAAACCGGTCTGTGAGCAGGCTTGCTTTCAACAGGCATATGGTACTGTAGTAAACAATAAAGTCACACTCGCCAAATCATGGAGAAAACCGGTATGTGAGCAGGCTTGCTTTCAACAGGCATATCGTACTGTAGTAAACAATAAAGTCACACTCACCAAATCATGGAGAAAACCGGTCTGTGAGCAGGCTTGCTTTCAACAGGCATATGGTACTGTAGTAAACAATAAAGTCACACTCGCCAAATCATGGAGAAAACCGGTCTGTGAGCAGGCTTGCTTTCAACTAGCATATCGTACTGTAGTAAACAATAAAGTCACACTCGCCAAATCAAGGAGAAAACCAGTCTGTGAGCAGGCTTGCTTTCAACAGGCATATCTTACTGTAGTAAACAATAAAGTCACACTCACCAAATCATGGAGAAAACCGGTCTGTGAGCAGGCTTGCTTTCAACAGGCATATGGTACTGTAGTAAACAATAAAGTCACACTCGCCAAATCATAGAGAAAACCGGTCTGTGAGCAGGCTTGCTTTCAACAGGCATATGGTACTGTAGTAAACAATAAAGTCACACTCGTCAAATCATGGAGAAAACCGGTCTGTGAGCAGGCTTGCTTTCAACGGGCATATCGTACTGTAGTAAACAATAAAGTCACACTCGCCAAATCAAGGAGAAAACCAGTCTGTGAGCAGGCTTGCTTTCAACAGGCATATCGTACTGTAGTAAACAATAAAGTCACACTCACCCAATCATGGAGAAAACCGGTCTGTGAGCAGGCTTGCTTTCAACAGGCATATGGTACTGTAGTAAACAATAAAGTCACACTCGCCAAATCATAGAGAAAACCGGTCTGTGAGCAGGCTTGCTTTCAACAGGCATATCGTACTGTAGTAAACAATAAAGTCACACTCGCCAAATCAAGGAGAAAACCGGTCTGCGAGAGGGCTTGCTTTCAACGGGCATATCGTACTGTAGTAAACAATAAAGTCACATTCGCCAAATCATGGAGAAAATCGGTCTGTGAGCAGGCTTCCTTTCAACAGGCATATAGTACTGTAGTAAACAATAAAGTCACATTCGCCAAATCATAGAGAAAACCGGTCTGTGAGCAGGCTTGCTTTCAACAGGCATATGGTACTGTAGTAAACAATAAAGTCACACTCGCCAAATCATGGAGAAAACCGGTCTGTGAGCAGCCTTGCTTTCAACGGGCATATCGTACTGTAGTAAACAATAAAGTCACACTCGCCAAATCAAGTAGAAAACCAGTCTGTGAGCAGGCTTGCTTTCAACAGGCATATCGTACTGTAGTAAACAATAAAGTCACACTCACCAAATCATGGAGAAAACCGGTCTGTGAGCAGGCTTGCTTTCAACAGGCATATGGTACTGTAGTAAACAATAAAGTCACACTCGCCAAATCATAGAGAAAACCGGTCTGTGAGCAGGCTTGCTTTCAACGGGCATATCGTACTGTAGTAAACAATAAAGTCACACTCGCCAAATCATGGAGAAAACCGGTCTGTGAGCAGGCTTGCTTTCAACGGGCATATCAAATGGTTCAAATGGCTCTGAGCACTATGGGACTCAACTGCTGAGGTCATTAGTCTCCTAGAACTTAGAACTAGTTAAACCTAACTAACCTAAGGACATCACAAACATCCATGCCCGAGGCAGGATTCGAACCTGCGACCGTAGCGGTCTTGTGGTTCCAGACTGCAGCGCCTTTAACCGCACGGCCACTTCGGCCGGCCAACAGGCATATCGTACTGTAGTAAACAATAAAGTCACACTCGCCAAATCATGGAGAAAAACGGTCTGTGAGCAGGCTTGCTTTCAACAGGCATATCGTACTGTAGTAAACAATAAAGTCACACTCGCCAAATCATGGAGAAAACCGGTCTGTGAGCAGGCTTGCTTTCAACGGGCATATCGTACTGTAGTAAACAATAAAGTCACACTCGCCAAATCAAGGAGAAAACCAGTCTGTGAGCAGGCTTGCTTTCAACAGGCATATCGTACTGTAGTAAACAATAAAGTCACACTCGGCAAATCATGGAGAAAACCGGTCTGTGAGCAGGCTTGCTTTCAACAGGCATATCGTACTGTAGTAAACAATAAAGTCACACTCGCCAAATCATAGAGAAAACCGGTCTGTGAGCAGGCTTGCTTTCAACAGGCATATGGTACTGTAGTAAACAATAAAGTCACACTCGCCAAATCATGGAGAAAACCGGTCTGTGAGCAGGCTTGCTTTCAACGGGCATATCGTACTGTAGTAAACAATAAAGTCACACTCACCAAATCATGGAGAAAACCGGTCTGTGAGCAGGCTTGCTTTCAACAGGCATATGGTACTGTAGTAAACAATAAAGTCACACTCGCGAAATCATAGAGAAAACCGGTCTGTGAGCAGGCTTGCTTTCAATGGGCATATCGTACTGTAGTAAACAATAAAGTCACACTCGCCAAATCATGGAGAAAACCGGTCTGTGAGCAGGCTTGCTTTCAACAGGCATATGGTACTGTAGTAAACAATAAAGTCACACTCGCCAAATCATAGAGAAAACCGGTCTGTGAGCAGGCTTGCTTTCAACGGGCATATCGTACTGTAGTAAACAATAAAGTCACACTCGCCAAATCATGGAGAAAACCGGTCTGTGAGCAGGCTTGTTTTCAACAGGCATATGGTACTGTAGTAAACAATAAAGTCACACTCACCAAATCATGGAAAAAACCGGTCTGTGAGCAGGCTTGCTTTCAACAGGCATATGGTACTGTAGTAAACAATAAAGTCACACTCGCCAAATCATAGAGAAAACCGGTCTGTGAGCAGGCTTGCTTTCAACGGGCATATCGTACTGTAGTAAACAATAAAGTCACACTCGCCAAATCATGGAGAAAACCGGTATGTGAGCAGGCTTGCTTTCAACAGGCATATGGTACTGTAGTAAACAATAAAGTCACACTCGCCAAATCATAGAGAAAACCGGTCTGTGAGCAAGCTTGCTTTCAACGGGCATATCGTACTGTAGTAAACAATAAAGTCACACTCGCCAAATCATGGAGAAAACCGGTCTGTGAGCAGGCTTGCTTTCAACGGGCATATCAAATGGTTCAAATGGCTCTGAGCACTATGGGACTCAACTGCTGAGGTCATTAGTCTCCTAGAACTTAGAACTAGTTAAACCTAACTAACCTAAGGACATCACAAACATCCATGCCCGAGGCAGGATTCGAACCTGCGACCGTAGCGGTCTTGTGGTTCCAGACTGCAGCGCCTTTAACCGCACGGCCACTTCGGCCGGCCAACAGGCATATCGTACTGTAGTAAACAATAAAGTCACACTCGCCAAATTATGGAGAAAACCGGTCTGTGAGCAGGCTTGCTTTCAACAGGCATATGGTACTGTAGTAAACAATAAAGTCACACTCGCCAAATCATGGAGAAAACCGGTATGTGAGCAGGCTTGCTTTCAACGGGCATATCGTACTGTAGTAAACAATAAAGTCACACTCGCCAAATCAAGGAGAAAACCAGTCTGTGAGCAGGCTTGCTTTCAACAGGCATATGGTACTGTAGTAAACAATAAAGTCACACTCACCAAATCATGGAGAAAACCGGTCTGTGAGCAGGCTTGCTTTCAACAGGCATATCGTACTGTAGTAAACAATAAAGTCACACTCGCCAAATCATAGAGAAAACCGGTCTGTGAGCAGGCTTGCTTTCAACGGGCATATGGTACTGTAGTAAACAATAAAGTCACACTCGCCAAATCATAGAGAAAACCGGTCTGTGAGCAGGCTTGCTTTCAAAGGGCATATCGTACTGTAGTAAACAATAAAGTCACATTCGCCAAATCATAGAGAAAACCGGTCTGTGAGCAGGCTTGCTTTCAACAGGCATATGGTACTGTAGTAAACAATAAAGTCACACTCGCCAAATCATAGAGAAAACCGGTCTGTGAGCAGGCTTGCTTTCAACAGGCATATGGTACTGTAGTAAACAATAAAGTCACACTCACCAAATCATGGAGAAAACCGGTCTGTGAGCAGGCTTGCTTTCAACAGGCATATCGTACTGTAGTAAACAATAAAGTCACACTCACCAAATCATGGAGAAAACCGGTCTGTGAGCAGGCTTGCTTTCAACAGGCATATCGTACTGTAGTAAACAATAAAGTCACACTCGCCAAATCATAGAGAAAACCGGTCTGTGAGCAGGCTTGCTTTCAACAGGCATATGGTACTGTAGTAAACAATAAAGTCACACTCGCCAAATCATAGAGAAAACCGGTCTGTGAGCAGGCTTGCTGTCAACGGGCATATCGTACTGTAGTAAACAATAAAGTCACACTCGCCAAATCATGGAGAAAACCAGTCTGTGAGCAGGCTTGCTTTCAACAGGCATATGGTACTGTAGTAAACAATAAAGTCACACTCACCAAATCATGGAGAAAACCGGTCTGTGAGCAGGCTTGCTTTCAACAGGCATATGGTACTGTAGTAAACAATAAAGTCACACTCGCCAAATCATAGAGAAAACCGGTCTGTGAACAGGCTTGCTTTCAACGGGCATATCGTACTGTAGTAAACAATAAAGTCACACTCGCCAAATCATGGAGAAAACCGGTCTGTGAGCAGGCTTGCTTTCAACAGGCATATGGTACTGTAGTAAACAATAAAGTCACACTCGCCAAATCATAGAGAAAACCGGTCTGTGAGCAGGCTTGCTTTCAACGGGCATATCGTACTGTAGTAAACAATAAAGTCACACTCGCCAAATCATGGACAAAACCGGTCTGTGAGCAGGCTTGCTTTCAACGGGCATATCAAATGGTTCAAATGGCTCTGAGCACTATGGGACTCAACTGCTGAGGTCATTAGTCTCCTAGAACTTAGAACTAGTTAAACCTAACTAACCTAAGGACATCACAAACATCCATGCCCGAGGCAGGATTCGAACCTGCGACCGTAGCGGTCTTGTGGTTCCAGACTGCAGCGCCTTTAACCGCACGGCCACTTCGGCCGGCCAACAGGCATATCGTACTGTAGTAAACAATAAAGTCACACTCGCCAAATTATGGAGAAAACCGGTCTGTGAGCAGGCTTGCTTTCAACGGGCATATCGTACTGTAGTAAACAATAAAGTCACACTCGCCAAATCATAGAGAAAACCGGTCTGTGAGCAGGCTTGCTTTCAACAGGCATATGGTACTGTAGTAAACAATAAAGTCACACTCACCAAATCATGGAGAAAACCGGTCTGTGAGCAGGCTTGCTTTCAACAGGCATATGGTACTGTAGTAAACAATAAAGTCACACTCGCCAAATCATAGAGAAAACCGGTCTGTGAGCAGGCTTGCTTTCAACGGGCATATCGTACTGTAGTAAACAATAAAGTCACACTCGCCAAATCATGGAGAAAACCGGTCTGTGAGCAGGCTTGCTTTCAACAGGCATATGGTACTGTAGTAAACAATAAAGTCACACTCGCCAAATCATAGAGAAAACCGGTCTGTGAGCAGGCTTGCTTTCAACGGGCATATCGTACTGTAGTAAACAATAAAGTCACACTCGCCATATCATGGAGAAAACCGGTCTGTGAGCAGGCTTGCTTTCAACAGGCATATGGTACTGTAGTAAACAATAAAGTCACACTCGCCAAATCATAGAGAAAACCGGTCTGTGAGCAGGCTTGCTTTCAACGGGCATATTGTACTGTAGTAAACAATAAAGTCACACTCGCCAAATCATAGAGAAAACCGGTCTGTGAGCAGGCTTGCTTTCAACAGGCATATGGTACTGTAGTAAACAATAAAGTCACACTCACCAAATCATGGAGAAAACCGGTCTGTGAGCAGGCTTGCTTTCAACAGGCATATGGTACTGTAGTAAACAATAAAGTCACACTCGCCAAATCATAGAGAAAACCGGTCTGTGAGCAGGCTTGCTTTCAACGGGCATATCGTACTGTAGTAAACAATAAAGTCACACTCGCCAAATCATGGAGAAAACCGGTCTGTGAGCAGGCTTGCTTTCAACGGGCATATCAAATGGTTCAAATGGCTCTGAGCACTATGGGACTCAACTGCTGAGGTCATTAGTCTCCTAGAACTTAGAACTAGTTAAACCTAACTAACCTAAGGACATCACAAACATCCATGCCCGAGGCAGGATTCGAACCTGCGACCGTAGCGGTCTTGTGGTTCCAGACTGCAGCGCCTTTAACCGCACGGCCACTTCGGCCGGCCAACAGGCATATCGTACTGTAGTAAACAATAAAGTCACACTCGCCAAATCATGGAGAAAAACGGTCTGTGAGCAGGCTTGCTTTCAACAGGCATATCGTACTGTAGTAAACAATAAAGTCACACTCGCCAAATCATGGAGAAAACCGGTCTGTGAGCAGGCTTGCTTTCAACGGGCATATCGTACTGTAGTAAACAATAAAGTCACACTCGCCAAATCAAGGAGAAAACCAGTCTGTGAGCAGGCTTGCTTTCAACAGGCATATCGTACTGTAGTAAACAATAAAGTCACACTCGGCAAATCATGGAGAAAACCGGTCTGTGAGCAGGCTTGCTTTCAACAGGCATATCGTACTGTAGTAAACAATAAAGTCACACTCGCCAAATCATAGAGAAAACCGGTCTGTGAGCAGGCTTGCTTTCAACAGGCATATGGTACTGTAGTAAACAATAAAGTCACACTCGCCAAATCATGGAGAAAACCGGTCTGTGAGCAGGCTTGCTTTCAACGGGCATATCGTACTGTAGTAAACAATAAAGTCACACTCACCAAATCATGGAGAAAACCGGTCTGTGAGCAGGCTTGCTTTCAACAGGCATATGGTACTGTAGTAAACAATAAAGTCACACTCGCGAAATCATAGAGAAAACCGGTCTGTGAGCAGGCTTGCTTTCAATGGGCATATCGTACTGTAGTAAACAATAAAGTCACACTCGCCAAATCATGGAGAAAACCGGTCTGTGAGCAGGCTTGCTTTCAACAGGCATATGGTACTGTAGTAAACAATAAAGTCACACTCGCCAAATCATAGAGAAAACCGGTCTGTGAGCAGGCTTGCTTTCAACGGGCATATCGTACTGTAGTAAACAATAAAGTCACACTCGCCAAATCATGGAGAAAACCGGTCTGTGAGCAGGCTTGTTTTCAACAGGCATATGGTACTGTAGTAAACAATAAAGTCACACTCACCAAATCATGGAAAAAACCGGTCTGTGAGCAGGCTTGCTTTCAACAGGCATATGGTACTGTAGTAAACAATAAAGTCACACTCGCCAAATCATAGAGAAAACCGGTCTGTGAGCAGGCTTGCTTTCAACGGGCATATCGTACTGTAGTAAACAATAAAGTCACACTCGCCAAATCATGGAGAAAACCGGTCTGTGAGCAGGCTTGCTTTCAACAGGCATATGGTACTGTAGTAAACAATAAAGTCACACTCGCCAAATCATAGAGAAAACCGGTCTGTGAGCAAGCTTGCTTTCAACGGGCATATCGTACTGTAGTAAACAATAAAGTCACACTCGCCAAATCATGGAGAAAACCGGTCTGTGAGCAGGCTTGCTTTCAACGGGCATATCAAATGGTTCAAATGGCTCTGAGCACTATGGGACTCAACTGCTGAGGTCATTAGTCTCCTAGAACTTAGAACTAGTTAAACCTAACTAACCTAAGGACATCACAAACATCCATGCCCGAGGCAGGATTCGAACCTGCGACCGTAGCGGTCTTGTGGTTCCAGACTGCAGCGCCTTTAACCGCACGGCCACTTCGGCCGGCCAACAGGCATATCGTACTGTAGTAAACAATGAAGTCACACTCGCCAAATTATGGAGAAAACCGGTCTGTGAGCAGGCTTGCTTTCAACAGGCATATGGTACTGTAGTAAACAATAAAGTCACACTCGCCAAATCATGGAGAAAACCGGTATGTGAGCAGGCTTGCTTTCAACGGGCATATCGTACTGTAGTAAACAATAAAGTCACACTCGCCAAATCAAGGAGAAAACCAGTCTGTGAGCAGGCTTGCTTTCAACAGGCATATGGTACTGTAGTAAACAATAAAGTCACACTCACCAAATCATGGAGAAAACCGGTCTGTGAGCAGGCTTGCTTTCAACAGGCATATCGTACTGTAGTAAACAATAAAGTCACACTCGCCAAATCATAGAGAAAACCGGTCTGTGAGCAGGCTTGCTTTCAACGGGCATATGGTACTGTAGTAAACAATAAAGTCACACTCGCCAAATCATAGAGAAAACCGGTCTGTGAGCAGGCTTGCTTTCAAAGGGCATATCGTACTGTAGTAAACAATAAAGTCACATTCGCCAAATCATAGAGAAAACCGGTCTGTGAGCAGGCTTGCTTTCAACAGGCATATGGTACTGTAGTAAACAATAAAGTCACACTCGCCAAATCATAGAGAAAACCGGTCTGTGAGCAGGCTTGCTTTCAACAGGCATATGGTACTGTAGTAAACAATAAAGTCACACTCACCAAATCATGGAGAAAACCGGTCTGTGAGCAGGCTTGCTTTCAACAGGCATATCGTACTGTAGTAAACAATAAAGTCACACTCACCAAATCATGGAGAAAACCGGTCTGTGAGCAGGCTTGCTTTCAACAGGCATATCGTACTGTAGTAAACAATAAAGTCACACTCGCCAAATCATAGAGAAAACCGGTCTGTGAGCAGGCTTGCTTTCAACAGGCATATGGTACTGTAGTAAACAATAAAGTCACACTCGCCAAATCATAGAGAAAACCGGTCTGTGAGCAGGCTTGCTGTCAACGGGCATATCGTACTGTAGTAAACAATAAAGTCACACTCGCCAAATCATGGAGAAAACCAGTCTGTGAGCAGGCTTGCTTTCAACAGGCATATGGTACTGTAGTAAACAATAAAGTCACACTCACCAAATCATGGAGAAAACCGGTCTGTGAGCAGGCTTGCTTTCAACAGGCATATGGTACTGTAGTAAACAATAAAGTCACACTCGCCAAATCATAGAGAAAACCGGTCTGTGAACAGGCTTGCTTTCAACGGGCATATCGTACTGTAGTAAACAATAAAGTCACACTCGCCAAATCATGGAGAAAACCGGTCTGTGAGCAGGCTTGCTTTCAACAGGCATATGGTACTGTAGTAAACAATAAAGTCACACTCGCCAAATCATAGAGAAAACCGGTCTGTGAGCAGGCTTGCTTTCAACGGGCATATCGTACTGTAGTAAACAATAAAGTCACACTCGCCAAATCATGGACAAAACCGGTCTGTGAGCAGGCTTGCTTTCAACGGGCATATCAAATGGTTCAAATGGCTCTGAGCACTATGGGACTCAACTGCTGAGGTCATTAGTCTCCTAGAACTTAGAACTAGTTAAACCTAACTAACCTAAGGACATCACAAACATCCATGCCCGAGGCAGGATTCGAACCTGCGACCGTAGCGGTCTTGTGGTTCCAGACTGCAGCGCCTTTAACCGCACGGCCACTTCGGCCGGCCAACAGGCATATCGTACTGTAGTAAACAATAAAGTCACACTCGCCAAATTATGGAGAAAACCGGTCTGTGAGCAGGCTTGCTTTCAACGGGCATATCGTACTGTAGTAAACAATAAAGTCACACTCGCCAAATCATAGAGAAAACCGGTCTGTGAGCAGGCTTGCTTTCAACAGGCATATGGTACTGTAGTAAACAATAAAGTCACACTCACCAAATCATGGAGAAAACCGGTCTGTGAGCAGGCTTGCTTTCAACAGGCATATGGTACTGTAGTAAACAATAAAGTCACACTCGCCAAATCATAGAGAAAACCGGTCTGTGAGCAGGCTTGCTTTCAACGGGCATATCGTACTGTAGTAAACAATAAAGTCACACTCGCCAAATCATGGAGAAAACCGGTCTGTGAGCAGGCTTGCTTTCAACAGGCATATGGTACTGTAGTAAACAATAAAGTCACACTCGCCAAATCATAGAGAAAACCGGTCTGTGAGCAGGCTTGCTTTCAACGGGCATATCGTACTGTAGTAAACAATAAAGTCACACTCGCCATATCATGGAGAAAACCGGTCTGTGAGCAGGCTTGCTTTCAACAGGCATATGGTACTGTAGTAAACAATAAAGTCACACTCGCCAAATCATAGAGAAAACCGGTCTGTGAGCAGGCTTGCTTTCAACGGGCATATTGTACTGTAGTAAACAATAAAGTCACACTCGCCAAATCATAGAGAAAACCGGTCTGTGAGCAGGCTTGCTTTCAACAGGCATATGGTACTGTAGTAAACAATAAAGTCACACTCACCAAATCATGGAGAAAACCGGTCTGTGAGCAGGCTTGCTTTCAACAGGCATATGGTACTGTAGTAAACAATAAAGTCACACTCGCCAAATCATAGAGAAAACCGGTCTGTGAGCAGGCTTGCTTTCAACGGGCATATCGTACTGTAGTAAACAATAAAGTCACACTCGCCAAATCATGGAGAAAACCGGTCTGTGAGCAGGCTTGCTTTCAACAGGCATATGGTACTGTAGTAAACAATAAAGTCACACTCGCCAAATCATAGAGAAAACCGGTCTGTGAGCAGGCTTGCTTTCAACGGGCATATCGTACTGTAGTAAACAATAAAGTCACACTCGCCAAATCATGGAGAAAACCGGTCTGTGAGCAGCCTTGCTTTCAACGGGCATATCAAATGGTTCAAATGGCTCTGAGCACTATGGGACTCAACTGCTGAGGTCATTAGTCTTCTAGAACTTAGAACTAGTTAAACCTAACTAACCTAAGGACATCACAAACATCCATGCCCGAGGCAGGATTCGAACCTGCGACCGTAGCGGTCTTGTGGTTCCAGACTGCAGCGCCTTTAACCGCACGGCCACTTCGGCCGGCCAACAGGCATATCGTACTGTAGTAAACAATAAAGTCACACTCGCCAAATCATGGAGAAAACCGGTCTGTGAGCAGGCTTGCTTTCAACAGGCATATGGTACTGTAGTAAACAATAAAGTCACACTCGCCAAATCATGGAGAAAACCGGTATGTGAGCAGGCTTGCTTTCAACGGGCATATCGTACTGTAGTAAACAATAAAGTCACACTCCCAAAATCAAGGAGAAAACCAGTCTGTGAGCAGGCTTGCTTTCAACAGGCATATGGTACTGTAGTAAACAATAAAGTCACACTCACCAAATCATGGAGAAAACCGGTCTGTGAGCAGGCTTGCTTTCAACAGGCATATCGTACTGTAGTAAACAATAAAGTCACACTCGCCAAATCATAGAGAAAACCGGTCTGTGAGCAGGCTTGCTTTCAACGGGCATATGGTACTGTAGTAAACAATAAAGTCACACTCGCCAAATCGTAGAGAAAACCGGTCTGTGAGCAGGCTTGCTTTCAACGGGCATATCGTACTGTAGTAAACAACAAAGTCACATTCGCCAAATCATAGAGAAAACCGGTCTGTGAGCAGGCTTGCTTTCAGCAGGCATATGGTACTGTAGTAAACAATAAAGTCACACTCGCCAAATCATAGAGAAAACCGGTCTGTGAGCAGGCTTGCTTTCAACAGGCATATGGTACTGTAGTAAACAATAAAGTCACACTCACCAAATCATGGAGAAAACCGGTCTGTGAGCAGGCTTGCTTTCAACAGGCATATGGTACTGTAGTAAACAATAAAGTCACACTCACCAAATCATGGAGAAAACCGGTCTGTGAGCAGGCTTGCTTTCAACAGGCATATGGTACTGTAGTAAACAATAAAGTCACACTCGCCAAATCATAGAGAAAACCGGTCTGTGAGCAGGCTTGCTTTCAACAGGCATATGGTACTGTAGTAAACAATAAAGTCACACTCGCCAAATCATGGAGAAAACCGGTCTGTGAGCAGGCTTGCTGTCAACGGGCATATCGTACTGTAGTAAACAATAAAGTCACACTCGCCAAATCAAGGAGAAAACCAGTCTGTGAGCAGGCTTGCTTTCAACAGGCATATGGTACTGTAGTAAACAATAAAGTCACACTCACCAAATCATGGAGAAAACCGGTCTGTGAGCAGGCTTGCTTTCAACAGGCATATGGTACTGTAGTAAACAATAAAGTCACACTCGCCAAATCATAGAGAAAACCGGTCTGTGAACGGGCTTGCTTTCAACGGGCATATCGTACTGTAGTAAACAATAAAGTCACACTCGCCAAATCATGGAGAAAACCGGTCTGTGAGCAGGCTTGCTTTCAACAGGCATATGGTACTGTAGTAAACAATAAAGTCACACTCGCCAAATCATGGAGAAAACCGGTCTGTGAGCACGCTTGCTTTCAACGGGCATATCAAATGGTTCAAATGGCTCTGAGCACTATGGGACTCAACTGCTGAGGTCATTAGTCTCCTAGAACTTAGAACTAGTTAAACCTAACTAACCTAAGGACATCACAAACATCCATGCCCGAGGCAGGATTCGAACCTGCGACCGTAGCGGTCTTGTGGTTCCAGACTGCAGCGCCTTTAACCGCACGGCCACTTCGGCCGGCCAACAGGCATATCGTACTGTAGTAAACAATAAAGTCACACTCGCCAAATCATTGAGAAAACCGGTATGTGAGCAGGCTTGCTTTCAACAGGCATATGGTACTGTAGTAAACAATAAAGTCACACTCGCCAAATCATGGAGAAAACCGGTCTGTGAGCAGGCTTGCTTTCAACGGGCATATCGTACTGTAGTAAACAATAAAGTCACACTCGCCAAATCAAGGAGAAAACCAGTCTGTGAGCAGGCTTGCTTTCAACAGGCATATGGTACTGTAGTAAACAATAAAGTCACACTCACCAAATCATGGAGAAAACTGGTCTGTGAGCAGGCTTGCTTTCAACAGGCATATGGTACTGTAGTAAACAATAAAGTCACACTCGCCAAATCATAGAGAAAACCGGTCTGTGAGCAGGCTTGCTTTCAACGGGCATATGGTACTGTAGTAAACAATAAAGTCACACTCGCCAAATCATGGAGAAAACCGGTCTGTGAGCAGGCTTGCTTTCAACGGGCATATCGTACTGTAGTAAACAATAAAGTCACACCCGCCAAATCATTGAGAAAACCGGTATGTGAGCAGGCTTGCTTTCAACAGGCATATGGTACTGTAGTAAACAATAAAGTCACACTCGCCAAATCATGGAGAAAACCGGTATGTGAGCAGGCTTGCTTTCAACGGGCATATCGTACTGTAGTAAACAATAAAGTCACACTCGCCAAATCAAGGAGAAAACCAGTCTGTGAGCAGGCTTGCTTTCAACAGGCATATGGTACTGTAGTAAACAATAAAGTCACACTCACCAAATCATGGAGAAAACCGGTCTGTGAGCAGGCTTGCTTTCAACAGGCATATGGTACTGTAGTAAACAATAAAGTCACACTCGCCAAATCATAGAGAAAACCGGTCTGTGAGCAGGCTTGCTTTCAACGGGCATATCGTACTGTAGTAAACAATAAAGTCACACTCGCCAAATCATGGAGAAAACCGGTCTGTGAGCAGGCTTGCTTTCAACAGGCATATGGTACTGTAGTAAACAATGAAGTCACACTCGCCAAATCATAGAGAAAACCGGTCTGTGAGCAGGCTTGCTTTCAACAGGCATATGGTACTGTAGTAAACAATAAAGTCACACTCACCAAATCATGGAGAAAACCGGTCTGTGAGCAGGCTTGCTTTCAACAGGCATATGGTACTGTAGTAAACAATAAAGTCACACTCGCCAAATCATAGAGAAAACCGGTCTGTGAGCAGGCTTGCTTTCAACAGGCATATGGTACTGTAGTAAACAATAAAGTCACACTCGCCAAATCATAGAGAAAACCGGTCTGTGAGCAGGCTTGCTTTCAACAGGCATATGGTACTGTAGTAAACAATAAAGTCACACTCGCCAAATCATGGAGAAAACCGGTCTGTGAGCAGGCTTGCTTTCAATGGGCATATCGTACTGTAGTAAACAATAAAGTCACACTCGCCAAATCAAGGAGAAAACCAGTCTGTGAGCAGGCTTGCTTTCAACCGGCATATGGTACTGTAGTAAACAATAAAGTCACACTCACCAAATCATGGAGAAAACCGGTCTGTGAGCAGGCTTCCTTTCAACAGGCATATGGTACTGTAGTAAACAATAAAGTCACACTCGCCAAATCATAGAGAAAACCGGTCTGTGAGCAGGCTTGCTTTCAACGGGCATATCGTACTGTAGTAAACAATAAAGTCACACTCGCCAAATCATGGAGAAAACCGGTCTGTGAGAAGGCTTGCTTTCAACAGGCATATGGTACTGTAGTAAACAATAAAGTCACACTCGCCAAATCATGGAGAAAACCGGTCTGTGAGCAGGCTTGCTTTCAACAGGCATATGGTACTGTAGTAAACAATAAAGTCACACTCGCCAAATCATAGAGAAAACCGGTATGTGAGCAGGCTTGCTTTCAACAGGCATATGGTACTGTAGTAAACAATAAAGTCACACTCGCCAAATCATGGAGAAAACCGGTATGTGAGCAGGCTTGCTTTCAACAGGCATATCGTACTGTAGTAAACAATAAAGTCACACTCGCCAAATCAAGGAGAAAACCAGTCTGTGAGCAGGCTTGCTTTCAACAGGCATATGGTACTGTAGTAAACAATAAAGTCACACTCACCAAATCATGGAGAAAACCGGTCTGTGAGCAGGCTTGCTTTCAACAGGCATATGGTACTGTAGTAAACAATAAAGTTACACTCGCCAAATCATAGAGAAAACCAGTCTGTGAGCAGGCTTGCTTTCAACGGGCATATCGTACTGTAGTAAACAATAAAGTCAGACTCGCCAAATCATGGAGAAAAACGGGCTGTGAGCAGGCTTGCTTTCAACAGGCATATGGTACTGTAGTAAACAATAAAGTCACACTCGCCAAATCATAGAGAAAACCGGTCTGTGAGCAGGCTTGCTTTCAACAGGCATATCGTACTGTAGTAAACAATAAAGTCACACTCGCCAAATCATAGAGAAAACCAGTCTGTGAGCAGGCTTGCTTTCAACGGGCATATTGTACTGTAGTAAACAATAAAGTCACACTCGCCAAATCATAGAGAAAACCGGTCTCTGAGCAGGCTTGCTTTCAACAGGCATATCGTACTGTAGTAAACAATAAAGTCACACTCGCCAAATCATAGAGAAAACCTGTCTGTGAGCAGGCTTGCTTTCAACAGGCATATGGTACTGTAGTAAACAATAAAGTCACACTCGCCAAATCATAGAGAAAACCAGTCTGTGAGCAGGCTTGCTTTCAACGGGCATATCGTACTGTAGTAAACAATAAACTCACACTCGCCAAATCATGGAGAAAACCGGGCTGTGAGCAGGCGTGCTTTCAACAGGCATATGGTACTGTAGTAAACAATAAAGTCACACTCGCCAAATCATAGAGAAAACCGGTCTGTGAGCAGGCTTGCTTTCAACAGGCATATCGTACTGTAGTAAACAATAAAGTCACACTCACCAAATCATGGAGAAAACCGGTCTGTGAGCAGGCTTGCTTTCAACAGGCATATCGTACTGTAGTAAACAATAAAGTCACACTCGCCAAATCATAGAGAAAACCAGTCTGTGAGCAGGCTTGCTTTCAACGGGCATATCGTACTGTAGTAAACAATAAAGTCACACTCGCCAAATCATGGAGAAAACCGGTCTGTGAGCAGGCTTGCTTTCAACAGGCATATGGTACTGTAGTAAACAATAAAGTCACACTCGCCAAATCATAGAGAAAACCGGTCTGTGAGCAGGCTTGCTTTCAACAGGCATATCGTACTGTAGTAAACAATAAAGTCACACTCACCAAATCATGGAGAAAACCGGTCTGTGAGCAGGCTTGCTTTCAACAGGCATATGGTACTGTAGTAAACAATAAAGTCACACTCGCCAAATCATAGAGAAAACCAGTCTGTGAGCAGGCTTGCTTTCAACGGGCATATCGTACTGTAGTAAACAATAAAGTCACACTCGCCAAATCATGGAGAAAACCGGTCTGTGAGCAGGCTTGCTTTCAACAGGCATATGGTACTGTAGTAAACAATAAAGTCACACTCGCCAAATCATAGAGAAAACCGGTCTGTGAGCAGGCTTGCTTTCAACAGGTATATCGTACTGTAGTAAACAATAAAGTCACACTCGCCAAATCATGGAGAAAACCGGTCTGTGAGCAGGCTTGCTTTCAACAGGCATATCGTACTGTAGTAAACAATAAAGTCACACTCGCCAAATCATAGAGAAAACCGGTCTGTGAGCAGGCTTGCTTTCAACAGGCATATGGTACTGTAGTAAACAATAAAGTCACACTCGCCAAATCATAGAGAAAACCAGTCTGTGAGCAGGCTTGCTTTCAACGGGCATATCGTACTGTAGTAAACAATAAAGTCACACTCGCCAAATCATGGAGAAAACCGGGCTGTGAGCAGGCTTGCTTTCAACAGGCATATGGTACTGTAGTAAACAATAAAGTCACACTCGCCAAATCATAGAGAAAACCGGTCTGTGAGCAGGCTTGCTTTCAACAGGCATATCGTACTGTAGTAAACAATAAAGTCACACTCACCAAATCATGGAGAAAACCGGTCTGTGAGCAGGCTTGCTTTCAACGGTCATATGGTACTGTAGTAAACAATAAAGTCACACTCGCCAAATCATAGAGAAAACCGGTCTGTGAGCAGGCTTGCTTTCAACGGGCATATCGTACTGTAGTAAACAATAAAGTCACACTCGCCAAATCATAGAGAAAACCGGTCTGTGAGCAGGCTTGCTTTCAACGGGCATATCGTACTGTAGTAAACAATAAAGTCACACTCGCCAAATCATGGAGAAAACCAGTCTGTGAGCAGGCTTGCTTTCAACAGGCATATGGTACTGTAGTAAACAATAAAGTCACACTCGCCAAATCATAGAGAAAACCGATCTGTGAGCAGGCTTGCTTTCAACGGGCATATCGTACTGTAGTAAACAATAAAGTCACACTCGCTATATCATGGAGAAAACCGGTCTGTGAGCAGGCTTGCTTTCAACGGGCATATCGTACTGTAGTAAACAATAAAGTCACACTCGCCAAATCATGGAGAAAACCAGTCTGTGAGCAGGCTTGCTTTCAACAGGCATATGGTACTGTAGTAAACAATAAAGTCACACTCGCCAAATCATAGAGAAAACCGGTCTGTGAGCAGGCTTGCTTTCAACGGGCATATCGTACTGTAGTAAACAATAAAGTCACTCTCACCAAATCATGGAGAAAACCGGTCTGTGAGCAGGCTTGCTTTCAACGGTCATATGGTACTGTAGTAAACAATAAAGTCACACTCGCCAAATCATAGAGAAAACCGGTCTGTGAGCAGGCTTGCTTTCAACGGGCATATCGTACTGTAGTAAACAATAAAGTCACACTCACCAAATCATGGAGAAAACCGGTCTGTGAGCAGGCTTGCTTTCAACGGTCATATGGTACTGTAGTAAACAATAAAGTCACACTCGCCAAATCATAGAGAAAACCGGTCTGTGAGCAGGCTTGCTTTCAACAGGCATATCGTACTGTAGTAAACAATAAAGTCACACTCGCCAAATCATGGAGAAAACCGGTCTGTGAGCAGGCTTGCTTTCAACGGGCATATCGTACTGTAGTAAACAATAAAGTCACACTCACCAAATCATGGAGAAAACCGGTCTGTGAGCAGGCTTGCTTTCAACGGTCATATGGTACTGTAGTAAACAATAAAGTCACACTCGCCAAACCATAGAGAAAACCGGTCTGTGAGCAGGCTTGCTTTCAACAGGCATATCGTACTGTAGTAAACAATAAAGTCACACTCGCCAAATCATGGAGAAAACCGGTCTGTGAGCAGGCTTGCTTTCAACGGGCATATCGTACTGTAGTAAACAATAAAGTCACACTCACCAAATCATGGAGAAAACCGGTCTGTGAGCAGGCTTGCTTTCAACGGTCATATGGTACTGTAGTAAACAATAAAGTCACACTCGCCAAATCATAGAGAAAACCGGTCTGTGAGCAGGCTTGCTTTCAACAGGCATATCGTACTGTAGTAAACAATAAAGTCACACTCGCCAAATCATGGAGAAAACCGGTCTGTGAGCAGGCTTGCTTTCAACGGGCATATCGTTTTGTAGTAAACAATAAAGTCACACTCACCAAATCATGGAGAAAACCGGTCTGTGAGCAGGCTTGCTTTCAACGGTCATATGGTACTGTAGTAAACAATAAAGTCACACTCGCCAAATCATAGAGAAAACCGGTCTGTGAGCAGGCTTCCTTTCAACAGGCATATGGTACTGTAGTAAACAATAAAGTCACACTCGCCAAATCATGGAGAAAACCGGTCTGTGAGCAGGCTTGCTTTCAACAGGCATATGGTACTGTAGTAAACAATAAAGTCACACTCGCCAAATCATGGAGAAAACCGGTCTGTGAGCAGGCTTGCTTTCAACGGGCATATCGTACTGTAGTAAACAATAAAGTCACACTCGCCAAATCATGGAGAAAACCGGTCTGTGAGCAGGCTTGCTTTCAACAGGCATATGGTACTGTAGTAAAAAATAAAGTCACACTCGCCAAATCATAAAGAAAACCGGTCTGTGAGCAGGCTTGCTTTCAACAGGCATATCGTACTGTAGTAAACAATAAAGTCACACTCACCAAATCATGGAGAAAACCGGTCTGTGAGCAGGCTTGCTTTCAACGGTCATATGGTACTGTAGTAAACAATAAAGTCACACTCGCCAAATCATAGAGAAAACCGGTCTGTGAGCAGGCTTGCTTTCAACGGGCATATCGTACTGTAGTAAACAATAAAGTCACACCCACCAAATCATGGAGAAAACCAGTCAGTGAGCAGGCTTGCTTTCAACAGGCATATGGTACTGTAGTAAACAATAAAGTCACACTCGCCAAATCATAGAGAAAACCGGTCTGTGAGCAGGCTTGCTTTCAACAGGCATATCGTACTGTAGTAAACAATAAAGTCACACTCACCAAATCATGGAGAAAACCGGTCTGTGAGCAGGCTTGCTTTCAACGGTCATATGGTACTGTAGTAAACAATAAAGTCACACTCGCCAAATCATAGAGAAAACCGGTCTGTGAGCAGGCTTGCTTTCAACGGGCATATGGTACTGTAGTAAACAATAAAGTCACACTCGCCAAATCATAGAGGAAACCGGTCTGTGAGCAGGCTTGCTTTCAACAGGCATATCGTACTGTAGTAAACAATAAAGTCACACTCGCCAAATCATAGAGAAAACCGGTCTGTGAGCAGGCTTGCTTTCAACGGGCATATCGTACTGTAGTAAACAATAAAGTCACACTCACCAAATCATGGAGAAAACCGGTCTGTGAGCAGGCTTGCTTTCAACAGGCATATGGTACTGTAGTAAACAATAAAGTCACACTCGTCAAATCATAGAGAAAACCGGTCTGTGAGCAGGCTTGCTTTCAACGGGCATATCGTACTGTAGTAAACAATAAAGTCACACTCGCCAAATCATAGAGAAAACCGGTCTGTGAGCAGGCTTGCTTTCAACGGGCATATCGTACTGTAGTAAACAATAAAGTCACACTCGCCAAATCATGGAGAAAACCAGTCTGTGAGCAGGCTTGCTTTCAACAGGCATATGGTACTGTAGTAAACAATAAAGTCACACTCGCCAAATCATAGAGAAAACCGGTATGTGAGCAGGCTTGCTTTCAACAGGCATATGGTACTGTAGTAAACAATAAAGTCACACTCGCCAAATCATGGAGAAAACCGGTCTGTGAGCAGCCTTGCTTTCAACGGGCATATCGTACTGTAGTAAACAATAAAGTCACACTCGCCAAATCATGGAGAAAACCGGTCTGTGAGCAGGCTTGCTTTCAACGGGCATATCGTACTGTAGTAAACAATAAAGTCACACTCGCCAAATCATAGAGAAAACCGGTCTGTGAGCAGGCTTGCTTTCAACGGGCATATCGTACTGTAGTAAACAATAAAGTCACACTCGCCAAATCATAGAGAAAACCGGTCTGTGAGCAGGCTTGCTTTCAACGGGCATATCGTACTGTAGTAAACAATAAAGTCACACTCGACAAATCATGGAAAAAACCAGTCTGTGAGCAGGCTTGCTTTCAACAGGCATATGGTACTGTAGTAAACAATAAAGTCACACTCGCCAAATCATAGAGAAAACCGGTCTGTGAGCAGGCTTGCTTTCAACGGTCATATGGTACTGTAGTAAACAATAAAGTCACACTCGCCAAATCATAGAGGAAACCGGTCTGTGAGCAGGCTTGCTTTCAACAGGCATATCGTACTGTAGTAAACAATAAAGTCACACTCGCCAAATCATAGAGAAAACCGGTCTGTGAGCAGGCTTGCTTTCAACGGGCATATCGTACTGTAGTAAACAATAAAGTCACACTCACCAAATCATGGAGAAAACCGGTCTGTGAGCAAGCAGCTTTTCAACAGGCATATCGTACTGTAGTAAACAATAAAGTCACACTCACCAAATCATGGAGAAAACCGGTCTGTGAGCAGGCATGCTTTCAACAGGCATATGGTACTGTAGTAAACAATAAAGTCACACTCGCCAAATCATGGAGAAAACCGGTCTGTGAGCAGGCTTGCTTTCAACGGGCATATCGTACTGTAGTAAACAATAAAGTCACACTCGCCAAATCATGGAGAAAACCGGTCTGTGAGCAGGCTTGCTTTCAACAGGCATATGGTACTGTAGTAAACAATAAAGTCACACTCGCCAAATCATAGAGAAAACCGGTCTGTGAGCAGGCTTGCTTTCAACAGGCATATCGTACTGTAGTAAACAATAAAGTCAC
The DNA here is from genome assembly GCF_023864275.1 of Schistocerca cancellata. Taxonomy (NCBI): domain Eukaryota; kingdom Metazoa; phylum Arthropoda; class Insecta; order Orthoptera; family Acrididae; genus Schistocerca; species Schistocerca cancellata. Next base: position 56,881,066 of record NC_064635.1, read on the forward strand.
ACTCACCAAATCATGGAGAAAACCGGTCTGTGAGCAGGCTTGCTTTCAACGGTCATATGGTACTGTAGTAAACAATAAAGTCACACTCGCCAAATCATAGAGAAAACCTTTCTGTGAGCAGGCTTGCTTTCAACGGGCATATCGTACTGTAGTAAACAATAAAGTCACACTCGACAAATCATGGAGAAAACCAGTCTGTGAGCAGGCTTGCTTTCAACAGGCATATGGTACTGTAGTAAACAATAAAGTCACACTCGCCAAATCATAGAGAAAACCGGTCTGTGAGCAGGCTTGCTTTCAACGGGCATATGGTACTGTAGTAAACAATAAAGTCACACTCGCCAAATCATAGAGGAAACCGGTCTGTGAGCAGGCTTGCTTTCAACAGGCATATCGTACTGTAGTAAACAATAAAGTCACACTCGCCAAATCATAGAGAAAACCGGTCTGTGAGCAGGCTTGCTTTCAACGGGCATATCGTACTGTAGTAAACAATAAAGTCACACTCACCAAATCATGGAGAAAACCGGTCTGTGAGCAGGCTTGCTTTCAACAGGCATATCGTACTGTAGTAAACAATAAAGTCACACTCACCAAATCATGGAGAAAACCGGTCTGTGAGCAGGCTTGCTTTCAACAGGCATATGGTACTGTAGTAAACAATAAAGTCACACTCGCCAAATCATGGAGAAAACCGGTCTGTGAGCAGGCTTGCTTTCAACGGGCATATCGTACTGTAGTAAACAATAAAGTCACACTCGCCAAATCATGGAGAAAACCGGTCTGTGAACAGGCTTGCTTTCAACAGGCATATGGTACTGTAGTAAACAATAAAGTCACACTCGCCAAATCATAGAGAAAACCGGTCTGTGAGCAGGCTTGCTTTCAACAGGCATATCGTACTGTAGTAAACAATAAAGTCACACTCACCAAATCATGGAGAAAACCGGTCTGTGAGCAGGCTTGCTTTCAACGGTCATATGGTACTGTAGTAAACAATAAAGTCACACTCGCCAAATCATAGAGATAACCGGTCTGTGAGCAGGCTTGCTTTCAACGGGCATATCGTACTGTAGTAAACAATAAAGTCACACTCGCCAAATCATGGAGAAAACCAGTCTGTGAGCAGGCTTGCTTTCAACAGGCATATGGTACTGTAGTAAACAATAAAGTCACACTCGCCAAATCATAGAGAAAACGGGTCTGTGAGCAGGCTTGCTTTCAACGGGCATATGGTACTGTAGTAAACAATAAAGTCACACTCGCTAAATCATAGAGGAAACCGGTCTGTGAGCAGGCTTGCTTTCAACAGGCATATCGTACTGTAGTAAACAATAAAGTCACACTCGCCAAATCATAGAGAAAACCGGTCTGTGAGCAGGCTTGCTTTCAACGGGCATATCGTACTGTAGTAAACAATAAAGTCACACTCACCAAATCATGGAGAAAACCGGTCTGTGAGCAGGCTTGCTTTCAACAGGCATATGGTACTGTAGTAAACAATAAAGTCACACTCGCCAAATCATAGAGAAAACCGGTCTGTGAGCAGGCTTGCTTTCAACGGGCATATCGTACTGTAGTAAACAATAAAGTCACACTCGCCAAATCATAGAGAAAACCGGTCTGTGAGCAGGCTTGCTTTCAACGGGCATATCGTACTGTAGTAAACAATAAAGTCACACTCGCCAAATCATAGAGAAAACCGGTCTGTGAGCAGGCTTGCTTTCAACGGGCATATCGTACTGTAGTAGACAATAAAGTCACACTCGCCAAATCATGGAGAAAACCGGTCTGTGAACAGGCTTGCTTTCAACAGGCATATGGTACTGTAGTAAACAATAAAGTCACACTCGCCAAATCATAGAGAAAACCGGTCTGTGAGCAGGCTTGCTTTCAACAGGCATATCGTACTGTAGTAAACAATAAAGTCACACTCACCAAATCATGGAGAAAACCGGTCTGTGAGCAGGCTTGCTTTCAACGGTCATATGGTACTGTAGTAAACAATAAAGTCACACTCGCCAAATCATAGAGAAAACCGGTCTGTGAGCAGGCTTGCTTTCAACGGGCATATCGTACTGTAGTAAACAATAAAGTCACACTCGCCAAATCATGGGGAAAACCAGTCTGTGAGCAGGCTTGCTTTCAACAGGCATATGGTACTGTAGTAAACAATAAAGTCACACTCGCCAAATCATAGAGAAAACCGGTCTGTGAGCAGGCTTGCTTTCAACGAGCATATGGTACTGTAGTAAACAATAAAGTCACACTCGCTAAATCATAGAGGAAACCGGTCTGTGAGCAGGCTTGCTTTCAACAGGCATATTGTACTGTAGTAAACAATAAAGTCACACTCGCCAAATCATAGAGAAAACCGGTCTGTGAGCAGGCTTGCTTTCAACGGGCATATCGTACTGTAGTAAACAATAAAGTCACACTCACCAAATCATGGAGAAAACCGGTCTGTGAGCAGGCTTGCTTTCAACAGGCATATGGTACTGTAGTAAACAATAAAGTCACACTCGCCAAATCATAGAGAAAACCGGTCTGTGAGCAGGCTTGCTTTCAACGGGCATATCGTACTGTAGTAAACAATAAAGTCACACTCGCCAAATCATAGAGAAAACCGGTCTGTGAGCAGGCTTGCTTTCAACGGGCATATCGTACTGTAGTAAACAATAAAGTCACACTCGCCAAATCATAGAGAAAACCGGTCTGTGAGCAGGCTTGCTTTCAACGGGCATATCGTACTGTAGTAGACAATAAAGTCACACTCGCCATATCATGGAGAAAACCGGTCTGTGAGCAGGCTTGCTTTCAACGGGCATATCGTACTGTAGTAAACAATAAAGTCACACTCGCCAAATCATGGAGAAAACCGGTCTGTGAGCAGGCTTGCTTTCAACGGGCATATCAAATGGTTCAAATGGCTCTGAGCACTATGGGACTCAACTGCTGAGGTCATTAGTCTCCTAGAACTTAGAACTAGTTAAACCTAACTAACCTAAGAACATCACAAACATCCATGCCCGAGGCAGGATTCGAACCTGCGACCGTAGCGGTCTTGTGGTTCCAGACTGCAGCGCCTTTAACCGCACGGCCACTTCGGCCGGCCAACAGGCATATCGTACTGTAGTAAACAATAAAGTCACACGCGCCAAATCAAGGAGAAAACCAGTCTGTGAGCAGGCTTGCTTTCAACAGGCATATCGCACAGTAGTAAACAATAACTGCGTTACGCAGCGTGTTGGCTGTGGTAGCAAACCGCCTGCTGATCTAGTGGTTTCCCCCCCCCCCCACCCTGCATAGTTGTATTGTACTGCTGTAGATAATTATGTCGATGATATTTTTATCACTTTTATCGATCCGTATGAAGGTGTATGTAGACTCGTGGAGGAATCTCTAAACTATCTTTATGCTCCAACTAATGGTTTCCCAATCAATCATTGTACCATTTGGATTAAAACTTCAATTAGGCGACTGGCACATCAAGTATGAGATTTTTCCCAAGCCAATAACAATTACAATTGAAAGAAAAGAGCCCACGGTCACTATCTTTAACGAATTAATCGTGTTTCAACACTGCTAGGAGTGTCTTCCTCAGAATTTAAATCAAAGAATGGTCTATAACATGGTCACAGAGTTATGACTAAAACCGTATGATACAGAGTATAAGTACAGATAAGTACAGATTGTATCATACGTTTTTAGTCATAATTCTGTGACCGTGTTATAGACTATTCTTCGATTTAAATTCTGAGGAAGACACTCCTAGCAGTGTTGAAACCCGGTTAATTCGTTAAAAATAGTGACCGAGAGCTGTTTTCTTTCAGTTGTAACTATTCACGGTCTCTGAATGTGCAGCCATGTACAAAAATTTTCCAACAACAATTAATGCTGTATCCATGCATCCTCGTGTTACCCCATAGCTCATAACCACAGATTCTTTTTGTCTTTGATGAACCGAGTGACAGATAAACCTCTAATTCACGAATCTTTAAAACTTGAAATGGGTAGTTTGAAATATATCGCACACTTGAGTGGCTATAATCCCAGTATTGTAGACAGGATGCGCCACCGAAGTTAGCCAGTATGCATTATTAGCTCCACAATGCTCGTGATACGTCTGGCTGTACTTTCGTCACTTTGCCATTTGTGGGTAACATATCATATAGGTTTACAGGTCCTTTTAAGACGGATAGTGTTAGAATCTTTTGTTATACCCGGGATCGGGTTCAGTATTAGCTTACCCATAACGAACTACGCGGCAGAGGTCGATTTGCTAATTCTGTAGTCTACAAACTGACGTGCGCCAAACGCCGTCTTGCACACGAAACAGACTGGACGGAGGCTCAACACGTTTTCGTGAGCACTTACTGCGAAAAACAGTTCTTCGTTGGCGGAGCATCTAAAGGTTAGCGAGCACGCCGAACCAACAATACATTCTTTGCAAATCCTACACATGGTGACTCTCATGGAGAAATTTTAAATAACAAAATGTTTGAAACATTCGGAAAATTTGAGTCTGAATGAGCAACTTGTCACAAAGAATAATACATTTCGTGACGCTGCGATGATAGCCTTACACAATTCCCAGACCTTTCCTCTATGGCTAAGAAACCACCAGCTGGATTGTCCTTTGTCATGCGCGACAAAGACCTCGGATTTACTCTTTTGATTTTCAACCCCATACTTGTCTTGACTACTTTCAGGGCAAAACTTAACAGCTATTAATTTATTTAAACTATGTACTGCTGGCACTATCTTGTACCACTGTTTTTAATCACCCTGCAATATGTAAACGACGGAAACATTCCAGGCACAAGTAGCGCCGGCGCTTGGCGGTTACAACCAACTGTTCATTCACGTTAAATGGTTCAAATGGCTCTGAGCACTACGGGACTTAACTGCTGACGTCATCAGTCCCCTAGAACTTAGAACTACTTAAACCTAACTAACCTAAGGACATCACACACATCCATGCCCGAGGTAGGATTCGAACCCGCGACCGTAGCTGTCGCGCGGTTCCACACTGTAGCGCCTAGAACCTCTCGGCCACACCGGCCGGCCATTCACGTTAGACGAGTAAGTGTCTTTCTGCAGCCGGCAACACGCTGCAGAGCGCAGTTATTCTTTACTATTTTGTGATGTACCTGTTCACCGCAAGCCTCTCCACACATCGTTTCTTTTTTCATGATTTGGTGTGACTGACTGTCTAATAGTTACCGGTTACGTTCTTCGTGCCCATAGATACGGGAAGCCCTGCTAGTAGATATCTGTTGATCTCGACGTCGACGAGACGGTAAACTCAATCTTCGTTCCTTCCTTTACTTATCTGTTTTGGAAGGAATTCTTATAGAAATTTGTTTGCCTTTTCAGCTGTTCCGGTTTACCATTTGACGATTGCGATTACGCTCCGTTCAGCGTTTACTTTTAGCTAGTTCTGTTTATGCTAAGGCAAGTTCTTTTCATAAGTTACTTAAGTCAGAAGTTACTTAGCAGCAGTTGGCTAGGCCCGTAGTCAAAACTTTACGTAATACATACTTTATAGTCAATTTACAGAAATTCTGAAGATGCGCCACTAGCACGAAACGCTTCAGTTTCAAAATAAGTACCTGTAAAAGACACTGCCTTTTTACTTGAATAAAATTTCTTTTTAGTTTTTGAGTTTACTCCAAGATGTAGCTGCGAATAAAGTTACCTTACAGGCGGTCAAGCACGCGTGCACCAAGTGCTTCATCGTGTACGCTTCTGAAGCTTGCAGTCAAAGTGCGTGGCCACGTTTAACGATTTCGCATAGCATGGTGGGTAGCGTTGTGTAGGCGTGATTCGGTAATTAGACGGCCAGTCTCGAGGCCGATACCCCTGCCTCTGCGCTTATGTATGTATGTATGTACATGTGAGTGCCCCTGTCCGTGTAGAGGCGGCGCTTTCCCCGGAGGAGAGAAGAGCATCTGCCGGCACAAAAGACACACGTGACGTGTCGTGACGTTACACGCGACGCAGACAATGGCGGCAGCGGGCGTATATAGGCTCGGCGAACGCACGCCGCGGTCCGTGTCTTCCCCTGGTTCAGCAGCACGGCGGGCGAACGCAGTACTGTCCTCCTCGCCATGGCAAGTGAGTGGTCTGCGCACAGCCGTGTTCCACAGGGCTCCACCTTGTGGCCATCACGTTTTTCTGGTGTCTACTAACCACTTTTCAACAGCAGCATTATTAGATAGCTACTTGTTTTGTTTAGTAATGATCACGAACATTGCCACAAATAGCAAATTAAGAATAGTTTCAGAAACATCGGTTAATTATATTTTCATCGATATTAATAAATGCTTACTAGTTAAGTCTTTGTCATAAAACTTTCAAAAGTCCAACTATATTTAGCTCAGGTTTTCTAAGAGCATTACTCCCACTATTTCTCTAAAATATGGCGACGAGTAGGCGGAAGAGGTTAAAACTTCATAATAAATTCATTTGGGTGGAGCATACCACAGCAGTGCTGAAGTGCCGACACAAATCGTTATTTGTAACGTGGCTTCTGTCAGACATACTCATTGAAAAATGAAACGGCCGGCATACTTCCTCAAATGACAAATCAGTATCTGACACATAGCAACTAATTACAGGTGCTATCCCATAGGCTTCCAGCTTAGGGCCATTATTTTTTCTTGCGTACCGGGTGATCAAAAAGTCAGTATCAATTTGAAAACTGAAAAAATCACGGAATAATGTAGATAGAGTGGTGCAATTTGACACACATGCTTGGAATGACATGGGGTTTTATTAGAACCAAAGAAATACAAAAGTTTAAAAAGTGTCCGACAGATGGCGCTTCATCTGATCAGAATAGCAATAATTAGTATAAAAAAGTAAGACAAAGCAAAGATGATGTTCTTTGCAGGAAATGCTCAATATGTCCACCATCATTCCTCAACAATAGCTGTAGTCGAGAAATAATGTTGTGAACAGCACTGTAAAGCATGTCAGGAGTTAAAGGCATTGGCGTCGGATGTTGTCTTTCAGCATCCCTAGAGATGTCGGTCGATCACGATACTCTTGCGACTTCAGGTAACCCCAAAGCCAGTAATCGCACGGACTGAGGTCTGGGGACCTGGGAGGCCAAGCATGACGAAAGTGGCGGCTGAGCTCACGATCATCACCAAACGACGCGCGCAAGACATCTTTCACGCGTCTAGCAATATGGTTGGTTCTAATAAAACCCCTTGTCATTCCAAGCATGTGTGTCAATTTTTACCTCTCTATCTACATTATTCCGTGGTTTATTAAGTTTTCAAATTTATATTGACCTTTTGATCACCCAGTATATTAACGACATTTTGTCAGCAACATTACCAGATACCAACTTCGTTTTGTTTGCTGAAACAAACATTTCAGTAAACAACAAGCCAAGTATGGTTTTAGAAATATTGGTTACTGAAATTTTCATGTACATCAATAAATGATTCCTAGGTAATTCTCTGTCACAAGACCTTTCAAAGTCAGACATTATGCAGTTCAGGACTTGTAAGAGATTTCCTCTCACTGTGTGTGTGTACAGATAGCAGCAGGTAGAAGAGGTTGACAGTGCTAAATTGTTGTAATTACAACTTGATAATAAGTTCAGATGGGTGGAACACACTGTAGTAGTGCTTAGGCTTCTAAACAACTGTTTGTTTCTAATGCTCATGTCAGACATAAGTTGTAAAAAAATAAAAAGTCTAGGTGACTTTCTCGTCAAAGTAAGTGAGTAGCAGACACATAGCAATAAATTACAATTAATGTCTCATGAGGTTACATCTTAGGTCCATTGCTTTTCCTGGTGTATATTAATGACTTTTCAGTAACAACATTACCAGAGAGCAACTTTGTTTTGTTTGATAATGATGCAAATAGTTTAGTGAATAGCAAACCAAATATAGTTTTAGAAAGCTCGGATAGTGAAATTTTCATGAACATCAATAAATGATTTGTAGAGAATTCTTTGTTACCAGATTTTGAAAAGTCACACTATATGCCAGTTCGAGACTTCTAAGAGATTTACTCCCAGTAAATTTGGTGTCAAACAGATGGAAGATGTTGGCACTGCTCAATGCTTGCGATTACAATTTGATAATAAATTCAGTTGGAATCAGCGCACCGCAGCAGTCCTGAAGTGCCCAAACAAATCTTTATTTCTAACGTAGCTGTTGTCTGACATAGTTTATATAATAATTACTTCCTCATCGTCACAAGTTAGTAGTCGACACATATCAACTAATTACACGTGACGTCCAAAGAGGGTCTATCTTAGGGCCAAATTTTATTGTGTATTCACCAGTAAGATGTCCAGTTTTTGCGTTTTATTTACTGATGATACAAATATTGCAGTAAGTAGCAAATCATGTATAGTTTCAGTAAGATCGGTTAATGAAATTTTCATGTATGTCAATAAGTGGTTTTTGATCAGTTCTTTGTTACTAGACTTTAAAAAGTCATACTATACACAGCTTAGGACTTGTAAGAGGTTTCCTGCCAATATGTGTCTAAAATATGGTGAATTGAAATGTCGTGTGACTATGCTCCCGTCGGGTAGACCCTTCGCAGGGTGCAAGTCTTTCGATTTGACGCCACTTCGGCAACTTGCGCGTCGATGGGGATGAAATGATGATGATTAGGACAACACAACACCCAGTCCCTGAGTGGAGAAAATCTCCGACCCAGCCGGGAATCGAACCCGGGTCCTTAGGATTGACATTCTGTCGCGCTGACCACTCAGCAACCGGGGGCGGACTAAAATTTGGTGACAAATAGATGAAATAGGTTGACAGTGTTTAATTCGTTTGACAACAACTCGGTAATAAATTCAGTTGGGAGGAGGTACACCACAGCAGTGCTAAAGTGCCTGAACAAATATTTACTTGCAACGCACACAGACTACATAAAAATAAAAAAGCTGGCGACTTCCTCATCATGGCAAGTGAGCAGCTGAAACGCGGCAACTAAGTGCATGAGGTGTCCATTATGATTCCATCTTAGAGCCGTTATGATTCCATCTTAGAGCCATTACTATTTCTTATATATGTTAATGAAGTTTCACCAGTTTTTTAATACTTTTGTTTGCATGGCCATCTTCAGCAGCAGCTGTTAAAAATCGGTTACTATTGGTTATCCGTCTTCAGCTGACTGCAGTTTAATTGAAAGAGAATTACACCAGACGTGTTTCGCTTTTATTTATAAAGCATCTTCCGTCGTTATTCTGCAAATAGGACACAAACGTATGTACCTTTTTTTGCAGAATAACCACTGAAGATGGCGAAACGCGTCTGGCGTAATTATTTTAATTAATTTGCAGTCAGCTCGAGACGGATCAGTTTTCTGTTTTCTGTTTCCTAATGATGCGAACATTACAATAAATAGTACAGTAAGTACAGTTTTAGAAAGACCGATTAATGTAATTTTCGTGGGCATTAATAAATGGTCCATAGCCAATTCTTCTTATAGCTAACACTTGGTTCAAGAATCATAAAAGAACGTTGTATACATGGAAGACTCCTGGACATACTAGAAGGTATCAGACAGAATATATAATGGTAAGACAGAGATTTAGGAACCAGGTTTTCAATTGTAAGACATTTCCAGGGGCAGATGTGGACTCTGACCACAATCTATTGGTTATGAACTGTAGATTAAAACTGAAGAAACTGCAAAAAGGTGGGAATTTAAGGAGATGGGACCTGGATAAACTGACTAAACCAGAGGTTGTACAAAGGTTCAGAGAGGGCATAAGGGAACAATTGTCAGGAATGGGGGAAAGAAATACAGTAGAAGAAGAATGGGTAGCTCTGAGGGATGAAGTAGTGAGGCAGCAGAGGATCAAGTAGGAAAAAAGACGAGGGCTAGTAGAAATTCTTGGGTAACAGAAGAAATATTGAATTTAATTGATGAAAGGAGAAAATATAACAATGCAGTAAATGAAGCAGGCAAAAAGGAATACAATCATCTCAAAAATGAGATCGACAGCAAGTGCAAAATGGCTAAGCAGGGATGACTAGAGGACAAATGTAATGATGTAGAGGCTTATCTCACTAGGGGTAAGATAGATACTGCCTACAGGAAAATTAAAGAGACCTTTGGAGATAAGAGAACCACTTGTATGAATATCAAGAGCTCAGATGGAAACCCAGTTCTAAGCAAAGAAGGGAAAGCAGAAAGGTGGAAGGAGTATATAGAGGGTCTATACAAGGGCGATGTACTTGAGGACAATATTATGGAAATGGAAGAGGATGTAGATGAAGATGAAATGGGAGAGGCCTCCGGAGTCGACAACATTTCATTGGAACTACTGACGGCCTTGGGAGAGCCAGTCCTGACAAAACTCTACCATCTGGTGAGCAAGATGTATGAGACAGGCGAAATACCCTCAGACTTCAAGAAGAATATAATAATTCTAATCCCAAAGAAAGTAGGTGTTGACAGATGTGAAAATTACCGAACTATCAGTTTAATAAGTCACGGCTGCAAAATACTAACGCCAATTCTATACAGACGAATGGAAAAACGGGTAGAAGCCGACCTCGGCGAAGATCAGTTTGGATTCCGCAGAAATGTTGGAACACGGGAGGCAATACTGACCCTACGACTTATCTTAGAAAAAAATTAAGGAAAGGCAAACCTACATTTCTAGCATTTGTAAACTTAGAGAAAGCTTTTTACAATGTTGACTGGAATACTCTCTATCAAATTCTAAAGGTGGCAGGGGTAAAATACAGGGAGCGAAAGGCTATTTACAATTTGTACAGAAACCAGATGGCAGTTATAAGAGTCGAGGGACATGAAAGGGAAGCAGCGGTTGGGAAGGGAGTGAGACAGGGTTGTAGCCTGTCCCCGATGTTATTCAATCTGTATATTGAGCAAGTGGTAAAGGAAACAAAAGAAAAATTCGGAGTAGGTATTAAAATCCATGGAGAAGAAATAAAAAGTTTAAGGCTTGCCGATGACATTGTAATTCTGTCAGAGACAGCAAAGGACTTGGATGAGCAGTTGAACGGAATGGACAGTGTCTTGAAAGGAGGATATAAGATGAACATCAACAAAAGCAAAACGAGGATCATGGAATGTAGTCGAATTAAGTCGGGTGATGCTGAGGGAATTAGATTAGGAAATGAGACACTTAAAGTAGTAAAGGAGTTTTGCTATCTGGGGAGCAAAATAACTGATGATGGTCGAAGTAGAGAGGATATAAAATGTAGACTGGCAAAGGCAAAGAAAGTGTTTCTGAAGAAGAGAAATTTGTTAACGTCGAGTATAGATTTAAATGTCAGGAAGCCGTTTCTGAAAGTATTTGTATGGAGTGTAGCCAAGTATGGAAGTGAAACATGGACAATAAATAGTTTGGACAAGAATAGAATAGAAGCTTTCGAAATGTGGTGCTACAGAAGAATGCTGAAGATTAGATGGGTAGATCACATAACTAATGAGGAGGTATTGAATAGAATTGGGGAGAAGAGAAGTTTGTGGCACAACTTGACTAGAAGAAGGGACCGGTTGGTAGGATATGTTCTGAGGCATCAAGGGATAACAAATTTAGCATTGGAGGGCAGCGTGGAGGGTAAAAATCGTAGAGGGAGACCAAGAGATGAATACACTAAGGAGAATCAGAAGGATGTAGGTTGCAGTAAGTACTGGGAGATGAAGAAGCTTGCACAGGATAGAGTAGCATGGAGAGCTGCATCAAACCAGTCTCAGGATCGAAGACAACAACAACAACAGCCAATTCTTTGCCACTAAACTTCGATAAATGACATTCTATGCACTTCAGGTCCTATATGGAGTTGCCTCCTCTTGTGGTTCTCGCTCGGTATTTTTTCCTCAAACTTCAACTTGAATTACTGTATTTATAAAAGGAAGCTAACTCGGAAAAACTAAACTAACATATTTTCTGTCGTTAAACTTTTTCCTGATATACAAATACATTTTCTATCAATGTTATATTCTGCGCAGCTGAGCTACTTAACATGTGTACATTCCTTCTTTTCCAAACATTTATCAATGAAATAAAAAAGAAATTAACAGAAATTACCACCTGAGCCTGGTTATTGTATTCATACCTCCGTCTCTCTCACACTTGATAGCGTCACCAAACTGACAATTCTTCAATGTCTCAAGTATGACCCGTAAATCGATTCCTTCTCTTAGTCAAGATGTGCCCCAAAGTTTTTCTCCCAAGCTCAGTCAGGGCCTCCACATTAGTTAATTTTGCCACCTAATAACCAGCAATCTTCTGCTGCACCACATTTCAAACGATTCTAAAAAAAATGGCTCTGAGCTCTATGGGACTTAACATCTGAGGTCATCAGTCCCCTAGAACTTAGAACTAATTAAACCTAACTAACCTAAGCACATCACACACATCCATGCCCGAGGCAGGATTCGAACCTGCGACCGTAGCGGTCACGCGGTTCCAGACTGAAGCGCCTAGAACCGGTCGGCCACGCCGGCCGGCTTCAAACGATTCTGTTCTCTTCTTGGGTGAGTTTCACTACCATACAAGACGACACTCCAGCACATGTCTAAAATATGACGACAGCCAGAAGTGGCAGATTTTTAACTCTTTGAGTTTTACATCTTTATAATAAATTCAACTGGGACGAGCATACCATAGAACGGCTCAACTGCCTAGACAAATATTTATTTGCAATGTTGTCAGATATTGGTCATACAAAAATAAAAATCTAGCATTTTGTTTATTGTCATTCAGTAATGTCATTTGGGATCATCTGTTGGGGAACTCGTGTAGCCGATCTAGAGTTTTCCGAGTTACACGAATTATTTGTTGTGTGAACTCAAGAACGTGTTGCAGGGTTATGCTCAGGATACTTAGTGCTGATTCCCAATATATTTATTCTCTAATGAAATTTATCATCAATAACTTATCTCTTGAATTTGTCGAATGAAAAAAAACACACGACATTGGCGTATTATCCTGCAAAATTTATTGTTTGACGAACATGTTTTCGGCTGTTACATTACAGTCAAGTTGTTTTTGTTGTTGTTGTTGTCTTCAGTCCTGAGACTGGTTTGATGCAGCTCTCCATGCTACTCTATCCTGTACAAGCTTCTTCATCTCCCAATACTTACTGCAACCTACATCCTTCTGAATCTGCTTACTGTATTGATCGCTTGGTCTCCCTCTACGATTTTTACCCACCACACTGCCCTCCAATGCTAAATTTGTGATCCCTTGATGCCTCAGAACATGTCCTACCAACCGGTCCCTTCTTCTAGTCAAGTTGTGCCACAAACTCCTCTTCTCCCCAATTCTATTCAGTACCTCCTCATTAGTTATGTGATCTACCCACGCCCGGGTTCCCGGGTTCGATTCCCGGCGGGGTCAGGGATTTTCTCTGCCTCGTGATGACTGGGTGTTGTGTGCTGTCCTTAGGTTAGTTAGGTTTAAGTAGTTCTAAGTTCTAGGGGACTGATGACCATAGATGTTAAGTCCCATAGTGCTCAGAGCCATTTGAACCATTTTTTGATCTACCCATCTAATCACCAGCATTCTTCTGTAGCACCACATTTCAAAAACTTCTATTCTCTTCTTGTCTAAACTATTTATCGTCCATGTTTCACTTCCATACATGGCTACACTCCATACAAATACTTTCAGAAACGACTTCCTGACACTTAAATCCACAGTCGATGTTAACAAATTTCTCTTCTTCAGAAACTCTTTCCTTGCCATTGTCAGTCTACATTTTATATCCTCTCTACTTCGACCATCATCAGTTATTTTGCTCCCCAAATAGCAAAACTCCTTTACTACTTTAAGACAGTCAAGTATAAAGATAAAAATATATGTGTGTGTGAAATTTTTGCCAAATCAAAGAGTTATATAAAATTCTACTACAGAATATCTCATTTCGTTTCCAATAATTGTTTATCTTTGATTTAGAACTAATACGAGAAGTGTTATATCAGTGAATGTGCTACATGAAGCTATTTCCGTTAGCTAAAATATGTAGCATATTAAACAATGAACTACACGACAAATTGTGTTCTGAGTGAAAAAATATGTGTAGCAGTATACAGGATGTTTGTTTTAACTTGAATTAACTAAATAACCCAAAAAGTAGGAATCGTAAGAAAAAACGCCCCTGATGAAATACTGGTATTTTTCAAAGGGGACATCTGCCTGCGCTCAAAATGGCTCTGAGTATTATGGGACTTAACATCTGGGGTCATCAGTCCTCTAGAACTTAGAACTACTGGAACCTAACTAACCTAAGGGCATCACACACATCCATGCCCGAGGCAGGATTCGAACCTGCGACCGTAGCAGTAGCGCGGTTCATGACTAAAGCGCCTAGAACCGCTCGACCACAGCGGCCGGTCTGCGCTCTAATGGCCACCCCCTGTTCAGTAAATCATTCGACTTTTCTGAAATTGTAATCATTTGTTTGTCTCTACATGTACATCAAGTCCAGCGATTTCCATTACATTCGGATGATTCCCACGTGATGTATTGTGTTTTTCGTCTTATAGTGTATTTAACACGATACCTCCTTATAAAGTATTCAGAAGTTTGAAGCGATTTCATACACGGGAATTCGTTACCTTAAAGAATCGGGGGTTTACTGGTCTCATATCTCTGACGATGATTCGTCCGTCAGATGGGAACGTTAGTCTCTGCTGATGAGGAGGAGTAATCTATCTGTCAGCACCGCGTTTCACCCTCCCCTTCTATCATCATCATCACCATAATATAACACAAATACAACACTATACTATACACGCATCTGTTGCATTCATCTGCACTCTACAAGTACACACACGACACACCTCTCACGTATCCTCAAGGAAAGAAGAGAGTTTGCGCGAAAAAGGAACACCCTTTCCAACGTGTGGCCGAACGCACCAGTACGATATCCAGCCAATAATGACATGCTACATTTACTTTCACCTCCCGCTAAAACTTTGATGATGAGGCCTGTTTATTTTCACATAAGATGTGTTACATCTACTCTACAGATAAAACACGTTGCAGAAACTGGGCTGTTGTCAAACAGTATGATTGCCTTACAATTACAAGTAAGTACGTGAAGCGTAATGAAACGAAGCATTCGGGGTTTCTTATGTTAGTTCTTTTACATACACTGAAGAGCCAAAGAAACTGGTACACCTGCCTAACATCGTGTAGGGCCCCTGCGAGCACGCAGAAGTGCCGCAGCACGCATAAAGGCCGGTTCCCACTAGGGCTGCCGCGTGTCAAAACCGCGCGTCAGCGGCGTGGTTGCCATGGAAACGGCGTCAGCGGCACGGCGCGGCGGGCTCTGCGTCGCGGTTTGACCATGTCGAACCGCTTCGGCTGCCGCGTGCCTCGCTCCAGGTGCGCGCCGCCAATCACAGAACGCGCTTAGCGTGACGTCAGGTACGGAACCCCGGGCCACACGAACTTTCGCCGAACCGCTGGCGCGGACGCGGCGGCAGCTATGAAATACTTATCATCCGATTCCAAGGAAACTATTCGGCACAAAAATTTTATTCTTGGGCGTTACAGCCTGATATCTTCTCTCGATAAAGTACCGAATTTCTTTTCGTTATTCGTCGTGGTTACTTGCTGTATTGCATTTACGTAAACCTTTACACGAAATTTTTATGAGTGTGCAGAGGTAAAAACGCATTGCGTGGACTTTGCGTACAGTTCATTTTAGGTAATACATTATTGGGTATGAAATTTAGTCAACATATCGAAATTGTTTTTAAAGTTGAGAGAAGATCGATAGCTATCACCGTTCTCGAGATATTGAATGATATGTCGGCGGACGGGCTGTGCCGTGACCGCGCGCGGGTTGCTCGCGACGCGACCGGTACTTCGTCCTGCTCGTCGTAAACCATGTGGTTGTATCAACCGCAAATTTCGTAAACGGTTGAAGAAATCGAAACGTGTTTTTTTGCAAATGATAACTTGTGAAAAGTCATGTATTTCGTCGCATGATAAATATCCTAAATCTGTTTATCTACCGAAATATGAAAGTAACTACAATTTTTCAGAAGGGATAGATGAATTTTTTTAAACAGCAATTAATAGCATGTGGAATGATAAGTTAAATCGAAACTAATTTGCTGGTATGTCATAAGATGCAATTTACTAAATATCTACAGCTATTGATTATTTCCTTTGGCAAGTAACAAACTTTTTTTTCTTTATGCAGTGTACTTTACTGATTCAAGACGCGTTTCGCCTTTTTCTTTAAGGCATCTTCGGTGGAATCTAGAATGATTCAGTTTTGTTTTCATATGTGATACTTGCAGATTATAAAACAGTTCACATCTTTTTTTATGTGAATGACTGATTACTTACAGTGAATCGAGTTTTTGCCGGACATATACGTTTCCCCTCACCTGGTCACATGGTGGAGGTTGAACTAAAACTTAGATTATGGAACATAAGCACATTTTCATGTTCGCTCTTTTTTCTTCTGTCTCTAGCAGAAGACGTTTTACCGAAAATTGTGATTTGAAGTCGTAACTACAGTGTGTCCATCTCACGTCCCTTCCTGTCTGATTTGTGTATGTACATGTTGCCAACCTGCAGAATTATATGCTGAAAACTAATGTTTGTTTATTTCTGTTCTCCTTATATCTGTATGTGTGTGGCTAGCCAGTGATAGTTATAGAAAGTTGAAAGTGAATCCAGTAGTTGTCAGGCAGTGGTTGGAAGATTTGGTGATCAGCTGATTTCAGTTTTGGTTTAAATATTTTGTGGAGGAGTGCATGGAAGAGTAAATTCACTGCTTACATTAATAGATAAAATAGTAGAATAGTATTTCAACTGATGATTATTATCAGAATACTATCACCCAACCCCTTTGTCCTCACTCTTTGACGCCCCATAATACGTCCTGTCAACTAACCCCTATTTTTGTCAAAGTTGTGCCGTAATTTCCTCTTCCTCCTCTATTTAATTCCGTACCTCTTCTTTAGTCACACGATCCTCGTATCTAATCTTCAGCATTCTTATTGATCACCACGTTTTGAAAGCGTCCATTGTCTTCTTGACAGAACTGTTCATCGTCCACGTTTCACTTACATACAAGGCTGCACTCCACACAAATACCTTTGTAAAATAGTATCCAACCATTAGAATTTATATTCGCTGTGAACAAATTTTCTTTTTCAGAACGCCTTTCTTGCTATTGACAGTCTTCAGTCAGGTTTGCGTCTGCACCAGGAAATCCCTTACAATTTAAAATCTGGTTCCGAAAACTCTGTTCCAAATATATATCAATCTTTCGTGATTCTTAAGCAAGGTGCTGGCGCTGATTACATTATGGTCTGTGGGAAATTCTATCAGGTGGCTTCCACTTTCATCCCTTCCACCAAGCCTTTGTGTTCTTACTGTTTTCGTGTACCTGCTACCGTGTCACATTTTAAATTTTTGTCTCGCTTAACTATCTGAATAATCTCTTTTATCGTACATTGTTTCAATGTGTTTGGAGATAGTGAACAATCATGAATGGCAGTCATGAAATCTTTTTATGTTGAAATGAGAAAACTTGAATAATGAAATATGTGAAAGAGTAGATTCTACAGAAAATGAAAAATTGGTATGTCTTCACCCAACTTCGTCTTTCCTTCATGTAGGTGTAAGATATAGTTAATCAAACGCACCGCGCGTTTCAGTGGGTCCTGCCCCGTACCTCAGTGGCTGTCCGTCATTGGCTACCGCTAACGTCTGCCGCTTCCAGATGGGAACGCCAATTCCGCGAGCCGCCGCGTCAACGCGGAAAACGCTTGCCGCTGCCGTTGCCGCAGGCCGCGCTGCCGCGCTCTAGTGGGGACCGGCCTCAATGTCTGAAGTACTGCTGGAGGGCACTGACACCATGAATCCTGCAGGGCTGTCCATAAATCCCTAAGAGTACGAGAGGGTGGACACATCTTCTGAACAGAAGGCATCCAAGAAATGCCCAAAAATTGTCGTGTCTGGGGCGTTTGGTGGCCAGAGGAAGTGTTTAAACTGAGAAGAGTGTTCCTGGAGTCACTCTGTAGCAATTTTGGATGTATGGGGTGTCACATAGTCCTGCTGGAATTGCCCAAGTCCGTCGGAATGCACAATGGACATGAATGGATACAGGCGATCAGACAGGATGCTTATGTACGTGTCACCTGTCAGAGTCGCATCTAGACGTATCAGGGGTCCCATATCACTCCAACTACACACTCCCCACACAATTGCAGAGCCTTCACCAACAGTCGCCTGCTGACATGCAGGGTCCATGGTTCAAATGGCTCTGAGCACTATGGGTCTTGACATCTGAGGTCATAAGTCCCCTAGAATTTAGAACTACTTAAACCTAACTGACCTAAGGACATCACACACATCCATGCCTGATGCAGGATTCGAACCTGCGACCGTAGCGGTCGCGTGGTTCCAGACTGTAGCGCCTAGAACCGCTCAGCCAACCCGGCTGGCCAGGGTCCATGGATTCATGAGGTTGTCTTCATACCCATACACGTCCATCCACTTGATACAATTTGAAAAGAGACTCGACCGACCAGGCAACATGTTTCCAAATAGTCCAATTTCGGTGTTAACAGGCCCAGGCAAAGGGTAAAGCTTTGTGTCGTTCAGTCATCAAGGATACACGAGTGAGCCTTCACCTCCGTTACAGAAACACTCACCGTACGAGCACCAAACGTTTTCCCACACTCGAATTCATTAGCCCTGACATAATGCATTTACAATTTCACGGCAAACTGTAGTTACCATGACTGACACTTGCAACGTATTGAGGATGTTGCACAGTTCCCGTTCCATCTCAGCTACAACCCATATCGATGACATTTCGTGGAATAGTTCGCACGCTGACACTTGTTGATGGTCCAGCATTGAAATGCGCAGGGTTGCACTTCTCTGACGTTGAACGATTCTCTTCAGTCATCGCTGGTCCCGTTCTTGCGGGAATTTTTTCCGGTCGCAGCGATGTCGGAGATCTTATGTTTTACCGGAATTCTGATATTGACGGTATGCTCGTGAAATGGTCGTACGGGAAAATCCCCACTTCATCGTTACCTCGGAGATGCCGTGCCCCATTGCTCGTGCGCTGACTGTAACACCACGTTCAAAGTCACTTGAATCTTGATAACCTGCCATTGTAGCAGCAGTAACCGATCTAACAACTGCGCCAGACACTTGTTGTCTTTTGTAGCCGTTGCCGAGCGCAGCGGCGTATCCTGACTGTTTAGCCCGCATCTCGTGGTCGTGCGGTAGCGTTCTCGCTTCCCACGCCCGGGTTCCCGGGTTCGATTCCCGGCGGGGTCAGGGATTTTCTCTGCCTCGTGATGGCTGGGTGTTGTGTGCTGTCCTTAGGTTAGTTAGGTTTAAGTAGTTCTAACTTCTAGGGGACTGATGACCATGGATGTTAAGTCCCATAGAGCTCAGAGCCATTTGAACCCTTTATCCTGACTGTTTACATATCTATGGCTGTACCAATTTCTTTGGCGCTTCAGTGTATGGTCTGGCTGACAGCGTGGGCAGCAGCTGATGCCGTAGTGTATGGAAAGGTGTCGAGGTTGAGTGACAGTACGAAGATTCAAGATGACTTAGAAAAAATTTCTAGTTGGTGTGACGAATGGCAGCTGGCTTTAAATGTGTAAAAATCTGAGTTAATGTAGCTGAGTAGGAAGAACAATACTGTAATGTCCAAATATGGGATTAGTAGTGTGATGATTGAGACAGTCACGCCGATTGAATGCCGAGGCGTACGTTGAGAAGCGATAGGAAACGAAGAGATTATGTAAGGTCGGTAGTAGGGATGGCGAATGGCTGACTTGTGTTTATTAGGAGAACTCAAAGAGCGTGCACTTCGTCTACAGGGGTTGGACTGAAAGATGGAAACGTCGCTTGCAGGTAAGTGCAGATGCTAGGCAAGCTTGCTGGTGGCGCTGTTGTAGCTGAGGACGAACGGGAGCTGTGCAGCATCCTCAATACGTTGCAAGTGCCAGTCACGGTAACTACAGTTTGCCGTGAAGTTGTAAATGCATTATGTCTGGGCTAATGAATTCGAATGTGTGGAAACTGTTGGTGTTCGTACGGTGAGTGTTTCCGTAACCGAGGTAGTCGAAGAGTTTAGTGTTTCAAAAAGCAGCGCGTTGGAAGTATAAGAAAACCGGAAAAACGTCGTCCGCTAAGTCTTAAAAGTGTGTGTTGAACGATCGTGACAGACGACCATTGAAGCGGAGTGTGACGAAAAACAGGGCGATAGCTGCAAAAGTTACTGTACAACTGGAAGTCGCACAGGCGAACGATGTCCGCACTAAGACAGCACTAAGGGAGCTCCGTAAGCAGGGGACGGCAGACCGAGGTGGAATTCCGAAACCACTCGTCTTTTTGAAGCAAACCTCCGTAAGTGGAAAACGTGGTGCCAAAGCCATAGAACCGGGGTTATGGAGAAATGATAGAAAGTAACTTGGTCGGATAAGTCTGGTTTCAACTGTTTCCAACTTCTGGCCGAGTTTACATTCCGAGAGTGAAACTGTAAGTAGGCTGTTTAGGTTTTTATGTTGGTTACGTCACCTAGCGCTCTGTCTGAAAATCACTGGCTGTGCTGTGTGCAGTCTGTGGCTGGTTGGCAGTGTTGGACTATTCACCATTGTAGTGTTGGGCAGTTGGATGTTAACAGCGCGTAGCGTTGCGCAGTTGGAGGTGAGCCGCCAGCAGTGTGGATGTGGGGGGAGAGATGGCAGAATTTTGAGAGCGGACGATCTGGACGTGTGTCCATCAGAAAGAGTAAATTTGTAATATTGGATATCTTGAACTGATATATATATATCAGTTCAAGATATCCAATATTACAAATTTACTCTTTCTGATGGACACACGTCCAGATCGTCCGCTCTCAAAATTCTGCCATCTCTCTCCCCACATCCATATATATATATATATACACACACACACACATATATATATATATATATATATATATATATATATATATATATATATATATATAGGGTATATATGTATATATATATATATATATATATATACCCTTTCATTGATAAAATTCATTTTTTACAGATTTTTGAAATATTAAGCTGATAACGTTTTATTTTCAGTCCCATTATTATATTTTCACCACCAAAATATTTTTTAAGTTCTCCATTTTTTCACAATAGGAAGTGGGACACATATGTCCCATGAACCAACGCGAGATACCTTTTCTGCTGACTGACTTATTTTGTAATTTTTTTTTTTTTTTTTTGCTGTAAACGATTTTGTGGAAAATAAAATAACTACAAATTATACATGCATGTAATCTTTTTATTTATGTAGAGCCAGTGTAAAAAATATTCATTACATTTCAATTTTCATGATACATGACCAATACTTACAAAACTTTACATTCCATGAAACTTGGAAAAACGTGGTGTGGCACAAAGTGGTACACCACAAGCAGTGCAAACAACTTTTGTTCTCAGAATGAGATTTTCAGCTCTGCAGCTTAGTGTGCGCTGATATGAAACTTCCTGGCAGATTAAAACTGTGTGCCGGGCCGAGACTCGAACTCGGGACCTTTGCCTTTCGCGGGCAAGTGCTCTACCAACTGAGCTACCCAAGCACGACTCAGGCCCCATCCCCACAGCGCTACTTCTGCCAGTATCTCGTCTCCTACCTTCCAAACTTTACAGAAGCTCTTCTGCGAACCTTGCAGAACTAGCACTCCTGCCTTTGCAGTGCACTCCCGATTTTTTCTCAGGTTCAGTACAGTCGTCCCTAGATGGCAGCACCGTGCAGAGCTGGGTAACATATATCCCGACACTCGAACTGGCGTTCAAAGTTAGTCGGACATATATGACCCATCAACCACGAAAGGGTTAAGATAAATACATTGTTTGTTCTGTATCAAAATCTTTCATTTGCTGACTATGCCTATCAGTAGTTAGTGCCTTCAATAGTTGGAATCTTTTATTTAGCTGGCAGTAGTGGCGGTCACTGTACTGCAGTAGTTCGAGCAACGAAGATTTTTGCGAGGTAAGTGATTCATGAAAGGTATAGGTTATTGTTAGTCAGGGCCATTCTTTTGTAGGGATTTTTGAAAGTCAGATTGCGTTGCACTAAAAATATTGTGTGTCAATTTAGTGTTGATCAGAATAGGTAAAGAGAGAAATGTCTGAGTACATTCAGTTCTGCTCAGCTGTTTGAAAGCAGCACATTAATTCACAGGGGTTTATCAGCACAGTAATTCATAAATTTTTCTAAGGGGACGTTTCAAAACATGCCGCGGTTCGGCGAATACTGGGACAGGTACCACGATTATTCTGCAGGATCGCTTTACTGCCAAGATTATGTGGCCATTTACGGTGATCACGTCCACCCCACGGCACAATCTTCGTACCCAAATGGCGATACTGTGTCCAAGACGGCCCGCATCTCGTGGTCGTGCGGTAGCGTTCTCGCTTCCCACGCCCGGGTTCCCGGGTTCGATTCCCGGCGGGGTCAGGGATTTTCTCTGCCTCGTGATGGCTGGGTGTTGTGTGCTGTCCTTAGGTTAGTTAGGTTTAAGTAGTTATAAGTTCTAGGGAACTGATGACCATAGATGTTAAGTCCCATAGTGCTCAGAGCCATTTTTTGTCCAAGACGACACGGCTGGCATCGCCCAAGACGGAGGATGCTAAGTTCACCCAACCTGAATATGATGTGACGTCATTATGACGTATATACACTTTAGTCGATTAACACACCTATCGACTTTTACCAACGTGCGAGATTCTAAACTGTCGTCAGCTAGTGGTTTGTTTTGACACATGCGATTCTGATAACAGCTCAGTGTGGCAGCGTATGTGTATTTCGCCAAATTAAAAGTAAAAGAGCTGGATATTAATAGAAATATTCCTGACCGTGGCCTTGAAAACACCACGGACAACACGTTTCGTAAAAAAGTGAAGCCTTCTTATGTCCCGACCAGATTAGATTGTGTGATTGTTGTATTGAACGCTTACGCCGAAAATAGTATGATTGTTGTATTGAACGCTTACGCCGAAAATAATATTTATTTATTATCAATATTTTAGTATGGTTTCATACAATTGGTCTTGTCAGTACATATTAGATTGTAGCAGCATACTCTTGCTGACTTTTTTTTCTTAATTTATATAGCTGAAAGAGAACTCGTGCAAGTTTGTTAGTTAAGTAATTTATATGTCCATCCCAAGATAGTCTTTTATCAACCATAATTCCAAGTAATTTTACACTCGCACCGCAGAGACAGGTACCTTAGTGTCCAGTAATGACTGGTGTGTAGAATGACTGAATTTCGAACTTAAAAAGAAAAATATGAGGAATTGTTGAAGAAAAATGGTCGACCGGAGATGAAATACGAGGGGAAGTGGATTTCTCAATATAATCTTAACCAAAGGTTAGTGTCTTGACGCATCTAAAGATTTTGGCTGCTGAGTGCTTCTTCTCACCGAGTACGAATAACCGACGCACTTCAGCTGGGTCAGAAGTACATCACTTTCTGCTTGAGATTCACAATAACCACGCAATTGCCCGTCGTCACCGATGCTGAACTCTTTCAGCTTTTCTCTCATTAGTCTCTCGAATGCTGAACACATAATTAGAGACGAGCAAACGAAAAACAACGCACAGGACACAAACACAGTACAATACACGATTTAAACGCAAGGAATGCAAAACACATCTAAACGAATAGCGCAGAGCACAGCGCTACCCTGTCACAACCTCTCGAAAGTTCACAAAAGTCGAATAGTCGATATGCGGTTTCTATCGTTTTCGATGCAGCGCGTATACGTCATAATGACGTCACATCGTATCCAAGTCCGGTGAACTCAGCACCCTCCGCCCAAGACTGGCGTCGCGCGCACCGAGGGACGGTCTGTCGCCAGCACACTCACGAAATCTGAACACTGTTGCACCTGTCTGGTCTACCTTGGGGAGAACGGTGCGTGATCGCTAACCACATCCATCATCGTTACCTGAATTTGCGACTATTTTCCGTGAACACTGGTACACGATTCTCTTGAAAACCGCACAGGACTCGTATTTATCCATTCCGAGACGAACAGAAGCTGTTTCGAATGCCAACAGATCTCCTATACCGTATCAGCCATGGTAATGTGTTCTCTTTTTGGTGTTTCCAAATTTTTCTCTGCCTCTTGTATAGAGGAGACTGCGTACTGAGCGCTCTTGCGATATCTTCTTGGGTACTATTCGAGTATTTGGGATCTTTCTGAAAGCATTTTGGTTTTATTCAGGATTCTAATACATCACATTATTCCCCCGCTGTTCTGGTTACAAAATCATATTTTTCAACATAATCTTCGTTCAGAGCGATAGCCTTAAGCCGTCGGCACACGGACCGTGCATCCGAACGTTGAGCGTGCCGAGTTTCTGACGTCATAGCGTGGAAAAGCACGTTCGGGAGTCTTTCCAAACGTGCAGAGCAATATCTGGCATGTCAGATATTCTGAGCGTGCGTCTGAGCGTTGACCAATGAGGTGGCACACCGCCACTTACGTCACACGCCACACGCCACACGTCACACGTCACACGTCCCTTCAGTACAGAATTGTGAGGCGCCATATTCGCATTCATTTAAAGCCTATATGTCTACATGCCGTTTCTGAGCACCAGCAAACTGAGAATCACTGGAAAACCCGTTGTTAACTGTGTGATTCGTTCCAATAAAATAATGACAAACATCATATTCGTGGCAAGAGAATTATTGTAACTTGGGTATTATGAGAGTAGGCTATTTGAAGGCAGCGACTTACTGAAGATCCACACAAAACGTATTGTTCTTGATACAATTTGTTATAATTAAATTTCAATTAGTAACTCATCTACGATTAAGGTTTTCAGTAAGAGGTAACATAATAAGATTTACTGCAAGTGGTGTGATGTTGATGTAGAGTAATGAGTAGCATCGCTGTCCTAAAAGCAGTTGTTTACTGAGGCAGTGGTTCGTGTCGTGACACTACCAATTTTTTTCCCTAACATTCGCGTTTTTACTTGGTTCTGATACTTTATTATTAGTTTAATATAAATATATACTATAATATTTGATGCTATGTAAATATAAGTTCACCTTTTTTTGAGGGGTGAGTTGTTTCGATTGGCTTAATCTACAGGACAGCTTGCGCTACTTGTATAAAGATATTTTGCTCCTTTCTCTTTTACGAATCGTAATTTACATGTTGCAAAGATTCTGCTACTGGGTAGGAACAGTGATCAAGTAAGACTGACCTTGGGGTTTTACTAAAATGTGGGAATGATGAAATAATGTTTATCTTATGCGGAGAAGTATTCCAAATTTGTAATGCACTGTTTGTAATGGAACTTTTGTAAGTCTGTACCCTTATTGATTGGACATCGTACTTTCCTTTTCATGGACTATAGAGGAAATGTGCACTCCAATAGAGCTAAAGTGGGAATTTTACGCGCGCCCGTTGAGTAAACAGTGTGATTTACGAACTACAAGCATCCCTCAACTGCCACTGGAGTGCGTTGCGATCGCGTGTACCACGTTGGAGCCCACGTACCGTATGCACAAGTCGCATCGTTCCTGAGCGTTCAGCAATATGTTGAACTTGGCACGCTCAACGTTAACGTTCGACAGCACGGTCCGTGTGCCGACGGCTTTACCCCACCTTACTGGTAGGGCCTGTACGCTCGTGTTGTACCACTGTACTGGTCGACGTCGAAGCCAACGTCTTGCTGGATCAGCAACCTCCCCATCACCTATGTGTAGGGATAGAGAAACAATTAAAATCGCTCAAAAGAGGAAAGGCCTCTGGACCTGATGGGACACCAGTTCGACTTTACACAGAGTACGCGAAGGAACTTGCCCCCCTTCTTGCAGCGGTGTACCGTAGGTCTCTAGAAGAGCGTAGCGTTCCAAAGGATTGGAAAAGGGCACAGGTCATCCCCGTTTTTAAGAAGGGACGTCGAACAGATGTGCAGAACTATAGACCTATATCTCTAACGTCGATCAGTTGTAGAATTTTGGAACACGTATTGTGTTCGAGTATAATGACTTTTCTGGAGACTAGAAATCTACTCTGTAGGAATCAGCATGGGTTTCGAAAAAGACGGTCATGTGAAACCCAGCTCGCGCTATTCGTCCACGAGACTCAGAGGGCAATAGACACGGGTTCACAGGTAGATGCCGTGTTTCTTGACTTCCGCAAGGCGTTCGATACAGTTCCCCACAGTCGTTTAATGAACAAAGTAAGAGCATATGGAGTATCAGACCAATTGTGTGACTGGATGGAGGAGTTCCTAGATAACAGGACGCAGCATGTCATTCTCAATGAAGAGAAGTCTTCCGAAGTAAGAGTGATTTCAGGTGTGCCGCAGGGGAGTGTCATAGGACCGTTGCTATTCACAATATACATAAATGACCTGGTGGATGACATCGGAAGTTCACTGAGGCTTTTTGCAGATGATGCTGTGGTGTATCGAGAGGTTGTAACAATGGAAAATTGTACTGAAATGTAGGAGGATCTGCAGCGAATTGACGCATGGTGCAGGGAATGGCAATTGAATCTCAATGTAGACAAGTGTAATGTGCTGCGAATACACAGAAAGATAGATCCTTTATCATTTAGCTACAAAATAGCAGGTCAGCAACTGGAAGCAGTAATTCCATAAATTATCTGGGAGTACGCATTAGGAGTGATTTAAAATGGAATGATCAAATAAAGTTGATCGTCGGTAAAGCAGATGCCAGACTGTGATTCATTAGAAGAATCCTAAGGAAATGCAATCCGAAAACAAAGGAAGAAGGTTACAGTACGCTTGTTCGCCCACTGCTTGAATACTGCTCAACAGTGTGGGATCCGTACCAGATAGGGTTGATAGAAGATATAGAGAAGATCCAACAGAGAGTAGCGCGCTTCGTTACAGGATCATTTAGTAATCGCGAAAGCGTTACGGAGATGATAGATAAACTCCAGTGGAAGACTCTGCAGTAGAGGCACTCAGTAGCTCGGTACGGGCTATTGTTGATGTTTCGAGAACATACCTTCACCGAAGAGTCAAGCAGTGTATTGCTCCCTCCTATGTATATATCTCGCGAAGAGACCATGAGGATAAAATCAGAGAGATTAGAGCCCACACAGAGGCATACCGACAATCCTTCTTTCCACGAACAATACGAGACTGGAATAGAAGGGAGGACCGATAGAGGTACGCAAGGTACCCTCCGCCACACACCGTCAGGTGGCTTGCGGAGTATGGATGTAGATGTAGATGTAGATGTATTGCTTCCCGCAGAGTACATCCTTCATTACGTCAAACGGAAGTTGGAAGGTGCGAGATCCGGGCTGTAGGGCGGAAGTGGGAGAGCAGTCGAATGAAGTTTTGTGAGCGCCTCTCGGGTGGGCAGACTTGTGTGAGGCCTTTGCCTCGTCACGGAGAAGTCCGTTTGCATTTTTCTGGCGACGAACGAGCTGAAGTCATTCCTTGTATATCCTGTTGGTAGGGCAATACACTTCAGAGTTGATCGTCCCACCACGAGGGAGGAAATCAAACAGAGTCCCAGTGGCCGACGGTGCGGCTTCGAACTTTTTCTGTAGCGCCACTCCACGGATCGCCGTTTTGTTTCCGGTTTGAAGTCGTGACGTTACGTGTCGTCGCCAGTGACGATATTCGACAAACATAACGCGCAAGCATTTCCGCACAGGTGACCCTTCACTGTTTTTTTATTGTGTTCTGTTAGATCAGGGGCGGGCAAACGTTGCACGCGGCTCACGAGCGCACAGCGCTGCACGTGTGCTGCTCGCGTGCAGGCGTCGACCGGGGCTGTGGCGACAGCCGGCAGGTTGCGGCAGTGTAGTGCCAGGCTAAGCTGCGGACGTTGATGCGAAGCGAGCACTATGTAGTGAACGTTGTATTTCAAGAAACGGAGAAGTGGAGATTTGCTATCTTTTAAAAAGTAATGGGAGAATCATTTTTTCTTTGTGCAAAAACGTGAAAATTCAAAATGTTTAATATGTGGCAGTATTCTCGCTGGTCAGCGGAAGTTTAGTATTGAAGGCCATTATAACAAATTTCACAAGGACGAGTAGAATTTATTGTCGGATTCTGAGCGGATGGGGAAATTGACTGAGCTTCAGAAGAGCGATCTGACGATACTAGATGAATCTGTCGTAGTTGCTGTGGTCACGAGAGATCTGCGACTTCCTTTCGTCATGTCTCTCATGTAACTGATTTAACATTTTATGGAGCACCGTTTTGAGTTTTTCAGGACGACAACAATAACAGCCCAGCGGTACGAGCTTAATATAGCGAGAGCTGGAAAACCATTTGCTGAATTAGTAAGTGTCGGTTAAGAGCAAACATCAGTGATGAAAATTTAAGTAACTGCTTGCGTTTGTCTGTATGCAGAAATTTTGTTCCACCCCACCTGTGATAATTAAATAAAACGTATCGTAGGTAATAGGTACTCTTTCAAAACACGACATCTTTCAAGCACTCCTACTACTAAACTTATTCCTACATTCAATAAAGCAAGCTAGGAAACAAAACGCATTGCAGAGGAAGGAGCGGACAGAAGGTATGGTGGGGAGGGGAGATAAGCGGGTGGCCAGCTTGCCCCTGTGTGCACGCAGAACATCTGTTAACTGCACGCGTGCAAGTGCACCGCACACGTGCAGGATTCCTGCCCGCCCCTGTGTTAGATGGACAGCAACCCAGAAGGCACACACGTTTTAATACCCCAACGAGTCAATCAGCACTACTGACAGAGACGTCCAGTTGAGCAGCGAGGTGTTTTGACTGCGATCCGTCTGTCACCTCGAATGAATATGGATGGTACAGAGGTGCTGGGTAGCAATTGTTGAACAATATGAAAAAAAACATAAATTAGTTACAGACTAAGGTGTGCACATATAACCATCGCTATAGATATTCGACTTTAAGTTATGACACTGTAACTGGGTTTTCTCTTTTGATGCTAGTCATTTGTCAGGATGAGCATTACTGCAAAGGGCATTTGATTCTAAAGCATTATGTCAGGGTGAAAAACACTAAATAAATTACTTTTTCTCTCTTAACAACATGTGGGCTGGGTGGGTTCTTCCTTGGCTCGGGTATGAGGTAGAATGAAACAGCATTTTTACATAAGATAACTTTTATTGAAAGATTTGTACAGTGGTTTCCTTACTGGATTGTTCTGGCTGGGAGAGCGGCAGCTGTGTCGTTCGCGAAGCCTCTGCTGCGGCAGCGGCGGCGTCTGATTACGCCTGGCGGTGCGTATCTCGTGTCGCCGTCTCGCCCAGCTGACTGGAGACGCGCACCGTGCGGTGGCCCGTTTAATTATTGAGAACGAAGTCGTGAATCGGATGGTGATACCTCGGATGTGGCGTCCCAGTGTTTCTCTTCTCTAAGTGTTGTGCGTCGGCCAGCGGAGCGGCGCGGCGGGGGAAGGCCAGTGTCCCGGATTCGAACAACGGACTCCAGCTTGCCAGTCTTCGGCTGTCAGATCTTCATCCCAGCTCACAGGTGACTGCTGATGTGAGGCCGTCTCCTTCCCGTCCTCGCGAGTCACCCGGGTACGTAAAAATCAGTCTTCAAATACCTTCTAACTCCTCTCTTCTGGCGGGGGGGGGGGGGGGGCTGCTGCTTGCTATTACATTACAGTGGCGGACTCGGTGCTTCTGTGTACGATGTAGTCTCTTCCTGCATGACGGTCTTCAGCTCCGAAACTGAACTGAAAACTACTGCTGTCGGGCCCACTGCATCTCACGTATTTATTTACTTCGGTTCACTGGAGGTGAACGACTTCATGGTCATTGCCTCTTCTGTCACATTAAGAAGCTTCTCAAAGAATCTTCTTAACGTCGGTCATTGGCTCTTGGAATGTAGGAGAGGGCCTTTGATCACATGTGACAAATGAGAAACATGTGAGCCGGTTGGGCGATGCCCTGATGGCTGAATCGACAGCTCTTGGAATGTAGGCGAGGGCCTTTGATCACATGTGACAAATGAGAAACATGTGCACCGGTTGGGCGATGCCCTGATGGCTGAATCGATAGCTCTTGGAATGTAGGCGAGGGCCTTTGATCACATGTGACAATTGAGAAACATGTGAGCCGGTTGGGCGATGCCCTGATGGCTGAATCGACAGCTCTTGGAATGTAGGCGAGGGCCTTTGATCACATGTGACAATTGAGAAACACGTGAGCCAGTCGGGCGATGCCCTGACGGCTGAATTGACAGCTTCCGCTTATTTGGGGAGGGCGATGGCTTCTCCTGAACGTGCTGACTTCACGGTCATTGCCTCTTCTGCTCTGCCCGCTGTTTGCCAGTGTGTAACTTTCTAAGTTTTTCACTTATTTTCTAATTTCTACTTCACTACACATTGATTTCACTAATTTATTTACCTATATTAAGTACCACTCAACAGCACGTTCGATATGCCTGCCATCATTGGTGGTGATGTGGCGCAGACGAATAGAGAAATTCCGCATCATCTGCTGAGAACGAAGCGTCGGAATATAGATGCTATCGATGTTCTCCTGAATGACTGCTTTCAGCTCAGCAGTGGTTATTGCGGTCTTTAATACAGCCCCACAGAAATGAGTCGCATGTGTTCAGATCCGGAGAACACGGCGGCCAATCGAGGCCCAGGCCAGTGGCCTCTGGGTACTCCAGAGCCAGGATGCGGTCCCTAGAGTGCTCCTCCTGGACATCAAACACTCTCCTGATTCGACAGGGTCGAGTTCCGTCTTGCATGAACCACATCTTGTCGAAATCAGGGTCAGTTTGGATAATGGGGACGAAAGCATTTCCCAAAACCTTCACGTACCGTTCGGTAGCAACAGTGCCATCGAAGAATATCGCACCAATTATCCCGTGAGTGGACATTGCACACCACACATTCACCCGTTCAGGGTGAAGAGACTTCGCGATCACAAAATGCAGATTCTCGGTCCCCCAAACGCGCCAATTTTGCTTATTGACGAACCCGTCCAAATAAAAGTGGGCTTCGTCGCTAAATCAAACCATGCATGCGCATACTAATTCACATCATCCAACCGTGCAGTTTGAACATCCTAACGCAAACCGTTCAGGCGTTATGACGATTTTAATTCATATAATTCAATGATTGTCACCCTGTTCTGTCCCCAAGTTGGCATATGCCGTCATCGGATCAAAATCGACGTCCTCTTTGAGGTGTACTAATTTTTTTTCCCAGCAGTGTATTAGAGATAACGCGAAAGAACTCTGACTCAGTATTTAATGAGAAAATATTATTTCTAGTGACGTTAATAAAACTGAGATTAACACTTCGCTGATAGTCGTGAATGTTTGGCTCAAACATTATTGGTGATTGTTAGGACAATGGCGATAAACTGCTTTGATTATAGAATGAGATTTTCACTCTGCAGCGGAGTGTGATCTGATATGAAACTTCTTGGTAGATTAAAACTGTGTGCCGGACCGAGACTCGAACTCGGGACCTTTGTCTTTCGCGGGAAAGTGCTCTACCTTGCCCGCGAAAGGCAAAGGTCCCGAGTTCGAGTCTCGGTCCGGCACACGGTTTTAATCTGCTTTGATTATGAGTATTACTGGAAGTTCTAAACAGAAGTTTATTCCATTCTACAACTTTATGAACGCTCATATAAGCCGATTCTGTACAATTACGGAAAGTTAAGAGCATATAATCAGAGACAGTGAAAGCAATAGAACTGTTACGTCTGATAAAGCAATTCGTACGACCTCTAATCTGGCTCGGCACTAAACAGAATCGCCGACGGCGTACGTTACTTGGGGCTCTCTGTACAGGAAGCACGTTTTACGCAACATCTCAAGTAGCAGACAAATTTTTGTACTGAGTTTACGTGAAGGCACGCTGTCACAAACATTATAAATTGAAAGTTAAATTCAATTCAAGTAGCTCAGGTCTCCCGTATCACGATACGAGGTTAGACTAATTACAGCGAATACGGAGGCGTTTCAACTGACATTACTCTCGCGTTTCTTACGGATCCGAACGGAAAGAAACACCAATAAGTCGTTCAGTGGTGATCATTTTCTGTGATGAACTCCTGCGAGGGTGATCAATAAATAATGCAACACATTTTTGTCTCAGCCAGGTTCGGTTGAAAAAATACTAAATTTGTTGTGGAACCTCTGTACCATCCGTATCTCGCCAGACGAGTCCTGACCAGCTGCTGCTACACGGTTCCTTGTGTTGCGCCGCCACCTACGCGCTAGCACCAGTGAAATTTCAAATGGCTCAGAGCACTATGGGACTCAACTGCTGTGGTCATAAGTCCCCTAGAACTTAGAACTACTTAAACCTAACTAACCTAAGGACAGCACACAACACCCAGCCATCACGAGGCAGTGAAACTCCCTGACCCCGCCGGGAATCGAACCCGGGAACCCGGGCGTGGGAAGCGAGAACGCTACCGCACGACCACGAGATGCGGGCACCAGTGAATCTCATCCGACAGAAACTTTTTGCGATACTGCAATAGCGCAAGTTTCTACATTTCGTCCCGTTTCTGTTAACCACGACAAGCTTTCATAACTGCACCGTGACTATACGAACACAAGGTATGACTGTACTTTCGTTGTCGTGGGCTGCAACTCCATGCCGAGTATGCACAGCTTCTTACTGCATACAATAAGCATTTCAACACGACTGATGGGTGTGTTTCCTCACTGAATGGTTGGTGCAGGGCGGAGTTGTAACCGAAGCAGCTTACTTGCTTGTCGCTTGGTGTCTTCGTGTCTGCGCCGGTCTTCTTCAAACACTTTGACAGCGTTTGATGTACCGTTGCTCCACAGCAAATGATACACAGCACATTCTTGCTGTTGTGGACTGACAAGACAGCCAGTCCACAGTGACGGGTAACCGAAAGGCACGCGTTTACACACGCCGGCTGGCGTTAGGTCTGAAACAGGATACGTAATGAATGCTATAAAGAAAAGTACGTAGCTGCTGGAATACTTAACTTTAATCCATCATTTGTATACAGCATTCTGGATGATACAAGTGAGACTCGCTCTAGAAATGGTTAATGGCGCCTTGCTAGGTCGTAGCCATGGACTTAGCTGAAGGCTATTCTAACTATCTCTCGGCAAATGAGAGAAAGGCTTCGTCAGTGTGGTCGCTAGCAAAGTCGTCGTACAACTGGGGCGAGGGCTAGTAAGTCTCTCTAGACCTGCCGTGTGGTGGCGCTCGGTCTGCAATTACTGACAGTGGCGACACGCGGGTCCGACATGTACTAATGGACCGCGGCCGATTTAAAGCTACCACCTAGCAAGTGTGGTGTCTGGCGGAGACACCACACTTGCCATGTTCGTACGTTTATACCAGTCTCATTCAGCTGGTCCTTAAAACGCTTAAGAGGGGATCCCTCAGGCGTACTGGCATAGCGGAGTCCACCATAAAGGATTTGATGGGGAAGCCTCATATCACTCATGTGGTGAACACGGCCTAACCATTACAGTTGATAGGCGATGATGTTTCCCTCAGTGCTGTTTAGATTCACTTTCTCGAGAAGTGCAGTGTTGGTCACACGGTCCTCCCATTTGGTGTTCAGGATGTGTCATATGCCGTTATCCTGAAGGAAGTCATTCACAAGATGTGCACGATGGGAGCACGAATTGCCATCCATGAAGACGAATGCCTCGCCAATATGCTGCCGATATGGTTGCACTATCGGTCGGAGGATGGCATTCGCGTATCGTACAGCCGTTACGGCGCCTTCCATGACCACCAGCGGCGTTCGTCGGCCCCACATAATGCCACCCCAAAACAGCAAGGAACCTCCACCTTGCTGCACTCGCTGGACAGTGTGTCTAAAGCGTTCAGCCTGACCGGGTTGCCTCCAAACACGTCTCCGACGATTGTCTGGTTCAAGGCATATGCGACACTCATCGATGAAGAGAACGTGATACCAATACTGAACGATCCGTTTGGCATGTTGTTGGGCCCATCTGTACCGCACTGCATGGTGTCGTGGTTGCAAAGATGGACCTCGCCATGGATGTCGGGAGTGAAGTTGCGCATCATGCAGCCTATTGAGCGCAGTGAGTCGTAACACGGCGTCCTGTGGCTGCACGAAAAGTATTATTCAACATGGTGGCATTGTTGTCAGGGCTCCTCCGAGCCATAATCCGTAGGTAGCGGTCATCCACTGCAGTAGCAGCTACCGGGCAGACTGAGCGAGACATGTCACCGACAGTTCCTGTCTCTCTGTATCTCCTCCATGTCCGAACATCATCACTTTGGTTCACTCCGAGACGCCTGGACTCTTCCCTTGTTGAGAGCCCTTCTTGGCACAAAGTAACAATGCGGACGCGATCGAACCGCGGTGTTGACCGTCTAGGAATGGTTGAACTACAGACAACACGAGCCTTCCTGGTGGAATGAGTGGAACTGATCGGCTGTCGGACCCCTCCGTCTAATAGGCGCTCCTCATGCATGATTGCTTCCATGTTTCCATTTTTTGGGGGGGGGGGAGGGGGGATTTAGTGACATCTCTGAACAATCAAAGGGACTGTGTCTGTGATAAAATACCCACAGCCAACGTCTATCTTCAGGAGTTCTGGAAACTGGGGTGACGCAAAACTTTTCTTGATGTGTGTAGTAACGATCTCTTGAAAACTAGTTTCGTGACTGAAACAGAATCGAATCGTTTAGTTTTTACCACTCAAAAAATTTCATTTTCCCTCTCAGGTGGTAATTACCTCCACGTTGGGAGACACTGTCCTCAACTATGCGTGGCAGAATGACACAGTTTTGCAGTTACATAAACTAGTGTATATCTGGATATTGTCTGCAAAAGCCGTGGCGAATAGAGTTAGGAGAAAATAAATAATAAATTAAAACTTCATTCCTGGTGCCAGAGTTTTGCGCATGATCAGCAAAACTGAAGTAAGCTGTAATGTCTTTCCTTTAATCATTTTGTGGGGGATGTCAGCGAGAAAATGTTTCGTAAAGCTTTGAAATTATGTGTAAAGTTTGTTGCAAGTCGCAAAGTGCTATCATTCTCAAATACTGGATGAATGAATTATGCGTACCGGCGCGTCATGGACTGCACTTTATGTTCACCCCCACCAAAATGGTTCAAATGGTTCTAGGCACTATGGGACCTAACATCTCAGGTCATCAGTCCTCTAGACTTAGAACTAGGTTCAAATGGCTCTGAGCGCTATGGGACTTAACATCGGAGGTCATCAGTCCCCTAGAACTTAGAACTACTTAAACCTAACTAACCTAAGGACGTCACACGCATCCATGCCCGAGGGAGAATTCGAACCTGCGACCGTGGCAGCCGCGTGGTTCCGGACTGAAGCGCCTAGAAGCTCTCGGTTCAGCTCACCCCCACCCCTTTGTTAGATGGTTCTTACCGCCACAGCGATTTTTTCCAAGCAGTAAGTGATATGTGTTCCCGGTTTGGTTGAATTCGGTCTAGTGATTGCTCTTTAGTGGTAACTGGAAAATACATTTTGATAAGAAGTGATTAATTGGAGTGCCGTTAATTAAAATCAGCAGTAAAGTAAAAAAATGATGATAACTTTAAATTATACTCGGCACAGATAAATTTACCACTAAGAGAGACAGAAAATTAATAATTCAGTATTTTGTCCAACCTGCTTTGATACCGCTGGAGTGGAGTAACTGCGCACATCGTTTGTGGGCCGCATGCCGATCATTAATATTTATAATAGTTCTCCCAGCTGAAACATAGAAAGGTTAAAACATTGATAAACAATTATAATTAAACATATATTGACGATTCTTTTACATAGACGAATACTTTACACACCTTTCAAGTACAAGAGCGGAGACATCAATATAGAGCGGCAGAATGACGTCAAGTTACAACGGAATGTTATCGGAGAAGGGGGACAACGTATGGCAGAAGAAATATAAATAGTTACAAAATGTAGCAATAGATGGCGCTGTAAGCATCATAATTTAATAGTGGTCGACTACAAATGACGAATGAATCAAACAAAAATGTCTTAGGCGTGCGTTTGACATTAAGCAAACGGTCCTACACAGTGTGCACGGGTGTACCGGTGTGATACTGTTAGTTACGTAAGCCCATCTACCACGGCAAGGTCATATCGTATCGGATGGGAAAAATTGGATTTTAATTCTCCTGAAGCCAAAAATCGCTTAAAAAGCATCACTCACATCGGTTTTTAATTGTCCTGAGGCCAAAACCGCGCAACAAGCACCAGTCAAAATCAAATCGGATTATTAATTTTAGTGTGACTGGTGCAAAACATCTTCAATATGCTGTTCACCGTTCTCTGCAAGTTGAACAAGTTGCCATCCTATTCGGGTGCGATCCTACCGGAACCTGGCGAAACGACAGGAAAGGCATAGGCATCCAGTTCCTTTCTCATAGAATTTAAAAACATTACATATCGACAAAATCAGATCATTTAGTACAATTAATCAGGATGAACAAATTACATCGTTAGAGAGAAAAATAACATTGAAGTAGGAAATCAGTACTTTTGACAGTTATTTGATCTTGTGATTTTAGTTTGCGTTTTGAAATGTTCATATTAAACACTTAGAAATCATTGTATGGGTTTTTGTTATAGAAATACGTATGGTTTTTTTTAAACAGTGTACACTGATCACTCAGTTGAACATTATTGGTTCTTGCTCGACGGTTGTAAAGGCGACGCCTCGTAGCCGAAGTCAGTCGTGCTGCAGCATTCGCCGTTGCTATGGTGTAGAGCGGTCACAGCAGCGTGCTCGCCATGTTGACAAAATCTGCATACGAGGGCAGTTCAATAAGTAATGCAACACATTTTTTTTCTCGGCCAATTTTGGTTGAAAAAACCGGAAATTTCTTGTGGAATATTTTCAAACATTCCCGCTTCGTCTCGTATAGTTTCATTGACTTCCGACAGGTGGCAGCGCTGTACGGAGCTGTTAAAATGGCATCTGTAACGGATGTGCGTTGCAAACAACGGGCAGTGATCGAGTTTCTTTTGGCGGAAAACCAGGGCATCTCAGATCATGCGCTTGCAGAATGTCTACGGTGATCTGGCAGTGGACAAAAGCACGGTGAGTCGTTGGGCAAAGCGTGTGTCGTCATCGCCGCAAGGTCAAGCAACACTGTCTGATCTCCCGCGTGCGGGCCGGCCGTGCACAGCTGTGACTCCTGCAATGGCGGAGCGTGCGAACACACTCGTGCTACTCTTCAGAAATTGAAGAAACGACTTAAGCGTGTTCGTAGGCACAAAAATCTGAACGAACTTCTCCTTCTTCATGTCAACGCAAGACCTCACACAAGTCTTCGCACCCGAGAGGAGCTCACAAAACTTAAGTGGACTGTTCTTCCTCATGCACCCTACAGCCCCGATCTCGCACCGTCGGATTTCCATATGTTTGGCCCAATGAAGGACGCAATCCGTGGGAGGCACTACGCGGATGATGAAGAAGTTATTGATGCAGTACGACGTTGGCTCCGACATCGACCAGTGGAATGGTACCGTGCAGGCATACAGGCCCTCATTTCAAGGAGGCGTAAGGCCGTAGCATTGAATGGAGATTACGTTGAAAAATAGTGTTGTGTAGCTAAACAATTGGGGAATAACCTGGGGTATTTCAATGCTGAATAAAACAACCCCTGTTTCAGAAAAAAATGTGTTGCATTACTTATTGAACTGCCCTCGTACGTGTGAGCTGCGACGATCTGCGTACGAGCAAGTAGATTGCGGAGCTCTGAACCGGTTGTGCCCGCAAGGATCCAGTCATCTCAGGATACGGGGTTACATGAAACGTTCGTAGATTCGGCCGAGTAATACAATTTTTTTACACATTCCCCAAAAAGGATTTTATTAGTGAGTAGTGGTAAACACTTGCAACACTAATTTACATCAGCTTGTTCGGTGATAGCTCTGGGTTACATAATACACATGTTTGCGTTGCGATACAAAAGGTCTAATGTATGGTTTTTGTTCGTGCACTTTACTGTCAGTTGTCATCAACACCGTTACTGCACAAACACGTTCATATTAGTTTCGGTTTCCGCACATTCATTAATGCCCGCAGAATACCGTACATTACAAATGTTTGCAAACTGTTTATCATAGTTTTCGTTTCTTAAGCGCTTAACGTCGCGTCGGCGTGTAACAAGTCACACGTTACGTCACATTCATAAAGTTTCAGCGCTATAGTCTGTTCCGCAGTTTATGTGCGATACACACTATATGAGTTCCAAGTAACAACACTTCACCGTGTTCCTCTTCGCTTCAATGCTGTCATCTGGGTGAGTACACAAATTAAGTTCACTTGCCACTAAGAGTGCCGTCCATATTAGACATCAGAGCAAAGTATTTGTATTTATTTCCCCAGGCGAAATTGTATTATCACCCTTTTTAACGGCTTTTGATAGCACATATTTCTCTTTGCACTTGCATAAAGAGTCCTCCCGTGAAATGCAAATTTACGTGCACTGCTTCACAACTGACAGTTCTGTTTGCCATTGACAACTTATTACTCAAGCCATGTCGGTA
This sequence comes from Schistocerca cancellata, assembly GCF_023864275.1. Taxonomy (NCBI): domain Eukaryota; kingdom Metazoa; phylum Arthropoda; class Insecta; order Orthoptera; family Acrididae; genus Schistocerca; species Schistocerca cancellata. The sequence goes on from NC_064635.1 coordinate 56,919,575, forward strand.
CGTGTCATGTTACGAACAAATGTGCTCAAAGAAAAATCCCACAGCTTATGTACTCTGTTGTAGGTACCAACTGTATCATTTACATAGTGTTTGTTCTATAGCTTTCTAACTTTTACATCTTACAATACTTCGCGACATTAATTTCGTTGTGTGGCTGTTTACGGTAGTGAAGCATAGCTTTACAGTGTTTTGTCAGTATGTAATGCGAGTTTATTCATTACTACTAGAGCCAAGGACATCACTGATGGGCGGTTCTAGGCGCTTCAGCCCGGAACCGCGCGACAGCTACGGTCGCAGGTTCGAATACTGCCTCGAGCATGGATGTGTGTGATGTACTTACGTTAGTTAGGTTTAAGTAGTTCTAAGTTCTAGGGGACTGATGACCTCAGATAAGTCCCATAGTGCTCAGAGCCATTTGAACCATTTGAACATCACTGGCTGTTTTTACCTCACACCTGTACCGTTTAAATAAGTCGCGAGAATTAGTGCAGAATAGCACTCCGCTTATGGCACAATGTTGCCATTTCACTACTGTCGGACTAAAATCTCAATAGTTTTACCACTTCACTTTAAAACCCGGCCCACAGTTTATGTTTGCAAACTACATCGTAGGCATCAACAGAAAATTACTTTATACTACTATACAAAACTTAAAATCCACTAACAGAAAAACTTTAGCATCTGTATGGCCTCTGCCTTACTTTCCTTAGTTAGAACTGCATAGCAAATTGAAATAGAATAAGAGTTTGACAGAGCACTGAAAGACCTAAGTCGAAACAAGGCCCCGGGAGTAGACAACATTCCATTAGAACTACTGATGGCCTTGAGAGAGCCAGCCATGACAAAACTCTACCATCTGGTGAGGAAGATGTATGAGACAGCTGAAATACCCTCAGACTTCAAGAAGAATATAATAATTCCAATCCCAAAGAAAGCAGGTGCTGACAGATCTGAAAATTACCGGACTATCAGTTTAATAAGCCACGGCTGCAAAATACTAACACGCATTCTTTACAGACGAATGGAAAAACTGGTAGAAGCGGACCTCAGGGAAGATCAGTTTGGATTCCGTAGAAGTGTTGGAACACGTGAGGCAATACTGACGTTACGACTTATCTTAGAGAATAGATTAAGGAGAGGCAAACCTACGTTTCTAGCATTTGTACACTTAGAGAAAGCTTTTGACAATGTTGATTGGAATACTCTCTTTCATAATCTGAAGGTGGCAGGGGTAAAATACAGGGAGCGAAAGGCTATTTACAATTTGTACACAAACCAAATGGCGGTTATAAGAGTCGAGGGACATGAAAGGGAAGCAGTGGTTGGGAAGGGAGTGAGACAGGGTTATAGCCTCTCCCCGATGTTATTCAATCTATATATTGAGCAAGCAGTAAAGGAAACAAAAGAAAAATTCGGAGTAGGAATTAAAATCCATGGAGAAGAAATAAAAACTTTGAGGTTCGCCGATGACATTGTAATTCTGTCAGAGACAGCAAAGGACCTGGAAGAGCAGCTGAACGGATTGGACAGTGTCTTGAAAGGAGGATACAAGATGAACATCAAGAAAAGCAAAACGAGGATAATGGAATGTAGTCGAATTAAATCTGGTGGCGTTGCGGGAATTAGATTAGGAAACGAGACGCTTAAATTAGTAAATGAGTTTTGCAATTTGGGGAGCAAAGTAACTGATGATGGTCGAAGTAGAGAGGATATAAAATGTAGACTGGCAGTGGCAAGGAAAGTGTTTCTGAAGAAGTGAAATTTGTTAACATCGAGTATAGATTTAAGTGTCAGGACGTCGTTTCTGAAAGTATTGGTATGGAGTGTAGCCATGTATGGAAGTGAAACGTGGACGATAAATAGTTTAGACAAGACGAGAATAGAAGCTTTCGAAATGTGGTGCTACAGAAGAATCCTGAAGATTAGATGGGTAGATCACATAACTAACGAGCAGGCATTGAATAGAATTGGGGGAAGAGAAATTTGTGGCACAACTTGCCTAGAAGAAGGGATCGGTTGGTAGGACATATTCTGAGGCATCAAGGGATCACCAATTTAGTATTGGAGGGCAGCGTGCAGGGTAAAAATCGTAGAGGGAGACCAAGAGATGAATACACTAAGCAGATTCAGAAGGATGTAGGTTGCAGTAGGTACTGGGAGATGAAGAAGCTTGCACAGGATAGAGTAGCATGGAGAGCTGCATCAAACCAGTCTCTGGACAGAAGACAACAACAACAACAAAAATTATTACCATTGTTAGATTGAGGCGAACTATTCCCATTTTTGTTACCATTACCGTTTTTATTGTGATATTCATAATAGTTATTATTGTTTTCACTCGATACTTGAGCATTACTGCCCCCGTTCAATTTCGCTTCTTCATGCAACAGGTCAATAGAATCAAGCGTTGACATGAAAAGTTCTACGTCTGAATCTTGGTACATGAAGTGGTTTATCTTTATTTGAGACTGGTAATTTTGATTTTAAAAGCCGTATGACTCCTTGCTTGGGTATTGGTCCATTCCAATATTTCGTCTTATTTACATACTTGGAGATATTGACGCAGTGTACCTGCATCTCGGGATTATACACGTGACGCCTTAAACGTTCTTGGCAGCGGCGAAGGCTTCTTTAGGAGTCTGTTTTTACCACTGGAAAATCGCTGAGGCAATAGCAGCACGGCTGGTGAGTGTGAGGCCACGGAGAGTGTCTTTCATTGTTGGAAAAAGCCAAAAGTCACTAGGAGCCAGGTCAGGTGAGTAGGGAGCATGAGGAATCACTTCAAAGTTGTTATCACGAAGAAATTGTTGCGTAACGTTAGCTCGATGTGCGGGTGCGTTGTCTTGGTGAAACACCACACGCGCAGCCCTTCCCGGACGTTTTTGTTGCAGTGCAGGAAGGAATTTGTTCTTCGAAACATTTTTGTAGGATGCACCTGTTACCGTAGTGCCCCTTGGAACGCAATGGGTACAGACTACGCCCTCGCTGTCCCAGAACATGGACACCATCATTTTTTCAGCACTGGCGGTTACCCGAAATTTTTTTGGTGGCGGTGAATCTGTGTGCTTCCATTGAGCTGACTGGCGCTTTGTTTCTGGATTGAAAAATGGCATCCATGTCTCATGCATTGTCACAACCGACGAAAAGAAAGTCCCATTCATGCTGTCGTTGCGCATCAACATTGCTTGGCAACATGCACACGGACAGCCGTGTGGTCGTCCATCAGCATTCGTGGCACCCACCTGGATGACACTTTTCGCATTTTCAGGTCGTCATGCAGGATTGTGTGCACAGAACCCACAGAAATGCCAACTCTGGAGGCGATCTGTTCAACAGTCATTCGGCGATCCCCCAAAACAATTCTCTCCACTTTCTCGATCATGTCGTCAGACCGGCTTGTGCGAGCCCGAGGTTGTTTTGGTTTGTTGTCACACGATGTTCTGCCTTCATTAAACTGTCGCACCCACGAACGCACTTTCGACACATCCGTAACTCCATCACCACATGTCTCCTTCAACTGTCAATGAATTTCAATTGGTTTCACACCACGCAAATTCAGAAAACGAATGATTGCATGCTGTTCAAGTAAGGAAAACGTCGCCATTTTAAGTATTTAAAACAGTTCTCATTCTCGCCGCTGGCGGTAAAATTCCATCTGCCGTACGGCGCTGCCAGCTCTGGGACGTATTGACAGTGAACATGGCCTCATTTTAAAACAATGCGCATGTCTCTATCTCTTTCCAGTCCGGAGAAAAAAAATCGGAGGCCTTAGAACTTGAATGCACCTCGTATTACTTCAGTTGGGTAGTGACAATCTGTATTTTCTGTTTATCGTTCCATGACTTTGGTAGTGTACCACGGAAGCTTTTGATAAAAATGCCAGGGTGTCGATTTTGCGATCCGGTGTAAAACTTTGGAATTGTCTGTATTTTAGTAAACTCTCTTCCACAATTATGTTGATAAGAGAATTGACCGCCCCCCTGTTCACAAGCTACGTGAACAGGTTGCGGACTAGGCATTGTTGCCGAACAGCTGATCGATGTCACTTCTAGAGATGTCATGGTGTGCGTCTTTGGAAACTTATTGACACGTAAATCAGACTCGCCTGCCTGGCTGGCCGGTGTGGCCGTGCGGTTAAAGGCGCTTCAGTCTGGAACCGCGTGACCGCTACGATCGCAGGTTCGAATCCTGCCTCGGGCATGGATGTGTGTGATGTTCTTAGGTTAGTTAGGTTTAAGTAGTTCTAAGTTCTAGGGGACTGATGACCCCAGATGTTAAGTCCCATAGTCCTCAGAGCCATTTGAACCTAGTTCTAAGTCCTAAACTATGGCACCAGGAATGAAGTTTTAATTTATTATTTATTTTCTCCTAACTCTATTCGCCACGGCTTTTGCAGACAGTATCCAGATATACACTAGTTTATGTAACTGCAAAATTGTGTCATTCTGCCACTCAGAAGTTAAGTCCCATAGTGTTCAGAACCATTTGAGCCAGACTCGCCTACTGCGTTTTTTATCGCTGCAAGCTCCTTATTTAATGTGTGTACTTTTTGTTGAAGTGTTTGTTTCCATTCATAGACCTGTTCGGTGTTTTCACCTAACGTGTTTCGCTTTCTTTACGATTACAGGTAGTTCGTCCCGTAAACATTCTTGAAATTGGTCGTATTTCATGTTCAACCAGTTTACAAAGTCGAGGGTAAACTGATTGCCTTTCTCTACAAACTTCTAGAGATTTCTCCTGTTCGAAAGCGAGTGCCTGTACCTCTGTAGCTGTTTGCTGCACAGAATTTTCTAATGTAGTTTGTGCTGCAATAACTTGCGCGACCTGCTTGGTTACATCATTAACAGCTTCGGGCAAATGCTTGTATGTTTTCCGCATTTCGTCAAATTCATCATTAATATTTTTGAGGTTAGTTTCAATTTTATTGAATTTTCTATCACGGTCGTCACGAATTTGCGTGGCGACATTTTCTTGTATCTGATGGACTATGGCGTTCAAATTTTTGTTTACTAATGTTGTTATATTGCTTTGAATTTCAGTGGCCGCAGTTTGAAGTTTTCTATTTAAACTGTCAGTCTGATTTTGAAGTTTAGTTTTGCGTCTAAACTGTCAGTCACATTTTGCAGTTTTGCATTTCTATCGTCAGTCACATTTTGCAGTTTTGCGTCCAAACTACCACTCATACTAGTTTTGATTTCAGTGGCTGCAGTTTGCAGTTTTGCATCTAAACTGTATGTTACTTTTTTCTGAACTTCTATAAAGCGTGCATTTTGTTTATGAACAGCGCGATGTAAACCTTGCATCTGTTCTCTAAAAAATGTGAACAGTTCCGCGAAATTAGTAGGTACTGATTCACTCTGGGTGGGTTCTTCAGTATGTTCAGTCGCAGGTGCATTTTCACCCGCCGGCAATTCATTATGTTGAGTTTAGTCACTCGCCATATTTTTCTCGCCACTGTCTACGTCTGATTCTACTCCGGGCGGTGTAGCCATTTTAATGTTTCTACCGACTTTGCCCATAAATTAAAACAATACACCTCACTGAATTTAATAAAATGATCGTTAATTCTCCTCAATCTACACATCAAATGTTATATAGTAAGAATTACTGTTAATGTATAGCGATTTACACTAAAACAATCTAGCGACGATTCTCAGTCTTTCTAGAACGCAGCCATCTTGCCGACATAAAATTTTGCAAAATTCACCAAAAAAAATTGCGAACTATTGCGAGCAACCTTTTTCTAGAATTTAACACTCCCTAACTGACTTTTGCACACCAGGGCGAAGGAAAACAATAATGTCCTCACCTCCTTTGTTACTGCGCTTCAACAACGTCTCGAGTCGTGTTTTTTCGTTTAAGGATCGTGCTCCACGTCTCGTAATACTCAGCTTGTTGAAATTGTCTCAAATCTCGTTACAGTGGTTTTTCATGTAATAGAAATATACAATTTTTTTTAGATACCAAATTTACAATAATACATGTACATACATCTATACATATTTAAATAAGTCCTGTACTAAGGGAGCCATTTTATGGCGGCGGTTTTTTCTTTTATTTTATTTTTTTAATTAAATATTGAAATTTTGGAATTTCATAACCCCCATATTTTTATCTAGGATTCTCTACCAGGATTGTCTGTCGGCGACTATAATTTTGGGACGTGATTTACGCCTAAAAGCTATCGGACTTCGTTTTACAAAAGGTGAAAATTTAGATGCAGGTTATATTCTGAAAGCAAACCAAACGTTACACTGATTGGTGCCGTTAATAGGCGATTATTGACCAACAGACATTCCCACACAAAGTAAGCCACATTTACTTTTCAAATTCATGAAAAAAAGCTGAGGAAAAAAGGTATGGTTAGTCGTAATGATAAACACAATGAAATTATTATTACGCAAAATGAGTACAAGAAAACAGAATCTCTACGTAACACAGATTATTGCGACCGCACCGGACAACGGCTGAACAGGAAGAGAGCGAAAAAAAGTTGCCGGTCCGGTTCAATTAATATTACATAGATACTGCAATTTACAGAGAGGTTTTATTGTAATCGCAGCGATAAAGTCGTCTCTGCGCTACTGCGTGAAAACACTGAGTCACAAAATCCGCTAACACTTGGGGAGCATTGCATCATTACCAGTTATGATTCTCTTAAGGAACATTTCGTTCTCATTTGTGCGAACCTAAAGCTCTTTGCGAGGCGAACGTCTCTCTGGTCTTGACTCATTAGCCGTGTGACGAACTTGGCGGCAAAACGATGCATTCCAAGATGCTCTATCAGAATTTCATGACACGATCCAAATGTAACGTGAAATTCTTCAGCAATCTGTCAGTCTTCTATTCGCGCGCACAATTTCGTTGACGTTCCTGACGTGAGCGTCGTCGGTAGACGTCAGAGGGCGTCCTGAAAGAGGGTCATCATTAACTTCCGTCTGGCCATTTTGTGTTTACCATTCGTAACACCGAGTAGGCTTAAGCACTCATTACCGTAGGCTTTCTGCATCATTTGGTGTGTCTCTGTAGAGGTTTTTTTGAGGTTCACGCAAAATTTAATACAAACGCGTTGCTCCTCTAACGCCCCCACCTCGAAATTCGCAAACTGCGTGACAACGTTCTACTCAATACAGCGCTGAACAATGACTAACAGACATACAGCAATGTAACTTCCGGCAGTGGCACATTAAACACAGGATTGCGCAGGGATGCCAACGGCATTCCGCTCGAACACACCACTGGCGCGAAACTGCAAATGTTCCGGAATTGTTACAACAGACATCGTTATGTACATTAATTTTTATATGTGTGGGTATATACTACAAAATAGCAGTTATGAAGAAGAGAATACTTCGCATTGTTTCGATTAATGATCTTTGACAATAGAATAATAAATAAAATGATTTTTTTATATTCAGAGAATTACAGCGAGAGTGTACAGTTGATTGAAGTTGCGAGGGGCGTTTGAAAAGTAGGTGCAAAAAATAAAAACTACTTATGTGTTTGGGATAAACCTTTTTTTATTTTTCGACATACCGGAAGTCTCCTTTTAGAATTATACACTTCATCCAACGCTGTTCTAATTTGTTGATCCCTTCCGAATAATAGGAGTTGTCCAAGACTGCAAAATAGCTATTAGTTGCCACCATCACCTCCTCGTTTGAATAAAATCTTCGTCCCGCCAGCTATTTCTTCAAATTGGCTAACAAATAGTAACACGAGGGAGCCAAGTCTGGAGACTAGGGGGACGTGAAACGGGTTGGAATCCTGTTTCCATTAATTTTGCGACTAAAACTGCTGAGGTGTGTGCTGGTGCATTCTCGTGATGGAAAAGGACTGTTTTGAGGTCCAATCGCAGGCGTTTTTCTTGCAGCTCGGTTTTCAAACGGTCCAATAAAGATGAATAATATGCACCTGTAATAGTTTTACCCTTGTCCAGAACTCGATGAGGAATATCCCTTGTGAATCCCAAGAAACAGTCGCCATAACCTTCCCAGCCGAAGGAATGGTCTTCGCCTATTTTGGTGCAGATTCTCCCTTGCTAACCCATTGTTTAGAGTGTTGTTTGGTCTCAGGAGTATAGTAATGTATCCATGTTTCATCCACAGTGACGAAACGACGCTTTAAGTCCTGCAGATTCTTCCTGAACATCTGCAAACCATCCTTGCAACACTTCACACAATTCCGTTTTTGGTCAAGCGTGAGCAATCGCAGAACCCATGCTGCGCATAGCTTTCTCGTGTCCAAATGTTTATGCAAAATATTAGTACCCGTTCATTCGAGATGCCCACACCACTAGCAATCTCACCCACCTTAAATCTTCTGTCATCCATCACCATATCATGGATTTTATCAATTATTCCAGAGTCGTAAATTGCACAGGGCGTCCAGAACGTTCAGCATCACTTGTGCCCATATGGCCACCAAAAATTTTGATACCACTTATAAACTATCCTAATCGAAGGTGCAGAGTCACCGTAATGTTTATCAAGCTTCTCTTTAGTCTCCTGAGGCGTTTTGCCTTTCATAAAGTAATGTTTGATCACCACACGAAATTCTTTTTCGTCCTTTTTTGACAATCACTCGACTTCCTTGATTCACAAGAATGCCAAACACAAATAAATAGACCAATATGGCTGAAACTTGGTGTGCGTTCTTTCCAAAGATGCTACTAACTGCACATGGCCTCGATACGTACCGGTGGTGCCATCTCTCGGAGTTTTCAATAGCCTCTCGTAATGCAGCCCGGCCACCTCCACCGGCGATAACGATTCACCCGACGAAGACGGCAGCCGTTGTGTTCACACGGAGGAAACCAGTTCTGAACGACGGACTCCAAATGTCTGGTCAATTTATCCCATGGTCGCCGGGAGTGAAGTACCTCGGTGCCTGTCTTGACAAAAAAATTACACTTTACGCAGCATATTGACGACAAGAAGATAGCAGCCCAGAAGATGGCCATGTCATTGATTCCGTTCCTGAAGAGTCAGGATCTCAACCCTACGACTAAACTCCAATTGTATAAGGCAACGGTGCAACCCTGAATGTTATACGGCTCCATCTCGTGGGGAACTATGTGCGTCTCCAACTACAACAGACTCCAAGTGCTGCAAAACATTTGCTATCGATGGATCACAGGAGCTCCATGGTGGACAAGAAACGTCGACATCCGCACCGCACTACACGAGACCACTATATAAGAGAAGGTCCATGACAAGGCTCTACGAGTTTTTTGACAAACTCGATTCCCTTAGGGACGAAGTTCGACAATTAGAATCGGTAGGAACAGTAAACCCTGCAAGATGGCACAGGTATCGAGTACCGAAGTCAAAAATGGCTCTGAGCACTATGCGTCGTAGCTGATCGTCCGTCAGCGCGCTGCTGTTGCCGGCGCCCGTGGAAACTCGTCGAAGGAGAGTGGGAGGACGAGTCGGCGGCAAGGTGTTTGACATCCAAGTCTCATCACAGAGGTGGAGGTCGGATGACTTCTCGCTCTGTGAAGCGAGACAGGTGGCGGTTTGTTGCAGACCTGCAGGCAGGGAACAGTGCCGGTAGAGCTACAAGGGTTTCAGATGGGTGGTCGATCGATTCGGGGGGAGGGGCATCAGGCGGCGAGGTCGTCGCTCCCAACGGATTAGGGAAGGACAGGGAAGGAAGTCGGCCGTGCCCATTTAAAGGAACCATCCCGGCATTTGCCTGAAGCGAATTAGGGAAATCACGGAAAACCTAAATCGTGACGGCCAGGCGCGGGTTCGAACCGTCATCTTCCCGATTGCGGGTCCAGCGCGCTAACCACTGCGCCACCTCGGTCGGTAGTGTTTCAGTGCCCTGCGCAAGTGGTCGAACGTCGGGCTACGCAGCAGTCGATCCGTACGTGTTCTCCTGTTGACCCAGCGACATCGTCAGTTACGATTTCGGTGGGTACGGGATCATCGCGACTGCTCCGCGGATTGGCGGAAAGGTGCGGCCTGGCCGGATGAACCACTTCACTTCTCACGTCTGATCGACGGCCGTGTCCTGATATAGAAACTTGCACAGGGCCGCCGGCCGGAGTGGCCGAGCGGCTCTAGGCGCTACAGTCTGGAACCGCGTGACCGCTACGGTCTCAGGTTCGAATCCTGCCTCGGGCATGGATGTGTGTGATGTCCTTAGGTTAGTTAGGTTTAAGTAGTCCTAAGTTCTAGGGGACTGATGACCTCACATGTTAAGTCCCATAGTGCTCAGAGTCATTTGAACCATTTTTTGCACAGCGCCAATGCTGCGGGGGACATTCACAAGGATTTTGACGGGGACACTGCTACTCACCGAAGGCATCTTCACCGTGTCGACTACGTGAACGTAAATGCGCATCATCTTCATTTTTTAATGCTTGGTATCTTCCAACAGGATACCTGTCCGTGTCACAAGGCCAGAATCGTACTACAGTGCTTTCACGAGCGCGACAGTAATCTCACACTGACGTCTAGACCGTCAAATTAGCCCGATATCCGGAAGCCTTCAAATGGCTTGTCGAATCCCTGCCGAGAGGGATCATTGTGGTGTCTCGTTCCACAGGTGGACATACAGGCTGCTCATAATTGTATTTTGATACCGAAAACCTCCTCCACACATATTCTATATGATCAAAAGTATCCGGACACCTGGCTGAAAATGACTTACAAGTTCGTGGCACCCTCCATCGGTAATGGTGGAATTCGATATGGTGTTGGCCCATCCTTAGCCTTGATGACAGCTTCCACTCTCGCAGTCATACGTTCAATCAGGTGCTGGAAGGTTTCTTGGGGAGTGGCAGCCCATTCTTCAGGGAGTGCTGCACTGAGGAGATGTATCGATGTCCGTCGGTGATGCCTGGCACGAAGTCGGCGCTCCAGAACATCACAAAGTGTTCTATAGGATTCAGGTCAGGACTCTGTGCAGGCCAGTCCATTACAAGGATGTTATTGTCGTGTAACCACTCCACCACACGCCGTGCATTATCAACAGGTGCTAGATCGTGTTGAACGATGCAATCGCCATCCCCGAACTGCTCTTCAACAGTGGGAAGCAGGAAGGTGCTTAAAACATCAATGTAGGACTGTTCTGTGATAGCGCCACGCAAAACAACAAGGGGTGCGAGCAGCCTCCATGAAAGACCACACCGTAACAACACCTCCTCCGAATTTAACTATTGGCACTACACACGCTGCCAGTTGATGTTCACCGGGCATTCGCCATACCCACACCCTGCCATCCGATCGCCACATTGTGTACCGTGATTCGTGACTCCACACAACGCTTCTCCACTGTTCAACTGTCCAACGTTTACGCTCCTTACAACAAGCGAGGCGTCGTTTTGCATTTACCGGCGTGATTGTGGCTTTGCAGGCACTCGACCATGAAATCCAAATTTCCTCACCTCCCGCCTAACTGTCAAAGTACCTGCAGTGGGTCCTAATGCAGTTTGGAATTCCTGTGTGGTGGTCTGGGTAGATGTCTGCCTATTACAGATTACGACCCTCTTCAACTGTCGGCGGTCTCTGTCAGTCAACAGACGGGGTCGGCCGGTACGCTTTTGTGCTGTACGTGTCCCTTGACGTTCCCACTTCACTATCACATCGGAAACGTGGACCTAGGGATGATTAGGAGTGGAAAAATCTCACGTGCAGACGTATGACACAATTGGCATCCTATCACCTGCCCACGTTCGGAGTCCGTGAGTTGCGCAGAGCGCCCCATTCTGCTCTCTCCCTATGTCTAATGACTACTGTAGTCGCTGATATGGAGTACCTGACGGTAGGTGGCACCACAATGCACCTAATATGAATAACGTGTGTTTCTCGGCGTGTCCGGATACTTTTGATCACAAAATGTATGTGAGAAAGATGTTGTTCATAGATTAGTTTCACGCGGCGTAAACTCTACCATACGTGTTTCCGCTAATGCTAGTATTTTTTAAAAAAATGTGATATGGTGTGCATAACTTAAGGACGAAAGAAACTTTCACATTATCTGTCACTGCCAAATAACATAGCTCGATGGAACTTGTAACATACATACGGGTTGAATCAGGTAAGACGTAACACCCCTTTTATTTCGTGAACGGTTGTACATAAGGAAACGCGGCTTTCGGCAAATGTTAGACCGTCGAGGGGCACTTATGGCTTTGTTTCCTAAATGTTTTTAGCGGTGGTATTAACGAAGATATCTAAGAAAGTACATTTTTAAAGTCGAACCGCATACTTATTGTAACTGCATTCGATAGCTCTTGAGAAGGCAGTTACAGTGATATATTGTTTCTTAATATTGACATTGAAACCTGTCGTAAAAAAGTTCTAGAAATGTACTAGAATTTGAGAGCACGGTGGTCGGAAACGGCATTTGCAGTGCAAACAATGACAAGCAGGATTATCGGACGAGGCTGCGTAGTTCTACACCGTAAGATAGGCCTGCGTTGCGAGAATAAAGCTTTATTTCCCCTAGAACCAACTTATGACCTACATGCAGGTTCACCTACAAATGTTGTACTTGGAAATACGACATAGGCTGGAATATAGCGTCTCAGAAAGGGCTTAGGAAACCTATTTCACATTTGTGTATCCTCCTAGTTTTACGTGAGCAGAAACAGAGAAATTAACTATTCATTATTCAAAAATAAAGAAGTCTTATACGCTTCAAAAGGCAATTACTGCATTAAATATGAAAATGTTATAAGGAAGATTTCACCTACCTTTTTCCGCACGTGGCTCTGTGCTTCTTAGAAGTGAAATATGTGCTGTTGGACAACTGCCTCTACCTACACTGCTCTAAGTTCCGTAATGTGGGATACATTCGTTGAACTAAACAATTTAAAAAAAAATGGTTCAAATGGCTCTGAGCACTATGGGACTCAACTGCTGTGGTCATAAGTCCCCTAGAACTTAGAACTACTTAAACCTAACTAACCTAAGGACAGCACACAACACCCAGCCATCACGAGGCAGAGAAAATCCCTGACCCCGCCGGGAATCGAACCCGGGAACCCGGGCGTGGGAAGCGAGAACGCTACCGCACGACCACGAGATGCGGGCACTAAACAATTTATTAAAATACTTTGGTGTCCACCTGTAAACCGCAAAATAAATATTCTTAGCGAATCTTTCTATCATGGTGAACGTAAGTGCGTAATGACGGTGTTATCAGCTGTCTGCCTCCGGTAGCTGAGTGGTAAGGGCCACAAAATGTCAGTCCTAAGGGCCCCGGTTCGATTTCCGCCTGGTTCGGAGATTTTCTCCGCTTAGGGACTGGGTGTTCTGTTCTGCTAATCGTCATCACTTTATCCCCATCGACGCGCAAGTCGCCGAAGTGGAGTCAGATCGAAAGACTTGCACCCGGCGAACGGTCTACCCAACGGGAGGCGCTAGTCGTACGACATTTACATTACAAGTAATACACGCTGTCGACTTATTTGACACTTCAGTGCAATTTGGTACACACGTAAATGAAATAAACAATTTACTAACAATGATCTGGTAACCATTCGGATCGCATAACATACACTACTAGCCATTAAAATTGCTACACCATGAAGATGACGTGCTACAGACACGAAATTTAACCGACAGGAAGAAGATGCTGTGATAGGCAAATGATTAGCTTTTCAGAGCATTCACACTAGGCTGGCGTCGGTGGCGACACCTACAACGTGCTGACATGAGGAAAGTTTCCAACCGATTTCTCATACACAAACAGCAGTTGACCGGTGTTGCCTGGTGAAACGTTGTTGTGGTGCCTCGTATAAGAAGGAGAAATGCGTACCGTCACGTTTCCAACTTTGATAAAGGTCGGATTGTAGCCTATAGGGGTTTATCGTATCGCCATATTGCTGCTAGTGTTGGTCGAGATCCGATGACTGTTAGCAGAATATGGAATCGGTGGGTTCAGGAGGGTAATACGGAACGTCGTGCTGGATCCCAACGGCCTCGTATCACTAGCAGTCGAGATGACAGGCATCTTATCCGCATTGCTGTAACGGATCGTGCAGCCACGTCCCGATCCCTGGGTCAACAGATGGGGACGTTTGCAAGACGACAACCATCTGCTTGAACAGTTCGACGACGTTTGCAGCAGCGTGGACTATCAGCTCGGAGGCCGTGGCTGCGGTTACCCTTGACGCTGCATCACAAACAGGAGCGCCTGCGATGGTGTACTCGACGACGAACCTGGGTGCACGAATGGCAAAATGTCATTTTTTTGGATGAAGGGTGTATTCATCATCGCCATACTGGCGTATCACCCGGCGTGATAGCATGGGGTGCCATTGGTTACACGTCTCGGTCATCTCTTGTTCGCATTGACGGCACTTTGAACAGTGGACGTCACATTTCTGATGTGTTACGACCTGTGGCTCTACCCTTCATTCGATCCCTGCGAAACTCTACATTTCAGCAGGATAATCCACGACCGCATGTTGCAGGTCCTGTACGGGCCTTTCTGGATGCAGAAAATGTTCGACTGTTGCCCTGGCCAGCACATTCTCCAGATCTCTCACCAATTGAAAACGTCTGGCCAATGGTGGCCGAGCAACTGGCTCGTCACAATACGCCAGTCACTACTCTTGATTAACTGTGGTATCGTGTTGAAGCTGCACGGGCAGCTGTACCTGTACACGCCATCCAAGCTCTGTTTGACTCAATGCTCAGGCGTATCAAGGCCGTTATTACGGCCAGAGGTGGTTGTTCTGGGTACTGATTTCTCAGGATCTATGCATCCAAATTGCGTGAAAATGTAATCATATGTCAGTTCTAGTATAATATATTTGTCCAATGAGTACCCGTTTCTCATCTGCATTTCTTCTTGGTGTAGCAATTGTAATGGCCAGTAGTGTAAATTTTGTCTTAAAAAAAAAAGCTTTATTCTTTATTGAAGCGTGTATTCAAACTGTTGACCATGGACTGAGAGGCCCATTTGCAATTGCCCTTCAAAAGAATGATGAACATATGTAATTACTTTGAATGATATGCTAGAGCGTGCACTGACGATTCGACGACACATATCGTCTGGCGTAGTTGTGGCTACGTCATAGACTGCATCTTGGAGTGCTCCCCAAAGACAGAAATCATGAGGAGTCAAATTGGAGAACCCCGCTGGCCAATTGAGAACAGAATTTCGTCCTACCCAGTGACCAGGCAAGTTCTCATTCAGTATTTGCGGTGCAACACGGGACGAGAGAGCTGGAGAACCGTCGTGTTGCAGCCACGTACACTGCCCAATACACAGTGGTAGCTGTTCTAGAAGAAGCAGCAGAATGTTCGTCAGAAAGTGTGCGTTCGAATGTCCATTTAGAAAGTATGAGGTGAAATAAAGTCCCAGAATGTAAGTTCCTATGATGCTGCACCATACGTTTACGCTCCACGGCGGTTGATGTTGCAGCCAATGTGGATTTTCGGCTGCTCAGTAGTGCACGTGATGCAAATTTACATTGGCGTGGTTAGTAAACATTGCTTCATCGATCAAGAGCACACGTTCGGAAAACTTAATGTAGCCTCTCGGCTGCTGATGGGCAAACCGACAAAATTCTGTAAGACGAGCGAAATGACGGTCGTCGGAAGACTGATGTAGTGGCAAATGATGAAGGGTGGGAATGACACCCGGCTGATTCCACATTCCTTGACAATACGTCTCGTACCACCGGATTCATTAGCGTCGCAACCAGACCAGCTCCTTCGTGCTCTGTTTCAGTTGCAGTGTTCTCTCTTGTCCTCTTTTTGACGTACGTCCGCCCAGATAGCCGAGTGGTCAGCGCGGCGGTCTGTCACGCCAAGGGGCACGGGTTCGATACCCGGCGGGGTCGGTGATTTTCTCCGTTCAGGGACTGGGTGTTGTGTTGTCTTCATTATCATTTCATCATCACCAGTGGAAGGCAACGGGAAACCACCACTGGCATCACTTCCCTAGACGCTCATGCGGTGGACCTCTCTGACGAGGCTTCCTCCATGACCAGACCTGCCGTAACGCAGAACACAAAGTTAAGTTTTGACGTCCAAACAGCCTGTCCGCAGTACCGTCTTAATCTGTGCAACTGCGTGCCGCGCCGGACGCTGCCGATCCGGATACATAGCCCTGTACCGCTGTACTGTTTTTACGGCATTTCTTTTGCATTCACCACATAAAAATAGTACATCCAACTTCTCCTTATAACACTACCGTCTGCTACTGCTATACCATAACCTCAAAACTGGAGGCAATTTGCAAAACAGAATTATTTTGTCGGAGTAATAATGGTATAAAGCAACAGAGCAGTGTTACCCTCTGAGAGGAATTTTGTTATGTTGACCGTGTTGTACCTAACGGAGATGGCTTATTGGAAATGAAAGTCACAATTACGTAAATATTTGAACAGTAACAAACAAAATTTTGCCTATCTGCACTGTTTAACTGATAAAGAAAACGGTCGCCAGCCTAATTAGGCAAGAGAATGATTAACATTCTCCTTTAAGAAAGTAGGTATAAGCAACTGTAACGGACAAACACAACCTAGACTTGGCCACACGCGAGTGCAACGAACTCTGACACATACATATGTTTTAAGATTGAAGCTAACAACTGGAGCAGCACAAACTATTTGCAAAATTATAACAGATACCGAAACACACTATTACTTTCAGGGCTTACACAAAGTGAATAGTCTTTATAACATTACTATTAATATGCACTTCTAATACACAAGAGAGACAAACACTTAGCAAACATGAGTATATAACGTTTCACAACTGCAGCTTTCTCACTTTTACTACAGCGAAACACAATGTTGACAAAATTGCAAGAAACTGACTCACCTTTTAGAATTTACTACAGACAACAATGTGATCATTTACTTTATAAGCCTCAGTCTTAAGAACTTTTAATTTTGAAGTTAGCAACAGCACTTTAATAAGCAGTTTTAATAGGAATATTTTCAGCAAACAACATTTACTTTGACTCACTCTCTTGCCATCTTAACTTTAACTTTCTTTTTACTATGTTGAAGAGGTATTAATGAGCAAAATATTGGGCTTTAATGTTCTTTTAGTAAGGACACTCGGATATCACTTTAGCTCAAACGGAGAGGAACCTGAGAGGTGTTATGATGAGGAGAAAATCAGGGTAGGTACATAAATTCAGATATAAATTACCTTATATTTGAGCACACTAACACATCCATTAAGCTGATCCTTCACTGTACATCATTGTAGTATTCCGATGTAATGATTGCGCAATGTGGTGGCAACTGCATGTTGTTAGGTGGAATTGCAGGTAGAATTGCTGGACTCTGTCATTTCTTGGTGGCGATGATTGATACCAATCCCAGAATATTTCCAGCTATTTATCCATCCATCCGAGGCATTGGAAAGTAGCAGACAAAGCCTCTCTCGGAACCAGCACAATATGCATCTTTTACATGGCAGTGCACAGACTCGTAGCTTGTCCCCGACTCGTAGCTCGTCCCCGACTGACTATCAGTTCCACCTTTCCTACCTAGGCCAACCACAATTTGCGCGCGCTACACAGTTCCGTTCCCGAGGGGAACCACACTACCTCTTATACACAAAATTAGTAAGAATTACCAAGTGAGGATCAGCAGTTTACATAACAGCAAACAAACGCATTGAATAACACAGAACATTTGCACATATTAACATGTCTACAAAAAATTATTCACACAGAAATTACAATTATATATAGAAAGTTTTGTTCCCTCCAAATGGGACAAAGAATTTAAATGACAGATATACTACTTTGCATAGAACCAAACCATGACATCAAAGTTTGTACAAAGAAAGGAGTATACAATTTTATGTTATCGATTCAAACAAACACATTTACAGTAGCACAGCAATGTAACATTAAATGAAAGAAAAGCAAAATAAATCAGTAGAGCGTTAGAGCTATGGTGTTACATCCTCATTGGCATACATGTCTCCACGCAACGAATGTTGATGCAGGAATGAACGCCTGCAGAGCAACTGTGCTGACGTTCTGACACAGCGTAGCATGAAAGCTCTGCTTGACGGTGTCTGCAACGCTAAAGCCGTCGGCACACGGACCGTGCTGTCGAACGTTAACGTTGAGAGTGCCGAGTTGAACGTGCTGCTGAACGCTCAGGAACGATGAGACTTGTGCAAACGGTACGTGGGCCCCAACGTGGTACACGCGATCGTAACGCACTCCAGCGGCAGTTGAGGGACGTTTCTAGTTCGGAATCACACTGTTCACTCAACGGGCGCGAGTAAAATCCCCACGTTAGCTCTATTAAAACGCACATTTCCTCCATCGTCCACGAAAAGGAAAGTACCATGTCCAATCATTAAGGACACAGGCTTATAAAAGTTGAATTACAAACAGTGCGGTACAAATTTGGAATACTTCTCCGCATAAGATAAACATTATTATTTCATCATTCCCACATTTTAGTAAAACCGCAAGGTCAGTCTTACTTGATCAGTGTTCCTACCCAGTAGCAGAAATCTTTGCAACAAGTGAATTACGAAGCGTAAAACAAAAAGGAGCAAAATATCTTTATAGAAGTAGCGCAAGCTATCCGGTAGATTAAGCCAATCGAACAAAGTCACTCCTCAAAAAAAGGTGAACTTATATTTACATAACATCAAATATTATAGTATATACTTATATTAAACTAATAATAAAGTATCAGAACCCAGTAAAAACGCGAAAGTTAGGGAAAAAAATTTGGAAGTGGCAGGACGCGAACCACGGCCCCCCACAAACAACTCCATAGCGGGCCGTGACGCTAGTCATTGTTCTTTTTTTTAATTCCACAAAAACAGTAACAAAAATGGCTACAATGAAATGACATAAATAAGGTGAAAGATAATTGCAGTCATAAATTACAGCATTCAAAGAATGCCACACCAATAACACATCCCGAGCGTCTAATCATAATATCTTAGGTCCTGCAGAAAACCTTAATTGTAGATATTTTACTAATTGAAATTTAATTATAACAAATTGTACCAAGAACAATGCGTTTTGGGTGGATCTTCAGTGTGTCGCTGGCTTCAAATAGCCTACTCTCATAATACGCAAGTTACAACAATTCTTTTGCCACGAATATGATGTTTCTCATTATTTTATCCTCACAACTCTGTACTGAAGGGAGACGGCGTGCGTGTGACGTAGGTGGCGTTGTGCCATCTCATTGGTCAACGCTGAGATGCACGCTCAGAATATCTGACATGCCAGATATTGTGCTCTGCACGTTCGGAAAGACTCGCGAACGTGCTTTTCACGCTATGACGTCAGAAACTCGGTACGCTCAACGCTCAACGTTCGGATGCACGGTCCGTGTGCCGACGGCTTAATGCCGGTTCCGACCATCGTGCTCTCAATTGTCGATTTCTTTTTACAACGGGTTTCAACGTCAACACTAACAAACACCATATCGCTATAATTGTCTTCTCAAGAGCTATCAAATGCAGTTATTAAAAGTATACGGTTCCATTTAAAAAGCGTACTTGATTCAATATCTCCGTAGGCACCAGCGGTAAAAACATCAACCGAACAAAAAGATACGTGCCCCTCAGTGTTCCAGCATTTGCCAGAAACCGCGCTTCAGTATGTGTAACCGTTCACGAAATAAAACGGATATTGTGTCTTACGTGGCTCATCCTGTATAAAGTACGGGGTGTTCAAAAAGTCTCTCCGCAGTGCCGTATGATTGTTAGCCGCTCGTGCCTTATGCCGCAGTGAATATACCGACATGAAACTCAGTGAAATACAAGCTATTTATTTATTGAATATGTTCTTACTCACTTGTTCGGACTCATGGACATTTTATCGGAAATATCGAGTAGTTTATCCTCAGCCAAAACGCTAGAACGACCACTTCTCGGTGCATCTGTCACTGAATCCGTACTTCGAAATTTGTTAATCAAATCTCGCACAGTATCGCGATGTGGGAGCGTTGTCTCCGGGAAAACTGAATTAGATGTTTGGCGAACTGAAACTGTCTATTTACCGCCAGCTTTGAACACTTGTTCGACTAAAAACACACGTTCTTCAATGGTTAGCGTTTTAACAGTGACAAAAACGAAGCAAACGAACAAAGTAACTAAAACGTTCACGTCAAAACGTAACAACACACACCAACAATACTACTGACACTGGCTGAAATAAACAAAACAGTGGAATGTTGGGAGCCAACAGCCTCGCCGCAGTGGTAACACCGGTTCCTGTCAGATCACCAAAGTTAGGCGATGTCGGGCTGGGCTAGCTCTTGGATGGGTGACCACCCGGTCTGCCGAGCGCTGTTGGCAAGCGGAGTGCACTCAGCCCTTGTGAGGCAAACTGAGGAGCTACTTGACTGTCAAGGGAACATCCCCATCGCACCCCCCTCAGATTTAGTTATAAGTTGGCACAATGGATAGGCCTTGAAAAACTGAACACAGATCAATCGAGAAAACAGGAAGAAGTTGTGTGGAACTATGAAAAAATAAGCAAAATATACAAACTG
Source organism: Schistocerca cancellata (assembly GCF_023864275.1). Classification (NCBI taxonomy): domain Eukaryota; kingdom Metazoa; phylum Arthropoda; class Insecta; order Orthoptera; family Acrididae; genus Schistocerca; species Schistocerca cancellata. The sequence goes on from NC_064635.1 coordinate 56,940,042, forward strand.
GGTCGTCCATGCGTAAGATAGGCAATATTAAGGGCCATGTGAGGCGAGGAGCGCCGTGGTCCCGTGGTTAGCGTGAACAGCTGCGGAACGAGAGGTCTTTGGTTCAAATCTGCCCTCCACTGAAAATTTTCCTTTCTTTATTTTCGCAAAGTTATGATCTGTCCGTTCGTTCATTGACGTCTCTGTTCACTGTAATAAGTTTCGTGTCTGTTTTGCGACCGCACCGCAAAACCGTGTGATTAGTTGACGAAAGGACGTGCCTCTCCAATGGGAACCGAAAACGTTTGATCGCAAGGTCATAGGTCAACCGATTCCTCCACAGGAAAACATGTCTGATATTTTGTATACGACGCTGGTGACAGCATGTGCGTCACATGACAGGAATATGTTGTCAACCCACCTAACTAGTACACTTGGCGAATGGGTGAAAAGTTTCTTCTACCTTGCCCGATTTAGGTTTTCTTGTGGATGTAATAATCACTCCAAAAAAGTGATGAAAACATAAGAGTTTTTCACATAAACTGAAAATAAAAAGTTAAAATTTTCGGTCGAGGGAAGATTTGAACCAAGGACCTCTCGTTTCGCAGCTGTTCACGCTAACCACGGGACCACGGAGGTCCTCGCCGTATGTTGCCCTTAAATTGCCTATATTACGCATGGATGACCCAGTTTGTATATTTTGCTTATTTTTTCGTAGTTCCACATAATTTCTTCCTGTTTTCTCGATCGATCTGTGTTCAGTTTTTCAAGGCCTATCCTCTGTGCCAACTTATAACTAAATCTGAGGGGGGGGTGCGATGGGGAGAAGTAGCGGCTCCGGTCTCTCAAACTGACATATGGCCGTGAGAGTAGTGTGCTGACCACATGCATCCGGTGACGCCTGTGGGCTGAGGATGACACGGCGACCGGTCGGTACCGTTGGGCCTTCGTGACCTGTTCGGGAGGAGTGGAATGTTGGGAGAATCCACTTGAAAGGAAGTAACCCAGGCAGACGAACAATCGTACGGCACGCGCGGCTGACAATCGTACGGCACTGCGGAGAGACTTTTTGAGCACCCCGTACTATTACAGTACACTAGAGAAGGCAAAAAAAAAAAGAAATACGCAACGAGACAAAGAGAAAAGACTCTCTTATTCAAAGATTCGACCATAAATATAATAGACTGGCCCTGACGTCATTTTCGTGGCTCCAACATCTCTGGGCTGAAGTCACGTGAATGTTGGCAAAACATGGTTGTTTCGTGTTGCACTTATGGCTGCACTCAGCGTTTTGTCGGGGGAAATGGCATTACATTTCACGTGTAAGTGTTTCTATGATAGTGCAGATCCATTTATTGAAATCTGCTGAAGTGACTTTTGTATGTTTTTTACGCTTGAAATAGAGTATCACGTAAATTAAAGTGTTGAAAGTGATACCTGTAAAGTCAGACTCATATTACATTTTGGAAAGTATCTGTGATAATTCGGTTACAGAAGTAAGTATAATTGTTTCTCGTTCCTACTCATAGTTCCCTAAGGATGAAAACCGAAGACAGCTTTGGATACAGGCCCTAAAACGGAAAAACTTTAAGCCATCTGCACATACGCGCCTTTGCTCGAAGCAAAGGTTAGTTATTATTTACAATGTATATTTATAATTTATATTTACAGTTTCTGTCATTTTTGAACATAGGATCCAAAATTATTTTCTGAAACTTCAAAGTCTCACCTTTCATCTAAAATATCATTTTTTTTTAAGTGATAGTTTAAACTTTTGTAAAAATAGTGGGAACTGAACCTTTGAAGTGCACCTAAAATTGATACTCTAAAATGAACCTGAACCTAAAGTCGACAATTTTGGCACCTATAGTAGACATAATTCCCATATCCCATTTTCTTTTATAAGTGACTAGAGCTCATAACGCGGCGAATCCAATGTTTAAAGTTTCGACACGAGCCCACTCTTACTGTTTAAAAGTATGTTAACGACATCTTACTTTAATCGATAGTTTACAGTAATTTCGTCCCGCTGCCCACCAGAGTGGCGTTCGCTGTATTTGTTAGATTTTATAAATGGTACTGTGAACAAATCCAGGTCAATTGTAGTTCTGGCATAATTTTTCGCAAATTAAAAAGAAATTTTCGTTGGAAGCGTTTGGCAGTCAATTGAGAAATGTGGGGAAAATACGATACAAACATAGGATGGCAGACCGCTGATTTGAAATCCCGCCACGTTTTGCCAACAGTCACGAGGTGTATGTTGGAGCCACACCAGCCCTATAGCTTCTGCACAGCAAGGCCAGTCTACTAGTATCTATGGTCGAAGATTCAAAGACAATAATTACTCTGAACTTATCGCAATTCATGATGTTCCCCTGGACAATTTAAGGGGCAGGAAAGAGTGTGTGATCAGCATGCATGGTAATGCATGTTCTGCAACGTGCTCCCATGCTGCTCACAAAGTTGGTAAGGAGACGAACACAAATGACTGAAGACAATAATTACACTGAACTTACCAAGATTTATGATGTTCCCCTGCACAATTCGAGTGGAAGGAAAGAGTGTGTGATCAGCATGCATGTTCTGCAACGTGCTCCCATGCGGCCCACCATGTTGGTAAGGAGTTCTCTTGGTTTTGCGTCCAGTTCCTCCACCAGAGCGGTTGGCAACTACTGGACGGTCGCCGGTGAAGGTGACTGGGCTGCATTACGAGGGGCGTTTGAAGAGTCTATGTAAAGTCCGAGAGATGGCACCACCAGCGCGTATCGAGGTCATGTGCCGTTAGCAGCATCTTTGGAAAGAACGCACACCAAGTTTCAGCCATATTGGTCTATTTCTTTGTGTTTGGCATTCGTGTGACTCAATGAAGTCGAGTTATTGTCAAAAAATGGACGAAAAAGAATTTCTTGTGTTGTTTAAACATTATTTTATGAAAGGCAAAACGCCTCGGGAGACTAAAGAGAAGCTTTGTAAACATTACGGTGACTCTGCACCTTCGATTAGAACGGTTTATAAGTGGTTTCAAAATTTTCGCAGCGGCCATATGGGCACAAGTGATGCTGAACATTCTGGATGCCCTGTGCAGGTTACGACTCCAGAAATCTGATAAAATCCATGATATGGTGATGGATGACAGAAGAGTTAAGATGCGTGAGATTGCTAGTGGTGTGGGTATCTCGAATGAACGGGTACGTAATATTTTGCATAAACATTTGGACATGAGAAACCTATCTGCAAGATGGGTTCCGCATTTGCTCAGGCTTGACCAAAAACGGAATCGTGTGAAGTGTTGCAAGGATGGTTTGCAGATGTTCAGGAAGAATCCACAGCACTTAAAGCACGTTTCGTCACAGTGGATGAAACATGGATACATTACTATACCCCTGAGACCAAAGAACAATGGGCTACCAAGGGAGAATCTGCATCGAAAAAGGCGAAGACTATTCCTTCGGCCAGAAAGGTTATGGCGACTGTCTTTTGGGATTCGCAAGGGATAATCCTCATCGACTGCCTGTACAAGGGCAAAACTATTACAGGTGCGTATTATTCATCGTTATTGGACCGTTTGGAAACCTAGCTGCAAGAAAAACGCCGGCGACTGGACCGCAAAAAAGTCCTTTTCCATCACGACAATGTTCCAGCACACACCTCAGCAGTTGTGGTCGCAAAATTAATGGAAACAGGATTCCAACTCGTTTCACGTCCCCCGTATTCTCCAGAGCTGGCTCCCTTGGACTACTATTTGTTCCCCAATTTGAAGAAATGACTGGCGGGACAAAGACTTTATTCAAACGAGGAAGTGATCGCAGCAACTAATAGCTATTTCGCAGACTCGGACAACTCCTATTATTCGGAAGGTATCAACAAATTAGAACACCATTGGATGAAGTGTATAAGTCTAAAAGGAGACTACGTCGAAAAATAGAAAAGGGTTACCACAAACACGTAAGTAGTTTTTATTTTTGCACGAACTTCTCAAATGCCCCTCGTACGTGTCCCCAGCGCATCCCACACGGGCACGGGGAACGGACAGGCCAGTCCATTTGCCCCATATCTTACTGTTCTGACAGCTCCTCCATCTGCGCTCTTCGATGTGGTAGCACGCTATCGTCGACAACATGCGCACGCACACGTGGAAGGAGTAGAGTTTCAAGATAACTCCGACTGGCGAATGCGCCGTATTCAAAGATACGGAGGTCAGGGGGCCAATACAACATTACGCCTCTCCACACTATAACACACGTTCGACAGTGTTCCAGGATGTACTACGTGTTCGCACCTCTCGGCACACGAGAGTAAGTCCAGCATCGTCGAACACGATTGCTTTGGTGGTCCGTGTCTTAAGGTGTGGGAGGCATACTAGTGCACAGGTGTACTGCACTTGAAATCTCTGCACACGTTACACTCACTGGTCAACGTTATTGTGACAGTGTGCACCTACCCCACGACAAAGCGAGACCGCATCGAATGGCGCAGGCCTTCCAGGGTGATAACAGCGCCCATTAAGAACCGAGTCCTGCCTTTCGTGATGTCCAGGGGATCATCACGAGTCCCAGTGACTTCGGTTTATTATTGCCTTAGTCTCATTTCTGTGCATCTCATTGGCTGTTTCTTTCAGTTGCCTTCTACATCTACACCCACACTTACATACATACTCCGCAAGCCACTGTATGGTGCGTGGCGGAGGGTACCCCTCTGCCACTACCAGTCGTCTCCTGCCCTGTTCCAGTCGGAAACAGAGCGAGGGAAAACGACTGTGTACATGCCTCTCTAATCTTATCCTCATGGTCCTTCTGCGAAATGTACGTTGGCGCCAAAACAATGGTTCTGCATCCTGAAATACAGTTTGTTGTAAGGGTTGAAACGTCCCCTTTGAACAATTATGTAAGACTGTGCTTAAACTGACACACAATATTTTTTTTTTAGCGCAACGCAATCTGATTTTCAGAAATCCCTACAAAGGAATGGCCCTGACTAACATTAACCTGTACCTTTCACAAATCACTTACCTCACCAAAAATCTTCGTTACTCGAACTACTGCAATACAGCGAGCGCCACTACTGCCAGCTAAATAAAAGATTCAAACTACAGAAGGTACTAACTACTGATAGGGATAGTTAGCAAATGAAAGATTTTAATAGAGAACAAACAATGTATTTACCTTAATAGTCATAATATATATAGCAGTTCATAATATCCAGTATAACAAATTTCAAAACTCCGCCATCTCTCTCCCCACATCCACCACTGCTGGCGGCTCACCTCCAACTGCGCAACGCTACGCGCTGTTCACATCCAGCTGCCGCTGCCCAACACTACAATGGCAGACAACAATGCAAACTAGCCACAGACTGCACACAGCACAGCCAGTGATTTTCATACAGAACGCTACGTAACGTTGCCGATAAGAAAACATAAACAGCCTACTTACATAGCCCCCATGCTCCCCACAAAAAATTTTACAAATTCTTTTGGGCACTGGCCAATACAGATTTGAAAAAATTTTTCATAATTACAATAACAAAGATATCAAATGCACACACTTATTGATACAATGTTGGTCAAAAGTTGAAATTTTCTCACAGTCTATAAAGACAGTCCAGATTGTTCATCACAGTAAAATTTCAGTGGTTTTTTTTTTCAAAGTCTGAGCAGTAAAAGACAATGCACACGGAAGTAGTGGATTTCCATGCAGTCTTGAAGAAGTAGTGTTGTCCTTCCAACTGAAAGACAGTGCTGACTCTTGACATGCTGACAGGTAATGGGCCACAACAGAGCAAACCCACAGCAGAGTCATTCGACGTTTTGAAGAACATTGGTAGGTAGGTCATCACAGAGCAGACCCACTGTAGTCCTGGTAGAGAGTATGGTATTGGTGGGCCACTAGAGGTGCAGACCCACTGCAGTCCTTGTAGAAATAACGGTACTGGTGAGTCAGCAAAGGTGTAGACCCACTGTAGTCCTGGTAGAGAGTATGGTATTGGTGGGTCATCAAAGATGCAGACCCACTGTAGTCCTTCTAGAGATAATGGTATTCGTGAGCATTTCAAAACTCCGCCATCTCTCTCCCCACATCCACCACTGCTGGCGGCTCACCTCCAACTGCGCAACGCTATGCGCTGATCACATCCAGCTACCGCTGCCCAACACTACAATGGCAGATAACAATGCAAACTAGCCACAGACTGCACACAGCACAGCCAGTGATTTTCATACCGAGCGCTACGTAACGTTGCCGATAAGAAAACATAAACAGTCTACTTACAGGGTCTACAGGTGTGCACGTAGCCGTACAGTACGTAACACGCGCTCGCCAGCCGACCTATCTTGGAATGCTGATAATTTGCTCGGTCAGCAGACGCGCGTCTGGCTGCAGTGCGCCACAGGAGACAAAGCCACCGGCTGCCATCCGCACCGCGCCGTATAACTAGCCCACTCTCGGGCGCCAATATGTCTCTTTTCTTAGCTCACCACGGAACCTTTCGATACGACCGTAATTAGCCGGTATTAGGATGTCAGACACAGTGATGATGGGTGCGCTCAGCGTGCGTGTTTTATAATCAGTCTTTTGTTAATAAACTGTTTAAACTTACTTCTCGGTGTTCGCATATTCTGTACCTCTGGGCTCCACTGCTTACTAATCGCCGCGCGGGAATAGCCGAGCGGTCTGAGGTGCTGCAGTCATGGACTGTGCGGCTGTTCCCGGCGGAGGTTCGAGTCCTTCCTCGGGCATGGGTGTGTGTGTGTTTGTCCTTAAGATAATTTAGGTTAAGTAGCGTGTAAGCTTAGGGTTCAAATGGTTCAAATGGCTCTGAGCACTATGGGACTCAACTGCTGAGGTCATTAGTCCCCTAGAACTTAGAACTAGTTAAACCTAACTAACCTAAGGACATCACAAACATCCATGCCCGAGGCAGGATTCGAACCTGCGACCGCAGCGGTCTTGCGGTTCCAGACTGCAGTGCCTTTAGCCGCACGGCCACTTCGGCCGGCGTAAGCTTAGGGACTGATGACCTTATCAGTTAAGCCCATAAGATTTCGCACACATTTGAACATTTGCTGTCAGCCGGGGTGACCAGAGCGGTTCTAGGCGTTACAGTCTGGAACCGCACGACCGCTACGGTCGCAGGTTCGAATTCTGCATCGGGCATGGATGTGTGTCATGTCTTTAGGTTACTTAGGTTTAAGTAGTTCTAAGTTCTAGGGGACTGATGACCTCAGAGGTTAAGTCCCATAGTGCTCAGAGCCATTTGAACCATTTTCTGAACATTTGCTTACGAATCCTGACAAATATTTTGTGTAATTGTCATCCAGGGGTAACAATACAAACAACCTCCTTATATTGTCTAAATTTTCTCAATAGTGCTCCTCGACAAGAACTTAAGCATTCCTCCAGAGCTTCCCGAACCATCTCCATAATACATACGTGTTATTCGAACCTCCCGCTAACAAGAATCAGATTTTCACTCTGCAGCGGAGTGTGCGCTGATATAAAACTTCCTGGCAGATTAAAACTGTGTGCCAGACCGAGACTCGAACTCGGGACCTTTGCCTTTCGCGGGCAAGTGCTCTACCAACTGAGATACCCAAGCACGACTCACGCCCCTTCCTCACAGCTTTACTTCCGGCAGTACCTAGTCTTCTACTTTCCAAATTTCGCAGAAGCTCTCCTGTGAACCTTGCAGAACTAGCATTCTTGGAAGAACGGATATTGCGGAGACATGGCTTAGCCACAGCGTGGGGGATGTTTCCAGAATGAAATTTTCACTCTGCAGCTGAGTGTGCGCTGATATGAAACTTCCTGGCAGATTAAAACTGTGTGCCGGACCGAGACTCGAACTCGGGACCTTTGCCTTTCGCGGGCAAGTGCTCTACCATCTGAGCTACCCAAGCACGACTCACGACCCGTCCTCACAGCTTTACTTCCGCCAGGTTCACACGAGAGCTTCTGCGAAGTTTGGAAAGTAGGAGACGAGGTACTGGCGGAGGTAAAGCTGTGAGGACGGGTCGTGAGTCGTGCTTGGGTAGCTCAGGTGGTAGAGCACTTGCCCGCGAAAGGCAAAGGTCCCGAGTTCGAGTCTCGGTCCGGCACACAGTTTTAATCTGCCGGGAAGTTTCTCCCAGAATCAAGTCTAGCAGCCCACCTCTGAAATGCTTCGATGTCTTCCTTTAATCCGACCTGGTGCGGATCCCAAACACTTGAACAGTACTCAACAACAAGTTCCACCGGTGTCCTATATGAGGTCTCCTTTACATACGAACCACACTTTACTAAAATTCTCCCACTAAACTGAAGTCGACCACTCGCCCTCCGCAACACACTCCTTACATGCTTATTCCGCTTCATATCACTCTGCAGCGTTACGCCCAGATATCTAATCGAAGTGGCTGTGTCGAGCAGCACACTACTAATGCTGTTCTGGAACATAATGTTTTTGTTTTACCTACTAATCTGCATTAATGCGGCGCGAGGTATTCGCTCGGTCGGAGGCGCATTGCCAGGGTTCGCGCGGCTCCCGTCGCCGGAGGTTCGAGACCTCCCTCTGGCATGGATGGGTGTGTGTGTTGTCCTCAGCGTAAGTTGGTTTAAGTTAGATTACGTCGTGTGTAAGCCTATGGACCGATGACGTCAGCAGTTTGGTCCCATATGAACTTACACTCCTGGAAATTGAAATAAGAACACCGTGAATTCATTGTCCCAGGAAGGGGAAACTTTATTGACACATTCCTGGGGTCAGATACATCACATGATCATACTGACAGTACCACAGGCACATAGACACAGGCAACAGAGCATGAACAATGTCGGCACTAGTACAGTGTATATCCACCTTTCGCAGCAATGCAGGCTCCTATTCTCCCATGGAGACGATCGTAGAGATGCTGGATGTAGTCCTGTGGAACGGCTTGCCATGCCATTTCCACCTGGCGCCTCAGTTGGACCAGCGTTCGTGCTGGACGTGCAGACCGCGTGAGACGACGCTTCATCCAGTCCCAAACATGCTCAATGGGGGACAGATCCGGAGATCTTGCTGGCCAGGGTAGTTGACTTACACCTTCTAGAGCACGTTGGGTGGCACGGGATACATGCGGACGTGCATTGTCCTGTTGGAACAGCAAGTTCCCTTGCCGGTCTAGAAATGGTAGAACGATGGGTTCGATGACGGTTTGGATGTACCGTGCACTATTCAGTGTCCCCTCGACGATCACCAGTGGTGTACGGCCAGTGTAGGAGATCGCTCCCCACACCATGATGCCGGGTGTTGGCCCTGTGTGCCTCGGTCGTATGCAGTCCTGATTGTGGCGCTCACCTGCACGGCGCCAAACACGCATACGACCATCATTGGCACCAAGGCAGAAGCGACTCTCATCGCTGAAGACGACACGTCTCCATTCGTCCCTCCATTCACGCCTGTCGCGACACCACTGGAGGCGGGCTGCACGATGTTGGGGCGTGAGCGGAAGACGGCCTAACGGTGTGCGGGACCGTAGCCCAGCTTCATGGAGACGGTTGCGAATGGTCCTCGCCGATACCCCAGGAGCAACAGTGTCCCTAATTTGCTGGGAAGTGGCGGTGCGGTCCCCTACGGCACTGCGTAGGATCCTACGGTCTTGGCGTGCACCCGTGCGTCGCTGCGGTCCGGTCCCAGGTCGACGGGCACGTGCACCTTCCGCCGACCACTGGCGACAACATCGATGTACTGTGGAGACCTCACGCCCCACGTGTTGAGCAATTCGGCGGTACGTCCACCCGGCCTCCCGCATGCCCACTATACGCCCTCGCTCAAAGTCCGTCAACTGCACATACGGTTCACGTCCACGCTGTCGCGGCATGCTACCAGTGTTAAAGACTGCGATGGAGCTCCGTATGCCACGGCAAACTGGCTGACACTGACGGCGGCGGTGCACAAATGCTGCGCAGCTAGCGCCATTCGACGGCCAACACCGCGGTTCCTGGTGTGTCCGCTGTGCCGTGCGTGTGATCATTGCTTGTACAGCCCTCTCGCAGTGTCCGGAGCAAGTATGGTGGGTCTGACACACCAGTGTCAATGTGTTCTTTTTTCCATTTCCAGGAGTGTATATAGAAAATAACAGCGCTCCCATCGCACTGCCCTGGGGCACTCCGGCGATATCCTCGTCTCCGATTAAAAATCGCCGTCTAGGACAAGATACTGGGTTCTGTTGCTTAAGAAGTCTTCGAGCCACTCACGTAGCTGGGAACCTATTCCGTATGCTTGTATCTTCACTAACAGTAGGCAGTGTGGCATCGTCTCAAATGCTTTACGGAAATCTAGGAGTATGAAATCCGCCTGTTGCCCTTCATCCATGGTTCGGAGATCTCATGTGAGAAAAGGACGAGCTGAGTTTTGCACGAGCAATACTCTCAAAAACCGTACTGATTTGTGGAGAGAAGAGTTCTTTCTATAGGGTGACAATTATTGGACTATATGAAATAAAATCGTTTGAACTATATGAAATAAAATCGTCATAAATTCTGTACGGTTTACGTTAGGACAATGTAATTACACAGTTGGTAGCAGGGCATAATGGGAATTAGTATGCGCTGCATGTTTTGTTTTGACTAACAAGGGAACCTCCCCATCGTACCCCCCTCAGATTTAGTTATAAGTTGGCACAGTGGATAGGCCTTGAAAAACTGAACACAGATCAATCGAGAAAACAGGAAGAAGTTGTGTGGAACTATGAAAAAAATAAGCAAAATATACAAACTGAGTAGTCCATGTGCATGATAGGCAGCATATCCGCAGCTGCTCACGCTAACCACGGGACCACGGCGTTCCTGACCTTGCACTCTCCTTGATTTTGCCTATCTTGCGCACGGACTATTCAGTTTGTATATTTTGCTTATTTTTTTCAAAGTTCTACACAACTTCTTCCTGTTTTCTCGATTGATCTGTGTTCAGTTTTTCAAGGCCTGTCCACTGTGCCAACTTATAACTAAATCTGAGGGGGGTGCGATGGGGAGGTTCCCTTGTAAGAAGCCCATTATCCAAAGTGACCCTGACTTCGACAAGATGTGGTTCATGCAAGACGGAGCTCGGCCCCATCGAAGCAGGAGAGTGTTAACATTACATTTATCGTTTTCCATGGATCCCTTGAAGAGGAGTCCCTGGATTGTGGAAAGAGTCAAAGTCAGATACATGGATACTGTACAATTGTAATGCAGACAGAGTTATGAGCTATTATCCTTGTCAAGATATTCATCGAGTTGGCCAACAGGAAGTTCTTTAATTCACTCTGAAACCGATCTTTATCACTTACAAGACCTTTCATATGCTCTGGTAAGTTACTGAATATATGAGTACCCATGTATTTGACTATTTTTTGTACTAATGTTAAGCTTTTATCGTCCTTATACAGATTGTTTTTGGTTCTAGTATCATAATCATGTTTTGCAATATTGTGTGTAAAAAGAGACATGTTGGAAATGACAAAGGACATCAGTGAGTATATGTACTGAGAAGTAGTATTTACAATACCAAGTTTCTTACAGAGGTCTCTGCATGATGATCTAGGACTGTCACCAAATATAATTTTAATGACTCGTTTCTGAATTTTGAAAAAGGTTCTCTTTGTGAGAGGAGTTTCCCCAAAAGATGATTCCATAACTCGTTAGTGAATCCAAGTAGACCGAATAAACTAACTTCTTCATTTTTAAATCACCTATTTCTGCTATCATGCATACTGCAAATGTAGCTGAACTAAGGCGTTTCATTTAGTCTAGAGTGTGAGTTGTACAATTTAGGTTGTGGTCAATTTGTAGCCCTAAAAATTTGACACTGTCTACAGCTTTAATCTCATTGCTTGAATACATTAAACTTATACGGTCAGGTATTCTTTGTGAGGTACTAAACTGTATGTACTGGGTCTTGTCAAAATTCAATGACAATCCATTTGCTGTGAACTACCCATGTCCTGGAGGAGCCCTTCGGGAATCGCATTCTGCTTTAGGGTACCCAGAGGCCACTGGCATGGGCCTACATTGGCCGCCATATTCGCCGGATCCGAACACATGCGACTCCTTTTTGTGGGGCTATATTAAAGACAAGGTGTACAACAATAACCCCAAAACCATTCAGCGATGGCTGAAAACAGCCATTCAGGAGGTCATCGACAGCATCGATGTCCCGACACTTCAGAGGGGCGTGCAGAACTTCGCTATTCGTCCGTGTCACATCATCGCCAATGTTGCCAGTTCAATAATTGTCACCCTGCATGTATGGTCCAAGTTTAATCGAGCAATTTGTAGACTTAGAGAAAGCTTTTGACAATGTTGACTGGAATACTCTCTTTCAAATTCTGAAGGTGGCAGGGGTAAAATACAGGGAGCGAAAGGCTATTTACAATTTGCATAGAAACCAGACGGCAGTTATAAGAGTCGAGGGGCATGAAACGGAAGCAGTGGTCGGGAAGGGAATGAGACAGGGTTGTAGCCTCTCCCCGATGCTATTCAATCTGTATATTGAGCAAGTAGTGAAGGAAACAATAGAAAATTCGGAGTAGGTTTAAAAATCCATGGAAAAGAAATAAAAACTTTGAGGTTCGCCGATGACATTGTAATTCTGTCAGAGACAGCAAAGGACTTGGAAGAGCAGTTGAACGGAATGGACAGTGTCTTGAAATGAGGGTATAAGATGAACATCAACAAAAGCAAAACGAGGATAATGGAATGTAGTCGAATTAAGTCGGGTGATGCTGCGGGAATTAGATGAGGAAATGAGACACTTAAAGTAGTAAAGGAGTTTTGCTATTTGGGGAGCAAAATAACTGAAGTAGAGAGGATATAAAATGTAGACCGGCAACGGCAAGGAAAACGTTTCTGAAGAAGAAAAATTTGTTAACATCGAGTATAGATTTAAATGTCAGGAAGTCGTTTCTAAAAGTATTTGTATGGAGTGTAGCCATGTATGGAAGTGAAACGTGGACGATAAATAGTTTAGACGAGAAGAGAATAGAAGCATTCGAAATGTGGTGCTACAGAAGAATACTGAAGATTAAATGGGTAGATCACGTAAGTAATGAGGAGGTATTGAATAGAATTGGGGAGAAGAGGAGTTTGTGGCACAACTTGACTAGAAGAAGGAATCGGTTGGTAGGACATGTTCTGAGACATCGAGGGATCACCAATTTAGTATTGGAGGGCAGCGTGGAGGATAAAAATCGTAGATGGAGAGCAAGAAATGAATACACTAAGCAGATTCAGAAGGACGTAGGTTGCAGTAGGTACTGGGAGATGAAGGAGCTTGCGCAGGATAGAGTAGGACGGAGAGCTGCATCAGTCTCAGGACTGAAGACCACAACAACAACATATTACTTGACAGTGACCGTCATGTGAAAGTTATCGTCGTCCTTAAGTTTTGCACAGCAGGGTGTTTGCAGTGTTGTTATTATTGAAATCGTATGCATTTATAGCACGTAAAAGGTGGGAGTAAAACGTCCCCTTAGAACAATTTATACAAAACTGTGCTTAACCTGGCACACAATAATTTTAGCGCAACGCAATCTGACTTTTAATAATCCCTACAAAACAATGGCCCTGACTAACATTAACCTATACCTTTCAGAAATCACTTACCTCACAAAAATCTTCATTACTCGAACTACTGCAATACAGCGAGCGCCACTACTGCCAGCTAAATAAAAGATTCAAACTACAGAAGGCACTAACTACTGATAGGGATAGTTAGCAAATGAAAGATATTAATAGAGAACAAACAATGTATTTACCTTAATATTCATAATTGACATCCAGTCTTACAGATTATCAAAACTCCGCCATCTCTCTCCCCACATCCACCACTGGTGGCGGCTCACCTCCAACTGCGCAACGCTACGCGCTGTTCCCCGCTGCCTAACACTACAATGGCAGACAACAATGCAAACTAGCCACAGGCTGCACACAGCACAGCCAGTGATTTTCATACAGAGCGCTACGTAACGTTGCCAATAAGAAAACATAAACAGCCTACTTCCATAAAGAAAACATAAACAGCCTACTTACAGGAGTGACGGTGCTGTTCCCCCTCCCCCCAAAACCGAACCTTAGATCCGCCCCGAGGCAGTTCTCAGGTATCCAGAAGAACTGTAGTAGGCGACGACCAGCCACGGCCCCCGAAACAGAAACATCATCCAGTATTCAGCACGCAGTGGGGCGGTGTTCCAGTGTCCGCCTCTGCCTCCTGAGTAATGTGCAGGTGTCTAGGCCGGCGCACGCACCGCTCCGACACAAAAACAGGGATGAGCGAGCTCGGCACGATTTCTCTCCGTCTCCTCTCTTCTGGGCCCCACACGTCAGCAACCGAGTGTTCCTACACCCACCGGCTCAGAGGTACTGCTCGTCTTTCGCACGGCTGTAGTACACACTTGTACGAACAAATGCTGCTAACGACCTGCTTCTCAACTGTTTTCAAGAAATCGAGGTTCAAAAGTTTTACGAGTCCGCTGAATACCGAGAGAGAGAAGCTGAAACTTTCCTGGCAGATTAAAACTGTGTGCCTGACCGAGACTCGAGCTCGGTGATGATGTTTGGTTTGTGGGGCGCTCAACTGCGTGGTTATCAGCGCCCGTACAATTATCCAATCTTTGCTCAGTCCAATTTCGCCACTTTCCTGGATGATGATGAAATGATGAGGACAACACAAACACCCAGTCATCTCGAGGCAGGTGAAAATCCCTGACCCCGCCGGGAATCGAACCCGGGACCCCGTGCTCGGGAAGCGAGAACGCTACCGCGAGACCACGAGCGGCGGACTCGAGCTCGGGAACTTTGCCTTCCGCGGGCAAGTGCTCTACCAGTTTCGCAGGAGAGCTTCTGTGAAGTTTGGAAGGTAGGAGACGATGTACTGGCAGAAGTAAAGCTCTGAGGAGAGGGTGTTAGCCGTGCTTGGATAGCTCAGATGATAGAGCACTTCCGCGAAAGACAAAGGTCCTGAGTTCGAGTCTCGGCCCGGCACACAAAAATGTTCAAGTGTGTGTGAAATCTTATGGGACTTAACTGCTAAGGTCATCAGCCCCTAAGCTTACACACTACTTAACCTAAATTATCCTAAGGACAAAACACACACACACCCATGCCCGAGGGAGGACTCGAACCTCCGCCGGGACCAGCCGCACAGTCCATCACTGCAGCGCCCCGACCGCTCGGCTAATCCCGCGCGGCCCCGGCACACAGTTTTAATCTGCCAGGAAGTTTCATATCAGCGCACACTATGGTGCAGATTGAAAATTTCATTCTAGAAACATCCCCCAGTCTGTGGCTAAGCCGTGTCTCCGCAATATCCTTTCTTCCAGGAGTGCTAGTTCTGCAAGATTCGCAGGAGAACTTCTGTAAAGTTTGGAAGGTAGGAGACGAGGTACTGGCGGAAGTAAAGCTGTGAGCACGGGGCGTGAGTCGCGCTTGGGTAGCTCAGATGGCCTCTGTAATAAAAAAAACTGAGTGGAAGGATCAACCACCGAACTTGAACAGGATGTCTTGCGACGTCCGTAACGACCAAATACAACGATCAGTAACGAGCACAAAAAAAAAGATGGTAGAGCACTTGCCCGCGAAGACAAACGCCCCTAGTTCGAGTCTCGGTCCGACACACAGTTTTAACCTGCCAGGAAAGTTTCATATCAGCGCACATTCCGCTGCAGAGTGAAAATCTCATTAGTGGAGAAGCTGTTCAGACTCTCCGCTTATTTCAAAGTTATACATCACAGACATTCTGATCGGGGAGCGATCTGTAGATTGTAGCAGCTGAAGAAATACTTCAGAGACGATATCACATTTACACATTTGTTTTGAATTGATGACCGGTTTCAACAGTACTTTCGTGTCATCTTCGGATCTGTAATACGACACGATCGCACACTGCATTTGTAAACATTTTTTCTATTTCACACAAACGAAATACATAAGTACAATACAGGGTGCTTGAAAATGAATATATCGGTTTTAAGGCTTTGTAGCATTTATTACATTCGACTTATAAATAACACACCAAATGAAAGGGCAAATCAATCAGTTTTTTTACATAGCACTATTCGTCACACGGCACACATAGAGCTGATCGGCCCAGTTCTTCCCAAACCTTGGTCGATGTGTCTGGAGTCATTACTGTAACAACTGCTTCATTCCTGTTTCTTAACTTTGGATGATAAACTTGTAGCTGAGGCACACAGACACGATCCATTATGAAAAACCGCATGTCATCAGATCGAGTGACCGTGGTAGCCGTGTCATCCAACCCCTTGAAGGAATCCAGCAACAGGGTACAACGTCGTTTGACCAATCGCGTATTCAGTTATACCGGTGAAGCGGCGCATTATCTTGCTGCCAGATGAACTCCTTCCAATCGAAAAAAGAGACATAGTTCTAGCGCATCAAGATAAGAAGCAGGCTACAGTTGCTTCACCAAGAAAAAGGTCCATAAACTTTCCACTGGGTTTTGGCACAAAACACACTTAATTTAGAGGAGTCTTGTTGTAGCTGTACCATCTCATTGGGATTTGATGACACCTAGATCCACACATTGTGAGTGTTCAGATTTCCACTTATATGAAATGTCGATTCATCAGTGAAGACGGCACGATCTTTTAGATATTCGTCGTCATGCAGCAACATTTAGTTTGCAAAGATGGCACGTAAACCGTAGTCCTTACGCTTTAGAGTTAGTAATAGGTTTACTAACAAAACTACTCTAGTTGCTCTTTCATTTGCTGTATTATTTGTAGTTGTAAGTTGAATGCGAGTATTAGTTGAGGACCAATTGGATGAAAATCAGTGTGGGTTTAGGCCTCTTAGAGGTTGTCAGGACCAGATCTTTAGCTTACGGCAAATAATGGGGAAGTGTTATGAGTGGAACAGGGAATTGTATCTATGCTTTATAGATCTAGAAAAGGCATATGACCGGGTTCCTAGGAGGAAGTTATTGTCTGTTCTACAAGATTATGGAATACGAGGCAAACGTTTGCAAGCAATTAAATGTCTTTACATGGATAGTCAGGCAGCAGTTAGAGTTGATGGTAAATTGAGTTCATGGTTCAGAGTAGTTTCAGGGGTAAGACAAGGCTGCAACCTGTCTCCACTGTTGTTCATATTATTCATGGATCATATGTTGAAAACAATAGACTGGCTGGGTGAGATTAAGATATGTGAACACAAAATAAGCAGTCTTGCATATGCGGATCACTTAGTTGTGATGGCAGATTCGATTGAAAGTTTGCAAAGTAATATTTCAGAGCTAGATCAGAAATGTAAGGACTATGGTATGAAGATTAGCATCTCCAAAACGAAAGTAATGTCAGTGGGAAAGAAATATAAACGGATTGAGTGCCAAATAGGAGGAACAAAGTTAGAACAGGTGGACGGTTTCAAGTACTTAGGATGCATGTTCTCACAGGATGGCAACATAGTGAAAGAATTGGAAGCGAGGCGTAGTAAAGCTAATGCAGTGAGCGCTCAGCTACGATCTACTCTCTTCTGCAAGAAGGAAGGCAGTACCAAGACTAAGTTATCTGTGCACCGTTCAATCTTTCGACCAACTTTGTTGTATGGGAGCGAAAGCTGGGTGGATTCAGGTTACCTTATCAACAAGGTTGAGGTTACGGATATGAAAGTAGCTAGGATGATTGCAGGTACTAGTAGATGGGAACAATGGCAGGAGGGTGTCCACAATGAGGAAATCAAAGAAAAACTGGGAATGAACTCTATAGATGTAGCACTCAGGGCGAACAGGCTTAGATGGTGGGGTCATGTTACACGCATGGGAGAAGCAAGGTTACCCAAGAGACTCATGGATTCAGCAGTAGAGGGTAGGAGGAGTCGGGGCAGACCGAGGAGAAGGTACCTGGATTCGGTTAAGAATGATTTTGAAGTAATAGGTTTAACATCAGAAGAGGCATCAATGTTAGCACTGAATAGGGGATCATGGAGGAACTGTATAAGGGGGACTATGCTCCAGACTGAATGCTGAAAGGCATAATCAGTCTTAAATGATGATGATGATGATGATGATGATGATGATGATGAGTTGAATGAAACACATGCAACAGAGCCTTAAAACCGGTATATTCATTTTGGAACACCCTGTGTTTTACATACAGAGAAGTCCAGAAAAATGGAGACACTCATTGATAGTTAATATCTTTGGAACAAAATGACATCGTTGCCAAGTTTTGCGCAGTAGTGTAATCCACTGTTTTCTCAACTGTAAACCGCTGCAACTGCGTGTACAAAGCTCCTGCAAATCCCCATAATATGTTAATCTACCGATTGTTAATGTGTGGTGTGGTCTGTCATCCAGCGGTTTGACTGGCCCATTATTCTTTGAAGTTACCGCAATTGGGGGATTTCTGAAGAATGGGATACAACCAGGCGGATTTGATCAATGACGTCAGAGGTTACGAGAGATGAAGTATTGCGCAGATCTAACAGCGTAGACGAATGTTGAGAAACAAAGGAATGCAAGACAGAGAAAACATGTTAGATGTATAGCACGTACAATCACATTTTGAACAAAATGTTAAGTATATCGCTTTTTTGAGTTCTATTATTCAATTCTTTGGTTGACCTATATAGGCGAAGGTGAAAAAAAGACTGAAAATTGTCACAATAGTACTAGCGACGGCGAAGGCGAAAAATAGCGACATACATAGAATTTGTATCCCGTACTTAGTTGACGCATATAGGTCAACTGAAGATCTGAAGCCGGCCGGTGTGGCCGAGCGGTTCTAGGCTCTTCAGTCTAGAACCGCGCGACCGCTACAGTCGCAGGTTCGAATCCTGCCTCGGGCATGGATGTGTATGATGTCCTTAAGTTAATTAGGCTTAAGTAGTTCTAGGGGACTGGTGACCTCAGATGTTTAGTCCCATAGCGCTCAGAGCCATTTGATCCAAGGTCTGAAGAACAGTAGTTCAACTGAGGTATAGGATGCCAATGTTAGGTTTACTGTTTTTCTTCTTTGCTAGTACTAGTGTCCTTCAGTTGACCTATATCGGTCATCTGAAGTACGGGACTCAAATTTTCCGTATGTCGGTCTTTTAGCCTTCGAAGGTACTAGTGCCGATTGCGGAGGCGAGAAAAAGCGACAGCTATAAAATGTTTATTCCGTACTGCAATTGACGAACCCTGCGTCATATCTTCCGTGTTCACAGAAATAGATAAATCCATGCCTACAAAAATAGTCAGAAAGTAAAAATTGTCCAGAATGAAAACCAATTCTTCCAAAATATCTCAAGCTTACTTAGCATGGAAATAACTACCACATAAACTGGAACGAACGAATGATTTAAAGTAACATAAGTGACAAAAATCGCACAAAGCGTCCAGCCCTGTCTTTTAGAAACACATTCATTTATATCAATGTACAATGATGACGCATCGCCACAGAATATAACCGATTTTATTATTTGTGGCTCGAAAATAAAGACAATAATGTCTATGAGCAAGCTATGGCGTCATTGGTCAAGCAGTTGACCCGTAACTGGTGAGGTGTATCTTCGTACGCTGCAAATATCGATTTTACCTGCCATCCAAGAGGTGTTCGGAGATGAAAGATCTTATCTACGGCAAGACTGAGCTCCGTTTCACAACCACAGAGATGTCAGAGCCTGCTTGGATGAAAATCTACCTGGACGATGGATAGGTCGAAGAGGAGCCGTTGAGTACCCACCACGATCTCCAAAGCTTACGCCTCTTGACTTCTATCTATGGAGCGCCTCAAAAAATGAAATTTACCAGCTGAAGCCAGCTACACTGAACGAGCTGTGAGAAGCTATCGAGGTACCCTGCGTGACTGTCACACCGGTAACATTGACAGCCGTAGTTGGGTCAACAGTTCAGCGGCATCGACGCTGTTTGGCTGCTAGTGAGGATCACTTCGAACACACACAACAGCTTCCCCCCGTGCAAGAATTGTACCAGTATGTAACTTTTTTCCATTAATATTGACTATCAAAGAGTGTCCTCATCTTGTGGACCCATCTGTATATGTGACATACCTCACCTTTTTCAAACTTATGCCATATACCAGGGGCGGGCAAACGTTGCACGTGGCTCATGAGCGCACAGCGCTGCACGTGTGCTGCTCGCGTGCAGGCGTCGACACGGGCTGTGGCGACAGCCGGCAGGTTGCGGCAGTGCAGTGCCAGGCTAAGCTGCGGACGTTGATGCAAAGCGAGCACTATGTAGTGACCGTTGTATTTCAAGAAACTGAGAAGTGGAGATTTGCTGTCTTTTAAAAAGTAATGGGAGAATCATTTTTTCTTTGTGCAAAAACGTGAAAATTCGAAATGTTTAATATGTGGCAGTATTCTCGCTGGTCAACGGAAGTTTAGTATTGAAGGCCATTATAATAAATTTCACAAGGACGAGTACAATTTATTGTCGGATTCTGAGCGGATGGGGAATTGAGTGAGCTTAAGAAGAGCGATCTGACGATACCAGATGAATCTGTCGTAGTTGGCCGGCCGGAGTGGCCGAGCTGTTCTAGGCACTACAGTCTGGAACCGCGCGACCGCTATGGTCGCAGGTTCGAATCCTGCCTCGGGCATGGATGTGCCTGATGTCCTTAGGTTAGTTAGGTTTAAGTAGTTCTAAGTTCTAGGGGACTGATGACCACAGCAGTTAAGTCCCATAGTGCTCAGAGCCATTTGAATTTGTCGTAGTTGCTGTTGTCACGAGAGATCTGCGACTTTCTCTCTTCATGTCTCTCATCTAACTGATTTAACATTTTATGGAGCACTGTTTTCAAGTTTTCAGGACCACAAAAGTAATAGCCCAGCGGTATGTGCAAGTTATAAGACTGCGCTTAATATAGCGAGAGCTGGAAAACCATTTGCTGAATTAATGAGTCTCGGTTAAGAGCAAACATCAGTGATGAAAATTTACGTAACTGTTTGTGTTTGTCTGTATGTAGAAATTTTGTTCCAGATATTAAACGTATCGTAAACTCCACCTGTGATAATTAAATAAAACGTATCGTAGGTAATAGGTGCTCTTTCAAACCATGATTTCTTTCAAGCACTCCTACTAACCTTATTCATTCACTCAATAAAGCAAGCTAGGAAACAAAGCGCATTACAGAGGAAGGAGCGGACAGAAGGTACGGTGGGGATGGGAGATAAGCGGGTGGCCAGCTTGCCCCTGTGTGCACGCGGAACACCTGTTAACTGCACGCGTGCAAGTGCACCGCACATGTGCAGGATTCCTGCCCGCCCCTGCCGTATACTGTATTTTTACAATGTTGAAAATTTAAACGGTTTAGAGATCCGAGCTCCACCAGCAGGTAGATCACAAGCAGTCAGCACGTCATTAATAAAGATACTATTACAATCGTGTTGCGACGCAACTTCCACCGATTCCGTGCGACCACACACGTGCCCGCCTGGAGCTGTAGCGAGTTTGGCGCCGTCGAAGGCGAGCTGCCTCTTTATGTCCACTAGGCGGCTGCGCCGCTGCAGGTGCATTTACAATAAATAAATTATGTTGTTCGCTTATCAGAAATTTTTACAATAATTAAACTAGTCCAAATCTGACGTTAAAGAAAATTACATACATACATACATTATATACAGTAGTAGTAGCTGTCAATATACAGGGTGAGTCACGAAGATATGCAAATATTTTAATATTTATTCTACAAAGAAAACCAAAGAAAAGAATTCATATTAACATAGGTCCGCAAATGTTTAGTTACGGCTGATAAAAGATTTTGCCTGAAATTTAGCAACTTCGCTGATATGAAGCCATCGCAAAACCGTACGTGGTTAAAGTAAAGTACGATTTCCATTTATTTTGTTGTTATTGGTCTGGCGGAACTACCCGCCAGGGTAGCCGAGAGCGCTAGCGCGCTGCGTCCTGGACTCGGTTAGGCGCTCCCGTCCTGGGTCGAGTCCGCCTGGCGGACTAACGACGAGGGATGTTGTGCCGGCCAACCTGGATGTGGTTTTTACGCGGTTTTCCACATCCCGATAGCTGAATACCAGGCTGGTCCCGACATACCACCTCATTTACACGACTCGCAGACATTTGAAACACGTTCGCACTAGATGCAGACAGTTGGCGTACACGCATTCCGTCCCGGGGGGTATGGGGTGGCGACAGGAAGGGCATCTGGCCACCCCTTCAACATTAACACGCCAAATCAGGTTAAATATAACAGCAGACCCCGCAAGTCGGGATTAATGCTTGGGCAGTGAGATTGGTCTGGTGAAAATCTAGTAAAACATGTCCCAGAGATGTACCTGCAGTAGTTGTCCAGAACATTCAGTGGAGCAAAGATTATTATATAAGTAAATTTGTTTACTTTCCCTTAAGAATATAGAAACATTTATTTTATTCTTGGCAACAGTTAGTGAGTTCTTTCAGTCGTTCCCTAACCTTGAAACGAGTTAGTTTTCTGTATTGTTCAGTGAAAGAACATAATAACAAAAGCGTATTTAAGTGAAACCCATTAAAATGAATTCACGTGTGCTATGGTATTAATAAAAGCAGATTATCTGACACATTTTTACAGTTTCAGTTAACGTTATTACCATCATTTTTCCAAAACTAAATTCTCTACAACTTCTGTTGAAAACTTTCTGCAATTGTCTGAAATTTTAAAAATAAATTGGGCCAACTAGTTAACACATTAAAAATTTTACGAAATAACTTCTAAGCTTCTCTGGATATTCTGGAAAACTACTACACATACATGTCTGGGACATGTTTTATTAGATTCACCAGAACAATAACAACAAAATAAATGGAAGTCGTGCTTTACTTTAACCTCGTACAGTTTTGCGATTGCTTCATATTAGCGAAGTTGCTAAATTTCAGGCAAATTTTTTTATTAGCCGTAACTCCATAACCGCCGGCCGGGGTGACCGAGCGGTTCTAGGTCCTACAGTTTGGAACCGCGCGACCGCTACGGTCGCTGGTACGAATCCTGCCTCGGGCATTGATGTGTGTGATGTCCTTAGGTTAGTCAGGTTTAACTAGTTCTAAGTTCTAGGGGACTGATGACCTAAGCAGTTAAGTCCCATAGTGCTCAGAGCCATTTGATCCATTAACTCCATAACCAAACATTTGTGGACCTATGTTTATCTGCACTTTTTTCTTTGGTTTTACCTACAGAATAACATATTAAAATATTTGTATATCTTTGTGCCGACCAGGCTGGATGTGGTTTTTAGGCGGTTTTCCACATCCGGATAGGTGAATACTGGGCTGGTCCCCATATTGACCATATGAAATTTAGCAACTGCTTCCATGAAGCAGCAGTATCGTCGTTTAAGTAACACAATGATTATAAAAAATTTATCCTTCAATGTACATCTAACGTTTATAGGGTTTTAAATCAGTCCAGCAACAGTTTTTAATACTTTTAATTTTTAAAATTTTTTATTGTTATTACACATGCAAGTTTTTTATGTAAAGTAATTTAATTTGACAACACCATTTCTTATTACGCTATTTAGCGTAACAAACTTACAAACCATTAAGTTAGTAACATCATTGTACAACCACAACATCCTGACCCAATATTTCAGTTCATGCAAATACAACTATCCAATGAGCAACCTCCAAGACTAAACGTCCCACAATGTCTAGATGGCATCATACAACCCATAATATTTTTTTTCTTTATATGACCTTACCATTGGATTTTACACGAATCTCATATTTTCTCATTTATCTGCATATTTATTTTTAAAAAAACTTTCAGATTTCATAGGTAAAAATCATTTTTGAACTTGAGGCAGGCGAAACACGATAGGATAATTTTCCTTGTCGCTAACTAGTGTCAAAAATTTGCGGACCGACACAGACAGCAACTAGCTTCTACTAACTAACAAAACAATAAAACATTTTATTTATGCAGTATATGAATTCCTTTGCAGAATATTAATCTAATTCATCATGTCACCCAATGTCTAGATGAAATTTACTAAATTTACAATTTAATTGTCAAATAGCTGTACTTGATGTTGTCTGACAAGGCAGTAACGCGGATTCTAGGGTTAATTATGTAACACGAGTCCGCTACGGTACTCGCAAAATCATAATTTGAAAGCTACACTTCGTCATGAGCCTCGTTACTTCGCAGCTTGGTGGGATCGCCATAGTTTTATTATTTATACAATTTCCTATTGGCATGTTAAAAGATTACGCCAAAGTGAAGTCAAAATGGTGTGTAAGCGTTATAAATGTCCCCTGTGTTCTCTGCCTCGAGTAGACATTTTGTTTACATGTCGGCGCAAAAATTGCGTGTGGTGTGAGAGCTGTCTGCTGTGCAGTTTGCCATATGAAGTGCGAAAGTGACGTTATGAGGCACTACTCTCCATACGAAAAAATCGAAATATAGCCAAGAAATGTAGAAATGAGCAATTTATTCACTTATTTATTCATCGCTTGGCATAAACATTTGGACATATATTCTACATTGGGCATTTAAATCGGTAAATATAAGCTGTAAAAAGATGAAAAAGGAACAACAAAGTGAAATAAGCTACTGAATGAACATTGAAGTGAGCAGTGATAAAAAATGGTTCAAATGGCTCTGAGCACTATGGGACTTAACTTCTGAGGTCATCAGTCCCCTAGAACTTAGAACTACTTAAATCTAACTAACCTAAGGACATCACACACAATCATGCCCGAGGCAGGATTCGAACCTGCGACCGTAGCGGTCCTGCCGTTCCAAACTGTAGCGCCTAGAACCGCTCGACCACTTCGGCCGGCTCTGAACTTACAGCCACTCACAATATGGTTCATTGTTTGCCGCAGATTACCACAGCTACGTTGAGAACTTGAGGGTTTGCCCCATTTGTACCACAGCTACGTTGAGAACTTGAGGGTTTGCCCCATTTGTTCAGTAGGTTGTGGCGAAATCCGCAAGATGTTCGGATCCTGTTAAGAGCTTTCCATTGGCGGCGGAGAAGTTCGAACCCATTAGGCCTTTGTGTGGGACCGGATATGGGCCAGAATGTCGTCAGATTACCGGCATTTCAGTCTAAACAACCAATGATAATAGTTTGCTTTGCCTAAAACATAGTGGTTCTAGAGAGTTCAGTCTGGAACCGCGCGACTGCTACGGTCGCAGGTTCGAATCCTGCCTCGGGCATGGATGTGTGTGATCTCCTTAGGTTAGTTAGGTTTAAGTAGTTCTAAGTTCTAGGGGACTGATGACCTCAGATGTTAAGTCCCATTGAGCTCAAAGCCATTTTTTGAGCCTAAAACAAAATTCGTGCTGGAGGTTCTTGACAAAGGAGGAATGATAAATTGCCCACACTCCTGAGAACTTGAAGGATAGGAAACGGCTCGTCCAAGCATTGCAAAAACATTTATGTGCTCGAGAAAATATACACTAACAAACGCGTCACACAATATTTACAAGGCAGTAAATAGCGCCATTTTTCTTTATCGTTTGTATCCTGGTTTCTTTGTAAGTGCCATATATTAGACTGGTGCGTAAGTTCGTAGCGTTTTCGTTTTGCATGTTTGTATTCACGTTCCTGTGTGTTTATTTATCGATTGTCATTTTTTATTTGTAGTTCACTGTTGCTATCTCAGCTTACATATCGCCATTTTGTCATTTGGAGACAGTGAATGGCGCTGTGGACCCTTGGAAGTGGGGTACCAAGTGGAGAAATCGGAACATTTCCGACCTTCTGTCTGAGTTCAGCAGAGGGACGACAGCAGCGAAGGCAGCCAAAAACATTTCCATCGTGTAGGGGTATAAATGCCGTTCGGCAGAGCACAGAAAGAAAGTGATTTTCTCGTATTAAGGAGTTTCGCTTTGACATTAGTGACTCTCCACATTCGGGAAGACATTCGGTGTTTGATGATGAGCTTTTATACGCATTAATCCACAACGAAGCACATCAGCGTACTCGAGTACTGGCAATTGTGGTGAACTGTGACATTCGCATGCAACGGGGAAGGTTGAAAAATCGGTAACCCCAGATTTCTTGTTGTTGCCCCAGACATTTCACTACGCTCTTGCTAAGCACCATACACTCATCTGATTTCGAGGACAGGCTTTAGAATACCTCTTTCAGAGTGGTCCGCATACAGTCCTTGACTTCTGGTACAAAGTTGTGACCGCGCATAACACACTCACCCGAAAACCATCTTACCGACAAACTTTTGCCGGTTATCTTCCCAGCGTCTTCTTGACCCCCTCAAAGTTGGAATGTGCCATGCCTACCCGTAACACGACATGATGAAACACCCTTATTGACGTATCATGCATCAACCAAAAAAGAAAGAAGAAGACAAAATATGTTATATTTTGTTTTATTTAATGTTATTCAAATATTTTTGTTTAACTAACAATCATTTGTATATGTTTAAATGGTACCTTGAAGAACTGTTGCATTGTATATATATATATATATATATATATATATATATATATATATATATATATATTCAGTTTGTTCAATAAAGATTATTGCACGAAAAAAAAATTCGGTAGAGCACTTTTCCGCGAAACGCAGAAGTCCCGAGTTCGACTCTGCGTCCTACACACAGTTTCAGTCTGCCAGAGGTTTCAATGTGAAGGGTACTGGTCTGTAATTTTGCGAGTCCGTCCTTTTACGCTTCTTATAAACAAGTGTCACCTGCGCTTTTTTCCACTCGCTTGGGACTTTGCACTGGCGGGAGATTCGCGACAAATCGGGTGCAGACATCACCATGAAAGACTGCAAGAGCGCACAGTAAAATGTACCGGGTGATCAAAAAGTCAGTATAAATTTGATAACTGAATAAATCACGCAATAATTAGATAGAGAGGTACAAATTGACACACATGCTTGCAATGACATGAGGTTTTATTAGAACCAATAAATGTCCGACAGATGGCGCTTCATCTTATCAGAATAGCAATAATTAGCATAACAAATTAAGACAAAGCAAAGATGATGTTCTTTACAGGAAATGCTGAATATGTCCACCATCATTCCTCAACAATAGCTGTAGTCGAGGAATAATGTGAACAGCACTGTAAAGCATGTCCGGAGTTATGGTGAGGCATTGGCGTCGGATGTTGTCTTTCAGCATCCCTAGAGATGTCGGTCGATCACGATACACTTGCGACTTCAGGTAACCCCAGAGCCAATAATCGCACGGACTGAGGTCTGGGGACCTGGGAGGCCAAGCATGACGAAAGTGGCGGCTGAGCACACGATCATCACCAAACGACGCGCGCAAGAGATCTTCCACGCGTCTAGCAATATAGGGTGGAGCGCCATCCTGCACAAACATCGTACGTTCCAGCAGGTGTTTATCAGCCAGGCTGTGGATGATGCGATTCTGTAACATACCGGCGTACCTCTCACCCGTCACGGTAGCAGTTACATAACCAGAATCACGCATTTCCTCGAAGAAAAATGGCCAGATAACGGTAGATGTGGCAAATCCAACCAATATCGTGACTTTCTCGTCGACAGTTCTAGGATTTTCGGTAGCCCAACTTCTGCAGTTGTGTGCGTTGACAGACCCTCGGAGCGTGAAATGAGCTTCGTCGGTCGACAACACGTTACTCAACCAATCGTCATCTTCCGCCATCTTTTGAAACGCCCACACCGCAAATGCCCTCCGCTTCACTAAATCGCCTGGTAACAGTTCATGATGCCGATGGATTTTGTACAGATAGCATCGGGGGGTACGCCTCAGTGCCAACCAAACAGTAGTGTATGGAATGCCGTTGCGACGTGCACGAGCGCTGACTTCCCCGTGCATAGACGAACCCGCTACAGTCTCCATTTCTTCCTGAACCGTCTCAGCAGCATTACGCCTTGTGCTCGGTCGGCCACTACGGGGTCTATCGTCTAAACAACCCGTGGCTTCGAACTTCGAAATTATTCTCGCCACAGCTGTATTTGTCAACGGACGTTTACCCGTTCGAATCCCCTTCCTACGGCGATAGGATCGTAACGCTGAACTAGCACATTCCCTATTCTGATAATACAGCTTCACTAAAAGCGCCTTTTCAGGTAACGTCAACATGCTGCGACTGCTGGCGCATCTGATTCTCTGTCTCATTACAGCTCCTTTTATACACGATTGTCACGCGCAGTGACTGGCGTTTTGCTGTCCAGCGCCATCTGTCGGACATTTTTTGAACTTTTGTATTTTTTTGGTTCTAATAAAACCCCATGTCATTCCAAGCATGTGTGTCAATTTTTACCTCTCTGTCTACATTATTCCGTGGTTTATTCATCATCATCATTTAAGACTGATTATGCCTTTCAGCATTCAGTCTGGAGCATAGCCCCCCTTATACAGTTCCTCCATGATCCCCTATTCAGTGCTAACATTGGTGCCTCTTCTGATGTTAAACCTATTACTTCAAAATCATTCTTAACCGAATCCAGGTACCTTCTCCTCGGTCTGCCCCGACTCCTCCTACCCTCTACTGCTGAATCCATGAGTCTCTTGGGTAACCTTGCTTCTCCCATGCGTGTAACATGACCCCACCATCTTAAGCCTGTTCGCCCTGACTGCTACATCTATAGAGTTCATTCCCAGTTTTTCTTTGATTTCCTCATTGTGGACACCCTCCTGCCATTGTTGCCATCTACTAGTACCTGCAATCATCCTAGCTACTTTCATATCCGCAACCTCAACCTTGTTGATAAGGTAACCCGAATCCACCCTGCTTTCGCTCCCATACAACAAAGTTGGTCGAAAGATTGAACGGTGCACAGATAACTTAGTCTTGGTACTGACTTCCTTCTTGCAGAAGAGAGTAGATCGTAGCTGAGCGCTCACTGCATTAGCTTTGCTACCCCTCGCTTCCAGTTCTTTCACTATGTTGCCATCCTGTGAGAATATGCATCCTAAGTACTTGAAACCGTCCACCTGTTCTAACTTTGTTCCTCCTATTTGGCACTCAATCCGTTTACATTTCTTTCCCACTGACATTACTTTCGTTTTGGAGATGCTAATCTTCATACCATAGTCCTTACATTTCTGATCTAGCTCTGAAATATTACTTTGCAAACTTTCAATCGAATCTGCCATCACAACTAAGTCATCCGCATATACGAGACTGCTTATTTTGTGTTCACATATCTTAATCTCACCCAGCCAGTCTATTGTTTTTAACATATGAGCCATAAATAATATGAACAACAGTGGAGACAGGTTGCAGCCTTGTCTTACCCCTGAAACTACTCTGAACCATGAACTCAATTTACCGTCAACTCTAACCGCTGCCTGACTATCCATGTAAAGACCTTTAATTGCTTGCAAAAGTTTGCCTCCTATTCCGTAATCTGGTAGAACAGACAATAACTTCCTCCTAGGAACCCGGTCATATGCCTTTTCTAGATCTATAAAGCATAGATACAATTCCCTGTTCCACTCATAACACTTCTCCATTATTTGCCGTAAGCTAAAGAGCTGGTCCTGACAACCCCTAAGAGGCCTAAACCCACACTGATTTTCGTCCAATTGGTCCTCAACTAATACTCGCACTTTCCTTTTCAACAATACCTGAGAAGATTTTACCCACAACGCTGATTAAAGAGATAGCTCTGTAGTTGTTACAATCTTTTCTGTTTCCATGTTTAAAGATTGGTGTGATTACTGCTTTTGTCCAGTCTGATGGAACCTGTCCCGACTCCCAGGCCATTTCAATTATCCTGTGTAGCCATATTAAATATGATGCTGGCAATAATCAGAGTGGTTTATTAAGTTTTCATACTGACTTTTTGATCATCCGGTGCTAAGAGGTGTGGCTATAAATAGGCCGCCGTAAGCAAGATGAGGAGAACGGTACACCGGCAGTCTCGCCGACGCGACGCGCCGGAGCAGAACTCGGCCGCGGTCGGGCGTGTGGAGTGCGACGCACCTGCCGGCTGTTCTCTGTGCACTAGTTGTGCGCGCCTGGTCTAGCGGCAACTAGGAGCACGCCATCCTGTCTGCGAGTGAGCGCAGGATGCAGCTAGGCACCGGACGCTGCGCGGAAGTACCGCGGCGCATTTCGCAGGTGGCGCGTGTCGACGTGTGAGAGCGGCCGACGTGCGCACGTGCGCCGACTGAATACGCCACACGCAGCGGTCCGGCCGCAGCGTCGCGCCTCACTCACTGTCTGCCCGGCTAACGACCCCGTTACCCGCAGCGCGCGACATCGGCGCTGAGAAAGCGGGCGCCCTCGCTCCACCGACCGATGCCATCACCCGGTACCCCGTCCGCATCCACAGGGTGTCAGACAGTTCCTGGTTTGCACGACTCAGAAGGCTACACCGATGTGCCACAACTCACTGGACACCTGACCTTGCACTGGTCCGTGACTGGCAGTACCCGAGACTGACTGACGACGACAAGGGATCGTACTGTACCAACGTCTCTGTGCCGCTACTGCAGAGTATCCTGTTGTGCAAAGTACAGGGTTATTACAAATGATTGAAGCGATTTCACAGCTCTACAATAACTTTATTATCTGAGATATTTTCACAATGCTTTGCACACACATACAAAAACTCAATAAGTTTTTTTTTAGGCATTCACAAATGTTCGATATGTGCCCCTTTAGTGATTCGGCAGACATCAAGCCGATAATCATGTTCCTCCCACACTGGGCGCACCATGTCCCCATCAATGAGTTCAAAAATGGCTCTGAGCACTATGGGACTCAACTGCTGTGGTCATAAGTCCCCTAGAACTTAGAACTACTTAAACCTAACTAACCTAAGGACAGCACACAACACCCAGCCATCACGAGGCAGAGAAAATCCCTGACCCCGCCGGCAATCGAACCCGGGAACCCGGGCGTGGGAAGCGAGAACGCTACCGCACGACCACGAGATGCGGGCAATGAGTTCGAAAGCATCGTTGATGCGAGCTCGCAGTTCTGGCACGTTTCTTGGTAGAGGAGGTTTGAACACTGAATCTTTCACATAACCCCACACAAAGAAATCGCATGGGGTTAAGTCGGGAGAGTGTGGAGGCCATGACATGAATTGCTGATCGTGATCTCCACCTCGACCGATCCATCGGTTTTCCAATCTCCTGTTTAAGAAATGCCGAACATCATGATGGAAGTGCGGTGGAGCACCATCCTGAAAGATGAAGGCGGCGCTGTCGGTCTCCAGTTCTGGCATGAGCCAATTTTCCGCGGGCTATGCGTGAAACTTGCCCGCACGCGTTCAACCGTTTCTTCGCTCACTGCAGGCCGACCCGTTGATTTCCCCTTACAGGGGCATCCAGAAGCTTTAAACTGCGCATACCGTCGCCGAATGGAGTTAGCAGTTGGTGGATCTTTGTTGAACTTCGTCCTCAAGTGTCGTTGCACTGTTATGACTGACTGATGTGAGTGCATTTCAAGCACGACATACGCTTTCTCGGCTCCTGTCGCCATTTTGTCTCACTGCGCTCTCGAGCGCTCTGACGGCAGAAAGCTGAAGTGCGGCTTCAGCCGAACAAAACTTTATGAGTTTTTCTATGTATCTCTAGTGAGTCGTGACCATATGTCAATGAATGGAGCTACAGTGAATTTATGAAATCGCTTCAATCATTTGTAATAGCCCTGTACTTACGCCACCAGTCGACCACCACACCTTTAATTAGGCACAGTTTCCTATTTTTAAATAGATGTTAAGACTGCAGAACGCTATCTAATTGCAGAAGATTCCAGTTGGAGAGGAGCCTCTCATGACGGCAAGAATCTAGCCCGCGCCGGAATCACACTGGCAATGAACTAATCGGACACGAAATTAGCCTTAGTACAATTAATGTTGCAGCCACCTCAACCGCTGACCGTGCAAACAGCCCATCTGCCAAATAATGAAACAACACCCTGCCTAGACACGACGCCGAAATCGTACCGAGCCACGATAGAACCAGGAATAATCACTTAACAATGTTCACGCACCAATGATTACTGAAGTTAACCAGTAGTGAATAAATGGGCCTATTTAATGAACCACTCTCGTTGTCTACGATACTGATCTCGTCAGAGCAACAAATTACTTTAATTTCAGTACCTGAATATCTTGCGCGATGATAAATGCGACATCCAACTAGCCATTGTTATCTTTCGCAACGAGGTTTTCACAACGCAGTACGTACTCTCTGACATAAACTCGGAACTATTTTATTACTTGTACTAAAATACCAATCTGTCTACCGTCTTGAAATGATTATTCTGTTTATGGACACTTCCATCACTGCTGTTAGGAATTACAACATTCTTAATTCTCCCTTAAATATTTTTCCAACTCGACCCAGCGATAATATGTAAGTGATGAGACTTCGCATGCGTCACAGAATAACGAATCTTTGTTAGTAGCAAAATCTTTCGCCTTTACGTAAATCAGTTACTTCAATTAAACTTATTCATCATTTAGGAAGCTTTTTCCTTTAATTGAAATCTTTCCTTTAATAGAAGATCTACTTTCAGTAGATAATTTGTAATTTCATTCTTTCAACAACCTTTTACCAAGCACATTTAAAAACTCCACATTATACGTGATATCGACTCCACTGTATCAATATCTCTGAATTACACTCGTTTATACTTCCGAAAATTCTATAGATATATTCACACTAGATACCAATTAAATAGACTGGAAGGTTTCCTTTAACCGCAATAAAATTGGATTTATTTTCCTTCTAGGTATCTCAATACACGTTGAACGAGTGCCAGCAAATACACTCCTGGAAATTGAAATAAGAACACCGTGAATTCATTGTCCCAGGAAGGGGAAACTTTATTGACACATTCCTGGGGTCAGATACATCATATGATCACACTGACAGAACCACAGGCACATAGACACAGGCAACAGAGCATGCACAATGTCGGCACTAGTACAGTGTATATCCACCTTTCGCAGCAATGCAGGCTGCTATTCTCCCATGGAGACTATCGTAGAGATGCTGGATGTAGTCCTGTGGAACGGCTTGCCATGCCATTTCCACCTGGCGCCTCAGTTGGACCAGCGTTCGTGCTGGACGTGCAGACCGCGTGAGACGACGCTTCATCCAGTCCCAAACATGCTCAATGGGGGACAGATCCGGAGATCTTGCTGGCCAGGGTAGTTGACTTACACCTTCTAGAGCACGTTGGGTGGCACGGGATACATGCGGACGTGCATTGTCCTGTTGGAACAGCAAGTTCCCTTGCCGGTCTAGGAATGGTAGAACGATGGGTTCGATGACGGTTTGGATGTACCGTGCACTATTCAGTGTCCCCTCGACGATCACCAGTGGTGTACGGCCAGTGTAGGAGATCGCTCCCCACACCATGATGCCGGGTGTTGGCCCTGTGTGCCTCGGTCGTATGCAGTCCTGATTGTGGCGCTCACCTGCACGGCGCCAAACACGCATACGACCATCATTGGCACCAAGGCAGAAGCGACTCTCATCGCTGAAGACGACACGTCTCCATTCGTCCCTCCATTCACGCCTGTCGCGACACCACTGGAGGCGGGCTGCACGATGTTGGGGCGTGAGCGGAAGACGGCCTAACGGTGTGCGGGACCGTAGCCCAGCTTCATGGAGACGGTTGCGAATGGTCCTCGCCGATACCCCAGGAGCAACAGTGTCCCTAATTTGCTGGGAAGTGGCGGTGCGGTCCCCTACGGCACTGCGTAGGATCCTACGGTCTTGGCGTGCATCCGTGCGTCGCTGCGGTCCGGTCCCAGGTCGACGGGCACGTGCACCTTCCGCCGACCACTGGCGACAACATCGATGTACTGTGGAGACCTCACGCCCCACGTGTTGAGCAATTCGGCGGTACGTCCACCCGGCCTCCCGCATGCCCACTATACGCCCTCGCTCAAAGTCCGTCAACTGCACATACGGTTCACGTCCACGCTGTCGCGGCATGCTAGCAGTGTTAAAGACTGCCACGGCAAACTGGCTGACACTGACGGCGGCGGTGCACAAATGCTGCGCAGCTAGCGCCATTCGACGGCCAACACCGCGGTTCCTGGTGTGTCCGCTGTGCCGTGCGTGTGATCATTGCTTGTACAGCCCTCTCGCAGTGTCCGGAGCAAGTATGGTGGGTCTGACACACCGGTGTCAATGTGTTCTTTTTTCCATTTCCAGGAGTGTATATTATCATTCCCCACAATACGAAAACAAGTAATAAAAGAATCAAACAAAAATCCTAAATGTCACCGCCACTTTTCAGCTAACGTTAAGTTACAATTTAAAAGCAAATCTTGACCTCTTCAGGCGTTGACCACACGCGACCCGCTAAGTTCCCTAACATTTAAATCGGCCACTCGTCACCTTGCTGAATCAAGTTTTGGTTTAGCTACGTGTAGCTCGTTAAATGGTTCCCTCAATTTACTATCGATTGTCTACTCAGTGATACGTGCACACCTTCACCGTATAGTGAAACAGTTCGTCGTTCTATGAGCCAATTCGCTGTCCGCTGCAAGCAAGTGGTCTTGAAAATACAACTACCAACACGTGCTTCGAGGCTTTCCCTTCTCAAAACACACACGCACAATACCCAAACCACCTCAATAAAAACGACAAGCAACCCAATTATCTCTGGGCGCCTCGCGACCACTCAACATACAATGCAGACGGTATATGGGTCGCACCGATTCCACAAAACTCAGCACCTAACAAATCAATCTCTCAATTAAATCAGGCTCACGCGGGACTCACCCCAGCAAATTTTACGAACGAAACTGTTGCCACAACTATAATCGACAAAATTCCGTGCACTCTCCCAAGACTTAGGTGTCAATTGAGTAGCCTCACTACACTACGTAGTGAAACGCTATAAGATCTGACCCGATATACACCACTACCACCACTTGGTCGGTGAGAGGTCTATCTGGGAACTAACTAACCCTTTTCGTTGTACAGTTGGAACCATTTAAAACGAACAAACACACAACGCCACGCCAACTTTTAACAATTAATGTAATAATCATCTATGATGTCGCTTCTTCACAATAGCGGCCGGCTGCTGCGCGTCGCTCAGGCGTCATCTCTGGACGCAGCGAGGGCGATATGGTATATCGCTGCAGTCGCGCATGCTCGCCACCTGCTACTCCGTAGACGCTCTCACATCATCTAGAACACAATTTGATTTTGGTTTTACCACAGCATACACGTATATTATGGTGACCGCCAGGTGTTATCATTGACTTATCACGTAGGAAGCTCATCACCAGTGAGGGCGAACGTACCCCGAGAGTTTTGACACATGTCCATTATAATTATCCGGGGCGTTATGCCGTGGTCGGTTGATGAATTCTGTGGTGATTCCCAACGTTTCGTCTCCGACAGCGGGAGACATCTTCAAGGGGGTCCGTAGCTTGATGGAAGGTCCAACACACACACTGCCTCGCTACTGACTGCCGCTAAATTCCGTGTCCGCGCGCCCCCGCGCAGCGGCGTGACGTCACGTGTTTTGAAAACGTCACCTACTCGTTAGCCAAGTTTTTGACTACGCTGTTAAAACCACATGTGGGCCGTTCGGATTCTTATATAAAGAATTCGACACATTTCATCAGCAGATTGAATGGCATAGTGGTCCAGCCGGAGGACATATTGGTCAGCTTCGATGTGCTATCGCTGTTTACCATGGTTCCACTTAATGATGTATTGGAACAGCTGGATCGAATTTTTCCTGCCGATATTTTAGAGCTGTTTAAGTGTTGTTTGACGACCACATACTTCAAGTGGAATGAACAGTTTTATGAGCAAACGGATGGCGCGGCTATGGGAAGCCCCCTAAGTCCCGTAATTGCAAACTTCTTTATGGAGAAATTCGAAGAACAGGCCTTAGGTACTGCCAGCAAGAAACCAAATGTATGGTTCCGATACGTGGATGACACGTTTGTGTTGTGGAGACATGGTAGGGAGGAACTAAGCCGGTTCCACGAACATCTGAACAGTATAAACTCAAGAATTCGGTTTACAATGGAGGAGGAGGTAGACGGCAAACTACATTTCCTCGATGTGCTTGTGTTTAGAAACGTAAATGATAGTTTGGGCCACTCAGTGTACCGCAAACCCACGCACACGGAGCGTTATTTGCACCGGGATTCGAACAACCACCCACAACAGAAGCGGGGTGTTATCAAGACGTTAGCGGACAGAGCTAGAAATATTTGTGAACCTGAGTTGCTCGACGCTGAGATGGAACATCTCCACAATACACTAACGAAGAACGGATATTCGTCCGCCGAAATAAAACGTGCGTTGAGGCAACCACGCAGAAATAAGACTGACGTACAGGCTACTGCAAAATCTAAAGTTTTCCTGCCGTTTGTTAAAAATGTAACGGAAAGAATAGGGAGGATCTTGACGAAGGGGAATATTACCGTAATTTACAAGCCCACCAGGAAGATACAGGAATACCTTAGGCCTGCCAAGGACGCTCGCAAACCATTGGAAAAATCTGGAGTGTATAGGATCCCATGCAGCTGTGATGATGTTTATGTGGGTACCACTAAAAGAACTGTTTCTAAACGTTTGGAAGAGCACAAGGGAAATTGTAGAAGAGGAGAAACGGAACGATCAGCTGTTGCGGAGCATGCTTTCCAGCCAGGGAACCACAATATTCGTTTCGAGGAGACGCAAGTACTAGCGGCCACGAGCGGATATTACGAAAGGCTCTACAGGGAGGCAATCGAAATCGCTAAACGCCCAAATAATTTCAACCGAAAGGAGGAGGGCGTCAAATTAAACGGTATATGGATGCCGGTGTTAAAGAAGATGTGT
This sequence comes from Schistocerca cancellata, assembly GCF_023864275.1. Classification (NCBI taxonomy): domain Eukaryota; kingdom Metazoa; phylum Arthropoda; class Insecta; order Orthoptera; family Acrididae; genus Schistocerca; species Schistocerca cancellata. The sequence goes on from NC_064635.1 coordinate 56,976,717, forward strand.
ACCACTCGTCCACTACTGGGTGATGGCAACGGCGATCGACGGCGACGGACAGCGGCCAATTGCACTGACGTTTTCAAAACACGTGACGTCACGCCGCTGCGCGGGGGCGCGCGGACACGGAATTTAGCGGCAGTCAGTAGCGAGGCAGTGTGTGTGTTGGACCTTCCATCAAGCTACGGACCCCCTTGAAGATGTCTCCCGCTGTTGGAGACGAAACGTTGGGAATCACGACAGAATTCATCAACCGACCACGGCATAACAGCCCGGATAATTATAATGGACATGATATTTTCGGCCGTGAAAGTTTACATTTTAGTTTTGACACAGCACAACCTCCTTCCGCCCCGCGAAGTGCAGCAGCTCGGTACGTCACAGACTCAACAAGTCGTTGGAAGAAGTATTCGCCCTGCTGCCTCTACAGCCGTCCAAAAGTGCTAAAGTGCTGGCAGGACACGATTTTGTGCACGAACTCACCTCTCGATTATGTCCCATAACTGTTCGGTGGGATTCGTGCCGGCAGATCTGGGTGGCCAAATCATCCGCTCGATTTGCCAAATGGCTCTGAGCACTATGGGACTTAACATCTAGACTCTGAGAAGCTCATCTGCAGAAACCAGCACGGTTTTAGGAAACAGCGGTCATGCGAGGCACACATGGCCCTCTTTGTGCATGATATACGACAGGCTCTAGATACCGGCTCCCAGGTTGACGCCGTATATCTCGACTTTCGAAACGCGTTCGTCTCAGTTCCGCGCCGTCGCTTGCTACAAAAAGTGCGCGCTTACTGTCTATCCGATGACATATGCGGTTGGATAGAAAGTTTTCTAACAGACAGCGAGCAGTATGTGGTCCTGAACGGGGTGACTTCAACAGAAACAAGCGTAACTTCAGGTGTGCCCCAGGGCAGCGTAATAAACGATCTGGTTGATGGTATTGACAGCGGCCTTAGACTGTTTGCCGATGATGCTGTAGTCGACAGGAAAGTAGTATAACACGAAAGCTGAGAACAAATCAATGAGGATTTGCAGAAAATAAATGCGTGGTGTAATGACTGGCAGTTATCTCTCAATATTAGTAAGTGTAACCTACTGCGTATAACAAGACGAAAATCCCCATTAATGTACGAGTACAAAAAAAATGCTCAGTCTTTGGAAGCGGTAACGTCCGTCAAGTATCTGGGTGTGACTATTGGAAATGATCTCAAATGGAATGATCAGCCGGCCAGGGTGGCCGAGCGGTTCTGGACGCTACAGTCTGGAACATCGCGACCGCTACGGTCGCTGGTACGAATCCTGCTTCGGGCATGGATGTGTGTGGTGTCCTTAGGTTAGTTAGGTTTAAGTAGTTCTAAGTCTAGGGGACTGATGACCTCAGATGTTAAGTCCCATAGTGCTCAGAGCCATTTGAGCCATTTTTGGAATGATCAGACTACACAAGTAACGGGTAAGGCGAATCTAGACTGCGGTTTATTGGTAAAATCTGAAGCGATACATCCTTCAACAAAGGAAATAGCTTACAATACGTTAGTTCGTCCAGTCTTGGAGTATTGTTCGTCTCTATGGGACCCTAACTAGCTGGGTCTCATTCAAGAGATAGAGAAGGTCCAAAGAAGAGCGGCAAGATTCGTGACTGCTACATTTAGCCATCGCGAGAGCGTTACAAATCTCATAGAAAGTTTGAAGTGGGACACACTTGCAGATAGACGACGAGCTAAACGCAAGGGGCTGCTCTCTAAATTCCGAAATCCGATCTTCGCCGAGGATGTAGAGCATATATTATTACCACCAACTTTCAAATCGCGTAATGATCATCATTCAAAGATAAGGGAAATAAGACCTCGTACTGAGGCGTTCAGACAGTCGTTTTCCCCTCGCGCGACCCGTGAATGGAACAGAGGGGGGTAAATATGACTTTGGCGCGAATTCTGCCCTGCGCCACACAACGCTTGGTGGCTAGCGGAGTATATATGTAGATTTAATGTAGATCTGAGGTCATCAGTCCCCTAGAACTTAGAACTACTTAAAGCTAACTAACCTAAGGACATCACACACATCCATGCCCGAGGCAGGATTCGAACCTGCGACCTTAGCAGCAGCGCGGGTCTGAACTGAAGCACCGAGAACCGCTCGGCCACAGCGGCCGGCTCGATTTGTCCAAAATGTTTTCGAAGCCAGTCGCGATCAATTACGGCCCGGTGACATGGCCCGTTGTGATCCATAAAAAACCCATCGTTGTTTGGAGACGTGGAGTCCATGAATCGTCTCCAAGTAGCTGAACATAACCATTTCCAGTCAGTAACCTAATCCATTCCATGCAAACACGGTCCACACCATTATGGAGCCAACGCCAACTTGCACAGTGCATTGTTGACAACTTGAGGACATGGCTTTGTGGAGTATGCGCCACAGTCGAACCCTACCATCAGCTAACTGAAACCGGGACTCATCTGACCTGGTCACGGTTTTCCAGTAGTCTAGGCTCCAACCGATAGCCTCACCACCTGACGCCGGCCGCTGTGGCCGATCGGTTCTAGGTGCTTCAGTCCGGAACCACGCGCAAGCTATGGCCGCAGGTTCGAATCCTGCCACGGTTATGGATGTGTATGATGTCCTTAGGTTTAAGTAGTTCTAAGTTCTAGGGGACTGATGACCTCAGATGTTAAGTCCCATAGTGCTTAGAGCCATTTGGACCATTTTGAACAAACCTCACAATACTCAACGCCAGTCGTCTGCTGGCATAGCCCAACACGGCTAAATTTAGCCACACTGTCCAAACGGATCCATCGTCGTTCGTCCCACATTGATTTCTGCAGTTATTTCTCGCAGTGTAGCTTGTCTGTTAGCGCTGATAAATCTAGGCACACGCCGCAGCTCCCAGTCGTCAAGTAAAGGCTGTCGGCCACTGCATCGTCCGTGTTGAGAGGTAATGCCTGAAATCTGTTATTCTCGGATCGCGCTTGACATTATGGATCTCTTGAAACGTCCGCTTAGAACATTTATACACGACTGTGCTTAAACTGACACAATATTTTTAGCGCAACGCAATCTGACTTTCAAAAATCCCTACAAAAGAATGGCCCTGACTAACATTAACCTATACCCGTCACAAATCACTTACCTCACAAAAATCTTCGTTACTCGAACTACTGCAATACAGCGAGCGCCACTACTGCCAGCTAAATAAAAGATTCTAACTACAGAAGGCACTAACTACTGATAGGGATAGTTAGCAAATGAAAGATTTTAATAGAGAACAAACAATGTATTTACCTTAATAGTCATAATATATATAATTTCAAAACTCCGCCATTTCCTTCCACACATCCACCACTGCTGGCGGCTCACCTCTAACTGCGCAACGCTACGCGCTGTTCACATCCAGCTGCCGCTGCCCAACACTACAATGGCAGACAACAATGCAAACTAGCCACAGACTGCACACAGCACAGCCAGTGATTTTCATATAGAGCGCTACGTAACGTTGCCAATAAGAAAACATAAACAGCCTACTTACATAAAGAAAACATAAACAGCCTACTTACACTCTGAATATTTTGAATTCCCTAACGATTGACGAAATGGAACGTCCCATCGACCTAGGTCCAACTACTGTTCCACGTCCAGTCTGTTAATTCCCGTCATGCGCCCATAACCTCGTCGGAGACTTTTTCACGTGAATGAAATGAGTACAAATGACAGCTCCAGCAATATACTGTTCTTTTATACCATGCGTATGCAATACTACCGCCATTCATATAAGTGCATATCACTATGCCACGACTTTTGTCACTTCAGTGTCTACCGTACTCCGTCGGAGAAAATGCGACATCCTCAAGGACAACGCAATTTTATTGACAAGTGATGTGACGGGTATATGAGTATATCTTACAAATTCAGACCAGTGTCATCGTAAAGAGGATCTAAACAGTCGCCACAATACACACTGTAGCCCCCTCCGCACGTAAAGCAGGCGGGATTTTCGCATGCAAACGACCGTAAAGGTGCCGAATGGCATCCTATGGTGGGCTGTCCCAAGTGTCTTGCACTTTTTGTCATAGTTCGGCAACAGTTCTTGCAGGCTCTGGAGAACAGGTACGTTCTCGCCTCTTCATCTCCCATACATCTTCAGTTACCGAGAGATCTGTTGATCTTGCTGGCCAGGGCAGTTGTTGTACACCACGAAGTGCACGTTGCCGCGCAGCGGTCGTATGTGGGAGTGCATTGTCCTGCTGAAAAAACGCACCATCTCCCTGTCGAAGACATGGAAGTAGCAGGGGGATAACGCCTTGTGCAACGTGGTTACTTTACCCTGCAGAAACACCAAATGTGACCGCTGTAACTCACAGTCCACTGCTGTGGTGAGAACCACAACAGGCGCCAACAGCGACCCGCACGACATTCGTAAGGGCGACGGCATTCTGCCCCCCACGAGGTGCAAATTCAAATGAGGCAAACCGTGGCTGACAGTCGTTGTGTATTTGTATGTGATAATTTGTATTCTATTGCGGGCTTTCCAAACAGAATGATGGAAATGGAAAAAAGAACACATTGACACCGGTGTGTCAGACCCACCATACTTGCTCCGGACACTGCGAGAGGGCTGTACAAGCAATGATCACACGCACGGCACAGCGGACACACCAGGAACCGCGGTGTTGGCCGTCGAATGGCGCTAGCTGCGCAGCATTTGTGCACCGCCGCCGTCAGTGTCAGCCAGTTTGCCGTGGCATACGGAGCTCCATCGCAGTCTTTAACACTGGTAGCATACCGCGACAGCGTGGACGTGAACCGTATGTGCAGTTGACGGACTTTGAGCGAGGGCGTATAGTGGGCATGCGGGAGGCCGGGTGGACGTACCGCCGAATTGCTCAACACGTGGGGCGTGAGGTCTCCACAGTACATCGATGTTGTCGCCAGTGGTCGACGGAAGGTGCACGTGCCCGTCGACCTGGGACCGGACCGCAGCGACGCACGGATGCACGCCAAGACCGTAGGATCCTACGCAGTGCCGTAGGGGACCGCACCGCCACTTCCCAGCAAATTAGGGACACTGTTGCTCCTGGGGTATCGGCGAGGACCATTCGCAACTGTCTCCATGAAGCTGGGCTACGGTCCCGCACACCGTTAGGCCGTCTTCCGCTCATGCCCCAACATCGTGCAGCCCGCCTCCAGTGGTGTCGCGACAGGCGTGAATGGAGGGACGAATGGAGACGTGTCGTCTTCAGCGATGAGAGTCGCTTCTGCCTTGGTGCCAATGATGGTCGTATGCGTGTTTGGCGCCGTGCAGGTGAGCGCCACAATCAGGACTGCATACGACCGAGGCACACAGGGCCAACACCCGGCATCATGGTGTGGGGAGCGATCTCCTACACTGGCCGTACACCACTGGTGATCGTCGAGGGGACACTGAATAGTGCACGGTACATCCAAACCGTCATCGAACCCATCGTTCTACCATTCCTAGACCGGCAAGGGAACTTGCTGTTCCAACAGGACAATGCACGTCCGCATGTATCCCGTGCCACCCAACGTGCTCTAGAAGGTGTAAGTCAACTACCCTGGCCAGCAAGATCTCCGGATCTGTCCCCCATTGAGCATGTTTGGGACTGGATGAAGCGTCGTCTCACGCGGTCTGCACGTCCAGCACGAACGCTGGTCCAACTGAGGCGCCAGGTGGAAATGGCATGGCAAGCCGTTCCACAGGACTACATCCAGCATCTCTACGATCGTCTCCATGGGAGAATAGCAGCCTGCATTGCTGCGAAAGGTGGATATACACTGTACTAGTGCCGACATTGTGCATGCTCTGTTGCCTGTGTCTATGTGCCTGTGGTTCTGTCAGTGTGATCATGTGATGTATCTGACCCCAGGAATGTGTCAATAAAGTTTCCCCTTCCTGGGACAACGAATTCACGGTGTTCTTATTTCAGTTTCCAGGAGTGTATGAAATGAGGTGGCCTTCAGCTACGTACCCTCTGACTCAGAGTTGAAACATTAAAAGTTTTGGCTGGTTTCGTTGTCTAGGGGCTGGGATACATAGTTGGCGCATTACAAGCCAAATACTACTGAGTCTACAGTATACGATAAGAACACACACATGAATCGATTGGACGGCCGAGGTGGCCGAGCGGTTCTAGGCGCTACAGTCTGGAACCGCGCGACTGCTACGGTCGCAGGTACGAATCCTGCCTCGGGCATGAATGTGTGTGATGTCCTTAGGTTAGTTAGGTTTAAGTAGTTCTAAGTTCTAGGGGAATTATGACCTGAGATGTTAAGTCCCATAGTGCTCAGAGCCATTTTAACCTTGAACGGATTGGTCGAAGTTTTCGATCACTCGGCAATTGAGAATTATGAAAGTAACATATAAATTTATAAATGAAAGATTGCAATTAAATAATACCTGCAGGTACTATCTTAACCACTTTAAATAATGAGTTCGATAGCAGAAGTACTTATGAGGATGTGGTACATTTCTGCAAAACACTTATTGGTGTCGACGGTCCAGCAATTAAATAAAATATAAGTTAAATAACAGGCAAACAATACATTCCTACTTCCCGTAATTAGTTATGAACAACAAGACATCTTGCGAGATATTCACTTCTGAACGCATACTACGACTTCACTGCAGAAGCCGCGGAAATCACACAAGAGCACAGGTCGGCACTCGGCAATATTTCTATCCTCCGCGACCACGCGCAAACTGCTGCACTGTCCAAGTCTTTCCGCGGATTCCGCGTACGTTGCGTCCAGCACTTCCCGTACCGTCGTCCCTGGAGGCGCACTCTCCAGAACTGCCCCGGGTCCTCTCCGGACACGATGCTCCTCCCCAACCTCCATACAAGCGCTGTCATTGGCTAGAACGCTCCCTCCATGCCTCCAAGCCAACGTAAACTCATAAACGTATTGAAACAGATACCAAATACTGGATTCACATTTAAATAACTCGCAATTAAATAAATATTCCTACAGTTGGACCATAAACACACTCTAACGCACATTATTAGATACATAAACAAATTAAATAAACATATATCAAAGGAATAGAACAAAAGGTAGGCCAGTGGCCTAATGTCTCTGAGGTTTCTAAAACACAATAAATATTGAAAGGTGGCTACACTGAGCCACAGCGCCAGAGATTGCGCCAAAGAGTATTATTCAGCCGCCTCCACTGGCAGTGCTTGTAGAGAAGTCGTAGTGGAGAGTAGTCGTTCAGATGCGGTGGTAGACAGTGCTTGTCGTGAAGTCGGAGTGGAGAGTTGTTGTGAAGTCGTGGTGGAGAGTGCTTGTTCCATGTTTTATGCAGTTTTGATGGGCTAGACAGCAGATGTTGTTGGAAATGGAGGTATTGTAACGATCAGAGTGCTTTTCGTCAATATATATGAGGTAAAAAAAATTCCCTTTCTTTTTATTATTTCAATGTCTTAAATAATGCGTCATTACAGGTTCAGTCAACAAAGCATCTGGCTTGTGTTCTTGTATTAGAGTGTAATTCTGGTTTCCTTGCGCAATTATAGTATTTCTATTCTTTTCATTACTTCAATATAAATGGTACTTAAAATTTGTTGTCTTATTGAAGAAGAACCGTGCCAGATGTGTACGTTGAATCACACTTCCACACACAGAACAGTTACACTTGTGCTTTGGTTTCGTACGTTTTATAGTTTCTGGGGACTTAATTAATTAATTGTGCTAACGGAAATTTTCTTTCATTCTTTGTTGTTATTCTATGCAGTCAGATTGCGTACTAAAACTAGTCAGGGCCAACCGGTTACGAGACAGCGTAACCGGACAGTCAGCTACTAAAAAATTAAAAATATTTGCATAATAAAAATTTAATTAAGCCCCCATGCAATATTTAACCAGTTTCTTCATGAATAGCACATATGGGATATGTGACTGTGGAGTACTTATGGCCTGACACGATCGATAGTAATCGCTCACTTTGATCTCCAATGGCTCATGTACTTTTCAAGTTACATGCCTGTAATAGCTTTCTAAAGACACGTAGACCGAAGAGATCGGACGAACCATGTAGATTTTGGAAATTCGTTGCTGCGTGTTACTTGTATAATTTACAGTTAGAGTCTAAATTTAAACTGATAAAGATATTGAAAATCTGATTACACCATCAGAATCGTAGTGCAAATAATAGTAATGTACATGTTTCTTTTTGAGGTATCACGATTCATCAGGCTACTATTAATTTCTATACGAACTGTGAAATGTCTGCCATTAAGGTTTCGCAAAGTCCGCCATCTTTGGCTCTCCCGGCGTGTCTCCTCCACCAGCACAGCCTCACCATGGAATTCCAAGCCGTGCGGCTGGACCGGCCGGCGTGCGGCGTCACGCAGTTGCTAAGCTAACGTCCGGTTCAGCGTGGCTGCTGCCGGCTTGTGACCCGCTGAGAGCCCCAGCTCGGCCACGCCGAATCCGAACTTAGAATATTCCCAGGCCGCCTCACACTACCATCACAAAAGATGACGATTTCAGTCAACGTTCTGCATTTACAACAGTCTACCAACTCTGGGATTACTTTTCGATTCTGCAACTGAAGAAATCTCGTATTTTTGAGGC